>NC_080038.1:40785867-42231211 GCF_030020395.1 Manis pentadactyla
CTGGGTGCAGTGTTTGCTTTGAGGAGTTTATATATAAGTACACCAGTAGCAAAGGTTTCCTAGTCATTCTCTCCCTTTGTCTCTTTCTATCTCTGCCTCTGTTTTTCTCTCCAGGTGGAGGATGCTGAACTCACTGGCTTGACTAAGGTTTCTGAGTGGAGTCTGGGAACATTTTGCAGAAAAGATGAATTTATGGGTAGAATACTAGAGTGGGAGGAATTGGTGTGGTGAAAAGAAGAAAGCAAATGTTCCAGAGAAGGGAAACAAATATGGGAGAATAATTTGATTCAGTAGTTGGCTTATGTGTGGAGAAGAACAAATATATTGGCTTGGCTAAACTTAGTCCATGGCAGATTTTTTTTTGAGGAAAGGAAAGAATAGTTTATTGACTTGCTAGCAAATGAGGGAGTGGCAGGCTCCTCCTTTAAAGAACCACTGTTCTCTTGATACACAAGCAGTCAGGGCTTTTTGAGGGGAAATAGTGGGAGAGAGGTTGGGGTGCAGACAGATGAAGTAGCAGCTTGCAAGTGTCCAAGCAGACATTCCTGCACCAATTCACTAGTTTTTGGGGGTTTTTTTTCTGCTCCTCTTCAGTTCCCGAGGACTGGATGCTTGAACAAAATCCGCTTTCAGCTTTAACTCTGACCCTCAGACTAAGAAAATCTGAAGAACAAGAAGAAACTGCCACCCCACCCAACCCCACCCATTAGTGGTTACAAAGTTTCTGGGGCTACTTGAGTTCACTTTCCAGTAAATGTTAGTGTTCAGTTTTTTGGGTTTTTTTTTTTGTTGTTATCATTAATCTACAATTACATGAGTAACATTATGTTTACTAGGCTCCCCCCTTCACCCAGTCCCCCAAACAAACCCCATTACAGTCACTGTCCATCAGCATAGTAAGTTGCTGTACAATCACTACTTGTCTTCTCTGTGTTGTACAGGCCTCCCCATGCCCCCCCGCCACATTATACATGCTAATCGTAATGCCCCCTTTCTTTTTCCCTGCCCTTATCCCTCCCTTCCCACCCATCCTCCCCAGTCCCTTTCCCTTTGGTAACTGTTAGTCCATTCCTGGATTCTGTGATTCTGCTGCTGTTTTGTTCCTTCAGTTTTTCTTTGTTCTTATGCTCCACATATGAGTGAAATCATTTGGTACTTGTCTTTCTCCACCTGGCTCATTTCACTGAGCATACTACCCTCTAGCCCCATCCATGTTATTGCAAATGGTAGGATTTGTTTTCTTCTTATGGCTGAATAATATTCCATTGTATATATGTATCACATCTTCTTTATCCATTCATCTACTGATGGACACTTAGATTGGTTCCATTTCTTGGCTATTGTAAATAGTGCTGCAATAAACATAGGGGTGCATCTGTCTTTTTCAAACTGGGATGCTGCATTCTTAGGGTAAATTCCTAGAAGTGGAATTTCTGGGTCAAATGGTATTTATATTTTGAGCTTTTTGAAGAACCTCCATACTGCTTTCCACAATGGTTGAACTAATCCATGGCAGATTTTTAAGGAGTGGGTGTGGGATGGAGAGGTTAGTTAAAGAAGACCTGAAAATAATCAGTTTGAAATTTGTGTAAAGGGTTTCTCCATTCCCACATCCCTAGGGAAATCTTATGTTAAAAAATTGAAAGAAAAGTTAAATATCTCTGGAACAACTAAGAAATCCCAGTAGTAAGTTCTGGTTTATCTTTTTTTAATTAAAGACCCCTTTTCTGGCATTCTAAATTCCACATAAGTTTCTGCAATGCCCAAACTAGTAAAACAGTTCATGCCCAGGAATTCAGTAAACAAATTCTGGAAGTAAACAAATTTAGTAAACACATTCTTTTCAAATCTGGTTGACATTCTCCATGACTCTCGGTGCATATAGCTAAGATATTGGTTGAAACCACTTCCAGAATTTGTTTTGCTCTTTCTCTGCATGAGTTCCTATAAGGAAGGGAAGGCCAATTACAAGCATTCATTTCCTGGATAGGCTTCACTGCCCTCTCCAGAGCTTCCCCTACAGATTTCCACATGCTGGAAAGTGTCCAGAGGAAGTAGAGCTCCATAGTAAAAAATGAAGATTCTTTCCTCTGGTGCCATCTCATCAGTCCTATTTGGTCTAGTCACCTCCTATGTTGAAGTCACTGTCTCATCTGAATTTAAAAGTTTCTTTTCTAGGTATCTTTTCAAAAGGTAACTTTTGCTGTAACACTGGTTAATGTAATAAAATTATTGCCTATGGTGAAATGCATTTTTACATTTCTGTCTGCTTCAGTTATCTCTGTATGAATGTCCTGTTGGTGAATAATGTTGCAGCATATAGCACAATTATTCATGTCCATATCCAGTGTGAATTTCTCATGCTAAGCCAAGGATGACCTATGAATTATGATTATTTAAGTTTTATTTTACTGTCTATAATAAATGATGTGATGGCAAATAAAGCATAAGTTATAGTTAAAAGAATATAAACCATATTCATACAATTTTTATTTTATTCCAATTATCTGATGTTGAGTTGGTGACAATCACATTCCTCTCTACATTCACTGCATTTCTTGGGGTTTCTGTCTTATGAATTCTCTCATGCTGAGCAATACTGCAGCCATGTCTAAAGATTTCCCAAATTTAATACCTTTAGAGGACTCTTCCCTCCAAGAAATATCTTATTTGGGGGAGGGTGAAGTCATGTCTAAAGGACTTTCCTCATTCATACCATTTGTAGAGTTGCATTTCAACATGAATAGACTGATACTGAACAAGATGTGCAGACAGGCTAATTCAATGCCTTTGCAGGATTTCTCTCCTATATGAATTCTCTAATGTTCAGTAAGCTGTGAGTATTGGTTAAAGCCTTTCCATCTTCCTTACTTTAATAAGGTTTCTATCCAATATGACTTTTCTAACACTGAGTAAGCTCTGATCCAGAACTAAGTGCATTTGAAACTTGTTGTAAATTGTAGATTTTTTTCAGTACCATGTATTTCTGATGTTGAGTCAGTTCTGAGCATTAGCTAAAAGTCTTTGCCATTTCTTGAGTTCATCTGATTTTCCTCAAAATACACTCGGTGTCCTTGAGCAGAAAAATAGAATTCTTTTCATGTTCATTATATTTCTGGAGTTTTTCTTTTGCAGAAGCAACTTTGTTTAATTGTGACTAAATTTATTGGGAGTTTTTATTATCATGTATATAATACTGAGGTTCTCTAGTTCCTGTTGTGAAAATGCCCTTGCTTAACAACCACTGCTTCAAATGTATGCCTTCACCTAGTTTGCCCCATTTGCCTCTTCTTTTCCCCGTGTTTTTCTTTAATATGGATAACTCTCTTCTACCTGAAATGCCTCTCCTCTTTGTGTCTCAAATCAACCTTTGCATTGTTCCATTTTTAAAAAATGAAAGTTGTGTGATTGTTAGTATATACTAATACTATCCTAGCTAGATACCAACTAGGGATTTTGCAGAATCTAGATTAGCTGTCAATGATAACTAGCAAAATACATACACTAGGAAGAGTAATGCCCATTGAAAAGCAAGAATGCAGCTATAAAGAAACCTAAGAAGACTGCACGTCATCTACGTAAAAGAAAACAAACTGAATATGGACTCTATACTGTGAAAATTCAATTATCTGTAAATCTAATCCATGAATTTCAGGCAATTTGAATTAAACTCCTAATAAGACCAGGGGCCTATAATTGTTCATATAATTTTTCTTTCTTTACAATTCTTTGTTTTAATTGGAAGGAAAAACATATATGTGAACTATATATATAGAGAGAAAAATCTACATATGAAAACAACCAAGAGTATTTTGAAGATAGTTGTAATAAAGGAAGAGTTATAATGTATTGCATTCCATTATAAGTTATATTAAATTAAATGTGTCATAGAGAAGAATTAAGTACATCACTGAAACAATAAAAAATTCAGAATCAAAGTCAAGCATATGAAATACTGAATGTCTGAAGTTTAGCTAAGAATAGTATGAAAAAATAACAAATCAAGATGGAATATGCCTTACTAGATACAAAATTATTATAAATCCACTTAGTGCTAGGTCATGATGGTTGACAAAAAAGTCAGTGTAAAGCAGAGGTCCAATGTATATCCACACATATTTGGAAATTAATATATGACAAAGATGTTTCAAATTTATGGAAATTGATAGGGCTGTTATGATGTAAATCTACTTGTAAGGGAAAAAACCTTGGCCCCCTACATCATATGATATACAATGTCTCCAGAGAGATTAAAATTAAATATGACAAAATAATAAAATATCATAATGAGAAATAGGAGAATATTATATAACGTTGTGATGGCGGATAAATTAAAACAACCCAGATGCCAAAAAGTAGGCCTCATTAAAAAAAAATCATTAAAATCCAAAAGAGAATATATGGCACCAAAAAAGTCAAAAGACAAGCTGTACCTGGAAGAATACTTGCAACACTTAAGATGAAGAGTTCATATCTGTAATAAACAATATCCCTGCAAACCACTATGTAAAAGAGAATATACAAATAGAAAAATGGCCAAAGAATATGAAGAGGCAAGTAACAGAACAAGAAGAAATGTCACTATTTTGAAATTAGTTTTGTTTTTCCTTTGAATGGTACACCATGTGGATATGGTTTCAAAGGTGAAAGAAAGGAAGTTTATACTTTCGAGGGAGACAAGTGATGAACCTCATAGCCACACTTCTGAAGTCTGGCTTTTTTCTAAGTTGTAACCTTACCTTTCTGTTTTGTTTTGTTTTGTTTTTCTTTTTGGTATCATTAATCTACAATTACATGAGGAACATTATGTTTACTAGACTTCCGCCCTCCACCAAGTACCCCCAGAAAAACCCCATTAGAGTCACTGTCCATCAGGGTAAGATGCTGTAGATTCACTGTTTGTCTCCTCTGTGTTGCACAGCACTCCCCGTGACCCCCCTACATTACACATGCTAATCGTAGTGCCCCCTCTCTTCTTCTCCCCCCCTTATCCCTCCCTTCCCACCCATCCTCCCCAGTCCCTTTCCCTTTGGTATCTGTTAGTCCATTCTTGGGTTCTGTGATTCTGCTGTTGTTTTGTTCCCTCAGTTTTTTCTTTCTTCTTATACTCCACATATGAGTGAAATCATTTGGTATTTCCCTTTCTCTGACTGACTTATTTCACTGAGCATAATGCCCGCTAGCACCATCCATGTTGTTGCAAATGGAAGGATTTGTTTTCTTCTTATGGCTGAATAATATTACATTGTGTATATGTACCACATCTTTTTTATCCATTCATCTACTAATGCACACTTAGGTTGCTTCCATTTCTTGGCTATTTTAAATAGTGCTGCAATAAACAAAGGGGTGCATCTGTCCTTTTTCAAACTGGGCTGCTGCATTCTTAGGGTAAATTCTTAGAAGTGGAATTCCTGGGTCAAATAGAATGTCTATTTTGAGCCCCCTGCTTTATACTTCCTTTCCAGGATTGCTTTGGCTATTTGGGGTCTTTTGTGGTTCCATATGAATTTTAAAACTATTTGTTCCAGTTCATTGAAGAATGTTGCTGGTATTTTCATAGGCATTGCATTGAATCTGTACATTGCTTTAGGCAGGATGGCCATTTTGACAATGTTAATTCTTCCTAGCCAACAGCATATAATGAGTTTCCATTTGTTAGTGTCCTCTTTAATTTCTCTTAAGAGTGTCTTGTAGTTTTCAGGGTATAGTTCTTTCACTTCCTTGGTTAGGTTTATTCCTAGGTATTTTATTCTTTTTGGTGCACCTCTGAATGGAATTGTTTTCCTGATTTGTCTCTCTGCTGGTTCATCATTAGTGTATCAGAATACAACAGATTTCTGTGTATTAATTTTGTATCCTGCAACTTTGCTGAATTCAGATATTAGTTCTAGTAGTTTTGGAATGGAGTCTTTATGGTTTTTTATGTACAATACAGTGTCATCTGCAAATAGTGACAGTTTGACTTCCTCTTTACCAATCTGGATGCCTTGTATTTCTTTGTTTTGTCTGATTGCCGTGACTAGGACCTCCAATACTATATTGAATAACAGTGGTGAGAGTGGGCATTCCTGTCTTGTTCCCAATCTTAGGTGAAAAGCATCCATCTTCTTGCTGTTAAACATGATATTGGCTGTGGGTTTGTCATACATGGCCTTTATTATGTTGAGGTACTTGCCTTGTATGCCCATTTTGTTGAGAGTCTTTATCATGAATGGATGTTGAATTTTGTCAAATGCTTTTTCAGCATCTATGGAGGTGATCATGTGGTTTCGGTCCTTCTTTTTGTTGATGTGGTGGATGATGTTGATGGATTTTTGAATGTTGTACCATCCTTGCATCCCTGAGATGAATCGCACTTGATCATGGTGTATGATCCTCTTGATGCATTTTTGAATTTGGTTTGCTAATATTTTGTTGAGTATTTTCACATCTACATTCATCAGGGATATTGGTCTGTAGGGTTCTTTCTTGGTGGGGTCTTTGCCTGGTTTTGGTATTAGGGTGATGTTGGCTTCATAGAATGAGTTTGGAAGTATTCCCTCCTCTTCCATTTTTTGGAAAACTTTAAGGAGAATGGGTATTATGTCTTCTCTGTATGTCTGACAAAATTCTGTGGTAAATACATCTGGCCCAGGAGTTTCGTTCCTGGGTAGTTTTTTGATTACCACTTCAATTTCTTTGCTGGTAGTTGTTCTGTTTAGATTTTCTGTTTCTTTCTGGGTCAGTCTTGGAAGGTTGTATTTTTCGAGGTAGTTGTCCATTTCACCTAGATTTTCCAGCTTGTTAGCATATAGGTTTTCATAGTATTCTCTAATAATTCTTTGTATTTCTGTGGGGTCCGTCATGATTTTTCCTTTCTTGTTTCTGATTCTGTTCATACATGTTGATTCTCTTTTTCTCTTAATAAGTCTGGCTAGAGGCTTATCTATTTTGTTTATTTTCTCAATGAATCAGCTCTTGGTTTCATTGATTTTTTCTATTGTTTTATTCTTCTCAATTTTATTTATTTCTTCTCTGATCTTTATTAGGTCCTTCCTTCTGCTGACCTTACGCCTCATTTGTTCTTCTTTATCCAATTTTAATAATTGTGACTTTAGACTATTCATTTTGGAATGTTCTTCCTTCTTTAAATATGCCTGGATTGCTATATACTTTCCTCTTAAGACTGCTTTCGTTGCATCCCACAGAATTTGTTGCTTTGTGTTGTTGTTGTCATTTGTTTCCATATATTGCTGGATCTCCATTTTAATTTGGTCATTGATCCATTGATTATTTAGGAGCATGTTGTTAAGCCTCAATGTGTTTGTGAGCCTTTTTGCTTTCTTTGAACAATTTATTTCTAGTTTTATACCTTTGTGGTATGAAAAATTGGTTGGTAGGATTTCATTCTTTTTGAATTTACTGAGGCTCTTTTGTGGCCTAGTATGTGGTCTATTCTGGAGAATGTTCCATGTGCACTTGAGAAGAATGTGTATCCTGCTGCTTTTGGATGTAGAGTTCTATAGATGTCTATTAGGTCCATCTGTTCTAGTGTGTTGTTCAGTGCCTCTGTGGCCTTACTTATTTTCTGTCTGGTGGATCTACCCTTTGGAGTGAGTGGTGTGTTGAAGTCTCCCAAAATGAATGCATTGCATTCTATTTCCTCCTTTAACTCTGTTAGTATTTGTTTCACATATTTTGGTGCTCTTGTGTTGGGTGCATATATGTTTATAATGGTTATATCCTCTTGTTGGACTGAGCCCTTTATCATTATGAAATATCCTTCTTTATCTCTTGTTACTTTCTTTATTTTGAAGTCTATTTTGTCTGATACTAGTACTGCAACACCTGGTTTTTTCTCCTTGTTGTTTGCATGAAATAACCTTTTCCATCCCTTAACTTTTAATCTGTGCATGTCTTTGGGTTTGAGGTGAGTCTCTTGTAAGCAACATATAGATGGGTCTTGCTTTTCTATCCATTCTATTACTCTATGTCTTTTGATTGGTGCATTCAGTACATTTACATTTAGGGTGATTATTGAAAGATATGTATTTATTGACATTGCTGGCTTTAAGTTTGTGGTTACCAAAGGTTCAAAGTTAGCTTCTTTACTATCTTACTGTCTAACTTAACTCACTTATTGAGCTATTATAAACACTGTCTGATGATTCTTTATTTCTCTCCCTTCTTATTCCTCCTCCTCCATTCTTCATATTTTGGGTGTTTTGTTCTGTGCTCTTTTTAAGAGTGCTCCCATCTAGAGCAGTCCCTCTAAGATACCCTGTAGAGGGCGTTTGTGGGAGGTAAATTCCCTCAACTTTTGCTTGTCTGTGAATTGTTTAATCCCTCCTTCATATTTAAATGATAATCATCCTGGTACAGTATTCTTGGTTCAATGCCTTTTTGTTTCATTGCATTAAATATGTCATGCCATTCTCTTCTGGCCTGTAAGGTTTCTGTTGAAAAGTCTGATGATAGCCTGATGGGTTTTCCTTTGTAGGTGACCTTTTTTTCTCTCTGGCTGCGTTTAATACTCTGCCCTTGTCTTTGATCTTTGTCATTTTATTATGTGTCTTGGTGTTGCCCTCCTTGGGTCCCTTGTCATGGGAGTTCTGTGTGCTTCTGTGATCTGAGAGGCCATTTCCTCCCTCAGTTTGGGGAAGTTTTCAGCAATTATTTCTTCAAAGACATTTTCTATCCCTTTTTCTCTCTCTTCTTCTGGTACTCCTATAATGCAAATATTGTTCCGTTTCAATTGGTCACACAGTTCTCTTAATATTATTTCATTCCTGGAGATCCTTTTATCTCTCTCTGCCTCAGCTTCTCTGTGTTCCTGTTCTCTGATTTCTAGTCCATTAATGGTCTCTTGCATCTCGTCCATTCTGCTTTGAAGTCCTTCCAGAGATTGTTTTATTTCTGTATTCTCCCTCCTTTGCTCTTGTATATTTCTCTGCAAGTCCATAAGCAGGGTTATGTCTTTTATTTTGAATTCTTTTTCAAGAAGACTGGTTAAATCTATCTCCCCAGATTCCTTCTCAGGGGAGCATGTGGAGGATGTCTAGGTTAGTCTGGTCTGCATCAAATTTTTCTGCCTTTTCATGTCAATAGATGCAGTGGTATGCTGTTGACTCATCTGTGAGCTGGGAGAACCAAGACCCTTTCCACTTGCTCCTGGCCTTTCTTTCCTGGAACAATGGTGACCCATTGTGGCTCATGTTGGGCAGTTGCATGTAGACTGGGTCTCTGTTTCTTGCCCAGCCGCTATGGAGGAAGCTCTCTTGCTGTGGGTGTGACCAGCCTCAGGCTGCTGCTCTGCTATGGTGGGGCCGCACCAGAGGGTTCCGGGCAGGGGGCTGTTTATCTCTGTGAGGAGTCTCAGAGCTGCACTGCTGCCCATGGCGTTAGGGCACCCGGAGTTCCCTGGGATTCCCAGCTGCTAGGCTAAGTGTCCTGGGATGCTTCCGTCCAGCGGTGGGTTCCCTGTCCCTTTAAGACTTTCAATAAGCACTCGCTTTTCTTTGTCCCAGGGGCACTGGCTGCAGGGACCCACTCACAGGTTTTACTGTCCCATTTCGCTAGTTTCCTGCAGTCCTCACACTGTGTCTATGCTCCGGGTGTGGATGGCTAGGGCTGGATATTTAACAGTCCTGGGCTCCCTCTCCCTCCCCACTCCAACTCCTCTCCTCCCGCCGAGAGCTGGGGTGAGTGGCGCTTGGGTCCCGCCAGGCTGGGGCTTGTATCTTACCCTCTTCGTGAGGCATTGTGTTCTTGCAGGTGTAGATGTAGTCTGGCTGTTGTCCTGTATCTTCTGGTCTCTCTTTTAGGGATAGCTGTATTTGTTGTAGTTTCAAAAATATATATGTTTTTGGAAGGAGATTCCCACTGCCCTACTCATGCCGGCATCTTGACTCCACCTCCCTGTCCCTGTTTTTGATCTTTGCCATTTTAATTATTATATGTCTTGGTGTTGTCCTCCTTGGGTCCCTTGTGTTGGGAGTTCTGTGGGCCTCCATCGTCTGAGAGACTATTTCCTCCCCTAGTTTGGGGAAGTTTTCAGCAATTATTTCTTCAAATACACTTTCCACCCCTTTTTCTCTCTTCTTCTTCTTCTGGTACCCCTATAATGAGAATATTGTTCCATTTGGATTGGTCACACAGTTCTCTTAATATTCTTTCATTCCTGGAGATCCTTTGGTCTCTCTCTGCATCAGCTTCTCTGTGTTCCTGGTCTCTGATTTCTATTCCATTAACGGCCTCTTGCACCTCATCCAGTCTGCTCGTAAGTCCTTCTAGAGACTGTTTTTTTCTGTATTCTCCCTCCCAATTTTATCCTTTAACTCTTGCATATTTGTCTGCAGACCCATCATCATGGTTATGATCTTTATTATGATTTCTTTTTCGGTGAGATTGGTTAAATCTATCTCTCAAGGCCCTCTCTCAGGGGTTGTCTGGGTTACTTTGGACTGGACCAAATACTTCTACCACTTCATGGTGATAGAGGTAGCTGTAGGCAAGTAACATGTGTGTCCGTTGGGAGAACATCCTTTCCTGCTTGCTGGTCTCCTTGCCCTTCTCCACTGCCTGTGTCGGTTACCCACACTCCTGGAGTAGCCTCTGGATTAATCCCCTAAGCTGCTGTAGGAGTGGTCTCTGTCAGGGTAGGGCAGAGCCCTGTGGGGATTGGCAGGTGGGCCGGTGTGCTCTCCTGTGAGAGCGGCGCCCCCAGTGGGCAGGTGTGTGCTGGTGGTTCCCTTTGAGTCTATCCCAGGTGGCTGTGCACTGGGAGGAGATTCTGGGCAGCTGCTGGGGGTGCAGTCACTCCTGGGCTGCTTGATCAGCCACCGCCGCTGCCCCCGGTTCACGTGGGCTATAACCCTACCTTTCTTACTACCTATTGCACTTAATGTTTGGAAATCTAACTTAGACCTCAAATATATTAAGTGCTAAACAAGCTTATCATACTTTTACTCATACAGTAACACAATCATTGTGTTAAAATTAAATAAGAAGACACTGGAACCCTCCTACTTTGCTGATGGGAATGTGAAAAGCTACCTACCACCACTTTAGAAAACAGTTTGGCAGGTCCTCAAAAAGCTAAAACTAGAGTTGTCACATGACCCAACAATTTCACTCTAGGTGTATACCCAAGAGAATTGAAAACATATGTTCACAAAAATACTGGTACATGAATGTTCATAGCCACCTTCCTCCTGATAATCAAAAAGTAGAAACAAACCAAATGTCCATCAACTGAAGGATGGATAAACAAAATGTGGTGTATCCATACAATGAAATATTACTTACCTATAAAAAGGAATGAAGTATTGACAAATGTACAATGTGGATGAAACTTGAAAATACTGTAAGTGAAAGAAGCCAGACATAAAAAGCCACATATTCTGTGATTCCATTTTTGTGAAGTATCCAGAATAGGCAATTCCTAGAGACATAAAGTAGGTTAGTGGATGCCAGGGGCTGAGAGGAGGGGGAAATGGAAAGTGACTGTTCGTGGGTTGTCATGACAGAGTACCACAAGTGGGTGACTTAAACAACAGAAATTTATTGGTTCAGAGTTCTGGAGACTAGAGGTCCAAGATCAAGATGTTGGCAGTGCCCATGCTCATTCTGAAGACACTAGGAAAAGATCTGCTCCAGGCCTCTCTCCTAGCTTGGGGTAATTTCTTTGATGGTAGCAGTATAAATCTAAACACATGGTGATCTCCTGTGTGTGTATGATTCTGTGTCCAAAGTTCCTCTTTTTGTAAGGACACCAGTCATATTGGTTCAGGGACCCACCTTACACCAGTATGACCTCATGTTAACTAATTCCATCTGCCATGACCCTATTTCCAAATAAGGTCACATTCTGAAGTACTGGGGGTTAGGGCTTCAACATATGAAATCTGGGGTACAGACACAACTCAACCTGCAACCAATGGTACAGTTTCTTTTGGTGGCGGTGATGGAAACATTCTAAGAACTAGTAGTGATTGTTGCACAACATTGTCAATATACTAAAAACCACTGAGTTGAACACTATGTAATGGTGATTTATGCCTTAGTTGAATTAAATGTCAATTTAAAAAATACCCCAAAAATACCTTAAACCCTCTGGCAAGGTTGTCTTTTTCAAGTTTGAGTACAGTGGTCTTCCCTACTACTTTGGTAGAATAGAAGCTCCCATGAGCCCAGGGATTTTTGAATATTTTGTACCTCAGTGCCTAGAACAGTGCTGGGAACATAATAGATGTGCAATAAATATTCGTGGAATGAATGGATAACTAAATGTGAGGTTTCATATCTTGTCTTAAATTTGTGCATTTGAGAGATAAAATAGCTTAAATATGTAACCCTTATTAATAGTCTTGTTTTAAATACTACAGTCAAACCAGTGCCTTAACGGTCTTCTTGCTGTAGAAAATTTCTCACTGTGGCCTTAGTAGACAGGGATCACAGGGTCTAATTCAGGGTCATAACTGTGCAGAGAGATTTTTAACTGAAACTAAGAGGGAAGTAGCAGAGCTCATCATCCATAAAAAAACTTCTCAGACAAACTTCCTGAATATCTCCCATGTTTCTACTCTGCTAATACTTACTTTTGGATTCCCATTTTCTCAACTGCTCTCCTACCTTTCACCTAGCCTCTCTGGATGGTTCCCTCATTGGCTGAATCCAACTAGAAGCTAGAAGGCAAGGGAGCCTGGTGGATGCAGAGCCAAGGTAGAGAAGGCTGATGAGTGGACCTGTAGAAGTAAAGGGGAATATCCAGTGCAGACATGAGGGGTAAAAGTTTTCTGATTAATAGTGTTGTCAAGATTTGGAAACTTATGTTCATTGGTGAATTGTATTAAGTCTTCATGAAGTTGGAAAAGTCCTTCATTATTATCCCTGCTTGAGGCAAAGGTGCCAGGCCTTGAGCCCTGCATTTACGTGTTATTGCATGTCAGTTGCCCCTGGAAATACAGCATGACTTTTTGTTAGGTGACTTTCTTCAGCCAAGGGCAATTCCTGGAGAGCAAGTCAGCTGAGAGTTATTGGCTGTCCAATCTCCAATCAGCTGAGATAATGAGTAGAAGTCCTGAAGGGATAGACAGCCGAGAAGCATAATATTGCACACATTGGCTACATTTATTACATTACTGATCAAGGCCTTATGATGCTTGTGAGAAGGAGGGAGTGGATGATGGTGGGAATAACAAAACTGGAGCCTGAGTGAGCGCCAAGGTGTTATGGGTTGAGTTTGTTCTCCTCTGTTCTTGTCCCCACCGAAACAAAGAATTGAAAGGCAGAGACACAATGGTGAAGCAGAGTTAAAGTTTTATTTGAATACACACCAAGGGAGGAGTGGGCCAGAGTCAAGGTAGAGGATGGCCTGGATTTTCAAAGGGAGGGTCTCTTTATCACGGCCTAAGCGGGAGATGCTTCTTTGATTGACAGGGTGAGGTCATTTGATTGACAGTTCTAGTTATACACCCACCCCTCTTGGTGCACATGTCTTTTTTCCAAAATGCACGCAGAAAAGCCCACAGTTGGGGGGGAACAAAACCACTCTTTTACTTTAATGCGATAATGACAAGGTGTGGTTTGGGTGGTTCTTAGTTTTGTTCAATTGCACCTGTGTTATGATCTGGTTGGGACCAGTTTGGCCTGATCCCCATAGGCACAGAAGTTGTCTCCCTGCAAATCCTTTGTTGTCTTCAAGTGGGACCCCCTAACTGGGTAGTTGAACCTTATCTTTCTCTTCCCAAGCTGCTCATATCTATCTTTCTACCTAACAAAAGTAATGTTGGAAAGGTAAGGCAAGGAGAATTAAAGGCTAAAAAACAAGAAATTGGTTCTTTAGATTTTCAGTGATTGATGAGCTCTCTCCCTTACAGTAACTTCTTATAAGTGAAAAGGGTATAACTTCGTATTCTCCACTGGAGTACAGGGGATCTGTTGTGAGCCCAGATAAGCAGACAAGAAGAAAAGCCTGTCGAAAGAATCTGGAAGAGGAAAATTCTAAGGCAGCATAGGGACCAATGGGAGGCTGCCCCAGATATGCATTGTGACATGCAGATTATTTCAGAGTTCAAAACAATCAAGGCCCAAGAGACTCAGAAAGAAACTTTGACCTCCTAGCCCTGCCCATCCATCTGCATAAAAAGAATGTAAATAGACAGCCTGCTCCAGGAAGAGAGATATCACCTTAGATAAATGTATTATAATGTTAACTAGGGATGGTGGGCAGGGAGGATGTGGCTAAGTCTGTTAAAATTCCACTTTGTGCCCCCCTCATTGTTTCTGGGCAGCCCAGCAAACGTTTGTTTATCAAACGTTTACTCTTTCCATATTTCTGTGAATTGTTTCCCTTTTCCTTTGAAATCTCAGACCCCTACCACCTTCTCCTTGGTTCAAGATTGCATATATACCTCATTGTCCCTGGCTTGCTCTGGAATCCATGCCTATGGCTTCCCCATATGTATGTAATTAAACTTTTTTTCTCCTGTTAATCTGTCTCATGTCAATTTGATTCTTAGACCAGCTGGAAGAACCTTGACGGGCAGAGGAAATTTATTCCTCCTCAACACAGGTTTTGTTTTGTTTTTTCATCTGTCCCTGTCATATCATTGTCAAATGTGTATTTCATCTAATACAAGTCAAGCCCTGGTCAAAAGAATCAATCCCTAATTTGTTGCGGATTTTTATCATGAATGGGTATTGATTTTTTTCAAATTCATTGCACATCAATTGATCTTATCAGGCCTTTTTTTCTTTAGATTCTTAATATGGTGCCTTACATTGATCTATTTTCGAATATGAAACCATCCTTGCATTCCTGGAACAAACCTACACAGTCATGGTGCATTATTACTTTTTTATGTACTATTGAATTTTATTTGTTAATACTATGTTGGTGATTTTTGCATTTCTTGTTCATGAGGGGTATCGATCTGGACTTTTATTTATTTATAACCAATAGAATTTCCTGGGTTGCAGCACTCAATCTTACATTTGCATTCTAGGAGTTCCTAACATTCTTACAGTTTTACCTCAAAGCAACTGTGTGTCTCTTGCCCAATTCCAAACCTCTAAGATCAACACAATGTGCCTATCTCTAGATTAACATAACAACCAGATTCTTCAAAAGGGAAGGCTAACCAAATGCTTCTCTCAAAATGAATTTTCTCAAAACTAATACGTAGAAAGTAGGAAGTACTTTCAACTACGTTTAAAAAAAAAGACCTCTCTGACATAAACTCTGTTTTTTCCCTATCATATTTATATACTCAGCATATAAAGTACTATAAGGGCATGTAAACATATTAACAATGCTTTTGCTCATTTATGACTCTGACAATGCCTAGTCCTATTTGGCCTCATTGGTATACAGCTAATGGTTGTGTTCATCTTCTTCTCCTTGGCATCACAGTCTCTGTAATTCTCAGATCCAGGGTCATTCTTCCATCTTGGTGACCTGGGCCTCTCTTGGTCAGATGGCAGTGAGTTCCTTGTCTTCCTGAGAGTTACGATGGCACAGTGATTAAAAGCATGTGTGCTGGAGCTAAACTGCCTGAGTTTGAAGGCTGACTCTGCCATTTAACAACTGTATGGTCTTAGGCAAGTTACTTAAACTCTCTGTGCCTTGGCTTTCTCATCTGTATTATTATGGAAATAAGTGTACCTACTTCTTAGAGCTATTGTGGTGACTAATTGAAGTTAATGTGCATAAAATATTTAGAACAGTGTCTAATACAGAGCACCATATAAGTGTTGGTTATTATTGTCATTATTTCAATGTAACTGAGATCCTCTTGAATTCAGGGCTGATATCTTAATCTGCCTGTGACATTCACTGACATTTTCCAGCCCTAGTTTTTCTTCATAGTAAATCTTTCTTCTGCCTTCCCAGTATGGTGCCAAAAACAAAACCATTGGGACAGGCAATATCATTGTGCAGTCTTTCAACCCCTACGTGGCCACATAAGAATGGGTTTTGGGCCTGGAACACTTCCTTACCAAGAATTAAGGAGCCCACACAGCTTGTGCTTGTGTGAATCTATTTCCCTGTTGCAATCTCAATGTATGGTCCTTTGTTCTGCTTAAGTGTGTGTGTCATATGGCACCTGGCCAACAACAATTGCTGTATCTGTCCAAGGAGGGGACACGGTTCTTCCACTGAGATAAAAGAGGGGTGTACATAGGTGAATTGCCTTGTGTCTGCTGCAGGGAGAGACCCATTGGCTATGGGGGAACCAACACTCACTATGGAAGCTGATCTTCATGTGTCTCTTCTCTGTGTATGTAAAACACGATTCCATCTGCACTGACTTTATTGTATTTTCCTTGTTGGCTTCGATACCAAGATACAGTAGGCAGAAGTGTTTGGAATCCTTCTCTGTAATTGGTAACTGGTGCACAGTGTTCTGCTCAACAAAAGCATTGCAAAACAAAAAAAAAATCCCTCTCAGAAAGTTCGTTTGCAAGAATGACAGGTAGACCTGGGAAGCTTAGGTGTCATGAACTCCTGGCTTCAGTTCCAGTTCAAGCCAACAGGAGGTAAGTTACCTGACTGAGTCACTGACTCTCCTCAAGGTTTCTCCCCAGTGTGAGAAAACCAAATGAGCTAGGGTAGGAATATATGTCTCAAGGTGTGAACAACTGTTAACTCAAAAAACAAGCAAAGATCTCTGCATCCATGTCCTTTCTGAGAATGTTCCTTTGGTAATGAGGATTTCCCACACAGGTGTTGTGAGTGCCCTATCTGGTATCTTGAATCTAGCTAAAGTCCTAGTAGGATTGGCACTCACAACTCTACTGGGAAGAGGGGAATTTTGCCACATTTTTCCTGGTGGATAGCTCAGGATAATCAATTAATATTTATTGAGTGAACATGCACCGCTACTATACTACTGTGCCAGGTAATGTGGCAAGTATAAAACAGGCAATGAGCTGTTGAGCATAAAACAATTGAGCATAAGACTTATAAAACTTTAGGTAACTTGCTTAAGACCACACAGTTAGTAAGTGGCAGAGTCAGCCTTCAAACTCTGGCAGTTTAGCTCCAGCACACATGCTTTTAACCACTGTGCCATGGTAACTCTCAGGAAGACAAGGAACTCACTGCCATCTGACCAAGACAGGCCCAGGTCACCAAAATGCAAAAATGCCCCTGAGTCTGAGAAATACAGAGACTGTGATGCCAAGAAGAAGAAGATAACACAACCATTAGCTGTATACCAATGAGGCCGAATAGTGCTAGACATTGTCAGAGTCACGAATGAGCATTGTTAATATGTTCGCGTTTCCTTATAAGTGCTCATAGCATAGAGAAGCTTCCAGTAGAGCAGAGGGGCTGGAACTTACGTTTAACAATGCTACTTATGCAGGAGGATAATAAATGCATTAGGGGCACTTTGGAAGAACAAAAGAACTTCAAACAGAAATTGGAGAAGGCTGCCTAGAAGTGACATTTGAGCAGGACATTGAAAATGGCCGGGGTTTAGTATGCAGAGATGTAGATGGGGATGAGAGAAAAGAAGGATACTGCTGGCAAAGGAAATAGCTTACATTAAGCACAGAGGTAGAAAGTGAGTGAAGGACATATGTGTGGAAACACTGAGTTGGTATGAAAAGAATGGGGAGAGGAAAGATGGCTTTGACCAGACTTGTACTTAATTGGCTGGACTAAGTTGCATTTTGGTTTTTAGACACTGAATACAACTGAAGGATTAAGAGAGAGGGCAGGCCAGGAAGAGACTTGTATTTTAAAAAGATAACCTGCTGACATATAGACCAATGGAATAGAATAGAAAGTCCAGAAATAAATTTCCACATTTATGTCAATTGATTATTGACATGTGTGCCAAGTCAAGTCGCTGGGGAAGGGAAAGTATTCTGAACAAATAGGTTCCAGGAAAACTGGATATCCACATGCAAAAGAATGAAGTTGAACTTGTTCCTTATACTATAAACAAAAAAATCACTCAAAATGGATCAAAGACCCAAACATAAGAGTTAAACTATAAAATTCTCAGAAAGAAAGCTTCATGACATTGGATTTGGCAATGATTTCTGGATATGACATCAGAAGCACAGGTAACAGAAGTGAAAAATAGATTAATTGGACTATTTCAAAATAAAAAAATCTTTTATGCTTTGAAGGACACTACTAACGGAGTAGAAAGACATCTGAAAGAATGGAAGAAAATCTTTGCAAATTACATACCTGATGAGAAAATAACATCCAGAACATATGAAAACTACTACTGCTCAACACAAAAAAACAAATAACCCAATTAAAAAATGGGCAAGGAACTTGAATAGACATTTCTCCAAAGAGAATATACAGATTGTTAATAACATAAAAAGATACTTTGTTTCTCTTTTGAAGTCTATTTTGGCTATTGAGAGTCCCTTGAAATTCCACACTAATTTTAGATCTGCTTTTCCATTTCTAAAAAAACAAAAAGCCATTGGGATTTTAATAGGATTATATTGAATATGTAAATTGCTTTGGTTGACTATTGCCTTCTTAACTGTATTAAGTCTTTCAATTCATGGACATGAGATATTTTTCCATTTATTTAGGTCTTCTTTAATTTCTTTCAATGATGTTTTATAGTTTTCAGGGTACAAGTCTTTCACCTTCCATATTAAATTTATTCCTACATATTTTTATTCCTTTTGATACTGCTGTAAGTCTAATTTTTAAATTTCCTTTTGAGATTTTTCATTGCTAATATACAGAAATTCAACTGATTTTGCTTTTTGATAATGTACCCTGTAACTTTGCTGAGTTTGCTTATTAGCGTTAATAGCTTTTTTGTGTGTTCATTCTTTAGGATTTTCTACACATAGGAGGATGTCATCTGATATTAGCAATAGTTATACTTTTTCCTTCCCATTTGGATGCCTTCTGTTTCTTTCTCTTGCCTAATTCTCTGGCTGGAATTTCCAGGACAATGTTGAATAGCAGTGGCAAAAAGAGACATCTTTGTCTTGTTCCTGATCACAGAGGGAAAGCTTTTAGTATTTCACTATTGAGTATGACGTTAGCTGTGGGTTTTTCAAAAGTGCCCTTTATTATGTTTAAGGAAGTTCCCTTCTATTCCTAGTTTACCATGTTTTACCACAAAAGAGTGTTGGGTTAGGTCAAATGTTTTTTCTGCATCTGTTGATATCATGTGGTTTTTCCTTCACTCTGTTAATGTGGTACATGACATTGATGGATTTTCATATGTTGAACCATGCTTACATACCTAGAATAAATCCCCTTAGTCAAAATGTATAAATTTTAATATGCTGCTGTATTTGGTTTGCTAGTATTTTTTTATTAAGGTATCATTTTGTACAATCTTATGTTGAGGTTTCACATGAGCAACATTGTGGTTACTACATTCGCCCTATTATCAAGTCCCCCTATGCCCCATTACGGTCACTGTCTATCAGTGGTAGTAAGATGCTATACAGTCATTACTTGTCTTCTCTATGCTATACTTCCTTCCCCGTGCCCCCCCTATATTATGTGCACTAATCATAATACCCCTTAATCCCCTTATCCTTCCCTTCCCACCCACCCTCCCCAACCCATCTCCTCTAGTCCATTCTTGAGTTCTGTGAGTCTGCTGCTGTTTTATTTCTTCAGTTTTTGCTTTGTTGTTATACTCCACAGATGAGTGAAATCATTTGGTACTTGTCTTTCTCCACCTGGCTTATTTCACTGAGCATAATATCCTCCAGCTCCATCCATGTTGTTGCAAATGGTAGGATTTGTTTTCTTCTTAAGGGTCAATAATATTCCACTGTGTATATATAACACCTCTTCTTTATCCATTCATCTACTGATGGACACTTTTGTTGCTTCCATATCTTGGCTATTGTAAATAGTGCTGCAATAAATATAGGGGTGCATATATCCTTTTGAATCTGAGAATTTATATTCTTTGGGTAAATTCCTAGGAGTGGAATTCCTGGGTCAAGTGGTTTTTCTATTTTTAGTTTTTTGAGGAACCTCCATATTGCTTTCCACAATGGTTGAACTAATTTACATTCCCACCAGCAGTGTAGGAGGGTTCCCCTTTCTCCACATCCTCACCAGCACATGTTGTTGCTTGTCTTTTGGATGTTGGCGATCCTAACTGGTGTGAGGTGATATCTCATTGTGGTTTTAATTTGCATTTCTCTGATGACTAGCGATGTGGAGCATCTTTTCATGTGCCTGTTGGTCATCTGAATTTCTTCCTTGGAGAAGTGTCTGTTCAAATAGTCTGCCCATTTTTTTATTGGGTTATTTGCTTTTTGGGTGAGCTCTTTATATATTTTGGATGTCAACTCTTTATCACATGTCATTCATGAATATATTCTCCCATACTGTAAGATGCCTTTTTGTTCTACTGATAGTGTCCTTTGCTGTACAAAAGCTTTTTAGTTTGATGTAGTCCCATGTGCTCATTTTTGCTTTTGTTTCCCTTGCTTGATGAGATATGTTCATGAAAAATTTGCTCATGTTTATATTCAAGAGAGTTTTGCCTATGTTTTCTTCTTCAAAGAGTTTTATGGTTTCATGACTTGCATTCAGGTCTTTGATCCATTTTGAGCTTACTTTTCTGTATGGAGTTAGACAGTAATCCAGTTTCATTCCCTTACATGTAGCTGCCCAGTTTTGCCAACACTAGTTGTTGAAGAGGATGTCATTTCCCCATTGTATGTCCATGGCTCCTTCA
Source organism: Manis pentadactyla (assembly GCF_030020395.1). Classification (NCBI taxonomy): domain Eukaryota; kingdom Metazoa; phylum Chordata; class Mammalia; order Pholidota; family Manidae; genus Manis; species Manis pentadactyla. The sequence goes on from NC_080038.1 coordinate 40,806,558, forward strand.
TCATATATTAATTGGCCATATATGTGTGGGTATATACTTGGGCTCTCTAATCTATTCCATTGAACAATGGCTCTGTTCTTGTGCCAGTACCAAATTGTCTTGATTACTATGGCTTTGTAGTAAGTAGAGCTTGAAGTTGGAGAGCATAATTCCCCCAGCTTTATTCTGCCTTCAAAAGATTACTTTGGCTATTCAGGCTCTTTTGCAATTCCATATGAATTTTAGAACTATTTGTTCTAGTTCACTGAAGAATGCTGTTGGTATTTTGATAGAGATTGCATTGAATCTGTAGATTGTTTTAGGCAGGATGGCCATTTTGACGATATTCATTCTTCCTACCCAAAAGCATAGGATGTATTTCCATTTATTAGTGTCCTCTTTAATTTCTCTCAAGAGTGTCTTGTAGTTTTCAGGGTATAGGCCTTTCATTTCCTTGTATAGGTTTATTGCTATGTTTTTTATTCTTTTTGATGCAGTTGTGAATGGAATTATTTACCTGATTTCTCTTTCTGCTAATTCATCATTAGTACATAGGAATGCAACAGATTTCTGTGTATTAATTTTATATCCTGTAACTTTGCTGAATTCAAATATTAGTTCTAGTTGTTTTGGTGTGGAGTATTTAGGGTTTTTAATGTACCATATCATGTCATCTGCAAACAGTGACAGTTTAAACTCTTCCTTACCAATCTGGATGCCTTTTATTTCTTTGACCTGTCTGATTGCCGTGACTATGACCTCCAGTACTATGTTGAATAAAAGTGGGGAGTGTGGGCATCCTTGTTTTATTCCTGATCTTAAAGGAAAAGCTTTCAGCTTCTTGCTGTTAAGTATAATGTTGGCTGTGGGTTTATCATATATGGCCTGTATTATGTTGAGGTACTTGTCCTCTATACCCATTTTGTTGAGAGATTTATCACGACTGGGTGTTGAATTTTGTCAAATGCTTTTTCAGCATCTATGGAGATGATCATGTGATTTTTGTCCTTTTTGTTGATGTGCTTTATGATGTTGATGGATTTTCTAATATTGTACTATCCTTGCATCCCTAGAATAAATCCCACTTGATCATGGTGTATGATCTTTTTTATGTTTTTCTGAATTCGGTTTGTTAATATTTTGTTGAGCATTTTTGCTTCTGTGTTTATCAGGGATATTGTTCTGTAATTTTCTTTTTTTGTGGTGTCTTTGCCTGGTTTTGGTATTAGGGTGCTGTTGGCTTCATAGAATGAGTTTGGGAGTATTCCCTCCTCTTCTATTTTTTGGAAAACTTTAAGGAGAATGGGTATTAGGTCTTCACTAAATGCCTGATAAAATTCAGCGATGAAGCCATCTGATCTGGGAGTTTTGTTCTCGGGTATTTTGATTACCGACACAATTTCATTGCTGGTAATTGGTCTGTTTAGATTTTCTGTTTCTTCCTTGGTCAGTCTTGGAAGGTTGTATTTTTCTAGAAAGTTGTCCATTTCTTCTCAGTTATCTAGCTTGTTAGCAGATAATTTTTCATAGTATTCTCTTACAATTCTTTGTATTTCTGTGGTGTCCATAGTGATTTTTCCTTTCTCATTTCTGATTCTGTTATTTGTGTAGACTCTGTTTTTTTCTTGATAAGTCTGGCTAAGGGTTTATCTGTTTTGTTTATTTTCTTGAAGAACCAGCTCCTGCTTTCGTTTATTCTTTCTATTGTTTTATTCTTCTCAATTTTATTTATTTATGCTCTAATCTTTATTGTGTCCCTCCTTCTACTGACTTTGGGCCTCATTTGTTCTTCTTTTTCTAGTTTCATTAATTGTGAATTTAGACTGTTCATTTGAGATTGTTCTTCCATCTCTAAATAGGCCTGAATTGCTATATACTTTCCTCTTAGAACTGTGTTCACTGCGTCCCACAGAAGTTTGGATGTTGAGCTGTTGTTTTCATTTGTCTCAATGTATTGCTTGATCTCTGTTGTAATTTGGTCATTGATCCATTGATTATTTAGGAGCATGTTGTTAAGCCTCCATGTGTTTGTGAGCCTTTTTGTTTTCTTTATACAATTTATTTCTAGTTTCATACCTTTGTGATCTGAGAAGTTGTTTGACACAATTTCAGTCTTTTTTAATTTACTGAGGCTCTTTTTGTGGCCTAGTATGTGATCTATTCTGGAAAATATTCCATGTGCACTTGAGAAGAATGTGTATCCTGCTGCTTTTGGGTGGAGAGTTCTGTAGATATCTGTTAGGTCCATCTGTTATAATGTGTTGCTCCATGCCTCTGTCTCCTTACTTATTTTCTGTCTGGTTGATCTGTCCTTTGGAGTGAGTAGTGTGTTGAAGTCTCCTAAAATGAATGCATTGCATTCTATTTCCTCCTTTAATTCTGTTAGTATTTGTTTCACATACGTAGGTGCTCCTATGTTTGGTGCATAGATATTCATAATGGTTATATCCTCTTGTTGGACTGACCCCTTTATCATTATATAATGTCCTTTGTCTCTTGTTACTTTCTTTGTTTTGAAGTCTATTTTGTCTGATAGAAGTACTGCAACTCCTGCTTTTTTTCCCCTGTTGTTTGCATCAAATATCTTTTACCATCCCTTCACTTTTACTCTGTGTATGCCTTTGGGTTTGAAGTGAGTCTCTTGTAGGAAGCATATAGATGGGTCTTGCTTTTTATCCATTCTGTAACTGCGTGTCTTTTGATTGGTGCATTCAGTCCATTTACATTTAGAGTGATTATCAATAGATATGAACTTACTGATGAAGGCTTTGTATTTGTGATTACCAAGGTTTCCAGGGCACTTCCTTACTATCTAACAGTCTAACTTAACTCCCTTATTATGCTATTATAAACACAATCTGAATATACTTTTTTTCTTCCATTCTTTTTCTTACTTCTCCACTTTTTATATGTTAGATGTCATATTCTACACTCTTTGTGTATCCCTTGACTGACATTGTGGGTAGCAGATTTAATTTTACATTTGGTTAGTAATTAATCGGTCTACTTCCTTTACTGTGGTTTTATTTTCTCTGAAGACAGCTATTTAGCCTAAGGAGCACTTCCATCTAGAGCAGTCCCTTTAAAATACACTGTGGAGATGGTTTTGTGGGAGGTAAATTCCCTCACCTTTTGCTTATTTGGAAATTGTTTAATCCTTACTTCAAATTTGACTAATAATCTTGCTGGATAGAGTTTTCGTGGTTCAAGGCCCTTCTGTTTCATTGCATTAAATATATCATGCCACTCCTTGCTGTCTTGTAAGGTTTCTGCTGAGAAGTCTGATGATAGCCTTATAGAGTTTCCTTTGTATGTGATCTTTTTTCTCTCTCTGGCTGCTTTTAATACTCTGTCCTTGTTCTTCATCTTTGCCACTTCAATTATTATATGTCTTGGTGTTGTCTTCCTTGGGTCCCTTGTGTTGGGAGATCTGTGCACCTCCATGACCTGAGAGACTATCTCCTTCCCCAGATTGGGGATGTTTTCAGCAATTACCTCCTGAAAGACACTTTCTATCCCTTTTTATCTGTCTTCTTCTTCTGGTACCCCTATAATATGAATATTGTTCCGTTTGCATTGGTCACACACTTCTCTCAATATTCTTTCATTCCTAGAGATCCTTTTATCTCTCTCTGCCTCAGTTTCTTTGTATTCTTGTTCTCTGATTTATATTCCATTTACTCTCTTCTACCTCATCTAATCTGCTTTAAATCCCTCCATTTTATGTTTCATTTCAGCTATTGTATTTTTTAAGGTGTCTTTCTCCCTCCTGAATTTGTCCCATAGCTCTTGAATATTTTTCTGTAGCTCCATTAGCATGCTTTTGAGTTGTCTTTTGAATACCTTTTCAGGAATATTGGTGATTTCAGTTTCACTGAGCCCTCTTTCTGGTGTTTGAGAGGTTTTGGATCGAACAAGGTTCTTCTGCCTTTTCATAGTCCTGTTGAATTGTGAGAAATATTAGGTTTGTGTCAGTAGCGCCATCTAGTGCCCAGAAGGTCTGCTCTCCAGAGCTGCCTAGTACCTGGAGCAATGGCAGTGGTCTCTGACAAGTGGTGCCAGCGACTACCCTAAAGAACTAGCTATTTCCTGCTTCCCTGTCACAGTGCCGCCTCCCATGTCAGGGCCAGTGACCACACACAAGGAGCAGCCTCTGCATTAGGGCCCTAAGCTGCCATAGGTGGGGCTGCCCTCCAGCTGGCCTGGAGCAATGATGGGGGTTGTAGATGAGCAGTGCTGGAGCCTGCTTGGAGGACAAAGCTCTTTCTTGCTTCCCGGCCACAGAGCCTGCCTCCATTGTCAGGACCAGTGATCCACACAGGGAGCAGCCTTGCTGTAGGTGGGGTTACCCTCTGGATGGTCTGGAGCAATGGCAGGGGCAGCAGGTTTACATGCAGATGCCAGTGGGGAGAAAGGAGAGGCAGGCTGCTTATCGCAGTGGTAGGCCTTGGGGCTGTGTTGCCAGCCAGGTGGACAGAGCCTGAAGCTCCTGAAAGTTCCCAACCTGCTGGGCTGAGTGTGCCATGACAATTTTGTCCACCTGTTCCTTCTGAATCCTTGCCCCTTTAGGAGCCCTCTCACTGTTGGGAAGTCTTTCAAAGCACCCATCTTTCTTTTGTCCCAGAGTAGCCACTTGTGGGAACCTGTTTGCCACAAGCAGCTGGAATCTCAGTCTCTGACTTTGGTTTTCAGCCCCTCTAATCTCCAGAACACCATGCAATGTGGGTTTGTGCTCCCAGAGTAGATTTCTAGGGCTTGTGTATTTACCAGTTGTGGGCTTCTACCCCCTCTCTGCTCTGTTTCTCTTCCTCCCACCAGTGAGCTGGGGGGGGGAGTGCTCAGGTCCTGTGGGGTCATGGCTTTATTACTTTGCCCTTTTCTGTGAGATGTTCTTTTTTCCCAGATGTAGATTGGCCGGTGCAGTCTTATTTCTGGTCACTCTTTTAGGAATAGTTGTATTTGCTGTATTTTCATATTATATGTGGTTTTGGGAGGAGATTTCTGCCTCACTTCTCATGCCGCCATCTTTTTTCTTCTCTCCTGGTTTGCTAGTATTTTGTTAAGGACCTTTCATCTATACTCATAAAGGGTAATGGTCATTAATTTTCTTAGAATTTCTTTGTGGGTTTGGTATCAGAGTGAGTTTAGGAAGTATTACCCCCCCCTTCTATTTTTTTGGAACAGTTGCAGAAGGATTAGTATTAATTCTTTAAATGTTTGGTAGAATTCATTCACCAATAAAGGTATCTGGACTTTTCTTTAATGGAATTTTTTGATTACTCATTCAATCACTTTACTTATACATCTGCTTGGGTTTTCTATTTCTTCTTGAAACAGTTTTGATAACTTGTGTGTCTCGAGGAAGTTACACATTTCATCTAGGTTGTCTGATTTTTTGTTGTACAATTGTTCAGCGTGTTCCTTTATAGCCCTTTTTATTTCTGTAAGGTAGTAATGATATCCTCATGTTCATTTCTAATTTTAGTTATTTGCATCTTTTCTCCTTCTTACTTAAAGTCCAGCTAAGGGTTTGTCAGTTTTGTTGATATTTTCAATGAATCAAATTCTAGTTTAGTTGATTTCCTTTACTGTTTTTTAATTCTCTATTCTATTTATCCCTGCTCTAATATTTTATTATTTTCTTCCATCTACTAGTTTGGGATTTAGCTTGCTTATCCTTTTCTACTTTCTTAAGGTTTGAAGTTAGGTTATTATTCAAGAACTTTCTTTTTAATGTAATCATTGCAGGTATTAATGTCCCTCTGAGTACTGCCATTGCTGCATCCCATAGCGTTTGATATGCTGTGTGTTATATTCATTCAACTGAAAATATTTTCTAATTTCCCTTTTTGTTTCTTCTTTGACCCACTGGTTGTTTAATTTCCAAATATTTGTAAATTTTTCAATTTTCCTTCTGTTATTAATTTCTAGTTTCATTCCATTGGGATTGCAAAAGATAATTTGTATGATTTCAATCTTCTTAAATTTACTGAGACTTTTGTGGCCTAGCATGCAGTCTATCTGTAAAATGTTCCATGTACATTTGAGGAGAATGTGTTGTTTGTTATTGTTGTTTGAACTGTTCTATATATGTTTTTTAGGTCTAGTTGGTTTATAGATTTTTTCAAGTCTTCTATTTCCTTCTTGATCTTCTGTCTAGTTATTCTATCCATTATTGAAAATGAAGTATTAAAGTCTCCTGCTATTATTTCTCCTTTCAACAATGTCAATTTCTCCTCTCAATGCTCTCAACTTTTGATATGTATTTTATGACACTGTTGATGAATGTGTATATATTTATAATTTTTAATCATTGTGATTGATGTTTATTGCTAGGTAATGTCCTTCTTTATCTCTCATAACAATTTTGACTTAAAGTCTACTTTGTCTGATGTTAATATAGCCATCTCACATCTTTTGGTTATTTTTTGCATAAGGTATTGTTTCCCATTCTTTCATTTCCCCCATATGTATGGTTTGGTTTTCTTTTTTTTAATCTAAATTGAGTCTCTTGTAGACAGCATATTATTGGGTCATGTTTTGGGTTTTTAAAAAATGCATTGTGTCAGTGCCTGCCTTTTCATTGAATAGTTTAATCCATTTATATCTAAAGTGGTTACTGTTGAGGAAGGATTTTTTTCTGTCACTTTACTACTTGTTTTCTATATATCATTTTTTGTTCCTCAATTCCTTTATTATTGCCTTCTTTTGCATTTCATTGAGTTTTTTTCTCCTAGTGTACTGTTTTGATTGCTTCCTCATTTACTTTTCTGTATACTAAAGTTATTTTCTTGGGGATTACAATTAACATCCTAAATTTGTAACAATGTAGTTCGAATTGATACCAACTTAGGTTCAATAGCACACAAAAACTCTGCACCTATTAGCTCCATTCCCTCCCACTTTATGTGGTTATTGTCAAAAATTACATCTTCAAAAATTGTGTTCCCATTAACAGAGACTTTTAATTATTTGTTACATATTTGTCTTTTAAATCATCTAGGAGAAATAAGAGAAGTTCCAAACCAAAGGTACAATCATATTGGCTTTTATATTTTCCTATGTAATTTTCCTCACTGTGTTCTTTATTTCATCACATGGTTTCAGTTACTGTCTAGTGCCCTTTCATTTCATCCTGATGGGCTGCCTTTAGTATTTCTCATAGGGCAGTTCTACTAGCAACAAACTTTTTCAGCTTTTATTTATCAGGGGATCTCTTAATTTCTTTCATTTTTGAAGGATTCTTTTGCCAGATATAGAATTGTTGGTTGAGAGTTTTTTCTTTCAGCTCAGCACTTTAAATATGTCATCCCACTGCATTATGACATCCACAGTTTTTTATGAGAAATTGGCTCTTTACCTTATTGAGCATCTTATATATGTGACATATCACTTATCTTTTGCTGTTTTGTTTATTTTGCCTGTGTTTTTCAAAACTTATTATAATGTGTTTCAGTGTGGATCTCCTTGAATTTATCCTACTTGGATAAACTCTCCCTAGGGTTTGCTCTTATTTTTGTGAGCTGCAGTAATTTATTCAGTGACTTTTACACTACTTTTGTAAAAAATGTATTACTTGTCATATGTGGTCACTGGAATCTCTGTTCCATTATCTCAGCAGTCAGCCAGCAACCTGAAATAGACTTCTTTAAATACATGGAGATTAAAACAATTATCTTGGTCTTTGCAGATTGGCTCTGAGTTGGAACATTCCTTTAATGTTAGGCAGGCTACCTACAACTCTCCCTTAGCTCTCACTTCCTGCTATGTAGAATACAAAGTTCAGTCAGAGATGAAAGCCTGTTTTTCACTCATGTCTTTTCTGAGCATATGTCCAATCCTGGGTATGCATGTGGCTCTCCAGAATCACTGGTACATCTAGAAGACTTTCAAAGGCCTTATTTGCCTACATATCTTCTCTTAGGCTTTTTAGCTTGCTCCTTCACTGACTTTTGCCCCAGGTGTCTGTGGGGAATATGTACCTTTAAATGCTTTTGACAGATGCCACCCAGGAGTCACTCCAGCCTGGAGAGATCTCTCTGAGGGACATAAAACAAAAGGAATCCTCTAAACTGATCCCTCAGGGAGCCACCAGATAGGTCAAAATAAGCAACCACAGTTCTTTAAGAACATTTGTACTACTCCTCTGGTGACAGCAATCCACAACAGCAGGGCCACTGTTCCCATGGCCATTCCCAATCTGAGAAATGGGGGATGTAGGTGAGTAAACAAAAGTGCCACAATGATTTATTATCAAAATGTCGCAACCTCTTTTCTCTTTAATATCTCCCCTAGTTGCTATAAATTTTTTTTAGATTCCAAAGTTCCAAAATAGTTCATTCAGACCCTTTTTGCCAGCTTAAGCATTGTGCCTGTGGAGGGATAAATCCATGGAACTCCCTACACAACCATTTTCAAAGATATTACTCCCTCTAGCATTTAAAAAAATATTCTCTTAGTTTCCACCTCTGTGGTGACATTACACATCTGATTCACTGTTATGTAATTTTTCAATTAGAGTCCTTATCACCACAACTTTTAATCATACTTCTTTTTTGATAACAGCTTTACTGAAATATAATTTCTATACCATATAATTCACTCACTTCAAGTGAGCTATTCAACAGTTTCTAGTATATTCACAGAGTTGTGCAACCATCACCCACAATCAATTTTAGAACTTTGTTATAAACACAAAAGGAAATATTGTACCCTTTAGCTGTCTGGCTCCAAACACCCTACTTGCTTCCCCAGCCCTAGGAACCCACTAATCTGCTTCCTGTCTCTATAGATTTTCCAGTTCTGGACATTACATAAAAATGGGATCATATAATATGTGATCTTTTGTGGCTGGATTCTTTCACTTAACATGTTTTCAAAGTTCATACATGTTTTGCATGTATCAGCAATTCATTTATTATGGCTGATAATATTCCATAGTATTACTATGGCTGATAATATTCTATGTATGGATAGACCATATTTTGTTTATTCATTCATCCATCACTGGACATTTAGGTTGTTACCATTTTGAGCTAATTTGAATAATGCTATGAATATTCATGTACAAGTTTTTGTGTGGACATATGTCTTTATTTCTCTTGAGTATATATTTAAAAGTGGAATTGCTGAGTCAAGTTTTAACTATATTAACTTTTTGGAAATGGCCAGAATGTTTTTCAGAGTGGCGGCACCATTTTACACTCCCACCAGCAGTGTATGTAGCCTCTAATTTCTCTATATCCTTATCAACCTTGTTACTATGTGACTTTCATAATAGCCATCTTAGTTGGTGTGAATTAGTATCTTACTGTGATTTTTATTTGCATTTTCCTGAAGGATAATTATGTTGAGCATCTTTTCATGTGTTTATTGTACATTTATATATGTTCTTTGAAAAAATATCTATTTAGATCCTTTACCCATTACCTTTATTTTTGAAAGATAGTTTTTCTGGAGATAGAATTCTTGTTGACATATTTTTTTTTTCTTCTGGCATTTTGAATATGTCTCACCACTGCCTTCTGGCCTCCATTGTTGCTTATGAGAAGCTGTTGGGAGTCCCTTGTATGTGATGTGGTTCCCTTTTACCTGATGAGTCATTTTTCTCTTGTAGCTTTCATGATTTTCTCTTTGGTTTTCAACAGTTTGACTATGATTTGTTGAGGTATAGAACTTTTTATGTTTATCTTATAGGGAATCCATTGGATTTATTGTATGTGTAGACTAATATTTTTCATCAAATCTGGGATGGTTTTAGTTCTTATTTCTAAAATGTTTTTTTCTGCTCTGTTCCTCCTTTCCTCTCATTCTGGGCAATTTCTAGAGTCCTAAAGTGGTTGTTTTTTGCAAGTTTGTCAGTTTTATTATTGCTTTTTAAGGAAGGGATTTTTTGAACTTCTTACTAAGCCATTTTGGAAGTCCCACCTCTACAGTAGCTGATTTTAATACCTAATACTTCCATATCAAGTGCTAACTACAAACAGTTGAAAACAGAGAGCAAGTAGTCCTGAGAAACATTTGCTTGTTAAAACGTTTTAAAGAATACTTGATCTGAATTGCTGACAGGTTTAAGAAAATCTATCCTCCAACAAAGCAGAGTGGTGAGTAATATTTGCCTATGTGATTTGGTAATTCTTCACTGGCTGCACTAGTGAAATCACCTTGCTGAAAGAAAAGTTGGATGGTTCTACATAGTTAATCATGTTGACTACAAACACTTCACACAACAAAGTTGAACTGTGTGTATTTTATTTCTCCAGCAGATGGTGACATTTTATAGAATATGGATAAATTCTCCAGATGGACTGGTGAGCTAAGTGACTAAAATAGAATTGTCTCTATTTCATTTCTCCTTTACCTACATCTTGAACTCATTTACAAAAAAAGCATTCATCAAGCAGTTACATCTATAAAAGGAGGCAGAACAATAAAAATTCACGACTAATCTAGACAGTAAAATTTTTCAACTTCTTCAATGCCTAGATGCATAGTGTTCTTACTAGATATTTCCTCATTTGGCATCAGGTCACATTAGCCTACCTATATACCAATGTAGAATAGCAAGGACAAAATGATAAGTGGGCAAATTTGTCTTTAAATAATGTCCACCTCTGATTTCTCTTCTTCTCTTTCTTCCATGCAAGCCACTCATTCCTTTCTGTTTCCCAGATTGGTTCTTTAGAATTACTTCCCTTTTTCTTTAAGTTCTGCACATTAATGCTTGCTTCCATAGTTTCTAACCTAAAGTGCAGCATCTAATTAAAATTCATTCTTAGGTGTATGTAATTAGTAGCCTCTCTTAATATGCTAATTATACAAGGGGTATTACATTCACTAGTTGAAACCAAACATCAATTGAGCATCTACGATGTTTCAGGTTTTCTCAGAGTCCATGTCATAAGAGAAACAAACCCAAACAGTATGTAAGAGGTATTTTAATGCAGATGTGCACAAGATCCCATGGGAACCCAGAAAATGAATCATTAATTCTGTCGAAGGAATTTTATATGTGAGTTTCAAATCTGAGTGAGATACTGTAGACTAAAAGGTGGCCAAAGGGCATCTCAGGCAGAGGGAACAACTTGAGCTCAGATTTAGAAGCAGCAAACTATTGAGCATTTTTGCCAAACCAGAACAGTCTGGCTAGAACACACAGCATAAAACACACTGTACCAACAGAGCTGAAATGGAGGATGGGAGAGGAAGAGGAAAAAATGGTAGGAAGTGAGACTATGAAAGTGGTTTGTGGCCAAACTGTGAAACCCTTAAAAGGCATGCTAAACAGGAAGGACAGCACTCTGAGAAAGCTTATGAGGTATACTAAGAAGTGCAGACTTGATCTTGTGGGATTCAGAGAGCTGCCATATAAAGGTGTGGAGGCCATGAAGGATGGAAACAGAGAGACCAATTAAGAGATGATGCATCACACAAAGCTAGAGAGGAAAGACAGAGTGTGCATTGATGAATAGTGACATCTTGCAGGGAGAAAGGTTAATGATGGAGGCATATTTAAGAGGCATTCATGTGGCAGACTCTATGACTAAGGTGAACAGCTGGCTGTGGCATCTGAGTAAGGGGAGGCATGCAGAAAGATTACTGTGAAGTTTCTAATTCTGGTATCTTGCGTGTAATGATAGCATTATTCAAGCAGGAAATTCATGAGGAATTTCCTAGATGATTCGGTTTGGGACAAAATGAATTTGAGGTGCCTGGGGGGCATCCAGGTGGAGGTGCTGAGACAGAAGTGGAAATACGAGACTAACTGGATGGAGTTCGAGAGAGAAATCTGGAAATGGTATTTGAATGAATAATGTAAACTTCCTGGGAGAGGCCATGACAATTGAGTCTCAGGTGACTGAGTATAATGAGAAGGCCCAAGGATGGAGCTTTGGAATTTCCAATATTTTAGGTTCAGTGGAAACTATAAAAGAGATTAAGAAGGAGCAGCTTGAGAGGTAGCAATGGGATCACAGGGAATGGGGTGATGTTTGAAGATGAGAGATGGTAAGGAACCCTTCTCTTGCATTGCAGCCTCTATATTTGTGGGAGATGGAGTGGTATAAAGTGATATCCTAACAATCTTTCTAGAATAACCCCTACCTCACTTTGGCCAGAGCTTGGAAGCCTGTCCATCTTCACCATGCTAGAAAGTTAACATCTTAAGGATGTGAAGAAGTGAAAATATTATAATTACTCCCACCAAATCTCCCTCATTCTGTCCCTTCATAGCCAATTCCACTAGTCTGTCCTTCATCTCTGGCAACCACTAATCTGTTCTCTGTCAATATATTTATGCACATTTCAGAATGTTATATAAATGGAATCATGCAGCATGTAGACTTTTGAACCCAGTTTCTTTCACACAGAATGATGCATTTGAGATTTATCCATATTGTGTGTATCAACAGTATGTTCCTTTTTATTGCTGAGTAGTGTGTCATTATCTAAATCACCACAGTTTGTTTCTCCATTTACCAGTTGAATGACATTTAGGTTGTTTACAATTTTTAGCAATTATGAAAGAGCTGCCACAAATATTTGCATATAGGATTTTGTTTGAACATCAGTTTTCATCTCTTTTGGGTAAATATGTAGGCATGGAATTGATGAGTCATGTGCTGTATTTTTAATTTTATAAGAAACTGCCAAACTGTTTTTCCAAAGTGGCTAAGCCATTTTTACCTTCCCACCAGCAATATGTTAGTGCTCCAATTGTATTCCAACCTTGCCAGCAGTTGGTCTTGTCAGGTTTTATAAAGCCATCTTAACAGGTGTTCAGTGCTAACTCATTTTGGCTTGAGTATGCGTTTTACTATTGCTGTTGAGCATCTTTTCTTAAAGGCAGCACAGTGGCACACCTTCTTGGGGCAGTGTCTGTTTTGATCTTTTGTGCATTTTCATATTTGGTTGTTTGTTTCTGTATTGTTGAGTTTTGAGAGTTCTTTGTATATTCTAGATACAAGTCCCTTGTCAGATACGTTATTTATAAATATTTTCTCCTAGTACATAGCTTGCATTTGTATCCTCTAACCAGCATCTTTTGCTGAGGAAATATTTTTACATTTCATGAAGTCCAACTGTCTTGGTAATGGGTTTCAGTCCCAGACAAGTTCACTACGGATTCATTGAGACCAAGTGATGACAATGGAACATTCTTAGGGTGAAAGGGTTTATACCCAACTTTATTCCCACGGTGGCAGATCAATCACTCGAATCCCATCCACTTAGAGCAAGTCTGCATGCAGCAAGCTGGTCTCTGCCTCTGGGCCTCTGGGCCTCTGGGCCCCCGCAGCCGTCTGATTCTTTTTCCTTGGCACTGCCACCACTCCAGCCTCTGCTCCCTTGCAGCCTTGGAGCCATGCAGCAGCCATGTGGCCATGCCACCGTGTCACCCAGAGCACTGGGCAGAGCTCTTTATATAGAGTCAATAACAACGTATTTCCCACACATGTGTAGTGAGCTAGCCAACCAGGGCCAGGTGAGAATCCTGGCTGTAAGAACCTTCCCTTTATCCACACCAACTTACCAATTTATTTCTTTTATACACAGTACTTTGGGGGTGTCATATCTAAGAATTCTTTGCCTAACCCCAGAGCACAAAGATTTTTTATGTTTTCTTCTAAAAGTTTTACACCTTACTTTTAGGTCTAGATTGATTTTGAGTGCAGTTCTATAAAAAATGTGAGGTATGTGTCAAGGTTCATTTTTTACATATGGGTGTCCAATTTTTCCAGTACCATTTGTCAAGGGGGCAATGTTTTCTTTGTTAAATAATCTTTGTAACTTTGTCAAAAATTTATTCATCACATTTGTGTGGGTCAATTTCTTGATGCTAATACATTTATCTATATGTTTATCCTTTTACCAATACCACACTGTCTTGATTGCTATAGCATTACAGAAAGTCTCAAAATCAAGTAGTATAAATCTTTCAATTTTGTTCTTTTTAAAATTTGTTTTGAATATTCAAATTCCTTTGCCTTTCCAAATAAACTTTAGAATCATCTTGCTTATACCTGAAAAGAATACTGCTGGGACTTAGATTGGGATTAGGTTGAATCTATAGATTTACAGAGTATTGATATTTTAACAATATTGAGTCTTCCAATCTGAATCCATTATATCTCTCCATTCATTTAGCTTTCTTATTTCTTTCATCATTATTTTATAGTTTTCAGTGCACAGACCCAATACATATTTGTTCAATTTACATCAAAGTATTTCATCTTTTGGTGTTATTATATAAATAAATGGTAAAGATATTCATGTCCTGATCCCTGGAACCTGTGAATGTTACATTATGTGGTAAAGTGTTTACACATGTAATTAGTTAAGGATCTGGAGAATAGGAAGTTATACTGGATTATCTGGGTTGGCCCCAATGGCATCACATGTATCCTTATAGAAAGAAGAAAGAGGGAGATTAGACACACACACACACACACACACACACACACACACACACACACACAGGAAAGCAATGTGAAGACAGAGCAGAGGGATGCAGCCACAATCCAAGGAAGGCTAACAGCCACTTGAAGCTGGTGGGGACAAAGAGCAGATTCCCCCTAGAACCCCTAGGAGTGTGTCTTGCCTTTTGTGGGTGGTGGCTCCACTATCAGTTCAGTTTTCAAAGGCTTTGCCATGCTTATATGGTCAATTTGATGTGTGCAGCTTGTGGGGTGAGCCTAGGACTTACATGGTTTATAAACAGAATTAAAAGATTCCTTTCTCCAGCTCTCTTCTCTTTGGGATTTCACTCACACTCTCCAGCTATCATGGACCCCCCCAAAAGATGGGGTGCTTTTAGAGTTTTAACCTTCTGCATTGTCTGGCAGTTCCACATGATTTAGGTTGCATTCTCTCTTTGCTGTGAGAAATAAGAAAGAAAAAAATAGTGGGGATTCTCTCACCATCTCTTCAGACAACAAGGGTACTAGACTTACTAATATGTATGAGGGAAAAAGTCTTCCCTAGACCTAGGCAAGACACAGTGCAAACAGCCACTCTCTGCCATAGTCTTTGTCAATAGTGATGTAATTTGCCTGAAACAGCTGCTCTAAGGGTTTAGCATTGGCTTGAGCATTTCCCTTTGTAGGGAAGGCCTCTCCCCTTCCCCTACTGTTCTATGAGGACAGCTGTCCACTGCTTCACCCCAGATATGTCTGGCCTTGAGAAACCTGAAAACACAGCGTGTTGTATCCATGAGAAAGAAGCTAGATAAGGGCCCTGAAGGCCAGGCACCTGGCCATGAAGGCCACACGCATGTGTGTCTTCAATACTTCTGTAACCATGAATTAGTACTGTAGCAGTATCAGAAGTACAGCTGTGTGCAGAATAAAGTGGCCTCTTGAGCACCCTCCATGATGACTCCTGCTGCCTTCTTTGCTCTTCACATCACCTCAAAACCTCAAAGGCAACCCCTGGACCCCGACACCCTTCTAAAAGATGTGGGGCCAATGCTGTGATAATTCTATGCATTATTAGTCCTTTGGACTGTGGGGAAAATGAAAGTTCCTATGTTCAGAGTTCTCACCTGACCCTAAACTACTCGATGATATAATTGGCCGACTCCTGGGCTACTGCTTCCACACCTCTTGGTAATGAGCTATTATTGACTGAGTTGCTATAGAAAGAGCTCTGCCCAGTGCTCTGGGCCAAGGCAGAGACAGAGGTGGAATATGGACCTTCAGACTTCTGGATGCAGACGGGATCCTAGTGCTCAACTTACTGCTGTGAGAGTGAAGCTGGGCCTAAACACTTTTGCCCCAAGAAGGTTCTGTTGTCATTCCTTGGTCTGACTGAATCCATAGTGAACCAGCCTGGGGCTGAAACTCTTAGGTGAGACAGTACTCTTTACTGCAGACTGTCATCTGGAAGACTCTGAAATGGATAGTATCCTGTGGGAGTTTTATGAAGGAGTGCTCTTAGGATCAACACCTGTGGAAAGAAAGGGATGGGAAGGAGGCAGGACTGGGCCAAGAGACAGATGGAGCTATATTGCAGTTTCAATGAGTGCCTCAGCTGATCCTATGGGGAGCTCAAGACGGAGTGGCCATTTAGAGCTGGCTGAAACTGAGGTGACAGGGCTGGGGTCTTGCAGTCCTGCATTAATTGGTCACTGGATGTGGGCCACCATGCTGAAGGCATGACTTTAGGCAAGGCAGATCTCTTCAGTTTAGGAAATCCCAAAGGGGGCATATAGCAAAGACACTCGTAGCAGCTGAGGTAAGAAGTGGCCTGAAGAAGGTGGTTCCTTATATTCACCACATTCTTTAAAAAGTGAGTGTGGGGAAGTTGGGGTTCCTATGGCCAGGATCCTCACTGAACTTAAACCACCTGATGATGTAACTGGCCTGTTTCTGGGCTGCCACTTCCACACCTTTAGGAAATAAGCTATTATTGTGCTACATAGAGAGCTCAGCCCAGTACTCTGGATGGAGGCAGAGATGCTAGTGCTCAACATACCACCAGAAAACAAGCCGGGTAATAAACCCTTTCCCCCCAAGAACTTTTTGCTGTTGATTCCTTTAGTCACATTGAATCCATAGCAAACTTGCCTGGGGCTGAAAGCCATTGGCAAGACAATTGGTGAAAGTCGGCAGGGTTCACTGTTGACCAAGGGAAAAGACAGGCTGCCTTTATGGGAAGAGTACTTCAGCGGGCTTCCCCTGTGAATGGGGAGACAGTGGATGGTTCCCCAATGGGTATGTGGTCTGAGGTGGCTTGCCTCCTAGAGGACTGGGCCCCACCCCAGGACTGGAGGCAAGTGGAGGTGACACCTGAGGCAGTAGGGGTGGTCCTTGGTATAGTAAGCAGATGATTTGAGAAGCAGAGTGCCCGGGAGGCAGCGGGGACTGTGGGTTGGCTACTTCTCACAGTCTTAAAAAGGTCTACAGAGGAGACCCAAGAAATGGTGGTGCGAGAACGTGATCTGCAAACTTCAGTAGATTCCCTGAGGAGAGAAGTGGCACTGTTGCAAGAGGTGGCATGAGAACGCGAGCTGCAAACCTCTGTGGATTCCCTGAGGAAGGAGAGGGCCTTGATGTGGAAGAACGCAGCACAAGAGCGCTGGCAGCAAGGTACCATTGGAGATGAGACGGCAGTGCGGCCAGATGTTCTGAAGGCGGAAGAGGCCATCAAGGAAAAGGACGAACTCCTGAGGGAAGCACAGGCGGAGGTGGCACGAGAACATCAGCTACAAAGCATTGAGCTGAAGGTAAGAGACCTTCTGAAGACAGAGGTAGCATTGCTGTGAGGCACAGTAGAAAGGGTAAAGGTTGTAGCAGAGGAGGCACTCAAGGGAGGGGAGAGAAAGGTGCCATCAGCCCCAGAAATGGAGGAGCTGGAAAAGGATGAAGGGGTGGTGCCGGAGGCACTGGTGCCTCCTGTATTGAAAGCATGCCCAGTGGTTGTACAGAAAATAAAGACCCAGCAGTTGAAAGTCCCCCAAGGAGAGGAGCGGTCCCCTCCCCAGGTCATGGACCACTCTATGGTCCACCCTTATACTCAGGCTGAGCTGGTGGATTTGGGCTCCTGGTTTAAGCAGAAGCCCTCAGAGTCAATATCAGCTTGGCTCCTACATCTGCGGGACTTAGGGGTGGATGGAATTGTTCTGGCAGGATAAGAGATGGGACAGCTGGCTTCCCTGACAGTGCAGCCTGCCTTGAGGCAGCGATTACAAAATGCACATCAGACCCCAGGGAATCACCACCTCCTCGATTGGCTTATGGCTGCACTTCATGCTGTGTGGCCCAATCCGGGTGATCTGCCATCCTCTCCTGTTAGATGGCAGACATATGCTGAATGAGAGCTAGGCATAAGAATTGCCATCTGTAGTCCAGAGAATTATAACCCAGATGAGGAGATTTTCACTACTGGGATGAGAAATACTGTACTTCAAATGGCTCCTACATCCCTGTTTGGGTTTCTAGTGGCCATTCTTTCCCCTCACTTAGGGCAGCCCATAAGCGAGGTGACACATACAGTAGCAGACTTAGGAGAGGCTGAAGCAATAAGAATCCAGAAAGAAATAAGACCTGTTACTCACAAGAAGAATTTACAGGGCCCCATGAAGGTTATGAGGACCCAGATGTGGGTTGATTTAATACGGGCAGGGGCAGATGGAAGGAAATTAGATGGGAAGTCAAATAGGATCTTACTAGAGCTATGGCAACCGCTGAAACCAGAGCAGCAGTTCCAGCCATTAAGACCAAAGAGGCAGAGGTCAGAGACAGAGCCATGAGTCTGGCCTGTGTGTTTACAAGACTTCCTGCTGGAGAGAGATCCAACCTCACTTGAGCCCACACAGGAAGGTGACTGGGGAACACGGTTTGACTGAGGGAAAGGTCAAGGTATCTGCCCTGAGGGACCAGGGGAGGACCGGAGGCCACATGGTGAAATAGCTATCCATTGGTCCCCAGTGAACATACAACGTGTCCTGGCTCTGGTGAACACAGGGGCTGAATGTTCACTGATTCATGGTAACCCTGAGTGGTTCCCCGGGACCCCCACTATCATAGATGGATATGGGGGGAAGGCTATCAGGGTGAAAAAAGCCCAAATCCTGTTGGGAATAGGGTGTCTTCCCCCAAAAGAGTATACTGTGTATATATCTCCTATTCCTGAGTATATTTTGGGGATTGATATCCTGCAGGGTCTATGGTTGCAGACCACTGCAGGTGAGTTCAGACTCAGAGTACGTGTGTTGAAGGCAGTTCTGAGGGTACATGCTAGGCACCCACCCATAACTTTGCCTGTGCCTCAGCAGGTGACTAATACCAAACAATACAAACTGCCTGGAAGGCATGAAGAGATTGGAGAAACTCTCCAGGAGCTGAAAAAAGTGGGTATTGTAAAGCCCACCCATAGTCCTTTCAACTCCCCAGTGTGGCCAGTAAAAATGCCAGATGGCTCCATGCGTATGACTGTGGATTATAGAGAACTGAATAAAGTCATACCCCCTATGCATGCTGCTGTCCCCTCTATTGCAGGCTTGATGGATACCCTCAGCCATGAACTAGGAACATACCATTATGTGGTAGATCTTGCTAATGCCTTCTTTTCCATTGACATTGAGCAGGAAAGTCAGGAACAGTTTGCCTTCACGTGGGAAGGATGGCAATGGACTTTCACCGACCTACCACAGGGATACCTCCACAGCCCCACCATCTGTCAAGGACTTGTAGCCCAGGACTTGGCTACATGGGAGAAACTGTCAATGGTGCGGCTGTACCATTATATTGATGATGTCATGCTCATGTCCAATTCTCTTTCAGATCTAGAATGTGCAGCACCTAGACTGCTGCAACATTTACAAGAGAAAGGATGGGCTGTGAACAGCACCAACGTTCAGGGACCTGGTTTGTCTGTAAAATTCTTGGGGGTCGTCTGGTCGGGTAAGACCAAAGTGATACCAGAAGCAGTTATAGACAAAGTCCAGGCCTTTCCTACTCCCACAACTGTAACATTGCTACAGGAATTTCTGGGTCTTCTAGGTTACTGGAGAGTGTTTATACCACACTTGGCACAAATTCTGAAGCCCTTATACCGGGTGGTACAAAAGGGTGTCAGGTGGGACTGGGATGAGACATGTGCATCTGCCTTTATTACAGCAAAACAGGCAGTCAAGGCCGTACTGGCCTTGAGTGTGATAGCCCCATCAAGGCCCTTTGAGCTGGATGTTCACATCACTGAAGGTGGTTATGGCTGGGGTCTCTGGTAGCGGCTTGAGCGAACTCACCAACCCGTTGGATTCTGATCACAACTCTGGAAGGGGGCAGAGGTATGATACACTTTGATAGAAAAACAACTGGATGCTGTGTATCATGCCTTGCAGGCCACAGAACCCATCACTGGAATGGCCCCGATAAAGGTAATAACCACCTATCCTATCTTGGGGTGGGTACAAGACTGGACCCAAAAGCCAAAGAGTAGTGTGGCACAAACACCCACACTAGCCAAGTGGGGTGCTTAACTACAGCAGCATAGTGCTCTCTCTAGTAGCCCCTTGAGTGAAGAATTCCAACACTTGTTGGGGCCGGTGACATATACTAATGAAAAGCAGGAAGAACTTGCTTTTGAACCATTAGTAGCAGAGAGTCCTTATTGGGAGGGAAGAGCCCCTATACCCTAAGATGGATGATACACAGATGGCTCCAGCCGTGGGCAGCCCCCAAAATGGAGAGCTATAGCTTTCCATCCTAAGATTGACACAATAAGGATGGAAGATGGTGAGGGGAAGAGCAGCCAATGGGCAGACTTGCAGGATGTGTGGCTTGTGATCAACCAGGAGCCCTCTCCTATAGTTGTCTGCACTGACAGCTGGGCTGTCTATCAGGGCTTGACCCTGTGGCTACTAACCTGGTACCATGCCAACTGGCTGGTTGGTCACTGACCCCTTTGGGGGCAAGAATTATGGCAAGACTTAGGGGCCTGTGGTCAGACCAAAATAATTAGAGTATACCATGTGACAGGACATTTGCCACTGGCATACCCAGGAAATGATGAGGCAGATATATTGGCCCAAATACGTTGGTTAGAAGGAAAGCCTGCCTCTGATGTAGCCAAATGGCTACATCAGTGTTTGTTGCATGCAGGGAAAAAGACAATGTGGGCTGTAGCCCATTGGTGGGGCTTGCCTTTGACCTTTGAAGAAGTTAGTAGAGCCCAGCAGGAGTGCATCATGTGCTCCAAAAGAGACTTACATTGAGTTCCACAGCAACATGGAACAATAGCTAAGGGGCCTATACCCCTCGTCAGGTGGCAGATAGACTATATTGGGCCTCTACCTGTGTCAGAAGGATATTTGTACACAATGTCTTGTGTGGACACAGCTGCTGGACTTCTGGTTGCTTTTCCTACCAACTGTGCAGACCAGCAGGTGACCAAAAGAGGCCTGGAGCATCTCTTTGCTGCCTATGGCCGAGCACAGGTGATTGAGAGTGATCAGGGCACCCATTTTACTGGACATACACTGCAAGAATTTGTATGACAGCTGGGCATAAAGTAGAAGTTTCATGTGCCATACAATCCTACTGCAGCAGGCATGATAGAGAGGCACAATGGCTTGTTAAAATCTGGACTAAAGTCAGATACCAATAGTCTGTGGGGATGGTCAGTCCACTTATGGACCATACTAAGGCATCTGCATTAGAGACCCCAAAAGGGAACTTTGAGCCCCAAAGACATGTTAACACATATGTCTGCCTCCCCTATACAACTGCAAGTACAAACCAAGGAAGAATCACTGAAGCTGAGGTTTGGTCACCAGAATAACATCTTGCTGCCAGCACCAGCTACACTAAACCCTGGAGACTCCACTGAGTGGACGTGGCCTTGGACCTTTTGATACATGGACCAATGATGGCTCTCTCCCCTGGCACCTTGGGGACAAGGCCTGGAAGCTAGCTCCTGTGTATTCCTGGAATAACAGCTGAGTTGACCCTAAAGGTCAGAGTAGTATATCCTGAACGGCCAGAAGGTAGGAGCATCTTACCAGGCTGTTTTGTTTTATCATTATGGCCAGTGCATGCACCTCCAGTAGCACTATATATATAGACCCTTCAGTAACCCCCATGGGGAAAGGAGTAAAAGTATGGTATACTAGACCTGGAAGTGACCCCCTTCCTGCTACAGTCCTATTACAGGACCACTCTCTTGCATGCATCCTACCTGATGGACAAGATTTGCCTATGTTGGTGGCATTAAAACATGTGTCTTATCACCCCTAAAATCTTTGAGGATTGGGAACTTCTTCTGGCCTGAGGATTATTATAATTTTTGTATCAAAATCTTGCTGTACCTTAATTTTTATTATCTCTAAGTTGTTGTTATCCTCTGTTGCTATTGTGGAATCTGGTTACAGTCCTCCAGTTTTATCGCACAGGGACCATTGCGGAAGATTGAAAGCGTGTAGATTGTAAGGTGAGAATCCCGGAGGGGTGGAGTGTGGGGAAGTTGGGGTTCCTATGGCCAGGATCCTCACTGAACTTAAACCACCTGGTGATGTAACTGGCCTATTGCTGGGCTGCCACTTCCACACCTGTAGGCAGTAAGCTATTATTGCATTATATAGAGAGCTCGGCCCAGTGCTCTGGGCAGAGGCAGAGACGCTAGTGCTAGACCTACCACCAGAATACAAGCTGCCTAATAAACCCTTTCACCCCAAGAACGTTTTGCTTCCGATTCCTTTGGTCACACTGAATCCATAGCGAACTTGCCCGGGGCTGAAACCCAATGGCAAGACAGTGAGTCATCACAGCAATCCCCTTAATAAAGCAAAAATTGCAGGAGATACAAGGAGAAATTGATATAAACTCACTAATAATAGGAAGCTTTTATCATACCACTTAAATACAAAACAGATCTAATAGAAAGTAAATAAGAATATAGAAGACCTAAATGAAAAATTAATAAGGTATAAAAATTTGGATATATTAAGCTTTACACCATGATAACTGAGAATACACCTTCTCAAGTGCATATGATTATAGACATTGATCATAGTCACAAGGGGAGTATCAGTAAGTTCCATGAAATAGAACTTACATAAACAACATTCTCTGATCACAAGGCAATAAAACCAGAAACTCTACCTAGAAATTTGAAAATCTTCTATTAAATAATTCTTAGGAGTAAGATAAATAGAAAAGTGAAATTACAGAATTAAAAAATCATGCTAATAAAGGCACAACATATCAGAAATTATTGAATATAATTAAGGAAGTGGTCAGAGGAAACTTGAAACCCTTAAGTAATATCAATAAATGTCGACCAATATCACATCGATACAAATTTAAAAATTAAAACACGTGAATTAAATTCCTAACTTAAAACACTAGAAAAAGAACAACAAAGTAGTCAAAACAAAAGCAGAGGGAGGGAAGAATAAAGACCAAAGCAGAAATTAATGAGATAAAAAACAAAAAACAAAGAAAAGAAAACCTAAAAAATTAGAAAAACAGTACTTTTTAACATATAATTAGTAAATCAAAATTCTGTTTTATGAAAAATTAATAAATTAGACAAACCACTATAGTGTTGACTAATACCTCCCATTTAATTAATGCTAACCAGTTGTGGAGATAATGGGTATCCTTACCTTGTTCCTGAGCTCAGCAGAAATTCCTCAAGTGTTTCAAGGGAAAAAAAAAAGGTGACAGACCATATACAAAGGTAAATAACCACTGAAACAGAAGAAATTGTTTAAAAATCATGAGACCTTTTGTAGACCTCTATGCAAATAAATTCGAAAACATTGATAAGGATAATTTGCTAGGAAAATACATTTACAAAAATCGAAAAACTCTTATTCTTTTTTACCCCAAGCTTGGTTTTATTTTTCTTTTTGTCTTTTTTTCTCTTTTCTTTTATTGAAGTATTGTTGATATACAATCTTATGTTGGTTTCAAATGTACAACACAGTGGTTCAACAGTTACCCATATTATTAAATCCTTACCCCGTCTAGTGTGGTTGCTATCTATCAATGTAGAAAGATGTTACAGAATCATTAACTATATTCTCCATGCTATACTACCATCCCCATATCCAAATTATATTGTGATTGCAAATTATTGTGCCCTTTTATCCCCGTCACATCCCCCCCAGCTCTCCCCAACCTCTCCCCCCTTGGTAATCACTAGTCATTTCTCAGTGTCTATGAATCTACTACTGTTTTGTTCCTTCTGTTTTGCTTTGTTTTTATATTC
Organism: Manis pentadactyla; assembly: GCF_030020395.1. Lineage (NCBI taxonomy): Eukaryota > Metazoa > Chordata > Mammalia > Pholidota > Manidae > Manis > Manis pentadactyla. The sequence continues at coordinate 40,830,249 of NC_080038.1, forward strand.
CACAAATAAGTGAAATCATATGGTACTTGTCATTCTCCATGGGGCTTATTTCACTAAGCATAGTACCCTCTAGATTCACCCATGTTGTTGCAAATGGCAAAAATTCTTTTCTTTTTATGGCTGAAAAATATCCCATTGTGTATATGTACCACCTCTTTTTTATCCATTCATCTACTGATGGACACTTAGGTTGTTTCCATACCTTCACTACTGCAAATAGTATGGCAATAAACATAGGGATGCATATGTCCTTTTGAAGCAGGAATTTTATTTTCTTCAGGTAAATTCCTAGGAGTGGAATTACTGGGTCAAATTGTATTTCTATTTTCAGTTTTTTGAAGAACCTCCATACTGCTTTCCACAGTGGTTGCACCAATTTACACTTCCACCAGCAGTGTACCAGGGTTCCTATTTCTCTGCATCCCTGCTAGCATTTGTTGTTCCTTGTCTTTTGGATGTTAGCCATCCTAACTGGTGTGAGGTGATATCTCATTGTGGTTTTATTTTGCATTTCTCTGATAGTTAATGATGTGGAGCATCTTTTCATGTGCCTGTTGGCCATTTGTATTTCTTCTTTGGAGAAGTGTCTGTTCTTATCCTCCACCCATTTTTTAATTGGATTATTTGTTCTTTGGGTGTTGAGGCGTATGAGTTCTTTATATATTTTGAATGTCAACCCCTTATCAGATGAGTAATTTACAAATATATTCTCCCATCTGTAGGATGCCTTTTTGTTCTGCTGATGGTGTCCTTTGCTGTACAGAAGCTTTTGAGTTTAATGTAGTCCCACTTGTTCATTGTTGATTTTGTTTCCTTTGCCAGAGATGTGTTCAGGAAAAACTTGCTCATGTTTATATTCGAGAGATTTTTGCCTATGTTTTCTTCTAAGTTTTATGGTTTCATGACTTACATTCAGGTCTTTGTTCTATTTTGGGTTTACTTTTCTGTATGGAGTTAGACAATAATCCAGTTTAATTCTTTTACATGTAGCTGTCCAATTTTCCCAACACCAGTTGTTGAAGAGGCTGTCATTTCCCCATTGTATGTCCATGGCTCCTTTATCATTTTTAATTGACTATATATGCATGGGAAAACCCTTACTCTCTTTTTATGAAACAAGTATAGCCTTGATACCTGAACCTTATAAAGACAGCACAAAAAAATTACAAACTAAATCACTTATGCATATTTGTGCAAAAATACTAAATAAAAAAATAAGGAAACAGAATCCAACAAGACATTAAGTAAATAATACTCCATGTCTAATTGGGATTTACTCCTGAAATGGAAGGTTGGTTCAATATTATGAAACTCATGAATATAATACACCATATTAATAAATCTGAGGAGAAAATTCATATGATTAGCTCCACTGATGCTAAAAAATGTCTTTGACAAAATGTAACTTTCTTTCATAATTTTAAAAACACCCAGAAAAATAGAAATTGGTGGATGCTTCCTTTGCATGATAACATGGGTGTGGGTGCAGGTGTGGATGTGAGTGTATACACCTTAGTCCTAAACCCAGCATCTTACTTAATGGGAAACATTAAGACTTTTCTGCAAAGATCAGGAACAAGGTAAGAATACCCATCATCTCCATAACTATTTAACAGTAAACTGAAGGTATTAGTCAATAGAATTAGAGAGAAATGAATTTGATGCATAAGAGTTTGAAACCAGAAGTAAAATAATTTCTACTTGTAGTTCACATGATAGTAAGTCTGGAGACCCCTACAGAGTCAATAACAACAACTACTCAAGTCTGAAAAAATTCAGTAAGTTAGCAGAATAAACAATCAGGACATAGGAATCAACTGAAAGACTAGAGAAGAAAGAATCATAAAATCTTAAGGGTTAAAACTACTTTTCCTTGTTGCTATTCATTTGGCATGAGATGGCAAGGCCTATGAAAGGCCTGAATATATGGCTCTTAATCTGCTGCTTAGTAGATGTAATCCCAGAGAAAAATCCATTTACAATAACAACAAAGCAGTTAAAATACTTAGGAAAAAACTGAACAAAAAATATGCTAATCTTCACAATGAAAAAATTTTTAACTCTCTGAAAAGACACAAAAGTAGTCTTGCACAAATGGAAAGCCATTCTTTTGTCTTGGATAGGACAAGTCAATATAAAGATATTTCTCCTTCCTAAGACATCTGTTTAATTTACCATACTCTCAATAAAACACCAATAAGCTTTTATTCTGGACCTAGACAAGTTGATACTAGAATTTATATGGAAAAAGAAATTTTCAAGAATAGCTAAATGGTCTAAGTTTTTTTAACTGGCCATGTTCTCTTCCACTACTCCATTCCTACCTTCTTTAATCAGATCCTTCTCTACATCCTGATCTTAGTCAGAGATGCCCTTCTGGGGAGCCTTTAACACACAAACACATACACACACACACACACACGCATGCACGCACGCACCCCTTTTTGTTATGCACTCTCACAGAACTGTTCCTCTCCTTCATGGCACTTGGAAGGGATCAGGGTTATTCACACCAGGATATTTCTTTGGTTAAAGCTGGTCTCCTCTCTTTGGCTGGAAAGGACATGAAAGCAGAGACAGGGCCTATTTTTCTCACCATGTATCTCCTCAGCCTAGCACAACCCCAGGCACATGATTGCATTTGATTGATATTTTTGAATAAATATCAAGATATGAAAAAAATACAAAAGTAATTTCCAGCCATTTTTTAGGAAGTTTGGTCTCTGGGTTCAGGGTTTCTGAAGTATTAAATGTGTGATTTTAGCACCCTTGTGTATAATGTTTGAAACCTCATGAAAAATAGAAAAGATGCCAGGATAATTGAATCTAAAGGAATAATTTATTTTCCCAGCCCAAACTCTCGGTCTCATTTTTTCCTCAGCCAGACCTATTGAAAGGAAAGGAGCGACACACAGCAGCAATTCACTGGAGAATTCCACTTTATTAGGGAAAGGTGCTAGGTTGTATAGGAAGGGGCATGGGGTGATTGTGGTGTTACTTCTATGGGGCTGGTGGCTATTGGCTAGGTGCTGGGATTGGGAGGGGGGCGAGGGGTGATTAGGCTTCAGGTGGTGCCGGCGGGAACCGAGGACCCGGAAGAGAAGCAGAAGGTTCACCATCTTATGGGTGGGGGCCCTTCATTCCCCCCTTTCTCCTCTATGGGGTTGTGGACGTTGCTTTCTCTCTGACTGCTTCCTGCTGAACGGGGGCGGAGAAGGGAGTGAGGGCTTGAGGACTGGGAAGAAAGTGTTGATAGGACTCCCCACAGTAAGGACGAGTAGATGTGGACTTCTTCAGGTTGGAAATCAATGAAGGTTCCCTGTAACCAAGGTCGAGGACTTGTTGATTCCAACGGTGCCAAGAGGATACGGGTGCCAGAAGCCAGGCGTCTGTGGCCATTGTTTCCAGGAACAGTTTCCAGCGGAGAGAGGGGTCCATCTCAGCGTGTGGTGAGGAGGTCACGTGAGGGTGAGGAATCTCCTGTGGCTAAAAGCTGGTAGTTCCTGAGTAAAAGCTGGTTGAAAGTTTGATTAGAGATTTTACCGACTTGGGATTTGATAAACTTTATTATGCAAGGCAAGAAGAGACAGGCAAGGAGAATGATTATTATGGGGCCTGCAATGGGCCACAGCCAGGTGAGGAAGGGGTTTGTTAGTATTGAAGAGAATGGGTTGGAATTGGAAGCAGAGTGGAGGCTGGAGGCAAGGTCGGTGAGTTTGGTAATGTCAGTTTCTACAATGCCGGATTCGTTGATGTAATAGCAGCACTCTTCCCGAAGGAAGATGCAGGTGCCGCCCTTCTCGGCTGTATGCAGATCTAAGGCCCGCCGGTTTTGAAGGGTGACCTTAGCTAGCGAAGTGACCTGTCTTTGGAGAGAGGCCAGGGAATCGGCAGTGGATGTCAGGGCTCCCTCAAGTTTGGCGTTGAGATCTTTAATTGCCCATAGAGAGTGACCCAAGGCTCCTCCCGAAAACCCTGCCTCAATGGCTAAGGTGGTCAAAGGGATACCGACTATGATGGGAAGGAAAGCAGCCCTTTTTGTGCACGAGGGCAAGGGAGGTTGGAGCTCAAGAAATTCTGCCATGCTGTAAAGTGTAAGCTGTGGGATTAGGGTGACAAGAATGCAGGGTATATTGGAGTTGGGAGGCAGTGAGTTAAAAAGACTGCCATTGCACCAAAAGAAGTGACCTGGTTGCATAAAAGTCTTAGAGCCGGAGGTAGGGGTGTAGATAGAGAGACAGTGAAGTGCGCTGGAGGGGGAGGGGTTGGGCCTACACAGTAGTGGATGGTGAGATTATCTGCGTATTCTGGTTCCCATAGGGGTATGTCTGCCAGGGGACGGAAGGGTTGTCCTTCTGCATGGAAGGAGTAGTTGGAAATATTAAGGGGAACGGCGGCCAGCAGTGGGTGCTGTAGTGATGCGCACAAGAAACAATTGGCGGTGTTGAGGGTGTGGTTGAGAAAGATGGTGGTGTCTTGGATGAGCTGTAATCAAGAGTAGGAGCGGGGGTAAGAAGATGAAGAGGCGCTGTCAAGAGTTTGGACAATAACTGTTTTGGAATGTCCGATGTCGGATGCAACTTGAGAGATCTGGGAATGAGAGGGAACGTACTCTCGAGAGATATGAAGGGTACCGTGGGGGGTCGAGGACCCCCCATAGTAAACTGAGGCTGTGACTCCGGTGGCCCATCGAGAGTTCCAGGGATCTGGGATTAATAAGGAGAATGAGCTGTTGGGATATTTTATGAAACGGTTGGAGGAGTAATACTGTGGGTACCAGGAGTTACCCATGTAGTGAATGATGCAAGACCTGTAGGGACATCCCCCGTAGGTGTCTGGCCATCACCTGCAATAGGCTTGTTTTTGGTCATAGAGGAAGCAGAGGTAGGGAGAATAAAGGTAGCTGCTAGTGAACACTTCGGTGGAGGGAGGAAAGTGGAGGTATAAAGGCTCGGAGCAGCCTTTCAGAGGGCAGTCTGATGTGGCAATGAGGGTAGTAACTTTTGTTTGATGCTGTGTGTAAGTCTGTCTGACTTTGAGTCGCCATACAAAGGAGGCTGGGGTGGCAGGGAAGACAATAGGAATGAGGAAAAAAAGCGAGAGAGCAGTAAAGGAGGAAAAAGTCATGATTCGGGTATGGATGGCAAAGGGGGTGAACGGGAGATGTGGAGTTTCAAGGGATCAGAGGGATGAGGCGTGGTAGAGTAGACAGCATCTTGGGCTGTATCCGAAGGGCTCTGGATTGTGACTGATGGGTCTTGAGTGTCCAGAGAAGGTGGGTCCTGGGTGTTTGGTTTCAACCTGGAGATATGAATCCAAGGGGTGACAGAGTTATCAGGCAGTAAGAGCTTGGCGGCCGAAGGGGTGCAGAGAATAACTGGGTGTGGACCTTCCCATTTTGGGGTGAGAGAGGGCCGATCCTCTGGCGGCTTATAAAACACTAGTTGGCCGGGCTGTAAGACAGGAGGATTTTGGGAGGCGGATGGATCAGGAAGGAGCCAATCTTGATATTTCCACAATTCTGTGCGGAGGAGAGAGAGTAGCAGAAGGGCCATATTGGGAGGAATCGGTCCTTTGTGGGAAGGGAGCCCTGGGGGTAGAATTGGGCGGCTGTACATGATCTCAAAGGGTGACAAGAAGGAAGGTTTCTTTGGGAGGGCCCGAATGCGGAGTAGAGCTAAGGGAAGTAGGCGAACCCAGTCAAGGTGTAGTTCTAGAGATAGTTTGGTCAGGATATCTTTTAGAGTCCTATTGGCTCTTTCTACTTTTCCTGAAGCCTGTGGTCGATAAGGACAGTGTAGATGCCAGGGGAGTGAGAGCAACTTGGAGAGGTTCTGAATAATGTGGGCAGTGAACTCAGAGCCATTATGTGATTGGAGGGAGGTGGGCATCCCGAACCTAGGAAAGATCTGGGTGAGGAGGATAGAGGCAACTGCGGATGCTCGTTTGTTAGTGGTGGGGAAAGCCTTGACCCATCCTGAAAATGTATCTACTAACACGAGTAGGTATCTGGTGCGCCGTACGGGGGGCATGTTAGTGAAGTCTATTTGCCAATCTGCGGTGGGGACATTACCCCGTGCTTGATGAGCCGGGAAGGGTCGGGCCTTGAGGGGGGTATTAGGGTTAGTGCGTTGGCAAATGGTGCACCTGCGGGTGATTTGGTCAAGTAGGGTTTTATTTTCAGGAGAGAGAGAAAAAAGGATTGTAAAAAATGGATTAAGGATTGGGGGCTAGGATGGAACAGCTCGTGTAAGAGGCGGAAGAGAGACTCTCTGTCCTGGGAACAGAGGGTGTCTTGTAATAAGGCTAAAACCGCAGGGGTAGATGGATCGCTGCCTGGTGCTTCTTCTCATAAGGCAATCGACCGGGCTACTCTGTCAGCTTTATTGTTACCTCTTGTAATGGGGGAGGGTCATCCTTTTGATGTGATTTGCAGTGGACTATGCCCAGTCGGTGTGGGAGTTGTGAAGCCTCTAGAAGTTTAGTAATCAAGGCTGAATTAGTGATGGAATTCCCTTTTGTGGTGAGGAGGCCTCGTTCTTTCCATACTGCCGCATGAGACAAGAGAATGTGGAATACGTATTTGGAGTCAGTGTACAGTGTGAGAGACGTGTCCCGGGCCAGAGTACAAGCTCTGGTGGCTGCAATGAGTTTGGCCTGTTGATTGGTTGTACTGGGGGGGTAGGGCTCGTGCCTCGATGATGTCTTCGAGGGAGACTACTGCGTATCCTGCGTAATGGGTGCCCTCATGTTTAAAGGAGGACCCATCAGTAAACCAGATGAGGTCGGAGTGTGAGAGGGCTCCTTCGGAGATCGTGGAGTGGCACGGAAGGAAGTTGTGAAGGGCTTCCAGACAATCATGCGAGGGAGTATGAGGAGAGTAGGGTAGAGGAAGAAGAGTGGCCGGATTCAGGGGTGGGCAGGGGAGGAAAGAAATGTCTGGATTTTGGAGGAAAGAGGACAGTAAGGTCAGGAGTCTGGAGGGAGGGAGAGTCTGTAAACTTTTGTAGGTTAAGAGATCCTTTAGGTGATATGGGGACAGAATGGTAAGGGGTGCCCCGAATGTCAGTTTATGAGCTTCCTTCTGTAAGAGCTGTCCAGCGGCTAATGCCCGTAGGCAGGGGGCCCATCCCCGAACTGTGGGGTCTAACTGCTTGGAAAGATAAGCTACTGGGGCAAAGGATTGGCCATAATATTGGCCTAGGACTCCTAGAGCTTGACTGGACCTTTCATGAATGTATAATGAGAAGGGCTTCGACAAATCAGGAAGATGGAGAGCTGGGGCTTCCACAAGGGCTTGACGGAGCTTAATGAAGGAGTGTCGGGGTGAGGAGGATAATGGTTCTTCAGGGGGTCCCTTGCTGAGGTCGTATAGGGGTCTTGCCAACAGGGAGAAGTTAGGGATCCACGCTCTAAAATACCCAGCCAGGCCTAGGAAGGAAAGGATTTCTGTCTTGATTTTGGGAACGGGCAGGTCAGAGAGGAGCCGTTTTCTGTCTAAGGTAATGGACTTTCTTTGTTGAGATAGAAGAAATCCGAGGTAAGTGACAGAAGGGGAAGAGATTTGAGCTTTGACAGGGGATACTCGGTAACCTCTGTAAGCTAGAAGGTTAAGTAGGGAGGCAGTGTCAAGTTGAGACTGTTCCCACGAGGGACTGCAGAGTAGAAGATCGTCCACATATTGTAATAAGGTGGACTCAGAGTGAGCATGATGAAACTGTTTGAGGTCTTGAGCTAGGACCTGTCAAAAAATATGGGGACTATCTCGGAAGCCTTGTGGCAAAACTGTCCAAGTGAGTTGTCCAGAATGTCTTGTGTATGGGTCCATCCAGGTAAAGGCGAAGAAATCTTGGGAGGAGGGGTCCAGAGGGATAGAAAAAAATGTGTCCTTGAGATCTAGGACTGAGAAGTGGGAGGCTGAGGCAGGGATCTGCGATAAAAGGGTGTATGGATTTGGGACTAAGGGATGGATAGGGACGATGGCCATGTTAATGAGGGGAAGGTCTTGGACAAGGCGGAAAGATCCATTGGTTTTTTTAACAGCTAATATGGGGGTATTAAACGGGGAGTGAGTGGGTCTGAGGTACTTTTTGTTTAAAAGATCTTGAATGATGGGTTGGAGGCCTATGAGGGCCGAAGTGGTTAGGGGCTATTGGGCCTGACAGATATACTGAGAGGGGTCACGTAATTTGATAGAGGCAGGAGCACATAGAGCCACGGAGGGGCTTGTAATGTCCCAAACTTTGGGATTTACAGAGTGTATGGGGGCGGAACTGGAACTTTCATTGAGTAGAGGGGGGTCGTCAGCTATAAGGGCCATTAGAAAGGGAGTACTGGGGGCTGTGGCAGTGGATATAGTTATGGAAACATGGAGGAGAGAAAGGATGTCTCATCCTAGTAAGGGGATGGCACACTGGGGCATAACCAGGAAGGAGTGGGAGAAAGGTATGGGATTGGCTTGGATTGTGCATAAAAGGGGGGGGTTTAATGGGAAAATCTGTTTACCTCCTACCCCGACTATAGGAGTAATGGCAGGTGTGGTAGGGCCCCGGTATTCCCGCAAGACTGAGAAGGTGGCTCCTGTGTCTAGGAGAAAGGAGATGGGGTGACCGTCTACTATTAAAGTAACCCTGGGCTCCTGTTTGGTGATGGAAATGGTTGGGCGAGAAGACCCCGGGCCCCGTCAATCTTCTTCTGTCAGCCCCACTACGGAGGGCTTAGGATGGGGGTTGTTCATCCAACCTCCCCTTCAGGTGGCTGGGCAATCAGACCCCCAGTGGCCCTTTTTGTGGCATCTGGGGCATGGGGCAGTAGGAGTTATGGGGGAGGGGCACGCCCTTGACCAATGTCCTTCTTGTCTGCACTTGAAACAAGCTCCTGGGGGGGGCTTGTTTGTAGAAGAGCGCCCAGGTTGTGGTTTTATCAGCTGGGCCAACATTTGGAAATTGGCCTGATCAGCCTTTTGTTTATGGCATTCTTTCTCCTCCTCCCGGTTATGGAAGACTTTAAAGGCCACTGTTAGGATCTCAGTCTGTGGGGTAGCAGGGCCCTGTTCTAACTTTTTGAGTTTAGCTTTAATGTTGGGGTAGCTTTGAGCCAGGAAGTATGTCATAAGGACATGTCTCCCATCAGGCGTTTCTGGGTCTAGGCTGGTATACTGTAATAGGGCTTGAGTGAGTCTAAGAACTCAGAGGGTGTCTCCTCCCTCCTTTGAATTATGTCTTGGAGCTTTTGAAAATTGACTACTTTACGAGCTGCCTTTTTCAGACCTGTTATTAAGCAGGAGGCAAAAATATCTCAAGAGCAGAGACCCACGGCGGTGTTATAATCCCAGTGTGGGTCTTGTTTGGGGACGGCAGTGGGGCCAGGGGGATAGGTGGGGTCAGTCCTGTGGGTTTCGGTGGCATGCATTTGGGCGAAGTCCCAAACTTATCTGCGCTCTTCAGGAAGGAGGGTATTGGCCAGGAGCATGAAAATGTCATGATGTGTGAGTCTGTATGACTGGAGGGTCCATTGAAACTCCTTAATATATGTCGTGGGATCAGTGGAAAAGGAACCTAGGCGTTTCTCCAGTTGGGCTAAATCTCGTAAGGAGAAAGGGACATGAACGCGCACGATGCCTTTGGATCCTGCTACTTCTTGGAGGGGGGCAATAATTTTGGGAGGCCCTCGGGCCAAGTCTGAGGAGGACTGAAGGGTTCTGGCTCAGTCTGTGGGGGAGAAATAGGTGATGGGGGCAAAGACGTGATAATTTTGGGAGGCTTTCGGGACCGAGTCTGAGGGGGACTGAAGGGTTCAGGCTCAGTCTGTGGGGGAGAAACAGGTGATGGGGGCAAAGACAGAGGAGGCTCCTGGAAATTAGTTGGAGGGGGGCTGAAAGGCTCAGGCTTGAACTGCAAGGGGGGTGAGGTGGGGGAGGAGATGGTGGTGGAGGAAGGGGGAGGGGTTGTTGTAGGAGAGGAGGGGGAAGGGAGTGAACGGGAGGCTTCTGTGGGGGTGGAGGCAGCGGCTACAGCAGCGGTGGTGGAGGAAGGGGGAGGGGCTGTTGTGGGAGAGGAGGGGGAGGCGGCGGTGACGGCGGAAGAGGGCAGAGGGGTTGTAGGAGGGGAAGGGGCTGAAGGGGGAAGCCTGTATGGTGGAGGTTCGTCGGCTGGGTCAAAGGTAATCAAGGAGGGACTGGGAGTGTGTGGAGGGGAGGGAGATGGCCGGCACGCTAGGAGAACTTGGGGTGGGGAACAGGTGGTGCAGAGGCTGGGATTTTGACCTAGGAGGCGAAAAGCTTCGATATAGGGAATCTCCTTCCATTTTTTCAGGCGCTGGCAGTAGTTAAAGAGATCGCGAGTGATGTTAGGATCAAGAGTTCCCCCTGCGGGCCATTGGTTGTTATTGTCTAAGGGGTATGTTGGCCAATCTTGGGAGCGGTATTTACGGAGAAGTTTTGGTTTTATATCAGGCGTCAGGGAGAGGGTAGTTAGATGCTTGAGCAGGCATTCAAGAGGTGAACTTTCAGGGAGGGATGAGGAGGCTCCCACGGCTAAAGGACAGAGAAGGAGACAAACAGGGGAAGACGAACGGAGATCCTCGGACTGGGAGCAGACCGTAAGGAGACAAAGGGCGTCCCCGATGATCCTTAGTGGTCTGCGGAAACTCGTATATGAGTCGGTTTCTTAGGAAGTGTGGGTCGTCACCCAGACTCCTCTAAGAAGGCAGAGTGCCGGAGTCCGAGGTACCTAGTACTAGGAGTTTTTGGCAGAAGGAATTTTCGGCGGAAGGAATGGAAGGAGGAGGTGGGTAGAAAGGAAGTGTTCTCATCCGCAAAGGAGTCACCTCGTTTATGGCTGTTGGAGGAGGGGCCTGAGGGTCCGCCGCAGCCGTGAAGGCCTAAGGCAGGGAGAGTTCCTTCCTCGTCCTCAAGCGTCAGGGCCTTGCCGGACGATCACGGTCAATGGGGCTGCGATAGCTCGGGGAAGAGTGGCCCACCTCGGGGGAAAACTTACCCAAATGCCAGAGAGGAGTGGTGAGTGTGACGAGCCAGCGCCAGAAAAAGAGGATGAGGGCAAGCTTCTGCTGGTGTCGGGGGGAAGGGGGAAGACGGGGCCCAGTTGGGGTGTCCCGTCTCCCGGGTTTTGGCACCAATGAAAGGAAAGGAGCGACACACGGCAGCAATTCACCGGAGAATTCCGCTTTATTAGGGAAAGGTGCTGGGTTATATAGGAAGGGGCATGGGGTGATTGTGGTGTTACTTCTATGGGGCTGGTGGCTATTGGCTAGGTGCTGGGAGTGGGAGGGGGGCGAGGGGTGATTGGGCTTCAGGTGGCGCTGGCGGGAACCGAGGACCCAGAAGAGAAGCAGGAGGTTTGCCATCTTATGGGTGGGGGCCCTTCACCTATAGATTATGCCTTTACAGCCTCTATCCATCCCTTCCTTCCCTACTGCCATCTACTTCACATTCTCCTCACCTTCTGTCCATTAGGTCTTCTATCCTCATTCTCAATCCACTGGACCCTGGTAAAACTACTTTTGGAAAATTATGTCTGCTAATCTTACTTTAAAAAAATAGTGGTTTGCTTTCAAAGACCAAATGTAAAAGTGCTTCCTCTCTGTGGGCAAAATTACAATTATTTCCAGAATCTCCTGCCTGGCCTTAGTGTTTCCAAGGGGTGAAGAGATATAGTCCATCTCCATATCAATAGATGATTACAAGGGGAAGCAAGGGCATATCTCCACCAGAGAGGTTGGGTGAGGTCCCTTTTTGCAGCTAGTTTGCAAGAGACACAGGCGAGCAGAAACGGACAACTGCTTGTAAGCAATAAATGAGTTTTTCCCAGTTTATTTCTGCCTTTGACTAATTTCAGTTTCAAAGGTTATTTGCCCCAGGCTGGGAATATATTTTCCCCCTGAAGTTACACTCCCACCAGTCAATCAGACAACAGGTACTTACTGAGTATCAGCTATGTGCCAGACACCATGATACGCTCTGATGGCCAAAGCTCTTGACAACACAATTTACAACTCTTAATGATTTGAGTCTTTATCCAAAGACTGATTGGAAGCCATGATGAGTTCCAAGCAGACGAATGACATGACTGGAATAAATTGCTAATTTAAAATCAGAGGAGGGCAGAATGGAAACAAATACCAGATAAGCAATTTTGACAGTGCTCCTGGGGACAGAGGGTGATCATCTGGCCTAGGGTGGTAGTAGGGCAATGAAGAGAAGTGAATGGATTGAAGGGCTATGATGAGATAAAACTAACCTGACTTGCCAATGGACTGGATTGACAGATGGGAGCTGAGGGAGAGGGAGGTGCCAAGACCAACTCCCAGATTCCTGATTACATAATAGAAGAGATGGTTTTCCCATTCACGTATTAAAATTAAGATAACCTTGAAGCAAACAAGAGGGACTGTCAAGTAGACAGCTGGATTTCCAGGTCTGGAGCTTCAAGGAGCAGTCTGGGCAGGAAATGTTAATCTGGGTTTATTGAAGAGTCCAGAGAGTGAGAAGAAAAAGGGGCTAGGGCTGAGCCTGAAGGAATTCTAACATTCTAACATTGAAGGACAAAAGGGAGGAGGATGAGATTCCCACAATAGCAACAATGACAGTAACTCGTAATACTTGAAGCTTACCCCTTGTCATGCAGTGTTATCATATCTACTTATGTATCATCATCATCATCATCATCTAAATACCTATCCATCTATCTGTGATCTATCATCTATCTGGATGATAAAATTTAATTCTTACAATAATCCTGCAGGGTACGTACTATTAGGATCACTGTTTTACAGAGCCTGGTCTCCAAATGCTGTGCTCTGAAGGTGCAGCTATGAAATGGGAGGAGAACCAGACAAGTGTGATATCATGGAAGTTGAAAGAAGAGAGAGTTTGAAGGTGGGAGTTGTCAATACTGTTAAATGCTATGGGAAGGTCAAATATGGTAAGACATGAAAATATGCTGTGGGTTCAATAAAACCGAAGCCATTGATAAGCTTAGAGAGCTGTTTATATAGCAACATGGGGCTAGAATCCAATCTCAAGTGTGCTGAGGAACGAGTAGGCAATGCGAACAGGGAGAACAAGTATATGTAACTCCACCAAGAAGCTGGACTGTGAGGGACAGGCAGAGAAAGCAGTGGTAGCCAGCAAGGGTGTGGTGATGCCCAATACCCAGCAGAAGGATGCAGGGGCACTCAGGCTTAAACTTTGGCTTGGGGTTGAGGCTTCAAGGAAGGAGTACTTTTTTCAATGTGATCTGCCCCCTTTTTACAATTCATCTTTCTGGAGGGGGCACCTTCTGATTGCCATAAAGGTGTATATCAGCAGTAGCTGCTTTAGAGGAGGATATGAATCACTGGGACTTTAAAAGAGAAAGAGTGAAAAAGAGAGGGAGAGGGACATTTAACAATGAATTCTCACATTGGTGAGGATAATCTGGTTGAGAGGGTGTGGTTGAATTAACAGGAGGGAGAAGTGGTGATGGACAGGGGAGATGGGGGCCTACCCTATTTTACTAGAAAAAAAGGGGGTAGCAGGTCCATAACCTAGGTGTGCTAGAAATCACTTTATTGAAAATAACTTTATTTCTGATTGAACTCTCTGCTGAAGTAACAGATAATTCACCTTGGTGATACCTAGGGTTTCTCTATTCCCAGGAGTGTACTGTTGATCTGGGGTCTTAGGATCATTGGGTTTGGGTCCACATAGTTGTCCCAAAGATGTTGCCATTCTGTTTCTGTGACCCTCTTGCAGCCTCCAAGCTGTGCCTGGGGTCCAGGAAGGTTTAGGACAGTACCACTGATAATCTGTTTCAGGCTGGACCAACCACACAGCCACTCCGCCTTGAGTCCTGCTCTTCCCTGACTCATTAGAGCTCAGGTGCCTTCTGCTGCAGGGCCATAGACTTCTCCCTTCACCTGCCCACAGCCCAGGGAAGGGACCAGTGGAGGTCTGCTCCGTCCCCTGCTTCTCCAGGAAATTGCATCTGAGCCTTCACACCCTCTCTATGTGAACTAGCTTTTGCTGCATAACAAACCCCCAAAACTTAGTATCTTGCAACACACATCCATTACTTCCCACAATTCTGTGGGTCAGCAAGGTGGCACTGGACTGGGTCAACTCTATTGCAGCTGGATGGTGTAATATCTTCCTATTCAAAGTGTGGCCCTCAGACCAGCAGCACCTAGGAGCTTATTAACAATGTAGACTCTCTGACCCCACCCAGACCTAATGAATCAGTTTCTGCATTTTGACAAGACCCCCAGGTAGTTTATGTATACATTAAAGTTTGAGAAGCACTGGTCTAGGATATCCTCTCTCATCTGTCTGGCTGTTGGCATGCTGGTTGGTCTGAGGTGGGGTGGGCCTCAGCTGGGACAGCTTAGTCTCTGATCCATGTGGCTAGCCCAAGCTTTTCACCTGGCTATCTCAGGATTCCCAAGAGCAGCAAAAGGGCAATCTGTACAGTGGAAGCATTTTTGAAGCCTCTGCTTGTGTCCTGTTTGCTACTGTCCCACTGACCAATTCATGCCACAAGTCCATCCCAGGGTGAGTGTGGGTAGGCATCGCCAAAGGACATGGAGAAAAGAGGGGAAAACTTTGTGGTTATTTTAAAAACTTAGCACACTCTTAACTACTGGAGTTTAGAAACACCAATGACCTTTTGCATTCTGCCTGGCTGCATCTCTCCCTAGGTGAATGCAGAGCCATCTAATTGCTTAAAAGAGGATAGGAGGGAAAAGTAAAAACATAGAGAAGGAAAAAGTTATAGCTGAATATTGGAAAAGAATATCCCTGCCATAAAGGAAAAGATGGCTACAGAGGTAACTAGATAGGTGGCTCTGGTAGTAGAAAAGCGAGAGATTGTCTAACACAGTTTCATTTTCTCTATAAAGTAGGAGGTAAGGTCATGTGTGGAAAAGGAGCAGGGAAAGAGTGGTATCAGGGTCTATACAAAAAATTGAGAATAAAGTCAAGGTTGTGGTCAATGAGGCTGGAGAATAGAGAGGATTGGAACAAGTGGCTGAAAGAAGAGAGGTCTGTGATGGATGCTGGAGCTAGTGACTTCCGAGGTGAAGTAGTTTCTTTGATGAAAGAGTCCAGAGAAGATCTCAGGAGATGTTCACATTTTTCCGATTTGAACACCATTAACCTCACATGGCCTTCGGGTGTTCATATCCTTGTTCAATATACTGCTGCAGCAGAGCACAAATTTTCCTTTGAAAGTTCTCTTTTGGATGTCATGATCTCTAAGCTTAATCTGCCTCTTGCACTTCCTTTCACTTTTCATTCATCCTTAACTACACGTCCCTTCTAATGGGTCCTTTCAAGCACTGAGCTCCTGAGGAACTCACCTTCGACATACACCTTAACAATGAAATGCACTGCGTGAATGCAGTAGTGCCTCATTCCTTTGGACTGCCCTGCAGTATGCAATCGTGTCTTTATCTTGGGGAAGTTCTCCCATCCAGAACTCAGTAACACTCATCCCAGGGTTGATGGGGGGCGCTAGCTGTCGATAGTGACCAGGGGCCCCGCTCTAAATACTGCACAGGCCAGTCTGCCTACGACAGATATGGCCAGGCAGGGGACATAAAACAGGAGCTGCACGGGTGTTCTCAGGGTGGGGGTCCACGTCCCGTCACTGGATACATTGCGTACATACCAGCCCCTCCCTTGCCTGAAAATTCACGAAGCCTTGACTTCATTAAGGAGGGGTTGGGGAAAGGTGGGGTCTGGCTCAGGGCTCCCCAGCCGGCGTCCCCAGCCCGCGACAACCCCGCCCGGATCTGGCAGCGCCTTGCGCGAACCCGGCAGGATAGAGAGGCGGGGAGAAGCTGTGGGGTTGAAGGCGGGGCGCGCGGCTGCCAAACCGGCCAATAGGCGGCTCTCCGGCGGCGCAGAGAAGAGTCTGCAAGGGCGCTGCCGCTAGAACCGCCGCCTCCCGTTTCCACTTGCTGATGCACAGCCCGGGTGGCTCCGCTCCTCCCGGCGCAGAGGGGCCCGAGGAGGCCGGAGGCGCGGACTCGGAACAGATTTTGGAGGAAGGGGAGAGGACAGGCGCCCCACCTGCTCTGGGAGGGTTGGTGAACGATGAAGGGCCGGTGGCGGCGGCGCCGGGAGTACTGCAAATTGGCGATGTTGCTGGTGCTGTACACGCTGGTGCTGCTGCTCGTCCCCTCCGTACTGGACGGCGGCCGTGACGGGGACAAGGGCACCGGGCACTGCCCGGGCCTGCGGCGCAGCCTGGGAATGTGGAGCCTGGAGGCGGCGGCGGCAGGCGAACGCGAGCAGGACGCAGAGGCGCTGCCGGCCGCAGAGTGGGGCGGGGGCTTGTCCCTGAGGTCCCCGGGCAACCTTAGCGGCGCCATTAGGGAGGCGGTGTCTCGCAAGAAGCAGCACATCTACGTGCATGCCACCTGGCGCACCGGTTCGTCGTTCCTGGGAGAGCTGTTCAACCAGCACCCGGACGTTTTCTACTTGTATGAACCCATGTGGCATCTGTGGCAGGCGCTGTATCCGGGCGACGCCGAGAGCCTGCAGGGCGCGCTGCGCGACATGCTGCGCTCGCTCTTCCGCTGCGACTTCTCGGTGCTGAGGATGTACGCGCCTCCTGGGGACACTGCCGCGCGGTTCCCAGACGCCACCAATCTTACCACAGCCGCCCTCTTCCGCTGGCGAACCAACAAGGTCATCTGCTCGCCGCCGCTGTGCCCGGGCGCACCCCGTGCCCGCGCCGAAGTCGGCCTCGTCGAAGATGCCGCCTGCGAGCGCAGCTGCCCACCCGTGGCTCTGCGCGCCCTGGAGGCCGAGTGCCGCAAATATCCTGTCGTGGTCATCAAGGACGTGCGCCTTCTCGACCTGGGCGTGCTGGTGCCTCTGCTGCGGGACCCCGGCCTCAACCTGAAGGTGGTGCAGCTTTTCCGCGACCCGCGGGCCGTGCACAACTCGCGCCTCAAATCCAGGCAGGGGCTGCTGCGCGAGAGCATCCAGGTGCTGCGCACCCGCCAGAGGGGCGACCGCTTCCACCGCGTGCTGCTGGCTCACGGCGTGGGCGCTCGGCCAGGGGACTCAGCCCGAGCGCTGCCTGCCGCGCCGCGCGCTGACTTCTTCCTCACCGGCGCGCTCGAGGTGATCTGCGAAGCCTGGCTGCGCGACCTGCTCTTCGCGCGCGGTGCGCCCGCCTGGCTGCGGCGCCGCTACCTGAGGCTGCGCTATGAGGACCTGGTGCGGCAGCCGCGCGACCAGCTGCGCCGCCTGCTGCGCTTTGCTGGGTTGCGCGCGCTTGCTGCGCTCGACGCCTTTGCGCTCAACATGACGCGCGGCGCAGCCTATGGCGCCGACCGGCCCTTCCACCTGTCGGCCCGCGACGCCCGCGAGGCGGTGCATGCCTGGCGTGAGCGCCTGAGCCGAGAACAGGTGCGTCAGGTGGAGGCCGCCTGCGCTCCAGCCATGCGTCTGCTGGCCTACCCTCGCAGCGGAGAGGAGGGCGATGCTGAGCCGCCCGGGAACCAGGAAACACTGCTGCTGGCAGAGGCCGACGGCGCCACATAGCCCCCCACCCGCCTCCCCGGGGCGGATCCGGGTAAGGCGGCTCTGGGTAGGGTCTTCCCGGGGAGCTTGGACCAGCTTGCAGCGGGAGGGGGATGCCGACCCGAATCTCACCTGTCTGAATAGATCCAAGCAGGTGGGAAAGTGCTGCTGGTAGCATTTGGCAGAGTCGTTGTGATCTCTAGCTTGGCCACCTGCCTCCTCAGAGGAGGACCCTGAGATGGGAGAGGTGAGGTATGGTTGGGGCGGACTCCAGGTCTCCGCACTCCCAGTTTCTCCCATGAAGTAGGAGGTAGGGTTGTTAGGAGTGGGGCGGAGAGGGAAGAGGGGCATCAGAGGTCTCAGGAGAGAGAGAAGGTTTGAAATAGTAACGGAACTTGAGACTGGAAAATGACATGAAAAGTATAGGATTTGGGAGACCATCTGAGGTTGATGATTATGACTTGATCTTGACGCCAGTCGTTCCCACGGGGAAAATTTTTGCAACAGTGTTTGCAGACATAGAGAAAGCCCCAAGCAGGGTTTGGTGGGAAATTATGGCTCTTAGCTGACCTACCTCTACCTACTTCATTTCATCTTTCTACTCTGCCTCTGTTTCTCTGAGTGCAGACCCCGGGCTTGCCTTTCTGAGTTACCAAGCATTCAGGCCCTCTCTTGCAACAGGTGCTGCACATGTGGTATAGGGACTTTGCTTTCCCCTGGCTTATGTGGCAACTCCCTGACCGCCCCCAGTGGCTGGCGTTGGCCGGATATTTGACCATATCCCGTTCACATCATGTCCCAATGCTGCCTCAGGTGCCTACAAGACCTCAGGGCTGGACTTCACCCCCACTCCTGCTCATCCGTTTCAGAGATTAGACCTGAGACTGTCAGTAAGAGCTTTGGCTAGGACTTCAGAAGGAACTTTCTAAAACAAAGACTCCCCTCCCCCATTTTTGTATTCTTTCTCTGTAAAGCACATATCCTAAGATGCCGCAGTGGGGTTTATATGGTCTCAGAATTCGTTCAGTGTCTGGGTCAGTGTACGGCCTGTACGTTTGACTGAGGGAAGAGTATGTTCCGCATGATGATGACCTTAGGAGCCTAGTTAGTGACCTGGGAATGGGTTTTCCTAAATTCTGTGTGAGTGGGAAGGGGTGAAGCCTTCGGCAACGTCTGGTCCAGAGGAGGAGGAAAAGCAGGGCTGGGTGGGTGGAAGTGACTTAAGTTTCCATCCATTATTTTGTAGTGTAATTCAGTATTCCCCTGGGGTAAAGCTCTAAGGACAAAGCTGAAGATGTTAATGAAGATAGATTTTGTTGTTGTTAACTGAGCCAGGGTTGCAGAGTGATTTCGGAAGCTGACTCTTTTTGCTTCCAGTCATTAAGTGGTTTTCTTGGTCAGTTTCTGTCACTGCTAGGAAGTCTGTGTGCTTTCCTGATTTCCAGAATGAAGGCAGGCAAGGCACAGAGTGATTTGTCACATCGTAACAAAAACATCCTTTCATCTGCTAGTCCTGGATTTTACAGACGTAAGTAACATAATGGTCCCTAACCCTCTTCCACAGGGCTGGGGGACCACCTCTCCAGAGCAAATGCTGCAGCGTTTTGTGGCTTTAAGAACTGATTATCCCCCATAAGTTTTTTTTTTCACTTTTTCACTTTATGGACGACTGACGGGGGTGAGGTAGGAAAGCAAATAGAGAGTCAGTTAGAAGACACAGTCTTTCTCTCCTAGGAAGTTAGAGTGTGTGTAGGGACAGTAACTATGCTGCTGTTTGGAAGGCCAGTGGGGCTTCCTGTTCAGGGCTGCAAGTACATCTGAGAGCAAGCTTTAGATTCGTTCACACTTTGGTGACTGAGCCCCTCTTCCCACATTTCTGCTGGCATTAGTGGGCACTTATCATGTCACCATTAACCAGTGGATTTATTAAAATGCTCGTATTCCAGGTTCCTAGAAAGATAATATTACTGGCCCACTGATTAGTTTCCAAAAGTCTGTGACACTACTAGGGAAGGCAAGGGAAGAGGACAGATCATCGTGTGCTGTGCATTGAATTAAGCCTTGTACCTGTATCATTATTTTGACACATTAACAATTTCACAGGTGAGGAATCTGAGGCTCAGAGAAGTCACGTAACTTGCTCAAAGTCACACCTGGGCTGAGGAGGGTGGAGCAGTGTTGGTGTTAGGGCCCAGAGCTCAAAGAATCTCTGCATAATAACACCGCCTTTCCTGGCCCCCTAAAGCACCCCCTGGCAGCACCTTACTGGGGGTGGGGAACACACTTAGCTTTATTACTAATGGGTTCCAACCAGCAACCAAATCAATCACACATCCCTGAGCTCCTGTGGCACCTACATAGGAAAGCTGGTGACTCTACAGCCATCCTGCTCACGGCTGTCCTTCCCATGTGGCATTTGAGCATGCCCTGGGCTCAGTGGTGAAGAGAGGTGTCTTGCCAGTGGGTTTCAGTCCCAGGAAAGTTCACTGTGGATTCAGTGTGACCAAAGAAATGACAGTATAACATTCTTGGGTGAAAGGGTTATACCCAACATTATTTCCACGGTGGGTCAATCACTAAAATCTTGTCCCACTCAGAATGAGTCTGCATGCAGCAAGCTGGTCTCTGCCTCTGGGCCCCTCTGCCCCCACAGCCATCCTCTGGGCCTCTATCCTCGGTGCTGCTACCACTCCAGCCTCTGTTCTGCTCTCATGCAGCCGTGCCACCATGTCGCCCAGAACACTGGGTGGAGCTCTTTATATAGTCAATAACGACACATTGCCCACACATGTGTAGTGAGCTAGCCGACTGGGGCCAGGTGAGAATCCTGACCATAGGAACCTTCACTTTATCCACAAGGGGCTACACATGAATTAACCTGGGTAACTCCTAGCTGGGGTGTACCTGACAGCCAGCCAGGGTGTGGCAGGGAGGGAGTAGTGTGCTTCTCCTCAGAGCTGGGTAGGAACCACAGTATCCAGAGCCAAGTCACCAAGAACCCAGGTCCTTTCCATCTTTTCTGTCCTCTCAGCTTTCCTTGCCCAGCTTATCTTCCCAAGGTCACAAGATAGGAGCCTCAGGTACAAGCATCATAACTCCACAGGGCTGTTCACAGGCAGAAAGGAAGGAAGCTGGTTAGCAAGTAAGGGCGAGGGAAGCTTGTCCTCACACATCTCCCATGCCTTCAGCCTGGTTATAAAGCCTTTCCAGAACCCCCTCACCCAGCCAACTTCCTCTTATGTCTCATTGGCCAGAACTGGGTCACATCCCCTGCCCTGGTAAAAGGATGGGATCATCATCATTGGCTTAGACCAGTGGTTCTCAGCCTGGCGGGACAGTACATTCACCTGAGGAGTTGTTTTTTTTTTTAACATTAATACCTGAGCTCCATGCCCCAGAAATTCTGATTTAATTGCTCTGGGGTGAGGTTCAGACACAGGGACATTTTAAGAAATCCCAGGTGATTGTACTTTGCAGCCAAAATTGAAAAGCACTGACTTGGACCAGTCATGATTCATCTCCAGGGCCATGCCGTGGCCAGTGGAACAGGCCAGGATGAGTACTAAGGGTCATTGATGAGCAGTGAACTGTCTGCCACAGTAATCTACATGAAAGAACTTGGAGCTCTGAAGTTCCAAGCAGAGGTAGGGTGTTAATATGGAAAGGGGAAAACGTCTTCAATTATTCATGGACCCACTTATCTCCCTCTCACATTCCTTCAAATGCTGTCTGTAGCTCCTTAAAGAACAATCCATCATCACAGACTGTCCATTTCTGTTCCAGGTGGACCCATGTGCTCTCCGGTCCTTTTCAGCATGTCTCCCTTTGACCTCTGCCCTTGGTAGGGCCCTTGATTGCATCTCTGTAGGCATTTAAGACACCTTGGTCTTTGTTCTTGACACAGAGGGGGCCCTTAGAATGAAATTAGGAAAGGAGGTAAGTGCACTTCAACCTAAGCCATGTCAGAAAGCTTGCTTGCTGAGAAATTCTTCCAAACACACAGAAAAAGAAATGACCAGCCACCACCACATCTCTAACAAAGCATTTTGAAAGCTATTCTATTTTAATCAGGTCACCATGTCCCAGATGGCTTATGTGTAAATAATCACTGAAAAGAGAACCTCTTTGTGGATAAAATGAGAGGTCCTGTGGCCAGGATTCTCACCAGGCCCTGTTTGACTAGCTCACTGCACACCTGTGGGCAGTACATGGCTGTTGACTCTATATAAAGAGCTCCGCCCAGTGCTCTGGGCGCGACACGGTGGCAGGGCTGCAAGGCTACAGGAGAGCAGAGCAGAGGCTGGAGTGGTGGCAGCACCGAGGACAGAAGCCAAGAGGATGGCTGTGCGGACAGAGGGGCCCAGAGGCAGAGACTGGCTTGCTGCATGCAGACTCACTCTCAGTGAATGGGATTCTAGTGACTGACCTGCCACTTGGAAATAAAGTTGGGTATAACCCTTTCACCCCCAAGAACATTTTGCTGTCATTTTCTTTAGTCACACTGAATCCATAGCGAACTTGCTTGGGGCTGAAACCCACTGGCAAGACAATTGATGTAGTAGGCAGGACTCATTGTAGACCAAGGAAAAAGACAGGCTGTGCTTATGGGAGGGGTGCTTCAGTGGGCTGCCCCTGTGAATGGGGAGACAGTGGATCATCCCCCAATGGGTATGTGGTCTGAGGTGGCTTGCCTCCTCGAGGACTGGGCCCCACCCCAGGACTGGAGACAAGTGGAGGTGACACCTAAGGCAGTAGGGGTAGCCCTTGGTATAGTAAGCAGATGATTTGAGAAGCAGAGTGCCTGTGAGGCAGTGGGGACTGTGGGTTGGCTGCTTCTCACAGTCTTAAAAAGGTCTACAGAGGAGACCCAAGAAATGGTGGCACAAGAACATGAGCTGCAGACTTCTGTGGATTCCCTGAGGAAGGAGATGGCATTGTGTGGGAGGAGGCAGCACGAGAGCACCTGCAGCAAGGTGCCATTAGAGACAAGATGGCAGTGCTGCCAGGTGTTCTGAAGGAGGTAGAGGCCATCAAGGAAAAAGACGAACTCCTGAGAGAAGCACAGGTGGAGGTGGCGCGAGAACGTCAGCTGCAAAGCATTGAGCTGAAGGTAAGAGAGCTTCTGAAGACTGATCTGGCACTGTTGTTAGGCACTGTAGCAGAGGAGGCACTCAGGGGAGTGGAGAGAAAGGTGCCATCAGCCCCAGAAATGGAGGAGCTGGGGAAGGATGAAGGGGTGGTGCTGGAGGCACTGGCCCCTCCTGTATTGAAAGCATGCCCAGTAGTTGTAAAGAAAATAAAGACCCAGCAGCTGAAAGTTCCCCAAGGAGAGGAGCAGACCCTCCCCAGTTCATGGAGCACTCTATGGTCTACCCCTATACTCAGGCTGAGCCGGTGGCTGTGGGACTTAGGGGTGGATGGAATTGTTCTGTCGGGATCAGAGATGGGAAAGCTGTCTTCCCTGACAGTGCAGCCTGCCTTGAGGCAGCGATTCCAAAATGCAAGGTGGCATGTACAGTAGCTGAAGCAACGAGAACCTGGAAAGAAATAAGACCTGTTACTCATAGGAGGAATTTGAGGGGCCTCGTGAGGGTTATGAGGATCCAGATGTGGGTTGATTTGATATGGGAAGGAGCAGATGGAAGGAAATTAGACAGGAAGCCAAATAGGATCTTACTGGAGCTATGGCAACAACTGAAACCAGAGCAGCAGTTCCAGCCATTAAAACCAAAGAGGCAGAGGTCAGAGGCAGAGCCATGAGTCTGGCCTGTGTGTCTGCAAGACTTTTTGTTGTAGAGGCTGGAGAACAATGTTTGAACTTCCTTGCACAGGGACCATTGCAGAGGACTAAGGGCACATAGATTGAGAGGAGAGAATCCTGGAGAGGTGGAGTGCGGATAAACTGAGAGTTCCTATGGCCAGGATTCTCACCTGGCCCTGGTTGACTAGCTCACTGCACACCTGTGGGCAATACATGGCTGTTGACTCTATATTAAGAGCTTCACCCAGTGCTCTGGGTGCGACATGGTGGCAGGGCTGCAAGGCTGCAGGAGAGCAGAGCAGAGGCTGGAGTGGTGGCAACACCGAGGACAGAGGCCCAGAGGATGGCTGTGCAGAACGGCTGTGCAGAGAGGCCCAGAGGATGGCTGTGTGGACAGAGGGGCCCAGAGGTAGAGACTGGCTTGCTGCATGCAGACTTGCTCTGAGTGAATGGGATTCTAGTGACTGACTGTCTTGCCAATGGGTTTCAGCCCTGGGCAGGTTCGCTATGGATTCAGTGTGACCAAAGGAATCGACAGCAAAATGTTCTTGGGGTGAAAGGGTTATACCCAGGTTTATTTCCAGGTGGCAAGTCAGTCACTAGAATCCCATTCACTTAGAGCAAGTCTGCAGGCAGCAAGCCAGTGTCTGCTTCTGGGCCCTTCTGTCCACGCAGCCATCCTCTGGGCCTCTCTGCACAGTTGTCCCGCACAGCCATCCTCTGGGCCTCTGTCCTCGGTGCTGCCACCACTCCAGCCTCTGCTCTGCTCTCCTGCAGCCTTGCAGCCCTGCCACCATGTCGTACCCAGAGCACTGGGCGGAAGTCTTTTTATAGAGTCAAATTGCCCACAGGTGTGCAGTGGGCTAGTCAACCAGGGCCTGGTGAGAATCCTGGCCACAGAAACTCTCATTTTATCCACACTGACCTACCACCTGGACATAAAGTTGGGTATAACCCTTGCACCCCCAAGAACATTTTGCTGTCATTTTCTTTAGTCATACTGAATCCATAGCGAACTTGCCTGGGGCTGAAACCCATTTGGCAAGACACTCTTGCTTAGACACAGGTTGCTGAAGAGCGGGCATTTGTTAAACATTGTCACTACACAGACTTTCTCATTCAATGAAATATGTTTAAATTCTTGATCCTAAATCAGTGCAGGTGCTGTGTTCAAGCCAGAGGGCTGGAAGTTAGGATGGTATGAGTGTGTGTGCATAGACAGGTACCTGAGTGGCAAGGCTGCAGTAAGGTGCAAACACTTTTTAAAAACACATCCTCACCCAAATCCTTATTGCCCCCTTGTCAGGTTAGTGTTGCCTTTGATCAAGACATTATTGGAGCTGTACCTTGGGAGCTCCTCCCCCAGGCAGGGTCCCCTCAGATGATGGTGGATTTGGTGTTCAGGAAAAATCAAGACGAAGGTGACATTTACCAAGTGCCTATTTTGTGTTACCTGCTTAATGCATGTTGTCTGAGTTATTCCTCATCTCAGCTTGATGAGGTAGATGGTGTCCCCATTTTATGGATGGGGTAATAAGCTCAGAAAGATTAATTGTCAAGGGTAACACAGCCAGAGGATTAAAATCAGGTGCTCACTCTCCGTTTTGAAACAAGTGTTTAAGAAATTTTTAGAAGGAACTAGAGCATGTGGTGAAAAATGAGTTCAACTGTTATGGAAGGATACAAAATACCTGCCAGGCTCACTTCCTAGAAGCATCCTCTACAGTTCTTGTGATAAATGTCTACCAATGTTTTATGCAAATTGAAACCAATATGTAGCCATTTTTGTAGCTAAATATTTCTAATTCCTTAAAATTTTTTTCTTGTAATGAGGACTTTCAAGGTCAACTCTCTTAGCAACTTTGACTTATACAATACAGTATTATTAACTACAGTCACCATGTTGTACATTCCAAATGATGAGGTAATCGCTACCTTGGACAAGTCCTTGAAGTCGGGGATGGAGAAAGCACACCCACGGAATGTGTTTGCTGCTTTTAGTTACCTATCCACCAGTTCCTGGCCAGCAGCTGAGGACACATATGTCACTGGTTTTGGAAAGTCCCAGTACTGACTACATTTAATATCTACAAGGGCATGCTTTTCTTTCCATAAAGCATTTAGCGAGATTTTTTAGGGAATACTTTTCAGTATCTCTGTGCTTGTTTAAAGAGGGAGAGGGTTCATTTCAATCTAAATGCTTAACATTTAAAAACTGACATTTTTTCTGGACTAAAATTGTGTATACTTCTGGTAATTGGAAGTCTGAAAATATTGGCTGCTGATAGTTGCCATCATGTTCTTAAAAAATTATTTTCTGTTTTTCTGTGGCATGTTCCAACAGCTATATCATAGAGTGCTGCTGAGTTCATCAATTTATCCTTTAGCAAAGGCTCAGTAATGTTTAGGGGAAGGTTTATGGACTTAAGAAACTTAGTCCCAGCTAATTGAAATAAAATTTTTTACCAATTAGAATTAAACTTAATAATTATTTACCTTTTGTTTAGGGATTTTTCTGATGGCCTTTCATGAATAAGTAATTGTTCCCTTCCCTACTTTGTGTCAGTGTTTCAGAAAATAGTGGATTTGACTCCTGTGCTTCTATTAAATCCAGTTGTGACAAAATCTGATTTGTGAGGTGTGATTTAAAGGTTACAGAAATAAAACTAATGAAACCTTTAAAAAAATTCCCATAACTTCTTCTTTTTAATGTATATTAGTATTTCATTATAAGTGTATTGTAATATGTGTAACTAGTTCCTATTCCCAATAGTTCAGTGCTACATTTTCAATAATATCCTTTGCAAACATGTTAAGCATATGAAAAATTTCTATCGTAGGGTGACCATATGTAGCAAAGGGCATGTGCTTTTTATATTTCAAGAGGTAAAGTTCTTCAAAGTTGTACCAAATTTCACCTCCACCAGCTGTTGCTTGGAGAGTCTTTTTCCAAGACTTTCAACAATGTGGATTTCATCTAATCTTTTCATTTTGGCTAGTCCGATGGGTGGACAATCCTTTCTTGTGGCCCTCTGGCTCTCTCTGACCCCACAATTCCTCTCAATGATGAAGACTGCGTCACACCTTGGTAACCAGACTGAGGAGATGAAATCAATTTCTTAACCCTTCTGCTGTCCACATGTACTTGGCAAGTAATTTCTGTAATTCCTTTGAAGGACTGGATACGTTTGGAAATAAAAACTCTCATTCCTTTATAACACCACACTTATAATGTCAGATTTTACCGAGCTTGTTAAGATGGCCTTCTTCTCAGACTGCTGCAGTGGGGTGTACCTATGAACTTGAACTTCAGCTGTTTTGGGACACTATCAGTGGGGAGATCAGGCTGATATTAAATGAGGTTCAACACTTCATACATTTTCTCTATGGCCCTGAGAGGCCTCTTGTAGTCACAGGGGCAGGGGAGGGCAAAAGGGCCCCTTTGCAGTTGGCGAGGCAGGATTCAGAGGGTGTTCAAAGAGATGTTTAGACTGGACAGAAATTTCCTTCCGGTGAATACAAATGTAATATAAATCATCAGGAGTGATGCTTTTAAAAAACATTTGTAAGTTGGCTTAAAATTCCTCAGTGTGCCTTTTTCTCAGCCTGTTCTCCGCATGAGCAGCACAGACCATAGTGAAACTAAAGCAGCTCAGCTGGCCTTACTTTTCCATGTCCAACGTTCCCCTCTAGCAGACTGACTCATAAGTGGGCCTCTCTCTCTGTGAGGTCACCTGGCCCCTCATCCCCTTGCTTTGTCGTGGAACCCAAGGAATGTGCTGGGTTGAAAGAAACCATGCTGCTTAGGTGCAGTATAGAATACGAACAGCAGGGACTAACAAACAGCTCTGGCCCAGGTTCAAGAACACAGGGAAGTGGAGAACTGTTTGGGAGCCGAACAGGAAGCAGTTTCAACTGGAGAAAAGCTGCTGAGCTCAGTGATGTGCTCCTGAGAACTGGAATTCATCAGCTTTGCTCCCTGCCCCCTCAGCCCACAGGCCTCAGGCCAGCGGGCCTGACATTTTTGCAACTGGCCTGGTTAGCATTCAGATCCGTTGTGCTGGATGCTGAGGAGAAGCGGGGAGCACCAGCTGCTACTGAACAGTTTTAAATTAGGGGGTTAAGAGGCTGGAAGGATGACCACCACGTTTGACCACAGTGATGACCCACGTTGGGAGTGAGCAGATTCTCCTCCCCTGAAACGGACACGGGCAGCAAGGAGCTGTGCTGTGGAATCACATTCTGAAAACAGCCAGTGACATAGATGTGTCGTTACTCACTGAGTGGAAGCCCCTTCTGTTAAGTCTTACCTTCAGGCAGGAGTGTCCAAAATAACCTCAGGAGGCACAGGGAGAGTTGTGAGGACACAGGGCAGTCTCTAGGCCCTGCCAGCAAGAAGCCTTGAATCTGGCCCGAGATCCAATTGCCTAGAGGGTCAGCTTGGAAATATTAATGTTGTGTGATTTAATATTGTTGGGTCATGATCACCAGCAGCCTGGAAGCAGAGAAACCAGCCCAACTGAAGGTCTGAAATAGCACATTGTGGAAACATTTGTAAGGTATAGAGAGCAGGCAGGGGTTCGAGACTGAGTTCTTTTGTAAAGATGATGAACTGAGGAAAGTTATGAGCAGACCCCAAGCGTGGACTGGGAGGCTCACCGAAGTGATCCTTACATGCAGATAGCTAAGGTGAGTTTTAGGGTAAAATATTGCAGAACTTTGAGGTCACTTTTCCCATGAGACCAGACTTACCGACAAGGACTCATTACTGCCTCAGAGAGATCGTGGGAACAGTAAGCCAAAAATACTAAAGCCAAGATGATGTTTTAAAAATAGGACTTCCTTTCAAGAAGCCTAGAGCTGGCATATGTTGAATATACAGATTTTATAAGCAATAAAAGTAGATGCTGTGTCTTGTTATAATAAAGGGTATCACCAATAGGGATGTAACAAAGGAGAACAATACATTTTTCAGGTTCTGCAAGCAAAGAAGTTACACTTTGTTGCCTTTCTGTGCACTCCCCACCCCTCCAGCTAGAGATCTCAAAGAGAACTGCTTTGCAAAAAGGAGCTGGTTGGCTAAAAGCAAATACACATACACCCACTCCCCAAGAACAACAAAACTCCTAGAATTTATTCAATGTTTTCTACATTTGTTGTATTTATTTTTATGTCTTAAAAGTTAAAGGAGGAAAGATAAATAGTTTCAAGCTCAGGAAAAATTCATGTCCTGCTCTGAAGTAGGGCCATCTTTGGCCCTGCTGTGGGCTGGACGCAGGACTGTTTTACATGCTCCAGTGTCCTGTGCCCATATCAGCCTGCCCGGGAACAGTGGGCCATTTTATCCCCGGCGGACTGTGGGCTAGGAGAGGGTGGAAGAGACACAATGCCTCGCTCTGTAGGGAGAGATACCTGAAGTGACAGGCCCAGATCCTGTACACTGAGTAGCCCTCTTGACTTGTGAGTCTTAAAGCTGATGAGAGGCAGTCCCAGTGCCCCCACCCCATCTTCACCACTCCATTGACTGATAGCCCCTATAGGGGTTGAAGGGCTGCCTGAATGGCAGGTCCAAGCTCTAGTCACAGCCCCGTGCCCTCTGTACCCCTGCCAACCACACTTGGTAGATGACAAACATCTGCAGGTGGGCAGTCAAATATACATTATAAAATGCTGACTCAGTTCCTCTATTTGAGCTGGGAACAACTTTACTCACAAAAGCAATTACGAATGTCATTTAAAATTATGCTCCGGAGCAGCTCAATGAAAGGAAAAAACAAAAGTCAACTAGGCAAACTCAGCTGTTTCCAAGTATTATTAATACTGGTTTGGAGTGCATTCATTTTGTTCTCAAGGGAGCTCAAACACTTGGGAAATTTTTAGCTGCGGGTGGGTATGATAAAATTGGAAATGTTATTATATTTTAGTCTACTGGGGAAAATAATGGCCATTTCATTGTTACACTGGCAGACTCTGGGGTTTCACTGAAGACTCGCATGGATTGAGGTTCTACTCTGACTTCTGGAGCAAAGTGGGTCGTCTTCTCCCACTGTGTACAGGGAGGGGTGGGAGAACAGCTCAGCTTGACGTGATCCAGGCAAGTGCTTGTCCCTAGTTCCTGCCCTTACTCCCCAGGCAAAAAGTCTGTGGGTTTTTTGGATTTTTTTTTTTTACTCAGTCCCTATTTGTTTCAGGTACTAAGTACAACTGAAAGTATTATTGACTAGGGCAAGTACACTGCCACCCTGTGCCACTGCTGCTTAATTTTTCAGATTGAAAGTCTGGAAATGATTTATAATGTTTGTGCTGCTTCAAGTACATTTCTAGGCTATTTGTGGGGTGCGGTTATTTTAGCAAACTAAATGTTTTCTATTACATTTTGCTGTGGAGTCGGAGTGAGAGAATGCTTGCACTTTGACATTTCTGTTATTTCAAGTCTTACTGTAACATTATCCCTAAGCAGCTCCCTTAAAAAAAAAACCTTAATGGCTCTATTGTCACAAACATTGTCATTCAATTCTGTTTTCCTTGGCACTGCATTTCATTGATTTGAGGTGAAAACAGGAAGGTTAAGAAAGCTTCACCCAGGTTAACAAATAAGCATTGATGGTAACAGCATCCACAAAGGGTGGTTCTAGGGTAGGATGTTGGGAGAAGACTCCACGTTGCCATTGGAAAGGAGGCTAATGGCTGGCCACAGCCCTTTTGGGCTGGAAAGGGTCCAGGAGGAAGGCTGTTACAATAGGCTGGAAAGTCATTCACCTGTGATAACAGGACTGCTGAATACCCGGAAATCTCAGTGCCCTCACCCCAAGTGCCAAACCCTGCCAACAACTTTGAGCATCTGTGATGTAGCTTTGGATGGTAAACCCAAGGCGCCTCAGCTGGCACAAGTGTGTGGGTAGGGACAGGCATGTACTTCCCGAGGTGAAACCCAGAAAAAATTGAAGGAAAGAAGGAAGGGGTGGTAAACATCTACCAGTGCAGTTCAAGGAGGGAAGTGAGGGGTCCATGCAAGTTCCCAGATCCATTCGGGGGCCCAGGGTTGGTACATGACTTGAAAAGGGCCAGGAACACCACTGACAGCAGCAGAGTTGCAAGTTCATTTGGTTGAACCTTCTGTTCTCAAACTTTTAAGCCAGCAGGAAGTTGATGCTTCCGCCTCCCCCATCCCAGCTTCCAAGGTTGAAACAAATACAATTAAAATGCTAAGACCGTGTCTTCCTGAGTTATTCCGCAGTAGCCTGGGGAGCCTCAGCCAGGCTAACAACATGCAATCACCATGCAGGCTGGCAGCCAGAAGGATGTTTCCCTTTGATGGCAATGAGGCTATCAGGTCGAGTTGCATGTAAGGGCCAAGCTGGTCATTTAAATACTCTGTAGCAAAGGAGATAAGGTCACCCTCCTCTTTGAAATATGAATTTGAATCTTTAAGTAAACAATCTATTTTTTAAAAGTGCAAGTGAATTTTGTGAATTATTTGAGTATTAAGGAATGACTTCACACTTAATGCCCCATATTAAAAAACTTATCCATGAGTAGGGGAGGAGCCAAGATGGCGGCGTGAGTAGGGCAGCGGAAATCTCCTCCCAAAACCATATATATTTTTGAAAATACAACAAATACAACTATACTTAAAAGAGAGACCGGAAGATACAGTACAACAGCCAGGCTACATCTACCAAGAACCCAGTGCCTCATTAAGGGGGTAAGATACAAGCCACGACCCGGCTGAACCCGAGTGCGCCCCCAACCCCAGCTCACCAGAGGGAGGAGAGGAGTTCAAGTGGGGAGGGAGTGGGAGCCCAGGACTGCTAAATACTCAGCCCTAGTCATCCGCACTGGGAGAGCAGACACACAGTGCGTGGTGTGCTGGATACTAGGGAAACGGAATAGTAAAACCTGTGAACAGGTTCCCACAGTTGGTGCCCTGTGACAAAAGAAAAGTGAGTGGTTTTGGAAAGTATTAAAGGGACAGGAGCCTCACAGCTGGACGGAAGCATCACAGCATACTCAGCCCAGCAGCTGGAAAGCCCGGGGAACTCCAGGCGCCCTAACCCTTGGGCAGCAGTGCAGCTCTGAGGCCCCTCACGGCAATAAACAGCCTCCTGCCAGTTCCCGCTCTGGTGCGGCCCTGCCATAGCGGAGCACCAGCCAGAGAACGGCTGAGCCCAGAGCAGCCATGCAGAATCTCTCCCTGCAGAAGCCTGGGACAGACCCAGAGACCCCATCAGCATGCAGCTGCCCAGCACAAGCCACTAGGGGTCGCTGTTCTTGCAGGATAGGAAGGTGACAAGCAAACAGGAAGGGACTTTGTTCTCCCAGCTAACACACATGCCAACTGTCCACGACTACCTCTATCACCAGGAAAAGGCAGAAGAATTTGATTCAGACCAGAATCACATAGAAATCCCTTGAGAGGGAAACTGGGGAGATAGATTTAACCAATCTTCCTGAAAAAGATTTCAAAATAAAGGTCATAACCATGCGGATGGATGGAGCTGCAGAGAAAAATGCAAGAGCTAACAGATAAAGTTGGGAGGAAGAATACAGAAATAAAACAATCTCTGCAAGGACTTAAAAGCAGAATGGATGAGGTGCAAGAGACTGTTAATGGAATAGAAATCAGAGAACAGGAATGCAGAGAACCTGACATAGAGACAAAAGGATCTCCAGGAATGAAAGAATATTAAGAGAACTGTGTGACCAATCCAAACAAGAACAATATCCGCATTACAGGGGTACCAGAAGAAGAAGAGAGAGGAAAAGGGATAGAAAGTGCATTTGAAGAAATAATTCCTGAAAACTTCCCCACACTGGGGGAGGAAATAGTCGCTCAGACCACAGAAGCACACAGACCTCCCAACAGAAGGGACCCAAGGAGGAAAACACCAAGACACATAATAATTAAAATGGCAAAGATCAAGGACAAGGACAGAGCATTAAAGGCAACTAAAGAGAGAAAAAAGGTCACCTACATACGAAAACCCATCAGGCTATCATTAGATTTCTCAACAGAAACCTTACAGGCCAGAAGAGAATGGCATGATATATTTAATGCAATGAAACAGAAGGGCCTTGAACCAAGAATACTGTATCCAGCACGATTATCATTTAGATATTAAGGAGGGATTAAAGAGTTCCCAGACAAGCAAAAGTTGAGGGAATTTTCCTGCCACAAACCACATCTACAGGGTATTTTAAAGGAACTGCTCTAGATGGAAGCACTCTGAAGGCTAAATAGATGTCAAAAGAGAAAATAAAATCACAGAAAAGAAAACAGACCAAACAAATACTAACTAAAGACAAAAAATGAAATCAAATACCCACAAAAGCAGTCAAAGGAAACACAAAAGAGCACACAATAAAACACCTAACATATAAAGAATGGAGGACGAGGAATAAGAAGGGAGAGAAATAAAGAATCATCAGAATGTGTTTACAATAGCTCAATAAGCAAGTTAAATTAGACAGTAAGATAGTAAAGAGGCTAACCTTGAACCTTTGGTAACCAAGAATCTAAAGCCTGCAATGGCAATAACTACATATCTTTAAATAATCACCCTAAATGTAAATGGACTGAATGTACCAATCAAAAGACACAGAGTAATAGAATGGATAAAAAAGGAAGACTCATCTATATTCTGCTTACAAGAGACTCACCTCAAACACAAAGACATGCACAGACTAAAAGTCAACAGATGGAAAAATATATTTCATGCAAACAACAAGGAGAAAAAACCAGGTGTTGCAGTACTAGTGTCACACAAAATAGACTTCCAAACAAAGAAAGTAACAAGAGATAAATAAGGACATTACATAATGATAAAGGGCTCAGTCCAACAAGAGGATATAACCATTATAAATATATATGCACCCAATACAGGAGCACCAAAATATGTGAAACTAATATTAACAGAATTAAAGGAGGAAATAGAGTGCAATGCATTCATTTTGGGAGACTTCAATACACCACTCACTCCAAAGGACAAATCCACCCGACAGAAAATAAGTAAGGACACAGAGGCACTGAACAACACACGAGAACAGATGGACCTAATAGACATCTATAGAACTCTACACCCAAAAGCAGCAGGATACACATTCCTCTCAAGTGCACATGGAACATTTTCCAGAATAGACCACATACTAGGCCACAAAAAGAGCCTCAGTAAATTCCAAAAGATTGAAATTCTACCAACCAACTTTTCAGACCACAAAGGTATAAAACTAGAAGCAAATTGTACAAAGAAAGCAAAAAGGCTCACAAACACATGGAGGCTTAACAGCATGCTCCTAAATAATCAATGGATCAATGGCCAAATTAAAATAGAGATCAAGCAATATATGGAAACAAATGACAACAACAACACGAAGTCCCAACTTCTGTGGGATGCAGCAAAAGGAAAGTGTATAGCAATCCAGGCATATTTAAAGAAGGAAAAAAAATCCCAAATGAATAGTCTAAAGTCAGAAGTATCTAAATTGGAAAAAGAAGAACAAATGAGGCCTAAGGTCAGCAGAAGGAGGGATATAATAAAGATCAAAGAAGAAATAAATAAAATTGAGAAGAATAAAACAATAGAAAAAAATCAATGAAACCAAGAGCTGGTTCTTTGAGAAAATAAACAAAGTAGATAAGCCTCTAGCCAGACTTATTAAGAGAAAAAGAGAATCAACACACATCAACAGAATCAGAAATGAGAAAGGAAAAATCACGACGGACCCCACAGAAACACAAATAATTATTAGAGAATACTATGAAAACCTATATGCTAACAACCTGGAAAATGTAGAAGAAATGGAGAACTTCCTAGAAAAATACAACCTTCCAAGACTGGCCAAGGAAGAAAAAGAAAATCTAAACAGACCAATTACGAGCAACGAAATTGAAGTGGTAATCAAAAAACTACCCAAGAGCAAAACGCCCTGGCCAGATGGATTTACCACGGAATTTTTTCAGACATACAGAGAAGACATAATACCCATTCTCCTTAAAGTCTTCCAAAAAATACAAGAGGAGGGTATACTCCCAAACTCATTCTATGAAGCCAACATCACCCTAATACCAAAACCAGGCAAAGACTCCACCAAAAAAGAAAATTACAGACCAATATCCCTGATGAACATAGATGCAAAAATACTCAACAAAATATTAGCAAACTGAATTCAAAAATACATCAAGAGGATCATACACCATGAACAAGTGGGATTCATCTCAGGGATGCAAGGATGGTACAACATTCGAAAATCCATCAACATCATTCACCACATCAACAGAAAGAAGGACAAAAACCACATGATCATCTCCATAGATGCTGAAAAAGCATTTGACAAAATTCAACATCCATTCATGATAAAAACTCTCAATAAAATGGATATAGAGGGCAAGTACCTCAACATAATACAGGCCATATATGATAAACCCACAGCCAACATCATACTGAACAGCGAGAAGCTGAAAGCTTTTCCTCTAGGATTGGGAACAAAACAGGGATGCCCACTATCCCCACTGTTATTCAACACAGTACTGGAGGTCCTACCCATGGCAATCAGACAAAACAGAGAAATACAAGGAATCCAGATTGGTAAAGAAAAAGTCAAACTGTCACTATTTGCAGATGACATGATATTGTACATAAAAAACCCTAAAGACTCCACTCCAAAACTACTAGAACTAATATCTGAATTCAGCAAAGTTGCAGGATACAAAATTAATACACAGAAATCTGTGGCTTTCCTATACACTAACAATGAACTAATAGAAAGAGAAATCAGGAAAACAATTCCATTCACAATTGCACCAAAAAGAATAAAATACCTAGGAATAAACCTAAACAAGGAAGTGAAAGACCTATACCCTGAAAACTACAAGACACTCTTAAGAGAAATTAAAGAGGACACTAACAAGTGGAAACTCATCACATGCTCTTAGCTAGGAAGAATTAATATTGTCAAAATGGCCATCCTGCCTAAAGCAATGTACAGATTCAATGCAATCCCTATCAAATTACCAACAGCATTCTTCAATGAACTGGAACAAATAGTTCAAAAATTCATATGGAACCACCAAAGACCCCAAATTGCCAAAGCAACACTGAGGAGTTAGAATAAAGTGGAGGGGATTTCACTCCCCAACTGCAAACTCTACTACAAAGCCACAGTAATCAAGACAGTTTGGTACTGGCACAAGAACAGACCCACAGACCAGTGGAACAGAATATAGACTCCAGACATTAACCCAAACATATATGGTCAATTAATATACGATAAAGGAGCCATAGACATACAATGGGGAAATAGCCTCTTTAACAGTTGGTGTTGCCAATACTGGACAGCTACATATAAGAGAATGAAACTGGATCACTGTCTAACCCCATACATGAAAGTAAATTCGAAGTGGATCAAAGACCTGAATGTAAGTCACGAAACCATAAAACTCTTAGAAAAAAACATAGGCAAAAATCTCTTGGACATAAACATGAGCAACTGCTTCATGAACATATCTCCCCAGGCAAGGGAAACAAAAACAAAAATGAACAAGTGAGACTATATCAAGCTGAAAAGCTTCTGTACAGCAAAGGACACCATCAATAGAACAAAATGGTATCCTACAGTATGGGAGAATGTATTCATAAATGACAGATCCGATAAAGGGTTGACATCCAAAATATATCAAGAGCTCACACACCTCAATGAACAAAAAGCAAATAATCCAATTAAAAAATGGTCAGAG
This sequence comes from Manis pentadactyla, assembly GCF_030020395.1. Lineage (NCBI taxonomy): Eukaryota > Metazoa > Chordata > Mammalia > Pholidota > Manidae > Manis > Manis pentadactyla. Next base: position 40,866,276 of record NC_080038.1, read on the forward strand.
GAGCTGAACAGACAGTTCTCCAAAGAAGAAATTCAGATGGCCAACAGACACATGAAAAGATGCTCCACATCGCTTGTCATCAGAGAAATGCAAATTAAAACCACAATGAGATATAACTTCACACCAGTAAGGATCGCCACCATCCAAAATGCAAACAACAACAAATGTTGGCGAGATTGTGGAGAAAGGGGAACCCTCCTCCACTGCTGGTGGGAATGTAAATTAGTTCAACCACTGTGGAAAGCAATATGGAGGTTCCTCAAATAGCTCAAAATAGAAATACCATTTGACCCAGGAATTCCACATCTAGGAATCTACCCTAAGAATGTAGCAGCCCAGTTTGGAAAAGACATATGCACCCCTATGTTTATCGCAGCACTATTTACAATAGCCAAGACATGGAAGCAACCTAAGCGTACATCAGTAGATGACTGGATAAAGAAGATGTGGTACATATACACAATGGAATATTATTCAGCCATAAGAAGAAAATAAATCCTACCTTTTGCAACAACATGGATGGAGCTAGAGGGTATTATGCTCAGTGAAATAAGCCAGGTGGAGAAAGACAAGTACCAAATGATTTCACTCATATGTGGAGTATTAGAACAAAGGAAAAGTGAAGGAACAAAACAGCAGCAGAATCACAGAACCCAAAAATGGACTAATAGTTACTAAAGGGAAACGGACTGGGAGGATGGGTGGGAAGGGAGGGATAGGGGGAGGGGAAAGAAAGGGGGCATTATGATTAGCATGTATAATGTTGGGGGGCACATGGAGGGTGGTGCAACACAGAGAAGACAAGTAGTGACTCTACAGCATCTTACTACACTTATGGACAGTGACTGTAATGGGGTTTGTTGGGGGGGACTTGGTGAATCGGGGAGCCTAGTAAACATAATGTTCCTCATGTAATTGTAGATTGATACCCCCAAAAAAAACTTATCCATGCTTCACAAAAACAAGGATTTGCAGAAATCTCTATAATTCTGGAAATTACTTGCACTAGGTTTTTAAAATCAATTTTCTATTATCATGTAGGTAGATCTTTAAATAGTTTTGTCTTTGGAACCACCAGAAGAGTCTTACACTCGTTTCAGTGGTGCTGGCAGCAGCAAACATTTTCATTCTCCCCAGACCCTGGGTAAACAAATAGTTTTAACCAAGCAGTTTATCAGCTTAAAACTTAATTATTATGGAAACAACCTAAATGTCCATTGATAAATGAATGGATAAAGAGGTGGTGCATTTGTACAATGGAATATTACTCAGCCATAAAAGGAACGGACTCTTACATTTGCGACAACATGGATAGACATAGAGCGTATTATGCTAAGTGAAATGAGATGGAGAGAGACAAATACTGTGTGATCTCACTTATATGTGGAATCTAAAAAAAACAAAAACAAATGAACAACAAACAAAACTGAAATAGGCTCATAAACACAGATAACCAGACTGGTGGTTGCAAATATGGGAAGGGAGAGGAGGGAAGGTGAAATAGGTGAAGGGGGAAAAAATTAGTGAAAATGTTTGATATCTTGATCTGGGTGATGGTTACATGAGTGTATACACATGTCAAAATTCATCAAGCTGTATACTAGGATTTGTGCATTTTAGTGTATGTTCCTCAATATAAAAAACTTTTTTAAGTAAATAGAATTTTATTCTTCATTGTCAAACACGAGGGCAAAGCTAGCTATTTGGTCACTGGAGATGGCGGAGAAACTGAGTGTTTGGTTATTGAATATGCATTTGAAGTTGAATAGTTCATATCTCCAAATGAATAGGGTTCTATAGTATTAAAAGAGTGGAGTCTGTAGTGAACTAAATTCCTAATCCTATCTCTAGGATATGGGGGCTTAAGTTTTGGGGAACATCACACTAAGACTTCATGGACATGTTTATGTTTTAAACACAACCAGGAATAATGAAAAATGGAAATTAATGACAGTTTTTTAGGGTCTACTTGGGGGCTGTAGGCTCCATGGAGGTATAAATCAGAACTGGAAGGTATGTGAACATCCCTATCCTGGTTCAGTGATATTCAGGAACCAGAGACCAAAATCAGAGGATGGGAGCCCATTTTTAATGCAAAGAAAAAGTCTTGTGAGGTCGCTGCCTGTCCACTGCGGGCTACCCCACCTAGATTAGCTGGACTTCCAAACAGTTCTTCACGTACCCTGGAGGCAATATAATAGATCCTGTCCTTCCTTTCCTCCCTCCTGTTCTGCCAGCGATTCGATTTTAAAAAATTCAAACTCAAATGAAAAGCAGCTTTTCAGGTGGATTTAAAAATTTTTAAAGATTTTTAATAAAAGGATTTAAAGAGTGATTATGGGTCCAGGGGTTGTGCTGGCAGTATCTTCATAAACATTTGTTGGAACATGGGATGTGACCAGCAACATCTAGCACGTGTTTAGTCATTGACAGAAAATCTCCCTGAGTTACTGCCAAGTTGTTTCCAGGTCTCTAAGACAACCCAAATGGAGAGCTGATCACATTGCACAAAGAAACAGTAACAGAGGAAATCTTTTCATTTTGAAATAATTATAGATTCATAGGAAGTTGCAAAAACAGTACAGGGAGGTCCAGTGAACCCTCCACCCAACTTTTCCCAAAGGTAGTGTCTCTTTTGTAGACCAGTATCAACACCAGGAAATTGACACTGGTACAATCTACAGACCTTATTCAGTTTTCAACAGTTTTTACATACACTCATTTTGTGTGTATGCATAGATCTGTATAATTTTATCCCATATGGATATGTGTAAACACCACTACCATCAAGATATGGAACTGTTCCAACAGCACCAAGAAGCTCTCTTGTGCTACCCCTTTATAGTCACATACCCCATCCCATCCAACCCCTTTCCTGGCAAATACTCATCTGTTCTCCATCTCTATAACTGTGTTATTTCAAGATTGTTATATAAACGGATTCATATGTTATGTAACCTTTTGAGATTGTCTATTTTCATTCAGCATAATTCTCTGGAGATTGATCAGGTTGTTGCAAATATCAATAGTTCATTCCTTTTCATTGCAGAGTGGTTTTCCATGATATGGATCTACTGCAATTTGTTTAACCATTAACCCATTGAAGGACATTTGGATTGTTGCCAGTTTTTGACTATTACATATAAAGCTACTCTGACTATTTCTGTGCAGATTTTTGTGTACACATTAAATTTCATTTCTCTGGGATGAATGCCCAGAAGTGCAACTGCTGGATCATGTGGTAAGTGTGTTTAGTTTTATAAGAAACTACAAATTCTTTTTCAGAGTGGCTATACCATTTTTACATTCCCACCAGCAATGTGTGAAAGATACCTGTGCAGCCTCACCAGCATTTGGTTTTGTTATTGTTTTGTATTTTAGCTGTTCTAATAGGTATGTAGTGGTATGTCATTGTAGTTTTCATTTGCATTTTCCTAATGGCTAGTAATGTTGAATATCTTTTCATGTGCTTATTTGCCATCCACATCACTTCTTTGGTGAAATGTAGGTTCATGTGTTTTGCCCATTTCCTAATTAGATTGTTTTTTACTATTGAATTTTGAGTTTTTTATATATTCTAGATAAATACATGGTTGCGAACATTTTCTTGCAGTCTGTATCTTGTCTTTTCATCCTCTTAACAAGATCTTTTGCAAAGCAAAAGTTTAAAAATTTTGATGAAGTCCAATTTACAAATGTTTTCTTTGGTAGATTTTACATTTGGTGTCATGTCTAAGCACTCTTTGTCTAGCCCTTGTCTTGAAGATTTTCTTCTATGCTTTCTTGTAAAAGTTTTATATAATTTTTATTTTGCCTTTCCTTATAAATTTTAGGACAAGCTTATCTATATCTACATTTAATACTATGATTCATTTTGAGTTGATTTTCTTAAAAAGCGTGAGGCTTAGGTCAAGGTTTATTTTTTGCCTTTGACTGTCTAAATGCTCTATCCTTTCTCCAATAAATTGCTTTTGCACTTTTTGTCAAAAATAAGTTAGCCACACACATATGTAGGGTCTATTTCTGGGCTTTGTTGCTCCATTGATCTATGAGTGTCCCTCTACCAGTATCACACTGTTTTGATTAATGTAGTTATATGTATCTTAACATTGAGTAGAATAATTATTTCTACTTTATTCTTTTCCAAATAGTTTTAGCTCTTTTAGTTTGTTTGGCTTGCCATGTAAATTTTAGAATAAGCTTGTCTGTATCTACAAGAAGCATTGATGGGATTTAATAGGAATTTTTTTCAACCTGTAGATTAATTTGGGGGAAATCGACATCTTTTCTATCATGTATTGAGCCATCCAATACATGAACATAGTTATGTCTTGCTATTGATTTAGGTCTTGTTTGATTTCTTTTATTGTTTTGTAGTTTTTAGCATACAAGTCCTTGTTTTATTAGATTTATACTTACTTATTTTGAGTGATTGTAAATAGTATAGTTTTAAAATTTAGTTTCAAGATGTTCATTTCTAGTATATATAAATAAAATTTGATTTTTTAATTTTGATCTTGTATACTGCAAACTTCCTGAATTCACTTTTCAGGAAATTTAATGCCTGTGGGGTCTTTAGTGAGATCCCCTATTTCATTGCTGATATTAATAATGCATCTTCTCTTTTTTATTGTTAGTCTTGTTATAGGTTTATCACATTTTTAATCTTTTCAGCTTTTTGTTTAATTGATTTTCTCTGTTTTTCTGTTTTCAGTTTTACTGATTTGTACTCTTATTTACTTCTGCTTGATTTGTGTTTACTTTTATCAACTAGTTTCTTCTAAGTAGGTGCTTAGATTATTGAGACCTTTTCCTCTTTTCTAATGTAAGCATCTAATAGTGTAAGTTTCCCTATCAGGACTGCTTTGGCTGTTTCTCACAAATTTGATGTTACATTTTCATTTTCTTTTAATATATTATATATAATAGTTGTTATTGTTTAATTTCCCATGGGTTATTTAGAAGTGTGTTAATTTCCAAGAATATGGACAATTTCCTGCTATCTTTCTGTTATAGATTCCTAGTTTGATTCCATAATGCAGTCTATACTATTGTTTCAATTATTTTAAATTTGGTCAAGTTTGTTTCATGAACTGAGATATGGTCTATGTTGCGAATGTTCTGTGTAAGCTTAAAAATAATGTGTTTCTATTGTTATTAGGTGAAGTGTTCAATAAGTGTCGTTAGTTCAGTCTTCTTGTTTGGATGCTAGTACTGTCTAGTTCATCTAGATCATTTTTTTATTTTCTATCTAGTAATTCTATCAATTGTTGAGAGGCTTTAAGTTTCCAGTTGTAGATGTGGACATGTCTATTTCTCCTTTCTGTTCTTTCACTTTTTGCTTCAAGAAATTTAAAGTTCTGTTGTTTGCTGCAGACATATACATTTAGGATTGCTGTTTTAATGGCCTTTTATCATTATATACTGTCCTTCATTGTCCTCGGTACTTTTCTTTGCTCCAAAGTCTATTGTATCTGATGTTAATATAACCACTCTTCCTTTCTTTTTTTCTGATTTTTTTTTTATTGAGGTACAATTCACACACCACAGAGTTAACCCTCTAAAGTGTTCAATTCCATGGCTTCTAGTACATTAATAAAGTTGTGCATCGATCACCACTAATTCCTGTTTGTTTTTTTTGTTACTAAACCAATGGAAAAATAAAAGCCTAATTTTCATCCAATAAATATCATTTGACCGTATGCAGTTTTGTTGCAGAATGTGAAGTCCATGATTTTAAAATGATAGCAGTTTATCAACCAAAGAATTAGTTCTGAAACAGTCTAAGTAATTGTAGCAATTTCAACCTGTCTATAGAAATTCTGAAATTGTAGAAATTTCTGAAACTGTCATTTTTAAAGGACTTTCTCTTTACTTGGCCTGAATGATCTGCCACTTTTAGCATCTCTGTAACATAAGGGTCTTAAGTGATCTGCAGCTCTTCAAGCACACAGCCATACCCATTTTCTACTGAGATCTATAAGCTGATTGATGATTTCTTAGTATCTAGCAGTGGCTCGCTAGACATGGCAAGTGTCGAAGGCTTGTACCACCAATTCCTCTTCTGATTAATGTTTACATGGTGAATCCTTTTCATCCTTTCCATGTTCACCTACCTATATCATATTTGAAATGAATTTCTTGTAGACAGCATATGTTGGGTCATGTTTTTAAAACCATTCTGCCAGTCTCTTTTTACATATTTAGATCATTTACATTTAATATAATTACTGATATTATAGGGCTTAAGTTTGCTATTTTTAAAACTTGACTTCTGTTTGTTGTTTGTTTTTGGTTCCCATTTTCTTTTCATGCCTTCTTGTGGGCTACTTGAACATTTTCTAGAATTTCATTTTTACTTATCTGCCATATTTTTAAGTATCTTTGTATGCTTATTTTAGTGGTTTTTTTAGATTATGCATATGTAACTAATCACAACCTACAGGTCTCAACATTTTACTACTTTAAGTGAAATGTAGAAATTTTATGTCTGCTTAGGTTCCTTTATTCTGCCCACTTTATAATTCTCTTAAAGTATTTTCTATGTATATATATATATACTGAGAACCACATCGTACAATGTTATCATTTTTGCCTCAACTATCACACATAATTTTTAAAACTCAAGAAAATAGTCTATTAAATTTACTCCTATTTTATTGTTTCTGTTGTTCTTTCTTCATTCATAATGTTCCAAGTTTCCCTCTTCTATCATTTCTTTTCTAGTAGAAGAACTTCCTTTTGCAGTTCTTTTACAGCTGTTCTTTTGGCAGCATATTTATTTATTTTCCTTCATCTGAGAATGTCCTTATTTCACCCTCATTCTTAAAGGAAATTATAATGGAATATAGAAGTCTGAGTTGACAGTTATTTTCTTTCAACACTTGAAAAATGTTGTGCTTCTCCCTTCTGGCCTCCATGATTTCAGGTATTAAAACCACTAACATTCAAATAATTGTTTCCATAAGTAATGCATCATTTCTCTCCAGTTGCTTTCCAGATGTTTTGTCTTTACTTTCCTGAAGTTGGACTACACTGTATCTTGGTTTAGATTTCTTTGATGTTTTGTGTAGGGTTCACCCAGTTTCTTGAATCTCTAGGTTTATGTCTTTTGCCAAGTTTGAGGAATTTTTAGCCACATTTATTCAAGTACTTTTTCAGCCTCAATCTCTCTTACCTCTCTTTCTGGAACTCTGATGAACAATGAATAGTAGATCACTTATTGTAGTACCACAAGTTCCTGAGGCTCTGTTCAACTTTTTTCAGTCTATTTTCTGTTGTTCAGATTGGGTAATTTCTATTTTTCTAGTTTCAGATTCACTAATTCTTTACTCTGTCATCTCTATTCTGCTGTTGAGCCCATCCAGGGAGCTTTTTAAATTTTGGTTATGTTTTACAGTTCTGAAATTTCCATTTGGTTCTTTTTTTATATTGTTTCTTTGCCAAGAATTTCTGTTGTTTGTTTTCAAGTGTGTTTCCAATTGCTAATTGAAACATTTTTATGACAGTGACTTGAAATTCTTTTCAGATGATTTCAGTATGTCATTTCAGTGTTGGCATCTGTCAGTTGTCTTTTCACATTCAGGCTGAAATTTCCCTGTTTCATGTTGTAACTAGCGATTTTTTAATTGTATTCTGACCATTTGGAATACATTTGAATATGTTAATCTCTGCATTTCATTTAAATCTTCTATTTTAGCAGGCCTTCACTGATACTGCCCAGGTGGAGGAAGGGGTGCGCCACCTGGTTACTGATAGGAGTGGTGGTAGTCCTGGTTTCCCATGAGGCTTCTGCTGATAGTGGGGGGACTTTTTCTGTGGTGGTTGGTTTCTGTCTTTCTAGGCTGACCCTTGCCCTGTCCTTTGGCTAGAGATAACAGGCTTTTCATGGGATTTTTAGGTGTGTGACCACTGGCATTTCTAGCTTGTCAGCTTCTTCAGTGCCCATTCCAGGTTATAGAGGAGGCAAAAAGAAAACCCAGGGAACTCACAGCTATGTTGTTCCTCATTTCCCAGAGTCTCTAGTCTGTCTTCTTTTCCCTACCCTTCAGAATCTTATCTTTGTTTTAGATATCGTGTTTGGGGATTTGAGTTATACTTTGTGAAAGGAGTAAGGAGAAATGCGCTTACTCTACCTTATCTGGAACTAGAGTCAGCCCATCTGGAAACTGGTTTTTATTAAACTAAATTACACTGAATTTTGATATAGTGGCTGTTTCTTTATGTAACCTGTCCTAACAGAATACTAAAGGCTCATAGAGAAGCCTTCAGGGCATTTATGAAATTAGCTTCTTAATGCTTCTTGTGCTTCATTGCATGTGCTTAATCATCTTGTAAGCATTTATTTCCCAAACTCTGCATCAGTAGTTTATTAAGCTGATGGACAGTTTCAGCACATTAGAAAATAATGGCAAATTTGGCACACATCCAGGATCAGAGGAAGGACCACAAGAAAGCAAGAAACTGGTGGCAAAACTAGTACGAACATACCCAGAGTGCCCCCCTCACTTCTCCCATACAGTGACACAAGCAATGTGTTTTAATGAAAGAAGAAAAAAGCTCAGATGCCACAAAGGTAGGAAGCTGGACACATTTTATACACAGCCTCAGTTTTACAGAACAGCTAGTGCCTAGAGGTACAGCTTCAATCCCAGCTCTTCCCCCCACTGTACCCAGCAGGTATCAGAAAGTTGTTTTCCTCAACAGGTGCCCTACATGGCAGCAGCTGCAGAAAGCACAGTCATACTGACAGAGGTGCCCCATCTTTATCCTGTCTTTATCCTCACCAAATGCCTCCCTCTTGGGTCACATTTTCTCCTGGCTTGTCTTCATAAAGTAGAAATGACAGATACTGATTCATTGTGGATTTCCAGCTTTGAGTACTGCACCTTAGATAAGGAAGATCATAGGTTTCAAATTTAAGAGGCCTTACATCATCAGGGTTCTTCTACAGGCTTTTTGTCCGTGTATTTCTGTGTTCTAAAGCTCAAACATCCTTTGTTCCTTCTTTTTCAGGTCAGTCACCATGAACCAGGGCACTCAGCATGTTGCCCCAGCTCTGGAGAAGCCACATTGTGGAGGCAATCTGTCACATTGTCAGAGACTGGGATTTGACTGGGTACCAACTGCTGTGCAATTCTGCAGAGCAGGAAAATCAGGAGCTGTTAAATAATGATTGACACATTGGTCGAAATGAAGTTTCCAGTAAAGAATTGACAGTGCAATGTGAATAATTATGGCCATAACTTACTTAGGAAGAGCGTTGGTTCCCAGCCTGAACTTGCCTCTGCTGGAGCCATTTCAATAAGGCATTCTCAGAACAAAGAAGAGATGTGATTTGGTACCATTTCCCATCAGCAGGTGTCTGGACAAAACATCAATGTGAATAAGGGCCAAGTGCAGCCCTGTGTATCTTGATTAAATTACTTAGCAGTAAATAAAAGATTTGAGGGTATTGTTTTAGACCTGACTTATCCAGTTTTTCTTCCAATAGCTCCCCCTGCCCCAACCCTGATTTTTTAAAAGTACATTTCTCTCCCTGGGGTGGGAGAACCCTAATGAACTAAAATAAGTTTTTGCTTTTAAATTGTTCTATCTGGTGTTTTTGTAATTAATTATTAAAAGACTCTGGAGTCATTGGTAATGACAAGATTTGTTTTGTTTTGTTAGAAAGACTTTATGAAGTAGTTTGATTGCATGGTTTAGGGAAAATCTAGCCTACATACAAAGGAATATGAAGACTATGAAGGAAACTATATTGAGTTCAAGAATCTCGGCAACTATCCAACACACAAAGCCTTTTAATGACTCTTGCAGGCTAGGAGAAGTCACAGGCAGAGACCAGGTTTGAAGTGTTTCTTTTAACCCTGAGGCACATTTAAAAACTCTCAAAAGTCTGTTGCCATGATTTTTAGAAGAGTTTAAAACTAAATTTTTTCAAGCATCTAAATCAAGAGTCTGTGAAAGCTTTCTCTGTAGAAAGCCAGATACCAGATAGTTCAGGCTTTATAAGCAAATTGCTGCTTGTTTATGTTGCAACTACTCTGCAGGACATCCAAACAGTAACAATGTGCAAGTGAATGAGTAGATTGTATGCCAACAAAACTTTACTTACAAAAATAGGCATGGAGGCCAGACTTGGTACAGAGGCCACGTGTAGTCTGTCAATCCCTAGTCTAAATAAACTGGAGAGGAATAGTTCCCAACCAGAAAAGAACCTCTCAGTGAGGGAAAGAAACAGACTAAGAACAGGATCCTACTGTGTTCTTCTATTAACAGACGATACTTATAAAATAGAGGACAAGATTAGCTCAGCCAGTTAATCTTTTATTCTAAGTTTTGTTTAAAAAAAAAGCTTTGAGAAAAATGTGTTAAATATCAGCAAAGTGCAGGAAAACGTGGTTAGCCTTACAATATCAATCTAAACATATACACAAAGGCAAACATTAAGTAAAATGGTAGGGAAAGGTAGCACTTTGGGGTCCTAACTGCAGTTTTCCTTATTGCACATAAAAGTTGTTGATAACTCCAAGTCTTCACTTTTTCACAGTTAAACACACTTGAATATTATTTTATATAACATTTATATAATGTACTGTGTTAGTTTTATAAAACCACCAGTTTTCTACTGTTAAATGGAAATAGAAGACAAAATTCTACCCAAATACAGTATGTAAGCTTTCTATAAAAAGATCCCCAGGAGGTTATAGCATCCCATGTTAAATTCATCCTATTTTTAAAAATTGCTTTTCAGCTATTAAATGAATATTGGTAGCCTTCCCATTTAATCATTTTAATAGACATAGTAAAACTTCTTAAGTATGAAGTAACAGATGTATTTTATGTAAAAAATGGAAAGACAACCTAGGAGGAAGTGACCTATGAATCCATACTTTGAATGAATGGTTTCAGTGATAAATTCCCAACCCATAGACTTAACATCCAAACAATTGAAAATCATTTCTCTGTTTCTCCAAACCCCACAACTGGAATAATCACAACACAAGTCAACCTTCAAAGTCCATGTAGTAGTCACCCAGTAACACTGGCATCTTAACTTTTCTTAAGTGATTTAAGCAAAAGATGCAGCATTCTTCATGCTGCTTACAAGCCCTTTCCTAAGTTCCTCCTACACAGGCCCAGAAAATTTTCCACTGGCCAAGAGTTAAGCTGACTGTGACATTTGGCAATTCTGTTAACCCTTTTTAAAAGGTAGCCATCAGAATGAGAAGGTGACCTCTCCCAAGTGCTCCTATACCTGTACCAGACCTTTTCAAAAGGCAGCAGACCAGGCTGACCTCCCTTTTCCTCTTCACCAAGGCTTGTGTAGCAGAATACTAGCTGCCTGTGTGTCCCAAGAGGGCTTACAAGTGGTTAAAATATACCCTGCTTACAAAAGCTAAAACTAACATTAGAAACTTTGGTTTCGCTCTTCACAATTTCTGCTAACACTGGGTGGTGACAAGATGTGTTTGTTAATTTTATACTTATTAAAAATGAAACTGAAAAAAATGTTTTTTTCTAGGTCTTATTTTGAAAGGATTGTCAAAGAGCCTACTTGCTTTTCCTAGTTGCATACTAGCATTGGCTTCAAGAGTATTTCACTGTATATTCTGAGGTTTTAGAAAAGGGGAAGGTATTTTCAGTATCAAAGCAAAAGCAGCATTCAGATGGTTGTTTTCTAACTCTTGCCCACTAGATTCCTTCAACTTACCATAGCAGAATGCAGCAACTGACACTGGCAAGCCAGATTCTCACTTAAAAAACAAAATAAGAGATCAGAACTCAATGAGACCTGTCTAATGTATTTGACAAGACTAGCTCCTACACTAACTCATCTACAGAATCAACATCAAAAGACAGGCATAAAACTTGCCAAGTTCCCCATTTCTGAAGTGGAATAAGAAGCTGACTTTCCAGCAGCCCTCATTTCCCGATCACATTTTACAGCAGATGGTAAAACTTGGTTTTCTGACCCACCTCTACAACTCACCATGGGTACCATGGTAGGCTTTCCAGTGGATAACTTTGCCCTCTGAGGATTTGCTCAGTTACCCTGCCACCAATGTCCCCCAGTGCATTAGTGGTGATCTTACATTTAGAAATCATTTTGCTCACATTAAATATTGACATGATTACATTAACTCCCACCACAGACAGAGAAAAGGAGAGAGATGATGGTACAGGTTGGGGGCTGTGAAATAGACCTCTATTTTGGAAGGCTGTATTATTCTTTGCCCTAGCCTGAAATGTTCATGGATAGCTGAGACAACCCTTTTCATGTTTCCTAAAGAGATTTCACTTGTCAGTCAAATCACAGAGGACATTTTCAGGTCTAGAGGACACAGCCTAAAAAGCTCCTTGTTGTTTGCTTGATGAAACATTTGATGTCACAGTGTGATGTTTGGCTACAGGGCACCAGTGCTTACTTGCTGGTCATTCCAGTAAGTACTCTGCATGGTCAGAGTCCTTTTAGTTACATATGCCCTTTCTATACTTGCTTCCTAGGAAGAAGTGCAGCTTTATGTAAGCTCCAAATTTCCTTCTCCAAGAGAGAAATGTCAGGCCTCCTGTAGTCCCCAAAAAAAGATAATTAAAAGGAATGGCATAAGCTTTTATATTCCCTCTGTCAGTGCTATACAGAAGTCTGCATATCCTTAATTACCTGCTAGCGACACCACCACCATGTGACAGCAGAGTGACAACCTTCCACTGAACTCTGGGCCCCTACTCTGGCAGTAAACGGACCCACCTTTATTCTGAGGAGCCCAGCCATGGCTTCAGGCATGGGGACAGGCAAAGTGTGAAGAGGAAGAAAGTTCACTTGACTCCAAAGGGGACTCCTGATTTAATCCCAGGTTAAAGTGAAAAGTGAGCCTCTTACAAACCTTCACATTCGGTTAGTCAGCAGCTCAGTTAAGACAAAACTTACCTTCCGCAAATCAAGGCAAAGATGACAGGTTTTTAATCTCCCCCATGAATACATTCAAGTCACCCTTCTTTCCCTTTTATGCTTTAAGGTTTTCAAACGTGACCTTTTCATCTGTACTCTGGGGAGTATGTTCTTGAGTTGTGCAAAAATTACTAGCATGAAACTTTTACGGCTGCCCAGTCTGTATTACTCTTAAACACTCAGTTTCTTCCACATAACTGACAATTAAAACACACTTAATTTGCTAGGGCATTCTTCAAGGTTTCCAAAAGGGTCCACTGCAACTTCTAGACTAAAGGCTCTCAACCCCAGCTGCACATTAGAATCCCTGAGGATCCGAAACAGAGCATGGAAGCAGGCCCCACTCCAAACTTACTGATGCTGCATCTCTGATTGGAGGGAGGGCCCTTGCATCTATTAAGAAAAAAAAAAACTGGCCAGCCAATGCTAATGTAGAGCTAGGGTTGAGAACCTCTGCTCTAGAACATCTGCCTCTGTGGAACTGTCAGCCCTGTAACCCAGAACCAATGTGTTTATAAGATGATTTGGGATTACTGTCTCCGAGGAACTTTTTAGCTGGATGTACCATTGCTCAGCAGTTTCCATCTGATTTCTGTCAGATGGGCAGCAGACAGTTGGCCTTAAGTTAGATGGTTTCAGGGGTACATGGCACCCAATTTTTCTCCACTCAGCATAGGCATAATGCTTCTAGAGGTGGAAGCATTTGATGAATGGACTCACTTCCCAGGGCCCCTGGTAAGGTCAGGATTATTCAGCTTCTGGCAGCTGCTCTCTGCAGCCTGGCCCCATGACATAATGGCCTCCCATGCAGGGTCTCCCTATGAAACCTATGACCTGGCTGTAGGTCATAGGTTTTAAGTCCTTCACTATCTTAGGTAATCCTCATGGGGTTAGGTATATTGGTTAGCTTTTGTTTCAAACTTACAAAACCCATGGATGACCATAAAATCAAAACAGATGTTAGTGTAGAAAGGAAGGAAAGAGGTGAATAAAAATCATTTGGTTATATTATACTGAATCATATGAAATTGCCATTTCTGTTTTTTAAAATCATTCAATATCAGCAACTTCATATGGTTCAACCTAGTAATAATTTTGTCCTGGTTTGTACAAACTATCCATTCAAAAACAAAATGTGAAGCAATGTCTTATTTAAAAATTAACCATTAAAAATGTGAGTTAAGATTACATGGCTGGTTTCATTACGGGTGTACTAGACTGGGCCACTATTTCATCTTCCATAATAAGAAAAAATGCCCACATCTTATGAAAGCATTTATTAAGAAATTGGGTTTTCAAATATACTAGCACTGAAGCATAGAGACATAGGGAGAATTGGCAAACTTGGTTTCCAGGACTTCTCTCAGTATTTGACCTAAGTGTGAGCAGGTAGAACAGCTCACCCACAAAGAACCCAAACCAAAAACCTAAATTTCAAACCACACTCACACATTAAGCTGGTATAAGCCTCCCCGATACCAAGAAAATGACCCTTCTCTAAGTGAAACTCAGTGTCAATTCATCTGGATTCTTAATTTCATAGTAGCTAGAATCTTCCACTGGGTTAGATAATGCTTGACTTTCCATTGATTTGCCTGATTCCTCATGTAGCCATGGAAATCTCATGCACTTGTTAGCTCAAAGTCTGGAATTCTATTCAGTCTTTAGAATTCACTCTTGTATTTTCTTTGTGGTTAATTTTTTTACAGTGAGTCCCTCTGAATACTAGCCTATTGTCTCTTAGGCTTCTTGTTGCCTTCCCTTCCCCAGTAAAAGCATCCCACAATTTTTGGTGTTATTTCTAAATGCACAGTACATAGCTCAGCCCTATTAATCACTCCCAGGCATCAGCTCATATGGTGGCCTCCAAGAACTGATTTTCGCAGTGATCTCATCCTCAGTTTCTAAAGTTTTTCCTGTCCTTAGATTAATAAACAACAGTGTAACACTATTTTGCCTTTGGTTTTAAACATTTCAGTAACTTCTTCATGGAAACTTCCAGAGATGGTTATTATCATTCTTTCCCCCATGTTGAAATGTTCATGGATATATTTTCCATTCTTTAGTCTAGAGGAAATACAGGTAGCAAAAAAGATCAGGAATCCTGATACAAGGCTGCCGTGACGCGGCCCTCATTGACAGAGCCTCCGCTCTCACGGCTTTTTCATGTTTGCTGTCCATTGAACACCAGCTTCCCATAATCCTTGGCAGTCTGATCGCAGTGGCCTTCCTTCACGGGAGGGCCCAGAAGCCTCTCCTGGGAGGAATCCCCAGTACCTGCCACACCTTGTTAAGACACTGCAGGTGAGTGAATTAAGAGACCATTAAAGCATGCTATTTTTTTGTTAACTCTGGACAGCCACTACTATACTACATGAAAAAGTGGGAATGGGTCTGCATTTGTCTTGATTTAGAGACACTTCAGCCCCACCATCTGCATCCTGGGTGAAATTTTAAATATTAAGATACCCTCAGACCTCCATAAACAGAAATGTTCATTCCACTCAGTGCCCCATGGCAAGTATAGGGGCTTGTGGCCACCCCTACTGCCCCCTGGGCCTGCCCCATCACTTCAGGTCGGGGGGCAAAGTCACATATTGTCTTCCAGGGGGAGCTCAAGGCGGGTGCCCCATCTTGAAACCTGGTCTCCCATTCCCAGGTCTCGGTCCAGCACCTCCTCAGAGCTGCTCTTTGTTCTGCGACCACCCTCGAGGCTCGTGGAGGCCGTGTGGGAGCCTGAGGAGCCGTTTGCAGTCACTGTGCCGTCCCCATAGGTCAAGGTGAGGTCACCCTCAGTCAGGATGAAATCTGAGTCTTCCTCTCTCAGCGGCTCTTGGTTCTGAAAAGTGCAACGAACAAAATGGGAGACTGGTATCTTCCAGGGCTGGAGCCAACCCCAATCTGAAAACTGGGGGGTTAGGAAACTTGCCTGCCTAGAGCCTCTAGTGTGAATACTGGATGTAAACTGTAGAGTGCTATTCAGTGTAAGGCACCATTGCCTGAACTAAGACTTCTGACACCAGAAAGCAGTTCTGATTTTAAATGCCTAATAGCTCAGGGTTAGTGACAAAAGAGAAGAAAGGGCAACCAGCCTGGACCTTTAGCTTCAACCCCACAGAGAAAGGAAGGGATAAGGTCTCCGGGAGACCTGCACACAGGTTTTGGTTCTTCTCTCCTCTGGATAGGACTAGGTTTCCACCCACTCCCCCACCAAGCCCCCAGTTTACATTTGAACTACTCTTTGTCCTCATCTGCAATTGAGGGAAAAGGACAAACCATAATTAGGATTTCCTTCCTGTCCCCACAGGAAAACCATGATGGGAAGCCCTCAGGTAGATGAAGTGAGAGATCAGAGGGAGGATACATTTTCTTGAGCATCTATTCTATGCCTGCCAGGACCTCACAGCAGCTCTCCTTTGATCCTTGTCCCTGCCCTGTGAAGGGCACAAACACTCATGTCACAGAGAAGAAAAGCAGAGCTAAGAAAATGTAATTTGCCTAGGGTGGTCCAGATGGTAGAAAGCTGGGTTGGGATGCATGCTGCCTCCAGACGGGATGTGCCACGAAGGATGTGGAAAGCATCTGTCAGGAAGAGAACTAGAATGGTATCTCATGCTAAGCTGCAGTTAGAGCAAAACAGACAAGGCTGAGCAAGGCAGGTGTTAACCAAGTGGCAGCCACTTTAAACTATAAGACAGTGGGAGTGTCAGGAAACAGCATGTGGTCAGACACAACCTTTCCCCCTCCAGTGGGTTTAACAGGCAAAACAAGATGTTTGTTCGCTGCCGTGCTGCACTCCCGTCAAACACTGTGAACTTCTTTCTTGAATGGCAACCACACTATTTCAAAATGCTCTGGGGAAACTGCTCTTTTCTATTTCCCACCTACCCTCCAAACTCTGTCTTAAAGTCCTGTATCCACTACCCAACAACAGGGTCTCCTTGGTGCAGGACACGGTGCTCAGGCACGCTGCCCAAGGCCATTGGCAGATTCTCCCGCGTCCTGCCTGGAGCCCCCAGCTTGATGGGAAAGCACCAAAGGGCAGTGCCTGCCTCCTCTTCTTGGCCTCCTTCCTTGAGGTGCTTCACTCATGGGTAGTGCTAGATAAGCGACTGTTAAATGCATCCACCCAGAGGACTCATGGGTTCTGCCTACCTCACTTCTGTCCCAGCCCATCTCTGTGTACTTAGTGGTAATAAGCACATGCTTGCTTCCCGCATTGCTTCTCAGTGATGTGAACTTATCCACACCCCAGTGTGACTCCATTTAACCAATGCCCAGCTTTTCTAAAGGGCAAGTATGCAACTCCTCTTGCTTGCTGCCTCAAATCCTTACTGGTGGCAGGGTGTGACTGTGCAAATAAGAATCCTCTGTACAGGCAGACTGTAATTTCTAAAACTCGCTCCACTCCACACTTACCAACTTCCTCTCCTCCATTCCTGTTTAACAAGTCTTGAACTCAATCTGCCCTATGATAGTTTTCTTAACAACAAATTACATCATGTTCCCTGTTTTAGCATGTTCCTATGTTTTTGTTCATCTGTGTCAAAATGCCTCTCCCAGGGCCCTGGGCTCACAATTTTCAAGGGGAGACCATCCTGGCACGTATTTTACTCTTTCAAGGTTTGGTGCCTTGGAGGGACAGAGAGGAATCCAAAACAACTGAATGTGAGTGTCATTCTGCAAATGGAGCTACCCCCACCCCGAGCCCAGGAGCACAGAGGAACAGGAGCCCCAGTGACAGGGCCACTCTGATCCCCTCACTGTGGGAAGCAGGGCCAAAATTCACCAGCAGGAAAAAGCAAGACTGGATGTTGACTTATTCCATTATGAAACTCATAAGCCCAGACAAATAGTCCCCAAGGGAAGGTCCCTGAGAAACAAGGACAAAGTAAAACCCACTGGAGAGGGATTTCCAAATCAGAGCTTAACGGATGTTATATGCAGATGATGAAAACAATCCTCTCCCTTGAATTCTAGATGACAGGGTCAACAGAAGTTTTGCGCAGCTAAAGGCTTGTATAACTAGATAACTAGCTGTCCACTGAAGGCTGCCAGGGAAATAACCCTGCAAACCCCTTCAAACAAGTGTGTTGTGGGAATGTGTGCATTTTAAATAACCAGGGGTCATTTTCAAAGAAAAGAGAACACAGTTTACTAGGTGGATATCAAACCAAAGTGGTTTAAAGTAGTGGAAATCATGAATAATGAACATTGTAGATATCTTGCAAATCAACCTGCTGAGGTCCAAAACACCCTCTAGGTGATGGGTGAGAACCACACAACAGTGTGTCATTCAGCGAAGAGTGCATTCCAGGCCCAGACCCCAGTCCAGCACTATACTCACTGCCCCCACTCTCAGCAGCAGGCCTCACCATGGCTGGAGCTGAGACCCTAAGCAGGACTGCAGCCCAGGCAGCAGCAGCACAGAGGGGGATTCTTGTAGCCCAAGTCTCCCCATCCCTGATGTGATTGCCCTTTAGCCCTCTGAACCACCTTCTTACCCACCCCAGAGCCCCCAGCCCAGCCATGCAGTCCGGGTGTCCACACCTGTTTGCCCTCTATACCACCCACAATCAAGTCTGAGCCTGCTGCCAGCCCTAGCAGAACTTACCTGGTTAGGGCCCTGCTCTCTCAGATCTGGGCTTTGTGTTCTGCTCTCTCATTGCTGATCAAGTAAGGGGCAGGTTATTTACTAGTTATCTGAAATCTGCATTAGGGTCTCTGTAAAGCTCTAAACAAATTTAAGAAGTTCTTTTCTCCTAGAGTAGAATGGGTGTTACTAACAATATGAATAGGATGGTGGAGGAAGAACCCCCAGTCCTTCTACATGGGTAGCCGCTGCTCTTGCCATCTCTCTGCCTGCAACCTAGATGAGAAGCTCAAGAGTCAGCCAGAAATCTAAGACATCCACAAGTGTGGATATTCTTTTCATACTGTACTGAGTCTATTTCTAGAATCTGCAAATAGAAAGGAAGGACCTGACCACATCAACATAAAGAAACTTTACAAAAATAATCCTTACATCTGCTAAACACTAGTTCACAGTGCATCTTTCCATACCTTATCCTTTAATTCTCTCAGCCAGCCCATTTTACAGATAAGAAAACTGAAGTAGAGTACAGTTAAATGGCCCAGGGCTTGGATTTGAATCCAGCTGGTCTGATTCCTTATCTAGTGTTTTCTGCCACACCACAGCTGCTGATGTTGGGGAGCCTTATAGCCCTGGTAAAAGATTTCTCTGTCACTGCAAAATATATAAACATACATAAGTTGGCCATTTCTAATCATCTTATAGAGAAGCAAAATCTATGCATTTGGAGACTTGAGTACAATAGGTTTCTTCTTTTTAGGCAAGAGACTACCCTGGCGTGGTGAGCAGGAATGCAACCCAGACATGCCACACTTACATCGTACACCTGAGGACTGGTCAGACAGCGAGCGAGCAAGCCACACCAGGCTGGGAGAGTGGAAGTTAAGGGGGGACCACTGTGCGTGAGGATGGGCTTCAAGTAACTTTAAAAAGAGAATTAAGGAAAAATGACTGCAAAGAAAACACACACCCAAAAAAATGTGTTTAAAATCCCAAACACTAAATCATCCAGCATTCTACCCGTGAAAGTGTCTTTCCCCCATTTTACCAGCATAATACAGAAAATACCTGTACTCTGCAAGTCTGGACCAAAGAGTAAACCATGTCCCATTAGTCTGAAGTGTTAACTGTTAACTCTCGAGTTGGTGACTCTCAATTTTCAGGCCAAGGGAATATTTGACTAATTAGAACACCCTTCTCCCTTTGTTGACTGAGAATTTTGGTTTCAATCAGCATTCAAGCTTTTGACACACACCCAGCTCACATCTTGGAAACAGGATAGTGTGCCTGGAGTGGAGATGTCACAGCCCTTGGGTCTGTGTAAGTATTCTTGTTAAAGCGCTCTATCCAGAGGTCACATGTTGGGTGGAAAGGCCAGAGGTGCGTGGGACCTGAGAGGTAACCTGGGGCTGCTACAAGGGAGGAGACTGAGGCTTGGTGAGGTGAAATGCTTTCACTAAGGTCACTCAGGCTTAAATCTCCCACCTTCCCATACAGGACTATTCTTCATTCTGCCTGCACCTCTCTCTCGACTCTCCAGCATTCCCTTTGGGGCCAGATCATTCTTTGGTGTGTGGCTCTCTTGAGCACTGCAGGACATGTAGCAGCCTCCTTGGCCTCTACCCACTAGATGCCAGTAGTGTCCCCTCCCACTTCCCCCTGGTGTGATGGCAAATATGCCTCCTGACATTGCCAAATGTCCCCTGAGAAGCAGACTTGCCCTCAGTTGAGATCCCTGTTGCTAACTTGGAGGCCAGCATGTGGAGAGTTCAGAGCTAGTCAGGTGGGTATCTGTGCTGCCAAATGCAGAGTCCTGGGTTCAGAGCACCATGAAGCTCGAATCACATTATGACAGAGTGGGACCACTTCTGACCCCCACAGCCTAAGCAGTATGGAAGAGGTGGAGATCATGGTTACCTCAAGTGTAGAAATGGCCAGGAGACTTTAAGGAAGGCGAGAATTTGTCACAGCCGTCTATACCCAAGAGGATGCCTGCTCTGGGCACCAAGACTTCCTGGCTTCATTTAGAGCAACATGAGAGAAAAAGCTTCTCTATAGGAGCTGAAAGGGAGATCCCGGATATACCTCTAGGAGGGAATTACTCCACAAAAGAACCTTTATAAACAGAACAATTTCAGAAGTCCCCCTTTGACCACTGTCCTCTAACTGTATTCCTGGGAACACCCCACAGGCCTATCAGTTAACTTGTGCCCTTGCTCAGAAGTTGGCAGCGGCTGGATTTGTAGAATGACTAATGCAAGAGTCATGGGGAAACCCAGAGGCTGCTTTTCAGTTCCCAGCTGGGGACAGTCCAAAGATGAGGTCCTTCTTCCCCAAATACAGAAGGCTCTCTGACAACTGCTTTAAAAGAGGGGAAAAAATGTTTACATACAGGTTTTTAAATATTCAAATTGCTAGAAGGAAAAAATGAAATATCAAGTCTTTCTCCTACCCAGTTGTTCTGGTAATTACAACTTTACAGAATGCTGCTTTTTTAATTGAAGTATAGTTGACATACAATATTATATTAGTTTCAGGTATACAACATAGTGATTCGACTTTTGTAAACATTGTGAACTAGTTGCCTCAATAAGCCTAGTTACCATCTACCACCATACAAAATTAATACAGTATTATTGTCTAGATTCCTGTGCTGTACATTACAGCCTCATGACTTACAACTACAAGTTTGTACTTTTAGATCACCTTCACCCATTTTTGTCTTCCCCCAACCCCCCTCCCCTTTGGCAACTACCAATCTGGTCTCTGTATCTATGAATCTAGATTTTGATTTGTTTCCTTTTTTTCAGATTCCACATATAAGTGAGATCAGGCAGTGTTTGTCTTTGTCTGACTCATTTCACTTAGCATGATTCCCTCTAGGTCCATCCACATTGTCGTAAATAGCAATATTTCATTCTTTTTATGGTTGAGTAGTACTCCATTGTACATATACACCACTAGAATACATTTTTTCCTTCTATTTCTTGATTTGTAAACTTTAGTCAGAGGCTTTTAATGCCCTCCTATGAAGGATGGTAAATTTAATATTTATACTCCTGCCTCTTCAAGTTTTCTCCTAATTTTTATTATAATTAATTTTATACTGTAGATACATTAAATTTGCATTCTATTTTATAATTCACAAGTAAATCTATGCTTCATCCATATATGGATTGAGTCTAAATGTTAAAAACCCTTAAGCAGCATTTGTAAAAATTATTATATATTATTCACTGTAACCAAGCAGTGGTTGGAACACTATTAAAGTAGATGTAATACAGTATCATTTAAACTTTCTCAGTTACAAGAAAACAATTGTCTTGCTAAATAATCAGCTTTTCATTTTTTCATCTTCTTCACTTCTTTTGGGTTGTACCAAATTGCTGCTTCTTCAGCATTGTCCCCTTAGTTGAATTTTGTTTTCTTTGATCTTTATGTTATTGTGTTTTTTCCCCTTTTTATACAGTCTACATAGTGCTAAACTTTCTGAATTCTTGAATGTCTGAAAGCTACCCTCCTTTTTTTCTTTTCATTTTTGATAAGCAGTTTGGATACAGAATTCTAGGCACAGACTTTTTCTTTTCATCCTACAGCTCTGGTAATGCTCGACAGTATTCTAACATTTCAATTTGTTGATGCAATGTCTGATCCTTCCCCTCTGGAGGCTGCTAGTTTTGCAATGAACCTGTAGATCACTTTGGGTAGTATGGACGTTTTACAATATTAACTCTTCCAATCCATGACCACAGTTACCTTTCCATTTACTTGTGTCTTTTTCAATCTTTTATTTTTTGATGTATGGGTTGTTGTTTTTTTTGGTGATTCTTTTTTAGGTATTAGCATACAGATCTTTACTTCCTTGGTTAAATTTATTCCTAAGAGACAGGGGATTAAAGATGGCAATGTGAGAGGTGAGACAGAGAACTCCTCCGAAAACCACATATAATACGAAAATATAGTTAATACAACTAATCCAAAAAGAACAACAGGAAAGAAGTCGGCACCAGAATGCATACACCTGGAGAAAAGAGAAGACCTCAGCAAACAGGGTAAAGCCTTGATCCGGCAGGACACAAGCCCTTCCCCGACCCCAGCTCACAGGCGGAGGAAGAGAAACTGAGCAGGGACGGGGGGAAGCCTAAGGCTGCTGAACACCCAGCCATGGAGATCTGCTTTGGGAGCACGAACCTACATTACATGGTGCTCTGGAGATTAGTGGGGTTGGAAAGCTAAGACAGGTGAAATACTTGGAGAGACTTGGATTCCAGCTGTTTGTGGAAAACAGGGATCCATATCTGGCTGCTCTGGGACAAAAGAAAGGCGGGCAGTCTGAGAGACTTCCAAACAGCTAGAGGGCTGCTAAAGAGGCAAGAATTGCACAGAGCATGCTGTTCAGGAGAAAGGATAGGTGGACAAAATAATCTGGGGGCACTCTGCCCAGCAGGTTGGGAACTTTCAGGAGCTTCAGGTGCTCCATCCCCCTGGCTGGCTACTTGGCTCTGAGGCCTGCCACCGTGATACACAGCCTGCTGGGCCTTTCTCCCATCCTGCCAGCACAGGCTCGCAAACCAGCAGACCCAGCCCTGGAGTTGGGCCAGCAAGAGGGAGGCCTAGCCTATGGTAGTTACAAACGCAAACCAAATCTCAGAGGCTGACACCTCTGTGCTCAGCCTACAGGTTCTGACAGTGGAGACAGGCACAGCAGCTGGGAAGCAGGAAACAGCTCTTTCCTCCCCCTCAGGTACCAGTGCCACATCCCTGCAACCCACGACATCACTCCAGGGGCTGAGCAGCTCCAGAGAGTAGACCTTCTGGGCACTAGATGGTGCCACATAGAAATATGAAATGTCAAAGGAACCTGTTTCAAACAGAAATCCCACAAACACTAGAAAAAGGGCAAAGTGAAACTGAACTCATGAATCTTCCTGAAAGAGAGTTCAAAATAAAAATCACAAACATGCTCATGGAGGTAAAGAAAAATATTCAAGAACTAAAGGACGAATTTAGGATGGAGACTCAATCTTTGAGAAATTCTACATCTGAAATGAAATATACAATGGAGGGATTTAAAAGCAAATTAGATGTAGTAGAAGAGACAGTAAATGGAATAGAAATTAGAAAAGAGGAATACAAAGAAGCGGAGGCAAAGAGAGAATAAAGGATCTCTAGGAATGAAAGAATATTGAGAAAACTGTGTGACCCATCCAAACGGAACAATATTCGCATTATAGAGATACCAGAAGAAGAAGAGAGAGAAAAAGGGATACAAAGTGTCTTTGAGGAGGTAATTGCCGAAAACTTCTAAAATCTGGGGAAGGAGACAGACTCTCAGGCCATGGAGGTGCACAGACCTCCCAACACAAGTGACCCAAAGAAGACAACACCAAGACATATAGTAATTAAAGTGGCAAAGATCAAGGATAAGGACAGACTTCTAAAAGCAGCTAGAGAGAGAGAAAAGATCACATACAAAGGAAAACCCATCAAGCTATCATGAGACACCACAACAAAAACCTTACAGACCAGAAGGGAGTGGCATGTTATATATTTAAGGCAATGAAACAGAAGGGCCTCGAACCAAGAATACTCTACATGGCAAAATTATCATTTCAATTTGCAGGAGGGATTAAACAATTTCCAGATAAGCAAAAGCTGAGAGAATTTACCTCCCACAAATGACATCTACAGTGTATTTTGGAGGGACTGCTCTAAATGGAAGTGTCCCTAACACTAAAGATCTGTCACCAGAGGAAATAAACTACAGCAAAGAAAGTAGAACAATTAATTACTAAGCAGATGTAAAATCAAATCAACTACCCCCAAAGTCAGTCAAGGGATAGACAAAGAGTACAGAATATGATACCTAATATATAAAGAATGGAGGAGAAAGAAAAAGGAGGGGAAAAAAAGAACCTTTAGGTTGTGTTTGTAAATAGCATACTAAGTGAATTAAATTAGATTATTAGATAGTAAGGGAATTACCCTTGAACCTTTGGAAACCAGGACTCTAAAGCATGCAATGGCAATAAGTACATACCTATCAATAATCACCCTAAATGTAAATGGTCTGAATGCACCAATCAAAAGACACAGAGTCACTGAATGGATATAAAATAAGGCCCATCTATATGCTGCCTACAAGAGACTAACTTCAAACCCAAAGACATACACAGACTAAAAGTGAAGGGATTGAAAAAGATATTTCATGCAACTAATAGGGAGAGAAAAGCAGGAGTTGCAGCACTTCTATCAGAGAAAATAGACTTCAAAACAAAGAAAGTCACAAGAGACAAAGAAAAGACATTACATAATGATACAGGGGTCAGTCCAACAAGAGGATATAACCATTATAAATACTTATACACCCAACACAGGAGCACCTACATGTGTGAAACAAATACTAACAGAATTGAAGGGGGAAATAGAATGCAATGCATTCATTTTAGGAGACATCAACACACCACTTACTCCAAGGACAGAACAACCAAACAGAATATAAGTAAGGAGACAGAGGCACTGAACAACACATTAGAACAGATGGACCTAATGGACATCTAAAGAACACTCCATCCAAAAGCACCAAGATACACATTCTTCTCAAGTGCACATGGAACATTTTCAATAGATCCTATACAAGGCCACAAAAAGAGTCTCAGTAAATTCAAAAATATTGAAATTGTACCAACCAGCTTCTCAGACCACAAAGGTATGAAACTAGAAATAAATTACACAAAGAAAATGAAAAATCCCACAAACACATGGAGGCTTAACAACATGCTTCTAAATAATGGATCAATGACCAAATAAAAACAGAGATCAAGCAGTCTATGCAGACAAATGACAACAATAATTCAACACCGCAAAATCTGTGGGAGGCAGGAAAGGCTGTGCTAAGAGGGAAGTATATTGCAATACAGGCCTACCTCAGGAAAGAAGAACAATCCCATATGAACAGTCTAAATTCACAATTAACAAAACAAGAACAAATGAGGCTCAAAATAAGTAGAAGGGGCAACATAATAAAGATTAGAGAATAAATAAATAAAATTGAGAAGAATAAAACAACAGAAAGAATCAATGAAAGCAGGAGCTAGTTCTTTGAGAAAATAAAGAAAATAGATAAAGCCTTACCCAGACTTATCAAGAAAAAAACAGTCTACACACATAAACAGAATCACAAATGAAAAAGGAAAAATGACTACAGACACCACAGAAATACAAAGAATTATTAGAGAATACTAAGAAAAACTGTAAGCTAACAAACTGGATAACCTAGAAGAAATGGACAATATTCTAGAAAAATACAACCTTCCAAGGCTGACCCAGAAAGATACAGAAAATCTGAACAGACCAATTAACCAGCAACAAAATTGAATTGGTAATCAAAAAACTACCTAAGAATAAAACTGCTGGACCACATGGTCTCACTGCTGAATTATCAAACATTTAGTGAAGACCTAATACACAACCTCCTTAAAGTTTTCCAAGAAATAGAAGAGGAGGGAATACTTCCAAACTCATTCTATGAAGCCAGCATCACTCTAATACTAAAACCAAGCAAAAACACGACAAAAAAAGAAAATTACAGACCAATATCACTGATGAACATAGATGCAAAAGTACTCAACAAAATATTAGCAAACCTTATTCAAAAATATGTCAAAAAGATCATCTATCATGATCAAGTATGATTTATTCCAGGGATGCAAGGATGGTAGAATATAAGAAAATTCATTAACATCAACCACCACATCAACAAAAAGGACAAAAACCACATGATCATCTCCATAGATGCTGAAAAAGCATTCGACAAAATTCAACATCCATTCATGATGAAAACTCTCAACAAAATGGGTATAGAGGGCAAGTACCTCAACATAATAAAGGCCATATATGACAAACCCACAGCCAACATTATACTTAACAGTGAGAAGCTGAAAGCCTTTCCTTTAAGATCGGAAACAAGACAAGGATGCCCACTCTCTACACTTTTATTCAACATAGGTTTGGAGGTCCTTGCCACGGCAATCAGACAACACAAAGAAATAAAAGGCATCAAGATTGGTAAGGAAGAAGTTAAACTATCACTGTTTGCAGATGACATGACATCATACATTAAAAACCCTAAAGAATCCACTCCAAAACTACTAGAACTAATACCTGAATTCAGCAAAGTTGCAGGATACAAAATACACAGAAGTCTGTTGCATTCCTATACACTAACAATGAACTAGCAGAAAAAGAAATCAGGAAAACAATTCCATTCACAATTGCATCAAAAAGAATAAAATACCTAGGAATAAACCTAACAAAGAAAGTGAAAGACCTATATTGTGGAAACTATAAGACAGTCATGAGAGAAATTAAAGAAGACACCAATAAATGAAAACACATCCTATGCTCATGGATAGGAAGAATTAATATTGTCAAAATGGCCATCCTGCCTAAAGCAATCTACAGATTCAATGTAATCTCTGAAAATACCAATGGCATTCTTCTATGAACTAGAACAAATAGTTCTAAAATTCATATGGAACCACAAAAGACCCCAAATAATGAAAGCAATCCTGAAAAGAAAGAATTAAGCTGGGAGGGTTATGCTCCCCGACATCAAGCTCTATTACAAAGCCATAGTAATCAAGACAATTTGGTATTGGCACAAGAACAGACCCATAGACCAATGGAACAGACTAGAGAGCCCTGATATAAACCCAACCATATATGGTCAATTAATATAAGATAAAGGAGCCATGGACATACAATGGAGAAATGACAGCATCTTCAACAACTCACGTTGGCAAAACTGGACAGCTACATGCAAGAGAATGAAACTGGATTATTGTATAACCCCATATACAAAAGTAAACCCAGAATGGATTAAAGACCTGAATGTAAGTCATGAAACCATAAAACTCTTAGAAGACAACATAGGCAAAAATCTCCTGAATGTAAACATGAGTAACTTTTTCCTGAACGCATCTCCTTGGGCAAGGGAAACAAAAGCAAAAATGAACACATTGGGCTACATCAAACTAAAAAGCTTCTGTACAGCAAAGGACACCTTCAACAGAACAAAAAGGCAACCTACAGTATGGGAGAATGTATTTGTAAATGACATATCTGACAAGGGGTTAATATCCAAAATATATAAAGAATTCACATGCATCAACACCCAAAAAGCAAATAACCCGATTAAAAAGTGGGCAGAGGATATGAACAGACAACTCTCCAAAGAAGAAATTCAGATGGCCAACAGGCACATGAAAAGATGCTCCACATCACTAATTATCAGGGAAATGCGAATAAAAACCACAATGAGATATCACCTCACACCAGTTAGGATGGCCAGTATCGAAAAGACTAAGAACAACAAGTGTTGGTGAGGATGCAGAGAAAGGGGAACCCTCCTACACTGCTGGTAGGGATGTAAGCTAGCTCAACCACTGTGGAAAGCAATATGGAGGTTCCTCAAAAAACTAAGTAGAAATACCATTTGACCCAGGAATTCCATTCCTAGGAATATACCCAAAGAATACAAGTTATCAGATTTAAAAAAGACATTTGCACCCCTATGTTTATCACAGCACTATTTACAATAGCCAAGATATGGAAGCAACCTAAGTGTCCATCAGTAGATGAATGGATAAAGATGTGGTATATACACACAATGGAATACTATTCAGTCATAAGAAAGAAACAAATCCTACCATTTGCAACAACATGGATGGAGCTGGAGGATATTATGCTCAGTGAAAATAAGCCAGATGGAGAAAGACAAGTACCAATTGATTTCCTTCATTTGTGGAGTATAACAGTGAAGCAGAACTGAACGAACAAAACAGCAGCAGACTCACAGACTCCAAGAAGGAACTAGCGGTTACCAAAGGGGAGCGGTTGGGGAAGGCAGATGGCGAGGGAGGGAGAAGGGGATTGAGGGGTATTATGATTGGCACACATGGTGTGGGGGGATCATGGGGAAGACAGTGTAGCACAGAGAAGACAATTAGTGACTTTGTGGCATCGTACTACACTGATGGATGGTGAGTGCCATGAGGTATGGAGAGAGCTCGATATTATGGGTGAATGCAGTAACCACATTGTTTTTCATGTGAAACCTTTATAAGAGTGTATATCAATAATACTTTAATAAAAAATTTAAAAAATAAACTCAAATCATTGCCCCTTGCTTCAAGACTATGAATAACTTGTCCTTTTTGTTTTTCCATAAATTGTCTAGATGCTCAAAACCATTCTTAATGTTGTTATAGTGACTATATTTTTTTAAAAATTAAATTATATTAAAAAAATTTATTCCTAAGTATCTTACTGTGTTTGAGCTATTGTAATGGGATTGTTTTCTTACTCTTTTTGGTACTTCATTATTAATATATGGATTCTACTTTCTCGTTTCTGATTTGGACACCTTTCTTCTTTTCTTGCCTAACTGCTCTTGCTAGAACTTCCAGTACCAAGTTTAATAGAAGTGGTAAGAGTGTATATCCTTGCCTTCTTCCAGTTTTCAGTACTAAATATGATGTTAGCTGTGAGCTTGTCATATGCAACCTTCATTCCATCTATACCTAATTTCTTGAGAGTTTTTATCATGAAAGAATGTTGGACTTTTATCAAATACTTTTTCTGTATCTACAGGGATGATCATTTTAGTTTTAATTTTCATTTTGTTACTGTTGTGTATCACATTTCTTGATTTGCATATGTTGCACCATCCTTGCATCCCAGGGATAAATCCCACTTCATCATGGTATATGATCCTTTTAATGTGTTGTGGAATTCAGTTAGTTAGTTGTGTTAAGGATTTTTTAAATCTCTGTTCCTCATAGATATTGACTTATTTTGTAGTGCAATTTTCTTTTCTTTTAGTGTCCTTATTGGGCTTTGATATCAGGGCAATACTGGCCTCATAAAATGAGTTTGGGAATATTCCATACTCTTCAATATTTTGGAAGAGTTTGAGAAGGGATTAATTCTTCTTTAAATGTTGGTAGAATTCACTGGTGAAGCCATCTCATTCTAGATTTCTATGTTCAGAGGTTTTTGATTACTGATTCAATCTCCTTACTTGTTATTGGTCTGTTCAGATTTTCTATTTACGTTTCAATCTTGATAAGTTATATGTTTCTAGGAATTTATCCATTTTTGCTAGGTTATCCAATTTTTGATGTGTAATTGTTCATAGCAGTCTATGACCCCTTGTATTTCTGTGGTATGAGTTGTAATATCTCCTCTTTCATTTCTGATTTTGAGTTAGTTTTCTCTCTTTTATTCTTAGTCTAACCAAAGGTTTGTCAATTTTGTATTTTCAAAAAACTAACTCATTTCATTTACCTTCCCTAATGTTTTTCTAGTCTCTATTTACCTATGTCTGCTTTGACTTTTGTTATTTCCTTCCTTATGCTAACTTTAGGCTTAGTTTGCTCCTCTTTGTCTAGTTCCTTGAGGTATAAACATATTGCTTATTTGAGATAATTCTTTTTTCTTAATTTAGGCATTATCACTATAAACTTCCCTCTTAAAACTGCTTTTCCTACATCCCACAAATTTTGGTATGTTGTGTTTCCATCTTCATTTGTTTCAAGATATTTTCTTTGATTTTCCTTCTGATTCCTTCATTGACCCATTGCTTGTTTAGGAGTATTGTTTAATGTTCACATGTTTGTGAATTTTCTAGTTTTACTCCTGTTACTGATTTCTAGTTGCAAACCACTGTGGTCAGAAAAGATACTTGATTATAATTTCAATCTTCTTAAATTTACTAGGACTTATTTTGTGACCTAACATATGATCTATCCTGGAGAATGTTCCATGTGCACTTGAGAAGAATGTGTATCTGCAGCTGTTAAATGGAATGCTCTATATATGTCTGTTAGGTCCACTGATCCAAAATGTTGTTGAAGCCCAATGTTTCCTTACTGATTTTCGGTCTGGATGATCTATCCATTGTTGAAAGTGGAGTACTGAATGCCAATAACAATCAATTTCTTATCAGTTTAGCATTTTATCACTCTCCTGTGAACTCGCTCCAATTTTCTCTCAGGGGAGGAGAAAGGAGTAGTACATACGTTATGTCATGAGGCAACTGTTAATTTTGTGTTTGTGTTTTTCAACCTGTTTGGTGTTAAATGAGTGTGTTTATTTTACTATATTTCACTGCATACTTATGATTTGTATACTTTTCTATATGTATCTTATACTTCAATTACATTTTTTTAACATTTTCTTAAGACCATATATAAATAAGCTACCTGCCCATTTGATCACTACGTCAGTATAAGACACCATGGATGTTTAATTCTGGGTTTTTAATTTTAACCTGAGACCAAGTGAATCTACTAGAACACAGGCTGCCCTTCACTTGCATCAGTTAGGGCCTGGATCAGACTTGGGTCAGCCAATAGAAATTATCCTCCTCACATACTCCACTTCCCTTCCTGACCACAGCATGGTTCATTGTGTACCATTAACTAATTTACCTACCCGTCATATTTTCCTTGGACACGAAACTCTGAAGAACCACATGAGTCTAGCAGGCTGTGAGTTAGCTACCCTAATGATGGGCAAACATTTCTGCTGGCCAGAGAAATGCTCACCAGGATTACCTGTGGTTGAATGATCATTGCATGTGTCCCAAGAGAAGACTGACTATGCTGTAGCAAGCACATATCTTTCCTTACTCATCAGAAGTCATTCATTGACAACTCAGCAAAAGGATTTCATCATTAATGTTTCACAAATATAGGGAAGCCACTTAAAAGGATACTTGTGGTCAAAGCTGTACCACAGCCTGAATAGCCACGCACTCTCCTGCTTTGTCCGGTTTCCTCTGGCAGAATCTGGACCGTCCTAGGAACAAACAAGAGAACAGATGCTTAGCTGCAGAAAAGGAATTAAAATAAGGGGGAAAAGGCTTCTTTTTATAACTTTTAAAGATTTTGAGCTCAGAATCAAACATTGTGCATCACCAAAGTTTCAAAGATAAATCTGGAGTTGATATTCTAAAAAAAATTGAATAAATCCAAAAGGCAGACAATCCCCAAAGTAAAAAGACTTGGTTATATCTGTGGGTAGATCAACTCAATAGCACTAATTTTCCTTTAGCACTCTTAATGCAATTTTCCTCAAACTTTCAGCAGATTAATTACCCTCAGGTCGTCTAGATCCTAACAGGCCAATATTCATTTATAGAGACTATTAAAGAAAGTCTGTAAAACCAACTTTCCAGGCCCCCAAAGCCCCTGGAGAAATCATGTTTGGTTGAGTTTCTGGGTCCTACCAGCTATGGGAAGATGGGGGTGATGGGCAGGGGAAATGGCACAAGAATAGCATTTCTGTTATTTTTTTTCTACCCTCAAGTAGCAAGTTCCTTTACTCCTCCTCTCATGCCTTTCCAACTTAAACATCCCCATCATTTAATTTGCAAGATAACCTGTGAATTCAAGTACTCGTTCAAGGTTGAGGAAATCTGTTTTGTGCAAGGATTGCAAGCAGCGTAACTAATATGGAGAAGTGAACTGACAGCCGCAATTTGAGGGTGCTGCTGGGATTCTATGTTGCTGGATGACAAGCTCTGAAGGCACAGATGCTTGTAAAGCACATCCATTTTTATCATCATCCTCTTGAACGTTATAGGGAGAGGCAACTCTACAAGTGACATACAATGACAATAACCAAAGAAAAAGTTGAGCCACGATTACAAGTAGTTCTAAATTGCAGTAGGTCTAAGTTCCACTGCAACAGAGATGCCAGGATTAGTCAGAGATCACTGAGAAAGTCAGAATCTAACCAAGGAGTAGAAGGGAAATTAGCAAGCATTATTTAAATTCCTAATATTTCCAGCACCAAAGATTACTTTTAAAAACAGAGTCTCCATGGTATTTGAGGAATGTGTAGTGACAGATATGGAAATAGCTTAGTTAAATGGGCCCTTCTGTGGATGAGGAAATAAAACGAAGAGATTCCAGAGACCAACTTTATTTCACATTTTTAGAAATCAAGTTGAAGAAATAGGGCACAGAAATGTCTCCATTTGCAGATACTAATCATTCCTTCAGGTAATTAATTGCTAGCCCAACAACAACTCTAAGGAGATTGCAAGATGCCACATAACTGAGTGAAGGGGTAGATGACCATCCTGAGAAGCAAATATCTTTACGGAAATATCAAATGGTTCTCTATAAAGTCACAGGCTCTAAGCAATCTGTTCTAAGTACCTGTAGAATCTTCCTAAAGAAAAAACAAGATGATAAATGTCATTAGGAAGGAAACTATATGCCATCCAGCACAAGTCCTCCTAAGTCAGTTTCACCTGCTTCTCCCCTAAAAACAATAAAGATGACAAACCCCTACTCTGTCACCCTAACCTCTGCAAAACCACAATGCATTGTCATCACTTAAGCCATCTTACCTCAAAGAAGCTACAGGACACTTCTATATGCCCCAAGAGGATCAAATGATGTGAGTAAAGCAAGGGAAATGCTTCTTTTTTAAGGCAAACTAACAAGAGGTCTTCTCAGGCTACAATGAAATACGCCTGCAGTCCACAAATAAGATAAAGTGATTGTAGAAATGTAAGAAACTAGAGACAACCCTGAGCAGTTACAAGGGATAAATTCAGGGTAAACAAAAAGTACAACTTTGAAACAGAGGTGTTAACTTCTTATTCCAAGAGAGGGTGCCAGAAGCATGATTAAATAAGGGTAGAATTTAACTAAATCCACATGTAGTAGCGTTGGGGCAATTAGAGAGGGTCTTCAGAACAGGATTAATTTCTTGAGCTTACTGGGAAGACAACCAACAACTGCTTCACACCATGATTGGGGCTGCTATCACAGACAAGCTAGTGGAGTCCTTCCTGTGGGCTCCAAGCAGTACAGGGCTGAACAGTGGTCAGTGTGGGCACAGGCTGATCCTACAATAGGCAGGTTGTCTTGCCTGAGGGTTTCAGCCCTAGGGAAGCTCACTATGGATTTGGAGAGACAAAGAAGTGACAACAGGATGTTCTTGGGGTAAAAGATTTATACCCAGCTTTACTCTCCAGGTGATAGGTCAAGCACTGGAATCAAGTCTGCATCCAGCAGTCTGCAGGTCTGTAATCCACCTCCATCTCTGTTTCCACCCAGAGCACTGGGCAAAGCTCTTTATATAGTGACTCAGTCAGTAATAGCTCATTGCCTACAGGTGTGGA
Source organism: Manis pentadactyla (assembly GCF_030020395.1). Lineage (NCBI taxonomy): Eukaryota > Metazoa > Chordata > Mammalia > Pholidota > Manidae > Manis > Manis pentadactyla. The sequence goes on from NC_080038.1 coordinate 40,900,026, forward strand.
AGCATTAGCCCAGCAGTAGGCCAATTATATCATCAAGTAGTTTAAAGTCAGGTGAGGATCCTGGCCAGAGGAACTTTTGTTTTCCACACACAGGCCCCCTTCCTGGGCTGTATAATCAGACCATTGGATTGCCATTCAAGTGCCACCCACAGAAAAAGTGGGGTCTTGATCTCTCAGAGTGTCCCTCCCCTAGGAGGGTTCACGAGCCCCTTCAGGCTGCTTCTAGAACCTGGAATACCATTTCATACTGCCACCTTCTCCCACCCACACACCTACCTGGTCAATACCTATTCATCTTTCAAGGCTGTGTACAAGATCAGCTTTTCTAAGAAATGTTTCAAAGGCAACAGAGCACTCTAAAAGCTGTAGGTGTAAACATTACAGGCTTTCTCAACAGAGTATGTGGGTGGAAATCCAAGCTCTATTCCTGACTGGCCCATTGCCTTGCTGTGTGACTCTGGGTAAGTTTAAATTGAGATATAATTGACATGTAACATTCAAGGTACAGTATGTGTTGGTTTGATACATTTACATATTACAATATGATTACCACCTTACCATTAGCTAACAACTAGTCTCTTAGCAACTGTGGAAAAAATGAGAGTTCCTGTGGCCAGGATTCTCACCTGGCGTTGGTTGACTAGCTCACTGCACACCTGTGGGCAATACATGGCTGTTGACTCTATATAAAGAGCTCCACCCAGTACTCCAGGCAGGACATGATGGCAGGGCTGCACAGCTGCAGGAGAGCAGAGCAGAGGCTGGAGTGGTGGCACCGCCAAGGACAGAGGCCCAGAGGACAGCTGTGAGGGATGACTGTGCAGAGAGACCCAGAGGACAGCTAGCAGGACAGCTGTGCAGAGAAGCCCAGAGGATGGCTGTGCAGACAGAGGGGCCCAGAGGCAGAGACTGGCTTGCTGCATGCAGACTTGTTCTGAGTGAACAGGATTCTAGTGACTGACCTGCCACCTGGAAATAAAGTTGGGTATAACCATTTCTCCCCCAAGAACATTTTGCTGTCGATTCCTTTGGTCACACTGAATCCATAGCGAACTTTCCCAGGACTGAAACCCAATGGCAAGACAATTGGCGTAGTCGGCAGGATTCATTGTTGATCAAGGAAAAAGACAGGCTTTCCTTATGGGACGGGTGCTTCAGCAGGCTGCCTCTGTGAATGGAGAGACAGTGGATCATCCCCAATGGGTGTGTGGTCTGAGGTGGCTTGCCTCCCAGAGGACTGGGCCCCACCCCAAGACTGGAGGCAAGTGGAGGTGACACCTGAGGCAGTAGGGGTGGCCCTTGGTATAGTAAGCACATGCTTTGAGAAGCAGAGTGCCCAGGAAGCAACAGGAACTATGGGTTGGCTGCTTCTCACAGCATTAAAACAGTGTACAGAGGAGACCCAAGAAATGGCAGCATGAGAACATGAGCTGCAAACTTCTGTGGATTCCCTGAGGAAGGAGATGGCATTGACGCAGAAGGAGGCAGTATGAGAGTGCCGGCAGCAAGGTGCCATTAGAGATGAGATGGCAGCGTGGCCATGTGTTCTGAAGGAGTAAGAGGCCAACAAGGAAAAAGATGAACTCTTGAGGGAAGCACAGGCGGAGGTGGCACGAGAACATCAGCTGTGAAGCATTGAGCTGAATGTAAGAGACAATCTGAAGACTGAGCTGGCACTGTTGCAAGGCACTGTAGCAGAGGAGGCACTTGGGGGAGGTGAGAGAAAGGTGCCATCAACCCCAGATAATGGAGGAGCTGGAGAAGGATGAAGGGGTGGTGCCAGAGGCACTGGCGCCTCCTGTATTGAAAGCACGCCCAGTGGTTGTAAAGAAAATAAAGACCTAGCAGCTGAAAGTTCCCCAAGGAGAGGAGCAGCCCCCTCCCCAGGTCATGGAGCATGCTACGGTCCGCCTCTATACTCAGGCTGAGCTGGTGGATTTGGGCTCCCAGTTTAGGCAGAAGCCCTCAGAGTCAATATCAGCTTAGCTCCTGTGTCTGTGGGACTTAGGGGTGGATGGAATTGTTCTGTCGGGATCAGAAATGGGAAAGCTGTATTCCCTGACAGTGCAGCCTGCCTTGAGGCAGCGATTACAAAATGCACATCAGACCCCAGGGGGCACTCCCTCCTTGATTGGCTTACGGCTGCACTTGGTGCTGTGTGGCCCAATCCAGGTGATCTGTCACCCTCTCCTGTTAGATGGTAGACATATGCTGAACTCCAACAGGTGCTACAAGAGCTAGGCATAAGACATGCCATCTATAGTTCAGAGAATTATAACCCAGATGAAAAGATTTCCACTACTGGGAAGAGAAATACTGTAGTTCAAACTGCTCCTACATCCCTCTTTGGGTCTCTAGTGGCCATTCTTTCCCCTCCCTTAGGGCCACCCATAAACAAGGTGACACATACAGAAGCAGACTTAAGAGAGGCAGAAGCAATGAGAATCCAGAAAGAAATAAGACCTGTTACAAGAAGAATTTACAGGGCCCTATGAAGGTTACAAGGACACAGATGTGGGTTGATTTGATATGGGCAGGAGTAGATGGAAGGAAATTAGGCAGGAAGCCAAATAGGATATTACTGGAGCTACGACAACAGCTGAAACCAGAGCAGCAGTTCCAGCCATTAAGACCAAAGAGGCAGGTGTCAGAGACAGAGCCACAAGTCCGGCCTGTGTCTCTACAAGACATTTTGCTGGAGAAGCTGGAGAACAATATTCCAACTTCCTTGCATAGGGATGATTGCAGAGGACTATGGGCACATAGATTGAGAGGAGAGAATCCTGGAGGGGCGGAGTGTGCTTCAAATGAGAGTTCCTGTGGCTAGGATTCTCACCTGGCCCTGGCTGACTAGCTCACTCACTGCACACCTGTGGGCAATACATGGATGTTGACTCTATATATAAAGAGCTCCACCCAGTGCTCTGGGGGTGACACGGTGGCAGGGCTGCAAGGCTGCAGGAGAGCAGAGCAGAGGCTGGAGTGGTGGCAGTGCTGAGGACAGAGGCCCAGAGGACAGCTGTGCAGAATGACTGTGAGAGACCCAGAGGATGGCTATGTGGGTCGACTGTGTGGGATGGCTGTGCAGGCAGAGAGGCCCAGAGGACGACTGTGCAGGACGGCTGCGCAGACAGAGGGGCCCAGAGGCAGACACTGGCTTGTTGCACGCAGACTCGCTCTGAGTGAATGGGATTCTAGTGACTGACCTGCCACCAACTGGAAATAAAGTTGGGTATAACCCTTTCACCCCCAAGAACGTTTTGCTGTCATTTCCTTTGGTCACACTGAATCCATAGCAAACTTGCCCGGGGCTGAAACCCTTTGGCAAGACAACTGGCAAAAGTCAGCAAGGTTCATTGTTGACCACGGAAAAAGACAGACTGCCCTTATTGGAGGGGTGCATCAGCGGGCTTCCCCTGTGAATGGGGAAACAGTGCATTGTCCTCCAATGGGTATGTGGTCTGAGATGGCTTGCCTCCCAGCGGACTGGTGCCCACTCCAGGACTGGAGGCAAGTGGAGGTGACACCTGAGGCAGTAGGGGTGGCCCTTGGTAGAGTAAGTAAATCCTTTGAGAAAAAGAGTGCCCATGAGGCAGCGGGGACTGTGGGTTGGCTGCTTCTCACAGTCTTAAAAAGGTCTACAGAGGAGACCCAAGAAATGGTGGCACAAGAACATGAGCTGCAGACTTCTGTGGATTCCCTGAGGAAGGAGATGGCATTGTGTGGGAGGAGGCAGCACGAGAGCACCTGCAGCAAGGTGCCATTAGAGACAAGATGGCAGTGCTGCCAGGTGTTCTGAAGGAGGTAGAGGCCATCAAGGAAAAAGACGAACTCCTGAGAGAAGCACAGGCGGAGGTGGCACGAGAACGTCAGCTGTGAAGCATTGAGATGAAGCTAAGAGAGCTTCTGAAGACTGAGCTAGAATTGTTGCGAGGCACTTGGGGGAGTGGAGAGAAAGGTGCCATCAGCTCCAGAAATGGAGGAGCTGGGGAAGGATGAACGGGTGGTGCTGGAGGCACTGGCACCTCCTGTATTGGAAGCACGCCCAGTGGTTGTAAAGAAAATAAAGACCTAGCAGCTGAAAGTTCCCCAAGGAGAGGAGCACTCTATGGTCCACCCCTATACTCAGGCTGAGCTGGTGGATTTGGGCTCCCAGTTTAGGCAGAAGCCCTCCCAGTCAATATCAGCTTGGCTCCTGCATCTGTGGACTTAGGGGTGGATGGAATTGTTCTGTCGAGATCAGAGATGGGAAAGCTGTATTCCCTGACAGTGCAGCCTGCCTTGAGGCAGCAATTACAAAATGCGAGGTGACTCACAAGAAGAATTTAAGGGGCCCCATGAAGGTTACAAGGACTCAGATGTGGGTTGATTTAGTCTGGGCAGGAGTAGATGGAAGGAAATTAGATGGGAAGCCAAATAGGATCTTACTGGAGCTATGGCAACAACTGAAACCAGTATAGCAGTTTAAGCCATTAAGACTAAAGAGGCAGAGGTCAGAGACAGAGCCACAGTCCAGCCTGTGTGTCTGCAAGACATTTTGCTGGAGAGGCTGGAGAACAATGTTTGAGCTTCCTTGCACAGGGACCATTGCAGAGCACTAAGGGTACATAGATTGAGAGGAGAGAATCCTGGAGGGGTGGAGTGTGGATAAATTGAGTGTTCCTGTGGACAGGATTCTCACCTGGCCCTGGTTGACTAGCTCACTGCACACCTGTGGGCAATACATGGCTGTTGACTCTATATAAAGAGCTCCACCCAGTGCTCTGGGCATGACACAGTGGCACAGCTGCAAGGCTGCAGGAGAGCAGAGCAGAGGCTGGAGTGGTGGCAGTGCCGAGGACAGAGGCCCAGAGGATGGCTGTGTGGGATGGCTGTGCAGGCAGAGGCCCAGAGGATGGTGTGTGGGATGACTGTGAGGACAGAGAGGCCCAGAGGATGGCTGTGCGGGTAGAGGGGCCCAGAGGATGGCTGTGCAGGCAGAAGGGCCCAGAGGCAGAGACTGGCTTGCTGCATGCAGACTCGCTCTGAGTGAACAGGATTTTAGTGACTGACCTGCCACCTGGGAATAAAGTTGGGTATAACCCTTTCACCCAAAAATGTTTGCTGTCAATTTCTTTGGTCACATTGCATCCATAGCAAACTTGCCCAGGGCTGAAACCCATTGGCAAGATAGCAACTTTGTAGTTTATAATACAGTACTGTTGACTATAATCACTAGGCTGAGCATTACATCTCCAGGGCTTATTTATCTACTAGTTGCAAGTTTGTATCCTTAAAACATCTTCCTAATTCCCCTACCTCTCAGCCCCCATAACCACCATTCTGCTCTCTGTTAGTATGAGTTATACCAGGGAGTTTTAAACTTTTTACTATACTTTCTTAAATATTGTGGTACTGTGGATAAAATGAAAGTTCCTATGGCCAGGATTCTCACTAGCTCACTACACACGTGTGGGCAATATGTCATTACTGACTCTATATAAAGAGCTCTGCCCAGTGCTCTGGGTGACACAGTGGCATGGCTGCAAGGCTACAGGAGAGCAGCACAGAGGCTGGAGTGGTGGCAGCACCGAGGACAGAGGCCCAGAGGATGGCTGTGTGGGCTGAGACACCCAGAGGCAGAGACCGACTTGCTGCATGCAGATTCGCTATGAGTGGATGCGATTTTAGTGATTGACCTGCCACCATGGAAGTAAAGTTGGGTATAACCCTTTCACCCCAGGAACGTACTACTGTCATTTCTTTGGTCACACTGAATCCATAGTGAACTTGCCTGGGGCTGAAACCAATTGGCAGGACAATTGGCATAGTTGGCAGGATTCATTGGTGAACAAGGAAAAAGAACAGGTTGCTCTCATGGAAGGAGTGTTTCAGCAGGCTGCACCTATGGATGGGGAGACATTTGAGTGTGCCCTGTGGACATGTGGTACTGTGAAGGAGTGGAGGACTGGGGTCCACCACAAGAGAAAGATGACTGAAACGGCATTACTATGAAGTGCTGTGGCCTGAGTGGAAGCAGCATGAGAAGGAGCAGCGGCCCAAGAAGCAGCAGTATGGGAGTACAGGCTGCCAGGTGCCGTGGGGCAAGAGAAGAATGTAGTGGAGCCATCAGCCCCAGAAATGGAGGAGTGGAGGTTTGATGAACAGGTGGGGAATGGAGACCCTGCTGGTGCCAGAGGCATTGGCCCCTCCTTGGTTGAGACCTCACCTGGTTGAAAGCTGGTGTAAAGCCAGAAGGATCTGGCAACTGTGGGTTCTTTCAGGAGAGGTGCAGCCCCCTCCTCAGGTTGTGGAGCATTCCATGCTTTGCTTCTATCCTCAGGCTCAAGCACAAAAGGAAATATGGTCTGCTTCTCGAAGGAAGAATTTAAAGGGCCCCGTGAAGGTCACGAGGACCCAGATGTTGGTTGGTTCAAAAAGGCAGGGGCAGACAGGAAGAAATTGGACTGGAGCTGTGGTGATTGAGACCAGAGCAGTGGTTCTGCCTGCTGAGGAAGACGCAGAAGACAGAGATAAAGCAACAAGATTGGCCTGTGTGTCTGCAAGACTTTTTGCTGGAGAGGCTGGAGAAGATGGGTATTGTAAAGCCCACCCATGGTCCTTTTGGTTAACTTGTTTGAGTAGCAATGGATCTCCTCAGGCTTGAGGGTTATTATAATTTGTTGTAATTTTTGTTATTTTTATAGTGTTGTAGATTATGGAATTTGGTTACAATGTTCCAGCTTCCTTGCACAGGGACCATTACAGAGTATTGAGGGCACATAGACTGAGAGGCGAGAATCTTGGAGGGGTGAAATGTGGGTAAAATAAAGGTTTCTGAGGCCAGGGTTCTCACCTGGCTCTGGTTGGCTAGCTCACTACACACATGTGGGCAATATGTCATTACTGACTCTATATAAGGATCCCTGCCCAGTGCTCCTGGCAACATGGTGGCACAGCTGCAAGGCTGCAGGAGAGCAGAGCAGAGGCTACAGTGGTAGCAGCACCAAGGACAGAGGTCCAGAGGACACCTGTGAGGGTAAAGTGACCCAGAGGATGGCTGTGCAGGCCGAGAGGCCCAGAGGACAGCTGTGCAGGCCAAGAGGCTCAGAGGCAGAGACCATCTTGCTGTGTGCAGATTCACTCTGAGTGAATGAGATTTTAGTGATTGACCTGCCACTGTGGAAATAAAGTTGGGTATAAAACTTTCACCCCAAGAACATTTTACTATCATTTATTTGGTCACACTGAATCCATAGTGAACTTGCATGGGCTGAAACCCATTGGCAAGACAGGTGCATACAGTAAGATGCACAAATATTAGTGTACAGTTTGATAAATTTTGACTTCTGTATATACTCATGTAACCATCTCCCAGATCAAGATAGCAAACATTATTTGTATTATGTATTAACAACATTATTAATAGAGATACCCCTTCAAGAAAATAATTATCAATAACTCTGTTTATCATCATTTTTTGAGCATATAACAATCAATATCTACTTCTTCTGTATTCATTAAGCACCTACTATGTGCTACACACCATACTGGGTGCTGGAAACACAAAGAGGAATGAGACCCAGCACCTGTCCCTCAATAAGCACATTTCCAGAGTGGGTAACAGACAAGATACATATATGGTACACAGGTGATGAAGAAAAAGCAAACTAAAGAACTGAGAGTGGCTATTTGAATTAACTTTTCTAGAATTAATGAATAATGATTTTGGGGGAGAGTTATATTTCATCCTGTTCTTATTACTGAAAGATATATTTTTTAAAGTTAAGGCCATTACAATAATGAGAACAGCTTGTTTTTTTTTTCAGAGATAGAACAGACTACTGCTCCCCCTTCCCCCTAAAAAATCTACATCCAAATCCCTGGAGCCTGTGAGTATATTATGGTTATATGGCAAAAGGGGCTTTGCAGATGGACTTCAGGTTTTCCAGGTGGGCCCAATGTAATCACATGGGCCCCTAAAAGTGGACGAGCAGGGCACAAAAGTCAGAGAGATGCAGTGTAAGAGACAGGGACTAGCCCCACTGCTGCTGGCTTTGAAGACGGGAGGGGGCCAAGGGCCAGGAAATGTGGATGCTCCTAGTTGTTGAGCTTGATCCTGGGACAATAGCCAGCAAGGAAATGGGGCCTCAGTCCTACAACCACATGGCACTGAATTCTACCAACAACCTGAATGAGCATGGAAGGCTTCTTCCCTAGAGCCCCATCTCACAGACACTTTGATTTTAGCCTTGAGAGATCTGAAACAGAAACCAGCAGAGCCCACTACACTTTCCACCTACAGAACTCTAAGACTGTGTTGTTCTAAACCACTACGTTTGCTGTAATTCCTTATAGCAACCATAGAAAACTAATGTGGAGAAAAGAGTAAGTAAGAGATGCCACCCAATTTGGGCCTTTTTCATGTCCCTGGGATGATGGGGCTAAAATTCTCAGAAGCGGGTAATAACAGGGTTTAAAAACAGGGAATCAAGGGCTCTACATTGCCTACCCAGGGCTTCTCAAATTATAAGGTGCACACAACCCTCCCAGGAACCCTGTTAAAAGGAAATTCTGATTCAGTGGGTCTAGGTGAGGCTTGAGAGTCTACATTTCTACAGAGCTCTTTGGTGATGTCCAGATTGCTGGTCCACGGGACACACAGAACAGCAAGGAGAGCCCCTTCCCTTGTGGAAAGGCAGACAAGGCCCTCCACGATCTTGCCTCTCTCACTCTCTACCTCACTCTTCATCACATTGTCACCCAGCCCTTAAGGATGAAGCTCCATCTGTCTTATTTGCAGATGTATTCCCAGAGCCTGAAAGAATGTCTGAAATATAGCAGGTGCTCAATTAATACTTGCTAAATGAATGGATAAATTAATGTTAATTTTGAACTGTTAAGAGGAATAAAAGAATAGCAGAAAGAGAAATCAGGAGCCAAGGGAAGTCATCAGAAGAACAAAAAGAAAACCATGGTGGGGAGAGGGTCAGAGAGCAGTAATTCCAGGACAGGCACTTCAACTGTTGAAAGTAAAGATTACTTGAACCTTTCACCTTTACCTGGGTATCAGCCTGGAGGAAAACTAGAGGAGGAGCGAGAAATGAACAAATCCAACTTGTACAGAAAGTTACATGTCAGTGCAACTGTAAACACCCGATTCTCTGCAGTCTTCACATATGTGTGCATGCACATACACACACACACACAAGCAGGCACTGCAAGCACAGTGGTTTCCTTTCCTCCACATTCCACTAATATCCTGCTTGTGACTTTGTCCTGCGGAGATAAGACAGCCAGGATAACCTCAGACTCGTGCTCCTAGCTCCTCCAGAGCACTCTCATTAATGAGCGCTCCTCTGTAGACTCAGGGAAGGAAGGGAATGATGTGTCTGCATGTCTGGCCAACATAAATCTCAGCTGTGTCTGGCATCAGAAGTCCTCCCTTGAATGGGGTAGGAGGCCAACCCCAGGCTCAGGTGGCTTGTCTCCAGCTGGGCTTGTTTTTGTTGCAAAGTCACCAAGACCTCTGGAGAAACAAAGCAACTGAGTTTTTTTGTTTTGTTTTGTTCTAATGAGTCAGACCTGCCAGGGACATGAAGCTGAAGTCTGCCCACAATATTCTTATGCTTCCCTCACTTAAAGCCAAAAGTTCGGCCAACAGCTCCTTCCCTTCTCCCACATGAACTAATATTCTATGGCTCTGTAGCCATGACTCTTGGACTTCTAGAAACAGTGAGGAAAATTGTGCTCATTATAAGAAATGCTTTCCTGTCAAATATCACTTTTTTGTTTGTTTTTAGGAAGATCATCTAGAAAACGAGGTAAAGAAAACTGCCTTTTTTTTTCTAATGGGGAACAAACATCTGGACTTTCCCAACCTAGGATTTCAGTTTCATGACATCACCGAGCATGTGACCTGGATCCATTTCAGGGGAAACAGCAAGAACCCAGAGTTTCACCCAAAACAAGCAGCCCATTTATTTCTCCATTTTACTGTTTCTCATGACCACTGAGTATTCCCAGACCTGCTGATAGTGGCTCACTGGATCAAGAAGGTCAGGTCAGGAGGACTTAGAGAAATAAGGCCCTTTATGCACAAGGGCATGAGTCATTCTGAAGCTGTCCTGGAGAACCACACTTAAAATTTGCCCTTTTTTCCCAGTCTGACAGCAGTCATGAAAGACTTTCAAAATGCCAGTGGAACCGACTTTGAGGGCCTTCTGCATGACAGTGTAAGGTTGCCACCTGCCCGGTCACAACTGGCCCAAAGGGCCTTCTTGGGTTGGCCCCGCAGGACCCATCTATCCAGGGTGGTTTCTGAGGCTCACCCCACCTGGGGCAGAGGGCGCATATTAGCTGTCACTGCATGGACTAAATGCACTGCCGGAGCCCTTAGCACTCAGGACCCACTGCTTCCTCAAACATTTCCATGGAAAAGTGATGGCAAGTTTGCGAAGTCCAGTTACAAGCCTGTGTGTCCACAGACAGTCCTTACGAGCTGTGTAGTGAGGTCAGCTATGTGAAACCAACCAAACAGTTCCGTGCATTTCCTTCTACAGGTGCTTCAGGCCTGAGGCAGAGGCAGGAACAGTAGAAAACAGCAAAAGGGCTGGAATTAGCCAGTTTTTCTTACATCATCTTGGTGGCAGTCCTGTGGAGGATGCTTTGGGATAGGGTGCTCATAACCTACCAGAATCATTATTTTCCTTTAAGTGAAACAAAGGTATCTGTTACACTTTTCACCCAGGTTTTCTCAGGGTGTATTCAAGATCTCCCCAACTGTTATATGCTAAGTTAGCTTCCAGGTGTACAATTCCTGAACCCTTGTTTTCTAAAGTCCTTAATCAAAGCTAGAGCCAAATGGCAACTTTTCTAAGAGAACTTCTCATTGAAACCACATGTTCCCAACTGGCACAATGACCAATTCTGACACAACCTCAAAAGTCTTCTGGAGCACTGTTAAAGTGAGCACCATTATCATCTCCAACAAAGCTCATGGAAAACTTCTGAAAATGTCCAGAACTTTCAGAGGTCATGGCTTTGTGTCCCTTATGGGAAAGCAACACCAAGAATGCCTTACCAGGCTCTGACCCTCCAAGAAAAATCATAAAAGCTGTACTGGCCCACCTTGGGCACTTCCCAGCACCACAGTTTGTGAGACTAGTAAAATCTGATTTGGTAGATGGAATCATTTAGAAGAGCCCACAGAATTTGAAATAAGTAGACTGCATTTAGGATTAAGTGCACTGATGAGTGCAATAAAGCTGACTGGAGGAAAAAGAAGCACCTGACACTGTTTCACAGACAACACATGCATGTGGTCAGCAAAACTTCCACTGCACTGTTGAGTCTCTTGCTCCACCATCTACTCATCAAAGCCCTGTTGAGTGCCAGGCACTGGGCTCAGCATTGGGTAGTCAGTGCTAACAAAATAGCTCTTGACTCCCAAGGCCAAATAACAACACTTTGCTAACACATTTCTGCTCCATCCTAACTCAGCTTGCCTGCCCAGGCAATGCCAGTCTGGGGAAGGGGCAGAGCCTAGAGACAGAATCATTCCACCAGCCCCACAACAAGGGTGATATGGCAACTTTAAAAAGCATCTGCCGCTTCGCTGACACTCTACCCATCCAGAGGTGATGGTCTCTATCCCCTGCCATTGAATCTGAGCTGACCTGAGCAACTCACTGTAACCAAACAAAGTCACAGAAGTGACACTGTGAGAACACCAACGAGAGGTCAGAAAAGGCAAGGTAGCTTCCACCTCGCTTGCAGGGATGCTGCCTTTAGGAACTTTGAGTCATCATCTAAGCAGTGCAATACCCTGAGGCCCAGAGGGAAGCCATGTGTGGGCCCTGAGTTGGCTGTCCTAGTCTTGGAGAATCCCAACCCAGGTGCCAGACACATGAGTGCATGAGCCTTTGGATGACTCCAGCCCCTCTGCTGTCGGGTTACCTGCAGCTTTCTACATGTAGCAAAGGCAGGCTTTCCCTGATATGCCCTTTCAATTCCTGACCCAGAGGATCCATTGGTATGAAAAACTGTTGTTCACCTTCCTATGTTTAGGGCAAGCTGTTATACAGCAACAGTACCTGGGGCAGATGGCAAAAGCACAGGCCAGCCCGTGCCTCCCCCATAAGTTCCTCCTATCACACTAGACACTGCCAGAGGGCTCTTCACTCATGGTCTCTACAGCTCCCCTCCCTAGCACTCTGTAGCAGGCTGTCTGTCATCGCTGCCACCACCCTGCCCAAGCCCTGACTGTCAGCCTTGTGGTGACCTTCAGCTCCTATGGGGGTGAGGGCTGCTGCTCTGCCACAGCTGGGCTGGAGGGTAACTCCCAGAGTTGTAGTGTCCCAGGCCCTGCGAGCCCCCAGTAACCCTCCTCTCTTCCTCAAATTCCCTGGGCTGGAGAGTTGGATTACATCCTTCTCCTTCCCCTGTACCACTGAGAGACTCCAAACCATTTCCAGTGACCCAATCATCATTGTATCCAATTTAGCCATTCTTGGAAAGTAGGGAGTCGGGGACTTAGTTTAAACACTCTTTCTGGCTGACCCACCCACTTAATATGTTGTTCAAGAACTTAGACTCTACGGTCAAATCATAGCTCCACCACTTTCTAATCCTCCAACCTTAGATGGCTCACTTAAGCTCTCAAATTTTAGCTTCTAATCTGTAAAATGGAGATAACTGTACCTACCTCATAAGGCTGTTGTCATGATCACAATGAGGCAATTCATATTAAGGGCTTGGCATATAGTAAATGCTTGATAAATTTTAGCTATTTTTAATAATGTCTTCCCTGGAAAGAAGCATCTCTTGTGACTTACCCCTTGTAAGACTTGAAAGCTGTCATTGTTGGGTGGTGGGTCTTGATCTGGATCAACACCAACTCTGTAAATTACCAGGGAGAAAGACAAGGAGAAACACAGAGGATTAGCTTAGACCATGGCAGCCATGCTGACTGGAAGTAGCCAAGAGGCTGATCATCTTCCCAAAGCTGAAGGAGTAGTTAACTAAAAGAAGAGGAAGACTGTCATGCAAAAGACATGAGAAAGAGCTTGTATACCACGCCAGGTCCCTGGGAGTAGGAGGGACAATAAATCCTGTGTGCTTATATCCTAAGCAAGGCCTCTAGGCAACAGCATGAGCTGGCAACTGTCCATCTTCCTCCCGCACCAGATGGTCCCAGTTATCAAGAGGTGGGTCCCACTGCACCAGGCCTTTTCCTCTCTGTTGCTTCCTCACTTTTGCCCTGACCTGATTTTATTTCCCTAAATTTTTGTTATGAAATTTTGTCATCTATCCAGAGAAGTGTTGAAAGAATTTATAGTGAACCCCTGTATACCCACCAACTAGATTCTACCACTAACATTTTGGTGTATCTTCTTTATTACATATCTCTCCATCTCTCTATCATACATCTTACTTTTTAGATGAGTTCAAATAAAATTGCAGACAGCAGTACACTTCCCCTAAATATTTCAGCATACATAGCATTAACTTTTTATGCTCGTGCTCCCACATCCTCCCACGGCAGAGATGACCTGAAAACTGACACATCTGAGATCAACTGAACACCAAAAGAAAAAGCAAGGCGGCAAAACCCACTTATAACAAATTCCATGAAAGCCCTAGGTAGTTGTCTTGGCTTAGTAACGTGCCAAGTCAGACACCTCCTCTCCCTCCCTTGTCCCCACCTATGATGCCCAGGCTATTCCTTGAGAAGAGACCAGTGGAAAAGGGGAATAGAAGACAACACAGATGTACCCACCCTCTCAAAGCCAACCTCTACCCTGTCTCCACACAGAAGAGGCCTGATGTTGGATTCCGACCTGGCTTGTCAAGCACTAACCCAATGTGTCCATAGAAAGAGGGGCTTATAGAAGGAAAGGAAACAGTTACCCCCACCATTTTGCCAAAGGCAAAGTTTAAAACCATAAGGTGAATTCATGCATTCAGCAAATTTTGCTGAGTGCCTACTATGCCACACACTGTTCTGAGCACTTAGTTAAAACCTGTGGTGTACCTAATACCAGATTTCCTCCCAACAGGCCTGCGGTTTTATGGGATCTTTGTAGAGAATGAGACAGACTTTGCTATGTGTCTAGAGGCTGCTTCCAGGCAGGAGTTTCTGAGGGCTGGAGTCTTGTCCTCATAACTGGACATTATCTGGGGCCCTCCAAGCAACAAATCTCAGAGATCTTTGGACATGAAATCCATCAAATTCAGGGGTCCCAGGGCTGACAAAAGGTTACACCAGAGCCTCAGTGCACCCGGTGTTCCCAAACATACCTGTGTTAGAAGAGTAGTCACATATTGAATTCCTAGCTGTTGATCTTGACCCCCCCACCTGTTTCAGAGTCTCCTAATGTACATCACATAGAGAAAAGTCCTCTATATGGAGACTTTGTCAGCCAGGTCGGAATCCAACATCAGGCCTTGCTCTGTGGATTCTACAGCAGCACAAAGCCACTTCATGGCAGACAGATTTGCTTTGATGAGATCCCTAGTGCAGACTCAGAAAGGCAGAATGACAGTCACCCCAGTATCTCTCAGACAGCCTACCAGAATGCCAGGTGACATGACAGCCCTTAGCCAAACCAGAGAGGGCTACTGTGGGGACAGGAGCAACGACCTTATGTGATCTGAAGGGCATGGACTGCAGTATGGCCAAGAATGTGACAGTTCCAGTCTGCCACTACTGCTCTCTCCTTTCTGTTCCACCATTTTTGAACTAGGTGTATGAATCTTTGTAAATGGCTTCCATATCAATAAAGACAAAACAAATTTACTTTATCAGCCTAGATAAAATAGGAAGCCTACAGGTAGGAGAAAAGGCTTAAGTATGTCCCCTTTTATGATGAAGAAAATAGTTATAAATGGTAAAAGCTGCCAAATGAAATTTAGTTTCTTCTCCCTCTGTTTTCTTAACTAATCTCTACCAGGAGGAAAAAAAATACTGTTTATAAAGAATAAAATTAATCCTGTGTAACCAGAACTGCTTATAAAGACTATGTGTTGACTATTTTCATCCAAGTTCTGACATCATCAGTGGAGCTAATCTATTTACCCTGAGCCCCTGTGGCCAGAATTCAAAACACTGAAATGCAAAATGTTGGACTAACTTGATAAAATCATGAAATTAGGGCCACCCAACCTCATCCCAAACTCATGATGCTCACCATTTTGTTTGGGAAAACTTGAGAGTGATTCTAGATTCACACTGTCAAACAGAACTTTCTACAGTGATGGCAGTGTTCTATATCAGCCCTGTCCAATGTGGTAGCCACTAGCCACATGTGGCCCCTGAGCACCTGAAATGGGGCTAGTGTGACTGAGGAGCTGCATTTCAAATTTTATTTAGTTTAAATCAATTAATTTAAATGGCCACATGTGGCTAGCAGCTACCAAATTGGACAGATTCTAAAAAGTACTAATTCTACCCAAGTCTCTCTAACATCATCTTTTCCTCTACTAAAAAATGACAATTTTCTGCTACCTTTTGCCTTTGCAATGATAACACCCAAGATTCCAGGGGGATCCTATGGACACACAACCCAAGTACCATAAATATTAAGTAAAACTTTGCTTGAACTGCTTGCTTAAAACAATGGAGAGAGAGGTGGACCCAAGATGGCAGCATGAGTAGAGCAGAAGAAATCTCCTCCCAAAACCACATATATTTTTGAAAATACAACAAATACAACTCTCCCTAAAAGAGAGACCAGAAGACACAGGACAACAGCCAGACTACATCCACACCTGCGAGAACCCAGTGCCTCACAAAGGGGGTAAGATACAAGCCGCGGCCTGGCAGGACCCAGGAGCCCCTCACCCCAGCTCCAGGCAGGAGGAAAGGAGTTGGAGCAGGGAGGGAGAGGGAGCCCAGGACTGCTAAACACCCAGCCCTAGCCATCCGCACCAGAGCGCAGACACACAGTGCGTGCGTGGGGTGCTAGAAACTAGGGAAACAGGACAGTAAGACCTATGAGTGGGTCCCCGCAGCCGGTGCCCAGCAGACAAAGAAAAGCGAGAGATTTTTGAAAGTCTTAAAGGGACAGGGACCCCACAGCTGGACTGAAGCATACCGGGACACTAAGCCCAGCAGCTGGGAATCCTGGGGAAATCTAGGCACCCTAACCCCCTGTGCAGCAGGACGGCTCAGAAGTCCCTCACGGAGATAAACAGCCTCCCGGCCATTTCCCCTCCGACACAGCTCCACCATATTGGAGCAGCAGCCCAAGGCAGGCCACGCCCAAAGCAACTGCGGAGCTAAACTCCATAGCGGCCAGGCAGGAATCAGAGGCCCTGTCTGCGTGCAGCTACCCAGCACAAGCCATTAGAGGTCACTGTTCTCCCAGGAGAAGGCCACAAATGAGCAAGAAGGGACGTTCTCCCAGCCGTCACTCACCCCAGCTCCGCAAACTATCTCTATCGCCATGAAAAGGCAGAATCTAAGACAGACAAAAATTACAGAGACAACACCTGAGGAGATAGACCTAACCAGTCTTCCTGAAAAAGAATTCAAAATAAAAATCATAAACATGCTGACGGAGATGCAGATAAATATACAAGAGCGAAGGGATGACTTCTGGAGGGAGATTACATAAGTGAAGCAATCTCTGGAGGCATTTATAAGCAGAATGGATAACATGCAAGAGGCCAATGATGGAACAGAAACCAGAGAACAGGAATGCATAGAAGCTGATGCAGAGAGAGATAAAAGGATCTCCAGGAATGAAACAATATTAAGAGAACTGTGTGACCAATCCAAAAGGAACAATATCTGCATTATAGGGGTACCAGAAGAAGAAGAAGAGAGAAAAAGAGATAGAAACTGCCTTTGAAGAAATAATTGCTGAGAACATCTCCAAACTGGGGGAGGAAATAGTTGCTCAGACTACGGAAGTACACAGAACTCCCAACAGAAAGGACCCAAAGAGGACAACACCAAGACACATAATAATTAAAACGGCAAAGATCAAGGACAAGGACAGAGTATTAAAGGCAGCCAGAGAGAGAAAAAACGTCACCTACAAAGGAAAACCCATCAGGCTATCACCAGACTTCTCAACAGAAACCTTACAGGCCAGAAGAGAATGGCATGATATATTTAATGCAATGAAACAGAAGGGCCTTGAACAAAGGACACTGTACCCAGCACAATTATAATTTAAATATGAAGGAAGGATTAAACAATTCCCAGACAAGCAAAAGTTGAGGGAATTTGCCTCCCACAAACCACCTCTACAGGGTATTTTAGAGGGACTGCTCTAGTTGGGAGCACTCCTAAAAAGAGCACCAAACAAAACACCTAACATATGAAGAATGGAGGAGAAGGAATAAAAAGGGAGAGAAATAATTACCAGGTTGCGTTTATAATAGCTCAATAAGTGAGTTAAGTTAGACAGTAAGGTAGTAAAGAAGGTAACCCTGAACCTTTGGTAACCACGAATCTAAAGCCTGCAATGGCAATAAGTACATATCTTTCAATAATTACCCTAAATGAAAATGGACTGAATGCACCAATCAAAAGACACAGAGTAAGATAATGGATAAAAAAGGAAGACCCACCTATATGCTGCTTACAAGACACTCACCTCAAACACAAAGACATGCACAGACTAAAAGTCAAGGGATGAAAAAAAAGATACTTCATGCAAACAACAAGGAGAAAAAAGCAGGTGTTGCAGTACTAGTATCAGACAAAATAGACTTCAAAACAAAGAAAGTAACAAGAGATAAAGAAAGACATTACATAACGATAAAGGGGTCAGTCCAACAAAAGGATATAACCATTATAAATACATATGCACCCAATGTAGGACCACTAGCATATGTGAAACAAACACAGAATTAAAGGAGGAAATAGAATACAATGCATTCATTTTAGGATACTTCAACACACCACTCACTCAAAGAATAGATCCACCACACAGAAAATGAGTAAGGACACAGAGGCACTGAACAACACACAAGAACAGATGGACCTAACAGACACCTATACAACTCTACATCCAAAAGCAAGAGGATACACATTCTTCTCAAGTGCACGTGGAACATTCTCCAGAATATACCACATACTAGGCCACAAAAAGAGCCTCAGTAAATTCCAAATGACTGAAATTCTACCAACCAACTTTTCCGACCACAAAGGTACAAAACTAGTAATAAATTGTACAAAGAAAGCAAAAAGGCTCACAAACACATGGAGGCTTAACAACATGCTCCTAAATAATCAGAGGATCAATGACCAAATTAAAATAGAGATCAAGAAATATACGGAAACAAATGACAACAACACAAAGCCCCAACGTCTGTGGGACGCAGTGAAAGCAGTCTTAAGAGGAAAGTATACAACAATCCAGGCATATTTAAAGAAGGAGGAACAATCCCAAATGAATAGTATAAAGTCACAATTATCTAAATTGGAAAAAGAAGAACAAATGAGGCCTACAGTCAGCAGAAGGAAGGACATAATAAAGATAAGACAAGAAATAAATAAAATTCAGAAGAATAAAACAACAGAAAAAATCAGTAAAACCAAGAGCTGGTTCTTTGAGAAAATAAACAAAATAGATAAGCCTCTAGCCAGACTTATTAAGAGAAAAAGAGAATCAACACACATAAACAGAATCAGAAACGAGAAAGGAAAAATCACGACGGACTCCATAGAAATACCAAGAATTATTAGAGACTTCTATGAAAACCTATATGCTAACAAGCTGGAAAACTTAGAAGAAATGGACAACTTCCTAGAAAAATACAACCTTCCGAGACTGACCAAGGAAGAAACAGAAAATCTAAACAGACCAATTACCAGCAACAAAATTGAAGCGGTAATCAAAAAACTACCCAAGAACAAAACTCTGGGCTAGATGGATTTACCTCAGAATTTTATCAGACATACAGAGAAGACATAATACCCATACTCCTTAAAGTTTTCCAAAAAATAGAAGAGGAGGGAATACTCCCAAACTCACTCTATGAAGACAACATCACCCTAATACCAAAACCAGGCAAAGACCCAACCAAAAAAGAAAACTACAGACCAATATCCCTGATGAACATAGATGCAAAAATACTCAACAAAATATTAGCAAATCGAATTCAAAAATACATCAAGAGGATCATACACCACAACCAAGTGGGATTCACCCCAGGAATGCAAGGATGGTACAACATTCGAAAATCCATCAACATCATCCACCACATCAACAAACAGAAGGACAAAAGCCACATGATCATCTCCATAGATGCGGAAAAAGCAGTCGACAAAATTCAAAATCCATTCATGATAAAAACTCTCAATAAAATGGGTATAGAGGGCAAGTACCTCAACATAATAAAGGCCATATATGATAAACCCATAGCCAACATCATACTAAACAGCAAGAAGCTGATAGCTTTTCCTCTAAGATTGGGAAAAAGACAGGGATGCCCACTCTCCCCACTTTTATTCAACATAGTACTGGACGTCCTAGCCACAGTAATTAGACAAGACAAAGAAATAAATGGAATCTAGATTGGTAAAGAAGAAGTCAAACTGTCACTATTTGCAGATGACATGATATTATACATAAAAAACCCTAAAGACTCCACTCCAAAACTACTAGAACTTATACTGGAATACAGCAAAGTTGCAGGATACAAAATTAACACCCAGAAATCTGTGGCTTTCCTGTACACTAACAATGAACTAATAGAAAGAAATATCAGGAAAACAATTCCATTTACAATTGCAGCAAAAAGAATAAAATACCTAGGAAAAAACCTAACCACGGAACTGAAAGACCTATACCCTGAGAACTATAAGACACCCTTAAGAGAAATTAAAGAGGACACTAACAAATGGAAACTCATCCCATGCTCTTGGCTAGGAAGAATTAATATCGTCAAAATGGCCATCCTGCCCAAAGCAATATACAGATTGGATGCAATCCCTATCAAATTACCAACAGCATTCTTCAACAAACTGGAACAAATAGTTCAAAAATTCATGTGGAAACACCAAAGACCCCGAATAGCTAAAGCAACCCTGAGAAGGAAGAATAAAGTGGGAGGGGATCTCACTCCCCAACTTCAAGCTCTACTACAATGCCACAGTAATCAAGACAATTTGGTACTGGCACAAGAACAGAGCCACAGACCAGTGGAACAGAATAGAGACTCCAGACATTAACCCAGACATATATGGTCAATTAATATATGATAAAGGAGCCATGGACATACAATGGGGAAATGACAGCCTCTTCAACAGTTGGTGCTGGCAAAACTGGACAGCTACATGTAAGAGAATGAAACTGGACCACTGTCTCTCCCCATACACAAAAATAAATTCAAAATGGATCAAAGACCTGAATGTAAGTCATGAAACTATAAAACTCTTAGAAAAAAACATAGGCAAAAATATCTTGGACATAAACATGAGCGACTTCTTCATGAACATATCTCCCCGGGCAAGGGAAACAAAAGCATAAATGAACAAGTGGGACTATATCAAGCTGAAAAGCTTCTGTACAGCAAAAGACAACATCAATAGAACAAAAAGGCATCCTACAGTATGGGAGAATATATTCATGAATGACAGATCTGATAAAGGGTTGCCATCCAAAATATATAAAGAGCTCATGCACCTCAACAAACAAAAAGCAAAAATTCCAATTAAAAAATGGTCAGAGGAGCTGAACAGACAGTTCTCTAAAGAAGAAATTCAGATGGCCAACAGACACATGAAAAGATACTCCACATCGCTTGTCATCAGAGAAATGCAAATTAAAACCACAATGAGATATCACCTCACACCAGTAAGGATCCACACCATCCAAAAGACAAACAACAACAAATGTTGGCGAGGTTGTGGAGAAAGGGGAACGCTCCTACACTGCTGGTGGGAATGTAAATTAGTTCAACCCTTGTGGAAAGCAATATGGAGGTTCCTCAAATAGCTCAAAATAGAAATACTATTTGACCCAGGAATTCCACTTCTA
Source organism: Manis pentadactyla (assembly GCF_030020395.1). Taxonomy (NCBI): domain Eukaryota; kingdom Metazoa; phylum Chordata; class Mammalia; order Pholidota; family Manidae; genus Manis; species Manis pentadactyla. The sequence goes on from NC_080038.1 coordinate 40,921,004, forward strand.
GGAATTTACCCTAAGAATGCAGCAGCCCAGTTTGAAAAAGACAGATGCACCCCTATGTTTATCACAGCACTGTTTACAATAGCCAAGATATGGAAGCAACCTAAGTGTCCATCAGTAGATGAATGGATAAAGAAGATGTGGTACATATACACAATGGAATATTATTCAGCCATCAGAAGAAAACAAATCCTACCTTTTGCAACAACATGGATGGAGCTAGAGGGTATTATGCTCAGTGAAATAAGGCAGGCAGAGAAAGACAAGTACCAAATGATTTCACTCATATGTGGAGTATAAGAACAAAGAAAAACTGAAGGAACAAAACAGCAGCAGAATCACAGAACCCATGAATGGACTAACAGTTACCAAAGGGAAAGGGACTGGGGAGGATGCGTGGGAAGGGAGGGATAAGGGTGGGGAAAAAGAAAGGGGGGCATTACGATTAGCATGTATAATGTGGGGGGGTACAGGGAGGGCTGTGCAACACAGAGAAGACAAGTAGTGATTCTACAGCATCTTACTACGCTGATGGACAGTGACTGTAATGGGGTTTGTGGGGGGGGTACTTGGTAATGGTGGAAGTCTAGTAAACATAATGTTCCTCAAAAAAAAAAGAAGGCATCAATTACCTGGAATACTGAGAAGCATATAAAATTGTAATTAATTCAATTAAAACAAAAGAAAAGAACGACCAGGTACAGTATTTTAAGTATAATGCCTCAGAAGACTCGGGGTCCCCTTAATTTCTGAAATTCCTAGTTTCAGGCAACTGTCCACAATATGTATTTCTCTTCTGATCTGCTATAATGCTTTTGATCTAGTATAAAGCTGCAAGTTTTTACACAGTTTTGATACATCACATTTTAGCATTCCCCTGATGCCTTAGGGTTCTGCTCATCAGAGCACATAGAACAGTCTTTTCTTCCAGAATGAACTAAATTATCCTTATTTTCATTAGGAATGAGATAAATGTGGAAATACCACACTAAATGAGAAAATATAGTGATCAGATTGATGTGCCCATTCTGGAATGAATAAATACAGAAGGAAAATGACTGATTTCCCTTTTGGTATATGTACGTTTTGATTAACCACCATATAAAGTGCCAGGAAATCTCACAAATTTTGGAACTGTTCTACTATAATCATCAAGTTTTTAAAAATTTGAGTACCTGAGTCCTAAATAATTTGAGGAATATGAGACACACACCTGCATATAAAACCTTGAACACTAGTTCAGAATCTGAATTTTCTCATGTCCCAAGTGTGATAATTTACACTTTGCCTGAAGGACCTTCCTTCCTGAAGGGAGGATACTTCAAAGGAAAGGGTATCCTCTGCAACTTCACTTGTACTTAAATTTGGGTCTCCAAAAATGAACTAATGTAATAAGCCTGTGTGTGTTTTAAACAGTAGAAGAAAAAAGTGTGAACCTGACAACTCAAATGCTTCAATTAATCACATGCATGGCATTACAGTATATATCCAGAGCCTGGTGATATCTCAAGATCCATGCCTCATGACAGGTTGCACTGTTTTTACCACTGTCCTCAGAGAGTGAATATGTTCACAATGCCAAGAAGAGAGTCAAGCCTATTTTGCATTTGATTTATCTCCCAGCACTGAGAATCAGATCAGGAAGAAAGTTTGCCAATTAGAAATACAGAAAGGAAAGAAGAAACATTAAAGTCTTTACTCTGATTGCCCAACATTGCCACTCAGAGGCATAATCAAATCATAAACTTGGATGGATACTGAGAAACAAATTGCATTAGAAAAGTCTTTAATACCTTCTAGTTTTAAAAGAATCTGATTTTTATATCTTCTGATACACCACGATAAGGTACACATATACAAATACGTACAAAAAAACTAAAACAGCATGGATGCTTAATTAATGGTGTGAGCTATACCCCATCATGGCTGAAATGTAAAATTGTAGTTCTTTTTATGAGTTAAAAGCTTTGTTTACTAGATCATAAGCACAATTTTGTGGAAAAAATATCTGTGGCTCTGGAAATGGGTTGCTTTTAACACTAAGCTTAGCTGTACAAGAAGGGAGACACTTGCCAACTCCGGCTTTGGTGCTGACACAGTGTCCAAGATGCGAGGAATTGGGACAGAAATTCAGGAACACTGACATGTCCATCAGCCCAGAAAGTGGCTGGAAAATGCTTAGACTTGACCCTGACCTCTCGCTCCTTTGCCAGAAGGGGTAGAGGATTGGTGCACATAGGAAGGCAGAAAGAGACAAACAGCACAAAGAGAAACATCTCAGGTTAGAAAGAGGAGAAAAGCCAGGCCTGGTTAATTGGTTTCTGAGGATGGCCTCGTGTCACCTGAAGTACAGCCAGCGGTGTTCGTTCAGGTCCTCTTCAGAGGGCTCCCCGACTCCAACTCTGAGCAGTAGAAGAAGGGAACGTGAGTGTGACGGGGACAACAGGAGAGCCAGGAGCTCTGGACCACGTCCATCAAAGAATAGGCCATCTCACTTCGAATCTAAGTCTGTACCATCTCTTAAACTGTCCCCATTCGCTAATACCCAGAGAGGCAGAGAGGCTGCTAACTCTCAATTTAAAGCAACAATGTTAGGAGCCAGGTCAAATGAGGATCAATTAGGAATGAAAATAAGCCTCCCAAAATATAATGTAATGAAATCAGAGGAATAAATGCAACTCACAGAAAATGAATTTTTACAGTTTTTCAGGAATTTATCTGTTTCATAAAAGCAAGATATATCCAGCCAAAAAAAACAGAAAACAGAAAGTTGTCACTAGACACATATTTGAAGTGTTTACACATTTGACAGAGCAAGAAGCACTACATTATTGAAAACAGCAACAATAGTTATGAAGATAAATATGGCCTTTTTTTCTAGACAAGAAAAACATTGTCCATAGGTTCAACCTGAAGGTCAGTAACCCAACTTGTGCTATTTTTTTTACCTTGTGGCCTTAGAGTTGACACGGTCCATTTTTGCCTTCCTTAATAGTTGCTGGGTTTTTCAGAGTGCATTTGAACTTCACCATCATACCAAGAACAGGGTTTCACAACCTTGGCACTATTGGTATCTGGGGCTTTGGCCTCTACCTACAAGATACCAGTAGCACTCCCTGACCCAGTTGAGGCAACCAAAAATGTCTCCAGACATTGCCAAATGTCCCCTGGGGGGGCGGAACTGCCCTAGGTTGAGAACCACAGCACTAGATCATGTATTCTCACTGGGGTATGATATTGCCCCCATGGGTGTGAAAATTGGTTCTTGTGGGTCAGAAAAAGTTTAGATATGACAATGGTTTGTGGCCCTCTAAAGCACCATAGTACATAAACATATAGTAGATCTGTGGTATTAAAATTTCACTGGGAGAGATAATTGGGGAAAAAAACATTTTTAAAGGCTCCTTAGTGGGGTAAAAATGAAAAACAGGTTGACAAATACTATGCTAGATAATGCCTAAATTCTGATGCTAATAATATCCCCCAAAATGAGTGAGAATATGATGTTTCTTAATATGGCACTTTTAATTAGTCACACATTCAGAATATGACTTAAACCAGACTCTATATGTTACTATAGTATTGAAAAATTATAACAAATTCCAGGAAAGCAAGCAGGATACCATTAATGTAAGATTCACTAGTAATAATAATAATTCTGTAGTAGTAGCAGTAGTAATGCTATGATTAGTAATGATAATACAATAGCTAAAATACACTAAATGCTTACCATATGCCAGATGGCACATTTAACGAGATAATCCTTTCTCATGTTTATTTATTGCCACATTTTTGCCTCCCACTACTCTTGTTCCCATCTAACCGGTGAGGAAACCGGGAGTTAGAGAAGCTAAATAAGTTGCCCACGGTCACAAAGGAAGAAGAATGGTAGAACCAAGGTTGTAACTGAGGCTATTAGACCCCAGAGCCCCAGCTCTTCACCTTACAGGATGCTGCCTTTGATTACACAGGGGCATCCTTAAACTCTTTTAAAATATCCAGTAACAAATGCTATTATATAAAGGACTCAGGACTTCTCCATGCCTTTATTCCTTAAGTAATCTTATAAAAAGCTTTATCATGAAGTCTCAGTCTAACAGGATTATACCAACTGTCCTTATTTGTCCTTGAGTGATTATATTACCAGGCTCTGGGGTGTGGACATTTCCCACTCAGCTGGCTACCTGGTGTGTGCCATTCCACCCCCTACCATCACCACCAACCATGTCCTGTGTGGGTCACTTGAAGCTGGGGCCTCCAAAAGGACAACCACCTTGCTGCCAAAATGTGCTCAGGTCACGTACAAGGCTCATCTGCTGAAATAATCCTGTGATCATTTTTTTTAAGTTGCCAAAACTCTATTCTGTGAATAACATTTGCTTGAGAGACTAAGAAAAATATTATGTACTTTGTGCATTAACAGAAAACAATTTGAGCATTTTGCCACTATGTTTTAAATATCAATCATAAAATACCAACTTAAAAAGATAAGTTGGATTTCTGGAAAGCAGTGACCTGGCTTTGGAGTTCGGGTTATATTCAGTTTTATTTTATACACAATTATAAATTAGCTATGGTTAAACATCAGTTAACTCCTAATTATTTATGGTGGAAATCCAAGTCCTACTCCGAGCTTCTGACTTCTGAGCAGCCACGGTCAGCAGTCTGCAGAAGTAAGGAACAAGTAGGTATTGGTGTTACTGAGGTCACAGAGATCAAAACACCACACTGAATTTCAGGGGGTTTCTGAATCAATTTAGAATAAGAACCTGGTTCAAATGAATGATTTGTGGCCATTAAATAACAACACAAGCCACAGACCAGAAAAACTAATCAGTCTCTTGTTGCTGAGGGAATTTCTTTTGATGTAATCTCTGTAAATGTCAGTTTGTATGCTTACCTAATCACTATTTATACACATTGGGAAAATGCAAAGAACTGACACCATATGTATTTTTCACCAGTGGCACACTTGGCTTCATTATGCTGTCTGGGTAGACTTGGACGGAAAGAAAGGAATAGTAAAGGTAGGAACAGAAATCAGTGAAACCAAAAACAGAAAAACAGTACAGAAAATCAATGAAATAGAAAAGCTAGTTCTTCGAAAAGATCAATAAAATTGATGTAAACCTCCTGCAAGACTGAAAGCAAAAAAAGAAGATGCTAATTACCAGTATCAGGAATTAAACAGGGGATATCACTATACCTCTCACAGACATCAAAAGGGTAACAAGGTTATGCTATGATCAACACAAATATGAAAACTCAGATGAAATGAACCAAATACACAAACTACCACAACTCACCCAATACAAAATACATCATCTTAATAGCCCTGTAATTTATTAAAGCAATTAGCTTCATAATTTAAAAACCTCTGAAAAAGAAGTCTCCAGGACCAGATGGCTTTACTGAAGAATTCCACAAGACTTTTAAGAAGAACTAACACCAATTATAAACAGTCTCTTCCAGAAAACAGAAGAGTAGGGAATATGTCCCAATTCATTTTATAAGGCCAGATTATGCTGATTTCAAAAAAAAGGCTATACTAAAAAAGAAAACTAAATGCCACTATCCTTTATGAATATAGACACAAAAGCCTTTAACAAAATATTAGATAATAGAATTCAGGAATATGTAAAAAATTTACACACCATAACCAAATGGGATTTATTTTAGAGAGCCAAAGCTGGTTCAATATTTGAAAATTAATCAGTGTAACCCATCATGTTAACAGACTAAATCAGAAAAATTATATGTTCCAATCAATTGATAACATAAAAAGTATTTGATAAAATTCAACATTTGTTAATGACAAAAATTTTCAGAAAACTAGCAATAGAAGTTTTCTCAACTTGATGATGAACATCTATAAAACCCTACAGAAAACATCATACTTATTGGTAAAAGACTGAATGCCTTCTCCTGAAGATGGGGAACAAGACAAAGATGTCCACTCATACCACTCTTATTCAACATGGTACTGAAAGTTCTAGTCAGAGCAATAAGTTGATAAAAGGAAATAAAAGGCACACTGGTTGGAAGGGAAGAAATAAAACTGTCTCTATCTGCAAAGGACATCATGGTCTCTATAGAAAATCCCAAAGAATCTAAAAAAAACCCAAGAAACAAAAACAAATCCTCCTAGAACTAATAAGTGAGTTGGGTAATGTTGCAGGATACTGATCAACACACAAAAACCAGTTGTATTTCTATATCCTAGCAATGAACACATAGAAACTGAAATTAAAGATAGAATAACACTTACAATTGCTCAAAACAGAATAAGAAATACTTAGATATAAATCTAACAGTAAATGTATAGGCACTGTATGCTGCAAACTATAAAATACTGATGAAAGAAATTAAAGAAGATCTAAATAAATAGAGAACCATTCTATGTCCATGGATTAGGAAGATTCATCAGAGCAAATGTCAACTCTTCCCAAATTGATATACAGGTTTAAGACAATCCCATTGAAAATCCCAGAGATTTTATTTTATTTTTTAGATATGCATAAGCTTATTCTAAAGTGTATATAGAAAGGAACTAGAAAGCTATGAAAATGTTAAAGAAGAAGAAGAAAGTGGGCAGGCTTGCTCTCCCTGATGCTCAAGCCATATGTAACTATAGTTACCAGGACAGTGTGGCATTGGTAGAAGAACAGAAATCAATGGTTGAGGAAACGTAAATCAATGGAACAGAATAGAAACAGACCCACATGCATACAGCCAACTCATTCTTAGTAAAAGAACAAAAGTAATTCAATGGAGTAAAGAATAGTCTTTTTAACAAATCGTGCTGGAATAAACGGATGGCCACAGGCAAATGTAATAAAATAAAACCTTGACCTAAACCTCACATCTTTTTTAAAAATTAACTCAAAATAAATAACCAACTTAAATATCAAGCATAAAACTAAAAACTAAAAAACTTTCAGAAAATAAAACAGCAGTAAATCTTCGGGATTTCGGGCTTATTGAAGAGCCTTTAGACATGGTACCAAAAGCACAACCCATAAAAGAAAAAAATGATCAATTTCACTTCATCAAAATCAACACATCTGCTCTATAGCAGACTCTATTAAAAGGAGAAAAAGATAAGCTACAGACTGGGAGAAAATATTTGTAAGCCATGTATTGACAAAAGGCTAGTATCTAGAATAAATAAAGAACTCTCAAAACTGAATTAAACAACCAAACAATCCAATTAGAAAATGTACAAAAGACTTGAACAGACATTTCACCAAGGAAGATATACGTATGGCAAATAAACACATGAAGAGATGTTCAACATCATTAGCTGTGAGGGAAGTGCAAATTAAGACCACTATGAGGTAACCCACACATCTATTCAGAACAGCTTAAATGAACAACTGTGACAACACCCAATGATGGCAAGGATGCGGAGAGACTAGATCACTCAACATCAAGTTACACATGGTCATTTCCTGACCCCTCACTCTGTGCCAGCTGCATATTACATTAGTATTTTCACAACCATGCAAATATATTATATTTGTACATATATAGTTTGTGTGCTTCAGGGCAAGTTGTCAGCTCCTGGTAAGACTATTTTAATGGCTCACTTTTTGAAAAGGGTACAAGAAGTGCAAAATACCACAAGGTAACTCTCTACTCTTGGTGGGAAATTGCTTGTTTCTGTGTATGTTGGGCTGAGGGGAAGAAAACAGAAAAGGACTTAAAAAGTAGCATGAAAAATAAACATAACTTAATCAGGCTCTGACCATCCGGACACCTACTGATAGTAGGTGACCAGGCAAATAGGAGCAAGAAGTAATTTTAGTGGTTAAGATTAAGCAGGTTCTCAACTGTCTTCAGGGTTAAGCCTCCTCTCTTGTCCTCAATCTGCTCCACAGACCAAAATCTCATGTCTCAGGTTTAAAACCAAAAATCCATAAGTTTTCTTCTTCAGGTTTATATTTCCCCAGAAAATTGTTTTCCTTAATACAACTGTTGAGCTTCATGCACAAAAACTGAAATTCTATTAATCCTAAATTTCATAACATTACAATGGTCGCTAACACGGCGAACCTTCTTACAGGTGGTACAGCACAGCAGCTGAGTGCAACTCTGTGGCGATACTGTCTGGGCTCAAATCCCAGTCCTCCACATAAAGTTTTGTGACCGTGGGCAAGTTATTGCTCTGTGCTTCAATTCTGCCAACTCTAAAATGGAGATAATAGTAGTAACTCTTTCATAGGAATATTATGAGGATTATCTTAATGTACTCATGGTATCTTGAACAATGTTGGCAGCATGAGCATAGCTATTATGTAACTGTCACTGATAAGCCCCACATAGGTTCTGCAGATCCACCTGGATCTGAGGCTGAGACATGCTTGTCCAGAAATGGTGCAGCTGACAGTGGCCAAGCCCAGGAATCCCTGCCTGCCATCAACACTAACATCTCTGGTGGGGCAGACTATTTTCTCAAATTCCAGTTTTCTCCCTGACCCCAAGGATGACTACAAGATCATTACAAGTTATCTCTCCTCCAAGCTCAGTATGCTCTGTGGCTGTCAGTCCCGTGCACCCTATATTCTAGAGAATGGAATATAACTAAAAGCCAGCAAAGAAAGAAAAAAACATTGCCACCTGGGGGCTTTTCAGAGAATTCTTCACACCTCAGCACCAGCCAAGTGTCTTCTTCCTATCACATTCACCCTCTGCAGATCCAAAACTGAGCCACCTCCAAAGATGTAGGGTGCCACTTAGAGCAGAAGGGCCCTGGAGGACATTTTCCAGCATGCTTTCATTTAACATTAAGGAAAACTGAGGCCCAAAGATGTGAGAGGCTTGCCTTAAACCAGAGCCAGTTAGGCAGTGAGTCTCTTGACCACTGTTCCAAGGTCCTCTTTACCGAAATGAGCTGGAGGTCACAAGCACAGTTTGGAATTTAAATGCTCTTAAAAAAATCAAACTCAGGTCAGCGACCCCCCCACCATCCTGACACAGCTGCAAAACCACAGGCAGGGGACGTCCAGGAGGCTGCCACAAACGATGGTTATACAGGAAATGTCACCTCTTTTGTGCACTCAAGAAAGAAGAAACACAGTTTTGATTTCTTCCTAAAACAAAACTCAAATTGCCTCTTTTTACTTCTGGCTGATGAGCTGATTTTTAAGGTCACATGTTTGGTTTCAAAGGAATGTGAAATGCCAAGGGTTGCCAGCCACTGTCTATTCTCCTTCCTGCAGGTTTAAGATTTTTTTTTTTTGAATTCTTGCCCTAATGCCACTGTTCCAGCCAGGGCCAGGTGTTTCTAATTCCTCACATTTTGGGGCCGACAAAAATTTTAAGCCCATTTTTTTCTGGCAGAAAATTAATGCTATGAATTCAACTATTTTTTTTAGTCCCTCCCCCAAAAGAAAACCCAACCCTGTAAGGCCCTCACATGTACTAAGCTGCAGCACACACTGCACAGGCACAGCAACAGAGTCAGGCATGAAACTGGTCCTAGCTTCCAACCGACCTTATATTAAGCCATGACAGCATAGGCGTTGTGCCTCCACCAATGATCCAGACAGTGAAGAAGACAATGAGGAGGGTGGTTGTGAACATCATCTGGCGAGCGTAGGATGCCGTGTCTCGGATGGCCAGTGCAAATGCCATTGCTCCCCTGAGGCCTGTGGGGACCAAAGAGGAAAATCTCCTGATTATAAGGACAAATGAAAACGTGCCCTCAAATGCACTGCTCCCACTCAGAGCTAATAAACAAAAATGCTTTGGTAGGCAAAAGTCTCTTGAATATAAACATGAGCAAATTTTCCTGAATGCATCTCTTCAGGCAAGGGAAACAAAATAAAAAATGAACAAACGGGACTATATCAAGCTAAAAAGCTTGTACAGCAAAGGAAACCAATAGCAGAACGAAAAGGCATTCTACAGTATGGGAGAATATATTTGTAAATGACATATCCAACAAGGGGTTAACACCCAAAATATATAAAGAACTCACACACCTCAACACCCAAAAAGCAAATAACCCTATTAAAAAATGGGTGGAGGATATGAACAGACACTTCTCCAAAGAAGAAATTCAGATGGCCAACAGGCACATGAAAAGATGCTCCACATCGCTAATTATCAGGGAAATGCAAATTAAAACCAGAGTGAGATATCACCATACCAGTTAGGATGGCCAACATCAAAAAGACAAGGAACAACAAATGCTAGTAAGGATGCGGAGAAAGAGGAACCCTCCTATACTGCTGGTGGGAATGTAAATTAGTTCACCTATTGTGGAAAGCAATATGGAGGTTCCTCAAAAAACTAAAAATAGAAATACAATTAGACCCGGGAATTCCACTCCTAGGAATTTACCCAAAGAATGCAGCAGTCCAGTTTGAAAAAGACATATGCACCCCTATGCTTATCGCAGCACTATTTACAATAGCCAAGACATGGAAGCAACTAAGTGTCCATCGGTAGATGAATGGATAAAGGAGATGTGGTACATATATACAATGGAATACTATTCAGCCATAAGAAAGAAACAAATCCTACCATTTGCAACAACATAGATGGAGCTCGAGGGTATTATGCTCAGTGAACTAAGTCAGTCAGAGAAAGACAAATACCAAATGATTTCCCTCATTTGTGGAGTATATGACGAAGCAAAACTGAACAAACAAAATAGCAGCAGACTCATAGACTCCAACAAGGGACTAGTGGTTACCAAAGGGGAGGGGTGAGGGAGGGAGAAGGGGATTTTGGGGTATCATGATTGGTGCACATGGTGTATGTGGGGTCATGGCGAAGACAGTGTAGCTTAGAGAAGACAAATAGGGACTCTGCGGCATCTTACTACACTGATGGACAGTGACTGCAATAGGGTATGGGGGAGGACTCTATAATAAGGGTGAATGCAATAACCACATTGTTTTTCTGGTGAAAGCTTCATAAGAGTGTATATCAATGATACCTTAATAAAAACAAATACAAAAAAAATGCTTTGAGAGTCAAGTTGTTTTGTTCTAAAAGAAGAACCTTAAAAGGAATATTTGCTCTCTACATGAAGCCTGCTTTTGTTAAATGTCTAAATGCAGTGAGAAAAACACTGCACTACTTTGTACAGCACATTTTGGAATAATCATCTTTATTACTGAAATAATTCTCCTGCTAGTAACAGGAAATAAAAGGAAATACACATCACAAATAATAATATAAATTCTCTAAGTCTCTGCCCCAAACACTGTACAGTCATTATAAACTCAATAAAAGGCAAGATACAAATATGTCAAATGCGTTTTGTGGCTCATGAACCATGAACCACAAAACAGTTCAGCATTTCCTTAGCAAAGCCACACAAAGTAGTAACAATATAACCTGGTCCACATCAGGGGTTGGCAACTTTTTCCATAAAGGTGAGCTATGAAATATTTTAGGCTTTGTGGGCCAAGAGGAAAACTAAGGATATTATGTAGACACTTACATAAAAGAAAGAAAACAAATTTTCACAACATTTAATAGACAAAACCCAAGAACATAATAACAACGAGTGAGTAGAGTTTGTTCTAATACAGTTCTGATGATGAAAAGAATGGAATTCTTCTGGGGAGTATATTTTGCTTAATTAAGTTTCAAAGTTAGTAACTGCTATCATCAGATAGATTATAAATATTCATCTATACAAGCCATTCTTAGACCATGGAGTATATGAAAATAGGCAGAAGCCAGATTTGGCCCCGGAGCTGTAGTCTGCTGACTCTGATCTACATTAACAGGTGTTAATAATAAGCACCCATATTTTAATGATTTAGAGTTTAATCTTTCTCAGTTCTTTTACTCCTTCCCCATACCATGCTCGTAATTTGTTCTATAGTAAAGACTGAATCCACAGTGTTTAGTAGATACGTAGGATGAATTCCTATTCACCACGGGCAAGATAGTGTGTATATTAGAGAATGAAAACTTAGACCCACTATATCTGTTCGTATATTTTCCCACCTTACCTAATAATTTTGCAAGTTCACTAATCTGAGAGCTTTGCTACCATTCAGTAGAGAAGAACGTCTCAATAAAAGTTACATAAAAAAGCAGAGCAAATTTAATGTTTTCTATTAATCTGCCCTAGTGAAATATTTTTACATTTCTAGATCACCCTACAACCAGCTATGTCAGCAATCAATACTGAAGCATCTAAAGGGATGCTGTCTCAAAGAAGAAATCATGGGGGTCAGAGAGAGACAATGTGTGTCACATTGTTCCTTATAATTATAAAGGTAAACACTGTAAGCAATATGAAAGCAAAGTCTCACGTATTTCACAGCCATGAAGAATGAGTCCCATTCCACAGCCAGATTTCTTCCAGCAGGAAATAACTTTTGTAGATGTCTTTAAACAGCACTGTGTACTTCTCAGTGTTTTGGTAAAGAAGATGGTGAATATATTTTATCTAGGTGACCAAGTTATCTCCAGTCCTCTTTCTGCTTTGCAGCAGTATTTCCCTAGCACATAAGGGGGATCTTGTCATTGCCCTCTGCAGAAACCTCTCCTGTTTCCCAAATGCTCTTAAGTAGAGCCCAAACTCTTTGGCACAGCGTTGGAGTTTTGTGCTCTAGATTTCAGCAGTGGTTCTCAAAGTGTGCTCCTCAAACCACCACCACCACAAGCAGCAGCAGCATCAGAGAACACTTTAGAAATGCAAATTCTTGGGGCCCACTCCACACCGCAGAATTGCATTTGGCAGTGGGGCCAGCAATCAGCTCTAAGCAGCTGATTCTGATGCAACCTAAAGGTGCGAGACAGTTTAGATGCAATCGTCCTGTCCAACCTCACCCTCTTTCTGCATTACCCCACATGTCTTATGTTTAAACCAGAATGCTCCCTTCCCTGAAGAAGCCATGTATGGCAATACTTCCCTGCCTTTCCAACCTGACACCTCCTGAAACCCATTTCTACCACAATTGGAAAGCTACCCCCGTTGGTAAAAATGGCCCTGGGCCCTACTCTTCTCAGCACTTATTCCATACCTCCTTTGTAATTCACCACCCTCTTTGCAGAAAGTGGGCTCTTTGTACTCCACTCCCTCCTCCCCCACCGTGGACTGTGAGCTCCTTGAAGGAGGCTGGCCTGTCCTCCACAACCTAGAAACGAGGCTTATAAAAAGAGGATGCTCAACAAATGTTTGTCAGGGTGGAAGGAAATCAGTATGGCAGGCTGGATAGTTAAGTGCAGATGCAAGTGAGTGCTTGACACAGGGACTGCTTTGCTGAGCACTGCCCACTGGTGTGATTTCAGTATAACTCTGAGGTCCCCAAGAGCTACCACTGGTGTGATTTCACTTTAACTCTGAGGTCCCCAAGAGCTACTATGTGGATGAAAAGGGCTACTAGTCACTCTGCCTCTTACACAGCCCCCCACCCCCCCCACAGGACAGAGGTATCTTTAAGGGTCACAGTGGCCTTCTGTCCTACCATCTCTTCCCTCTGCTCTGCAGAGATGCTCTAACTTGATTCTCATCTAGAAAGTCTGATGCTTACCACACTCACTGCATCATCTACTCATGCAAACTGCTCTTTCCTTTCTTTACCTCCACTTACTTCTTTACTGTCCCTTGTCCCCTCAGTGCCTTCTCCACATTACTCAGCTTTACAGTTAAGAGGGAAGCATCTGGGAGACAGTGTGAATCAAATATTAAGCAAGCAGACCCATCACAGCTGTTATCTTCTAGTTTGGGGTTATATGACTGTATTTTATTTCTTTTGCTTCATAGAAAGTTGAAGCTAGGAGAAACCTCAACTAATTATTTTACAAGAGAAGATACCACAGCTGGGAGGTGTTGAGTGACTTGGCCCAGTTCTTTCTCATTAAAGACCTATTTTCCTTCTCATTTTAGGTCTGGGGCCCTTCTGAAAGATTAAGGGTTATGATCATCTATTATAAAACAAACAAGCACTATTATGATTAGCACACATAATGTAGCAGGGGGGACACGGGAAGGGTGGTATATACAGAGAGGACAAGTAATGATTCTATAGCATCTTACTATGCTGATGGACAGTGACTGTAATGGGGTATATGGGGGAAACTTGATAGTAGGGGGAGTCTAGTAACTATAATGTTGTTTAAGTAACTGTACATTAATGATACCAAAATTTTAAAAATAAATAAATAAAAATTAAAAAAACAAGCACTTTAAATACTTATATATCTCCAGGGCCCTTAGACGGTAAAGATAAAATGATGATGCAAATATTTTAGGGGAGAATGTTCACATTTGGTAATATGGTTCGCAAAAGCAATTATTAACCCCATTTAACATGTACATCTGTCTACTCAGCACTGTAGGTGAGACCAAGGAACCAAAGACTTGAAGTTTCTGTCTTTTTATTGAACCTAATCAATTATATTTAATCATACGAGCACTGCCTGCTGAATAAAACTCATTTTCTTTACATTTATATTTTTTTACCTGAAAACATCATCATGTGTTGAAAATTCCAGCCAATCTTATGTCTTCTGCCCAAGTTGAGGAAGAAGGAGAGTGGGTAGATATGTGCAGCTCTGCCCAGGAAGATGGCAACCTGAGCACCAGGTGGAGGTTAAGGCCCAACAGGTTTCCAGAATGGCACTTTCACACAACCTTAGGTTGAACAAAGAACGTTAGGAGCACCTCATTATAATCAGGGGAGTTGCCCAAAGCAGCCAGACTGTCTAGTTTCCTTCTAAAGAAGTCTCAGCAACAAGAGGGATTCAATTGGCCAACTTACTCAAACTCCTGGTTCGTAGAGATCATTTCTAGCCTGTTAAATGCGATGTTGTGAGACAGGAACCATGGGTGTAGTCAGAGTAGGGTGAGGGCCTCCAGGAAAAGCAGGGTGGAATATTTACAGTGAGAGCAATGTAACAATGGGCAAAGAAGTCCCCATTGAAACTCTGTTAAGCATTACGCAAAGTCAAGGTCACACTAATTCTCTGGGGTAAAGATATAGACATCTTCAGTGAGATCAGTTAAAGGTCAAAAAGCCAGGAGCAACTGAGCCTGGAATGTTTGAGTGTTCTGCAAGGGTATCAGCATAACCCCTGACTCTGCTGTCAGCCCTAGCAATCAGACTACAACCCAGCCCACCTTGAGGACAGGGCAGGTGATGCAAGTCCACACCCCTAAGTTCTTTTCATGTTCTCAAAAAATCCTCAACTGCCTATAAAACCTCCTAGACAACACACCACTACGGGCTCTCTTGTCCCCTCCTGGCGTGAGCCAGGAGCTCTATTCTCTCACTTTATTTCTAAATAAAAGCCTGTACCTTGCTCATTCTTCAGCTTTGTGAACAAGTACCCCGGCATCAGTTGTAACCTCTTGATTTAATTAAACCTGTATGGACCAAGTCTCCAATCCATCTAAAAATGAGTCCAGAAATAAGCTAAGGGACCATGGTAGGGATGAAGAATTGAGAGAAGCAAACAGCGTGTTAGACTCTATTGGAAGAAAAATCACAAGATCATAAAAATTACTAACCCCTGAGTCAAACTATAAAGAGAAAGTGTGCTGATAAGAGCTCATCAGCTTCAGTTGGAAGTAAACATCTGGGGCTTGAATGACCAGAAAGACCCTACAAATAAGAGGTGGGGAAACTTAAAGTATTCATGACACTAATACACATTCACATCCCTCAAAAGAATCGGTCTGGGGAGATTTCCATACCTAAGCAGCTTAAATGTCTTTTGGATATGAAAGAAATGGAAAAGGACTGTGGAAAAGGAACTCAACTGTGGAGACTGAAGAATTCAGGGAAACAGGTCATTCATCACTTGCTGAGTTTAGAAAAGAGCCCAACAGAGATGCACACTGCCCTAGTCACAGAAGGAAGCCGCCTTGGGAGCCAGAGAACAGGGAGCTTCCATTTAGGCAAAGCAGTAGCTGCCAGCTGCAGCTGTTTCAGACAGAAGTGAGGGCCGAACTACTTTCTGCCTGTTCCAGGGTAAAACACTAATGATTTTTCTTCTTTTATCCTTCTTTTTCTTTGTTTTGTCTTTTAACAGAAGTTAACAAGCCGTACTTATAAAGCACATTATATCCCAGAGGCCATATGCAAAATTCCTCAAGTGGTTAAGCAGCCTTCAGGATTCACAGAGGACCTGGCTGGCCCTCCCACAAGGCGCTCGTCTGTAAACAAGGGCTGTGCTCTTGCACGCTCTCTCACAGGACACCAGGCTAGGAATACAAAGCAAAAGGACATGCAAGGTCTCTTAAGTCAGGAGTGAAAACACTGATCCCCCAGATTTTTAGCTGCGAGTCTGTTGAGTGTGCACATCTAAGAAATGAGCCCAAGTTGAAGCAGATACCACTGTAACTGGATGGACTCTGGCCCAGAAGAGAAAAACACTCCTTTTTTTGTCAGCATCCCGCCTAAGGATACCCATGAGGCCTCAGAAAAGGCAAAAGGGAATGTCCAGCAATAGGGGATGCCTGCTCAGTATTTTGAAATCCAGGTTGAGCTGGAGTCCTACACTTCCAAGCCCCAGAAAAGTTCACTTTAATGAAAACAATATGATTTGAGGCCAAGAAAGCAAGCCCTCAGCTGTTGATCCACTGCTGGCATGCACATCCCTCCTTACTTGAGAGAAGCCAACCCCCAAAACAGTGCTTCTTGTCCCCAAACTGTGCTCACAATGGAACTAAATCAAGGAACCAAGTGTTTTTCCATTTTTTTCTCTTCTTCCTCTCCTTTCACTTTTTGGGGAAAAAAAAGGAGTGTTTCCCACTGTGATCTGTAGCAGCAGGGAAGCTCGGGGGAAAGCTTACTCACTGTCTGCGGCCTTCCCCAGGTGGTGTGAGGAGGGGTTGCCCACACCAGTCAGACAGCAAAAGTGGTAGAACCTTCAGGTCTTCCAAATAGGGTGAGTAGTGGATTGGAATTCATGCAGCAATGAAATAATTCTAGGGCTGACATGGTGGCCAACTAACTTACAGATCTGCTGAGAGGGGTGCTTTACAAAACAAACTACCACCTGACCAGCATCCGCATCACACAAAGGCCACCTTACACAGAAAACATAGGAAGAACAGCCTGGGATCAGCACCAATCCTAAAATCAAATACATTAAGCTTTATAACCACATCAGCCTTCTTTTTTCTCATCATGAAAACACCATAAACTACTGCTGGCTCAGTCACTTGCCACCCTCAAAACAGAAGTTATTATTTTTATTATAGCTTCCCCAGCAGTGGTTGCCTTTGTGTAGAAAATGGTAGAACCCAAAAAGGATACAAAAGCTCCAATAATGAAAATGGGGCTGAAAACGTGCTTCTGGAAGGTAAACAGCGCCAGGCCCATGTAGGAGAAGATGAAGTTCTCTGCCAGGAAGTGTAACACCTCAAAGAGCTGCATGGAAAGGGAAAGGAAAGCCATAAACCCTGTGGGTGCCCCCCCTTGTAGTCACAGATAAGTTGCGAGGACCCGGGGCTCTCTCTCACCTGCTTCGTTTGACTTCTCGATTCCACTGACAGATTGTTGTAGGTGTAATGAGCCTGTGTGATTCCACAGAAAAGGACAGCCACAACACCTGGTGAGAGATTAAAAGGAAAAAAATCAATGGGAAAAATAAAGAAGCAGGGAACAATCCCTGCAGAAACAAAAAGTTAAGGTAGGCAAGCCCAGCATATCTAAATAATTTCCTGAATAGTTTGAAAGTTACCCCTGAAATCTCCCCCTTCCCCAATCACTCATACAACCTTCCCTCTCCCAACTCTGCCCTTCTTTGAAGCCAAGGTCCCTGACTTCCCCCCTTGCTCCAGTTTTAAGGGCATTCTTTCCCTTCCTCCCAACTCCTACTTGAGTTTGGCATTTAGCATTCATTCCCTCAAAGAGACTGTGAGGACCTGTCTTTTGTGTTTGTCATATTCCTCTTTGTTCTTAAAAATTTTTATTTCAAAAATTTAATTTCAAACCAATGCTTTATATTTTTGCATGGTCTAGTGCTTCAGACAAAATGGATCCAGAGTAACATTCCATTTATCCAAGACCTGATGATCTAGGTTTCTGGTTAATGGTAAAGATTTTGTTGTGTAAAACAACTAACATACCTGAGACTTTGCCTACACATGTACAGATAACTGTCAAGTTTCAAGGAAGTGGGGCATTCTATAATGCTATATATAAAGATATGTTGCAGTATTTTGAAAAGATGATTCGTAACTAAATGGATTATGTATAGTTAATTGTACTTTTCCGGTGGAAAATTCAGTGATTACTTATTTTTAATGAGAGAATGTGAGAAACAAACCAGATGATTACTCACACTAATAATATATATAATAATATGCTATATATATAAAGATATGTTGCAGTATTTAGAAAAGATGATTCGTAACTAAATGGGTTATGTATAGTTAATTGTACTTTTCCAGTGGAAAAAGTCAGTGATTACTTATTTTTAATGAGAGAATGTGAGAAACATAAACCAGATGATTACTCACACTAATAATACATGAAACTGGCACCATAAAACATGATATTGAAAAACAATGACCAGAGACAAAACAAGGAAAAACTGTGTTCATTCACACTCATCTGAGTAGATACAAAAGGGCCTTTAAAAGGATATATTGTGCTTGTTATTGCTACTGTTTGAAAAATAAAGAAGAAATCTAGGGGAGGACGCAAGTAAGACATTAATATGTTCAGTATCCTTTGCAGCTAAACTTCTACTTACCGTTAGAATAAGTGCTCAAAGACATAACTGAGTTTGAAACAGTAAATGTTATCCTTTAAAAACATGTAGCTTGGGAAGTTAAATTATTCCTAAGGCAAAACAACGGCCTTGCTCAGCAAACCTCCATATGGACACTGTGAACAGTATCACCTCCACATAACTGCTGTTTAAGAATTCTTCCCTTGAGCTCCCACAGCCCCATCTACAGCCTAAAACCCACCTGTAAACCCACAGGCTTCTGCCAAGAGGAATGTGCTCCAGGACATCAGGAAGAAGAGTGCCGTCTCCAGCAGGGGGAAGCAGTGTAGCTTAGTGAACTTGGTCACGTCAGCCCCCGTCAAGGAACTTGCCTCCAGGAACAAGCATCTGGGTCACCAAGAACCACACTCCAGTAGCCCAGAACCCTCTCCGTAGGGCTATCCTTTCCCTTCAACTCTTCTTTTGGGTCCACAGAGCTGCTGCTTGGTTTTTAAAGTAATAAAAAATTAAACTTTCCAATAGAAATAGAATATTGTTTACCAAGAGCTGGGAAAGGTTAGGAAGAGGAGACCATTTCTGTTTAAGAAGATGAAAAAGGTCTAGAGATCAATAGTGGGGATGGTTATAAACACGGTGGATGTACTTAATGCCACTGAACTGTATACTTAGAAATGGTCAAATGGCAAATTTTATGTTATATATTTTTTGTCACATTAAATAAATTATAACATACGAAAAACCATTGAATTATACACCTCAAGTAGGTAAATTGCATGGTATGTGAATTTATCTCAATAAAGCTGTTTTTTAAAAAGTAAACTTTCCAAAGTAACTGGGAATAGTTTTCTGTGTCCCTTGCAATACCCACGGCTCTGAGAGGCGCAGTCTTGGCCTGAGGTGTGACTGACAGGTTAGCTCTGGCAGTGCTGAGAGTATCTCAGGCAGGCCTGGGAAGACAGGTGAGACTCTGACCTCTGTGGGCCACTATGACCTGAGTCCACAGCAGGTGTGTAATGAGTGTATGAGAAAGAAGGAAAGCGAGGAAGGAAGGAAGGAAGGCAGACAGACAGACACAACTCCAGGGGCAACTACAAGGTGTTTCACCTTTTGGGACCAAGAGTCCCCTCCTAACACTGCCATTCCATGGCAGGTCAGCCTGGAACCATCTCATGAGTGTTTCACTGAAAAATATAAGTTCCCAGGGCATCAAAGGGGCCTTTTTGAAGAAAGTAATCTAAATCTGCACTGTCCAAAATGGTAGCTGCTAGGCACATGCAGCTACTGAACACTTAAAATGTGGCTAGTCCAAACTGAGATGTGCTGACAGAGCAAAACACATACCATAGTTCAAAGCTTTAGTACAAAAACAGAACATATAAAATGTCATTAATAATTTGTAGAGTGGTTGCAGGCTGAAATGACGGGGCTCACATCTGCAGCTCCTATTACATTTGCACAGGGTGTACCCTGGGTGTACAGTGGTGATCTAAATGCCATCAAAAGATGTGCTGAAGGACTCAGCACTCATGTGGAGGGGTGGCCTACTTGTTCTACACTTTGCTTTTATGTTTGTTGGTTGGCTGGTTGGTTGGTTAGTTGGTTGCTAAGTAAATACTGTCCAGTCCTTTGCTTAAGGAAGGCCACCTTACAGTAATTTGCACTGATGGTCCCCAAGTAGCTGTGGCCACGTTAGCCCTGTAGGGTCTAGAACAAACAAGAGCAGCAAGCCTGGGGCTAAAGTACTTCTAGTCTGCTTCCTCCTGGCTTCCTGTGTGGTGGCCCCTGATTTCCAGGCTCCACCTGGCTCTGCAGCTCTTTGCATGCACTGCCCCCAAAACTTATGCTTCCCCCAAGCTCTCATCTCTAACCAATTCTTAAGAGGGAGAGAAAATGCAAAGGACTGAGCTAAGCCTTGAGTTACACTTCCAAACATTTTCTCAGACTCTTAGCTAGCCAGGCACTCAACTGTCATGTTTTCCCAAAGGGATACATTTTAGGAGCCCTTAAACTGCAGTGGAACAATTGATTTGACATTCATTTCTGAAAGGAAGAACTGAGAACTTTATTTTGGCAAGTGTAATGTCACATAGTCATACCCAGACAGGGACAGAAACTGCAAAAAGGATATTAGAGCAGTCACCACACCAGTCACAGCTCCCATGGTGAAAGAGCCACTAAATATACCTAGGAAAATGCCAACTGACTTAAAAAAGGCAGCAGCATCAAAGGCATGAGTGTTCAGCACTGCTGGCTGGTAGGCAACAATAGACCTGGAGTTAAAAAAAGAAGAGAGAGTTACAAGACTGTGAGGGTTTTACACCACAGTACTAAAAATACAGACAACTGTAGCTGTCTACACTCTGCTGAGCATGCCCCATAGTGTATGCATTTAATTTAATCTGCAGGCACCATGTTATGCTGTTTACCAACATTTAGATCACTACCAACTGGACAAAGCAACATAACTTTATCAACAAGTGGACAAACCTCATTTAGAAAAACACCCAATTCAATATTTAATACTTTAAGATGGGCTTCTGAATTTAGCCCAGAGCATTCAGGAAGCCAGAGTTTCTCTTCTCAAGCAGAAATACTGTTACTTACGAGGACAGTACAATGGCAACAGCATCATTTAGGACACTTTCTCCAAACAGAAGTGCATAAAGGTCCACATCTGCATGCAGTTCATTAAATATCGCCAGTACAGTCACTAAAAAGTGGACCAAAAGCATATAAATTAGTTTCAGTTTCTGACTTTAGGCTGTTGATAATAAATTTGTAAAGACAATTCCTATCCTTGGTAGGACATGGTGGTTTGGGAGACAGTAAGGGAGTCAAAGACAAGAGCTGTCTGTCTATGACAGAAAGGAAAATGGCAATCTCCTAATCTGAATGAGGTATGATATAATGCTTGATTCTAATAACACTGCACTGAAACACTGCTTCCCACTGCAACCCCATCACACTCTGAAAATACCTGTACTACAGAACCTAAAAAAATAATCACAACTAATGTGATTTGGCTCCACTTGTGGGTTGAAATCTCTTTGAAGGCAGAAACTGTTTTTTATTGACCATTTTGCTCCCAGAACCCAGCATAGGGTCAGGGCACAGAGAAGACTCTAGTAAAGGTTTGTGGAATAATGAAAGTCTTCATTTATAACACACTATACACAATTACACTTCTCATAGTCTTCACATTTCTTAGGCATCCAGTAATCAGCTACCCTCCAGATCTGTGGTACTCAAATGTTTGATCTCAGGACTCCTTTATACTCCTAAAAATTATTGAGGCCCCCAGTAAGCTTTAGTTTTGTGGGCTACAGCTATCAATATTTACTATATTAAACAAGAAAATTATATATTTATTCATTTAAAATTACTAATAGGACCTAGAGGATATCATGCTCAGTGAAATGAGTCAGAGAAAGACAAATACCATATGATTACACTTATATGTAGAATCTAAAAAACAAAACAAACAAACAGATTAATAAATACAGAGAACAAACTGGTGGCCCCCAGAGGGGAGGGAGTAGGGGAATGAGCAAAACAGGTGAAGGGGATAAAGAGGTACAAACTTCCAGTTATGAAATAAATAAGTTGGAAGGAGGAGCCAAAATGGCGGCGTGAGTAGAGCGGCGGAAATCTCCTCCCAAAACCATATATATTTTTGAAAATATAACAAATACAACTATTCCTAAAGGAGAGACCAGAAGACAAAGTACAATAGCCAGACTACATCTACATCTGCAAGAGCCCAGCACCTCACAAAGGGGGTAAGATACAAGCCATGGCCTGGCGGGACCCAAGTGCCCCTCACCCCAGCTCCCGGCGGGAGGAGAGGAGTCGGAGCAGGGAGGGAGAGGGAGCCCAGGACTGCTAAGTATCCAGCCGTAGCCATCTGCACTGGGAGTGCAGACAAACAGTGCATGGGGTGCTGGATACTAGGGAAATGAGACAGTAAAACCTGCGAGTGGGTCCCCGCAGCCAGCGCCCCTGGGACAAAAGAAAAGCAAGTGGTTTCTGCAAGTCTTAAAGGGACAGGGGCCTCACACCTGGAAGGAAGCATCCCGGCACACTCAGCCTAGCAGCTGGGAATCCCAGGAAACTCCAGGCACCCTAACCCTCAGGGCAGGAGCGCAGCTCTGAGGCCCCTCAGGGTGATAAACACCCTCCCGCCTGTTCCCCCCACCCGACGCGGCCCTGCCATAGAAGGGCAGCAGCCCGAGGCAGGCCACAACAACAGCAACCATGCAGAGCTTACTCCACAGCAACCGGGCAAGAATCAGAGACCCCGTCTGTGCACAGCTGCCCAGCACAAGCCGCTAGGAGCCACCATTCTCATAGGAGAGGAAGGCCACAAACTAGCAAGAAGGGATGTTCTCCCAGCTGACACACGTGCCAACTCACCATAACTACCTCTATTGCCATGAAAAGGCAGAAGAATTTGATCCAGACCAGAATCACACAGACATCCTCCCCTGAGAGGGAAACTGCAGAAATAGATCTAACCAATCTTCCTGAAAAAGAATTCAAAATAAAGGTCACAACCATGCTGATGGAGCTGCAGAGAAAAATGCAAGACCTAACTGACAAAGTACGGAGGGAGACAACAGAAATAAAACAATCTCTGGAAGGACTTAAAAGCAGAACAGACGAGATGCAAGAGGACATTAATGGAATAGAAACCAGAAAACAGGAACACATAGAAACTGATGCAGAGAGAGATAAAAGGATCTCCAGGAATGAAACAATATTAAGAGAACTGTGTGACCAATCCAAAAGGAACAATATCCGCATTATAGGGGTACCAGAGAAGAAGAGAGAGAAAAAGGGATAGAAAGAGTATTTGAAGAAATAATTGCTGAAAACTTCCCCAAACTGGGGGAGGAAATAGTCGCTCAGACCACAGAAGCACACAGAACTCCCAAAAACAGGGACCCAAGGAGAACAACACCAAGACACATAATAATTAAAATGGCAAAGATCAAGGGCAAGAACAGAGTTTTAAAGACAGCTAGAGAGAGGAAAAAGGTCACCTACAAAGGAAAACCCATCAGGCTATCATCAGACTTCTCAACAGAAACCTTACAGGCCAGAAGAGAATGGCTTGATATATTCAATGCAATGAAACAGAAGGGCCCTGAACCAAGGATACTGTATCCAGCTCGATTACCATTTAAATATGAAGGAAAGATTAAATAATTCCCAAACAAGCAAAAGTTGAGGGAATTTGCCTCCCACAAACCACGTCTACAGGGTATCTTAGAGGGACTACTCTAAATGGGAGCACTCCTAAGGCTAAATAGATGTCACCAGAGAAAACAAAATCACAGCAAAGAAAGCAGACCAATCAAATACTAACTAAAGGCAAAAAATAACATCGACTACTCACAAAAGCAGTCAAAGGAAACATAAAAGAGCACAGAATAAAACACCCAACATATAAAGAATGGAGGAGGAGGAATAACAATGGAGAGAAATAAAAAACATCAGTGTTTATAATAGCTCAATAAGCGAGTTAAGTTAGACAGTAAGATAGTAAAGAAGCTAACCTTGAACTTTTGCTAACCACGAATCTAAAGCTTGCAATGGCAATAAGTACATATCTTTCAATAAATGTAAATGGACTGAATGCACCAATCAAAAGACACAGAGTAATAGAATGGATAAAAAAGCAAGACCCATATATATGCTTCTTACAAGAGATACACCTCAAAACAAAAGACATGCACAGACTAAAAGTCAAGGAATGGAAAAAGATATTTCATGCAAACAACAGGAAGAAAAAAGCAAGTGTTGCAGTACTAGTATCAGACAAAATAGACTTCAAAACAAAGAAAGTAACAAGAGATAAAGAAGGACATTACATAACAATAAAGGGCTCAGTCCAACAAGAGGATATAACCATTATAAATATATACCCACCCAATATAGGAGCACCAGCATATGTGAAACAAATACTAAGAGAATTAAAGGAGGAAACAGAATGCAACATATCCACTTTAGGAGACTTCAACACACCACTCACTCCAAAGGATAGATCGACCAGACAGAAAATAAGTAAGGATGCGGAGGCACAGAACAACACACTATAACATACAGACCTAATAGACATCTAAAGAACTCTACATCCAAAAGCAACAGGATATACATTTTTCTCAAGTGCACATGGAACATTCTCCAGAATAGATCACATACTAGGCCACAAAAAGAGCCTCAGTAAATTCCAAAAGATTGAAATTCTACCATCCAACTTTTCAGACCACAAAGGTATAAAACTAGAAATAAATTGTACAAAGAAAACAAAAAGGCTCACAAACACATGGAAGCTTAACAACATGCAACTAAATAATCAGTGGATCAACGACCAAATTAAAATAGAGATCAAGCAATATATGAAAACAAATGACAACAACAACACAAAGCCCCAACTTCTGTGGGACACAGCAAAAGCAGTCTTAAGAGGAAAGTATATAGCAATCCAGGCATATTTAAAGAAGGAAGAACAATCTCAAATGAATAGTCTAAAGTCAAAATTTTCGAAATTGGTAAAAGAAGAACAAATGAGGCCTATAGTCAGCAGAAGGAGAGACATAATAAAGATCAGAGAAGAAATAAATAAAGCTGAGAAGAATAAAACAATAGGAAAAAATCAATGAAACCAAGAGCTGGTTCTTTGAGAAAATAAACAAAATACATAAGCCTCTAGCCAGACTTATTAAAAGAAAAAGAGAATCCACATACATAAACAGAATCAGAAACGAGAAAGGAAAAATCATGATGGACCCCACAGAAATACAAAGAATTATTAGAGAATACTATGAAAACCTATGTGCTAACAAGAAGAAATGGACAATGTCCTAGAAAAATACAACCTTCCAAGACTGACCAAGGAAGAAACAGAAAATCTAAACAGACCAATTACCAGCAACAAAATTGAATCAGTAATCAAAAAACTACCGAAGAACAAAAGTTCTGGGCCAGAATGGATTCACCGCTGAATTTTATCAGACATATAGAGAAGACATAATACCCATTCTCCTTAAAGTTTTCCAAAAAATAGAAGATGAAGGAATACTCCCAAACTCATTCTATGAAGCCAATATCACCCTAATACCAAAACCAGGCAAAGACCCAACTAAAAAAGAAAATTACAGAACAATATCCCTGATGAACACAGATGCAAAAATACTCAACAAAATATTATCAAACCAAATTCAAAAATACATCAAAAGGATCATACACCATGACCAAGCGGGATTCATCTCAGGGATGTAAGGATGGTACAACATTCAAAAATCCATCAACATCATCCACCACATCAACAAAAAGAAAGACAAAATCCACATGATCATCTCCATATACGCTGAAAAAGCATTCGACAAAACTCAACATCCATTCATGATAAAAACTCTCAACAAAATGGGTATAGAGGGCAAGTATTTCAACATAATAAAGGCCGTATATGAAAAACCCACAGCCAACATCATACTGAACAGCGAGAAGCTGAAAGCCTGAGATCGGGAACAAGACAGGGATGCCCACTCTCCCCACTATCATTCAACATAGTACTGGAGGTCCTAGCCACAGCAATCAGACAAAACAAAGAAATACAAGGCATCCAGATTGGTAAAGAAGAAGTTAAACTGTCACTATTTGCAGATGACATGATATTGTACATAAAAAACCCTAAAGACTCCACTCCAAAACTACTAGAACTAATATCGGAATTCAGCAAAGTTGCAGGATACAAAATTAATACACAGAAATCTGTGGCTTTCCTATACACTAACAATGAACTAATAGAAAGAGAAATCAGGAAAACAATTCCATTCACAATTGCATCAAAAAGAATAAAATATCTGGGAATAAACCAAACCAAGGAAGTGAAAGACCTATACCCTGAAACCTACAGGACCTGAAACCTACAGGAAACCTTTAATTTCTTAAGAGAAATTAAAGAAGACACTAACAAATGGAAACTCATCCCATGCTCTTGGTCAGGAAGAATTAATATAGTCAAATGGCCATCCTGCCCAAAGCAATCTACAGATTCAATGCAATCCCTATCAAATTACCAACAGCATTCTTCAATGAACTGGAACAAATAGTTCAAAAATTCATATGGAAACACCAAAGACCCCAAATAGCCAAAGCAATCCTGAGAAGGAAGAATAAAGTGGGAGAGGATCTCACTCCCCAACTTCAAGCTCTACTACAATGCCACAGTAATCAAGACAATTTGGTACTGGCACAAGAACAGAGCCACAGACCAGTGGAACAGAATAGAGACTCCAGACATTAACCCAAACATATATGGCCAACTAATATACGATAAAGGAGCCATGGACATACAATGGGGAAATGACAGCCTCTTCAACAGTTGGTGCTGGCAAAACTGGACAGCTACATGTAAGAGAATGAAACTGGACCACTGTCTAACCCCATACACAAAAATAAATTCAAAATGGACCAAAGACCTGAATGTAAGTCATGAAACCATAAAACTCTTAGAAAAAAACATAGGCAAAAATCTCTTGGACATAAACATGAGCGACTTGTTCATGAACATATCTCCCGGGCAAGGGAAACAAAAGCATAAATGAACAAGTGGGACTATATCAAGCTGAAAAGCTTCTGTACAGCAAAGAACAACATCAATAGAACAAAAAGGCATCCTACAGTATGGGAGAATATATTCATGAATGACAAATCCGATAAAGGGTTGACATCCAAAATATATAAAGAGCTCACACACTTCAACAAACAAAAAGCAAATAATCCAATTACAAAATGGGCAGAGGAGCTGAAAAGACAGTTCTCTAAAGAAGAAATTCAGATGGCCAACAGACACATGAAAAGATGCTCCACATCGCTTGTCATCAGAGAAATGCAAATTAAAACCACAATGAGATATCACCTCACACCAGTAAGGATCCCCATCATCCAAAAGACAAACAACAAATGTTGGCGAGGTTGTGGAGAAAGGGGAACGCTCCTACACTGCTGGTGGGAATGTAAATTAGTTCAACCATTGTGGAAAGCAATATGGAGGTTCCTCAAATAGCTCAAAATAGAAATACCATTTGGCCCAGGAGTTCCACTTCTAGGAATTTACCCTAAGAATACAGAAGCCCAGTTTGAAAAAGACAGATGCACCCCTATGTTTATCGCAGCACTATTTACAATAGCCAAGAAATGGAAGCAACCTAAGTGTCCATCATTAGATGAATGGATAAAGAAGATGTGGTATATATACACAATGGAATATTATTCAACCATAAGAAGTAAAGAAATCCTACCATTTGCAACAACATGGACGGAGCTAGAGGGTATTATGCTCAGTGAAATAAGGCAGGTAGAGAAAGACAAGTTCCAAACGATTTCACTCATATGTTGCGTATAAGAACAAAGAAAAACTGAAGGAACAAAACAGCAGCTGAATCACAGAACCCAAGAATGGACAAACAGTTACCAAAGGGAAAGGGACTGGGGAGGATGGATGGGAAGGGAGGGATAAGGGCGGGGAAAAAGAAAGGGGGCATTATGATTAGCATGTTTAATGTGGGGGGGCACGGGGATGGCTGTGCAACACAAAGAAGACAAGTAGTGATTCTACATCATCTTACTATGCTGATGGACAGTGAGTGTAATGGGGTTTGTAGGGGGTCTTGGTGAAAGGAGGAGCCTAATAAACATAATGTTCTTCATGCAGTTGTAGATTAATGATACCAAAAAAAGCAGTTAAAGTTAATGTCCTGATGTTTAATAAGTTTAAACTTGCAATTTTCTAGAACTTTAATTTACATAAAACCCTTACTATGCCAATCTTCACAAGCCAAATAACAATGGTGTATCATGGTAGTACCTTACATTATTTTCTACCATATCAATGGACATAAGTAAGTGAAGTAAACAATTACAAAGATAATCTGGAAAATAAGCCCTTCTATCTAATTAAATGAAGCAACACTAATAGCTCAGAAAACAGTATCAGTAATCTTTACATTACACTAACCTCCCTTTGCTTGTTAGGGTACCAGTAAGAAGTTAGTAATAAAGTTATACACAAGTGTAGTTAGTAATATATTTTCAGAGAAACCAAAGACCTTTCTTAGACTTTTGAAGAATCTATTTCTCAAAAGACCCACATTTGGAGACAGTCATAGACACTGTAGTATTAAAATAATAAAGCTACTTTTCACAGTGCTCTTTGGGAACATGCTTGGGTTAAGTGATGACTTGTCATTTACTTTTTTAAAAACACAGGGGAAACAAAAGCACTGCCTGAGTCAGATGTGGATAGAGACCAGCATAACTTGGTAGATGATATACTCAATGCCATACATGTGTTATTTCATGTAATTTGCACAGTAGCCTTAGGAATAGGTACCATTATACCTACTTCATAAATGAGGAAACTGACGGAGAGGAGATAAGGTGTCCCCAGGCCACCGGGTCAGTGACTGCTAGAGCTAAAACTCAAACCTCCACCTGCAACTCTACATTCTTTTCAGAACCCAGGATGCTTCAACCAGCCACTGCTTCAACATCGATTTAAGGTTGACCCTTAAACAATGCAGGGATTAGGGGCATCGACCCCTTGCACAGCCAAAATCCATTTATAACTTTTGACTCCCCAAAATGTAACTACTTACTAGCCTACTGTTGACTGGAAGCCTTACTGAT
Source organism: Manis pentadactyla (assembly GCF_030020395.1). Lineage (NCBI taxonomy): Eukaryota > Metazoa > Chordata > Mammalia > Pholidota > Manidae > Manis > Manis pentadactyla. The sequence continues at coordinate 40,950,359 of NC_080038.1, forward strand.
AACATAAACAGTTGATTAACACACATATTGCGTGTTCTATGTATTATATACTGCATTCTTATAATAAAATAAGCTAGAGAAAAGAAAATGTTTTTTTTCAAATTGTCAACAATGTCCAAAAACTTTTTCCAATATATTTATTGGAAAAAATTCACATATAAGTGTACCTGCACAGTTCAAAATATGTTGTTGAAGGGTCAACTGTACTTAAGAGTGTTTGTAATAAAATACAGGGGTAAAAGAGGTTAATGGTTTTTGGAACACTGATTTTTCAGACCCACACAACTGTCTAGAGCTGTGCTATCCAATGGGGTAATGACTGGCTTACATTTAAGTTACTTAACATAAAATAGAATTTAAAATTCACTACCCCACATTTCAAGTGCTCAATCGTATGTGGCTACTGGCTACTATAATGGAATGGGTATATTATACAGCATTACTATCATTGCAAAAAGGTCTATGGGATAGCATTGATCTATAAGACCCCCAAGAGGCAGGGTGAAGTTGGGGGGAATCTAAGTATCTTTAAGTTCATTACTGTCCAGAATGTTAGAGAGCATAGTAGACACTGAGAAGACCTTTCCATCTCCACTATTCGAAGAGAATCAGCTCTTTCTCTGTAAATTCCTTCCCTAAGATGTACTCTCAAGAGTTGACATTAGAAGAAGGAATAGCTGTAAGTACTTTATGCAAACTGATTTAACTATAGGTTCCAACTTGGAGAGAAGAGTTTTTTGTTTGGTTGGTTCTTTTTGGTTTTGTTTTATTTTGTTTCTTGAGCTGCAGGGAATGAAGGGCATATAGCAATTCCACTTCTAAGAACTGGTACAACCAGCACTTGAAAAATACAAGGTAAGAGATTTATGAACAGAATCATGTCACGGTGTGCAGTCATGCAGAAACACTGCACAAGAGGACTTTACAAATTAAATCACATTTACTGCAGGTACTGGTATTTACACTAAGAAAAAGTATTATTTAAACCAAATGGTGTTTCTTAAAGGAAAGCAAAAGTACAACATTGAGAAAGAACAGTCTAAGTGTAAAAATTATGACCAAATTAGACATGCTAAAATGAAAGAAAAGGGAAATACAGGCAGAGCACCCAAGTGTCCATTGATGGATGGATGGATAAACAAAATGTGGTATATACATACAAACAATGGAATACATACAGTGTATATACATACATACAACTGAAATCTTATTCAGTATATACATACAAAAGGCTTAACAAGGGAGGCAATCCTGACACATGCTATTGTAAGATAAATTCTAACTGAAATAAGCAGGCGATGAGAGGCAACAAAGGGCCAGGCAGTTTATTTGAGCACAATTCCCGGGTGATGTTCCCCGGGTGATGCTCCCCAGTATGGGTATTATAGGCCGGGGAAGTTACACCCAGTCAGGGAGGTGGGGGCTTATAAGCGGTTAGGAGGGGGAGGAGTGGGCAAGCTATCCTAGGGGGTGTGGAGAGGTATGATTGGCTAAAGGTGACATAATAGACAACTAGAAACGTTTTTTCCTTTCAAGAGGGAGGAGGCTGACATCCAGGTCTTAGTTGGCACATCAGAAGGATGGAATACAGGAAGAGCTGTCCCCTTTTCATATAAGGCACAGACCTTGGGGTCTGGTCTGTTCTCCTTTTATGGTATCTCTCTGTTCTGTTTGTATGTCCTTGTTTTTCCTTCCCGCAGCCTAACATTCCAGCCTTTTGGTCATAATGGGCTACAACTCGATCTGGCTACTTCTGGCTGACAAGGGGCGTGGTGGGGGTTTGAGACTGGTATTAGGCTGAAGGAGGGGGTTCGGTGGGAAGAGGTGTGTTAACGGTGAAGTAACATCTGGTTGGTGGCGACCCGGGTCATCTGGGTTAGCCGCTGTTGGAGGAACCTGAGGGCACAAGGGGCAACTAAGAGTAAACCACAAACTGTTATTAAGGGGCCCAGTAGGGGCATTAGCCAGGCCATTATGGGGGACTGGAATTCTGGATCAAGTTTACATCTCAATGACTAGTATTGGGACTTAGTATAGATAAGACTGCATTATTGAAATAATACTTTTTCTCTAAAATCACTTTCGTTTTTATTAGAAGTAGCCTAAGTAGATTAAGAAAATAATTAACAGTTGGCTTGATTATTTGCATAAGTGCAGCAAGAAGAGCAATTGATTACATAGGCTTTTTAAAATATGCTTTGCTGGAACTTTTTATAAGGAATTTCAGATTGGACTTTTAAAGGCTTCTTGAGGCCAGAAAGCCAAGCCAGATTTGCCATCAGCTTGTGCCTGCAATACCTGTACATTTGGGTGAATTCTTCTCTTTTTGAGCTTCTCTAGACATTCCTGAGGTTCCTGCACCTGCCAGGAAGTGACCTTCCATACTCACCTGGTAAGGCTTCTGGGAACTCTGTAAGCAAGGTACCAGGCCAGTTTTTCTAAGGGGCATTGTTGGCTTTATACAGTCAATCTTAGTTCCTTAAAGCTGTCTGTTCATATCTGAGTTTACACACGTGTTTCTTAGATATGACATTCTAGTCAAAGCCTTGGTAATATAACTAGTGTTTTTAATTGGTCCTCTTACAAGGAAAGCAGATTCATATTGAACTTGTGCAAATAAACATACTGCCATGAAATATAAAAATAGTCACTGAGAGTTTTTAAATTCTGGAGGGATCAGGTAGAGAGAAAGATAAAGTTTCAATTCTGCTTATAAAGGCAGTCATTTACTAAACTGTTGTCAGATTAAGAGAAAAAGCTTAAAATACTTTATCAACAACATTTGAAACAAAAAGCTACAAAATCAACTTTCTTAGTTTACTTACTCCTATGTAATTAATACCTGTTCTGCTGAAATCTAGTTTCTTACTAGTTTAGGAGTTATAAACAGTGAGTATAGATGACAAAAGACTTACAAATGACAATGGTTAAAGATCTGATGAGAGCTTACTGTAAGACAGTTGTCATAAGGAAATTTGGATATTTCTGTAACACAAAACATTCAATAACAAAGTTTAGCATCATTCTTTTTGACAATGCTTTCTAGGTAAATATATATCAGATAAATAAACCAAATTAGCCATATATTTTCTCCAATGAGAAAAAGTTCCTCTGACATGTTCTAGGAGCCTTTTGGAAAATATCAGAGTTAACTAGAGGTAAAAGTACCTTTTTGAATTTGATTTTGGGAAGTTGTCAAAAGAAAGTTTCTTTGGCACTTACTTAAATAGGATTATAGGTTGCATGAAGCAATACTTCTCTATTTAACTAGAATGACAACGAAGTACTTCAAAGGCAAAGAAAGGTTACACAGTTGTTAGCAAAGTTTAGCTTTCAGTCTTTTTAATATTAAGATCTAATTTTCTTAAATACTCTGACAACTTACTGAGACTTTAAGCATGAGAAACTGCTTTGATTAAACAATTAGAGAACTTATTGCAATCTTTCAATATTAAGAGAAGACTAACAGTTAAGAAAATTTTGTCCTTTTTAACTGAAAACAAAATTTTAATTTTGCTGTGTACTTGATACCAGGACTCATTTGCTTTAATTTTATATAGCATGACTATATTAAATTCTTCTACAAACTTTCTATACCCTTCTTTTTTCATTTAGAATTCTCTCTGTAAAAACAGCTGTACTTTAGAACAAAGTTACTTTCTTTTATCAAAAGACACATTCTTTAGGATGCATAAATGTTTTCCTTATTACTTTAAGTAGTTTTAATTAGAACTTAAAACTATTAGGTACCTTAATTTTTAGGGAACACTGAGAAGCAGGCTATTGTAAACCGTTACACTAGCATTCCTTAGATTGACAAATTTATGAACATTTTATAATTTCTTTAACTATGAGCTTTACAGCACAATCTCTCATTAAACACGAAGTATATCTTCTTAACTTAGAAAAACTTTAAGGTTTTAGGTTACCACAAAGATTCTCAGGCTGTAGGTAGGTATACACACTGTAACACACAATTAAAAAGGTGTTCACTTGCCACACTTATTTAGTTCACTCATTCGTAACAACTATGCTAGATTACTTACAAGACCTTTACTGAATATTAGACAAAGCCAAGCCTTTAAGCATTTTATTCTTAAAAGATTTAGCAGATAACATCAACTTAAATGACCTTAGGTAAACTTAGGCAGCTGATAACCACAAGTTCATGCCCGCCTCAGCCAAACCCAAATTAGCATTAATGCTTAACATTTTTTATCAGATTTTCTGGAAGTTTTAGAATGCCTAATTTTCACAAGCGCTTGTTTTTAAATCAATTTTTATTAATACCATCCAGAGGTAGGAAAATATTTTTCATTTACACAGACACACAAACATACAAATTGAGACATAACGACTACAGTTAGCAACACTTTTCATATAAAAACATATACACAGACAAACTGATATAAATATTTGAGTTACTGATATTTAATTGGTTTCTTTCTTTTCAGCTTTTTTTCCGTGGCTTCTGGAACCAGAGGGCGGGAAGAGCATGTTCTGGTGGGGGAAGAAGGCGGTGAAGGCAGAAGGAGAGGGGGAGGGGGTGGTGCACCCACTGGAAGAGGAGAGGAGCAGGACAACAACATGGTTGAGAATGTAGGACTTTAAGATGGCAGCAACACGGGGGAGGACAAAGGACTTAAAGATGGTGGTGGAGAGGGGTGGGGGTAGCGAGCTGAGAGAGGTGGGAGACCAAGGTCCTCCGGCAGATCTGAAAAGGAAGAAGGACTGGGCTGAGTAAGAGGCTGACAATCCTTAACTGGAGATTGGGCCAGGAGAACCTGAGTCATTGAACACTTAACATAAAGGTCTGGGCAGGAGTGCAAAGTCTAAAAAGCCTGCACATATGGGATTTCACTCCACTCTCCTTTCCGGTGGCAATAATTAATCAAGTCGGTGAGGAGGCTAAAATTGAAAGTTCTCTCAGGGGGCCAGAGAGATTGGTTGTCCAAGGGATACTGAGGCCCGGCCTCAGAGCAAAGAAAGACTAGCTTCCATTTGCGAACTTCCCGGGACAAATATAGAGTAGCCAAATTAGAAATGAGACACCGCAATGGGGTCTGAGCCTCTGCTTTTGAGGGCTGGTTCCCTATGTCTGTGCAACTTCCCAACTAATCCCACTGAGAGGAGCGCCCAGCGTCCCAAGCATGCCAAGTCAGGGGAGACGTCCTGGGAGCCTGGGGTAGGGACGTCTCCCACACTGCAGAGCCAGGGGCGGGTACCCCGGATGCCTGCAGATGTCCTGGGGCCTGGGTTAGGGATGTCTCCCGCACCGCAGGGCCAGGGGCAGGCCGGATGCCCGTAGAGGGTGGGCCAGATGCCCAAGGGGCCGGATGCCCCAACCTGGACATAGCTATGATTTCTAATGGACCAGGTGAAACAGAGTTAGGGAGGGAAACAGACCGGGGGAAACTGAGGGACTCACCGTAAAATAGTCCACGCAGCAAGAGCAGGCTGAGGTCCCGGGTCAGGAAAGGAGGGGGCAGGGCCGCCGGTGGCCAGTTGGGGCCCCGCGCTCATGCTCCTTCCCGGGATTTTGGCACCAAATGTAAGATAAATTCTAGTCGAAATAAGCAGGCGACGAGAGGCAACAAAGGGCCAGGCAGTTTATTTGAGCACAATTCCCGGGTGATGTTCCCCGGTCTGGGTATTACAGGCCGGGGAAGTTACACCCTGTCAGGGAGGTGGGGGCTTATAAGGGGTTAGGCAAGGGAAGAGTGGGCAAGCTATCCTAGGGGGCGTGAATAGGTATGACTGGCTAAAGGTGACATAATAGACAACTAGAAACTTTTTTTCCTTTCAAGAGGGAGGAGGCTGACATCCGGGTCTTAGTTGGCACATCAGAATGATGGAATTCAGGAAGAGCTGTCCCCTTTCCATACAAGGCACAGACCTTGGGATCTGGTCTGTTCTCCTTTTATGGTACCTCTCTGTTCTGTTTGCATGTCCTTGTTTTTCCTTCCTCCAGCCTAACAGCTATAACATGGATAAACCTTGAGGACATTATGCTAAGTGAAATAAGCCAATCACAAAAAGACAAAGACTGTATGATTCCACTTATATGAGGTGTCTACAGTAGGCAAATTCATACAGACAGAAAGTAGAATGGTGGTTTGCCAGGGGCTGGGGTGATGGGGGAGTGGTAGGTGTTGTTTAATGGATATGGAGTTTCAGTTTTGTGAAATCAAAGGTTCTGGAGATTGCTTGCACAACAATGTGAATATACTTAGCACTACAGAACTGTGCACTTGGAAATGATTAACAGGGTAAATTTTGTTATGCATTTTCTACCACAATAAATAAATAAATAAATAATAAAGGGAAATAGACACCTTTCTTTAAAAAGCCATCTAAGCCTATTTGACTACTACCGGACTCTTTCTCTACCTTTCCATATTAATACTACAGCCTTCCTACTACAACAGAATTTAATGATTGCTCTGAACTGCTTAAGACTTAAATAATGGGATATCATATTGATAAAGCCAAGTATGCAAATACCTGGGTCAGTGGCAGAGATAATTGCTCCAAAAAAGAGACAATCTGTGTAGTAAAATTTATCCGAGAGCTGCCCCACAATCTTCATGAGCTTCACCACACCATACATGAGATTTCTGTAAGGGAAGGTAAACTATGTCAGAAGAGAAAAAAGAAAAGGAAACTCTCCTAATTAATTAACTTAGCAAATGTACAAGCAGAGCAGTACTAGAATACTGTACTTCAAGAGAGATTCATGAAAATGTCAGGCAGCTGCTGTGTTTGGACACTTACCAGGAACATGTGCAAACAAGACTTGGGCACCCAGTAATGGTCTGCAGTTAATGTCATCTTGCTGAAACATGGGAACATTCCATTTTTAAAAGCTGTGATTACTTACAACTATAAAGTATGGTCCTCAATTAGCAACAAAGTTAAGGCATCGTAAGCAACTGGGTAATAGAGAAGAAAAGGAGACAAAGAACCCTGCTTAATACTAATAAATTGCTACAAAACTCACAGGATTCTAAGATCTAAGTTAAAAGTTATGGAAATGAGTGGAGTGGATGAAGCTGAGAAAAAAAATGGGTCGGCCACAAAGATGCAAGTGATCAACTTTCTCTGCCAAAATTTATTGCAAAGAAAGAAAGACAGGCAAAACTCTCTAAACATACTATTAAAATAACCATGTACCCCTCCACATAGCTGGCCTCTCTTTGTTTGCATGGGTTAGGCAGGCCAGCAGCAGCCCTCCTTATGCTGTGCAGAATATGACATGGCCCAAGTAGGACTGCCAAGTTTAATATTTTAATGTGGCCAGAGCACATTTCCTACAGGACAGCTTAAAAATTGGGAGAAGTGAGGAGTGTTAAAATAAAATGCCTAATACATGTTACTAAGGGTGTGTGTGGGGAGGTGGAGGGTATGCGCATTTGTGTGCCTTGGCAGCTAAAGGGCTGAGGAGAATAAAGATAACCACAGAACAGACTCATTGTGCCTTCTAGCCAGCCCTCTAATAATAATATTCTTGATGGTAAGGACCATGTCATTGCTCACCTTTGTATCCTGAGCACCTAGAACAGTAGATTGACAAAGCTAGGGGCTAAGGCACTATTTATAGAATGGACTCCTTTTGAGAAAACATAGCTATAACTTAATGCTTGCCTACTGTGTGCCAGGCACTTAAGCGTTTCTATTTTAATTCAGTGACTCTGAGACAGATCTGATTTGCCTTTTGTTGTTCATCAAAGGCTTCTTTTATTTACTTTTTAAGTATTTCCTAAAACTAGACCTTCCTCTCTATTCCCTCTGCTACCAGGTCAGACCAGAGCAAAAGATTTCTCTCTGGCAGCCTTTTCCCCAGCTGGCCTCCCATCATCACCAGTGCCAGTTACCTAATCTGTCACTCTTCAATGGCTTGTCTCTCTTAAAGGACAAAGTCCAAGCCCCTTCTTTTTTGGCAGCATAAAAGGCCCCTTCTGCCTTTATCTCCAGCTTTCTAGCTATTTTAATTAGCACATGTACTTTATTCAGATTTCCTTAGTTTTTACCTAATATCCTTTCCTATTCAAGGGTCCCATCCAGGACACCACAGTACATTTAATTGTCATATCTCTTTAGTCCCCTCTTGGCTGTGACAGTTTCCCAGACTTGGCTTATTTTTGATGACCTGGCATCATCAACATTTAAGGAGTCAGGTATTTTGCAGAATGTCCCTCAACTGGGACTTGTCTGATTTTTTCTCATGATTAGACTGAGGTAATATGCTTTTGGGAGAAAGACACAGAGGTAAAGTGCCCTTCTCATTGTAAATATCACGGGTACAGCGTATCTACACGATTTATCACTGTGGGTGTTAATCTTGATCTCCTAGCTGAGCTAGTGTTTGCTAGGCTTCTCCACTGTAAAGCTTACTCTTTCTTCTTCTTTTCCATCCTGTCCTCTTTGAAAAGAAGTCTCTATGCACAGCCCACAATCAAAGGGGGAGGGGATAATTTCCATCTTCCAGAGGGGAAGTGTATTGACATAAATTATTTGGAAGACTTTTGCACACGAGGTTTGGCACTTCTCCCGCATTTATTTATACAACCACTTATATCAGTATAGACTCAGAGACATTTATTTTATACTTTGAGTGATAATCCAAAACAATGTTATTTATTTTGTTCTTTGGCCATCAGGAGGACTTTCAGGTTGGCTCTGTGTCCCTTTGACTCGTGCCACATCCTTGTGTGTGTTTATTTGTTTGTTAGCACTACAAGGTGCTCCATTCTCTTCTTGTGTGTTTACTGCCCCAGCCCTAGAATCAGCCATTTCTGCAAGGGGCCCTGGTTCTTTTCATCAGAGATTGATATTAGAAGCTAAGATTTGAGGACTAGGTATAATTTTATTGCATTTTCATCAATGTTACTTTGAATTTACATAGCCACCCATGGCTAAGAGCTACCATTTGGACAATATAGCTCTAGATCGTAACTACTAACATCATAAATATCAAAATACTGGGCTCTGGTAGTTGCCAGGGGCTCGGGGCAGGAGGGGAATGGGGAGATGTTGTTCAAGGGTACAAACTTCTAGTTGTAAGATTGACAAATTTGGGGATCTAATGTACAGCATGATGATTATAGCTAATGATACTATATCATATACTTGCAAGTTGCTAAGAGAGTAGATATTAACGTTCTCACCATAAAAAAGAAACGGTAACTATGTGACAGGATGAAGATGGCCTAAAGCTATGGTGGTAATCATTCTGCCATTTATAAATGTATCAAATCAACACTTTGTACACCTCAAACTTACACAATGTTACATGTCAATTTTATCTCAATAAAGCTGGGAAAAAATACTGGACTCTTTAGAACAATGTGGATCTAATCTCTTTGGCAAGTGTATTAATTTACTTATTTGACAAAGAGTCACTTACCCAATAATGAAGCAGGAAACAGCAGTCCCTAAGAAAGCATAAGCCAGAATAGACCCCAGATTTCTGAAAAAGTGTCTCTGAATAAAACAAAAAAGCAGGAATCACATTGTGATTTTTGACAATGAACATAAGAAACATAATTCTCTAAAAAGTGAAACTTTACTATTTCCATTACATCAAGTAATAACTGAAGTTACTCCTGAATACTATTTATCCATAAAACCATGGTTTTAAAATATCCTTTTTTCTACCAATCACTAAGCAAGCAAACAAGAGCTTAGTAAATTTCAGACAAAACTGCTCTGGCTGATTATATTAAATTACATTATGTCTGTGTGTGTGTGCGCATGCATGTGTATGTGTATGTGTGTGTAAGCAGACCAATCATTTTCAGAGATTTAACCCAAACTCTTTTACTCTATGATTCAGCTAGTCATTTCTAGTTCTGGTGGTACTATAGAAGATTATTACAGATATAAGTTTGAAACTAATAAAGTATGAAAGTACTATCTAAGGAGTTTTCTGCTTAATTATTATCAGAAAACAGTGCCCTAAGTTTCTGCTCATGGCATCTGAGATTTCTCCTGATATGCTTCTGGATTAATTTTTGGATCCTGGAAAAAAGGACAGTAGAGATAAATGAGGAGAAATGAGAAACAGGTAGTTCCATTGAAGATGGGCAAATTTATAAGTTTACATATGTATTTAAGTATATAAATTTGCATACTTATACCAATATAAGTTCTAGCAGTTATTCAGAAAAAGATGGCAAAACTGCAATGTTCTCAATGCTTCTGCACATTCACTGGTTACCTTAAAAAATACACATGTCGGCGCACGCACACACACACGGATTACTTCTCCTAAGTCATTAGGTCTGTGGGATACCCTGACAGGGAAAATCCCTGGTCTTGGGACACTGAGCCATGGTTCTTACTCCTCAAGGCATAACCTGTTTTCATTGGACAATCAGAACTATCAGAACTATCAAAGAAGACAGACAAAATATAGGGCCAGGAACACTATCTAAAAATGTAAAAAGGCAGGAGAGCCCTACATGCCCGCTGAGCAACATCAGGAAAAGAACACAGACAGAAGTCAGCCTGGATCAAGCAGCCAACATGAAGTATGACCAAAGGGCTACAGGCGTCCTCTGGCCTGCAGTCCAAAGAGCCACCAAATGAGGGTGCTGCTTGTACATATTAGGGACACATAATGTTTGCTTCTTAAATCAGTCATTGTCCCCAGTCTTTTTTTTTAAACTAATGTATTTATACACCAATGTTTTGGAAAAAATTAGTTAGATTTTTTTTTAAATCAGTAACTGTGAGCCTACCTGCCTTAAAAATGCCCCATCAAGGGCTTAAACTAGGGAGGGCTAGGAGTACATCAAGATGGAGATGTAAGACCAGTGAAACACATGTGAAACATCCAGGAACAAATTCTAATCCCAGATGCGCTTTCCCTTGCCACTCAGCTTTCTTTTGGGTAACCATCTCTGTAGTTTGGCTATATTAAGTAAATTCACATTCAAGATACTAGCCAAAACAAAAAATTAGGAATGCACATCTGCCACCTAAAATACACTCATAATATATTCTAAAATTATATCATTCATCCCCATTCATGTCTGCTGATATGAACTGGAATTTTACTACACCTTGAAAAGGTATTACATGCCACTTAGGTGTGTATTATTACACATTATATTTAACTATTTATTTCATAGTTAACAAAGTATTTTCACATATATTGACCCATCCAATTCTCACAACAACTCCATCGTGAAGGTGTTATGTGGACCATTTTATGAAAGACATCAAAAGATACACAATGGGCTGCTTAAAGTGACACATCAACCAAACTACAGCACCAGACCTGGAAAGCAGGTCTCCTGACCCAAGGGCATTGCACTCTTACTGCACAAGCTACCCTTCTTGATGCCCACCACATCCTTTTAAAGAGGAAAGTATGGGACTTCCTAGTGCTAGTACTGGATTCTGGTAGAATCCTCTATCATGCATTCTCTTCTTATTTAGTCATAATGGTTCAAAGTCATGTGTGGTTCACATGACCATGACTGGTTCAGAGTCTCCCCTACTTTTCTCTCTCCATTATAGAATGACAGAAAAAGACAAAAGGAGACGTCATGTCCTGGTAAAGCCTTCAAGAATATAAGTCTGAGACAGATCAGGATTAGAAGGTTTGCTTTCAATGAAAAACCCACCTACATTCCAATTCCTGGCTGTACCATTCTAAGCTTTAAACTCCTACTCCTTCTCCCATTCCCCACTGACAAATGTTAACATGTTTGTGAGGGCAGAAGTGGGCGTGTGCATGCATGCACGTGTTTGGTGGGGGAGTTTCACAAAACATGAAGGCTTCTACAGGTGAATTCCTTCCCTGCCAAGGCCTGGTAAGCAAACTGTAAGGGGCAGGACAAAATCAAAGCTAATCCCAATAATATTTTTTAAAGTTAGAAATAAATAGGCCCACGTCTGCATGACACAGTATATGTGCACAGGTCCAAGGATCTGAATATATCTGTTTATTTACCTGCAGTTAAACAGTGAAATATTTATGACACATTTAATTGGCAACAGGTTTAATCAGAGACAACAACCATATAAAAACAAACTGCAAGTGCCTTTATAAGTACTATTTTAAAAAGAAAGGGACTAAGTTAATAGATGATAATTTGAGACTAGCACTTCAAAAACAACTTAAATTGGTAACTGGCAAAGCCTGTTATTTTTCTTCTAAGAAAATGAGGCTGACAAAGAGAAGGTTCTGCAAAAACAAGCATTTTTCAGCCATTAGAGTAGCTTTCACAATCAATGATTTGGTTTCATTTTAAAGCAACTGCAACCTTGATTACATGAAGATTAGTTATTTAGAATAGAAAATCATTCATCACCCATTTGATCTAAAGAGGAATGTCTATGAGCAAGGGTAAAGCCATCTTGACAAATCTTCCATAATGACCCCTGACTCACCTTATCCTCTCCCCACATCCTGTATGCACTGCAAACAGGGAACATTCCAAAGATAAAATCTCACATGGGGGGACGAAGCCAAGATGGTGGCGTGAGTAGAGCAGCGGAAATCTCCTCCCAAAACCACATATATTTTTGAAAATACAACAAAGACAACTCTTCCTAAAAGAGACCAGAAGACACAGGACAACAGCCAGACTACATCCATACGTGCGAGAACCCAGCACCTCATGAAGGGGGTAAGATACAAGCGGCGGCCAGGTGGGACCCGAGCGCCCCTCACTCCAGCTCCCGGCGGGAGGAGAGGAGTTGGAGCGGGGAGGGAGAGGGAGCCCAGGACTGCTAAACACCCAGCCCTAGCCATCCGCACCAGAGCACAGACACAGTACATGGGTGCAGAAAACTAGGGAAACAGGACAGTAAGACCTATGAGCGGGTCACCACAGCCAGCGCCCTGGGGACAAAGAAAAGCGAGTGCTTTTTGAACGTCTTAAAGGGACAGGGACCCTACCATTGGACGGAAGCATCCAGGGACACGTAGCCTAGCACCTGGGAATCCCAGAGAACTCAGGAAACCCTAACCCCTTGGGCAGCAGCACACCTCGGAGGCCCCTCACGGAGATAAACAGCCTCCTGGCCGTTTCCCCTCCAACGTGGCTCTGCCATATCGGAGCAGAAGCCTGAGGCAGGCCACGCCCACAGCAACTGCAGAGCTAAAAATCCACAGAGACCAGGCAAGAATAAGAAGCCCCGTCTGTGCACAGCTGCATAGCAAAAGCCACTAGAGATCACTGTTCTCCCAGGAGAGGAAGGCCACAAACCAAAAAGAAGGTACATTCTCCGAGCCGTCACTCGGGCCAGCTCCACAAACTATCTCTATCATCATGAAAAGGCAGAATTTGAGGCAGACCAAGATCACAGAGTCAACCCCTGAGAAGGAGATAGACCTAACCAGTCTTCCTGAAAAAGAATTCAAAATAAAAATCATAAGCATGCTGACGGAGCTGCAGAGAAATATACAAGAGCTAAGGGATGACGTCCAGAGAGAGATTACAGAAGTGAAACAATCTCTGGAAGGATTTATAAGCAGAATGGATAAGACGCAAGAGGCCATTGATGGAATAGAAACCAGAGAACAGGAACACATAGAAGCTGACGCAGAGAGAGATAAAAGGATCTCCAGGAATGAAACAATATTAAGAGAACTCTGATCAATCCAAAAGGAACAATATTCACATTGTAGGGATACCAGAAGAAGAAGAGAGAGAAAAAGGGATATAAAGTGTCTTTGAAGGAATAATTGCTGAAAACTTCCCCAAACTGGGGGAGGAAATAATCAATCAGACCACAGAAGTACACAGAACTCCCAAAAGAAGGGACCCAAGGAGGACAACAGCAAGACACGTAATAATTAAAATGGCAAAGATCAAGGACAAGGACAGAGTTTTAAAGGCAGCTAGAGAGAGGAAAAAGGACACCTACAAAGGAAAACCCATCAGGCTATCATCACACTTCTCAACAGAAACCCTACAGGCCAGAAGAGAATTGCATGATATATTTAATGCAATGAAACAGAAGGGCCTTGAATCAAGAATACTGTATCCATCACGATTATCATTTAAATATGAAGGAGGGATTAAACAAGTCCCAAACAAGCAAAAGTTGAGGGAATTTGCCTCCCAAAAACCACCTCTACAGGGTATTTAAGAGGGACTGTTCTAAACAGGAGCACCCCTAAAACTAAATAACTGTCAACAGAGAAAATAAAATCACAGCAAAGAAAGCAGACAACCCAAATACTAACTAAAGGCAAAACATAAAATCAACTACTCACAAAAGTAGTCAAAGGAAACACAAAAGAGCACAGAATAAAACAACCAACATATAAAGACTGCAGGAGGAGGAATAAGAAAGGAGATAAATAAAGAAACATCAGACAGTGTTTATAATAGCTCAATAAGCGAGTTAAGTTAGACAGCAAAATAGTAAAGAAGCTAACCTTAAACCTTTGGTAACCATGAATCTAAAGCCTGCAATGGCAATAAGCACAGATCCTTCAATAGTCACCCTAAATGTAAATAGAATAAATGCACCAATCAAAAGACACAGAGGAATAGAATGGATAAAAAACCAAGACCCATCTATATGCTGCTTACAAGAGACTCACCTCAAACCCAAAGACATGCAAAGACTAAAAGTCAAGGGATGGAAAAACATATTTCATACAAACAACAGGGAGAAGAAAGCACGTGTTGCAGTACTAGTATGACACAAAATAGACTTCAAAACAAAGAAAGTAACAAGAGATAAATAAGGACATTACATAATCATAAAGGGTTCAGTCCAACAAGAAGATATACCCATTATAAATATATATGCACCCAATACAGGAGGACAAGCATATGTGAAACAAATACTAATAAAACTAAAGGAGGAAATACAATGCAATGCAATCATTTTAGTAGACTTCAACATGCCACTCACCCCAAAGGATAGATCCACCTGACAGAAAATAAGTAAGGACACGGAGGCACTGAACAACACACTAGAACACATGGACCTAACAGACATCTATAGAACTCTACATCCAAAAGCAACAGGATACACATTATGTGCAAGTGCACATGGAACATTCTCCAGAATAGGCCACATACTAGGCAACAAAAATAGCCTCAGTAAATTCTAAAAGATTGAAATTCTACCAACCAACTTTTCAGACCACAAAGGTATAAAACTAGAAATAAATTGTACAAAGAAAACAAAAAAGGCTCACAAACACATGGAGGCTTAACAACATGCTCCTAAATAATCCATGGATCAAAGAACAAATTAAAATAGAGATGAATGAATATATGGAAACAAATGACAACAACAACACAAAGCCCCAACTTCTGTGGGACACAGTGAAAGCAGTCTTAGGAGGAAAGTATATAGCAATGCAGGCATATATAAAAAAGGAAGAACAATCCCAAATGAATACTCTAACATCACAATTATTGAAACTGGAAAAAGAAGAACAAATGAGGCCTAAAGTCACCAGAAGGAGGGACATAGTAAAGATCAGAGAATAAATTAACAAAATTGAGAAAAATAATAGAAAAAATCAATGAAACCAAGAGCTGGTTCTTTGAAAAAATAAACAAAATAGATAAGCCTCTAGCCACACTTATAAAGAGAAAAAGAGAATCAACACACATCAACAGAATCAGAAACGAGAAAGGAAACATCACAACGGACCCAACAGAAATACAAAGAATTATTAGAGAATATTATGAAAACCTATATGCTAGGAAGCTGGAAAACCTAGAAGAAATGGACAACATCCTAGAAAAATACAACCTTCCAAGACTGACCAAGGAAGAAACACAAGATCTAAACAAACCAATTACCAGCAAAGAAATTGAAGTGGTAATCAAAAAACTACCTAAGGAAAAAAAAACCAGGCCAGATGAATTTACCTTGGATTTTTATCAGACATACAGAGAAGATATAATACCCATGCTCCTTAAACTTTTCCAAAAAATAGAAGAGGAGGGAATACTCCCAAACTCGTTCTATGAAGCCAACATCACCCTAATATCAAAACCAGGCAAAGACCCCACCAAAAAAGAAAATTACAGACCAATATGCCTGATGAATGCAGATGCAAAAATACTCAATGAAATATCAGCAAACCGAATTCAAAAATATATCAAAAGGGTCATACATCACGATCAACTGGGATTCATCCCAGTGATGCAAGGATGGTACAACATTCGAAAATCCATCAACATCATCCACCACATCAACAAAAAGAAAGACAAAAACCACATGATCATCTCCATAGATGCTGAAAAAGCATTCGACAAACTTCAACATCCATTCATGATAAAAACTCTCAGCACAATGGGTATAGAGGGCAAGTACCTCAACATAATAAAGGCCATATATGATAAACCCACAGCCAACATCATACAGAACAGCGAGAAGATGAAAGCTTTTCCTCTGAGATCGGGAACAACACAGGGATACCCACTCTCCCCACTGTTATTTAACATAGTACTGGAGGTCCTAGCCACGGCACTTAGACAAAACAAAGAAATACAGGGAATCCAGATTAGTAAAGAAGAAGTTAAACTGACACTATTTGCAGATGACATGATGTTGTACATAAAAAACCCTAAAGACTCCACTCCAAACTACTAGAACTGACATCGGAATACAGCAAACTTCCAGGATACAAAATTAACACACAGAAATCTGTTACTTTCCTCTACACTATCAATGAACCAATAGAAAGAGAAATCTGGAAAACAATTCCATTCACAATTGCATCAAAAAGAGTAAAATACCTAGGAATAAACCTAACCAAGAAGTGAAAGACCTATACCCTGAAAACTATAAGACACTCTTAAGAGAAATTAAAGAGGACACTAACAATGAAAACTCATCCCATGCTCTTGGCTAGGAAGAATTAATATAGTCAAATGGCCATCCTGCCCAAAGCAATCTACAGATTCAATGCAATCCCTATCAAATTACCAGCAACATTCTTCAAGGAACTGGAACAAATAGTTCAAAAATTTATATGGAAACACCAAAGACCCCGAATAGTCAAAGCAATCCTGAGAAAGAAGAATAAAGTGGGAGGGAACTCACTCCCCAACTTCAAGCTCTACTACAAGGCCATAGTAATCGAGACAATTTTGTACTGGCACAAGAACAGAGCCACAGACCAGTGGAACAGATTAGACTCCAGACATAAACCCAAACATATATGGTCAATTAATATTCGATAAAGGAGCCATAGACATACAATGGGAAATGACAGTCTCTTCAACAGATGGTGCTGGCCAAACTGGACAGCTACATGTAAGAGAATGAAACTGGATCACTGTCTAGCCCCATACACAAAAGTAAGCTTGAAATGGATCAAAGACCTGAATGTAAGTCATGAAACAATAAAACTCTTAGAAAAAAACATAGGCAAAATTCTCTTGGACCGACTTAAAAATAAGCCATCAAGATTAAAGATGGTGGCATGAGAGGAGAGACAGAGGCTTCCTCCTCAAACTGGATACAATTAGAAAATTTAATTGGCACAACTAATCCTGAGAGAGCAACAGGAAAGAGGACGGTGTCAGACTGCATACACATGGAGAAAAGAGCAGAACTCACAGAATGGGGTAACATACCAGAGCTGTGACACAAGCTCTGCATGACACAAGCACCTCCTCCACCCCAGGTCACTGGCAGGAGGAAGAGAAACGGAGCAGGAAGGGAATGGAAGGCTTAGGACTGCTGAATACCTAGGTCTGGAGATCTGCTCTGGGGGCACAAACCTACATTTCATGGTGTTTTCATGAGACTTGCATGACTACCAGGTTGGAAAGTTAATACAGGCAGAGTTCCTGGGGAGACTGGGATTCTGGCTACTTCTGGAAACCAGGGATTCATATCCAGCTGCTGTGGAACAAAAACATACCTGTGTTACCGGCCCACTGGCTGAGGCAGTGGAGACAGGCACAGAAGCCAGGAGGCGGGGAACAGCTCTTTCCTCCCCCCAGGTACCAGTACTGCTCCCCTGCGACCCTGGACATTGCTTCAGGGGCTGAGCAGTGCCAGAATAGAGCTTCTGGACACTAGCGGGCGCCATACACAAACATGAAATGCCAAAGGAACCTTGTCCAGAGTAAAATTATTAATACAACCCCCAAGAAAGATTTAAATGATATGGACTTCGTGACTCTTCCTGAAAGGGAGTGCAAAATAAAAATCATCAATACTCTAATGGAGGTATGGAAAGACATCCAAGAACTCAGGAATGAAATCAGGTTCGGAGATCCAATCGTTGAAGAGCACGATGGAGGGTATTAAAAGCAGGTTGGATACGGTGGAGGAGATAAATAAAATAGAAACTAGAGAAGAGGAACACAAAGAAGCTGAAGCACAGAGACAAAAAACAATCTCTAAAAATGAAAGAATATTTAGAGAACTGTGAGACCAATCCAAGCGGAACAATATTCGCATTATAGGGATACAAGAAGAAGAAGAGAGAGAGAAAGGGATGGAAAGTGTCTTTGAGGAGGTAGTTGCTGAAACCTCCCCAATCTGGGGGAGGAAATAGTCGCTCAGACCACAGAAGCACACAGAACTCCCAAAAACAGGGACCCAAGGAGGACAACACCAAGACACATAATAATTAAAATGGGAAAGATCAAGGATACGGACAGACTGTTAAAAGCAGCCAGAGGCAGAAATAAGGTCACATACAAAGGAAAGCCCATCAGGCTAACATCAGACTTCTCAGCAGAAACCTTACAGGCCAGAAGGGAGTGGCATGATGTATTTAATACCATGAAGCAGAAGGACCTGGAACCAAGATTACTTTATTTGGCAAGATTATCATTTAAATTTGAAGGAGGGATTAAACAATTTCCAGATAAGCAAAAGCTGAGAGAGTTTATCTCCCACAAACCATCTCTGCAGTCTATTTTGGAGGGACTGCTATAGATGGAAGTGTTCCTAGGGTTGGACAGCTGTCACCAGAGGTACACGGTAGGGAGGGTGGAGCAGCTGATTGCAAGGCAAATGCAAAATTAAATTGACTATCCCCAAAGTCAATCAAGGGATAGACAAAAAGTACAGAATTTGATACCTAATATATAAAGAATGAAGGAGGAAGCAAAACAAGGAGAAATAGAAAAGAACCTTTAGATTGTGTTTGTAACAGCATACTAAGTGAGTTAAGTTAGACTCTTAGATAGTAAGGAAAGTAACCTGGAACCTTTGGTAACCACGAATCTAAAGTCTGATTGGCAATAAGTACATACCTATCGATAATCACACTAAATGTAAATGGACTGGATGCACCAATCAAAAGATATAGAGTCACTGAATGGATAAAAAAACAAGACCCATCTATATGCTCCTTACAAGAGACTCACCTCAAACCCAAAGACATGCAAAGACGAAAAGTCAAGGGATGGAAAAAGATATTTCATGCAAACAATAGGGAGAAAAAAGCAGGTGTTGCAGTACTAGTATCAGACAAACTAGAATTCAAAACAAAGAAAGTAACAAGAGACAAAGAAGGACATTACATAATCTTAAAGGGCTCAGTCCAAGAGGATATAACCATTATAAATATATATGCACCCAACACAGGAGCACCAACATATGTGAAAAAAATACTAACAGAACTAAAGGAGGAAATACAATGCAATGCATTCATTCTGGGAGACTTCAACACACCATTCACTCTAAAGGACAGATCCACCAGACAGAAAATAAGTAAGGACACAGAGGCACTGAACAACACACTAGAACAGATGGACCTAATAGACATCTATAGAACTCTATACCCAAAATCAACAGGATACACATTCTTCTCAAGTGCACATGGAACATTCTCCAGAATAGACCACATATTAGGCCACAAAAAGAGCCTCAGAAAATTCCAAAAGACTGAAACGCTACCAACCAACTTCTCAGAACACAAAGGTATAAAACTAGAAATAAATTGTTCAAAGAAAGCAAAAAGGCTCAAAAACACATGGAAGCTTAACAACAAGCTTCTAAATAGTCAATGAATCAATGACCAAATTAAAATGGAAATCAAGCAATATATGCAAATAAATGACAACAACAACACCAACCCCAACTTCTGTGGGACGCAGCAAAAGCAGTCGTAAGAGGCAAGTATATAGCCATCCGGGCATATTTAAAGAAGGAAGAACAAACCCAAATGAATAGTCTAACATCACAATTATCAAAATTGGAAAAAGAAGAACAAATGAGGCCTACAGTCAGCAGAAGGAGGGACATAATAAAGATCAGAGAAGAAATAACAAAATTGAGAAGAATAAAACAATAGAAAAAAATCAATGAAACCAAGAGCTGCTTCTATGAGAAAATAAACAAAATAGATAAGCCTCTAGCCAGACTTATTAAGAGAAAAAGAGAATCAACACACATCAACAGAATCAGAAACGAGAAAGGAAACATCACAACGAACCCAACAGAAATACAAAGAATTATTAGAGACTACTATGAAAACCTATATGCTAAGAAGCTGGAAAACCTAGGAGAAATGGACAACTTCCTAGAAAAATACAACCTACCAAGACTTACCAAGGAAGAAACACAAGTTTTAAACAAACCAATTACCAGCAAAGAAATTGACGTGATAATCAAAAAACTACCTAAGAAAAAAAACCCCAGGCCAGATGGATATACCTTGGAATTTTATCAGACATACAGAGAAGATATAATACCCATTCTCCTTAAACTTTTCCAAAAAACAGAAGAGGAGGGAATACTCCCAAACTCATTCTATGAAGCCAACATCACCCTAACACCAAAACCACACAAAGACCCCACCAAAAAAGAAAATTACAGACCAATATGCCTGATGAATGTAGATGCAAAAATACTCAATAAAATATTAGCAAACCGAATTCAAAAATATATGAAATGGGTCATACACCACAACCAACTGGGATCCAACTCAGGGATGCAAGGATGTTACAACATTCAAAAATCCATCAACATCATCCACCACATCAACAAAAAGAAAGACAAAAACCACATGATCATCTCCATAGATGCTGAAAAAGCATTCGACAAAATTCAACATCCATTCATGATAAAAACTCTCAGCACAATGGGTATAGAGGGCAAGTACCTCAACATAATAAAGGCCATATATAATAAACCCACAGCCAACATCATACAGAACAGCGAGAAGCTGAAAGCTTTTCCTCTGAGATCGGGAACAAGACAGGGATGCCCACTATCCCCACTGTTATTTAACATAGTACTGCAGGTCCAGCCACGGCAATTAGACAAAACAAAGAAATACAAGGAATCCAGACCGGTAAAGAAGAAGTTAAACTGTCACTATTGCAGATGACATGATATTCTACATAAAAAACCCTAAAGAGTACACTCTAAAACTACTAGAACTGATATCGGAATACAGCAAAGTTGCAGGATACAAAATTAACACACAGAAATCTGTTACTTTCCTCTACACTATCAATGAACCAATAGAAAGAGAAATCTGGAAAACAATTCCATTCACAATTGCATCAAAAGAGTAAAATACCTACTAATAAACCTAACCAAGGAAGTGAAAGACCTATACCCTGAAAACTCAAAGACACTCTAAAGAGAAATTAAAGAAGACAGTAACAAACGGAAACTCATCTCATGCGCTTGGCTAGGAAGAATTAATATAGTCAAAATGTCCATCCTGCCCAAAGCAATATACAGATTTGAAGCAATCCTTATCAAATTACCAACAACATTCTTCAACGAACTGGAACAAATAGTTCAAAAATTCATGTGGACACACCAAAGACCACGAATAGCCAAAGCAATCCTGAGAAAGAAGAATAAAGTCGGGGGGATCTCCCTCCCAAACTTCAAGCTCTACTACAAGGCCATAGTAATCGAGACAATTTTGTACTGGCACAAGAACAGAGCCACAGACCAGTGGAACAGTTGAGAGACTCCAGATATTAACCCAAACATATATGGTCAATTAATATTCAATGAAGGAGCCATGGACATTCAATGGGGAAATGACTGTCTCTTCAACAGATGGTGCTGGCAAAACTGGACAGCTGTCATGATATTCTACATAAAATGTAAGAGAATGAAACTGGATCACTGTCTAACCCCATACACAAAATTAAATTCAAAATGGATCAAAGACCTGAATGTAAGTCATGAAACCATAAAAGTCTTAGAAAAAAACATAGGCAAAAATCTCTTGGACATAAACATTAGCGAGTTCTTCATGAACATACCTCCCCGGGCAAGGAAAACAAAAGCAAAAATGCACAAGTGGGACTATATTAAGCTGAAAAGCATCTGTACAGTAAAGGACACCATCAATAGAACAAAAACGTCCCCTACAGTATGGGAGATTATATTCGTAAATGACAGATCCGATAAAGGCTTGACATCCAAAATATATAAAGATCTCACCCACCTCAACAAACAAAAAGCAAATAATCCAATTAAAAAATGGGCAGAGGAACTGAACAGACAGTTCTCCAAAAAAGAAATTCACATGGCCAACAGACACATGAAAAGATGCTCCACATCGCTAGTTACCAGAGAAATGCAAATTAAAACCATAATGAGATATCACCTCACACCAGTAAGGATGGCTACCATCCAAAAGACAAGCAACAACAAATGTTGGTGACGTTGTGGAGAAAGGGGAACCCTCCTACACTGCTGGTGGGAATGTAAATTAGTTCAACCATTGTGGAAAGCAGTATGGAGGTTCCTCAAAATGCTCAAAATAGACTTACCATTTGACCCAGGAATTCCACTTCTAGGAATTTACCCCATGAATGCAGCACTCCAGTTTGAAAAAGACAGATGCACCCCTATGTTTATCACTGCACTATTTACAATAGCCAAGATATGGAAGCAACCTAAATGTCCATCAGTAGATGAATGGATAAAGAAGATGTGGTACATATACACAATGGAATATTACTCAGCTATAAGACAAAAACAGATCCTACCATTTGCAACAACATGGATGGAGCTAGAGGGTATTGTGCTCAGTGAAATAAGCCAGGCGGAGAAAGACAAGTACCAAGTGATTTCACTCATATGTGGAGTATAAGAACAAAGGAAAATTTTAGGAACAAAACAGCAGCAGAATCACAGAACCCAAGAATGGACTAACAGTTACCAAAGGGAAAGAGACTGGGGAGAATGGGTGGGTAGGGAGGGATATAGGCAGGGAAGAAGAAAGGGGGTATTATGATTAGCATGTATAATGTGGGGGGTGGGGGAAAGGGAGGGCTGTGCAACACAGAGAAGACAAGTAGTGATTCTACAACATCTTGCTATGCTGATGGACAGTGACTGAAATGGGGTTTGCGGGGGGGACTTGGTGTAGGGGAGAGCCTAGTAAACCTAATGTTCTTCATGTAATTGTAGATTAATGATGAAAAAAAGGGGGGATTACTCCCTGATAGGATAAAATTAACTGCAAATCAATGATTAATGCATGCTTTACATATACTTCATTTGATCTTTTAAAGGGTGTCGGATGATCAGCTATGGAAGTACATTTTTCTAATAATATTTCTTTCTCTTATAAAAAAAGCAGTTCCTGTGTGGTGGTCTCCAATAGGCTCTTCACAATGGTATAAAGGGCATATCAAAGTGTGGGCAAAGGGTTTTTTTGTGTTTATACAGAGGATCAAAGCCTAATTTGGCTACCCAGAAAACGAAGTAAGATACAATATGAAGAAGAACTTCCAACATCAACATCCTCTGGAAGAGTCATTCCAGAAGATGATCATCAAAAAACTTCAATAAAGATCCTGGCGCTGTTGCAGTTGTAGCTGCATTCATCCCGCCAGTTCCTGGACTTGCTGTTGGAATGCAGTAGGAGATATCTAAGCTGGCCTGTGCATACAATAAAACAACAAATTTGACTGGTTCTATATTGTCGGAACTCAACCAAGAATTCGGAGAAGTGTGAGTTGCAGTGCTTCAAAATCGTGCTACTATAGACCATCTATTGTTAAAAGAACATATGGGATGTGAACAGTTCCCAGTAATGTGTTGTTTTAATTTGTCTAATTTTTCTCAAACTATTCAAATTCAGTTAGACAATATCCATAATATTATTGATAAGTTTTCACAAATGCCTAGGGTACCTAACTGGTTTTCTTGGTTTCACTGGATATGGCCGGTAATTGTAGGCCTGCTTTTGTTATGTATCTGTATTCCTATTCTGTTAATGTGTGTACGCAATTTAGTTAGTAGTTTGTTAAAACCTATACATGCTTACGTTACTCTACAAGAAGTTATGTCAAAGAAATAATCAATATTCCCATGTTTTCTTCTGTCTGCTACTTCTATAGCTTTTCTTCTTCCTTCTTAATTACAGCCCTTTAGTAGAATTCGTGCCTCATATCGAAAATTACCGAGTATCATAATTCTTCCAAGTGGTAAAGATACCTCAAGACAAATGCTGGGCATAGAAGCCACAGGGCATAAATCTGCAAAGAAGTAAAAAGCTAACCTTTTCAAAGAATATTGTTCTCTCTCACTTACCAACTTTACATCTTCCTGTATGGCCCCGGAAGACAGCTGGTTATCCAGAGACAGGTAAGATTCCTCAAGGGAGGAACAACCTAAGACAGGCACAGTTGCAGGGGGGCCATCAGGTGAGAAATTGGGGATCAACGGAGGTGAGGCTTAGAACCTCACCCCCCGTTTTGAGAGAAATCTGCATCCGTGGATGTTTTGTTGCCCTTGTCCAACTTGAATTAATACTTAGTCTATAGACACAGACCTGATCGTCTACACTTGCCCTCTTACAGCACTAAATTATGCTTTCTATCTTTATCTTGCATCTACCTACCACTTCAGCATTTTATTTAAAAAAAATAAGGGAGAAATGTGGGATTCACATATAAATCAAGTATAAAAATCAAATAAATAATCATATCTGACTTGATTGTTTATAGCTCATGATGCGTGATCAAAACCGAAAGTTTCTGTGATATGACTGCCGTTGCACTGTTCACCATGTAAGAACTTATTCACCATGTAAGAACTTGTTCACCATGTAAGAACTTGTTCGTTATGCTTCAGAAGATTGGAGACTGTTGAGAGTTAGGCTTGGGTTTGATTAATGATTGTGCATTGAGTCCCCTATACAGAATTTTATTGTTGTTAACATCCATTTGATCAATAAATATGAGAGATGCCCTCTCAAAAAAAAATGAATTATAGATGATGATTTTGGATCTTTAGATTCGCTCACCACACCCCTCAGCATAGTTGATGAGTTTTGCCAAAAGTATTAGCTTTGGCTGGAATCTCAAATGGGATAAAGAACAGCACGTTTCAGCTGACAAAGATCAACAGGGCAACAGGACAAAACTCATGTATGACAAAAATCAGGAGATTGCTGTTTGAAACCTCACTGCAGCACAGTCTCATTTGTGCTGCATACTTGGATGGATAGTCCTATATAGGGATGAGAGTGCTGACAGTCTATTCAAAATTGGGGTCGGGGCAATGGTTTTACTTTATAAAATGGAAAAGCCACTTCTTAGGATTAGAAAAATAATCAAGATTGAAGAGTGAGGGGTGGGAAAACTAAAATTTCCCATCACCAAGGCATGGCTCAAGATGCCAGGCCCCTCCCTCTCAGGGACAACTGCTATCTTCTCTTGGGTATTACATGGAGATGATAACTCATCATCCACATGAAAATCTTCATTTCTACAGAAAGCATCACTGATTGACAAGTACATAAAAACCAAAAATTCCCTTGAGTGCTAGCATTTAAGTCACCAAATTCAAAAACATCCACTGGGATAGGAGCCCTAAAAGAATATGTATTAAGTTCTCATCATAAGAGTTTGACAGGAATACAGATATTGAATCTGTAAGACTGTTGAGTCCCATGAATTGGTAGCCATCAAATAAAAGATCCCATCTTGTCTGTATTTATATGAATTAAGAAATGTAAGGTTGTTAGCAAAGAGGACCATTCAATTTTTCACTTTAATTGACCTTATATTGTAGGAAAATGTCAAAAAAAAGTCCTGGTGTAGTACTGAATGTTGTTAGGCCTTGGCAATTGGCCTTCCATGGCTAAAAAAGTGAACTTTAGAAAGAATCAGTTGTACTGCTGAATAATTCTTATAAATATACATACTGAGTCCAATGTTGAAACTTGAAATAACTATAGTTGTGGTATTCTGAGATTTGTATCCCTGCATGCCTTTTATGAATGCAAAAAAGAAAATCCTCTCCATCTCTTATTCTTTTACTATTTTAGATGTCTCCAAAAAACTCTCTAGACTTCAGCCAGTGAGGCTGAATGCTCCTCAGGCAAACTTTTGCAAGTGTAAGCACTCAGGGGTTTCACTAAGGCATGGCTGATACAGCTTTCAGATGAATTGTATCTTACGGGTTATAGAATTATGCACCAACAGCTAAACGAAGCGATTAGAAGCTGAAATATCGTGATACACTGTGTAACGTCATACAATCACATGTAATGTTTGGTAAACATACACCTCCTTGTCATTTTGTATCTATTTATACAGAATTAAAAATAAAGTGCAGAACTAAAAGCAAATAGAAAAAAAAAAAACCTCACTTGGAACTAACAACATTGGTAGTACATCAGCCCCTGCTTTGACTAAACACACAGATGACCCCCGTGTGTTGACCCTTTCTCCTTGCCTCTATAAATTAGCCTCCCTAAACAAAAAGTGGTGCCAAGATCTTAATCATCTTGCAGCCACCCAGGGTAAGCTTCTGTAGGTAAGATCCCCTCAATAAACCACTAAGTACAAGCTGAACTTATCAGCCTCTTTCTTTGGTCTCACAGCCCCTTCAGCCTTCAGGGGTTGGTTCACTTATACCTCCCCAAAGTGCAACAAGGAGTTCCCAAATTCTTCATTTAGATAAAGAATAACATTATTTATACCTATAGAATCATCTCTCTGTTACATGTCAATAGCTGACATGTAGATTCAGATGACTTTGGCAAACCTGTAGATTAGTCAGAAAAAGGATATGTCTTTTGATACAGAAAACCTAAATATGGAGGGAGTGTAGCACAAAGGAACAACCTTGAGCCCTGGGGTTAGACAGACAGGGCATAACCTTGACTCAGTCCTTTACCACCTACATAACCTCATACATGTTGACTAATCATTCTGAGTTTTTCATCATCGGTAAAATGCAGAACACTCCCTACATGTCTGTGAGTGCACAAATAGGTGGGTTGGTGTGCAGAATCTCTAAAGGGAGAGACCAATTTGACCCTGACTTGCAGTCTTAACCCTCTTGTACCAGATGGGGTATTGCTCTTGCTCCTATAGCCTTCATGGTGTAAGCAAATGAATCAGGCTTCAGGAGGCCCAGCAATTTCTAGAGTCTCTCCATTTCAGCCTCCCTACCTGTGATTGTGACCAGCCTGGCAGCTAAAGGGCATCTGTCTTCAGTTCATGCAGTAGGTAGTAAGGGGCTTCATTACTAAGGGCTAAGCTAAAATCATCCAATATGTGACACGAGGGACTTTGGGTCATAAATGAATCATTCAATTGCCAGTTAGCTCCTTGTGTCTATTTACCAATGAGTTAGAAACCTGGGGGAAAAGGGGTATGAGCTAATCTCCAACCACCCTTACATTATTAAAGAGTTTATATGATGATTGGAAATAATGTGTATACAACCAGAAATAAAGAATATATGTGAAGCTCCTAATATATATGCTCCATAAACTATAACTGTATTTATGTTGTTTGGAAATAGTTTTAAAACCTTCTGAAAACTGCAGAGTTGCTTTGACAGGAGATCCAGCCTCATGGGCAGGCATCCTCTCATAAAATGAGCTGGGAACTGCTCCCTCCTTTATGTTTTGAAAGTTTGTGTAGGACTGGAATTTCTTCCTTAATGCTTGATAGAATTCACAAGTGAAGCCATCTGGACTTGTAGAAAGGTTTTTAATTATAAACTCAATTTCTTTAATTAACATAAGTCTGTTCAAGTTTTCTATCTCTTTCAAGTTTTGGTAATTTGTATCTTTCAAGGAATTTGTCCATTTCATTTGGATTGTCAAGTTTATTGGCACAAAGCTGTTCATAGTATTCCCTTATTGTCCTTTTATGTCTGAAGGGTCTTTAGTGATGTTCCCTCTTTCGTTCCTGATATAGGTCATTTGTTTTTTTTCCTCTATTTCTTTTCTTGATTGCTCTATGTAGAGGTTTTATCAATTTGGAAGGCATTCCCTAGTTCCTAAGAATATTGCTGAGTTTTATTGGTAGCCAAGATCTCCATTCTCTAGGCTCACTGAAAAGACTTCCTTTAGTCTCCATGCACAAAAACAGCTGAAACAAGCTCCTTGGCTGATCTGAGGGAGGCCTTTTTGGAGGCTAAATTTTCACAGAATACACCTACAATGGGAGAAGAAGGGATTCACTTACACTAATTGTAAAGGTATTTGGTATTTTAAATAACTAGAGACTTAGATCCAGCCTTACTGCTGAGCACAACAATC
The DNA here is from genome assembly GCF_030020395.1 of Manis pentadactyla. Lineage (NCBI taxonomy): Eukaryota > Metazoa > Chordata > Mammalia > Pholidota > Manidae > Manis > Manis pentadactyla. The sequence goes on from NC_080038.1 coordinate 40,978,812, forward strand.
CTGAATAACAAAGATAGACTTTTTTTTAACTTTTTATTTTGGAGTAATTATAGATTCACAGAAATTGCAAAGACAACATACAGTATTAACCTTTTGAAATTGGATTCCTTTCACTCAGCACAATGCCTATGAGATCCATCCAGGTTGTTGTGATTGTCAATAATTTGCTCCATTTTATTGATGAGTAATATTCCACGGTATGGATGCTTGTTAACCATTCACCTATTGCAGGACATTCTGGTTGTTTCCAGTTTTTGTCTATTACAAATGAAGTTGCTATGAATAATCATATACAGGTTGCTGTGTGAACATAAGTTTTCATTTCTCTGGAATAAATCCTCAGGAATAAAATTGCTGAATCATATGGTAATTTCAGCTTTAGTTTCATAAAAAACTGTGACACTGTTTTCCAGGATGGCTGTACCATTTTACATTCCCACCAGCAACATATGAGAATTCCCGATTTTAAAACAGAAATGAATCACTGATCATGAGTCAACTATATAATCTGAGTGGGTGCATAACACAGTACTGAGCAATCTGGGAGAAGCAAAAAACTAGAAAATTATGTAGGGAGAATAACAGAGAGATTCCCATGCTTTAAGAAATACTGGCAAAAATCTCTTACCTTCTTTAAACTGTATCCAGCATGGAAAATAATTGGAGGCAGCAGAATATTGAAAAAAACCTCTGGATCAAATGTTACCTAAAAGTTTAATAGGAAAAAAAGCCAATTTTTAGTTTAATATCAATTACTGCTATAATATCCTAAGCCATTGACTAAAGCTTGAATATTTAAAGCAAATAACATAAATTTGAAATATCATGGATCCATCACAGAAGAGAAGCCACAGCTCCCCTATGGACTGGCATGCTCTTCTCCACAGAGCACTTCTGACTTCTGCTCCTGGTGTACTGTTTAATATGAATTAACACACAACAAACAGTTCAATACAATTTTGAGAATTCACAGAAAGCTTCTCATCAATGTTTTTAAACAAGAAATAAATCCTGATTTTTATCAAACCTTTATAAAGGTTCAACTGCAATAAAAGATACAGTCATGATTCTCTATTAATTTTCTAGATCCTCCCACAGAATCATTTATAGACATAATTCTGCTGAATTTAAGTTTCCTTTTGAGGGACCAGCCTTTTGTGATACTTGATGTGGCCTAGATCAAAGTCTCTTGTGATGTTATTGGCTTCTTGAACATCAATATAAATTCAGCAGCAATAAGGGACTGAAATTAACTACAGGTTGGTTCAGGGAAATCCCTCTGAAACTATTAGACAGCAAAGTCTTATCATATCCAGAAAAAAAATTAGGAATTTTATAAACCTCCTAACCTTTTTAAAGTGTTTGTTCAGGCTGGTAGATTAATTGGCTCATCTTTCAATTATTTTTAAAGCTTCATTCTAATTATTAAAAGTAAAGTTAGTATTTCTCTTTAGAAACTGGAAATGTTAATCAGCCTAATTAAAAAATTGAATGGTTCCCTCAAATTATGTTTTATTCAAACTTCTTGCTAGGATAATAGTAGTCTGAAAAGCATGAAATGTCAGAATGAGAGGGGACCCTGGACAATACCCAGTATGAGGACACTTGGGCCAAAGAGAGTAGAACTTGCAGGAAGTCATCAAACCCAGTAATGTATGAACCAGCACAAGGTTACCTGATACCCACATTGATACTCTGCATCAAGCTGCCTCAACATGCTGCTTCTCCCCTCAACTAACAGCAATAATCTCAGCCTTGTTTGTTCTCCCACCTTTGCTTTGTGTGGCAAGTTTCAACAGAGAGGACTTGAATAACATTTTTCTAAAGATAATACTGAAAGTCAGCTTCATCTTCTATTATGATCTAAAAGATGGAAATGGGTTGGGATCTCTTCCCTTTTTGCCCCTATCCTATTAGGTCTGAATTTATGTTGCCATTTCAAAATTGCCATTAGCGTGGCATTTACACTGAGAATCTTTCTCAGTTGCATTTAATTTCTCAAATGTTTACAGAAATTCTATGTATTCTTATGAAGTGTTGAGAGGAAAGAGTTCACTAGAACTGTCATTAGGGACACGGAAAATACAGGCACGCTTAATGCTGCAGTTGAGAATAATTTTCTTTAAGGACTAGGGTAGATCCAGAACACAATATAAATTAATTTTTCGAAATTATTGCACACTATACAGCCTTTGACTGCAGGCCTTCATACACATTAGCCTTGTTCTATATTAAAATGGGCTTCCCACAACCTGGATCCTCTAGACTTTATATAGAACCTTTCTGCTGCTAAGCCCAGGTCTATAAGGTGATAGAATGTATGTGGACAAATACAGCTCTCTTGCCTATCATGGAAATCACCTGAGGAGATATATAATCACTTTTCCTGTGGTGCATTTTAGCTATCCCCAACATCAAGTAAAAAACAATGTTTAGACTCAAATTCTAAGATACCAAGATACTCTTCCTCTGAAAATTCATTAAGCCTTTGGCATCAAATACCAATGTAAGTGACACTCAATAAATATTTGTAGAACATAACAAAAGAACCATGAGAGACTAAGAATTACACTTCTGTACACTGAATAAAGAAGCTAGAAGTGGATGCTATCTTGTTTTAAGAAAGGAACCATCTCATGCCTGCATCATAATAAGATATGATAAAAGAAGAGTTTGGGGCTTGAAAGGTGGGCTGAGTGGCGATGTACAAACCCACTGCAGAATAAGTGGCCCATGTCAGCTACTGATCCTAATAAAGCTGAAAGATTCAAGTTCAAATCTGGTTCTGTCTTCTCATCATAGCCCAAAGCATCCTAGCAAAACTGAAAGCCAGAAATGTTACTGATGCTCCAGAAGTTTGAAAGGATTTCTTTCCACAAGGTCAGGATGGAACTGGAAAATCAAAAACCACGTCAAGACAACACTGGGTGAGTGTCCCCAGCTCACCTTCCTCAGCATATCATTCTGCTCTACACTGTTGATCTTGCCAGGGCTGATTTCTCCTTTGAGGGTGTACTCGAAGAACTTCCCACTGACATTCACTAATAAGGTGTTGAAGACCCTGTCTTCTTGGGTGCAGCTGAGGGGCTTGTCATGACCACTGGTGGCAGGGGTGCCATACCTCAGGATCACCCCGACAATGAGTCCTGAAACAGAGCAGAAAAAATATCAGGCCTGCAGAAGGACAGAGAGAGCATGTAAACTATGGCACAGCCCATTTGCAAAAAACTAAGAAAGTCAGAAGTAATCTTAGAGACCAGGTAAGAGTATGTATTTTAGGAGGAACTGCACAATCCCTCAGAAGGTTTAATAATCCATCTACTCTGGTCTAAGTCCCTCAGTCACGAGGAGGAAAAGGTAAGACAGTACCTCTCCTGGTTATTATGGCACTGAGTACTTTCAACAACCAGGTCATGCCTCATATCTCAGGCTTCTGGTGGAGGAAGATGGATGACAAGAAGCAGTGTTTTCTGCCAAAAACAGCACAAAGTAGAGCTGCTGAGTTCTTTGATTTGTACCAGCACCAGCCTTCAAGCCAGTCTGCAGTCATCAGCCACCAAGGACCAAGCTGAGGGAATTTCTAGTTGCCATAAATGCAACTTGCTTTGCCACACATGGAGGAGAGGGCGGCAGGGAAATGCTTTTGTTTATGTCAATTCAAGTCCTAGGGACCATGGAGAAAGTAATTATGTCCCCAGGGGAGGTAAATACCACAGTACAAATTTTTGCAATCAGGATTCGGGGCTGTGGCTCTGACACAGCTAAGATAATCAGCTGCAAGTCTTCAAGTCTCATTCCATTCTTAGTAGAGTTCTCCCATTAGGAAAAACGCCCCAGCAAACTCGTGTATAAGCACTCAATTCTGTGAGGACAGAGTGCTGTTTCCCTGGCCCTGGACAGGAGTCACGTATGCCCAAGCAATGGTGAGTGAAATGTGAAGAAAGCATAAATAACTGCCATACACTTTCTATGATTCTCCCTTAGGAGGAGTGTCTTGCCAATGGGTTTCAGCCCCGGGCAAGTTCACTATGGATTCAGTGTGACCAAAGAAAATGACAGCAAAACGTTCTTGGGGTGAAAGGGTTATACCCAACTTTATTTCCAGGTGGCAGGTCAGTCACTAAAATCCAGTTCACTCAGAGCGAGTCTGCATGCAGCAAGCTGGTCTCTGCCTCTGGGCCCCTCTGCCTGCAGAGCCATCCCGCACAGCCGTCCTCCAGGCCTCTGTGCCTGCACAGCCATCCAGCACAGCCATCCTCTGGGCCTCTGTCCTCGGAGCTGCCACCACTCCAGCCTCTGTTCTGCTCTCCTGCAGCCTTGCAGCCCTGCCACCATGTCGTGCCCAGAGTACTAGGCGGAGCTCTTTATATAGAGTCAACAGCCATGTATTGCCCACAGGTGTGCAGTGAGCTAGTCAACGATGGCCAGGTGAGAATCCTGGCCACAGGAACTCTCATTTTATCCAAAAGGAGAATTTCAGATTTTCCTCTATATTCAGTTATTTGCTAGCAATATTAAAAGATCGAATGGGGAAATGCTGCTGCTCCTCATTTGCCCTTAATGGAGAAAGTTAAATGAGAAAAATGTTTACTATATTTCATGCATAATATTCCATAATGTCTCATCACCAAGACATATGAAAACTCTTGTTGAAGAACATATAATACATAAAGTCTAGAAAAGTACAGCTCTTTAAGCCAAACTCTGTGTCTGTAATTGGTATTGCTTATTATTACTATTATTGACGTGTTAACATATATTTGCAGTGTGTTGACTTTTGTGAAAAAAAATCAAATTATCAAATTTTACTCCAAGTTAAAAATGAGGTTCTTCATATTCTCAACTTGAACAGATATGAAACAATTTTAAAATCTTTAAAAATGTATGAGAAAAATGAGACTTAAATCATGTTGGTCATTAACAACAATAAAAAAGATGATGTCTTTAGGGAAAAATAATCAAAATTCCATAATTCAGAGAGTTCTAGTTATCTAGTGAATGGGCAAAAGCAGGCACTTAAGGTCTTTGGTACCAGTCTTTAGGTCTTATTGCCGGAATTTCAGATTCATTTCTGCTTGTTGGGTGACTAAGCCAGATGGTGACAGACATGGTAAGCCACCACTCAGCCTCTCCCTGCTCAGCCTTGGAGAACACCTCCCAGCTGTGGTCTCTTTGCCATCTTGTGGTTTAGGGTGTTCTGGATGTCTGTGATGATTAGTGAAGTTGTGGGGGTACCTACATTGAGGTGGCTGCTGTGACCTTGGGTCTCTTCTTGAGTTTTCTGCTCCTCTTCATTGTTGTCCAAGGCAAGGAAGGGCCCTAGAGAATCATGGTCTAAAACCCTGATGGATAATGTGTCTCCCTGTTCTACTGCACCCTGGTCATCAGCACCCTCACCACTTCTCCCTGCACAGGAGGGTGGGAATACTCTGGTCAACACCCAAAGGGTCTTTGCATGGAGTAAGGTGTGTGCTGCTGGGCATGTCCCAGGTTCAGTTGCACTCTACAAACCCTCCTTCTTTTTCCCATTCTCATTATTCTGATAATTTTGCTGGTAAGCACAAGGAGGACCCCCAGAATGTCTATAATATAAATCTGCTGCAGATTTACTGCCTGTGAAACCAAATTGAACCAGGTCTGCTTGTCCAGGGACTGGTTGGCAATGCAAAGCCAATCTCTTGAGACACGGTCATTAGCAGACAGAATTTACAGTGAGGTGGCCAAGCAAGGAGATAGGTGGCAAGGATCAAATCAGTCTATTCAGTGACAGGGAAGGAGGTTAGCATAGGGGCAGGTCAGAGCACAGTGATGTGTTACTGGTTCAAGTTTGGGAAATTCTAGTTCCCCTTCAGTTCAGATCTTCAAAAATTAGCTGCACCCTTTGCTTCAGATCATCTTTGCTGATTCCCAGAGCTAGCCTTTCAGCTCTGTTAGAGCAGGTAGACAGCCAGAGATGAGCAGGGAGGCGGAGGGGGACTTTGGTTGATGCTCACATTAGGCTAAATGCTTGCTTACATTCTATACATTCTGTGTAAGTTGTTCTCAGGGATGAGGGGAGTGAGAGTAGAGATAACAGGCCAAAACTAGCTGGTTCCAACATGTAAGAAAAGTTGACCCAAACTTCACCCCAAAGTACATTATACACTCACTAACAAAGTAAAATCCCCACCCCTCTGTCATTAACATAGTAGAAATCACACCTCCCTCTATGCCTTGACACCTCCAGGAAAACCAAATATAATCAAAAAAACTCCCCCAAGTGCAGGAAGGTGGAGCAAGCCTAGAAGACTCCACCTGTTCCCTTTGAAACCTAATCCTACTTAGTGAATGCCCATTTCCCTGTGTATAAAAAGGCTTCCTGATGTTTCCTCAGCATGACCCCCACTAGGTCTGCCAGTACCCCAACTCTCCGATGTGTACTGTTCTCTTGGTCTGAACTTCTATTCTCCAAATAAACTCTTTAATGTTCAATGGCTTTTTCTGCATCTGTTCTTGAGTTCTTTCTCACAATACCAAGGACCTGCCTCTGGTAACAGTTCCAGTGCCTGAAGAATTTTTGTTCCAGGACAGGGAAAAGGTCACTGAGTGAAAGGGCAGATCCCTTCTGTGCAGGCCTAGATGAGGAGGCCAAGGGCTCAACCAGCTTAGGATGCCCTGGCTCCAGGGGTCCTGCAAAAACTCCTGACCTCTCTGCCTTAGAAAAGACCGCAGAGGAAGTGGTAATGAGAGGTGGAGCCAAGATGGCACTGTGAGCAGTACAGTGGGAATCTCCTCCCAAAAACATATATATTTTTGAAAATACAACAAATACAACTATCCCTAAAAGAGAGACCAGAACACACAGGACAACAACCAGACTACATCCACACCTGTGAGAACCCAGCGCCTGGTGAAAGGGGTAAGATACAAGCTGCAGCCCGGCGGGACCCGAGGCCTCTCACCCCAGCTCCCGGCGGAAGGAGAGGAGTCAGAGCAGGGAGGGAGAGGGAGCCCAGGACTGCTAAACACCCAGCCCTAGCCATCCACACCAGAGCACAGATACACAGTGCATCCATGGGGTGCTGAAAACTAGGGAAGCAGGACAGTAAGACCTGTGAGCGGGTCCCACAGCCGGCGCTCCTGGGACAAAGAAAAGCGAGTGCTCTTTGAAAGTCTTAAAGGGACAGGGATCCCACAGCTGGATGGAAGAATTCCAGGTCACAGTCCAGCAGCTGGAAATTCCAGGGAACTCCGGGTGCACTAACTCCCTGAGCAGCAGCTCTGAGAACCCTCACGGAGGTAAACAGCCAAACAGCCCCTGTCCATTACCCCGCCATAGCACAGTAGCAGCCTGAGCCTGGCAACACCCACAGCACGGGAGCTTCCTCCATACTGGCCGGCAAGATACAGAGACCCAGTCTACACGCAATTACCCAACAAAACCCACTAGGGGTCGCAGTTGTCCCAGTAAAGACAGGCCAGGAGCAATTGGAGAAAGTCTAGGCTCTCCCAGCTGACAGACGCTTCAATAGCATACCACTGTGCCTATCAACATGACAAGGCAAAAACATTTGATCCAGGCAAGACTAACCCAGAGAGCTTCGACACCTTCTACATCTTCCCCTGAAAAGGAACCTGGGGAGATAGATTTAACCAGTCCTCCTGAAAAAGAATTCAAAACAAAAGTCATAACCATGCCGATGGACTTGAAGAGAAATATGCAAGAACTAAGGAGGGAGAATACAGAAATAAAAAAATCTCTGGAAGGACTTCAAAGCAGAATGGACGACATGCAAGAGACCATTAATGGACTAGAAAACAGAGAACAGGAACGCAGAGAAGCTGATGCAGACAGAGATAAAAGGATCTCCAGGAATGAAAGAATTTCAAGAGAACTGTGTGACCAAATGAAATGGAACAACATATGCATTACAGGGGTACCAGAAGAAGAACAGAGAGAAAAAGGGATAGCAAGTGTCTTTGAAGAAATAATTGCTGAAAACTTCCCCAAACTAGGGGAGGAAATGGCCTCTCAGACCACAGAGGTACACAGAACTCCCATGACAAGGGATACAAGGAGGGCAATACCAAGACACATTAAATTAAATTTACAACAATTAAACAACAATTAAAATGGCAAAGATCAAAGACAACGACAAAGTATTAAACGCAGCCAGAGAGGAAAAAAAAGGTCACCTACAAAGGAAAACCCATCAGGCTATCATCAGACTTCTCAACAGAAACCCTACAGGCCAGAACAGAATGGCATGATACACTTAATGCAATGAAACAGAAGGGCCTCGAACCAAGAATACTGTATCCAGCACGAAAATCATTTAAATATGAAAGAGGGATTAAACAATTCCCACACAAACAAAAGTTGAGGGAATTTGCCTTCAACAAACAACCTCTACAGGACATCTTACAGGGACTGCTTTAGATGGGATCACTCCTAAAAAGACCATAGAACAAAACACCCAACATATGAAGAAGGGAGGAGGATGAATAAGGGGGGAGAGAAATAAAGAATGATCAGACCGTGTTTATAATAGCTCAACAAGCGAGTTAAGTTAGACAGTAAGATAGTAAAGAAGATAAACTTGAACCTTTGGTAACCACAAACTTAAAGCCTGCAATGGCAATAAGTACATACCTTTCAACAATCACCCTAAATGTAAATGGACTGAATGGACCAATCAAAAGACACGAAGTAATAGAATGGATAAAAAAGCAAGATCCATCCATACGCTGCTTACAAGAGACTCACCTCAAACCCAAAGACATGCACAGACTTAAAGTCAAGGGACGGAAAAAGATACTTCATGCAAACAACAGCAAGAAAAAAGCAGGTGTTGCAATACTAGTATCAGACAAAATAGACTTCAAAACAAAGAAGATAACAAAAGATAAAGAAGGATATTACATAATGATAAAGGGCTTAGTCCAACAAGAGGATATAACCATTATAAATATATATGTACCCAATACAGGAGCACCAACATATGTGAAACAAATACTAACAGAATTAAAGGAGGAAGTAGAATGCAATGCATTCATTTTGGGAGACTTCAACACACCACTCACTCCAAAGGACAGATCCACCAGACAGAAAATAAGTAAGGACACAGAGGCACTGAACAACATACTAGAACAGATGGACCTAATAGACATCTATAGAACTCTATACCCAAAGGCAACAGGATACACATTCTTCTCAAGTGCACATGGAACATTGTCCAGAATAGACCACATACTAGGCCACAAAAAGAGCCTCAGTAAATTCCAAAAGATTGACATCCTACCAACCAACTTTTCAGACCCCACAGGCATAAAACTAGAAATAAATTGTACAAAGAAAGCAAAAAGGCTCACAAACACATGGAGGCTTAACAACATGCTCCTAAATAATCAATAGATCAATGACCAAATTAAAATGGAGATCCAGCAATATCTGGAAACAAATGACAACAAAAACACAAAGCCCCAACTACTGTGGGATACAGCAAAAGCAGTCTTAAGAGGAAAGTATATAGCAATCCAGGCATATTTAAAGAAAGAAGAACAATCCCAAATGAATGGTCTAATGTCACAATTATAAAAATTGGAAAAAGAAGAACAAATGAGGCCTACGGTCAGCAGAAGGAGGGACATAATAAAGATCAGAGAAGAAATAAGTAAAATTGAGAGGAATAAAACAATAGTAAAAATCAATGAAACCGAGAGCTGGTATTTCGAGAAAATAAACAAAACAGATAAGCCTCTAGCCAGACTCATTAAGAGGAAAAGAGAGTTAACACACATCAACAGAATCAAAAACGAGAAAGGAAAAATCACGACGGACCCCACAGAAATACAAAGAATTATTAGAGAGTACTATGAAAACCTATATGCCAACAAGCTGGGAAACCTAGGAGAAATGGACAACTTCCGAGAAAAATACAACCTTCCAAGACTGAACCAGAAAGAAACAGAAAATCTAAACAGACGAATTACCAGCAACGAAATTGAAGCAGTAATCAAAAAACTACCAAAGAAAAAAAAAACCCGGTCCAGATGGATTTACCTCGGAATTTTATCAGACATACAGAGAAGACATAATACCCATTCTCCTTAAAGTTTTCCAAAAAATAGAGGAGGAGGGGATACTCCCAAACTCATTCTATGAAGCTAACACCACCCTAATACCAAAACCAGGCAAAGACCCCACCAAAAAAGAAAACTACAGACCAATATCCCTGATGAACGTAGATGCAAAAATACTCAACAAAATATTAGCAAACCGAATTCAAAAATACATCAAAAGGATCATACACCATGACCAAGTGGGATTCATCCCAGGGATGCAAGGATGGTACAACATTCGAAAATCTATCAACATCACCCACCACATCAACAAAAAGAAAGACAAACACCAAATGATCATCTCCATAGATGCTGAAAAACATTTGACAAAATTCAACATCCATTCATGATAAAAACTCTCAATAAAATGGGCATAGAGGGCAAGTACTTCAACTTAGTAAAGGCCATATATGAAAAACCCACAGCCAACATCATACTGAACAGCAAGAAGCTGAAAGCTTTTCCTCTGTGATCGGTAACAAGACAGGGATGCACACTCTCCCCACTGTTCTTCAACATAGTACTAGAGGTCTTAGCCACGGCAATTAAACAAAACAAAGAAATACAAGGAATCCAGATTGGTAAAGAACAACTTAAACTGTCACTATTTACAGATGCCATGATATTGTACATAAAAAACCCTAATGACTCCACTCCAAAACTACTAGAGCTAATATCGGAATTCAGCAAAGTTCCAGGATACAAATTTAACACACAAAAATCTGTGGCTTTCTATATACACTAACAATAAACTAATAGAAAGAGCAATCAGGAAGACAATTCCATTCACAATAGCATAAAAAAGACTAAAATACCTGGGAATAAACCTAACCAAGGAAGTGAAAGACCTATACCCTGAAAACTATAAGACACTCTTAAGAGAAATTAAAGAGGTCACTAACAAATGGAAACTCATCCCATGCTCCTGGCTAGGAAGAATTAATATCTTCTAAACAGCCATCCTGGAGGAGGCGGAAAAACATGGCGGCGTGAGTAGGACAGTGGGAATCTCCTCCCAAAAACATATATACTTTTGAAAATACAACAAACACAACTAGCCCTAAAAGAGAGACCAGAAGACGCAGGACAGTGGCCAGACTGCAGCTACACCAGCGAGAACCCAGCGACTGGTGAAAGGGGTAAGATACAAGCCCCGGCCCGGCGGGACCCGAGCGCCCCTCCCCCCAGCTCCCGGCGGGAGAACAATAGGCAGAGCGGGAGGGAGACGGAGCCCAGGACTGCCGAACACCCAGCCCCAGCCATCCGGGCCAGAGCGCAGACACAGTATATGCCCAGGGGGCCCTGGATACTGGGAGAACAGGGGGTAAGACCTCAGAGCGGGTGCTGAAGCTGATGCCCCTGTGACAAAGAAAAGCGGGGGCTTTTTGAAAGTCTTAAAGGGACAGGGACTTAACAGCTTGACGTAAACAACCCAGGTCACAGTACAGCAGCTGGAAATTACAGGGAAAACCGGGTGCACTAACCCCCTGGGCAACAGCTCTGAGACCCCTCACGGAGGCAAACAGTCAAGCAGCCCCCCCATCCATCACCCCACTGGGCGCTGCGAAAGCAGAGAAGCAGCCTGAGACAAATTCCGCCCACAGAAAGGGAAATTTCTCCCTCCCGGCCAGGCAAGACACAAAGACCCACTCTACATGCAATTACCCAACACAAGCCACTAGGGGTCGCAGTTGCCCCAGTAAAGAAAGGCCAGTAGTAAGTGAAAATTTTGGCCCTCCCAGCTGACAGTCAATAGCACCTGTCAACATGAAAAGGCAAAAAAATATGATCCAGACAAGACTAACCCAGACAGCTTCGGCATCTGCTACATCTTCCCCTGAGAAGGAATCTGGGGAGATAGATTTAGCCAGTCTACCTGAAAAAGAATTCAAAACAAAAGTCATAACCATGCTGATGGACTTGCAGAGAAATATGCAAGAACTAAGGAAGGAGAATTCAGAAATAAAACAAGCTCTGGAAGGACTTCAAAACAGAATGGACGAGATGCAAGAGACCATTAATGGACTAGAAAACAGAGAACAGGAACGCAGAGAAGCTGATGCAGAGAGAGATAAAAGGATCTCCAGGAATGAAAGAATTTTAAGAGAGCTGAGTGATCAATATAAAAGGAATAATATAAGAATCATAGGCATTCCAGAAGAAGTAGAGAGAGAAAAGGGGATAGAAAATGTCTTTGAAGAAATAATTGCTGAAAATTTCCCCAAACTAGGGGAAGAAATGGCCTCTCAGACCACAGAGGTACACAGAACTCCCATGACAAGGGATCCAAGGAGGGCAACACCAAGACACATAATAATTAAAATGGCAAAGATCAAAGACAAGGACAAAGTATTACAAGCAGCCAGAGAGAAAAAAAAGGTTACCTACAAAGGAAAACCCATCAGGCTATCATCAGACTTCTCAACAGAAACCCTACAGGCCAGAAGAGAATGGCATGATATACTTAATGCAATGAAACAGAAGGGCCTCGAACCAAGACTACTGTATCCAGCACGAATATCATTTAAATATGAAGGAGGGATTAAACAATTCCCAGACAAGCAAAAGTTGAGGGAATTTGCCTCCCACAAACCACCTCTACAGGGCATCCTACAGGGACTGCTCTAGATGGGAGCACTCCTAAAAAGAGCACACAACAAAACACCCAACATATGAAGAAGGGAGGAGGAGGAATAAGAAGGGAGAGAAATAAAGAATCATCAGATTGTGTTTATAATAGCTCAACAAGCGAGTTAAGTTAGACAGTAAGACAGTAAAGAAGCTAACCCTAAACCTTTGGTAACCACAAACTTAAAGCCTGCAATGGCAATAAATTCATACCTTTCAATAATCACCCTAAATGTAAATGGACTGAATGCACCAATCAAAAGACACAGAGTAATAGAATGGATAAAAAAGCAAGATCCATCCATATGCTGCTTACAAGAGACTCACCTCAAACCCAAAGACGCGCACAGACTTAAAGTCAAGGGATGGAAAAAGATATTTCAAGCAAACAACAGAGAGAAGAAAGCAGGTGTTGCAATTCTGGTATCAGACAAAACAGACTTCAAAATAAAGAAAGTAACAAAAGACAAAGAAGGACATTACATAATGATAAAGGGCTCAGTCCATCAAGAGGATATAACCATTATAAATATATATGCACCCAATACAGGAGCACCAACATACCTGAAACAAATATTAACAGAACTAAAGGAGGAAATAGAATGCAATGCATTCATTCTAGGAGACTTCAACACACCACTCACTCCAAAGGACAGATCCACCAGACAGAAAATAAGTAAGGACACAGAGGCACTGAACAACACACTAGAACAGATGGACCTAATAGACATCTACAGAACTCTACATCCAAAAGCAACAGGATACACGTTCTTCTCAAGTGCACATGGAACATTCTCCAGAATAGACCACATACTAGGACACAAAAAGAGCCTCAGTAAATTCCAAAAGATTGAAATCCTACCAACCAACTTTTCAGACCACAAAGGCATTAAACTAGAAATAAACTGTTCAAAGAAAGCAAAAAGGCTCACAAACACATGGAGGCTAAACAACACGCTCCTAAATAATCAATGGATCAATGACCAAATCAAAATGGAGATCCAGCAATATATGGAAACAAATGACAACAACAACACTAAGCCCCAACTTCTGTGGGACGCAGCAAAAGCAGTCTTAAGAGGAAAGTATATAGCACTCCAAGCATATTTAAAAAAGGAAGAGCAATCCCAAATGAACGGTCTAATGTCACAACTATCAAAATTGGAAAAAGAAGAACAAATGAGGCCTAAGGTCAGCACAAGGAGGGACATAATAAAGATCAGAGAAGAAATAAATAAAATTGAGAAGAATAAAACAATAGCAAAAATCAATGAAACCAAGAGCTGGTTCTTCGAGAAAATAAACAAAATAGATAAGCCTCTAGCCAGACTTATTAAGAGGAAAAGAGAGTCAACACAAATCAACAGTATCAGAAATGAGAAAGGAAAAATCACAACAGATCCCGCAGAAATACAAAGAATTATTAGAGACTACTATGAAAACCTATATGCTAACAAGCTGGGAAACCTAGGAGAAATGGACAACTTCCTAGAAAAATACAACCTTCCAAGACTGACCCAAAAAGAAACAGAAAATCTAAACAGACCAATTACCAGCAACGAAATTGAAGCGGTAATCAAAAAACTACCAAAGAACAAAACCCCCGGGCCAGATGGATTTACCTCGGAATTTTATCAGACATACAGGGAAGACATAATACCCATTCTCCTTAAAGTTTTCCAAGAAATAGAAGAGGAGGGGATACTCCCAAACTCATTCTATGAAGCTAACATCACCCTAATACCAAAACCAGGCAAAGACACCACCAAAAAAGAAAACTATAGACCAATATCCCTGATGAACGTAGACGCAAAAATACTCAACAAAATTTTAGCAAACTGAATTCAAAAATACATCAAAACCATCGTACACCATGACCAAGTGGGATTCATCCCAGGGATGCAAGGATGGCACAACATTCGAAAGTCCATCAATATCATCCACCACATCAACAAAAAGAAAGACAAAAACCACATGATCATCTCCATAGATGCTGAAAAAGCATTTGACAAAGTTCAACATCCATTCATGATAAAAACTCTCAGCAAAATGGGAATAGAGGGCAAGTACCTCAACATAATAAAGGCCATCTATGAAAAACCCACAGCCAACATTATATTGAATAGCGAGAAGCTGAAAGCATTTCCGCTGAGATCGGGAACTAGACAGGGATGCCCACTCTCCCCACTGTTATTTAACATTGTACTAGAGGTCCTAGCCACGGCAATCAGACAAAACAAAAAAATACAAGGAATCCAGATTGGCAAAGAAGAAGTCAAACTGTCACTATTTGCAGATGACATGATACTGTACATAAAAAACCCTAAAGACTCCACCCCAGAACTACTAGAACTGATATCAGAATACAGCAAAGTTGCAGGATACAAAATCAACACACAGAAATCTGTGGCTTTCCTATATACCAACAATGAACCAACAGAAAGAGAAATCAGGAAAACAACACCATTCACAATTGCATCAAAAAAAATAAAATACCTAGGAATAAACCTAACCAAAGAAGTGAAAGACTTATATTCTGAAAACTACAAGTCACTCTTAAAAGAAATTAAAGGGGACACTAACAGATGGAAACGCATCCCATGCTCATGGCTAGGAAGAATTAATATCGTCAAAATGGCCATCCTGCCCAAAGCAATATACAGATTTGATGCAATCCCTATGAAACTACCAGCAACATTCTTCAATGAACTGGATCAAATAATTCAAAAATTCATATAGAACCACCAAAGACCCCGAATAGCCAAAGCAATCCTGAGAAAGAAGAATAAAGTAGGGGGGATCTCACTCCCCAACTTCAAGCTCTATTATAAAGCCATAGTAATCAAGACAATTTGGTACTGGCACAAGAACAGAGCCACAGACCAATGGAACAGACTAGAGAATCCAGACATTAACTCAGACATATATGGTCAATTAATATTTGATAAAGGAGCCATGGACATACAATGGCGAAATGACAGTCTCTTCAACAGATGGTGCTGGCAAAACTGGACAGCTACATGTAGGAGAATGAAACTGGACAATCGTCTAACCCCATATACAAAAGTAAACTCAAAATGGATCAAAGACCTGAATGTAAGTCATGAAACCATTAAACTCTTGGAAGAAAACATAGGCAAAAACCTCTTAGACATAAACATGAGTGACCTCTTCTTGAACATATCTCCCCGGGCAAGGAAAACAACAGCAAAAATGAACAAGTGGGACTATATTAAGCTGAAAAGCTTCTGTACAGCAAAAGACACCATCAATAGAACAAAAAGAAACCCTACAGTATGGGAGAATATCTTTGAAAATGACACATCCGATAAAGGCTTGACGTCCAGAATATATAAAGAGCTCACACGCCTCAACAAACAAAAAACAAATAACCCAATTAAAAAATGGGCAAAGGAACTGAACAGACGGTTCTCCAAAAAAGAAATACAGATGGCCAACAGACACATGAAAAGATGCTCCACATCGCTAATTATCAGAGAAATGCAAATTAAAACTACAATGAGGTATCACCTCACACCAGTAAGGATGGCTGCCATCCAAAAGACAAACAACAACAAATGTTGGCGAGGCTGTGGAGAAAGGGGAACCCTCCTACACTGCTGGTGGGAATGTAAACTTGTTCAACCATTGTGGAAAGCAGTATGGAGGTACATCAAAATGCTCAAAACAGACTTACCATTTGACCCAGGAATTGCACTCCTAGGAATTTACCCTAAGAATGCAGCAATCAAGTATGAGAAAGATCAGTGCACCCCTATGTTTATCGCAGCACTATTTACAATAGCCAAGAATTGGAAGCAACCTAAATGTCCATCGATAGATGAATGGATAAAGAAGATGTGGTACATATACACAATGGAATACTACTCAGCCATAAGAAAAGGGCAAATCCAACCATTTGCAGCAACATGGATGGAGCTGGAGGGTATTTTGCTCAGTGAAACAAGCCAAGCAGAGAAAGAGAAATACCAAATGATTTCACTCATCTGTGGAATATAAGAACAAAGGAAAAACTGAAGGAACAAAACAGCAGCAGAATCACAGAACTCAAGAATGGACTAACAGGTACCAAAGGGAAAGGGACTGGGGAGGATGGGTGGGTAGGGAGGGATAAGGGGGGGAGAAGTAGGGGTTTATTAAGATTAGCATCCATAGCGGGGTGGGAGAAAGGGGAGGGCTGTACAACACAGAGAAGACAAGTAGTGATTCTACAACAGGTTGCTACGCTGATGGACAGTGACTGTAAAGGAGTATATAGGGGGGACCTGGTATAGGGGAGAGCCTAGTAAACAAAGTATTCGTAAGTATTCGTCATGTAAGTGTAGATTAATGATTAAAAAAAAAAAATGCAGTTCCTATGTGGTGACCTCTAATGAGTTCTACACAATGATATAAAGGACATATAAAAGTGTAGGCAAAGGGTCTGTTTGTGTTTATACAGAGGATCAAAGCCTAATTTGGCTACCCCGAAAATGAACTAAGAAACGATATGAAAGAGAACTTCCAACATCAGCACTCTCGGGAAGACTCATGCCAGAAGATGATCATCAAAAAACCCCAACAAAGATCCACGCACTGCTACAGCTGTAGATGCACTCATCCCACCAGTTCCTGGACTTGCCATGGGAATGAAGGAGATATCTAAGCTGGCCTGTGCATACAGTAAAACAACAAATTTGACTGGATCTATACTGTTGGAACTCAACCAAGAATTAGGAGAAGTGCAAATTGTAGCGCTCCAAAATCTTACAACTACAGACTATTTACTGTTAAAAGAACATATGGGATGTGAACAGTGCCCAGGAATGGGTTGTTTTAATTTGTCTGATTTTTCTCAAACTATTCAAATTCAGTTAGATAATAACCATCATATCATTGATAAGTTTTCACAAATGCCTAGGGTGCCTAACTGGTTTTCTTGGTTTCACTGGAGATGGCTGGTAATTACAGGTATGCTTTGGTTATGTAACTATACTCCTATTATGTTAATGTGTGTGCGCAATTTAAGTAGTAGCTTAAAATCTATACATGCTGAAGTTACTCTACAAGAAGATATGTCAAAGAAATAATCAATCTTCCCATGTTTTCTCCCGCCTGCTACTTCTATAGCTTTTCTTCTTCCTTCCTAATTACAACGAATTCTTAAATAGAATTCGTGCCTCATATCAAATTCACCGAGTATCATAACTCCTCCAAGTGGTAAAGATACCTCAAGACAAATGCTGGGCATAGAAGCCACAGGGCATAAATATGCAAAGAAATAAAAAGCTAACCATTTCAAACAATAAGGCTTCTCTCTCACTTACCAACTTAACATTTCCCTGTATGGCCCCGGAAGATGACTGGTTAGCCAGAGACGGGTAAGATTCCTCAAGGGAGGAACAACCTAAGACAGGCACAGTCGCAGGGGGGTCATCAGGTGAGAAATTGGGGATCAACAGAGGTGAGGCTTAGAACCTCACCCTCCCTGTTCTGAGAGAAATCTTCTGCATATGTGGATGTTTTATTGCCCTTGTCTAGCTTGGATTAACACATAGTCTACGGGCACACACCTGATCATCTACATTTGCTCTCTTACAACACTAAACTATGTTTTCTACCTTTATGTTGTATCTACCTACCACTTCAGCATTTTATTAAAAATAATAAAGAGAGAAATGTGGTATCCACATATAAATCAAGTATAAAAATCAAATGTGTATTCATATTTGAACTGACTGTTTATAGTTCATAATGCATGAGCAAAACTAAAAGTTTCTGTGATGACTGCCCTTGTACTGTTCACCATGTAACTTAGTCACTATGTAAGAATTTGTTCTCCATGTAAGAACTTGTTCGTTATGCTTCAGAAGATTGGAGACTGATGAAAATTAGGCTTGGGGTGGATTAATGATTCTGCATTGAGCATTGACTCCCCTATACAGAATTTTATTGTTGTTAACAACCATTTGATCAATAAATATGAGAGATGCCCTAACAACAACAACCAAGAAAAAGTACACACTTCCAATTGCAAAATAAATAAGCAACCGGGATGTAATGTATAGCATAAGGAATATAGTCAAAATATTGTAACAACTTGGTATGGTGATAGCTGGTACTTAGAATTATCATGTATATAAATGTTGAATCACTGTGTTGTACACCTGAAACTAATGTAATGTAATACTGTGTGTCAACTACCCTTCAATAAAAAATAATTATCTAAAAAAATAAAAATAAAAATAAACAGCCATCCTGCCCAAAGCAATATACAGATTTGATGCAATCCCTATCAAACTACCAATAGCATTCTTCAATGAACTGGAACAAATAGTTAAAAATTCATATGGAAACACCAAAGACCCCAAATAACCAAAGCAATCCTGAGAAGGAAGAATAAAGTGGGGGGGGGATCTCACTCCCCAACTTCAAGCTCTACTACAAAGCCACAGTAATCAAGACAATTTGGTACTGGCACAAGAACAGAGCCACAGACCAATGGAACAGAATAGAGACTCCAAACATTAACCCAAACATATATGGTCAACTAATATTCGATAAAGGGGCCATGGACATACAATGGGGAAATGACAGTCTATTCAACAGATGGTGCTGGCAAAACTGGACAGCTACATGTAGGAGAATGAAACTGGACCATTGTCTAACCCCATATACAAAAGTAAATTCAAAATGGATGAAATACCTGAATGTAAGTCATGAAACCATTAAACTCTTGGAAAAAAACATAGGCAAAAACCTCTTAGACATAAACATGAGTGACCTCTTCTTGAACATATCTCCCCGGGCAAGGGAAAGAAAAGCAAAAATGAACAAGTGGGACTATATTAAGCTGAAAAGCTTCTGTGCAGCAAAAGACACCATCAATAGAACAAAAAGGAACCCTACAGTATGGGAGAATATATTTGTAAATGACAGATCCGATAAAGGCTTGACATCCAAAATATATAAAGAGCTCACATGCCTCAACAAACAAAAAACAAATAATCCAATTAAAAAATGGGCAGAGGAACTGAACAGACAGTTCTCCAAAAAAGAAATACAGATAGCCAACAGACACATGAAAAGATGCTCCACATCGCTAATTTTCAGAGAAATGCAAATTAAAACTACAATGAGGTATCACCTCACACCAGTAAGGATGGCTGCCATCCAAAAGACAAACAACAACAAATGTTGGCGACGTTGTGGAGAAAGGGGAACCCTCCTACACTGCTGGTGGGAATGTAAATTAGTTCAACCATTGTGGAAAGCAGCATGGAGGTACATCAAAATGCTCAAAACAGACTTACCATTTGACCCAGGAATTCCACTCCTAGGAATTTACCCTAAGAATGCAGCAATCAAGTTTGAGAAAGACAGATGCACCCCTATGTTTATCGCAGCACTATTTACAATAGCCAAGAATTGGAAGCAACCTAAATGTCCATCGGTAGATGAATGGATAAAGAAGATGTGGTACATATACACAATGGAATACTACTCAGCCATAAGAAAAGGGCAAATCCTACCATTTGCAGCAACATGGATGGAGCTGGAGGGTATTATGCTCAGTGAAATAAGCCAAGCGGAGAAAGAGAAATACCAAATGATTTCACTCATCTGTGGAGTATAAGAACAAAGGAAAAACTGAAGGAACAAAACAGCAGTGGAATCACAGAACCCAAGAATGGACTAACACGTACCAAAGGGAAAGGGACTGGGGAGGATGGGTGGGTGGGGAGGATGGGTGGGTAGGGAGGGATAAGGGGGGGAAGAATAAGGGGGGTATTAAGATTTGCATGCATAATGGGGGGGAGAAAGGGGAGGGCTGTACAACACAGAGAAGACAGTAGTGATTCTACAACATTTTGCTATGCTGATGGACAGAGACTGTAAAGGCGTTTATAGGGGGGAACTGGCATAGGGGAGAGCCTAGTAAACATAATAATCTTCATGTAAGTGTAGATTAATGATAACAAAAAAAAAGGAAAGAAAGAAAAGGGGGATTACTCCCTGATAGGATAAAACTAACTGGAAATCAATGATTAATGCATGCTTTAAATATCCTTAATTTTGATCACTTAAAGGGTGTCAGATGATCGACTATGGAGGTACATTTTTCTGATAATATTCCTTTCTCTTAAAAAAAAAAAAAGCAGTTCCTGTGTGGTGACCCCCAATGAGTTCTACACAATGGTATAAAGGGCATATCAAAGCGTGGGCAAAGGGTCTGTTTGTGTTTATACAGAGGATCAAAGCCTAATTGGGCTACGCAGAAAATGAACTAAGATATGATATGAAGAAGAACTTCCAACATCAGCACTCTCTGGAAGTGTCATACCAGAAGATGATCATCAAAAAACCCCAACAAAGATCCACGCTCTGCTACAGCTGTAGATGCACTCATCCCACCGGTTCCTGGACTTGCCATGGGAATGAAGAAGGAGATATCTAAGCTGGCCTGTGCATACAGTAAAACAACAAATTTGACTGGATCTATACTGTTGGAACTCAACCAAGAATTAGGAGAAGTGCAAACTGTAGCACTCCAAAATCTTACAACTACAGACTATCTACTGTTAAAAGAACATATGGGATGTGAACAGTTCCCAGGAATGGGTTGTTTTAATTTGTCTGATTTCTCTCAGACTGTTCAAGTTCAGTTGGACAATATCCACTATATCATAGATAAGTTTTCACAAATGCCTATGGTGCCTAACTGGTTTTCTTGGTTTCACTGGAGATGGCTGGTAATTATAGATCTGCTTTGGTTATGTAACTGTATTCCTATTATGTTAATGTGTGTGTGCAATTTAATTAGTAGTTTAAAACCTATACATGCTTAAGTTACTCTACAAGAAGATATGTCAAAGAAATAATCAATCTTCCCATGTTTTCTTCCATCTGCTACTTCTATAGCTTTTCTCCTTCCTTCCTAATTACAACCCTTAAATATAATTCGTGCCTCATATCGAATTTACCGAGTATCATAATTCCTCCAAGTGGTAAAGATACCTCAAGACAAATGCTGGGCACAGAAGCCACAGGGCATAAATCTGCAAAGAAGTAAAAAGCTAACCTTTTCAAACAATATGGCTTCTCTCTCACTTACCAACTTTACATTTCCCTGTATGGCCCCGGAAGACGACTGGTTAGCCAGAGACAGGTAAGATTCCTCAAGGGAGGAACAACCTAAGGCAGGCACAGTCGCAGGGGGGCCATCAGGTGAGAAATTGGGGATCAACAGAGGTGAGGCTTAGAACCTCACCCCCCCATTTTGAGAGAAATCTTCTGCATCCGTGGATGTTTTATTGCCCTTGTCTAGCTTGTATTAACACATAATCTACAGGCACACACCTAATCATCTACATTTGCTCTCTTACAACACTAAACTATGTTTTCTCTACCTTTATCTTGCATCTACCTACCACTTCAGCATTTTATTAAAATAATAATAATAATAATAATAATAATAATAAAGGGAGGAATGTGGGATCCACATATAAATCAAGTATAAAAATCAAACAAATATTCATATTTGACCTGATTGTTTATAGTTCATAATGCGTGATCAAAACCAAAAGTTTCTGTGATGACTGCCCTTGTACTGTTCACCATGTAAGAACTTATTCACTATGTAAGAATTTGTTCACCATGTAAGAACTTGTTCGTTATGCTTCAGAAGATTGGAGACTGACAAGAATTAGGCTTGGGGTGGATTAATGATTGTGCATTGAGCATTGACTCCCCTATACAGAATTTTATTGTTGTTAACAACCATTTGATCAATAAATATGAGAGATGTCCTCTCAAAAAAAAAAATTTGGACAGCTACATGTAAGAGAATGAAACTGGATCACTGTCTAATCCCATACACAAAAGTAAATTCGAAATGGATCAAAGACTTGAATGGAAGTCATGAAACCATAAAACTCTTAGAAAAAAACATAGGCAAAAATCTCTTAGACATAAACATGAGTGACCTCTTCTTGAACATATCTCCCCGGGCAAGGGAAACAAAAGCAAAAATGAACAAGTGGGACTATATCAAGCCGAAAAGCTTCTGTACAGCAAAGGACACCATCAATAGAACAAAAAGGCATCCTACAGTATGGGAGAATATATTCATGAATGACAAATCCGATAAAGGGTTGACATCCAAAATATATAAAGAGCTCACACACCTCAACAAACAAAAAGCAAATAATCCAATTACAAAATGGGCAGAGGAGCTGAATAGACAGTTCTCTGTAGAAGAAATTCAGATGGCCAACAGACACATGAAAAGATGCTCCACATCGCTAGTCATCAGAGAAATGCAAATTAAAACCACAATGAGATATCATCTCACACCAGTAAGGATGGCTACCATCCAAAAGTCAAACAACAACAAATGTTGGCGATGTTGTGGAGAAAGGGGAACCCTCCTACACTGCTGGTGGGAATGTAAATTAATTCAACCATTGTGGAAAGCAGTATGGAGGTTCCTCAAAATGCTCAAAATAGACTTATCATTTGACCCAGGAATTCCACTTCTAGGAATTTACCCCATGAATGCAGCACTCCAGTTTGAAAAAGACAGATGCACCCCTATGTTTATCGCTGCACTATTTACAGTAGCCAAGATATGGAAGCAACCTAAATGTCCATCAGTAGATGAATGGATAAAGAAGATGTGGTACATATACACAATGGAATATTACTCAGCTATAAGACAAAAACAGATCCTACCATTTGCAACAACATGGATGGAGCTAGAGGGTATTGTGCTCAGTGAAATAAGCCAGGCGGAGAAAGACAAGTACCAAGTGATTTCACTCATATGTGGAGTATAAGAACAAAAGAAAACTGAAGGAACAAAACAGCAGCAGAAGCACAGAACCCAAGAATGGACTAACAGTTACCAAAGGGAAAGGGACTGGGGAGGACAGGTGGGAAGGGAGGGATAAGGGCAGGAAAAAAGAAAGGGGGCATTACAATTAACATGTATAGTGTGGGGGGGCATGGGGAGGGCTGTGCAACACAGAGAAGACAAGTAGTGATTTTACAGCATCTTACTATGTTGACGGACAGAGACTGTGAACGGGTATGTGGGGGGGACTTGATGAAGGGGGGAACCTAGTAAACATAATGTCCTTCATGTAATTGTAGATTAATGATACCAAAATAAAATTAATTTAAAAAAAGAAAGTGGTAATGAATTTTAACAACACACTGACTAACAGGGGCAGGAAATAACTTTTGGCTTTTTAATTAAGAGGTCAGGGTTTCACCTGGGACTGGAACTCCAGAAGAGCCTGGGACTCTTTCTACTTCCACACCCTTTTCTCCTACAACAACATCAAACTCAACAGTTTCTCTGCACTGTGAAGGTGCCTCCTGGGGGTTCACTTCATGGCAGTCTAGTGTACAAATATGCATTGGTTGGTGTCATGCCTGTGACTGAAACCATATATCTCTCTTACATTGAGTCATTTTACTATTCCCCAAACATTCACTACAGTGATTTTCTGGTCCCCGCTGGTGGGCAACCACTCACTCCACCTCTGCCCCTGGAGCCACGATGAGTGGTGGCAGCACTGAGAAGGGGTGGCGGGAAACTGCCGGCTCTGTCCCACTGCCCACAGCCACACTGATGGGGATGGGACCAGGGCCGGCTGTGGTAGCTGCACCTCATCCCTGGCTGTGATGGTAACAAGGCGGCCAGAGGCAGGGGTCTCTTCAGGGTTCTCTGGGATTGCTCTCCACTCCAATGCCCTGGGCCCAATGCACCCCATAGTAAAGATGAAAGGGAGACAGTGGAGGTGATGATGCTGCCCCCTTGTAATAGAATATAGCAACATAAAACAACAGCAAGATAGGTCAACAACATCCTGACAGTTTTGACCAAAAGTATACCAAGCAACAGAATACACTGATAACTCAAAGTAAGTCTGAGTAACTCCCCAAATATTTAAGAGTCATACGTGCTACCACTGTAGTCCATGGCACAAAAGGACAGAGCCATTGCTATGATACTAAATTCACATTTAATCATCTTCCACTTAAGAAAGAATAAGATATTAGGACTATAGAGGGAAATTTTGGTGAGAAAATGGCAAAGACTTGGAAAAAACATGAATGGCAAATCTTCATCTGCTATATCTGGAAGACACCCTCTGGCACAGAACTGTAAGGAGGCTATAATTACAAGGAATTAAAACACATTAGATTTCTTTTTTAACTCATAAAGTTCAGTACTCACAAAAAACAATGGAAAGCAACAGAGGCATGGATGACTTTACTGGATCAACAGTACAATGTTCCAGATTACACAAAGAAATAACCTACTATGTATGTGGGCCAGAAAAATAGCACATAAGATGTCAGCTGATGAAGACAGACATACTGATTTCACAGGTATATGACTAATATCAGGAAAGAATTTAATTTTGAGCTTTCACAAAAAGGAAATATGGATGAAATTCCTCTGACATTTGATAGGGCTTAAAACAAGATGGTGCAAAAATTCAAGACTTTTGCAAGAAAGTAAGTTCAAGACTGTTTCAACTTGGGGGTATTAAAATCAAGTGTATTGCCATACCATGCTGATTTTATACAACTGCCAACTTCCCTAATTTTTAAAAGACACAACAAAAACAATTTTAAAACCCTATATACAGTTTATATATGTGCCCATCCAAAAACTGGTGGTATGAGGAAGCAATTTAATTATGGATGAAATGTGATTCAAAAATCACATGAAGCCATTAAAGACACCAGCCCCCATTAGTGCCAGTTCCAGCTTCTGTGACTGAGATTCTTGGAAGGACAGTTGAACAAGTCAACACTCAGTTAGCTGTAATTCTAGACAGCCATCCATCTGCTGCAATATGTAGACGTCTCTATTAATAAGCTTTTGTTAAGGAGTTGGGCAACAGGTGTGTTGATGCACTGTCCTCTTCTAATGAGAGCTCACTTCCCTTCTATGAGTTATTGGGAGTAGAAGACCACCAGCTCAGTGTAGCCACCACTGTGGGGGGTTTTATAGCACTTTAAGGGTTGTTCTCAGTTCTAAAGCTTCATCTGAAATTCTGAGAAAAGCAAGCACCCCATTCCACACCCAGTTACACCGTGACACTGTGTTTGAGGACAGTGATAACTATTTCTAATTCAGTGAATAAAGAGAATGCCGGCATTAACAATGACTTCTCGAGTCTGGGGGTCATTTAAGTGACTCTGGTTTTGAGATGAATGTTACAGCCTTTTCAATATATTTTCCCCCTTGCTCTACTATTTATTATGCAATTATGCTACTAAGTGATATATTATCTTCAAGGAGATTTCACCCAAAATATTTTTGTTGCTTGTTGTGAATATGCAGTGGAACACCATTTAAAAGCCATTTTATTGATGTACAATTTATAGACCATAAAATTCACCCATTTAAGTGTACAATTCAATGATTTTTAGTATATTCACAGAGCTCAATTCATAGCTATCATCACAATATAATTTTGGAAGACTTCCATTTGCAGTTACTATTCCCTACCCCCAGCCCCAGGCAACTACTGATCTGCTTTCTCTCTCTATGTATTTGCCTTCACTGGACACTTCATATAAATGGAATCATACAATATGTAGTCTTTTGTGTCTGGCTTCTTTCACTGAGTATGTTTTCAAGGTTCACCTACGTGGAAGGAAGGTATCAGCACTTCATTACTTTTTTTGCTGAATAATACTCTATTGTGTGGAGAGACAATATTTTGTTCACCTATTCACCAGCTGATGAGCATTTTTGGTTGTTCCTACTTTTTTCTATTATGAAAAATGCTGATATGAACATTCACATATAAGTCTGTGTGGATATATATTTTCATTTCTCTAGACACCCAGGAGTAGAGCTGCTATGTCATATGGTAAGTCTGTGTTTACTGTTTTAAGAAGCTGCCAAACTTTGTTTTCCATTTAGGAACCTGTACTGTTTTATATCCCCACAAGCAACATATGAGAGTTATAGTTTGTTTTCATGCTCAACAACACTTTTTATTTTCTTTTGATTAAACCTATTTTCGAGTATTAAGTGGTATCTCACTGTGGTTTTAATTTGTACCTCCCTAATGCCTAATGATGTCAAGCATCTTTTTATATGTTTATGAACCATTCTTATTTCTTCTTTGGTAAAATGTCCATTCAATCTTTTGCCATGTTTTAATCAGGCTGTCTTATTGAATTGTAAGAGATCTTTATGAATTCTGGATACAACTGGATACAATACCTTATTGAATATATGATGTACAAGTATTTTCTCCCAGTCTGTAGCTTAGTCTTATTTTCCCCATTCTTTTCAAAATTTCTTGATGCCATCTTTTGAGATTTTTTTTTTACTTTTTAAATTGTCTTACAATAAAATTTATTTTTTCTTTTGGTGTACAGCTCTATTAATTTTAACTACATATAGACTCATATAAGCACTGCCATAGATACTGAACAGTTCTAGCATGCTAGGAAAAGTCCCTTGTACTATCACTTGACAGTTATACCTTCACCCTTTCTATAACCCCAGCAACCACTGATTCGCTTCCCATTACTAGAATGTTGTCTTTTCAAGGTTACATAAATGCAACCATACAGTATGTGACCTTTTGAGACTGTCTTTTCTCACTTAACATAACACCTTTGAGATTCACCCAAGTAGTGTGTGAATTAATACTTGTTTCCTTTTTTATTGTTGAGTAGTACTCAATGGTATGACTATACTAGAAGTTGTTTATCCATTCACCTCTTGAGGAAGATCTGGGTTGATTCCAGCTTTTGGCTATCACAAATAAAGCTTCTATGAACATCCATAAACAGGGTTCTATGGGACCATGTTTTTATTTCTCTAGGGTAAATACCCAGAGTAGAATTGCTCAGTCACAGAGCAAGTGTATGTTTATAAGAATCTGCCAAACCATTTCCCAGAGTTACTATAACATTTTGTGACAACTCTTCCCTACCCCCCAACAATGTATGAGAGTTCTAGTTGCTCCAAATCTGATAATTCTTGAAAATATAACAGAAAACCTATGACTCACCAAACACCCAGCCTGGCAGTAATGCTACCCTGATGGAGGTTGACTTTAATTTAAAAAATGAACTGAGTCCATAGCTCTGCAAGACAAAAGTTCTTTCTTGCCCCCATTGTATATGAGACACTAAAATATTGAACATCAAGCCTATCAGTCAAGAGTTCAATCATCAATCCAATGCCCCTCTTCAATAGCTAAAATTCCAAAGATTTTATTAAAACCAAAATGGAACAAGTTTATGTGATTCAGAAACACCAACTTCTAAGTAGTTTCCCCAAATATGGAATGTCACAGTTAGTAAAAAGAGGAAGAAAGTGATTTTAGGTCTTAGATATCTACACTAGAAAACTAGACATGGAAAAATCATTATACTATGCCATGAAACTCTTGGGTGAGACAACAGGGAAAATTTCCCATCACTGATGGGCTTCTTAGCATTTCTCTATGGGTGACCACATACCACATACCTTCTGACAGTCTTTACAAAATGAAAATCCCCATTCTAGTGTAGAATGGAAGAGTGGAAGGTCTTTTATTGAAAACTAGGACCAAGAAGGCAGACTTGGGCTCAATGACTGATCTTTTAACTAGAGGAGTCCAATATGGTACCCAAGTATAGGTTGATTACGCTTGCCTCATTCATTCTAGGTGGGTCCTATGTTGGCTCAACACCTCTGAGGTCTGGAAGGATTATTTCTGCCTAATCTAGGGCTATGGTATCTGGAAGTCCATTGTTGCCATACACCTAAACCACCCTCTCCAAGCTATGTCTCTAATAAATGAGATACTTGAATCTGTATCCACTTGGCTTATTTATCTCCAACTGGTTTAACATTTTGAACAGACTATCACTAACGAAGTCCCTCAAATCCCAACAACATGGATGACTGCCCATATTCTTAAACATATTTTCTTTAAAAATCTTTTAAAATAAAACTCGTGGATATATTCGAGCAGAAGATAATGGGGATCCCATAGACACTGAGAGGTGACTGGTGGTTACCATGGGGCAGGGGTTGGGGTGGGTGAGTGGGGATGTTAAGGGGGATAAAGGGGCACAAAAATTCTCAATCATAACATAGGATGGTCATGGGGATGGTAGTGCAGCATGGAGAACATAGTCAATACATCTTCCTATGTTGACAGATAGTAACTGCACGAGTGGGGGTGAGGATTTAATAATATGGGTAACTATTAAACCACTATGTTGTATACTTGAAATTAATATGAGATTGTATATCAATGATACTTCAATTTAAAAAAAAAGAAGACAATGTGAGGCCAGCAGATTTCTGGATTGTCTAAGGACCTTTCAAATTGCAGCATCCATTTTGTTTTAGATCAGCTATGTAATTTACTTGTTTCTGCCTTATACTCTGACATTTTCCAAAATCAAGGACAGTGTACCTGTTGCTGAGTCATCATTCAACACAATTTAATTACTGTTTTATGTATTTCCCCTGCAATTAAACACATTAATCAAATTTAAGTCAATTGCCAAAGGACTAAACTACAAAGGTTACTACAGCAGACCACATTCCTGACCTGTTTGCCCTTCCTTAAAGGCCCAGGCCAAGACTTTCAGCTGAACACCAGCTACCATTTGGAATACATTAATCAGTCTTTCCTCTGAGCCTCTGCCTAGAACTCTCTTCCCACTCTCACCTCCCTAACCATCTGTACTGGGTTAACTCCTACTCACCCTTCAAGTCACAGTATAGCTCTCACTTCTCCCAGGCATGGAAGCTCCTCCTGATGCTGCAGGACCGGATTCCATTCTCCACAATTAATTAGGACTGCCCTCATAGAATTCAACATGAAAGATGCTCCCTGGAATTGTTCAGAGCACAACCTACGCAAGCAGATGTGGCGGCCCTGCTAATCACGCATCTCTGGAATACAAGTTCTGATAATGACCAAGTTATCATCAGAACAGCGATTGCCCTGTGCTATGAATGCCTTTTAACTGCCTTTCCCTCACCCTCAGGACTAATTTTCCTGAGGGCAATGCTCAACTAGTATTTGCCAGCCATCCCTGCATTTGACCCACCACAGCCACTCAAAAAAATGACAGTAGACTATGGGGATGTTAGTCAGTAGTCATCTGTTAACAAAGAATTACCTTATGTGCATTACAGGAGAAGAGCCTTAGTTCTGACCCCTAAGAAAGCAACTATATATTTTTAACATCTTACCTGCCATAAAATCCAAGGATACCCAAATTTAGGAGCTTTTAGAATTTGGCCCAAGTTAACAAAAACAATTCAAATATTATCACAGGTTAAAACCCTTCGAGTGGTTTTATGAGGATTATTACAGAAACCACCTTCCTATAAAGCTCTGAAGTAAAGCAACATTGCAAATAAGCAAATGCACTAACCCCAGTTACCTTAGAGAGCCACAGAAGTGGAACACACAACAGCCACTACAGCTGCTGCTCTAGTTACTTTAATTACTAAGGGCTGACTGAGTCTTAAACTGAAATATAAAGAAAATACATAAATACACACAAGTGAGCAGGGAGAGTTTTGAGAACACATGGTAAAATAAAGGAACAAAACACTCTGTACTTACACACTTTTAATTTCTGATGGTGTATTTTAAAAAATTAAAGAAAACAAAACCTACTTAAGAATTTACCTGAATTCGATAGGATTAAAGATGGCGGTGTGAGAGGTGAGAGAGAAAGCTCCTCCCAAAACCATATATAATTTGAAAATATAGTTAATACAACTAATCCTGAAAGAGCAACAGGAAAGAAGGCTGCACCAGACTGCCTACACCTGGAGAAAAGAACAAACCTCACAGGACTGGGTAACATACCAAAGCCGTGATCTGCTGGGACCCAAGCCCTTCCCCCACCCAAGCTCACCAGAGGGAGGAAGAGAAATGGAGTGGGAGGTGGTGGAGGCCTAGGACTGCTGAACGTACAGCCCTGGAGATCTGCTCTTGGAGCATGAACCTACATTACATGATGCTCTGGAGATAAGTGGGGGTGGAAAGCTAAGACAGGAAGAATACTTGGAGAGACTGACATTCCAGCCGCTTGTGGAAAACAGGGATCCACATCTGGCTGCTCTGGGACAAAAGAAAGGTAGGTAGTCTAAGAGACGTCCTAACAGCGAGAGGAATGCTACAGGGGCAAGGATTGCAGAGCTTGCTGCTCAGGACAAATGACAGGTAGACAAAACTGTCAAGGCAAACTTTGCCCAGCAGGTTGGGAACATTCAGGAGCTTCAGGCGTTCCATTACCCTGGCAGCCTATGCAGCTCAGAGGCCACCCACCATGATACATACCATGCTGCACCTTTCTCCCAGCCAACACCAGCTCAAAAAAAAGCTGCACCCACCATTGAGCAAGACCAGCCTAAGGGAGCCCCTATGGCAGCTGCAAGAGCAAAGCTTAGAAGCTTCTCCCTGTGCACTTGGCCCACTGGCCCTGGCAGTGGAGAAGGACACTGCAGCTGGGAAGAAGCAAACAGCTAGTTGTCTCCTCCTCATAGACACCACTGCCGCTCGCCTGCAACCCCCACCATCCATCCCAGGGCTGAGCAGTTCCAGAGAGTAGAAATTCTGGGCACTAGAGGACGCCAAATACAAATGTGAAATGATACAGGAACCTGGTTCAAACCAAACTCCCACAAACACCAGAAAGAGGGCCAAGTGAAACTGAATTCATCAATCTTCCTGAAAGAGATTTCAAAATAAAAATCATAAACATGCTCATGGAGCTACAGAAAAATATTAAAGAACTCAGGGAAGAATTCAGGAACAAGACCCAATCATTAAAGAATAGATTATCTGAAATGAAACATATAATGGAGGGATTTAAAAGCAGATTAGATGAAGTAGAGACGGTAAATGAAATAGAAATTAGAGAACAGGAATACAAAGAAGCTGAGGCACAGAGAGAAAAAAGGAACTCTAGGAATGAAAGAATATTGAAAGAAGTGTGTGACCAATCCAAATGGAACACTATTCACATTACAAGAGTACTGGAAGAAGAAGAGAAAAAGGGATAGAAAGTGTCTTTCAGGAGGTAATTGCTAAGAATGTCCCCAGACTGGGGAAGGAGATAGTCTCTCAAGGCCATGGAAGTATACAGATCACCCAACATGAAGGACCCAAGGAAGACAACACCAAGACATATAATAATTAAAATGGCAAAGATTAGGGTTAAGGACAGACTATTAAAAGCAGCCAGAGAAAGAAAAAAGATGACATACAAAGGAAAACCCATTAGGCTATCATCAGACTTCTCAGTAGAAACCTTACAGGACAGAAGGGAGTGGCATGGTATATTTAATGCAATGAAGCAGAAGGGCCTCAAACCAAGAACACCCAGCAAAGTTATCATTTAAATTTGAGGAAGGATTGAACAATTTCCAGATGAGCAAAAGCTGAGAGAATTTACCTCCCACAAACCATCTCTACAGTGTATTTTGGAAGGACTTCTCTAGATGGAAGTGCTCCTAAGGCTAAATAGCTGTCACAAGAGGAAATAAAAAAAACAGTAAAGAAAGTAGACCAATTAATTACTAAGCAGTAGAAAAATTAAATCAACTACCCCCAAAGTCACTTAAGGGATAGACAAAGAGTACAGAATATGATACCTAATATATAAAGAATGGAGGAGGAAGAAAAAGAAGAAAAAGAAAAAAAAACGAACCTGTAGATTGTGTTTGTAATAGCACACTCAGTGAGTTAAATTAGACAGTTAATAGTAAGGAAGTTACCTTGAACCTTCGGTAACCACGAATCTAAAGCCTGTAATGGTAATAAGTACATACCTATTGATAATCACCCTAAATGTAAACCGTCTGAATGCAGCAATCAAAAGACATAGAGTCACTGAAGGATAAGAAAACAAGACCTGTCTATATGCTACCTACAAGAGACTCACTGTAAACCCAAAGACATACACAGACTAAAAGTGAAGGGATGGAAAAAGATACTTCATTCAACAAATAGGGAGAAAAAAGCAGGAGTTGCAGTACTTGTATCAGACAAAACAGAATTCAAAACAAAGGAAGTAAAAAGAGACAAAGAAGGACATTACATAATGATAAAGGGGTCAGTCCAAGAAGAGGATATAACCATTATAAATATCCATGCACCCAACATAAGAGCACCTACATATGTGAAACAAATACTAACAAAATTAAAGGGGGAAATAGAACGCAATGCATTCATTTTAGGAGACTTCAACACATCGCTCACTCCAAAGGACAGATCAAACAAACAGAAAATAAGTAAGGAGATGTAGGCACTGAACAAAACATTAGAATACATGGACCTAACAGACATCTACAGAACTCTACAATGAAAAGCAGCTGGATACAAATTCTTCTCAAGTGCCCATGGAACATTTTCAAGAATAGATCATATACTAGGCCACAAAAAGAGCCTCCCTAATTTAAAAAGATTGAAATTGTACCAACCAGCTTCTCAGATCACAAAGGTATGAAACAAGAAATAAATTATGCAAAGAAAATGAAAAAGCCCACAAACACAAGGAGGCTTAACAACATGCTACTAAATAATGGATCAATGACCAAGTAAAAACAGATCAAGCAATATATGGAGACAAATGACAACAATAATTCAATGTCACAAAATCTGTGGGACACAGCAAAGTCCATGCTAAGAGGGAAGTATATTGCAATACAGGCCTACCTCAGGAAAGAAGAACAGTCCCATATGAACAGTCTAAACTCACAGTTAATGAAACTAGAAAAAGAAGAACAAATGCTCAAATTCAGTAGAAAGACGGACATAATAAAGATTAGAGAAGAAATGAATAAAATCAAGAGAATAAAATAGAAAGAACCAATGAAAGCAGGGGCTGGTTCTTCAAGAAAATTAACAAAATAGATAAACCTCTAGCCAGACTTAGCAAGAAAAAAAAGAGAGTCTACACACATAAACAGAATCAGAAATGAGAAAGGAAAAATCACTATGGACACCACAGAAATACAAAGAATTATTAGAGAATACTATGAAAAATTATATGTGAACAAACTGGGTAAACTAGAAGAAATGGACAACTTTCTAGAAAAACACAACCTTCCAAGACTGACCCAGGAAGAAACAGAAAATCTGAATAGACCAATTAATCAACAATGAAATTGAATTGGTAATCAAAACAAAAATCCTGGACCAGACGGCTTCACTGCTGAATTTTATCAAACATTTAGTAAAGACCTAATACCCATCCTCCTTAAAGTTTTCCAAAAAGTAGAAGAGGAGGGAAGAGTTCAAAACTCATCCTAGGAGGCCAGCATCACTCTAATACCAAAACCCGACAAAGACACAACAAAATAAGAAAATTACAGACCAATATCCCTGGTGAACATACATGCAAAAATACTCAACAAAATATTAGCAAACTGAATTCAAAAATACATCAAAAAGGTCATCCATCATGATCAAGTAGGATTTATGCCAGGGATGCAAGGATGGTACAATATTCGAAAATCCATCAACATCATCCACCACATCAACAAAAAGAAGGACAAAAACCACATAATCATCTCCATAGATGCTGAAAAATCATTTGACAAAATTCAACATCCATTCATGATAAAAACTCTTAACAAAATGGATACAGAGGGCAAGTACCTCAACATGATAAAGGCCATATATGAAAAACCCACAGCCAACATCATACTGAACAGCGAGAAGCTGAAAGCCTTTCCTTTAAGACAGGGAACAAGACAAGGATGCTCACTCTCCCACTTTTATTCAACATAGTTCTGGAGGTCCTAGCCATGGCAATCAGACAACACAAAGAAATAAAAGGCATCCAGATTGGTAAGGAAGAAGTTAAAATGTCATTGCTTGCAGATGACATGACATTGTACATAAAAAAACCCTAAAGAATCCACTCCAAAACTACTAGATCTAATATCTGATTTCAGCAAAGTTGCAGGGCACAAAATTAATACACAGAATCTGTTGCATTCCTATACTAGCAGAAAGAGAAATCAGGAAAACAATTCCATTCACAATTGCATCAAAAACAAAATACCTAGGAGTAAACCTAACCAAGGAAGTGAAAGACCTAAACTCTGAAAACTATAAGACACTCTTGAGAAAAATTAAAGAGGACACTAATAAATGGAAATACATCCCATGCTCTTGGGTAGGAAGAATTAATATTGTCAAAATGACTATCCTGCCCAAAACAATCTACAGATTCAATGCAATCCCTATCAAAATACCAACATTCTTCAACAAACTAGAGCAAATAGTTCTAAAATTCATATGGAACCACAAAAGACCCCAAATAGCCAAAGCAATCCTGAGAAGGAAGAATAAAGCACAGGGGATTGCACGCCCCGACTTCAAGCTCTACTACAAAGCCACAGTAATCAAGACAATTTGGTACTGGCACAAGAACAGATCCATGGACCAATGGAACAGACTAGAGAACCCAGATATAAACCCAAGCATATATGGCCAATTAATATATGATAAAGGAGCCATGGACATACAATGAGGAACTGACAGCCTCTTCAACAACTGGTGTTGGCAAAACTGGACAGCTACATGTAAGAGAATGAAACTGGATTACTGTCTAACCCCATACACAAAAGTAAAATTAAATGGATCAAAGACCAGAATATAAGTCATGAAACTATAAAACTCTTAGAGGAAAACAGGCAAAAATCTCTTGAATATAAACATGAGCAACATTTTCCTGAACCCATCTCCTCAGGCAAGGGAAACAAAAGCAAAAATGAACACATGGGACTACATCAAGCTAAAAAGCTTCTGTACAGCAAAGGACACCATCAACAGAACAAAAAGGCATCCTACAGTATGGGAGAATGTATTTGTAAATGACATATCTGACAAGGGGTTAACATCCAAAATATATAAAGAACTCACATGCCTCAACACCCAAAAAGCAAATAACCCTATGAAAAAATGGGCGGTGGATATGAACAGACACTTCTCCAAAAAAGAAATTCAGATGGCCAACAGGCACATGAAAAGATCCTCCACATCATTAATTATCAGGGAAATGCAAATTAAAACCACAATGAGATATCACCTCACACCAGTTAGGAGTGCCAACAAAGTAAAGACTAGGAACAACAAATGCCAGCAAGGATATGGAGAAAAGGGAACCCTTCTACACTGCTGGTGGGAATGTAAACTAGTTCAACCATTGTGGAAAGCAATATGGAGGTTCCTCAAAAAGACTAAAAATAGAAATACTATTTGACCTGGCATTCCACTCCTAGGAATTTACCCAAAGAAAATAAGTTCTCAGATTCAAAAAGACATATGCACCCCTATGTTTATCGCAGCACTATTTACAATAGCCAAGATATGGAAGCAACCTAAGTGTCCATCAGTAGATGAATGGATGAAGAAGAGGTGGTACGTATACACAATGGAATATTATTCAGCCATAAGAAACAAATCCTACCATTTGCAACAACATGGATGGAGCTAAGAGGGTACTATGCTCAGTGAAATAAGCCAGGCGGAGAAAGACAAGTACCAAATGATTTTCCTCATTTGTGGAGCATAACAACGAAGCAAAACTGAAGGAACAAAACAGCAGCAGGCACAGACTCCAAGAAGGTAGTAGCAATTACCAAAGGGGAGGGGTGTGGGAGGGTGGGTGGGGAGGGACAGAGAAGGGGATTGAGGGGTATTATGATTAGTACACATGGTGTGGAGGAGGTCATGGGGAAGACAGTATAACACAGAGAAGACAAGTACTGACTTTGTGGCATCTTACTACATTGATGGACAGTGACTCCAATTTGGTATGTGGGCGGATTTGATAATATGGGTGAATGTAGTAACCACATTGTTTTTCTTGTGAAACCTTCATTAAGAGTGTATATCAATGATACCTTAATAAAAAAAATTATTTTAATAAAAAAGTAGTAGTGAGTTTTAGGACTGTATTGTAGGAATTGAGTATAAAGGACTGAACATAAAGACCTGTAAGCCAGCTATGAAAAAAAATGATATCTGAAGGCACAGATCAGAGACTGAAAATAAGTTACCAGAGCAAAGACTGGCCCTTGGCCACCTTCACGTTGAGGCAAACAGAGTGACAACTGGACAGACAGAAGAACCTCCTATGTGACAGGAAGAACCTCATTCAAAAGTACTACTAAAGCATCATGGAATGCACTAGAATAGAAGAGCAGAATCAGAGTTTTAAAGGTGAGAGAATGAACTTTTCCTCCAGCCCGCAAAACTACTATATGTTGGATGGAACTGGCCAACTGTGGAAGTAAACCAGGAAATTAGCTTCTCGTGTACCCTGAAGAGCTGTGAATCACCAAACTGCAAGGTGACCCACCTGGACTTCACCTGAGATTCATTTGGGGAAAATCCAGTCCATGTCTGGTATCCAGTTTGGAAAAAAACTGTGAAAAAGAGGAAGAAAAACACACCTCCAAAAGTCAGATGATGAGACCATTCTGCAGCCACTGGCTGACAGAAAGGATATAGAGCCTGACCTGGACTAGAAGCAGGGAGGGCAAGGCAATCCCTACCAAAGAGATGGACCCATCAGCCTTCCCAGCCTGTAGATGAGCATCTGTGGGGAAGTTGGGGTTCCTATGGCCAGGATCCTCACTGAACTTAAACCACCTGATGATGTAACTGGCCTGTTTCTGGGCTGCCACTTCCACACCTGTAGGCAATAAGCTATTATTGTGCTATATAGAGAGCTCGGCCCAGTGCTCTGGGAGGAGGTAGAGACGCTAGTGCTTGACCTACCACCAGACAACAAGCCGGGTAATAAACCCTTTCACCCCAAGAACGTTTTGCTGTCGATTCCTTTAGTCACACTGAATCCATAGCGAACTCGCCTGGGGCTGAAACCCATTGGCAAGACAATTGGCAAAAGTCAGCAGGGTTCACTGTTGACCAAGGGAAAAGACAGGCTGCCCTTATGGGAAGAGTACTTCAGCGGGCTGCCCCTGTGAATGGGGAGACAGTGGATCATCACCCAATGGGTATGTGGTCTGAGGTGGCTTGCCTCCTAGAGGACTGGGCCCCACCCCAGGACTGGAGGCAAGTGGAGGTGACACCTGAGGCAGTAGGGGTGGCTCTTGATATAGTAAGCAGATCCTTTGAGAAGCAGAGTGCCCGTGAGGCAGCAGGGGCTGTGGGTTGGCTGCTTCTCACAGTCATAAAAAGGTCTACAGAGGAGACCCAAGGAATGGCGGCGCAAGAACGCAAGCTGCAAACTTCAGTAGATTCCCTGAAGAGGGAAGTGGCATTGTTGCAAGAGGCAGCATGAGAATGCGAGCTGCAGACTTCTGTGGATGCCCTGAGGAGGGAAATGGTATTGATGCGGGAGGAGGCAGCATGAGAATGCGAGCTGCAAACCTCTGTGGATTCCCTGAGGAAGGAGATGGCCTTAATGCGGGAGGATGTAGCATGAAAGCGCTGGCAGCAAGGTGCCATTGGAGACAAGATGGCAGTGCTGCCAGGTGTTCTGAAGGAGGAAGAGGCCATCAAGGAAAAGTACAAACTCCTGAGGGAAGCACAGGCGGAGGTGGCATGAGAACATCAGCTGCAAACCATTGAGCTGAAGGTAAGAGACCTTCTGAAGCTGAGGTTTGGCCACCAGAATAACATCTTACTGCCAGCACCAACTGCACTGAACCCTGGAGACTCCGCTGAGTGGACATGGCCTTGGACCTTTCAACACATGGACCAATGATGGCTGGCTCTCCTGGCACCTTGGGGACAAGGCCTGGAAGCTGGCCTCCTGTGTATTCCTGGAATAACAGCAGAGTAGCCGCCAAAGGTCACAGTAGTATATCCTGAATGGCCAGAAGGTAAGAGCATCTTACCGGGGAGTTTTGTTTTATCATTGTGGCCAGTGCATGCACCTCCAGTAGCACTATATACAGACCCTTCAGTAATCCCCACGGGGAAAGGCGTAAAAGTATGGTATACTAGACCTGGAAGGGACCCCCTTCCTGCTACAGTCCTATCACAGGAACACTCTCTTGCATGTATCCTACCTGATGGACAAGATTTGCCTATGTTGGTGGCATTAAAACGTGTCTTATCGCCCCTAAAGTTTTCGTGGATTGGGAACTTCCTCTGGCTTGAGGATTATTATAATTTTTGTTATTAGGAACCTCCTCTGGCTTGAGGATTATTATAATTTTTGTATCAAAATCTTGCTGTATCTTAATTTTTATTATCTCTAAATTGTTGTTATCCCCTGTTGCTATTGTGGAATCTGGTTACAGTGTTCCAGCTTTCTCGCCCAGGGACCATTGCGGAAGATTGAAAGCATGTAGATTGTAAGGCGAGAATCCTGGAGGGGTGGAGTATGGGGAAGTTGGGGTTCCTATGGCCAGGATCCTCACTGAACTTAAACCACCTGATGATGTAACTGGCCTGTTGCTGGGCTGCCGCTTCCACACCTGTGGGCAACAAGCTATTGTTGCACTATATAGAGAGCTTGGCCCAGTGCTCTGGGCAGAGGCAGAGACGCTAGTGATCGACCTACCACCGGAGAACAAGCCGGGTAATAAACCCTTTCACCCCAAGAACGTTTGGCTGTCGATTCCTTTGGTCACACTGAATCCACAGCGAACTTGCCCGGAGCTGAAACCCATTGGCAAGACAGCAGGCAACGCCATTGTCCAGAGTCTGGACCAAGGTAGCTGCTACCTGTGTGGCCTCTTGCAGCCTGCCAGCCTTCCACCGGCAACATCTGTGCCACAGGCCTTAACCTCAAACGGCAAAAGCATCTGTTTTCTCAGTTCTATTTTACAGCTCACTCCTGTAATGACAACCATGGCTGTGTTCTCGATGTCTATTTTCAAAGTGACCCAACGATGCCAATATTTTCTGCTAATCCAGTCACCTCTTACAGGGGTAAAAGCCACTGTTAAAAGCCATCAGGACACAGTTTGTCATTAAGCAATCACAAACATCTGAAACATACAGACTCTTCATCATTCAGTACTGGATTAACTGTCTTACGCAGACGTGGTTGACTGAGCACCACACACAGAACAGAGAGAGCCCCTTATGGCCAAGTGTGTAGAGAGAAAGCAGGCTGTATTCTTCTGCTACCTAATCCCATTCCATCCTCTGCTTCCCAGGCAACCATCACTCATTTTAGTCTATATCCCGGCCAAGGCTTACTAAACAGACATATCCATAAATATATCATATTCTTTTGCTTCTTTTAACTTACATAAATAGTATCATGTAGAATTTAGAAACAGGTTCAGCTGCTGGAACAAAGACCAAAATAATAGTGACTTAAATGAGACAGGAATTGGTTTTTCTCTTACTGAATGGTCAGAGCATAAATATTCATGGAATGAAATGGTGGTTCCCCTGTCTTACCACTCTATAATCCATGGGGCCTTGTTCTCACCATCAGGCCCACACTTCAGGGAGAGAGAACTGAGAACAGGACAGGGAAAGGTTCTCCCCTTCCCTGTGTGGGACAGCCTCTAAACTGCACACACTCAATATCCCATTGGCCAGGACCTGGTCACATGGTCACATCTGGCTGCAAGAGAGGCTAGAAAAGAAAGTCTTCTTTCTGGGAAGCCATTTCTCCTTCTAAAATCCCATTATTATGGAATTCCATTACCACAGGAAGCCAGTACTATGGGACAAGTAGCATTCTCCACCATATTTATTGAATGGATTCTGCCACATCGCCCTTTTATTCCACTCAGTATTGTTTTCGAGAGTTATCCATGTTCTAAACACAGTGTGAGTTCATGGATATTCATTGCTAGTTGTATGCTGTACATCTTATAAGGGCTCATATGACAAATTTGCTTTAGAATTTGGGGTTTAAATTCTAAATGTAGTGTATAAATACATTCCCCTATTGCTACACACCTGGGGCTTTTAAACATAGTATATTTACTTCAGGGGAAATGTTAAATAAGTTAAATGCTAACTTATATGGATCAGTCTCAGGAGCAGTCTGGTTATTTTGTAAACCCTTTAAAGTGCCCTACATCAAATCAATTAAAATATAAACTGGTAATATTAAACTATATAGACAGAGTAATTAAGTTTATGGTCCTCCTTGACTTTCTGTTACTGTAATAAAGCATTACATGGTGTTCTGGGTTTCTTGACAACTGAAATAAAAGGAAACGTTGTACACCATTTGATCTGCATCATCTGATAAGAGGAAGTACACCAGTTAAGAGAAATAAATGTTTGCTTATTCCTAATTTTAAAACAAATGTGTCATATAAGCTGTTATATAAGGCCCAGTTAGCCAGAATGGATAACGTCTTTAACAACAAGTTACATAGAAAATGCACAAGCCTTCTCCAGGAAAATGTTTTCCTTGCTTGACCCTTAACAAGCAGAGGACTTAACATTAAAACATTCTCTTCAAAGGGTCAGGTTAGTGCTTCAGGTTCATACTAATGTGGGATTCCAGCCAGGAAGGGGACATCCATGAGGATCTGACTACTCAGGAGAGGCGGATTCACCCCCACAGCTAGGCGGGTGGCTTCCCAGTGGTTTGGTACTTATGGAGGTTATACTAGTAGTTACTCTGGTATTATAAGGAGATTTTCACTTCTCCTGTAATTAGCTCAAGGTTTCAAACCATTTTGGAGAAGTGAAAAGATACTTTTTATTTCTGTGGGTTTTTCCATGACTATAAAATACCCAAATATAGCATCTTCCTTTTCATTTTTACTCATACTTACTAGTTATTTTTTTCTAAACTAGTTACAATACACTACCCCAATGTTGTTGGGTTCTTCCTATTACTGTAAGTAATTTGGCCCAAACAGAAAAAGTACATTTTAATATGTTAAGAGATAATAATTTCAAATCAATCAGTGAAAGGTAAGAAATACTTTGTACTAATGGTTTTAACTTACAACATTATCTCTTAATTTTCACCATAACTTTTTGAGGTCAGGATTATTAATACTACATTGCAGTTAAGAAGACTAGATCTTCAAGAGTAAGTAACTTGTCTAATATCACATAGCTGGTCTGGTCACAAAAACTAGAACTAGGATTCAAACTCATATACTTCAGTTCCAAAGCCACAATTCTTTCTGCTATTTCCTGATGCCTCCCAGATGACAAGGGAATTATAGGTAAAACTCTGTTCAGCTCTATAAATACTGTATGTGCCTACTGTATTGAACCCCTAGGCCTTCCCTCATCACAGGCTACTCTCTATACTCTGGTCATAATGAATGTGACCCCCATCTTATTTCCTGCTGTGTTCTATAAGGACATACCCCCTCAATCTCTCCTGAAAGGTTTCATCATTGCCTCTACACTTATGGACCACACACTCATTCAACAAGTATTTTTGAGCTCCTATTGTGTCCCAGGCACTGTTCTAGTCTTTGGGTATATATATATATATATAAAATTGAACAAAACAAATATAAATTCCTGCTCTCGTGGAACTTTACATTCTAGCAGGGGTAGAAACACAAAAAACAGTAAATTATATAAAGAAGATGGTAAGTGCTGTGGCAAAAAATACAGCAGAAAAAGGATTAAGGAGAATAGTGTGGGGTGGAAGGTTGAGATTATAGGAAAAAAAACAATAGAAACTCTAGAACAGGAAAACATGGTCTTGGAATTTTACTTCATTTTCAAGTTCCAAAGCAAACTAGATGCAGTGGAAGAGAAAACTGGAAGATAAATTTTCTGAAAGAGATTCATTCACCAAGTAAATTAATATTTATTGATTATCTACTATATACCAGACATTATGCTAGATAAAATTACTCTACCTTTGTGCCTTCACAAGATTTAATTCACTATGATTACATTTCCAGGTAAACCTCAACTCTCTAAAGCCTTCCCAAGTTCCTTGTTCATGTTGATATCTCCTTTCTCTAAACAACTACTCTACATACCATTTTAAAACAATAAATATTATTTGTATCACAGATAAGTACAGTTCTTAAATTATTCCATATACCTAACTAGACTGTAACCTCGTTGAGAACTAGGTCTACAGATAAGATTTCTTTTTTATCTCTCATATAGAACAGCATAGTACCAGGTATACAGTAGGCATTCAATAAACACATGACTATCCTAATCACTGATAATGAGTTAGTTAACCTTGGGCAAATTGCTTGAGCCCTCCTGGATCTCAATTTTCCCTCCTGGCAGTCAGGGTTAAGTGAGTTCTATTTGCAAAGCCAGAACTAACAATCTGCTGTGCTTGACAGAGATTACATAGGTGAAGTCTTCTCAGAGTTCAAATCTCTGCTTCTCACTTACTAGTTGGATGGCTGTAGGTGAATTACTTAATTTTCATGCCTCAGTTTCTGCACTTGTAAAGCAGGTATGTTAATAAGAGTACCTGCCTCATAATGATGAGTTAATATTTGTAACCAAGGACACTGTCTGTCACTGAAAAATGTAAAAGTCATGCTCTGAATCCACTCACATCAAGGAAACAAACACCATAAGCTCTGAAGTAAGTGTGGACAATAAAGAATCAATAGGATCAAATGTCTAAACATTTTGAGTACATAAAAAAGGTGCTATCAGATAACTACTGAGAATAGATATCTATGTAAATATCTATCAGAATAGATAACTGTAAATGTCTCCTGCTATTTTCTTTTCAGCATCTAACCAAACCTGTCATCAAACAGTCAATTAAGACTGAGTAATATTCCATTGTATACATGTATCACATCTTTATCCATTCATCTGTTGACGGACCCTTTGGCTGCTTCCAAATCAGTATCTTGGTTATTGTAAATAATGTGGCAATAAACATAGGGGTGCATATATCTTTTTGAATCAGAGATTAAAAAAAATTTCTCAACATTCTCAGCATTAAATTACTGTCATTACAACAGTCTAATTTTCTTAAGTTTAATTGTCTGTTATACCAGGTACATCATGGACTAAATTTCTTTGGAGGATGGTCAGGGTGTAACTACAGTATATATTATTCCTAGGTTCTCATTTTTGTCAAAGTATAAACTTCAAAGAGTTAAAAACAAGATTCTCATAAAAATAAATAGTGAGAAAATATCAAAGATATTTAACTGCTTAACTAGGGAACAGGCAGGATGGTAAAGCTGGTTTCAAGAAAGAAAGACGAGACCAGTGTATATATAGTCAATGGAAGAAAGAATGCCAAGAAAGATTGCTA
Source organism: Manis pentadactyla (assembly GCF_030020395.1). Lineage (NCBI taxonomy): Eukaryota > Metazoa > Chordata > Mammalia > Pholidota > Manidae > Manis > Manis pentadactyla. The sequence goes on from NC_080038.1 coordinate 41,022,744, forward strand.
AGTTAGATTTTAAAATACTGATTTCTATGATGTGAATGTTTGTGTGCTCCCCCACCCCCACACACAAATTCACATGTTGAAATCCTAATTCCCAAAGGTAATGGTACAGGAGATGGAGCCTTTGGAAGGCACTTAAGTCAGGAGGGTAGAACCCTTGTGAACTGGATTAGTGCTTTACAAAAAGATTCCAGAGAGATCTCTAGCTCCTTCTGCCATGTGAGGATTTAACAACAAAAAACCAATTTGAATGGTTTTGTATATTTATAACTGAACAGCTTTCTCTATAATGGCTCAAGTGCAATTAGCTCCTGGAAATGGTCACAATATCATTAATAAGCATGTTAGGATTTGTTGACCTCAAAAGTAAATTATGCATCCAGTGATATAAGGTTAAATTCTGGATCTAATGAAATTTTTGTGAAGTTGCCATCATCCTTGGTTAGTTAAGAATGACAAATGTCCCATATAATGTATTATTAAGTTTTGAGAAGTCTTCACACATAACTAAGAGTCTTATTTTATAAATCAAGATGCTGAAATCTAGAGATGTAAGTGGTCTGCTCAAGCACAGATGAGTACTGACGAGTAAAGCAGTGACTCAGACCAGAGACTTCTGACTCCCAAGCCGGTGCTCATATGCATAGAACTGATGTACAATATATCTTCACATGGCTAACTGGTAAACTAAACATTTGCCTAGCCTAAGAGGGCTCTACTTTTCTGTAACATCTGGTAAAGATATGTATATGCTCAGAGTATCTAAGCTTATAACAAATGAAATAAACCAAGAAATGGTTCCCTGTTGCCTGCATCACTCAACCTCTAGATGCTGAGAGCCCTGAGATGACCACGGCAGCATTCATCGAGCAGATAAGCTCTGGCACAGAGCTACAGTGCTGCACCAGACACAAGTGTTAAGGAAGCACAGGGGAGGGGAAGGAGTCAGCCTGCCGAAATCTGTGCCCAAACTCCGCACTGACTCACCCTGAAAAACACCCGCAATATAGAACTGTGAGAAATCTAAACCTATCATGAAGGCACTAACTTCTGGTTCAAAATATACAGCAGCAGCTGCAAATTGGCAATCTAACTGATTCACACCCAGACAGGAAGGGATGACTCTGATATCCACAGCCATATAACTCCCAAGTGACTTTAAAATCCTATTTCAGGCTATTCTGATCATAATGTAGTTTTTCTTAATTTCTTTTTCTTTTTTTTTTTTTCGGTTTCTGATTCCAGTTCCTTGTTATTTTAGGAAGGAGAAACCATCCTGTCCTGAAGTCAGCTGGCTTCCAGATAAGCCAGAAGTCTGAGCAAAGGGATAAGGGCTGCCCAGGACACAAACAAAATAAAAACCCTAGGCCTGGTTCTCCATCCTGGACACCTGGTCCCATGAATTAGGCCAAATGGCATTCACCGGAATAATCAACTGCATTTTCCCAAAGAAATAATGGAATAATTGGGAAGGGGGTGTGACATCCTTGAGCACTGCAGACAGGAGCTATGTCATAAAAAGCAAAGTTGCAACTGCAGTCTATATTCCTGGAAAATACACAAGCGGGGCTCCAAGTCCTATATAATGGATGCACATATTATAGTCATTAATTATACAAGGGGTCAAGTAACTAGAAATCCCACATAGTACTCAATTTTCTCAGGGGTAAACTGTAAACAGTATTGAGGCATTATAAGGAATTAAAATGAGTTAATATTTATGAAGTGCCCGGAATAGTAGTTGGCACAAAGCAAGCACTGTTTGTTAAATTTAAAAAAAAATAAAATACAAATGTTTTCACCACTAGGAAGAGCCCCTGGCCCTGTTCAGACCTAACCCAGAACTGTAGTTGGAGCTCTGTTCTCCCTTCTGCCCAAACTGCCAATAGGAGCCTCAGTGCTTGACAAGCACATGTTCACTATGCTCACCTTGTCATTGCTAAAACCCAATTTAGGTCCTCTTCATCCCCAACACAACAGCTTTAAAGGCATCTCCCAGCTCATACACCTAACCTTTCACTGCCAGGTGTCAGTGCGGCAGTACAGTGGCAGCCATGGCTTCAAGCTGGCAACCAGACTCCCAAACCCAAAAAGCTTTCAGCTAAATCAGTGGTGACTTAGCTTCAGGGAAGGATACAGGACTGGAAATACATCAGGGACAGCAGCTCCATCTTCACAGGAGGCTCAGCAGCACCCCCCCCCCAAGTATGTGGCCTCATCTGTCCCCTCACCCACACAAGCGGGCTATGGATGCCATACTAAGGGTCAAGATGTCTGTGAGTCTTGTTGGAACAGAGAATCCACAGTCCCCTTTCCCACCAATCTTTTATACCACCTTCATGAAAACCAAAGGTCCACATGCCAATTCACAGCTCCCCAAGCCAGGTGCAGCTCTAAACAACCGAGGCAGACACCACATCCTCCACTTATCATAAGTCTCCTGTTTCCAAAGACATAGAGTATGGGAGACCAAGGTCATTATCAGGCAGGCCTAAATCTAACCCCAGCCTTCACTCACAAATGCCAAACCATTTTTTATTAAAACATCGTTAATATACAATCGTATGTTGGTTTCATATGTACATCACAGTGTTCGCAGTCTTCAACAGTCGCCCAATCAACTTATATTGTGAGTGGAAATTATTGTACCCCTTTGTCCCCTTCTCCCTCTCCTTGGTAACTACTAGTCACTTAGTGTCATTGAGTCTACTGCTGTTTTATTCCTTCCATTTGCTTTGTTTTTATACTCTGCAAATAAGTGATATCATATGGTATTGTCTTTCTCCACCTGGCTTATTTCACTGAACATAATACCCTTTAGATCCATTCATGTTGTTGCAATGGCAGGATTTCTTTTCTCTCTATGGCTGAAAAATATTCCACTGTGTATATGTACAACATCATCTTTATCCATTCATCTATTGATGGACACTTAGGTTGCTTCCATACCTTCGCTACTGCAAATGGTACGGCAATAAACGTAGGGGTGCATATATCTTTTTGAATCATGAATTTTGTTTTCTTCAGGTAAATTTTCCTAGGAGTGGAATTACTAGGTCAAATAGTGTTTCTATTTTTAGTTTTTTGAGGAACCTCCATATTGCTTTCCACAGCGGTTATACCAATTTGCATTCCCACGAACAGTGTAAGAGGGTTCCCCTTTCTCCACATCCTCGCCAACATTTGTTGTTTCTTGTCTTTTGCATAGTGGCCATTCTGACTGGTGTGAGGTGATATCTCATTGTGGTTTTAATTTTCATTTCTCTGATGATTAGCAATGTGGAACATCTTTTCATATGCCTGTTGGCCATTTGTATTTCTCCTTTGGAGAAATGTCTGTTCAGGACTTCAGCCCATTTTTGAATTGGGTCATTTGTTTTTTGGGTGTTGAAGCATATGAGTTCTTTATATATTTTGGATGTTAACCCCTTATCAGATGATTCGTTTATGAATATAATCTCCCATACTATGCCAACCCACTTTTTTCAGAACGGTGCCTCAGAGCTCCAAAAGGCCAACTGAGGCCCACAAAACAGGCCTTTATTATATATTTAGGACATTGTATTATGTCCTACAATTGCTCCCCATATGCCCAAACCTCAGCCAGTCACCCTGACCTGGCTTTCAGTGCATTGGACACAGCTGTGCTCAACTCACAGGGGCAGAAACCTTTTCTTTATTTCCTCTTCCTACAATGTGGCACTCCAGCATTGTCTCTAAAACACTAAAAACTCAGCACAATATTTACTGCATTTAAACAACTAATAAAGCTCAGCCACAATTATTCTGCTAGGAAAGTTTTGTAACTTTCAAAGTCTCAATGTCCAGATGACAGTGAGCACACACATGAAATGTTAAAGACCACAAGGCTCATGTAAGCCACTCTCTTGATTTCCAGGGGAGCAAGCAGCAGCCCCAGAGGAATCATAAAGCTAATTTCTTCAAAACCCCTACCACATAGCACCCCCAAAACAATCCTTGAGAGTAAGGTCTGTGTCCCTGTACAATAAATAGTCACACATGCTTGGGTATTGATCATATGACTTAATTTTGTGAAAATCGTGATTGGGTTTACTTGGGTCTCTCTACAGAAAGAGTGAAATCTGTAATTAATAGATAATACTAAGATAAACAAGGAACCAATCAATATAAATGTCACAAAGTTTGACTTAAACAAAAATCAGCTTTCATCTTCAGAAGTAATTGAACATCTCCCACAATGTCATTTTCGGTATTCCTTAACTGTTAGTCACCAATGAACATGTGATGGGAAAGGCTTTCATCACACATGACCAGCATAACAGCATGAGTAATATAAACAAGTATGCCATTTGTACTTATTATTAAGTTTATTTGTAACTTAGAGTGCAGACTGCCATATATGTTTTACAGGTAGAAATTCCAGCCATCTCTCGAGCGATATATTGATCTTCATTACTGTAAGAATAAAATGCTGGTCAATGACTGTGAAAAATAGCAACTTTATATACAAAACAGCTTACTAAGAATTATTAAGATCGACAGAAAAAGTACAAAAAAAGTATAAAGGAAAAAATTGATAAATCTGGAGTTTATCAAAACCTAAAACTTCTACTCTTCAAAAGATACCATTAAGGAAATGAAAAGACAAGACACAGTAAGGGAGAAAATATTTCAAACCACTTACTTGATAAAGGATTTGTACCCAGAAAATATAAAAAAACACCAATAAGACCAAAAAAAATGATTAATATGGGCCAAAAAATATGAAGGGAGCACCAAAGAAGTTATATGGGTACAAATAGGCATAAGAAGGATGTTCCACATCAATGGCATTAGGGAAATGCAAATTTAAAAAACAATAAGATACTACTTCATATTAGAATGTCTAAAATTAAAAATTGCTAAATAACAAAAGTTGGTAAGGATGTAAAGCAATTGGAAATCTTATGCACTACTGCCAGGAATGCAAAGTGTTCAGTCCCTTCAAGAAAGGTTGCCAAGTTTTTATAAAGTTAAACATACACTTACCATGCAACCCAGAAATCTCACTCTTGGGTATTTATCCAACAGGAATGAAAACACATGTCCACACAAAGACATGTAGGAAAATGTTCACAGCAGCCTTATTTACAATATCCAAAACTGAAAACAACCCAAATGTTCAACAAATGGGTAATGTGTAAGTAAACTGTGATACATTCATACAATGGAATAGCTGCTCAGCAATAAAAAAGAACACACTATTGATACTCAGAACAACAGTGAATGGCAAAAGTACTATGCTAAGTGCAAGAAGCTGGACATGAAAGGTTACCTAGTAGATTATTTCGTTTACATGAAGTTCTTGACAAGGCAAATGTGTAGGGACAGAAATCAGATTAGTAGTTGACAAGGGCTGGGGTTAGGAGGAGGGCATGATCTGCAAAGGTGCGTGAGGACTTTTCGGAGACAAAGAAATGTTCCATATCTTGATTTTTGGTGGTGGTCACAGAAGTGTATACATATGTTAAAACTCATCGAACTGTATACTTAAAAGGAATGAATTATATCACATTGCAAAGTATACCTCACTAAACCTGGCTTTTGAAAAGGAATATGTTAAAAAATAAGTATGTAAACAGATTGTGAGTATTTGTTGAATGAATTAATGAATGAACAATGCAATAACTCAAGGAAAAACAATATATCTGGCTAAGTCAACAAATATCTAAAACTTTAACAACGTGACAGAATAACAGATATTAGATTATAACATAATTCTAATCTTTGAGAATTGTTTGGCATATTAGCATTAATAACATTACTAAAACAAACTTTTAGAGTTACAGTTAATATCTAGTTATTGCTGGTATCACGCACATACAGCCTAGTGAACTCCCATGCCATCTAGCAGCTGACAGTGCTGATCAATTACACTCTGTAATGTCAAACTTTAAAAATATGACTACTGACATTTTTTAATAAAATTGCAATGATGACGCATCCCTGAATAAAGTTTAAGATTTATTTAACTTAGAGGTTCATTCTAAGTTGCTGATATCTTGGTTTGGTCTTGGCCAAATACTGACTTTTAATACTTGCCATTTAACAATTAGTAAAAAGTTATTTAATGTATCCCTAATACAAGTGATCTCTCTGGTAGTTTTCAGGGTTTCAGTGTTAGCTGTCAGCTTTCTGGTTCATGAGCCAGACTCCACAAAACCAGTGTCAAAATACACTCTGGGTTCAATCTTCTTTGCCTTAAAGCATTTATAGTATATCCACCATTACTAACATTTACACTAGAAACCATGAGTCATTTTCAGTACTTTGATTTTTTACATTAAGTTTCAAGATATTTCATTATAAGGCAGAAATATAGTAAAAGCATTTGATAATTTTCAAGAACTACCCTGGGCTATTAAAATGAGAGTAAGGAAAATGAAAATAATGTGGGTAAACAAATTTTTAAAGATAAGAAATCCACAACACAGTTTAAAGATACAATGGACAAGAAAATCTCACTTATAACAAAAATATAAAATATCTAGGTTTAAGGTTAACAAGAAATGTGCAAAACTTAAGAGGAAAACTCAAAAACACTCCCGAAGAACACAAAAGTCTTGAAAAATGGGAAGACACAGGAAATCCTTGAACAGGAAGAATCAACATCATAGAAATGATTCTTCCCTAAATTTAATAAATATTGAATGAATTATCCCAATAAAAATACCAATAGGCTTTTGGACAGGAACTTGATAAGCTGTTTCTAGAGTCATATGCAGAAGTAAACAGGCAAGAAGAACCAGGAAATCTCAGAGGAAAAAATGAGCCATGAGGGGCATGAGCCCAAACAGATTTTACATACTCTAGGGCTTCAACTACTGGAACTAATTAATATTGGTACAGTACTAATGTTGGTGTTATTAATTCATGAATAGAGACTATCAGTGCACGAGAATAGAAAATTCAGAAATACATTTAGTACATGAGAGAGAAGTGTCAGCAGGATCAATATGGGTTTTTTAGTAATCGATGTTGGGGCAACTGGGTAAACATTTGGGGAATACCTCTTAATGATGAAGTCCAGACATCTCAAAAGAAAAAACTGAAAACTTTGACTACTTGCTAGCAACAACAACAAACTTTTAAGAGGGGAAAAGCACAGCATCAAAGTTGTTTAAAAAAAACGAAGTAAAAGAAATATTTGAAACTTATCATAGACAAAGGGCTAATCTCCCTAATGTATAAAATGCTCCTAGAACCAAGAAAAAGATAAGTTCATGGGAAAAAAATGGCAAAGACTATAAATAGGCAATTCACAGGAAAAAAATACAAATGGCCCTCAGCTTTTGAAGATAATTGTCATTATTTGCAACAGAAATGCAAATTAAAACAATACTGAGGTCATTCTTAACTCTCAAATTGACCAAAATCTGAAAGTTTGACAACATACCCTGTTGCCAAGAATGTGGGAAGACAGGCACTTTCCTACATCGCTGGTAAGACTGAAAAATGGTACAGTTCCCAATGTGAAGAATCTGGCAACAACATCTAAAATTACAAATGTTCTTACCTTTTAATCCACCAATCCTACTTCTAAGAATCTATCCCACAGATACAACCACACATGTATAAGTTCAAGGTTATCCAGGAGAGTATTACTGATTAGAATAAGATTAGAAACAACCCTAGTGCCCATCAACAAAGGACTAAATTATGGTATATCCTCACATTAGAATACCTTGCAGCTATAAAAGAAAAGATTGAAGAAGACTCCTTTGTTCTAATATGGCAACATCTGTATGATAACTTAAATGAAAAATATGAGGTGTACTACAGGACACATGATATTCTACCTTTTGTAGAGAAAAGGGTAGAAATTATCACATATATTCATATGTGCTGGTACACTTGACCCTCAAACAACACAGGTTAGGGTCACCAACCCCTGCGCTTGCAGTTGAAAATCCATGTACAACATTTGACTCCAAAAACCTTAAACTATTAATAGCCTACTGTTGACTACAAACCTTACCAATAACATAAACAATTGACATATTTTACATATGTATTATGTACTGTATTCTTACATTAAAGTAAGCTAAAGAAAAAAATGTTAAGACAATCATAAGGAAGATAACATTTACAGAACTGTATTTATCAAAGAAATCCACATATGAATAGACCCAAGCAGTTCAAACCAGTGTTGTTTAAGGGCCAATTATATTCATGTAAAGGAATACAGGAAGGACAAACAATTAACTAACAAAAGTGATTACTACACTGTCAAGGAGAAATGGATAGAGGGGGATGGGGTGTACCTTTTCAATATGTCTCTTTTAAATTTGCTTTTATTTTGGCCCATGTAAATGTATTGCCCATTCAAAAAAAATGTTTAATTGCAAAAGAGAAGAAGGGCAAAAAATAGGCAACACTAAACAATATATTAGTACAGGCTACATACACATGTTATAAAATTATAAAGACTATTTGGACACTTACCAAATTTCTTTTATTGCTTTTTTTGAATCCAACTTTAGTTCCTTTTTTGGTCAGAGAACATTCTTTGTATGATTTCAATCTTTTAAAATTTAGTAAGACATGTTTTATGGCCAGGCTTATGATATATTCTGTAAAATGTCCAAATAGTACTTAAAAAGGATATGTATTTTGTTGCTATTGGGTAAAATCATCTATAAATGGCAGTTAGGTTGAGCAGGTTGATGGTGTTTTTTGAATTTTCTATAGCCTTGCTGACATTTTATCTAGCTGATCTTTCAGTTATTGACAGAAGGGTATAGAAGCATCTCTCTCTCTTCATGTCCGTCAGTTTTTGCAGAGGCCTGTCCAGGCGCCACCTGCAGAAACCAGCTCCACAAACCAGCTGAACCTGAGAGGAGTGTGTGGGAGATTAAGAAAAACACAGAGACAGCAAGAAAGACACAGAAATCAAGGTTGGGATCAGGAGGTTCACTGACCACTGGTGGCCGACAAGTGACGCAGTTTTACTTCTGAGCATAGCTCATATACACAGGCTCACAGTGATGTCATGTCCGGGCTGATCTCATATCCCGTAATCTCAGTTCCGGTGACATCACTTCCAGATCCAGCGATCTTACTTCCTGGGTGATATTACTTATGGCCTGTCACAGGTTTTTGCTTCATATGTTTTGGGACTCTCTTTTTAGGTGTGTATACATTCATTATTTTTATATGTTTCTGATGGCATTATGAAGTATCCCTCTTTGTCTATAATATTTCTTGTCTTAAAGTCTATCTTGTCTGACATTAATATAATTAATTCAGTGCTTTTATGATTAGTGTTAGCTGGCATGTATTTTTCTATCCTTTTATTTTCAACCTATGTGTGTAAGTGGTTGTGTGTGTGTGTGCATTTTAATCTAAAGCAGTGGCTCTCAGCTGGAGCAATTTTGCACCAACCCCCCACATGACATTTCACAATAGCTGGATAAATTTTTGGTTATCACTACTTACATGTAATGGAAGAAGACCAGGGCTACTACAGAACACTGCACAATGCACAGGCTAGCCCCCATAACAAACAACTACCCAGTCCAAAATTCCAGTGATGTCAAGGTTGAGAAACATTTATCGAAAGTATGTCTCTTTTAGAAAGTATATTGTTGAATCTCAGGATTTTTTTCTAGTACAACATTGTCTCTCTTTTGATTGCAGCATTTAGCCACATTTAATGGTTGGATTTATATCTGCCATATTTGGTATTTACTTTCTATATGTTTCATGTTATTTTGGTTTCTTTGTTACTTTTTCACTGCCTCCTTATGTACATGTGCACACATGTCCTTGCTCACTCACTAAATAAATATATATTTGTGTGCATAATTTTAATTCCTTTTTTATTACATTTTTCCGTTCTTTTTATTTTCAGTGGTTGCTCTAAAGATTATAAAATTCATCTTAATCATAATCTACTTCAGTGTGTTGCTAATTTAATTCCAGTAAAATATTGAAACTCTCTTTGATTCTAGCTCCATTTCCACACACACCTCCTTCATGATAGTACCTTAAAATGTCATCTGTATATTCTATATACCCCAAAATAGAGCATTATAACTGTTTGATTCAGTTGACTTTTTAAACATTTAAAGAGAAGAGAAAAAATATATATATATTTATGCAGTTTTTTGTAGTTACTCCTGTCTTTACATTTCCAGTAGTCTTTAGCTCCTTGTGCAGATTTGAGTTATTCTCCAGTGTCATTTCTTTTTAGCCTAAAAGACCTCTTTTAGTATTTTTTGTAAGGCAGCTCTGCTAGAAACAAATTCTTTCAGTCTTTGTTTATCTGACATATAGCTGATGTGAGGTTTTTAATGCATATACTTAACATTTCAAATGTGAACAACTGTTTATCGTAATTACCTCATTCCATCCTTTAGGCATATATTACCATAACAAATCCATTTTATGTCCCAAAACCTAGTTTCCTTTCCCCCAGAGTCTACCGACAGGGATACTAGTTCTTTCAATCCTGACTACATGGCTTTTCTCCTCCCTTCTAGACTGTATGTACATGTGGGATATGCTGCACACCAGAACAGGCATCCAATTTGAAGAAGGGCCTTCCTAAGCTTATGTGCCCTCAGATCCATTTTCTGCCATTTCTTGGTCTGCTGCAAGTTGCGGGGGGGGAGGGTAGGTAAGGAAGAAGATTGGGGAGAGCCCCATAAACTACATTTCCAGGCCCCCTTCCAAGTGGCTTCCAGTTAGAGTCATCCAATGGGTGGCACTGGTAAAAGACTAGAGGGTGAGAGCAAAGAAGCCAGAGTATCGCTGTCTCTCAGCTGTATGTGCATACACACTCACACTCTCCCCATCTCTCCTTTCGTCCCTCTGTGTCTGTCTGTCTCTCTCCCTCTCTCTCTCAGGTAGTGGCTATGCTATCTCCATGGCTGAAGGTCCCACCAGACAACCCTCCATCCAGGTCCCATGTCTCACTAGACAGCCCCCACAGTGGTTCCAGTTCCTACCAGGTGACCTCATTCCTGAGCCCTGGTACTACTACCTTCTCCCTACATCAGCTCTAGGTGTGACAGTGGCTTCCTGATGTTGCTTATCTCTAGGTTGCTTCAATGCACTCCTTTTGGCTTTTCAACCCTTCCAATGCCTTGGTTCACAGTTGTCTCCTACTGAACTACTTGCTCATTTTTCCTGAGGGGACTGAGAGGACTTCATCTGGCACATCAGAGTTCCACCCTTTACCAGATTTCCCCACAATGGATAAAAACCACTACAGTATTACCATCTTTTTCTGTGTCTCTCTTCTGTGCCATCATAAACATCCCGCACAACACTGCCACTGAAAGTAGACAATTCTCTCATTCACACCACTGAAGAGAATCACTCTAGCTCATTTACAGCCTACTCTGTTAATGAATGGAATTGTTTCTTTCCCCAGTTCTCTCAGCACCAAAAATGTATAGCAGCCAACAGATTCCTAGACTAGAATAAGACAGTCCATGGTAGGCTTGTTTTAAATGAGTGTCTTTGTGGGTATAAAGATATGTAACTGCATAAACACAGAGACACACATAAAGTTTACAGTCAAGGAAAAGAAACACCAAAAGCCAGAATGTGTGTGTATTGGGCTTACAATGACAATAAAAGGAACCAAAACCCTTTTATGGAATTAAGGCTTGCACTTCCAGACAAGACAGGAAAGCAGGGACTGTATTATCCTCATGCTTGAAACAAAAACAAATATATGACATAATGTTTTTCAAGACAACAGACATTAGGCAGTGAAGAATAGTGATCCCTGAGAGATGGGGAGAAATGAGGTGAGGCATAAACTTGCTCCAGTAACCTTTCTAAGTAAGTTTCCTAGCCATAAAACAGGGAGGGAAACAGACACTTTGTCTAGCAGACTTCCTAAATTGACAAAGCTGAGCATCTGGATACAAAGGCAGCTAAAGTTCATAGGACAGAGTGCCAGAGAGGGGACCTGACCAGAGAGAATCCTGGAACCCCATAGAGGATATTTCCCTCAGGTATTCGGGAGAGATAGCAAATCCATACGAGGGAAAAGAATAGCCTGAAAGGATTATGGAGGACAATACCTGACTACTGGGATAGTACCTGTCCCCACCAACCAGACGGGAAAAATTCACAATTCACACAGCACTGGATAGCATAGTCAGGATGGTCTTGCCTCAGTAGTGGGAATAGAGCTAGAATAGACACTGCTCCAAACCTACCTAACAAATCATAAAAGACCCCAAAGGATCAAACTATTTTCAAGTAAATTAACTGCATCTAGGAACAAAGCTCAAGACAATCTATAGGAATACAAAAACGTCTCGCCCCTAACAAGGTAAAATTAACAACGTCTGGCATCCAACTAAATATTAGCAGGCATACAAAGAAACAGGAAAATGCAACACATAATAAGGAAGATAGTCAATCAATCAAGTGAAACTGATCCGAAGTAGCAGAGAAGGGCATTAAAACAAATACTATGTTCCATATGTTCATAAGTTAAACAGAGACACAGAAAATTAAAAATTAAATAATGGGACTTCTGAGCATAAAAACTACAATACCTGAGATGAAAAATACACCAGATGAGATTAATGGCAGAATCTCATCTGGGTTAACTTAAAAGCACAGCAAAAGAACCACCCAAAATGAAACACATGGGGAAAAAATCATCTAAATATATGAAAAGGCACCAGTGAGCTGTGAAACAGCTTGAAGTAGTCTAATATACAGGTAACTAGAGACCCTGAAGGAGCAAAAGGAAGTATAGAAAAAAATATTTGAAGAAATAATGGCCAAAACTTTTCCAAACTTAATGAAAACTATAAATCCACAAACGCAAGAAACCAAATGAATCCCAAACACAATAAACATGAAGAAAACTACAACAGGGTAAATTATAATAAAATTGCTCAAAACTAGCAATAAACAGAAAATCTTAAAAGAAGCCAGAGGAGAAAGACAAGGATAGTATCAGATTTCTTGTCGGACACAACATAAACAAAAAGATGATGGAGCAAGAAATGGAGAAGAGGAAAAGAAAATCAACCTGGAATTCTATAGCTAGAAAAAATATTCACATATTCAAAAGATGAAAGAATTTATCAGCAGCAGCCCATACTGTAAGAAATGTTAAAGCATATCCTCCTAGCAGAAGGCAAATGATACCATATGTAAACAAGCACTGGAATGAAGAGCAGTAGAAATGATATGTGTGCATGTATATGTGTGTGTGTGTTATATATATATATGTATATATAATATACACATTTGACCCTTGAACAATATGAATTTGAACTGCATGGGTCCACTTATATGTAGATTTTTTCAATAAATACAGCACAATGCTATAAATGTATTTTCTCTTCCTTACGACTTCCTTAACATTTTCTTTTTTCTAAATTGTTTTAAGAATATGGTACGTAATACATATAACATACAAAATCTGTGTTAGTTAAATGTTTATATTATCAGTAAGGCTTCCAGTCACACAGCAGGCTATTAGCAGCTAAGTTTTGGGGGAGTCAAAAGTTGTATGTAGATTTTTAACTACATGGGGGTTGGTACCCCTAACTCCCAAGTTGTTCAAGGATCCAACTGTATTACTATTACATATGTAAATATGTGTTTTCCCTTATTATTTAAATGCCTTTAAAAGATAACTGTTTAAACAAAAAGTAATAGCAATGGATTGCAGAGTTTATAATATGTGAAAGTAAAATGCATAGAAAAAATAACATAAATGCTTAGAGAGAAGAAATGAAAATATCCTATTATAAGTCCTTATGCTAAATGTGAAGTGGTATAATGTCACTTCAAGGTAGACTGTGATAAGTTAAAGATACATACTATAAATTTTGAAGCAATGACTAAAATAACAAGACAATGAGCTATGGTTAATAAGCTATAAAGAAATAAAATGGATTTAAAAATACTTGAGTAATCAAAAAGAAGACAGAAAACAGGAAAACAGAAAAGAGAACACATGGGAAAAGATAAAAACAACTAGCAAGACCACAAATTCAAACTAACCAGTTCGATAATAAAATGTAAATGGACAAAACACCCTAATAAAAGGCCGAGATTATCAAATCAGATTTTTTTGTAAAAAAGCAAGACCCAGTTACATGTTGCCTACAAGAAAATAACTTTAAATATAAAGATATAAACAGGACAAAAGTAAAAGAATGCCCAGCAATTCCAAGAGAAATTAAAATAAATGTTCAAAGAAAAAGAAAAACATGTCCACACAAAAACTCTTACACAAATGTCTGTAAAAGCATTATTCATAATAACCTAAAGGTGAAAATAACCCAAATTTCCATCAATTGAGGGGACAAATAAAATACAGTATATTCATACAGTGTAATAGTATTCAGCTATAAAGTAAAATGAAGTATTGATATATGCTACAATAAGAAATAACCTTGAAAACTTTATCCTAAGTGGAAGAAGCCAGTCATAAAGGACCAAATATTATACAATTCCATTTATAAGAAATGTCTAAAATAGGCAAATCTATAGAGACAGAAAGTAGCCTTGCAGTTGTCTAGGGCTAGAATGGTTGGGGGGAAATGGGACAAGATTGTTAATGGATACAGGGTTTCCTTTTGGCATGCTGAAAATGTTTTAAAATTGATTATGGTGAATAATTGATAGAACTACATAGAAAATCATTAGTAACACAAAAGATTTGAACAAAACAGCTAAAACAATTTTGAAAAAGAAGAATAAAGTTGGAGGACTCACACTACCCAATTTTAAGAACCACTATAAAGCTGCAGTAAGCAAGATGGTGTGGTATTGGCAAAAACTATGTACCGGTATCAGTGGGACATAATAGAGAGTCCAGAAATATATCCACACAAATATGGGCAATTAATTTTGAAAAAGTTGCAAAGGTAATTCAATGAATAAAAGATAATCTCTTCAACAAAAATGTTGGCACAATTAAACATCCATATGTAAAAAAAATGAACCTCAACTTAAGGTTTCTCATACCTTTTATAAAACTAACTCAAAATAAATCACAAATCTAAATGTAAAATTCAAAACCATAAAACCTTTGGGAGAAAACCTTCACCTGGAGTTAAGCAAAGAGATTTCAGACACAAGAGCAAAAACACAATCATTAAAATAGGTGATAAATTAGTTTGCACCAAACTTAAATTTTTTGCTTTGCAAAAGACACTGTTAAGAAACAAAAATAAGACAGGCACAGTCGCAGGGGGGTCATCAGGTGAGAAATTGGGGATCAACAGAGGTGAGGCTTAGAACCTCAACCCCCGTTCTGAGAGAAATCTTCTGCATACGTGGATGTTTTATTGCCCTTGTCTAGCTTGGATTAACACATAGTCTACAGGCACACACCTGATCATCTACATTTGCTCTCTTACAACACTAAACTATGTTTTCTACCTTTATCTTGTATCTACCTACCACTTCAGCATTTTATTAAAAATAATAATAATAAAGAGAGAAATGTGGTATCCACATATAAATCAAGTATAAAAACCAAATGAGTATTCATATTTGAACTGACTGTTTATAGTTCATAATGCATGAGCAAAACTGAAAGTTTCTGTGATGACTGCCCTTGTACTGTTCACTATGTAACTTATTCATTATGTAAGAATTTGTTCTCCATGTAAGAACTTGTTTGTTATGCCTCAGAAGATTGGAGACTGACGAAAATTAGGCTTGGGATGGATTAATGATTGTGCATTGAGCATTGACTCCCCTATACAGAATTTTATTGTTGTTAACAACCATTTGATCAATAAATATGAGAGATGCCCTCACAAAAAAAAAAAAAGACAGACTTCCAATGGTAAAATAAATAAGTAACCGGGATGTAATGTATAGCATAAGGAATATAGTCAAGATATTGTAACAGCTTGGTAGGGTGATAGCTGGAACCTAGAATTATGTATATAAATGTTTTATCACTGTGTTGTACACCTGAAACTAATGTAATGTAATACTGTGCATCAACTACCCTTCAATAAAAAATGATTATCTACAAAAAAAAAAAGTAACAAAAATAAGCTACAAATTGGAAGAGAACATGTGCAAATAAAACATCTAACAAAGGACTTGCATCCAGAATATAAAAAGAACTCTCAAAACTCAAAGAAAACAAGTAATACAATTAGAAAATGGACAGAATTCAGCCATAAGGAGAAAACAAATCCTACCATTTGCAACAACATGGATGGAGGTGGAGGGTATTATGCTCAGCGAAATAAGCCAGGAGGAAAAAGACAAGTACCAAGTGATTTCACTCATCTGTGGAATATAAAAACAAAGAAAAAACTGAAGGAACAAAACAGCAGCAGACTCACAGAACCCAAGAATGGACTAACAGTTGCCAAAGGAAAAGGGACTGGGGAGGATGGGTGGGAAGGGAGGGATAAGGGGGGAAAACGGGCATTACAATTAGCACACATAATGTAGGGTGGGGGGCATGGGGAAGACAGTATAACACAGAGAAGACAAGCAGTGATTCTATAGCATCTTACTACATTGATGACAGTGACTGTAATGGGGTATGTGGTGGGGACTTGATAATGGGGGGAGTCTAGTAACCATAATGTTGCTCATGTAATTGTACATTAATGATACCAAAAAAAAAGAAATAAAGAAAGAAAAAAGAAAATGGACAGAAGACTTGAACAGCCACTTCACCAACAAGGATATGTGAATGGCAAATAAGCATATGAAAAGATGTTCAACATTAGGGAAATACAAGTTAAAAGCACAATGACCCTGTTTGCAGATGACATGATATTGTACATAAAAAACCCTAAAGAATCCACTCCAAAACTACTAGATCTAATATCTGAATTCAGCAAAGTTGTGGGATACAAAATTAATACACAGAAATCTGTTTCATTCCTATACAGTAATGATGAACTGGCAGAGAGAGAAATCAGGAAAACAATTCCATTCACAGATGCATCAAAAAGAATAAAATACCTAGGAAAAAACCTAACCAAGGAAGTGAAAGACCTATACTCTGAAAACTACAAGACACTCATGAGAAAAATTAAAGAAGATACCAATAAATGGAAACACATCCCGTGCTCATGGATAAGAAGAATTAATATTGTCAAATGGCCATCCTGCCTAAAGCAATCTACAGATTCAATGCAATTCCTATCAAAATACCAAGTATTCTTCAACAAACTAGAGAAAATTGTTCTAAAATTCATATGGAACCACAAAAGATCCTGAATAGCCAAAGCAATCCTGAGAAGGAAGAATAAAGCTGGGGGGATTATGCTCCCCAACTTCAAGCTCTACTACAAAGCCACAGTAATCAAGGCGATTTGGTACTGGCACAAGAACAGACCCATAGACCAATGGAACAGACCAGAGGGCCCTGATATAAACCCAACCATATATGGTCAATTAATATATGATAAAGGAGCCATGGACATAAAATGACAGCAACTTCAACAGCTGGTGTTGGCAAAACTGGACAGCTACATGCAAGAGAATGAAACTGTATTATTGTATAACTCCATACACAAAAGTAAACTCAAAATGGATCAAAGATCTGAAGGTAAGTCATGAAACCATAAAACTCTTTGAAAAAAACATAGGCAAAAATCTCCTGAATATAAGCATGAGCAACTTCTTCCTGAACGCATCTCCTTGAGCAAGGGAAACAAAAGCAAAAATGAACACATGGGACTACATCAAACTAAAAAGTTTCTGTACAGCAAAGGATATCATCAACAGAACAAAAAGTAATCCTACAGTATGGGAGAATGTATTTGTAAATGACATATCTGACAAGGGGTTAACATTCAAAATATATAAAGAACTCACATGCCTCAACAAACAAAAAGCAAATAACCCGATTAAAAAATGGGCAGAGGATACAAAGAGACAGTTCTCCAAAGAAGAAATTCAGATGGCCAACAGACACATGAAAAGATGCTCCACATCACTAATCATCAGAAAAATGCAAATTAAAACCACAATGAGATATCACCTCACACCAGTTAGGTTGGCCAGCTTCGAAAAGACTAAGAACAACAAATGCTGGTGAGGATGTAGAGAAAGGGGAACCCTCCTACTCTGCTGGTGGGATGTAAGCTAATTCAACCATTGTGGAAAGCAGTATGGAGGTTCCTCATAAAACTAATAATAGAAATACCATTTGACCCGAGAATCCCACTCCTTGGAATTTACCCAAAGAATACAACTTCTCAGATTCAAAAAGACATATGCACCCCTATGTTTATCACAGCACTATTTACAATAGCCAAGATATGGAAGCAACCTAAGTGTCCATCAGTATATGAATGGATACAGATGGTGTAGTACATACACACAATAGAATACTATTCAGCCATAAGAAAGAAACAAATCCTACCATTTGAAACATGGATGGAGCTGGAGGATACTATGCTCAGTGAAATAAGCCAGGCAGAGAAAGACAAGTGCCAAATGATTTCCCTCATTTGTGGAGCATAACAACAAAGCAAAACTGAAGGAACAAAATAGCAGCAGACTCAGAGACTCCAAGAAGGGACTAGTAGTTATCAAAAGGGAGGGATGTGGGAGGGCAGGTGGGAAAGGAGGGAGAAGAGGATTGAGGGGTATTATGTTTAGTACACATGGTGTGGGGGATCACGAGGAAAACAGTGTAGGACAAAGAAGGCAAATAGTGAATCTGTGGCACCTTACTGCACTGATGGACAGTGACTGCATTGGGGTATGGGTGGGGACTTGATAATATGGGTAAATGTAGTAACCACATTGTTTTTTCATGTGAAACCTTCATAAGAGTGCATATCAATACCTTAATTAAAAATTAAAAAATTAAAAGCACAATGAGATACCACTACACATCTATTAGAATGGCTAAAATAAAAAATACTAACAATACTAAGTGCTGAAGAGCATGTGGAGCAACTGGATCTCTTACAGGTTGCTAGTTGGAATGTATAACCACTCTAAAACAGTTTGGCATTTTCCTTATAAAGTTAAACATATGCCTACCTATGATTCTGCAATCCCATTCCTGGGTATTTACCACAGAAAAATTAAAACTTAAACATTCACACAAACACTTGTAAGTTAATATTTATAGCAGCTCTACTCAGTCACAAAAATAACCCAAATGAATAAGCAAATTAAGCTGCATCCATAGAACTGAATCTGACTCAGCAATAAAAATGAGCTAACTATAGGTATACGCAACAGCATGGGTAAATCTCAAAGGCATTAGCTGAGTGTAAAAGCTAATTCCAAAAGATTACACATTGAAAAATTCCATTTCTATAACGTTTTTGAACAGACAAAACTATAGTGATGAAGAACAGATCAGTGGCTGGCAGAGTGGGGTGGTAGATTGAGATTTTTAGGGTGATGGAACTAGTATTCATCTCAACTGTGGTAGTGGTTACACATTCTTATATATACATTGAAATTCATAAAACTACATAAAAATTCAATTTTACTTGTGAAAATTTTAAAACTAAAATTAATCAAAAAAAGTAATAATTAAAAAAATAAAAGTGTGTGGATAAACCTGAAGAAATCATAGGAACAACAAAAACTAAGTCAGTTGACACCACAAGGTATTGTGCAAGAAAACATTAACATAATAGGCCTGATGCTGCTCTCACTAAGAGGGCCTGCTTGCATGATTGATCTCTGCAATAGATCCTGCGAACTTGACCTGCAAAATATTCCCTGTGCTACTAATTAATAAGGTTGTTTTGTTCCTGGAACACCAAATTCTGCCATACCAGCCTGGCTAGATTGTTTTTGCAAATGTGATTTTGGTGAACACCTACATTCCTTTTGGGAATAAGAAATTTCAGTAAGAGTGCCTGATCAGGGCCCTAATAAAAAAGTCTGAGTCTTAAGCAAGCTTTCTTAGTCAGAAATACTATGCATGTATTGCTGTATTTAATTGCTGGATTAAGAAGCTTGTTCTGTGAAACCTCACCCCCAATACCCTAAGGAAGAACTTTGGAAGCCCACATCTAGACTCTTCCAGACTTCACCCATTATGTCTTTTCCCTTTGCTGATCCTGCTGTGTATCCTTTCACTGTAATAAACCAGCTGTGACTGCAAATGTCTCTGCATCCCATAAGTCTTTCTAGCAAATCACCTGAGGTGTAGGTGGTCATCAGATGCCCAAAACAGTTACCAAATATAAGTGATACTTACATCTTAACCTTTACTTCAAACCTTTTCTCTATACATGTACTGCCTACTCTTTTATTCCCTGAGAAATTCAAGCAGTGCCATATCCACTTTAGTCATGAACATCTGCATCAGGTCCTCAAAGCAGCCACATATGTCACACCCAAGTTCTAAGTGGAACTGAAAGTTACCACTAGGTATACAAGTTACAATTAGGTTCAGCAACAAATGACAGACCATTTCTCTCTCTCTCTCTCTCTCTCTCTCTCTCTCTCTCTCTCTCTCTCTCTCTCTCTCTCTCTCTCTCTCTCTCTCTCTCTCTCTCTCTCTCTCATTTATAAGGAGTCCAGAAATATGCAGTCCAAGCCTGCATGGCAGTTCTATGTTATAGGAGACCCTAGCTCCACCTATCTTATTGTATTGCCAGAAGTGTCTTCCTTTCCCAAGGTCACCTCTTGATCCAATATGGCTGTTGGGGCTCTAACCATAATATCCACATTCAAGAAGACAGAAAGCATGGCAGAAGAAGAGCATACTCCCTTCCTTTTAAGAATACTTTGCAAAAATCCCACATACTATTTCTTCTAATCCATAACCAGAATTTGGTCATATGACCACAACTAACTGCAAGAGAGGCCAGGAAATGCAGTGTTTTCGTTGCACAGAAATATACTAAGCTAAAAATTAGGGTTCTATTAGGAGGATGAAAGGGAGAATGGATACTGGGAGGTAACCACAGTCTCTGCTACATCTAGTTAGTTATACACTCAACACAAAGTAATCTGTGAATCAACTTATTTAATAACCCAAGACAATTTGAGTAAATTTGTCTATCTAAAATGTACTTGAGGTAGACAGGGGAGATGAGTAAGACGAGATTTGTTGAGTATAAACCTAAACACTAAGTATGATCACTTACAACCTAATTAGAATTTTCTCACTTTTCAGCTTCTCAGCTAAAACATATGATAGGAGCCCACAATAAAATTTAAAAGATTAGCCCCCAGGACTTTTACTATCTTAGTAACAGTAAACAAGTTTAAGAAAACAAGGTTTAACACAGTTTTCCCCCATAGATTATAGTGTCTATGAAAATATACAGAATCTTAATTCTTTAGAAAAATGACATGGTGAGGAAAAAATGATACAGTAGGTGGCTCTGAACTCCCATTCCTCCAAAGAACATCAAAAAATAAGTAGAAACTATCAGAACCAACTTTGTCATAACTGTGGGAAAAAAAGTCAAAGGTTCACAGCACCAAGCAAACACTCCTCTCTCTGGAGGCTGGTTTACAGTACATATTAGACAAAAACCTTAAATCAACTATCTTAAATATTCTTAAAGAGCTACAGAAAACCATGAACAAAGAGATAAAGGAAACCAGGAAAATTATGTATGAACAAAATGAGAACATCAATAAATAAACATAAATTATAAAAAGGAAGGATTAGAATTCTGAAGCTGAAAAGTATAATAACTGAAATTTTAAAAACTAACCAGAGAGACTCAACAGCATATCTGAGCAGGTAGAAGAACTGGCAAAAGATAGGATACTTGAAATTATCAAGTTTGAGGAGGAGAAAGAAAAAATAATGAAGAAAAGTGAACAGAGTCTAAGTGACTTGTGGGATACCATCAAGAGGACCAACATACACATTATGGAAGTCCCGGAAGAAGAGAGAAAGGGGTAGGAAGAATATCTGAAAAATGCCTAAAAACTTTCCAAATATGATAAAATACATGCTATACATCTAAAAAGCTCAACAATCTCCAAGCAGGATAAACTCAAAAGAGATCCACATTGAGACACATTATAATAAAACTGTTAAAAGACAAAAACAAAGAGGGAATCTTGAAAGCAGCAAAGAGAAGCAACTTGTCACATACAAGGGGTCCTCAATAAGATTAAATCTGATTTCTCAGTAGAAACCTTGGAGACCAGAAGGCAAGTGGGATTACGTATTTAAAGTTCTGAAAGAAAGAAACTGTTAACCAAGAATTCCATATCTGGTAAAAATACCCTTCAAGAATGAAGGAGAAATTAAGATATTCCCAGATAAATAAAAGCTAAATGAATTTCTTATGAATAGACCTGACCTATAAGATACTTAAGGAGTCCCTCCGGCTGAAATGAAAGGATACTAGACAGTAACTTAAAGTCATATGAAAAAGTAAAGAACACCGGTAAAAGAGAGAACCAAGATGGCAGCGTGAGTACAGCAGCGGAAATCTCCTCCCAAAACCATATATATTTTTGAAAATACAACAAATACAACTATTCCTAAAAGAGAGACCAGAAGACACAGGACAACAGCCAGACTACATCTACACCTGCAAGAATCCAGCGCCTCGCGAAGGGGGTAAGACACAAGCCGCAGCCCGGCAGGACCTGAGCGCCCCTCACCCCAGCTCCCGGCGGGAGGAGAGGAGTCAGAGCGGGGCGGGAGAGGGAGCCCAGGACTGCTAAATACCCAGCCCTAGCCATCTGCACCAGAGCGCAGACACAGTGCGTAGGGTGCTGGATACTAGGGAAACAGGACAGTAAGACCTGTAAGCAGGTCCCTGCAGTCGGCACCCCTGGGACAAAGAAAAGTGAGTGCTTTTTGAAAGTCTTAAAGGGACAGGGACACCACAGCTGGACAGAAGCGCCCAGGGACACTTAGCCCAGCAGCTGGGAATCCCAGGGAACTCCGGGCGCCCTAACCCTGTGGGTGGCAGCGCAGCTCGGAGGCCCCTCATGGTGATAAACAGCCTCCCGCCTGTTCCCCCTCTAACGTGGCTCCGCCATATTGGAGAAGAAGCCTGAGGCTGGCCACACCCACAGCAACCGCGGAGCTCCACAGCGGCCGGGTAAGAATTAGAAACCCCGCCTGCATGCAGCTACCCAGCACAAGCTGCTAGGGGTCGCTGTTCTCCCAGGAGACAAAGGCCACAAACCAGCAAGAAGGGACTTTCTTTTAGCCAACACACACACCAGACACCAGCTTCCCACAAATACCTCTATTGCCATGAAAAGGCAGAAGAATTTGATACAGACCAAGATCACAGAGGCAAACCCTGAGAAGGAGATAGACCTAACCAGTCTCCCTGAAAAAGAATTAAAAATAAAGCTCATAACCATGCTGATGGAGCTGCAGAGAAATATGCAAGAGCTAAGGGATGATGTCCGGGAGGAGATTACAGAAATGAAACAATCTCTGGAAGGATTTATAAGCAAAAAGAATAAGATGCAAGAGGCCATTGATGGAATAGAAATCAGAGAACATGAACGCATAGAAGCTGATGCAGAGAGAGATAAAAGGATCTCCAGGAATGAAACAATATTAAGAGAACTGTGTGACCAATCCAAAAGGAACAATATCCACATTATAGGGGTACCAGAAGAATAAGAGAGAGAAAAAGGGATATAAAGTGTCTTTGAAGAAATAATTGCTGAAAACTTCCCCAAACTGGGGAAGGAAATAATCAATCAGACCACAGAAGTACACAGAACCCCCAACAGAAGGGACCCAAGAAGGACAACACCAAGACACATAATTATTAAAATGACAAAGATCAAGGACAAGGGCAGAGTTTTAAAGGCAGCTAGAGAGAGGAAAAAGGTCACCTACAATGGAAAACCCATCAGGCTATCATCAGACTTCTCAACAGAAACCTTACAGGCCAGAAGAGAATGGCATGATATATTTAATGCAATGAAAGAGAAGTGCCTTGAACCAAGAATACTGTATCCAGCATGATTATCATTTAAATATGAAGGACAGATTAAACAATTCCCAGACAAGCAAAAGTTGAGGGAATCTGACTCCCACAAACCACCTCTACAGGGTATTTTAGAGGGACTGCTCTAGATGGGAGCACTCCTAAGACTAAATAGATGTCACCAGAGAAAATAAAACCATAGCAAAGAAAGCAGACCAACCAAATACTAACTAAAGGCAAAAATAAAATCAACCACCCACAAAAGCAGTTAAAGGAAACACAAAAGAGCACAGAATAAAACAACCAACATATAAAGAACGGAGGAGGAGGAATAACAATGGAGAAAAATAAAGAATCACCAGACAGTGTTTAAAATAGCTCAATAAGCGAGTTAAGTTTGACAGTAAGATACTAAAGAAGATAACCTTGAACCTTTGGTAACCATGAATCTAAAGCTTGCAATGCCAATAAGTACATATCTTTTGATAATCATCCTAAATGTAAATGGACTGAATGCACCAATCAAAATGCACAGAGTAATAATATGGATAAAAAAGCATCTCTGCTGCTTACAAGAGACTCACCTGAAACCCAAAGACATGCACAGACTAAAAGTCAAGGGATGGAAAAAGGTATTTCATGCAAACAACAGGGAGAAAAAACCAGGTGTTGCAGTAGTATCAGACAAAATAGACCTCAAAACAAAGAAAGTAATAAAAGATATAGAAGGACATTACATAATGATAAAGGGCTCAGTCCAACAAGAGGATATAACCATTATAAACATGTATGCACCCAACACAGGAGCACCAACATATGTGAAAAAAATACTAACAGAACTAAAGGAGGAAAGAGAATGCAATGCATTCATTTTAGGAGACTTCAACACACCACTCACTCCAAAGGATAGGTCCACCGGACAGAAAATAAGTAAGGACACAGAGGCATTGAACAACACACTAGAACAGATGGACCTAATAGATATCTATAGAACTCTACATCCAAAAGCCACTATTTACAATAGCCAAGAAATGGAAGCAACCTAAGTGTCCATCAGCAGATGAATGGATAAAGAAGATGTGGTACATATACACAATGGAATATTAGTCAGCCATAAGAAGAAAACAAA
This sequence comes from Manis pentadactyla, assembly GCF_030020395.1. Lineage (NCBI taxonomy): Eukaryota > Metazoa > Chordata > Mammalia > Pholidota > Manidae > Manis > Manis pentadactyla. The sequence goes on from NC_080038.1 coordinate 41,047,725, forward strand.
TCCTACCATTTGCAATAACATGGATGGAGCTAGAGGGTATAAATAAGCCAGGCGGAGAAAGACAAACACCAAATGTTTTCACTCATATCTCAAGTGTAAGAACAATGAAAGACTGAAGGAACAAAACAGCAGCAGAATCACAGAACCTAAGAATGGACTAACGTTACCAAAGGGAAAGGGACTGGGGAGAATGGGAGGGAATGGAGGGATAATGGTGGGGAAAAAGAAAGGCGGTATTACGATTAGCATGTATAATGTGGGGGGGCACATGGGGAGGGCTGTGCAACACAGAGAAGACAAGTAGTGATTCTACAGCATCTTACTACGCTGATGGACAGTAATGTAATGGGGTTTGTGGGAGGGACTTGGTGAAGGGGGGACCCTAGTAAACATAATGTTCTTCATGTAATTGTAGATTAATGACAACAAAATAAAATAAAATAAAAAATAAAAAAAGAACACTGGTAAAGAACAGGTAAATGTAAAAACTTTTAGTTTGTAACTCTTCTTTTTTTCTATATGATTAGAAAGGCAGTTTAAAAAAATAATTATAAATCTAAGTTAATGGGTACACATGTATAAAAACATAATCTCTGACAATACCAATGTAAAGGGGGGAGAACAGAGATAAATAGGAATAGAGTATATATACTATTGAACCTAAGATGGTATTATTCAAAATATACTGTTAGAGTGAAATCTCCAAAATAACCACTAAAAGAATAACTAAAAATATGCAGAAAAGGAATAAAGGGGATAAAAATTATACACTATAAAATGTCAACTAAATATAAAAAAAGGCAGCAATGGAGGAATTGAGGAACAAACACCATGTAAGATGCACAGAAAAGAAACAGCAACATGGCAGAAGTCCCACCTGATCAGTAATTACTTTAAATGTAAATGAATTAAACTTTCTCCAATTAAAAATCAGATTGGCAGAATGGGTAAAAACATATGCTCCACCTATTTTCTGTCTACAAGAGACTCACTTTAGATACAAAGACACAAAGAAGCTGAAAGTAAGTGGATGATAAAAGATACTTCATACAAATAGTAACCACAAGAGAGCTGGGATGGCTGTATTATTATCTAATGAAATAAATTTTAAATTTAAAAAAGTTACAATAGACAAAGAAGGATATTATATATTGATAAAATGTTTGATCCATCAAAAAGGTATAATAATAATTAAAAACATATACATACCTTAAAATGTATTCCCCAAATATATGAAGCAGATCTGACAGAACTGAATGAAGAACTAGAGAATTCTACAATAACAGTTGGAGACTTCAATAACCTATCAATAGTGTATAGAACAACCAGACAGAGAGTAATAAAAACTTAAAGGACTTGAACAATACTATAAACCAACAGGACCTAACAGACACATACAGAACACTCCACCCAACAACAGCAGAATATACATTTTTCTCAAGTACTTATGGAACATTCTCCAAGACAGGTCATAAGTTAATTTACAGAAGAAGTCAACAAATTTTAAAAGATTGAAATTATACAAAGTATCTTTTGCAACTACAATGGAATGAACTAGAAATCAATAACAAGGAAAACTGAAAAACTCACAAATGTGTGGAAATTAAACAACACATTCTTAAACAGCCAATGGGGCAAAGAAGAAATCACAAGGAAAATTAGAAAATACCTTGGAACAAATGAAAACCAAAACCTACCAAAATTTATGAGATACAGCTAAAGCAGTGCTCAGAGAGAAATCCATATGTATAAATGCCTACATTTAAAAAGAAGATGTCAAATCAGTACTGTAACAGTACACCTTAAGAAACTAGGAAAACAATAATAAGCCAAACTCAAAGCTAGCAATGGAAGGAAAATAAAGGTTAGACAGGAGATAAATGAAACAAATAAAAGGAAAAAAACAATGAAACCAAATATCCATTCTTTGAAAAGATTTTGTCAACAAAACTGACAAACTGTAGCTAGGGTAACTAAGAAAAAAAAGAGGGAAGACTCAAATCACTAAAATCAGAAATTAAAAAGGGGACATGACTACCAACTTTACAGAAGCAAAAAGGATTATAACAGAATACTATGAAAAACTGTATGCCAACAAACTGGGTAACCTAGATGAAATGAACATATTCCTGGAAATACCCAAACTATCAAAACAGACTCAAGAAGAAATAGAAAATCTGAAGAGACCTATAACAAGGAAGGAAATTGAATCAGGAAGAAAAAAATCTCCCAACAAACAAAATTCCAGGACCAAATGGTTTCACTCGTGAATTCTACCAAACATTTAAAGAAAAACTAACACCAATCCTCCTCAAACTCATCCAAAATCACTGAAGAAGAATGAACACATCCTGAGTCTATGAGGTGAGCATTACCCTGATACCAAAGCCAAACAAACATGTTACAAGAATGCAAAACTGAAGGCCAATACTCCTTATGAATATAGATGCAAAAATCACCAATAAAATACTAGCAAACTGGATTCAGCAGCATATTAAAGGAGTATATACCATGACCAAATGTAATTTATTCCAGGAATGCAAGGGTGGCTCAATATATAAAAGTCAATCAATGCAACATGCCACATTAATAGAATAAAGGAAAAAATTGACATAGTTACTATAATTGATGTAGAAAAAGCATTTAACAAAATCTAAAACCTTTTTGTGATTAAAAGAACCAATAGACTAGAAATAGAAAGGAACTTCCTCAACATGATAAAGGCCATATGTGAAAAACTCACATCTAACATCACACTCAGTGGTGAAAGGCTGAAACCTTTTCCCCTAAGATTAGGAACTATAAGGATGCCTACTTTCACCACTTCTATTCAACATAGTACTGGAAGTTCTAACCAGAGAAATGAGGCAAGAAAGGGAAATGCATCCAAACTGGAAAGGAAGAAGTAAAACTATCCCCATTTGCAGATGACATGATCTTATACATTAAAAAAACTCTGAAGAATCCACAAAACACTGTTAGAGATAATAAATTCAACAAATTTTCAGAATGCACCATCAACACCGAAAAAATCAGTAATATTTCTATACATTACCAATGAATGATCTAAAAAGGAAATTAAGAAAGCAATTCCATTTGCAATAGCATCAAAAAGAATAACATAGTTAGGAATAAATTTAACCAAGAAGGTGCAACAGTAGTACACTGAGAACTACAAAACACTGCCAAAAGAAATTAAAGACCTAATTAATGAAAATATATCATGCTCATGGATTTAAAGACTTAAAGGCATTAACATGACAATACTACCCAAAGCAATACATAGACTATCAAAATCTCAATGGCAGAAATGGAAAAATCCATCCTAAAACTTATATTGAATATCAAGGCACTTCAATAGCTAAAACAATCCTGAAAAAAGAACAGTTAGATTTACACTTCCCAATTTCAAAACTTACTACAAAGCTACAGTAATCAAAATACTGTGTTACTGGCTTAAGGCTAGACATAGACCAATGGAACAGAATTGAGCACCTACAAATATGCATTCACATATTGACTTTTTGACAAGGGTGCCAAGACCATTCAATGAGGAAAGGAAAGCTTCTTCAACACATGGTGCTTGGGGTAACTGGATGTTAACATACAAAAGAATGAGTTTGGATATTTCCCTTGTACCATATACAAAAAATTGACTCAAAACAGGTAAAAGATCTAAATTTAAGAGCTAAAAGTAGAAAACTCTTCAAAGAAAATATAAGGGGAAAATTTCATTGCATTGGATTTGGCAATAATTCCTTAGATATGATACCAAAAGCACAGGCAAGAAAGGAAAAATAGATAAGCTGAACTTCATCAAAACACCTTTTGTATATCAAAGGACATTGTCATAGAGTAAAAAAGGCATACCATGGAATAGTATAAAATATTTGCAAATCATATATCTGATAAGAATATCATATATCAAGAATATATAAAGAACTCCTACTACTTAGTAACAATAAAAAAGTACAGTTTAAAATGGGGAAAGGATTTTAATTTGCATTTCTCTGATGATTAGTGAGGTGGAACATCTTTTCATGTGTCTGTTGGCCACCTGAATTTCTTCTTTAGAGAACTGTCTATTCAGATCCTCTACCCACTTTTTAATATTGGATTATTTGCTTTTTGTTTGTTGAGGTGCGTGAGCTCTTTATGTATTTTGGATGTCAGCCCTTTATCGGATCTGTCATTTATGAATATATTCTCCCATACTGTAGGATACCTTTATTATTCAGCCATAAGAAGAAAACAAATCCTACCATTTGCAACAACATGGATGGAGCTAGAGGGTATTATGCTCAGTGAAATAAGTTAGGCAGAGAGAGACACGTACCAAATGATTTCACTCATACGTGGAGTATAAGAACAAAGAAAAACTGAAGGAACAAAACAGCAGCACAATCACAGAACCCAAGAATGGACTAACAGTTACCAAAGGGAAAGGGACTAAGGAGGATGAGTGGGAAGGGAGGGATAAGGGCAGGGAAAAAGAAAGGGGGCATTACGATTAGCATGTGTAATGTGGGGGGGCACAGGGAGGGCTGTACAACACAGAGAAGACTAGTAGGGATTCTGCAGCATCTTACTATGCTGATGGACAGTGACTGTAATGGGGTTTGTGGGGGGGACTTGGTGAAGGGGGGAGCCTAGTAAACATAATGTTCTTCATGTAATTGTAGATTAATGATACCAAAATAAAAAATAAAATAAAATAAAATAATAAACACCAAAAAAAATGGGGAAAGGACTTGAATGAACATTTCTCCAAAGAAAATGTACAAATGGCCAATAAGCACATGAAAAGATGTTCCACATCACTAGTCATTAGAGAAATGCAAATCAAACCCATAATGAGCTACCACTTCAAAACTACTAAGGTGGCTATTTGAAAAACAAACAGAAAACAAGTATTGGAAAGGATGTGGAGAAACTGGAATCCTTGTGCATTGTGGTAATAATGTAAAACATTGAAGACACTGTAGAAAGAAGGTTAGTGGTTCCTCAAAAGTGAAACGTAGAACTACCATGTGATCCAGCAATTCCACTCCTAGGTATATACTCAAAAGAACTGAAAACAGGGGCTCAAACGGATATTTGTATGTGAGTGTTCATAGCAGCATTACTCACAATAGGCAAAAGGTGGAAACAACCCATGTCCATGAACTGATAAACAAAATGTGTTGTATATATACAACAGAATACTTTACTATTCAGCCATTGAAAGGAATAAAGTTCATGTACATGCTACAAGATGGATGAACCTTGAAGACACTATGCTAAGTGAAGTAAGTGAGATACAAATAAGTCAAGACAAATATATTGTGTGAATACACTTACATGAAATATCTAGAATAGGCAAATTTTGAACAAACAGAAAGTAGATTAGAGGTTATTAGGGGCTTGAGGAGGGAGAAATGAGGCATTTTAGATAAATGGGTACAGTTTCTGTTTGGGGTGATGGATTTTGTAATTAATGGTGATGGTCACCATTGAATGTTGTTCATGTTAGTGAACTGTACCATCAAAAATAATTACAATGGCAAATTTTATGTTATATGTATTGAACCACAATAAAAACAAGATAAAAAAAAACATGTGATTTGTCAGCTAAACACACAATCATCAGTAAACATATACTCACCTATCCATTATCCTTTCTTAAATAGCTCACTGTGATTCAGGCAGATGTTTTCACACACAAAGGTTTCCTTCCCAGAAACTGCACAGTCAGTGTGAATCTGAGTCATGAAAACCTGAAGGAAAACCTTCAATGCTAAGCAGTGTTATAGCATCTTATTTTTGTTAGATAAAATAGAATCCATTAAAGAAATACTTCCACGGCACCTACTCTGTGTCAGGCACCATCCTAGAGGCAGAGGAAAGAGCAGCAAACAAAAGAAAATATTCCTACCTGCACAGGGCTTACATTCTAATGTAATACATTCTAATATATTTTGTAGAAACTCTTCAGGAGACTGTGATATGCCTGTGACAACTATCATAGTAAGAGTGGAAAGCCCCGAGAGCTCAACAGACCCCGCTCTACCCAGCTCCCCACCCCTGTGATAGTGATGTCTAGAGATGAGAAAGCTTTCAAGCAACTGCTCCCACCTGAGAAGGCTTGGTGCAGCGTCTCTAAACGTCCATTGATGGCTTTTGCCCTGTAACAACTACTATCACATTGTCTTAGTCAGTTTGAGCTACTATAACAAAGGGCCATAGACTGGTTGGCTTATAAACCCCAGAAATTTATTTTTCTCACAGTTCTGGAGTCTGGAAGTCCAAGATCAGGGTACTAGCATGGTCTGGTTCTGGTAAGACTCCTCCTCTGGGTTGCAGACTGCTGACGTCTTTTTTTTTTTTTTGGGCGGGGTGAAAGGGTTTATACACAGCTTTATTCTCATGGTGGCAGGTTGAGCACTAGAAACCCACCCACTCAGAGCAGCAGGCAGGTCTCTGCCTCCAGGCCTCCCCGCCCCCACAACCAGCTCAGTCTCTGTCCTAGGTGCTGCCGCCATTCCAGTCTCTGCTCTCCTGCAGCTGTTCAGCCGTGCAGCCGGATCACCCAGAGCCCTGGGAAGAGCCCTTCACATAGAGTCAGCAACAACACATTTGCTGACGTCTTATTTTATCCTCACATGGTGGAGACAGCTCTCTCGGGTCTTTTCTATAAGGACACTAATCCAGTTCATGAGAGCTCCATTTTCATGACCTAATTACCTCCCAAAGGCCATACCTCCTAATACCATCACATAGGGGGTTAGAATTTCAACATGAATTTTGGAGTTGGGGGGAGGAAACAAACATTCAGTCCCTAATATATGTCAATGGAGTAACACCTGGAATGTGGCCTTTGGGGTAAAAATGAGCAGGCATTTCGGCTTCTCTTATATTCAAGGGCCCTAGGCTGATCTAGCACAGGACAATCAAGTCTTCCAAATTGGCCAGCCTCACTCCTTGCAGTGGGACACTGGAGTTTGGGGCCAAAGCCCCAGCTAATATAAAAGGGTTTCTTGGTTTTGTTTTATACTCTGGGCATAGATTTCCCTTGGAGATCTCCAGGAACCAGGTGATGGGGCAGGATTCAGGTTCTACTCTATCCTGGCCAAATACATCCTGAACCATAATGATCTCATCCTTCAGTAGATCCCCACTTACCAATTTCAAACATATGACCCTAAACAAATGAGGTCCTAGGCCTAACTTTCAATTTCTTCATTTGGCAAAATGAGACCAAGTAACACAGTCTTCATACATTTGATGTGAAGGTTAAATGGCTTAAAGTATGCAAGATACTTAACACAGTGCCTGCTACAGCTATTAAAGCAGGTGCTCAGTAAACAGTTGCTATTTTTTCTACACTTAATTACAAACTACACCGTGAATGTATTTAAAAGGTGAAAACTTAAATATTCTATAGCAGTGAGTTTCAAACTTGCCCTTAAAAAAAAACCTGATAATGTACTGAAACACAGATTTCTGGGCCCCACTCTGAGACATTCCAAATAAGTCTGGGGCCAGACCTACTATTTCTAACAAGTTCCAGGTAATGCTGATAGGTCTGTTGAAATAACTTCATAAATTCAAGATAAATGCTCTCTTCAAACTGGATTATGCAAAAAATTCAGTTTATCAACAACCAACAACAACAAAACCCACAAGCAAATCCTACTACATCAAATACTGCATCAGAGGATTGTCCAGATGCCTTCCAAACCTGTTCTTCCCCCAGCTAGACTACATTTCCCTGCCTCCCTTCCAGTAAGATGTGGCCTCGGGATCACATTCTGTCCAACTGAAACCTGAAAAGCAATGTGCAACATTTCCAGGCTCAGCATATAAATCTTCCCCATATGACCCTCTTTTTTCTTCCCCATTCATTGGCTGAAGAGGGAGGACTCCAAAACCCTAAGGGATGGGAAGCCACCTGGTCCCTGAATCACCACACAGAAAGTCACCTGCCAGACCACTGCACTGGCCCATTACATGAGTAAAAAAACTGAATTTTCTTATATTACGCCACAAATGTGGGGTTAGTCTGTTTGAACATCTAGCATTACTCTAATACATTTATTCACATTGATTAAAAGCTAGACAACATGCTTTAACCAAAAGAGAAAAGTTGCCTAACATACATATTGTCTTGTAAATGGAACACAGGCAATTTTTCAAGACATGTGAACTTAAAAATAAAACTAAAAAAAATTAAAGTTACTGGTTCTCATGTAAGCCTAACATCATCTCATGTAAACTAATGTCAAACAGCATTACTCAGTGTCAAAAAGAGTTTAATAAGAGTAACAGACAGGTTGTATATAGTATCACCTGTGTAACCTTTCAGGCAGGAAGGTTAACAGGTTACCAGCTAACAGGTTAACAAGGAAGTTAATGTCTTCTCCAATCTTCTATTTTAATGAAAATTTCAAAACATACAAAGAAGCTGAAAGAAGAATATAAAACATACCCTTTCACCCATGACCCAGATTTAACAATTGCTAGTATTTTGCTATATTTTTTTTATATATGTGGTGTTTTTTGACTGAACTTTTTGAAAATAAGTTGCATACATTAAGACTCGTACACTTCACCCCTAAATACTGAAGCCTGCATCTCCAAAGAATATTATCCTGTATAACCTCAATGATCACATCTAAGAAAAAATAACAGTAATTTCTAATATCATCTAATACCAAGTCCACATTCAAACATCACTCATTGTCCCCAAAAGATTTTTTAGAGCTCATTTTCATGACCAGGAGGCAATCAAGCATCCTGTGCCACATTCAGCTATGTCTCTTTGGTGTCCATTAACAGAACACTGTCTACTTAGGCTGCTAGAACAAAATACCACAGACTGGGTGGCTTAAACAACAGACATTTATGTGTCACAGTTCTGGAGGCTGCGAAGTTCAAGTTCAAGGTGCTGGCATATTCAGTGTCTGTTTAGGGTCCTTTTCCTGTCTTGTAAATGGCTGCCTTCTTGCTGTGTCCTCACATGGTAGAGAGTGGGGAGAGCTCTGGTCTCTTCCTCTTCTTATGAGGGTACTATTCCTTCAGGGAGGCTCCACCCTCGTGAACTCATCTAAACCTAATTACCTCCCAAAAGACCCACCCCCAAATACCATCACATTGGAGATTAGGGCTTCAACATAGGAATCTGGGGGAGGGAAAGGTGACAGGGATGCAATTCAGTCCATCATGAACACTTAACCTGCCTTTTTGTTTCCCTTGACATAGATTTTCTGAAGAAAGCAGGACAAACGTCTTACAGATTTTCCCATATTTTGGCTACATCTAATTTGTTTCACATGGTATTTTAGAACTTGTTTCTCTATCCCCTATGTTTCCTGCAAACTGGAAGAGATGTGTCTAGAATCTCAATTTGATTCAGATGAACATTTGGAGAATGAATACTACATAGGTAAAATGATATACTTCTTACTGCATCATGTCAGGAGGCACATAATATCAGAGAGTTCAACAAGGAACAAGGAAAATTTGATGACTTGGCTATAAGATCATGATTACCAGACCCTTTCCCTGTAGAGGTACCTTCTTTCCTTAGTGATAGGCAAGTAATCTGTGGGATGATACTCAGCACCACGCAAGTACCATGTTCCCAGACAATCTCTCACCTATGGCTCTGGAGCTCACTGAAAATCCTTGTCTGAATCGATTATCATTGGGAGCTGTGAAATGGTGACTTTCTAATTATATCATTCCAAAATGGTTAATTTGTGAAAAGTTCTAAGAAAAGCTTTCAGGAAATGTCATTTTTCTCATTTTAAGATACATTTCACTTCCATTTGTAACTTTTCAATAACTATAAGTATTCTTTAGGCCCAGAGATTTTTTAAAAGAGCATCTTAACATCCAAGGGAAATGCTACCTAAACATATAACTACAATTAACTACAGCCTCCTATTTCTAATGCGTATTTTGCTACAGAAAAGTTTTTTGCATTATTTTTAAATAGAGTTTCAACTGTGAAGGTAATGTGTCAATGTTACAGAAATTTCAGGCCATTCTGAAGAGTATAAAAGGAAAAGTAACATCTCTCCTCCCTCTCGCCCAACAACTGGTCCCACTCCCAAAGGATAACCATTGGTAAGTTTATGTATCCTTCCAGAGGAGCACACATGCCATACAGAAGTATATACACACCATGTTTCTACATATACATTACATAATTTAATATGTACATTTGATGTGAAAGTTAAAATGGCTTAAATTATGCAAGATACTTAACAGAGTGCCTGTTATATATATACATTATATATATAATGTATATATTACATTATGTATATATACATATACAAAGAATAAATGAGATAATGTTATACGTATGTTCTATGCCTTGTTTTTTCCACAACAGTATGTGTGGACAACTCCCCTAAAAAGACATCTCAAAACACCTCTTTTTACTGGCTGCATATTGTTCCTTAGTGGGAATGTGCTGTAATTTAACCAGTCCCTTCTTTATGAGTACTGCAACTTGTTTCTGCTGCAACAAATATTGTGTAACATAATGTGCTAGTGAGAGTATTTCTGAAGGATAAGTCCAAGAATTGAGAGTGCTGGATAAAACAGTAGGTTAGGCATGATATAAATTTCTTCTAGGTATTAACAAATAGACCACCAAAAAAATTACAATTCTCTTCAGTCCTACTAACTGTATCTTAATCATTGCAAAATTACAGCAGGCCTTTACTGAACCAACCTCAAGTAGCAAAGCTGGCCAAAATAATCACAGAATCTGAAGGGAGAATGAGAACTAATATTTTACCAAGTGTTCAAGTACCAGGCACTGCTCTTGACTGACTTACAGTATCTTGATAATACAATAATCCTGTGAGGTCAGTGACACTGTCTCCATTTTTGAAAAGTAGAAACTAAGGTTCAGAGAGCTTACCCAATATTATACAGCTTTCAAAGTAACAGGGTCAGCATTTGAACCCAGAGGATCTGGTCCCCAAGTGAGACCATATGGAGCTGCCCCAAACTGGGGCCAAAGTGAGGGGCTCTTAAAAAAACAAGGGATCCCAATTGACCGGGATGACAGTGGTTCCAAAATGTTAATTTCATGTTACTGCACAGAGTCATATTTTCCCCCTGCAGACTTTGCCTATGAGCTCACTCTCAGGCTGTGCTTAGCAGAGCTCCAACAAAACAACGAGCCCCTCGCCACAGAACCTGGATGCGCACTTGGAAAGTTGACAGGTGTGGAGGCAGGGGGAGCAAGAAACAGGTGGGTAGGCTAGCATAGCCTAGTTAGGTGTTTTGGACCCGTATCAGTTGTCACAAAAACATTATGGGAGAAGTGGAACTACTGTACACAGGAGAGAGAACCACAATTAGGTGACACAGTCTGTTTACATCACCTTTCCCGGCCTCGAACACTTGCTATTTCTGCTGCCCAGACATGCTGGGCCTGGTAACTTTAGGATTCACTTAATCATGAACAGAGCCAGACAGCTGGGAGCTCCCAGCCCTGACCAAACAGGTGCCACTGGTGCCAAGTAGGTGTCTTGCCCACTGCCGTGAAGCTCCCAACGCAGGGGCCAGGGGGGCTGCATGGCTGCTTTCAGCTTCCTGGAGGAGTCTGGTCTGGGGCTACCTGCCCTTTTACGTGCCTGGGCCTGTTGTCAGAGAGGAGCGCTTATAACTGTCCCTTGATGGGACGGGAAGTCCTTCTCCACTCAAACGCTCAGCATTCACAGTGTGTCTCTTACTGCCCTTTGGTCCTTTGCAGCCAAACAAGCCTTATTATGGGATCTATTTGTGTGTACCACTCCTAATTCAACACCAACTCTTCTTGGGGATAATGGGATAAAAAGGAGAAAGGGGAAGAAAGGAAAATCTCTTTTCTTTCCCCGTTTTTGTCTCCATTCCAGGCACAGGGCTCCAGAAGTTCCATGGGTACATTCAACCAACTGAAAGGTTACATAAATTGATACCATAATGTGATTTAAATAAGTAGAAGTGGGCATTGAAGTGGATAATTTGAGGAGCATCTTAAAATGGCATTGTGAATGCCACAGAATGGAGACATGGACTCACTGTTAGGAGATTCCACTTTCAAAGAGCAAAAATCGAAAAGCATGAAAGGGTATAAAGTGGTCTACCTCCCACCCCTACATCACAGGCACCCAGTTCTTCCCCCACAAGGGAACCAAAGGTACTAATCTATTGCATGTCCTTCCAGAGATATTTATGTTTATACCAGCAAATATATATATATATATATGTGTGTGTGTGTGTGTGTGTATGCAAATATATATGTATCACAATTTGTTTTAATATATTACTATATATATATCAATAATACATATCACTATTTTAAATATTTTAATATTAAATATCCCATTCAGATCAAAGTGCTACTTAAATATTTTTAAAGGGGTAGAGATTATATTTTCTTTTAATTTCAAAGTAGAGAGTTTTGAAATTCACAGTTGAACTGTCACTCATAAAAATTTACCAGCACTTAAAAGTTAAAACATTTACCCCCAGAAATCATGTTAGGTACTCAGCACACAGCAGATGCTTAACAAATGTTTCCTTAGGTCTTTTTTTTCTTAATTACTCAGAGGCAACAGGATAATTACTCACTTCCTCTACTGATATCAAGAAATGAAATCTGATTTCTTACTGTTAACAAAGAGAAGTCCTGAAAATCTGTACTGCACTCACCGAAGGGTTCAAAGATTTTCATACTGATTTTTTAAAATCAGAATCCCCATCCCAATAGTCTTCAGGATATAATGAATAATTAACTAATCAAATGACTAATATTAGACTTCAGATTTGGTGAGGGGCTTGAAAAAGAAGACTAAATATCCCCAAGAGAAAGACAGAAGTGGTTTTTCACAATTACACGCCATCCACACTGAAATATCAAAATTTGGCATAACCTAGAACATCACATATTGACAAACTAATTGGTATATTTCAAAGTACACTAAAACCCAAAGGCAAAGAACAAAATCACACACGACAGTATAAGATGATGTTGCCTTTTCTGAACAATCATCAATTAAACCACATTTTGGGAACACAAAATGAAACAGCACACTGTAGTACGGCCCCAGTGACTACTAGATTAAGATGAGTTTAAAAAGTACATCTCAGCAAAGGAAAATTCCACTGTTGTTTTTAAGCCTTAAGAAAAAGGTGACTAAGCTCCTAAGAACATGGAGTACTCCTCAGAAAATACTTTTTTAAATCTCCATTTATTTTCCATGCACTTGAGCATGTACTTATGAGCCTGTCAAATCTACCTTCTAAAAGTATTTCACATGGTACTTCAATGAATTGGATCTAGGGGCTATAAAATAAAAATATTTTCATGGCTATCTATATACATATAAAGGCAATCTTCATTTGCATTATGGCTTGGAGACAATTGCCAGAAATGACAACATGCTTCATTCCCCGCTCTATGTGCTCAAGAAACCTCCTATCTTACCTGCAGCCCTAGTCTTAGTCATTTGTCACCGACTGACACAAACCACAGAGCTCAAGAATGGCTAGGTATTAAGGCCAAAGTTTGTGTTCACATCTGTAATTTGCAATAACCAAACTCAGTTTTAGACCTGGTCCTGTTTCAATTTAAGATCTGTTTTGACCACTACTGCTTTAAAACTAGAGGGCTCCCAAAGGTACTTCATTACCTCAGTGGCCATGAGCCCAGAGCTGTCAACGACCAATCAGGAACCCTGAGCAGCAAGGCACAGGGGCAAGGGTAATTTCCACATTAAAAATTAAGGTGTCTGCTTTCCATTCTCTATCAGGGAACCCTGAATGGAAATTGAGTGAAGAGATCCCTCCAGCATAAGTGACGAAGTAAAATGTTCCCTATTGGGAATAGCCATGAAGTAGGCTCATGTATTTCACATGAGGATGCCAACCTGGACTTAACTCCACCGAATTAAATTCAAAACAAGAATACTTGGTTCCATTTTGGAGTCATGGTGGGCAGAGGAATCAGGAGTGTGGGGGGAAGAAGGATGATCAGGTTATGACTAACTGACATCCATGTAATATAACCTTAAGATTTGTGCTGACCGCTGCGCAGGTAACACAGCCTATGCCATTAAATCCAGAAAAAGATGATGGCATCAGCCCACCCTTCACAACAAAAGGCAGCTCACTTCAAATTAAAACCACCACTTTACCTCTTCATACACTCATAAACGTGTCTTCAAAGTCGCATCCCTGTCACAATCTGAGGAATACAAACACTCCTCTTCACTTGGAGAAGACACAGAACTGAGTATACCTTACCACCCGGCCATAAGGGTGGGAAGCGGGAGCACCTCCCCAACTAGGCCTGACAGGCTGGTGTAACACTCTGGGCCCTGGACCACCTCACCTTTTCACAGCGCTTTATGCTCCCACATTATTGACAAGAGACCCCGGAACCCAATTGTCAGAAGTGGGCGACCACCCGTGTTGGACATGGATGTGGCATCCACGAGGCGCGGTCAGCCCGTACCCCAGCCAAGAAACCCTCACTGTGGCCTGCCTCTTGGGGTGGCGCTGTCCCCTGAGAGAGCACCACGTCCCGCCATGGCACACACACCCTGTTGAGCTAAAATAGGGTGGGGGCCGGGACGCGATGCGGGACGAAACCGAGACAGAACCGGGAGACACAACCGGCCACTTCCGTGCCTTTCATTTTCTTCGGTCCCCCGGTGAAGAAAAATGGAAATGGGGTGGAATTATTTTTAACGATAATAGGCAGAAAATGTAGACAGTTGACCTTGGGAACCAACACCGTCGCAGCGGGAAACGGAAAGGAAACGAAACTTGTTGGCAAGTGAAAGGGAAGCCCGGCGCGGCGTCGGGGGTTTCGGGGGTGGTGGGCGCGGTAGGGGTGCTCACCGTAGATCATGGCCAGCCCGGTCTCATGCAGGAAGCGCACCCGGCGGTGCTTGAAGAGCCAGATGGTGAGGATGGTGAGCGTGAGCAGCAGGATGAAAGTGAGCAGGCTCACGCTGTCTTGACGGTGGCTCTCCTCAGCCTCCTTCTCAGTGGCGAGCTCCTCCATGGCGCTGCTGTCCTCGGCCACCGCCCCTGAGGAGGAGGCCGCGGCCGCGACACGCAGCCCCCGACTCAACAGCAGCGGCAGCAACTGCAACAGCAGCAGCCGCTGTGGCAGCGCCCGGGCCGCCCACTGTGGGGCAACCCTCGCCGCGCCACCAGGCTCCATGGCCCCGCGGCTGCCCGCGCCTCCTGCCTGAGGGGACCAACAGCCCGCGCGGTCCGCAGGTTCTCGCGGCGTCGCCCACCAGCCTGAGGGGCTGCGGCCGCCGCAGCTCTCGGTCACGCTCGCGCTGGGCCGGGGCCGCGCGTGGGGGAGGGGCGCGCGCAGTGCGCAGGATCCCCAAGCACCGCCCCCCGCCCGCACACCTGTCCAGCCCCCGCCGCGTTGGGCTCGGCGCCGAAGCTGGTATCCGCTCGCCCCTCGACCCCTGCGCGCAGCCGTTGGACCCTCCCCTCCCTGCGCTCCTCACAGCGACCTGGCGCACCTGGCCAGGCCATCTGGGGTCGCGTGACCAGTTTCTGGGCAGTCGTCGCCGCGCTTCCCAGATGCGCCACCAGAGGTCGCCTGTCCCCGGCGGGAACATCGGCCTGGATTCATGTAGTGCGGTCTCCAGCCCTGTCTCTGGGGCTACCGCGAAGTGTTTGATCTCAGGCCGATGTTACGCCGCCCTGGGCCCAGTAAGGCGGGAGGCCACGAAGCCACGTTAACCCCTACACCTCTCTTTCCACATCTCTCACAGCGCCTTCCAGCTCTCGAGGCTCCCCCAGAATCTGCCAAATCTCTGCTGTAGTCTATACCAAAGTAAGGACTGGTAAGGGGATGGACTTGGGGAATACACTAACTTCTTATTTTGGACCGTGTGACCCTCTTGGGAAAGAAGGTTGAACCACAGGAACTGAACACTTGCCATTCCAGGTAGGTGAGCAGCAGATGATCCTGGGAGTGGGGGGAGATTACCCTAGTGGCGCTTTTATGTTGACCTGGTAGCTCAGGGAGTCTTTGGATGATTCATAGAACCAGGCTCAGCTCTGGGAAAAATTTTTAAGTAGACTCTGGAGGATAAAGCCTCTTGGAGCAAATCTTCAGCAACTAGAATTTTCAATCCACCTTGTTCCTCTGATCAAGAAAGAAAAGAGATCGAATGATTAATCACTGAACTCTCTGTGCCTAGTACTGTGCTCAGTAGTGTTTATTGAACCACTCTGAAATCCGTATCAACTGCCCAGTTTTCTCTCCCAGAGGAGTTTGCACTTTTAAGAGGATTTTTTGAAGAAAGCAATACATAACTAAAAGGAGTAATAATCATAAAGCAGAGATGGCATTAGGTAGGAAAAGATATCTGGAGCACTGCAGCCTTCCTTTTGGTTTCCATTTAGGTGAACACTCTGCCAAGCTGCTTAGTAGCTTCTTTACAGCAGGGGAATCTCTTCATTTAGATTTTAGCTAGCATCTCTCCCTATTCCTCCAGACCATCATCCAGCTCCTGCAAAAATCCACATACCTTGAAGTTCCATTCAGGTTCGCAATGAAACTGCAAACACTAAGAACCTGGCTGGTCACAGAGAAGTTATACAACAACAGGAAATTGATCTAATTTCTGGAGACTCACTAAAATCCATGTTTGCTGAAAACTGGCCATATTGACCATAATATTTAATATTACACCCTCTTGGGTTCCTAAAAGTCCAGGATAGAACTTGTCTCCATAGCCCACATGTAAGACAACTCAGGAGCTACCTTAAAATTACAGATTTCTTAATACTAGTGGCAAATTGCATTTTCAAAAAATGCCTGCAATCATATTCCCAATCCCACTCTTCCAGAACCTTGCCACTCCCCCATAAAAAGGTGACAGGTATGTTCCCTCTCCCTTGATCATAGGTAAACCCTTGCTACTGCCTCACAGAATAGGATGTGGCAATAGAGACTGCACAACTTGTGAAACTAAGTCATAAGAGGCATTCTAGTCCCTAAACTAAATCATAAGAGGTATTCTAGTCCCTACCTGGCCCACTTTCATGCTCTTGCTCCCCATTCACTTTGAATCCCTGAGTCTCCACGTGAGAAATCTACACCACAATGAGAGATTACATCACACCTGTTAGGCTGTCATCAAAAAGACAAGAGATAACAAATGCTGACGAGTGTCTGAAGAAAAGGGAAACCTTGGTGGGAATGTAAATTCATGAAGCCACTATGGAGAACAGTATGGAGCTTCCTCAAAAAAATTTAAAATGTAACTACCATATGACCCAGCAATCCCACTGTTTCTATATATATCCAAATGAAATGAAAACAGGACCTTAAAATCAATCTACATTTCCATGTTTGTAGTAGCATTGTTCACAATGTCCAATATACTGAAATAGCCTGAGTATTCATCAACAGATGAATGGATAAATTTTTTTTCTGGATATATATATGGATATGTTTAATGGATTCGTGTGTGTATATATGTATTTACATACATACATACATACATACATACATACAATAGAATATTAAGCTATGAGAAAGAGGAAAATCCTGCCATTTGTGACAGCAGAGATGGGCCTTAAGGTCATTATGCTAACTGAATAAGTCAGACAGAGAAAAACAAATACTGCATGACCTCATTTATATGTGAAATCTAAAAAAGTCAAACTCATAGAAACAGAGAATAGAATGGTGGCTATCAGGGCCTGGGGGGTGGGGGAAATGAGATACTGATCAAAGAGCACAAACTTCCAGTCATAGGATGAGTAAGTTCTGGGGATCTAATGCACAGCATTGTGATTATAGATAACAATATTGTATTAGATACTTGAAAGTTGTGATAACTGAAGTAAGAAACAGATCACCACCCAGATCCTAGACTAGCCACTGGATAAAACACATGTGGGACAGATCTAAATAACACTGCAAAAGTTTTGAAAACTGAATTGACCTTTGGAGCACATCAGAACTTGTGATCTGGACCAAACCATGTCAACTACAAGCTAAAACAAAAATATGAATATCCCTCCATAAAATTAAAACAAGATGTGATACAAGGCCCCATTACATTATAAAGTGCCCAGGATACAACCCAAAATTATTCAGCACACGAAGAACCATGAAAATCTTAAATATTGATTGCCTATAAAAAAGGCAATCAATAGACACCAATGCTGAAATGACACATGACACAGATGTTGGAATTATCTAAAATTCCAAAGTTAAAAACAGCTATATATAAATGCTTCAACAAGAGCAAATATATTGAAATGAATGGAAATATAGAAAGTCTCAGCAAAAAACTAAAAGGTAAAAGAACCAAATTGAAATGTTGTAACCAAAATATGTAATAACTGAAATTTTAAAGATAACTAAATGGGCTCCATAACAGAATGAAGATGAAAGTATCAGTAAATTTGAAAATATATCAATAGAAATTATCCCATTTTAACAACAGAGAGGAAAAGTTGGGAAATAAACAAACATAGCCACAAGGACCTGTAGGATAATAACAAAAGCTCTAACATTCATGACTTTGGAGTTCCAGGACAGGATAAATAGTGGGATACAGAAAAAAATACATGATGGTGTAATAACTGAAAATATTCCAAATTTTGCAATACATAAACCTGCAGATCCAAGAACCCTCAGCAAACTATAAATCAATGCTCAGACACATTATATTCAAACTGTTGTAAATAAAGACAAAAAATGTTTAAGGCAGAAAGAGAAAAAAATGACACATTCAGGGTGATAGCCATTCAGATGACTATGGATCTCTCATCAGAAACCAAGGAGGTCATAAAGGAGTGTGCAATAGATCTAGCTGTGACATATGTCACCCCATTGATCACCAGGATTGATTTTGGCTGATTGGGCTGTCTAGGCAGGTGTCCCCTTCCCCCTTTACTGCTCCATGTGCATCCCTCTGGGAGCTGTGTACTAGTGAAGAGGATGGCTTTCTCCAATAGAGGAGGACCATTCTTCAGTCAAGGGCACACAAGTAGCTGTACTCCCCTGCTAGAACCTCTAAACAAGCTCTCAAGAAGTGCACATTTTTAAAGTGCTGAAACAAACATCATGCAAAATAGTATATCCAGCAAAAATAGCCTTCAAGAATGACAGTGAAATAAAGACATTCTGCAAAGAAGGAAAACAGAGAATTCATTGCCAGCAGACTTGCTATAAAAAGATGGCTAATATTTCACTCATCTGTGGAGTAAAACAACAAAGCAAAAACTGAAGGAACAAAACAGCAGCAGAATCACAGAACCCAAGAATGGAGTAGCAGTCACCAAAGGGAAAGGGGTTGGGGAGGGTGGGAGGAATAAGGGTATGAAGAGGTATTATGATTAGCACACATAATATAGGTGGGGCACAGGGAAGGAAGTATAGCACAGAGAAGACAAGTAGTGACTCTATAGCATCTTACTAGGCTGATGGACAGTGACTGTAATGGGGTGTGTGGTGGGGAATTGATAATGGGGGGAGTGTAGTAACCACAATGTTGCTGATGTGAAACCTGAGCATAAGATTGTGTATCAATGATACCTTAATTTTAAAAAAAGCTATGCTGGAGTCACACAGTCTGCGTTCAAATTCTGAGTTTGCCCCTTACTAACTAGGTGACCTTGGGTAAGTTACATAACTTCTCTGTGCCTCAGTTTCTTCATCTGTAAAATAAAGATAATAGCAATTTCTTAAAGGAAAAAAAAGGATGGCTAACAGAAGTTCTTCTTTTCACCAGTTCTTTAAAATATGCTCTTTAAAAACAAAATTAAAACATGGTCTAATGGGATTTTCAATGTATTTAAATATAATACACAAACAGTCACAGCATAAAGGGAAGAGGATAAAGGGACCTATATGTTAGTATGGTTTCCATATTGCCCTTGAATTGGTAAAATATTGACTCTAGGTAGACTGTAAAAACCAAAGTACGTATACTGTATTCCCTAAAACATACAAAATGATTAAAGAAAAAACACAATACATGAATGGAATACTAAAAAATGTTCAAAGAAACCCAAAAAGAGGAAGGAAAGGGAAAATGGAGGGACAATAAACATGGAACAAACAGAAAACAAATAATAAAATGGTAGACCTAAATCCAAACATATCAATAACTACAGTAATGTAAATGGTCTAAGCAAATCAAGTAAAAGAGAAATTGTAATAATAAATAAAAAATAAGCCCCCAAAATGAGTGACTGCAAGAAGCTTACTTCAAATATCCTGACATAATTTGACTTAAAGTAAGGAAATGTAAACATTAATAACAGACAGCTGGAAGCTTTATTAATATCAGACAGGTTAAACTTCTCAGCAAAGAAAATTACCAGGAATGAAGAGGGACATTACACAATAGTAACCAAGGAGGCATTACAATCTGTGTTAGTTTTTTATTGCTGTGTAACAAATTACCACCAACTGAGTGACTTAAAACAATGCACATTTATTATCTCACAGTTTCTGTGGTCAGAATTCAGGGCACAACCTTCATCATAAGCTTGACTGGGCAAAGATCTACTTCCAAACTAATTCAGGTTTTTGGCAGAATTCATTTCCTTGCAGCAGTATGACTAAGGGGCCTGGATTTTTGCTGACTGTCCATTGGAGGCCACCTTCGGGTATGAGAGGCCATCTGCAGTTCTAGAAGCTAGCTGAAGTTCCCTGCCCTGTGAGTTTCCTCAGCATGGCTTCTTATTTCATCAGTCCAATGAAGACAATCTCTCACTCATCTGCTAAAATGGAGTCTTATACAATGTGACATAATTATGGGAGTAACATTTAATCTTTGCTGTATAACATAACTTTATCAAGAGAGGGACATCCCATAATCTTTGCCATATTCTACTGGTTAGAAGTAAGTCTCAGATCCTGCCCCCACTCAGTAGGAGGGGATTACACAAAGGCATGAACAGCAAAAGATGAGTTCCTTGGTACTTGCCCTCTTAGAGACTGCCCAGTACACAAGCCTAGATATGTACGCATCAAATACTAGCGCTTTAAAATATGTGAAGCAAAAGCTGACAGAACTGAAAGGAGAAATAAACATGTCAACAATAAGAGTTCAGTAAGAGAACTAGCAGACAGGACATCAATACAGATGTAGAGGATCCAAACACCATCAACCAACTGGATTTAATGACATTTATAGAACACTCCATCCAACAACAGCAAAATACACGTTGTCTTTAAGTGCATATAAAGCAAAAGTCCAGAATCGGTTTCTCTAGGCTAAAGTCAAGGTGTCAACAGAGTTGGTTCCTTTTGGAAGCTCTAGAGGAGAATCTGTTTCTTTCCTTTACCAGCTTATGGAGCTGCATTACTTGCTTCATGGCCCCTTCCTCCATCTTCAAAGCCAGCATGTAGCATCTTTCTTCTATTGTCACATCTTCTACTTCCTCCTTTGACCTTCCTGCCTCCCTTTTATAAGAACTCTTGGGATTATCCGTAGAGCTCACTCAGACATTCCAGGTAATCTCCCCATCTCAAAAATCCTTACCTTAATCACATTTGCAAGGACCCTTTTGCTAGTAAGGTAATATGTTTCTAGGTTTTGGAAATTAGGACATAGATATCATTTAGGAGGCCATAATTCAACATACCACATATAGTTACTGAAGAAATTCAACCTATAGTAAAAACATTCCAGGAAAGAATTCTATAGGCCCAGGACGTTTCACTGGTGAATTCCACCAAACATTTTAAGATGAAATAGAACCAGTACTATAGAAAATATAAGAGGAATGAATACTTCTCATCTTATTTTATGAGGCCAATACCAAAAACAGGCTGACAGCTCAAGAAAAGAAAGCTACAGGCCAGTATCTCTCATGAACTTAGACATAAAAATCCTCAATAAAATATTAACAAATTGAATCTAACACTATATAAAAGGAGGTATACACCATAACCAAGGGGTGTTTATCCTGAGATTGCAAAGCTGGTCAACATGAGACAACCAATCAATCAATCCACCAGATTAACTGTCTAAATAAAAAACCCACATGATCACACTGATGCATAGAAAACATTTGACAAAATTCAACATCCATCCATTATAATAACTTTCAGTGGAATGAGAATAAAAGAGAACTTCTTCAACTTGATAAAAAGCATGTACCAAAAATAAAAACAACTACAGCTAATATTCTTAAAGACTGAATTCTTTCCCTCTAAGATGAGGAAAAAGACAGGAAGGTCCGCTAACACCAGTCCTATTCAGCATTGTATTGGAACTCCCAGTCAGTCAGTAAGGCAGAAAAAAGAAATAAAAGGCATACAGATTCAGCAGAAATCACAATATGTAAGTTTAAATGGAATATTGGGGAAGCGGGGAAACAAACTAACCAGAAGGAACAAAAAGAAAAGGAAAGATAAAAAGAGTTCTCAATGATAATAAAAAATTCATCCTGTTCACAAATGACATGATTGTCTACTTAGAAAATTCCAAGGAGTCTATAAAATCCTAAAGTTAAATAAGTTAGGCCAGGTCTCAGGATACAAGGTTGGCACCCAAAAATCAATCATTTCTATGTACTAGCAATGTGCAATTTGAAATGAAAAAAATTTTTAATATATCATTTACAAGAGCAGAAAAGAAAATTAAATACTTAGGTGCAAATTTAACAAAACATATTCAGGATCTACATGATGAAAACTACAAAATGATGATGAAAGAAATCAAAGAAATGGAAATAAGACATACTGTGTTCATGGATTGGAAGACTAAACCCAGCAAAGATGTTAATTTTCTACAAATTGATGTGTGGATTTAATGCAATTCCTGTCAAAATCCCAGCAGAAGTTTTTGTCAATCTAGACAAGGGAAATCTAAAATTAATACAGTATAAAACAATCAAGGCAGGCTGGTGAAGGAATAGATATGTAGATCAATGTAACAGAACAGAGTCCAGAAATAGCCCTACACACAAATATGGTCAATTGATTATTGACAAAAGTACAAAAGTAATTCAAATGGGAAAGTATATTCTTTTCAACAAATGATCTGGAATAATTGGACATGCATATGCAGAAGGGTTCAAGAGTAGGTGCCTGATTCTCTGTGCTCCCTGACTCTGAAGCCACAGGTTGAGAAGGGGGAATTTTAAGATGGAAAAGCCCATGTATGGCATGCAGTCCGGAGTGGATTTTGTTTTTGCACTTTGGGATTGTTATCTCAGTAAAATCTATCTTATCCTAATACACCTGTGATTTGCCCCCTGTGATCTGCCTACCTCTCTAGCGTCATCTCCAGCCACAGCCCCCACTCTCTCATTCTTTCCTAAGAGCATCAAGAAATCTTACACTTCTGGATGATGTATATGCTCTGCTTTTTGCTTTACCGATCATTTTGACCTGGCACGTGCTACTAGTTGTTGAAAGCCCAGTTCAGGTACTACCTACTCCAGAAAGCCTCCTTAATCTGGGTTAGGGC
Source organism: Manis pentadactyla (assembly GCF_030020395.1). Classification (NCBI taxonomy): domain Eukaryota; kingdom Metazoa; phylum Chordata; class Mammalia; order Pholidota; family Manidae; genus Manis; species Manis pentadactyla. The sequence continues at coordinate 41,071,196 of NC_080038.1, forward strand.
TCTCTTCTATATTTTCCCCCAAATATCCAGTGTTTACTTGTAATATGACCTTTCCCACATTGTATCATATTATCTGATTATTTGTTGATATCCCCCACATTACATTGAGCTCTTTGGAGGCAGGGATTGAGTCTTGTTGTTGTGTTATTTGTTGTTGCTTTTTGCATTTATTTAATTCTAACTAAACAATGTATTGAGCACAATGTTGTTGCTTTTTGCATTTATTTAATTCTAACTAAACAATGTATTGAGCACAATGCTTGATAAATAGTATATGCTCAAAAACATTTGTTGAATAAATGAATAAACATACATAAATAAAGCAGAGGATATGTTTCAAAAAATGTTTAGCTCCATACATATAATGCAATTTAATTGGAACTCATTTTCTGAATTCTATATTTTTCCAAGTACATCATGTGGATTCTTGATCATCTATTTTATTTAGAATTCATATCTTCCTAGTTATCATATGCTTTTGAGTAATATATTTTCTGCTCCTTTCTTACTTTTCTTGCTCTGTTTCTATGGCATGTCAGCTGGAAGTCTACTTACTTGATCTGTGTTGTTAAACATAGATAGCTAAAATTCAGTACAATCCTGGATTACTGAAAGTCTTTAAATATATTTTATATATTTAATGCTGCAATACCCTGTAAAATGTTCCAAATTAAATAAAAGGTACTTTTAAATATAAGAGAAAAAGTCTGGGGTAGGGGTGGATTTCAGCTATTTTATTAGCCCTAAATCAGAGTGCTTCATTCTTTATTACATTTCCATAAACCAGTAATCACTCCCAATTCAATTTCAAAATATTTTCTTGGTTCAGATTCTCTAGAACAAAAGCAGTCATTTCTAGGCACTCAGATTTGTTTTATGTTTCTCATTACACATGCTGAGATTCCTCTGAATGTGAGTCATTTAAGCAAAGCCTTGGGAAACTTCCAGATTCCTTTTTAATTATCTGAAAGTAATCTCAAAATATTTAAGCTAACGCTGGAGGGAATGCCTTTATTAGCAAGATGTTTTAAAATAAACAGACCCTATTATGGGCTCAAGATATTCCTTAAATCTTTTATTAACAGTTCAGGTTTGTCTCTTCTATCAGCCTGCTCCTGTCTCCCTACATGAAACACATGTAGATACTGCATTTTTTAGCTCCTTGTAGTATCCTCCAAATGTGGGCTTCCATCCAGGGCTCGTACAGCAGTGCTCCACTTTGTGAGCTGATAACAGCTGAGGTCGAACAGCCCCTGGGGAACCTTCGTGAATGTGTTGACTACTATAGGTATAACTAGATGATCCTTTGCTTTAAGCAACAGGGGCAGGAAGACATGGGGAAGACCCAGGCGCTGTTGCCTTCATGTCTGTACAAACCCATACAGACTATATGTTTATGATTCAGTAGCCATGTTAGAAAAATGCTGCCTTAGACTAGTCAGAGGTTAGCCTCAAAATACCTTTAGAGTTCCCTCCACAGATATTATCCTTCTTCCCATGGCAGCTGTGACTTTTGCCTCTGATATGTATGGAAAAACTGATCACTTAAAAGGAAATTGGCAGGTTTGTCAGAAATATTTTTGCTCTAAGTAGAAGAAAACCTGTCCCTCAATGGCTGAAGCAAATATAAGGTTATCTTTCTCATGTAATAGTAGTTCTCTTGTAGGAAACTTCTAGAGCAAGTTCAGTGCCTCCACATTGCTGAACCTTTATGAGTGAGAGACAAGTACTGCAGCTCCAAGCATCAGATGCAGGATCAGAGCAGGAAGAGGGGCAAGGGCCCTTGCAGCCTCTCTTCTTTTATAAAGATAGTAAAAGCTGCTCCAGACTAGCTCCCTGGGGCCCAGCAGGTTTCTACTTGGGTCTCGTTGTCCAGAGGTTAGGTGATCACCTGTGGCTGCAAGAGAGACTGGAAAACAAGGCACAGGTTTGTCACAGCTGGCTTAGTGCAGTTATGAGCCTGGGCAGGGCACATTGCTGCTCCAGAAAAAATCAGGGATCCATTAGCTATGAAAAGAGGTCTTATACTAAAGTCTGCCTTGGCTGGACTGTTCAGGAACATTATACCCGATTATAAGGCAACTGATTTTTGCTGGGGCCTTTGTTTAGAAGGTGGAATGGAGAGCTGGTACTGCACCCACTAAGAGGATGCTCCTCCTGTATTCAGCCATAAAAAAGGAGGGAAGTACTGACACATGCTACAGTATGGATGAACTTTGAAAACATTATACTAAGTGAAAGAAGCCAGGCACAAAAAGTCACATATTTTATGATTCCATTCATATGAGTTGTGCAGAACAGGTGAATGTATATAGAAAAAATGCAGATTAGTGGTTACCAGGGACTGGGGGGAGGGGAAAGGAATAGGGAACAACTGCTCAACAAAGTTGGGGTTTCCTTTTGGGATGAGGAAAATGCTTTTAAACTAGGTAGAGATGATGGTTGCATAACATTGTGAATGCACTAAATGCCACTGAATTGTTCACTTCAAAATTTGTTAATGGTTAATGTTATGTTATGTCTCTTCCCTTCCTCTGAAAAAATTAAGACCAGCTTTATACAAATTGTCTTTGCCCAGCATTTATTTTCAACTTCTACAAACCCATCTTGGCAGTAGTGGTGTCAGGAACAGCCATTTATGTGCAACTCAGGAAGAGATAACTAGTCAGCTTTCAATATTCCCTTCTTCTATCCTTTTCTTCCTTAGTACCTGAAATCTAGTTAATGTGCCCAGCTAAAAAGCAAAAACAAAAAACTACATTTCCCAGCCTCCCTTGCAGTAAGGTATGGCCATGGGACTAAATTTTCTGTTCAGTGAAATATGAGTGGAAAAACTGAGTGTGTCTACCAGGTAGGATCCTCAACAATGTAGGACCTTTTCTCCCTCTTCCCTTTTTCTTTCTGCCAGCCTGGAAAACAAATTTGGTGGCCAGAGTACAACCTGCCAACTTGGACCAGGAGGAGACCTTAAAGATGGAAGCCATGAGCTGAGTATGGAAGGGCAAAAATAGAAAAGACTGCATTCCCAATGATAATCTGAAGATACTATAACATTTATGGACAGCCTACCTCATTACCTCAGAGAAATGAGAGAGAAAATTCTATCTTGTTATTTGTTAGGGAGAGGGGTTGTTGTTTGCAGCCAAAATTAATTGTAATGGATACAGCAACATAACCTCCTTCAGATGATTCTTTAACTTAAGATAGTATAGCCCAGAGTGCAACATATTCCACTCCAATGTAAGCATGGACATACCTACAGGCTATAATCTGTTCCATAACAGGTGCTGCTGACACTTACTTGATCTGTCTAATGGGTGCATGAAGTGTACATTTCTAACAAGAGACCCCAGAAGTCACAGACTGGCCAAATCCATTCCATAAGTTTTTTTTTCTGACCAGCACATTTGCTTATTTTATTATTAATAGTGTGATCATTTCTTATTGTTATTTTTTACACTTGAATATGGTTAGGGGCCATGTACTCTCCACTTTACCGTGACCCACCTCTTCCCCTCCTTTCCCCCATATTTTCTCACACTGAGTGCTTCATATATGTACTAATCTACTGGGCTTCTGAAGGCATTAATGAGAAATACCCCTTGAAATGATTCTTTCAACTTGGAACTTTACAAATAGTAGGTGGAGAGAATTAGTCAACAGTGTCTCAGCTTGCACTATGAAATGATTTACTATCAATGAATGGAAGTGTGAATGTATGGATAACAGACCATATATAATGCACCCTGTGGCTCAAATGTTAATTTCTAATTTCCCTCCACTAAGAAAATGTTTTAAGATGTGATTAGGGAAGTGCTTCTGTCTTAGTCCTGTTCGACTTCAGTTCCAACAGTGTTTTCTTGTATCCAGACTTCAAGGATATTCAGTCTGTTTTTATCAGCTGTAGACAGTTCACCTATCAACTATGTGTCCACATTTCTAACTACAGTTGAACAACACAGGTTTGAATAGTACAGGTCCACTTGCATGCAGATTTTTTTCAATAAATATATTGGAAAATTTTTTGAAGATTGCAACAATTTGAAAAAACGTTTTAATTTGTCTAGCTTTAAGAATGCAGTATATAATAATGCATACATTGAGGGGCGGAAGATGGCGGCGTGAGTAGAGCAGCGGAAATCTCCTCCCAAAACAACATATATCTATGAAAATATAACAAAGACAACCCTTCCTAGAATAAAGACCAGAGGACACAGGACAATATACAGACCACATCCGCACCTGAGAGAACCCAGCAACTCGCAAAGGGGGTAAGATACAAGCCCCGGCCCCGCGGGAGCCGAGCGCCCCTCCCCCCAGCTCCCGGCGGGAGAAGAGCAGGCAGAGCGGGAGGGAGACGGAGCCCAGGGCTGCCGAGCACCCAGCCCGGGCCATCCGGGCCAGAGTGCAGGGCCCTCGATACTGGGAAAACAGGGCAGCAAGAACAGTGAGCGGGCACTGGAGGCTGGGCGACAGAGGACATAAGAAAAGCGCGCGACCATTTTTTTTTTTTTGCTTTTTTGCTGCTTTGTTTTGGCGAGCGCTTTTTGGAAGTCTTAAAGGGACAGGGACCCCAATACTAGGGAAACAGGGCAGAAAGACCGGTGAGCAGAGGCCTGAGGCTGGCACTGGAGAATAAAGAAAAACGAACGACCACCTTTTTTTTTTAATTAAAAAAAATTTTTTTTTTTTCTTTTTCTTGTTTTTTTTGTGGTCGTTGCTTTGTTTTGGCGGGTGCTTTTTGGAAGTCTTAAAGGGGCAGGGCGGGTCACTTAATCCAGAGGTAGGGAATCCGGGATCTCTGGGCACCCTAACCCCTGGGCTGCAGGGAGCAGGGAGGCCCCTTACGGAGATAAATAGCCTCCCAGCAGCTCCTGCTCCAACGCGACTCCACCATTATGGAGCAGCTGCCCGAGCCAGGCCACGCCCACAGCAATAGCGGAGATTAACTCCATAGCTGCCGGGCAGGAAGCAGAAACCCTGTCTGCGCGCAGTTGCGCAGCACAAGCCACTAGAGGCCGCTGTTCTCCCAGGAGAGGAGGGCCACAAACCAACAAGAAAGGAAGTCCTTCCAGCCGTCACTCGTCCCAGTTCTGCAGACTATTCCTATCACCATGAAAAGGCAAAGCTACAGGCAGACAAAGATTACAGAGACAACACCAGAGAAGGAGACAGACCTAACCAGTCTTCCTGACAAAGAATTCAAAATAAGAATCATAAACATGCTGACAGAGATGCAGAGAAACACGCAAGAAAAATGGGATGAAGTCCGGAAAGAGATCACAGATGCCAGAAAGGAGATCGCAGAAATGAAACAAACTCTGGAAGGGTTTATAAGCAGAATGGATAGAATGCAAGAGGCCATTGATGGAATTGAAATCAGAGAACAGGAACGCATAGAAGCTGACATAGAGAGAGACAAAAGGATCTCCAGGAATGAAACAATATTAAGAGAACTGTGTGACCAATCTAAAAGGAACAATATCCGTATTATAGGGGTCCCAGAAGAAGAAGAGAGAGGAAAAGAGATGGAAAGTATCTTAGAAGAAATAATTGCTGAAAACTTCCCCACACTGGGGGAGGAAGTAATCAAACAGACCACAGAAATACACAGAACCCCCAACAGAAAGGATCCAAGAAGGGCAACACCAAGACACATAATAATTAAAATGGCAAAGATCAAGGACAAGGAAAGAGTGTTAAAGGCAGCTAGAGAGAAAAAGGTCACCTATAAAGGGAAACCCATCAGGCTAACGTCAGATTTCTCAACAGAAACCCTACAGGCCAGAAGAGAATGGCATGATATATTTAATACAATGAAACAGAAGGGCCTTGAACCAAGGATACTGTATCCAGCACGACTATCATTCAAATATGACGGTGGGATTAAACAATTCCCAGACAAACAAAAGCTGAGGGAATTTGCTTTCCACAAACCACCTCTACAGAACATCTTACAGGGACTGCTCTAGATGGGAGCACTCCTAGAAGGAGCACAGCACAAAACACCCAACATATGAAGAATCGAGGAGGAGGAACAAGAAGGGAGAGAAGAAAAGAATCTCCAGACAGTGTATATAACAGCTCAATAAGCGAGCTAAGTTAGGCAGTAAGATACTAAAGAGGCTAACCTTGAACCTTTGGTAACCACGAATTTAAAGCCTGCAATGGCAATAAGTACATATCTTTCAATAGTCACCCTAAATGTTAATGGGTTGAATGCACCAATCAAAAGACACAGAGTAACAGAATGGATAAAAAAGCAAGACCCATCTATATGCTGCTTACAAGAAACTCACCTCAAACCCAAAGACATGTACAGACTAAAAGTCAAGGGATGGAAAAACATATTTCAAGCAAACAACAGTGAGAAGAAAGCAGGGGTTGCAGTACTAATATCAGACAAAATAGACTTCAAAACAAAGAAAGTAACAAGAGATAAAGAAGGACACTACATAATGATAAAGGGCTCAGTCAAACAAGAGGATATAACCATTCTAAATATATATGCACCCAACACAGGAGCACCAGCATATGTGAAACAAATACTAACAGAACTAAAGGGGGATATAGACTGCAATGCATTCATTCTAGGAGACTTCAACACACCACTCACCCCAAAGGATAGATCCACTGGGCAGAAAATAAGTAAGGACACGGAAGCACTGAACAACACAGTAGAGCAGATGGACCTAATAGACATCTATAGAACTCTACATCCAAAAGCAACAGGATATACATTCTTCTCAAGTGCACATGGAACATTCTCCAGAATAGACCACATACTAGGCCACAAAAAGAGCCTCAGAAAATTCCAAAAGATTGAAATCCTACCAACCAACTTTTCAGACCACAAAGGCATAAAACTAGAAATAAACTGTACAAAGAAAGCAAAGAGGCTCACAAACACATGGAGGCTTAACAACACGCTCCTAAATAATCAATGGATCAATGACCAAATCAAAATGGAGATCCAGCAATATATGGAAACAAATGACAACAACAACACTAAGCCCCAGCTTCTGTGGGACACAGCAAAAGCAGTCTTAAGAGGAAAGTATATAGCAATCCAAGCATATTTAAAAAAGGAAGAGCAATCCCAAATGAATGGTCTAATGTCACAATTATCGAAATTGGAAAAAGAAGAACAGATGAGGCCTAAGGTCAGCAGAAGGAGGGACATAATAAAGATCAGAGAAGAAATAAATAAAATTGAGAAGAATAAAACAATAGCAAAAATCAATGAAAACAAGAGCTGGTTCTTCGAGAAAATAAACAAAATAGATAAGCCTCTAGCCAGACTTATTAAGAAGAAAAGAGAGTCAACACAAATCAACAGTATCAGAAACGAGAAAGGAAAAATCACGACGGACCCCACGGAAATGCAAAGAATTATTGGAGAATACTATGAAAACCTATATGCTAACAAGCTGGGAAACCTAGGAGAAATGGACAACTTCCTAGAAAAATATAACCTTCCAAGATTGACCCAGGAAGAAACAGAAAATCTAAACAGACCAATTACCAGCAACCAAATTGAAGAGGTAATCAAAAAACTACCAAAGAACAAAACCCCCGGGCCAGATGGATTTACCTCAGAATTTTAACAGACATACAGGGAAGACATAATACCCATTCTCTTTAAAGTTTTCCAAAAAATAGAGGAGGAGGGGATACTCCCAAACTCATTCTATGAAGCTAACATCACCCTAATACCAAAACCAGGCAAAGACCCCACCAAAAAAGAAAACTACAGACCAATATCCCTGATGAACGTAGATGCAAAAATACTCAACAAAATATTAGCAAACCGAATTCAAAAATACATCAAAAGGATCATACACCATGACCAAGTGGGATTCATTCCAGGGATGCAAGGATGGTACAACATTCGAAAGTCCAACAACATCATCCACCACATCAACAAAAAGAAAGACAAAAACCACAAGATCATCTCCATAGATGCTGAAAAAGCATTTGACAAAGTTCAACATCCATTCATGTTAAAAACTCTCAGCAAAATGGGAATAGAGGGCAAGTACCTCAACATAATAAAGGCCATATATGATAAACCCACAGCCAACATTATATTGAACAGCGAGAAGCTGAAAGCATTTCCTCTGAGATCGGGAACTAGACAGGGATGCCCACTCTCTCCACTGTTATTTAACATAGTACTGGAGGTCCTAGCCACGGCAATCAGACAAAATAAAGAAATACAAGGAATCCAGATTGGTAAAGAAGAAGTTAAACTGTCACTATTTGCAGATGACATGATACTGTACATAAAAAACCCTAAAGACTCCACCCCAAAACTACTAGAACTGATATCGGAATACAGCAAAGTTGCAGGATACAAAATCAACACACAGAAATCTGTGGCTTTCCTATATACTAACAATGAACCAACAGAAAGAGAAATCAGGAAAACAACTCCATTCACAATTGCATCAAAAAAAATAAAATACCTAGGAATAAACCTAACCAAAGAAGTGAAAGACTTATACACTGAAAACTACAAGTCACTCTTAAGAGAAATTAAAGGGGACACTAACAGATGGAAACTCATCCCATGCTCGTGGCTAGGAAGAATTAATATCGTCAAAATGGCCATCCTGCCCAAAGCAATATACAGATTTGATGCAATCCCTATGAAACTACCAGCAACATTCTTCAATGAACTGGAACAAATAATTCAAAAATTCATATGGAAACACCAAAGACCCCGAATAGCCAAAGCAATCCTGAGAAAGAAGAATAAAGTAGGGGGGATCTCACTCCCCAACTTCAAGCTCTACTATAAAGCCATAGTAATCAAGACAATTTGGTACTGGCACAGGAGCAGAGCCACAGACCAATGGAACAGACTAGAGAATCCAGACATTAACCCAGACATATATGGTCAATTAATATTTGATAAAGGAGCCATGGACATACAATGGCGAAATGACAGTCTCTTCAACAGGTGGTGCTGGCAAAACTGGACAGCTACATGTAGGAGAATGAAACTGGACCATTGTCTAACCCCATATACAAAAGTAAACTCAAAATGGATCAAAGACTTGAATGTAAGTCATGAAACCATTAAACTCTTGGAAGAAAACATAGGCAAAAACCTCTTAGACATAAACATGAGTGACCTCTTCTTGAACATATCTCCCCGGGCAAGGAAAACAACAGCAAAAATGAGTAAGTGGGACTATATTAAGCTGAAAAGCTTCTGTACAGCAAAAGACACCATCAATAGAACAAGAAGGATCCCTACAGTATGGGAGAATATATTTGAAAATGACACATCCGATAAAGGCTTGACGTCCAGAATATATAAGGAGCTCTCACGCCTCAACAAACAAAAAACAAATAACCCAATTAAAAAATGGGCAGAGGAACTGAACAGACAGTTCTCCAAAAAAGAAATACAGATGGCCAACAGACACATGAAAAGATGCTCCACATCGCTAATTATCAGAGAAATGCAAATTAAAACTACAATGAGGTATCACCTCACACCAGTAAGGATGGCTGCCATCCAAAAGACAAACAACAACAAATGTTGGCGAGGCTGTGGAGAAAGGGGAACCCTCCTACACTGCTGGTGGGAATGTAAGTTAGTTCAACCATTGTGGAAAGCAGTATGGAGGTACATCAAAATGCTCAAAACAGACTTACCATTTGACCCAGGAATTCCACTCCTAGGAATCTACCCTAAGAACGCAGCAATCAAGTTTGAGAAAGACAGATGCACCCCTATGTTTATTGCAGCACTATTTACAATAGCCAAGAATTGGAAGCAACCTAAATGTCCATCAATAGATGAATGGATAAAGAAGATGTGGTACATATACACAATGGAATACTACTCAGCCATAAGAAAAGGGGAAATCCAATCATTTGCAGCAACATGGATGGAGCTGGAGGGTATTATGCTCAGTGAAACAAGCCAAGCGGAGAAAGAGAAATACCAAATGATTTCACTTATCTGTGGAATATAAGAACAAAGGAAAAACTGAAGGAACAAAACAGCAGCAGAATCACAGAACTCAAGAATGGACTAACAGGTACCAAAGGGAAAGGGACTGGGGAGGATGGGTGGGTAGGGAGGGATAAGGGGGGGAGAAGTAGGGGGGTATTAAGATTAACATGCATGGGGGGGGTAGGAGAAAAGGGAGGGCTGTACAACACAGAGAAGGCAAGTAGTGATTCTACAACATTTTGCTATGCTGATGGACAGTGACTGTAAAGGGGTTTATAGGGGAGACCTGGTATAGGGGAGAGCCTAGTAAGCATAATATTCGTCATGTAAGTGTAGATTAGTGATAGCAAAAAAAAAAAAAAAAAAAAAAAAAAAGGGCAGTTCCTGTGTGGTAACCTCCAACGAGTTCTACACAAGGGTATAAAGGGCATATAAAAGTGTAGGCAAAGGGTCTGTTTGTGTTTATACAGAGGATCAAAGCCTAATTGGGCTACCCCGAAAATGAACTAAGATACGATATGAAAAAGAACTTCCAACATCAGCACTCTGGGGAAGACTCATGGCAGAAGATGATCATCAAAAAACCCCAACAAAGATCCACGCACTGCTACAGCTGTAGATGCACTCATCCCACCAGTTCCTGGACTTGCCATGGGAATGAGGAAGGAGATATCTAAGCTGACCTGTACATACAGTAAAACAACAAAATTGGACTGGATCTATACTGTTGGAACTCAACCAAGAATTTGGTGAAGTGCAAATTGTAGCGCTCCAAAGTCTTACAACTACAAACTATTTACTGTTAAAAGAACATATGGCATGTGAACAGTCCCCAGGAATGGGTTGTTTTAATTTGTCTGATTTCTCTCAGACTGTTCAAGTTCAGTTGGACAATATCCACCACATCATAGATAAGTTTTCACAAATGCCTAAGGTGCCTAACTGGTTTTCTTGGTTTCACTGCAGATGGCTGGTAATTACAGATATGCTTTGGTTATGTAACTATACTCCTATTATGTTAATGTGTGTGTGCAATTTAAGTAGTAGCTTAAAACCTATACATGCTGAAGTTACTCTAAAAGAAGATATGTCAAAGAAATAATCAATCTTCCCATGTTTTCTTCCGCCTGCTACTTCTATAGCTTTTCTTCTTCCTTCCTAATTACAACCCTTAAATAGAATTCGTGCCTCATATCAAATTTACCGAGTATCATAATTCTTCCAAGTGGTAAAGATACCTCAAGACAAATGCTGGGCATAGAAGCCACAGGGCATAAATATGCAAAGAAGTAAAAAGCTAACTTTTTCAAACAATAAGGCTTCTCTCTCACTTACCAACTTCACATTTCCCTGTATGGCCCCGGAAGATGACTGGTTAGCCAGAGACGGGTAAGATTCCTCAAGGGAGGAACAACCTAAGACAGGCACAGTCGCAGGGGGGCCATCAGGTGAGAAATTGGGGATCAACAGAGGTGAGGCTTAGAACCTCACCCCCCCGTTCTGAGAGAAATCTTCTGCATACGTGGATGTTTTATTGCCCTGGTCTAGCTTGGATTAACACATAGTCTACAGGCACACACCTGATCATCTACATGTGCTCTCTTACAAAACTAAACTATGTTTTCTACCTTTATCTTGTATCTACCTACCACTTCAGCATTTTATTAAAAATAATAATAATAAAGAGAGAAATGTGGTATCCACATATAAATCAAGTATAAAAACCAAATCAGTATTCATATTTGAACTGACTGTTTATAGTTCATAATGTATGAGCAAAACCGAAAGTTTCTGTGATGACTGCCCTTGTACTGTTCACTATGTAACTTATTCATTATGTAAGAATTTGTTCTCCATGTAAAAACTTGTTTGTTATGCCTCAGAAGATTGGAGACTGACAAAAATTAGGCTTGGGGTGGAATAATGATTGTGCATTGAGCATTGACTCCCCTATACAGAATTTTATTGTCGTTAACAACCATTTGATCAACAAATATGAGAGATGCCCTCACAAAAAAAAAAAAAAAAAAAAAAATGGACAGACTTCCAATGGTAAAATAAAAACCGGGATGTAATGTATAGCATAAGGAATATAGTCAAGATATTGTAACAGCCTGGTAGGGTGATAGCTGGAACCTAGAATTATGTATATAAATGTTCTACCACTGTGTTGTACACTTGAAACTCATGTAATGTAATACTGTGTGTCAACTACCCTTCAATAAAAAATAATAATTAAAAAAAAATAATAATAATAATGCATACATTATATACAACATAGGTTGTATATAACATACAAAATAGGTTTAGTCAATTGTTCATGTTATCGATAACTCTTCTGGTCAACAGTAGGCTATTAGTAGTTAGTTTGGTGACAGGAAGGTGCGTCAAAGGTTATACACAAATTTTCGGCTACATGGGGGGTCAGCACCCCTAAACCCCATGTTGTTCAAGGGTCATCTGTATTGTTATTTCCCAGTTGCTGCTGAATAGATCATTCTCTTTGGAATATAAATTGGTCCCATTTGAATGGAAGCTCTTTGAGTCCAGAAATCATGTCTGTTTTCTCACTGCTGTCTCACCTGCATGCCTAAGTACTTAAAAGGAAATGTACTGATTGTGCAAGTATTGTTGAAATGCATCAAAAATAAGATTGATTGATGGACAGATAAATAATGTGATAAAGCAAATGCAGCAAAATATTAACTATGAATCTAGGTGGTGAGTAAATGGGTGATCACTCTAAAATTCTTTCACATATTCCATGTTCGAAATGTTTCATAATAAAACATTGGAATGAAAAAAGCTATGCCCCATAGTAGCACATTGGATTTTTGTCCCCAGTCTTTACTCTCTCCCCTCATTAAAATTATGTCTCCACACCATTTGCTATGTGACTTTGCAGGGTCTCCCAGTAAAGTAGGACTTCCCTGACCCATGGGCTTCAGCCTTGGTCATGTCATTTGCTTTGGTCAATGGGACAATTTGGGTCTGTTTAGGGACAATGACTCAATGGGACAATGGGTCAATTTGGACATGGGCAGAGGCTCTAAATGTGCTTTCTAGGTTTAGCTTGATATCTTGTGCCTCTGCCATTGCCATGAAGAAAATGTGACCCTTGTAGCTGCAATTACAGAACTAAAGAACAGATTTGAACTTGACCTGCAGCCTGAGGCACAACAGTCTAAAAAGGCCTGTGAGTGTGAAATAAATGCTTGCATAAGCCACTGAAACTTGGAATTGTTACACAGCATTGTCAGAGCAGAAACCTAATTACCTTTTACATTAATTCTGTCACAGGGATTAAATATTTTGATTGAAGGAACGGTTGCCCTTATCACAATTCAGTGCCCTAATTCTGTATCTGAGAGACCTGTGGCTGTGTTATCATGTTGAGAGGCTGTGGTTGGGGAAGGAGTAAGGCTGACTTTGAAGAGTCCTGGCCAGGATGGAGGCTGGGGCCGGTGCTTCTAACTGAGGCAATGTGCAGACCTGGAAAAGGAGGACAAGCCAAGCCAAACACACTCAGAATATGCAATACTGTGTCTTTATCTACATTTTTTAGACAAACTTAACACTTTCAGTGAAACAAGTATAAATTACTCTAAAACTGTGGATCATGGAGCTAGTTGGAGCTACAAGAAATCTTCAAGAAGATCTTTATTTACCAAATTTTACAGGAAACTGAAGGACAAAGGTAATTCACCTCTGCTTACACAGGTAATTGGTGGCAAAGCCAGATATATCTTACTGTGTGATCCAGGTCCCAGTATCTCCACCCTAAGAAAATGACAGGCTCTTGCTGAAAATTCAATTGCTATTCCCTTGCTCATTGCTTGAGTCTGACTTAATATTTTGATCTTTTGATTGGAGGTAACAAGAGTGTCCTTTTTAAAAATCCGTATTACTTATTACACACACACTCACAAAGGCAGCAAGAACTGGATTCTGAGTGACTATGCTTGGTATGGAGCATTCAGAAAGATCCAGCTGACCACCTTGAGGATTGAATCTTCTTCCATCACTGCTACTCAAAGTGTGGTCTGAGGACCAGCAGCATGGGCATCCCCCTATGGAATTGTGAATTCTACCCCAGACCTCAGTCAGAATGTACATTTCAAAAGGAACCCCAGGGGATTCAAATGCACACTGAAGTTTGAGAACCACTGCTTTGTAACAGTCTGTGGTGGTTTTACAACATGGTCACAAATTATATGACTTTCCTCCTATTGAGATTTGAGAGTGCAAGGATCTGACTGTGTACCTCCCAACACCCATATGTTGAAACCCTAATTCCCAAAAATTATGGTATTAGGAAATGGGATCTTTGGAAGGTACTTAGAGTCATGAGAGTGGAGCCCTGATGAATGGGATTAGTGCTTTTATAAAAAGAGACCCCAGAGAGCTCTCTCATCCCTTCCAGTATGTGAGGATACAATGAAAAGGAGGCAGCTATGAACCAGGAAGTGGGAACTTACCAGAATGTGACTAAGATGGCATCTTGATCTTGGATGTCCCAGCCTGCAGAACTGTGATGTTTTAGTTTTTTAATTTTTTATTAAGGTATGATTGATATAAACTCTTATGAAGGTTTCACATGAGAAAACAATGTGGTTACTACATTTACCATATTAAGTCCCCACCTATACCCCAATGCAGTCACTGTCCATCAGTGCAGCAAGTTGCCAGAGATCAACTATGTCCATTCTCTGTGCTGCACTGTTCTCCCCGTGATCTCCCACACCATGTGTACTAAACATAATACCCCTCAGTCCCCTTCTCCCTCCCTCCCCACCCACCCTCCCACATCCCTCCCCTTTGGTAACCACTAGTTCATTCTTGGAGTCTCTGAGTCTGCTGCCATTTTGTTCCTTCAGTTTTACTTCATTGTTATACTCCAAAAATGAGGGAAATGATTTGGCATTTGTCTTTCTCTGCCTGGCTTATTTCACTGAGCATAATGTCCTCCAGCTCCATCCACGTTGTTGCAAATGGTAGGATTTGTTTGTTTCTTATGGCTGAATACTATTCTGTTGTGTATATGTACCACCTCTTCTTTATCCATTCAACTACTGATGGACACTTAGGTTGCTTCCATATCTTAGCTATTGTAAATAGTGTTGTGATAAACATAGGGGTGCATATGTCTTTTTGAATCTGAGAACTTGTTTTCTTTGGGTAAATTCCTATGAATGGAATTCCTGGGTCAAATGGTATTTCTATTTTTAGTTTTTTGAGAAACCTTCATACTGCTTTCCACAGCAGTTGAACCAACTCTCTTGGAGACAGGGTGTCGTGCCGCCATCACCACCACCCCCACACAGGTTCCTCTCTGTTGGTAATCCTTTACCTCTCCAGCCTTCAATACAAGTCCCAGGAGAATGTGTTTCATCCTAGGTCATGTGCCAGCCCCCAGCTGCAAGGAAGGCAAGAAAGCAAGCACCGGCTTCTCAGACATTGCAGTGGAAAGTGGGATCTGTCAATAATTCATAGGATGAGCAACAGAGGCAGGGGGTTCAGAAAGTGGTCACTATGACAACCAAAAGTCCATTAAGTGGGCTACATATAAACTAAAACGGGCATTCAAAGGAAGGCAAGATGACTTCTAGGTGCTGCAATCAGAGAATTTGTTCTCCAGAAGACGATTTTGAAGGTGAATCTTATGGGACAGTATGATTTGGACTTAGGGAGATGTGGATAAGAACACTACAAGTGAGAGGGCAGCATGAGCAAACAATACACAGAGTTTGGGTACTGTGGAAGCTGGAAATAACAGGATTTTATTCCAACAAGCATTTATTAAACATAAAACATATGCTGAGTGCCAAGCACTCTGTTCAACACTGGGACTAAGGTATGAAAAGCACACTCTTTGCCCTTAGGTGTTCACAGCCTAAAGGGCAGAGACCACATCAAACTAAAAAGCTTCTGCACAGCAAAAGAAACAATTAACAGGCAACCTATGGAATAGGAGAAAATATTCTCAAACTATCTATCTGATAAGGGGTTAATAACCAAAATATATAAGGAAGTTCTTCACCTCAGTAGTAAAACCCCCATGGAATCTGATTAAAAAATGGATGGAGGGCTTGAATAGACATTTCTCCAAAGAAGACATACAAGTGGCCAACAGTTATATGAGAAAAATCTCAATGTCGCTAATCATCAGGGAAATGCAAATCAAAACCACAGTGAGACACCACCTCACACCTGTTACGATGACTATTAACAACATCAACAAAAACAATAGCATGTTAGGGAGGATGTGAGAGAAATGGGAGCCCTGGTACCCTGTTAGTAGGAATGTAAATTGGTGCAGCTGCTATGGAAAACAGTAGGAAGATTCCTCAAAAAATTAAAAGTAGAACTACTATATGATCCAGCAATCCTACTTCTGAGTATTTATCCAAACAAATTGAAATCAGGATGAGGAAAACATATTTGCACTCTCATGTCCATTGCAGCATTATTTACAATAGCCAAGATATGGAAACAACCTAAAAGTCCATCAATGGATGAATGGATATTGAAAATGTCATATAAACATACAACAAAGTGTTCTTCAGCCTTGAAAAAGAATTAAATCCTGCAATATATGACAACATGGATGAACCTGGAGAACATTATGCTAAGTGAAAAAAGCCAGTCACAGAAGGACAGTACTGCATAATGCCATCCATTTATTTGAGATATCTAAAATAGTCAAACACATAGAAGCAGAGGGGCTGAGAGGAGGGGGAAATGGGGAATTGTTGTTCAATGACTATGAGTTTTAGTTATGCAAGATAACCAAGTTCTAAATATCTGCTATATAACATAATGCCTAGAGTTTAAAATTACTGTATTATATACTTAAAATTTTAAGAGGGTAGATCTCATGTTAAGTGTTCTTGCCAAGAAAAGAAAAAGTTTTAATACACCAGGTAAGTGATCCATAAAGGGGAGAACTCATAGACCAGGGTCACTTAACCAGCTGAATGGAATTAGACACAGCTTCCCCAAGGTGGCAGGCTCAGTGTGAAAGAGAAGTCAGAATTAGACAGGTGAAGAAGTACCAGGTGTGGGTGTACAGAGGTTTGGAGGAACTTGCTGGGAGAAGGAATAGCATTGTATTAGTATATTAGTTGTTAGGGCTGCCATAACAGAATACCACAGACTGGATGGCTTAGACAACAGACATCTATTATCTCACAGTTTGGGGGGCTCAAAGTTCCAAGATCAAGGTGTCAGTAGTTGATGTCTGCTGAAGCCTCTCTCCTTGGCTTGCAGATGGTGGCCTTCTTGCTGTGTCCTCACATGGTCATCCTTCTGTACCTGTCTGTTCCAACCTCCTCTTTCTACAAGGACACCAGTCATATTGGATTGGAGCCCACCTATATGACCTCATTTTACCTTAATTACTTCTTTAAAGGCCCTGTCTCCAATGCAGTCACATTCTGAGGTACAGGGGGTTAGGACTTGAACATGTGAATTTGTGGAGGGGACAGCATCTGGCCCATAACATTCATGAAGTCTTGGAGATGAAAGGGTACATTGTATGCTTGGGCAATTGCAGAAAACTGGTATAGCCTGTGGCTGAGTGGTGAAAGATGAGACACAGCTAAGAAGTGTAGGTTTTCCACAACAGTGTTGGAAAAATGTTGGGGAGCATCATGATTGGGTCCTATTTTAGAAAGATGCTGATTGTGGTGTGAGGCTTAAACCAGCATCCAGGAAATCACTTTTATCAGTTTTTTGCTGGGGAATGAACTACCCCAAAACATAAGGACTGAAAAAAAACATAAGGACTTTAAGTAAAACATTTATTTATCTCACGATATTATGGTTTGGAAAAGTGGGTGGGGCTCAGATTGGCAATTCTGCTGATCTGGGCCAAGCTGGCATCAACGTGGCTGGGCTCATGCACTTGCTGTCAGTAGCTGGGTCAGCTGGGGTCTGGCTGGTCTAGGATAGCTCAGAGGGATAGCTTATCTCTTTTCTACATGGCCTCCATCCCCCTGCAGGCTAGTCCGGGTTTGCCCACATGGTTGTGGTGGTAGGGGTTCCCAGAGTAAGAGCAGAAGCACACTAGGTCTCTTGAGGCTCACAGTTGAAATTCACACAATGTTCTTTCAACTGCCAAGCAAGTGTCAAGGCCAGCCCAGAGTCAAAGACTGGAGAAAGAGAGTCCATCTCCTGATGGCAGGAGCTGCAATTATTTGTGGCCATTTCTGCAATCCACCACACCAACAAGGAGGTAAGTTTTTATAATTCAGAAGGAAATAAATGATACGTACCAAACCAAATTAATGACACTGGGATGCATGACAGGCAGACTTGGGGAAGTGATCAGACTTGGTGATTGAATGGCTCTGACTTGGGCAATGAAGAGATTTCTGGCATCCTTGGGAAGATGAGTGTGAGTACAAGTGCTGATGGTCAGTTTGACCAGATCATATCATTAACTGTGTTCAGATAAACCTGTTACAGTTCTAAGCTCTTGTTCTTATATGCAGTCTTTACAGTTTGCTATAATCATGAAATACTATTATCTTCTCATGAGGAAATACAAAAAGCATAAATAGTGGAGAAAAGTGCTACTCTAGTAAGAGGTAACTTTTACTGTGTTTCTAAGCAGCAGAGAAATATACAAGAGGCAATGTTTCCCGAATCAGTCAAAGCAGTGTTCTTGAAATATGCTCTATTAGATATGATACCTAAAGCATAAGCAAAAAAGATAAAAAATAAACAAGTGGGACTATATCACACTAAAAAGCTTCTGCACAGCAAAAATCCTGTTCCCTTTCGCTGAAGTGCCTTGCCACCCATTTCTTTGCCTGCCCCTTGTGTCTGGCTCCTTCTCATCCTCCAAGTTTCAGTTTACATCATCCTTGCAAAGAGACCTTTCCTGATGACCCTATTTAAATGTATCCTGGTCCTGCCCATTACTTTCTACTACAGTGCCCTGTTTAATTCTTTCTCAGCAATTTTCACAATTCATTGCTATCTTGGTCTGGCTTATTTATGTATTTTGCCTCTTCCATTACACTAAAATGCAAGCTTTGAGATCAGGAATATTGTGTTTTGTTCACCCCACACATAGCCTGGCACATTCTATGTGCTCAATACATATTTGTTGAATGCAAACAGACTAATCTCTCCAGAGGTAAACTACGAATGATCCTCTTCCTTAGGTACTCTTAATAGGAGTTTAGAACTCTTAATATGAATTTAGAAAGACATATTGTAAAGTATAGGAGGCTTTTGACATCAAAGATGTGATTAAACACTGGAGTGATTTACTAATTTAGGAAATATTTACTGAGTGTTTACTATGTCTCTAGGTTAACTCATTTAATTGTCATTACAAGACTATGAGAGAGTGAGGTAGGTGCTGTCACTATCCCCATTATACAGAGAAGGCCAGTGAGGCACAAAGAAAATAATTTGTCTAGGGTCACACAGATAGTTCATGGTAGAACCCAGACTTAAACCCAGGCAGGTTGGCTTTAAAGCCTCTGCTCTTAACCACTGCGCCATTGCTTCTCTAAAATAAGTCTAGCAGTTACATTAAAAGATCTACTATCTGTTTGTCTAGCATAAGTCTGTTTGGAGACAGTCACTGAATAAATGTTCTGTCAAGTTCCCTCCCAGCCCAATGAATTAGTAAATGTATGGCTATCTGAAAGGAACTTTAACTTTAGTTCGTAGTTCTTTGTATGGATAGCCTACCTCAACCAAGCAGTGAAAATCAAAGCTCCAAGAATTTGACTATGCTATCAAACCAAATGTCTGAATCAGTCAAAGCAGTGTTCTTGAAATATGCTCTATTAGATATGATACCTAAAGCATAAGCAAAAAAGATAAAAAATAAACAAGTGGGACTATATCACACTAAAAAGCTTCTGCACAGCAAAAGAAGCCATCAACTAAATGAAAAGGCAACCCACAGAATGGGAGAAAATGCTTTTGTGAATCATACATCTAATAACAGGTTAATATCTAAAATGAGTAAGGAAATCCTACAACTCAATAACAAAAAAACAGTCTGATTTTAAAATGCACAGAGGACCTGAATAGACATTTTTCCAAAAGAAGACATACATATGGCCAAGAGGTACATGAAAAGATGCTCAGCATTACTAATCATCAGGGAAATGAAAATCAAAGCCACAGTAAGATATCACCTTACACCCACTAGAATGGCTAGTATCCAAAAGACAAAGGATAAAAAGTGTTTGCAGGGATGCAGAGAAAAGAGAACATTTGTGCATGTTGGTGGGAATGTAAATTGGAAAACAGTATGGAGGTTCCTAAAAATTAAAAATAGAACTTCCATATGATCCAGCAATTCCACTTATGGGTATATATTCAAAGATCATGAAATCAGGATCTCAAAGAGATATCTGCAGTCCCATGTTCACTGTAGCATTATTCACAATAGCCAAGGTATGGAAACAACTTAAATGTCCATTGGTGGATGAATGGATAAAGAAGATTATATATAAAATATTCAGCCATGAGAAAGAAGTAAATCATTCCATTTACAACAACATGAATGGATCTCGGGGACATTATGCTAAAAGAAGTAAGTCAGACAGAGAAAGACAAATACTGTATAATCTTACTTAAATGTAGAATCTTAAAAATTCAACTCATAGAAACAGAGTAGAATGATAGTTGCCAGGGATGGGGGTGGGGGAAATGGGGAGATACTGGTCAAAAGGTATAACACTTGCAGTTATAAGATTAACAAATTCTGGGGATCTAATGTACAGCATGGTGATTATAGTTAATACTACTTTATTTCTACTTGAATGTCTCTAAGAGAGTGGATTTTAAATGTTCTCACCACACACACACACAAAAATGATAATTATGTGAGGTGATGGAGGTGTTTACTAGCCTTATTGTGGTAATCATTTTGCAATATATATGTATATCAACTCATCATATTGTATGCCTTAAACTTACACAATGTTATGTGCTAATTATATCTCAATAAAGCTAGGGCAAAATAGAATAATTCCTAATCAAGGCAATACCATGAAATCCAATTACTAAAATAATAAAAGAAATATGCTATAACATATATAACATATTTGCTGTTTATATAACAGCAAAATAAGCCAATTTTCTTAATTCTCCTGTACATTCAATCCCTTCAATGAATAAATAAAAGTGTTTATTTCTTTTGAAAAACAGACCTTATCAGATGGGCTTGTATCAATTATCTATTGTGATGTAAAAAACCATCCAAAACTCAGTGGCTTAAAAGAGTTATTTAACTCTGATAAAACTTACAGACATTATGCTAAGTGAAATAAGCCAATCACAAAAATATAAATACTGTATGATTCCACTTATATGACATAACTAAAGTAGTCAAATTCAGAAAAACAGAAAATAGAATGGTGGTTGCAAGGGTCTGGGAGGAGGGGAGAACAGGGAGTTGTCTAATGGGTTCAGAGTTTAAGTTTTGCAAAATAAAAAAGATCTGGACATCTGTTGCATAACAATGTGATTATACTTAACACTACTGAACTGTATTCTTTAAGATAGTAAATTATATGTTTGTATTTTTTACCACAATTAAAAACAAAAAGATCATAATTATTATTATTTATTATTTCTCACAATTCTGTGGGACAGCTGAAATTCAGCTGGGTAGCTCTTCTACTGTCTTGCTTGGGATTGCTTATGCAGCTGTGTTCAGCTGGGATCTTTTAACTTCTAAGGGTGGGTGGGATGGAACCTCTAAGATAGCCTCTCTCTTCTCAGCCCCAGGGCCTGTCCCCACATGGCCTCAAATCATTCAGTAGTCTAGCCTGAACTTCTTCATGTCATGACAACAGGGCTTTAAGAAGAAACTATCAGAAGCTGCCAATCTTCTTTTAAGTCCTGGGTTCAGAAATCCCAAAATACCACTTTTGCCTTATTTCATTGGTCAAAGCAAGTCACAAAACTAGTCCAGATTCAAGGGTGGGAAGATAGACTCCAGCATTTGATGGGAAGATTGACAGAGAATATATGACCATCTTCAATATACCATGGGGCCCAACCATCAGATTGTCTGAGTCCTTGAAAAAAATGATTGTCCCATTGTAGGAGAACATCCTTATTTTATGGAGAACATAGCCTCCATTCCAAATAATCAAGAATTATTGATAGAGGGCTTTGGTTCCTACATTCTGAAGCAGGTGTGAACACAGAAGACTAAGGGGAGGATGCACTGGACCATTTCAGCAAGAGCAACTTCATCATTTCCTGAATCCTAATGCCAGGACGAGTTTCAGGGCTGATGTCTGACCGATATCTCAAACTGAGATACTTAAATCCAAGTACTACTTGGGTCTGAGGGAATTACCTCTGTCAAACCACAGTGGGGCTTTAACTATCAAAATCATCACTGTATTAATTTACCTCTTTTGGCTGCAAGTGGCAGAAAATTCAACTCAAACTAGTTTAGCGTAATAATAACAACAATGATAATGCTTATGTAACTGTTCTAGACACAGAGATGTGCCCCCCCAACCCGTGTCCCACTTAAAGGACTTGATGCACTGCTGCAAGGAGTGAGATCACCAGACAGCCTCCAGTTAACAGCTCCTTCCTGGGCTACCTTGGGTACAAAGAGCACCTCTCTCAAGGTCACATCCTTCCAAGCCCACATCCAATGACAGAATGCAACCAAGATATAAAAGCCCACTTTGAGACTTGAAATCTGACAGCAAATACTTGTTCCAGTGATCCCTGCTAGATTGGCTGAGGCCTTGTCAGACCTGCTCAGCTCTCACTCTGTCCAGTCCTGCCTCCTCCTTAAACAGGTGTTGGCCCTTTATGAACATCTTGTACCCTAAACTGCCTCTCAATGTCTACTTCTTCAGAACTTGACCCATAACAGTAACTTAACTGAAGAGTGATAGATTTGACTTCAGGCATGGCCACGTATGGGAATACAGAGGCTCAGAGATGTAATCAAGCCCTGTTTTCTAGCTCTTAATACAGCTCTGCTCATGGCCATACATTGACTCATTCAGAAAAGGCAACCTCATGGCTGGAAGGTGGATGCCAGGAACTCCTGGGCTGATAGCCTTCCAATTTCATAGCCAGCAAAAAGAAGCAAGCATCTTTACCCCCAGTTCTCAGAAGTCCTGAAGTTCACACTTACTAGGTCTAGCTGCAGGGTCATGTGTTCATCCCTGAAGCAATCACTATGGCTAGAAGAAGGTAATGCTGATTGGTTTAAGCAGGTCACATGCTTCACATTGAAGGAGTTAGGGTGGGAGAGGAAAAATTTGCCTTATGAAAGCCAGGGTATGTGACCAGAGATTGGGTGAAAGGATACTCAGAGATGTCCCCCACAATCACTCTTTGAGTCACTCTTAACCTTATTCAGACAAAAACTTGGTAAAATCTATGGCTGAGTAATATTTCATTATGTATGTGTACCACGTCTTCCTTATCCATTCCTCTATTGATGGACACGTAGGTTGCTTCCATATCTTGGCTATTGTAAATAATGCTTCAGTAAACATAGGAGTGCATATATCTTTTCAAATTAATGTTTGCATTTTCTTCAGGTAAATATCCAGAAGTGGAATTATTGGGTTATATGGTATTTCTGTTTTTAAGTTTTTAAGGACCCGCCATACTATTTTCCATAGTGGCTGCACCAGTCAGCTATAAAAAAAGAATGAAATCTTGCCATTTGTGACAACATGGATGGATCTAGAGGTTATTATGTTATGTGAAATAAGTCAGACATAAAAAAGCAAATACCATATGATTTCACTTATAGGTGGAATCTAGAAGACAAAACAAATGCACAAACAACCCAGAAACAGACTTATAAATACAGAGAAGAGACTGGTGGTTGACAGACAGGAGGTGGGTGAGGAGATAGGCAAAATAGGTGAAGGGGATCAAGAGGTACAAATTTCCAATAATAACATAAATTAGTCATGGGGATGGAAAGTACAGCATGGGGAATATAGTCAACAATATGGTAATGACTTTGTATGGTAACTGCACATCATGGTGAGCATTTTGTAAAGTACATAAATGTCGACTCACTATGCTGTATGCCAGAAACTAATATAATAGCATGTCAACTATACCTCAATAAAAAAATAAAATAGTCAAATTCATAAAGAAAATACTGGGTAGGGTCTAAACTTTGGTAAAGATAAAGGCTATTGGTAAAATTGATTCTAGATTGAGACTGGAAATATCTCGATTGAATGCTATCCACTAAAAGCATTTCTGGACTGCTTATTATGTGAGGAGCATAATACAAAATATTGTTAGAAGATAAACAGTCCCTCAAGACACTTAAAATCTAATCGAATCTGTACTCATTCAATGAGAAGAGGTACTTGTAGAATAACATCAACATCTTTAAGGTAAGAGTAGACTTTCTGGAAATCTTACACAAGGAATGATGGAACAGGAAAACCAAGAAATTGGCTCACTGGCTGGAACGGCCATCAAAGCCCACATACCTAACTCTGGTAATGTGAGCTGCAGGCCTTCCTGGAGAGCCCATCCATTGTTCCTTTTACCTACAACTCTAATAACAATGATAAACTCGCTCCTGAGCTCACAATTTAGAAGTCACAGATTATGGAAGCAAGGAGGATATGGGCAACGTGACTCTAGAGGTAGTGAGAGGGGAAGACTAACAGGCTAAGAGAGAGAAAGAGAGGAGACAGAACTATTTGTGGAAACTCTAAGAGATTACAACTAAGTTGAATAAATTATTTATACACAGAAAAATACCTCAGATAACTTTAGAAAAAAGACTGAAGGAAATACACCTAAATGTCTGTAGGTCCTGAAGAGTGCTTTTCTTTCTACTTTTTTCTATTTTTCAAATTTTCTATAATAGAGGTAATACTTTTATACAAGGGGGACAAGAAAACGTGACTTTAAAGCCCCAGCTGGGAGAACCATAAAAGCACACTAAGGTGGGCCATAGGGCAAACAGTCCTCTATAAGTTGGTAGCCATGAAACCATGGAACACCAAGGAAAGGTTAAAGTATATTTAATATGCACTTTGAAAGAAGGCAGAAAATTCTACAATCTATTTTAAGAAGTTGTCTATTAAAAATGCTAAACTGTAAAGAAAAAAACTACAGTGCTAAAAAGAGTAAGTTGACTTATATGGGAAATTCCCTTCTGTGAAGCAGTTCTTTACCCACACATTACGTGGGTAAAGGAGACATTGCTGGAGCACATGTGAAGACTGTGGAGAAGCAATTTTATATGTCTTCCATCCTAGGCCTTAAGAGTGGGCATCAGCATAGAGATGGAGTTAACAAAGGTGACAACATACAGAGAGGACTCTAGGAGAGACTAGGACACCGGGGGATGGTGCCAGATGAGGGCTGGAGAAGTCTGCGTGCCAAGCCCACAACAATCAGACCTACATTTCTGAGCCATCACCCTGCACCCACAAAAGAAGGGCACAGGTCTGGGTGAGTCCAGGCCTAGCCCACAACTGATGAATAAAGGGTATAAATGAATAGACTTATCAGTGATCAAAACTAGGTGGTTGAGATCATGCTTAGCAAGTTTGCTGATCACACTAAAATGTTTGCATGGTTAACACCTTAGAAGAGATGGGGACTAGGAGCATATGCAAAGAGAAGTACTTTTTTTTTTAATTTTGGTATCATTAATCTACACTTACATGAAAGACATTATGTTTACTAGGCTCCCCCCTTCAATAAGTCCCCCCAACATACCCCTTCACAGTCACTGTCCATCAGCGTAGTAAGATGCTGTAAAATCACTACTTCTCTTCTCTGTGTTGCACAGCCCTCACCGTGCCCCCCCACACTATACATGCTAATCATAATGCCCCCTTTCTTTTTCCCCGCCCTTATACCTCCCTTCCCACCCATCCTCCCCAGTCCCTTTCCCTTTGGTAACTGTTAGTCCATTCGTGGGTTCTGTGATTCAGCTGCTGTTTTGTTCCTTCAGTTTTCCTTTGTTATTACACTCCACATATGAGTGAAATCAATTGGTACTTGTCTTTCTCCACCTGGCTTATTTCACTGAGCATAATACCCTCTAGCTCCATCCATGTTGTTGCAAATGGTAGGATCTGTTTTTTTCTTATACCTGAGAAATATTCCATTGTGTATATGTACCACATCTTCTTTATACATTCATCTACTGATGGACACTTAGGTTTCTTCCATATCTTGGCTATTGTAAATAGTGCAGCAATAAACATAGGGGTGCATCTGTCTTTTTCAAACTGGAGAGCCGCATTCTTAGGGTAAATTCCTAGAAGTGGAATTCCTGGGTCAAATGGTATTTCTATTTTGAGCATTTTGAGGAACCTCTATACTGCTTTCCACAATGGTTGAACTAATGTACATTCCCACCAGCAGTGTAGGAGGGTTCCCCTTTCTCTACAACCTCGCCAACATTTGTTGTTGATTGTCTTTTCGATGGTAGCCATCCTTACTGGTGTGAGGTGATATCCCATTGTGGTTTTAATGTGCGTTTCTCTGATGACAAGCGATGTGGAGCATCTTTTCATGTGTCTGTTGGCCATCTGAATTTCTTCTTTAGAGAACTGTCTATTCAGCTCCTCTGCCCATTTTTTAATTGGATTATTTGCTTTTTCTTTGTTGAGGTGCATGAGCTCTTTATATATTTTGGATGTCAATCCTTTATCGGATATGTCACTTATGAATATATTCTCCCATACCGTAGGATACCTTGTTTTCTAATCATGGTGTCCTTTGCTGTACAGAAGCTTTTCAGCTTGATATAGTCCCACTGGTTCATTTTTGCTTTTCTTTCCCTAGCTCCGGGGAGATATGGTCAAGAAGAGGTCACTCATGTTTATGTCTAAGAGATTTTTGCCTATGTTTTTTCTAAGAGTTTTATGGTTTCATGACTTACGTTTAAGTCTTTGATCCATTTTGAATTTACTTTTGTGTATGGGGTTAGACAGTGATCCAGTTTCATTCTCTTACATGTAGCTGTCCAGTTTTGCCAGCACCATCTCTTGAAGAGACTGTCATTTCCCCATTGTATGTCCATGGTTCCTTTATCTAATATTAGTTGACCATATATGTTTGGGTTAATGTTTGGAGTCTCTATTCTGTTCCATTGGTCTGTGGCTCTGTTCTTGTGCCAGTACCAAATTGTCTTGATTACTGTGGCTTTGTAGATGAGCTTGAAGTTGGGGAGCAAGATCCCTGCCCCACTTTATTCTTCCTTCTCAGGATTGCTTTGGTTATTCGGGTTCTTTGGTGTTTCCATATGAATTTCTGAACTATTTGTTCGAGTTCATTGAAGAATGCTGTTGGTAATTTGATAGGGATTGCATCAAATCTGTATATTGCTTTGGGCAGGATGGCCATTTTGACAATATTAATTCTTCCTAGCCAGGGGCATGGAATGAGTTTCCATTTGTTAGTGACCTATTTAATTTCTCTTAAGAGTGTCTTATAGATTCCAGGGTATAGGTCTTTCAGTTCCGTGGTTAGGTTTATCCCTAGGTATTTTATTCTTTTTGATGCTATTGTGAACGGAAATGTTTTCCTGATTTCTCTTTCTATTAGTTCATTGTTAGTGTACAGGAAAGCCACAGATTTCTGGGTGTTAATTTTGTATCCTGCAACTTTGCTGTATTCCGATAGCAGTTCTAGTAGTTTTGGAGTGGAGTCTTTAGGGTTTTTTAAGTACAATATCATGTCATCTGCAAATAGTGACAATTTAAATTCTTCTTTACCAATCTGGGTTCCTTGTATTTCTTTGTTTTGTCTAATTGCTGTGGCTAGGACCTCCAGTACTATGTTGAATAACAGTGGGGATAGTGGGCATCCCTGTCTTGTTCCCGATCGCGGAGGAAAAGCTTTCAGCTTCTCGCTGTTCAGTATGATGTTGGCTGTGGTTTATCATATATGGCCTTTATTATGTTGAGGTACTTGCCCTCTATACCCATTTTGTTGAGAGTTTTTATCATGAATGGATGTTGAATTTTGTCAAATGCTTTTTCAGCATCTATGGAGATGATCTTGTGGTTTTTGTCTTTCTTTTTGTTGATGTGGTGGATGATGTTGATGGATTTTCGAATGTTGTACCATCCTTGCATCCCTGGGATGAATCCCACTTGGTCATGGTGTACGATCCTTTTGATGTATTTTTCAATTCAGTTTGCTAATATTTTGTTGAGTATTTTTGCATCTACGTTCCTCAGGGATATTGGTCTGTAGTTCTCTTTTTTGGTGGGGTCTTTGCCTGGTTTTGGTATTAGGGTGATGTTGGCTTCATAGAATGAGTTTGGGAGTATTCCCTCCTCTTCTATTTTTTGGAAAACTTTAAGGAGAATAGGTATTATGTCTTCTCTGTATGTCTGATAAAATTCCGAGGTAAATCCATCTGGGCCGGGGTTTTTTTTGTTGGGTAGTTTCTTGATTACCGCTTTGATTTCATTGCTGGTAATCGGTCTGTTTAGATTTTCTGTTCCTTTCTGGGTCAGTCTTGGAAGGTTGTATTTTTCTAGGAAGTTGTCCATTTCTCCTAGATTTTCCAGCTTGTTAGCATATAGGTTTTCATAGTATTCTCTAATAATTCTTTGTATTTCTGTGGGGTCCGTCGTGATTTTTCCTTTCTCGTTTTTGATTCTGTTGATGTGTGTTGATTCTCTTCTTGTCTTAATAAGTCTGGCTAGAAGCTTATCTATTTTGTTTATTCCCTCAAAGAACCAGCTCTTGGTTTCATTGATTTTTGCTATTGTTTTATTCTTCTCAATTATATTTATTTCTTCTCTGACCTTTATTATGTCCCACCATCTGCTGACCTTAGGCCTCATTTGTTCTTCTTTTTTCCAATTTCTATAATTGTGACATTAGACTATTCATTTGGGATTGTTCTTCCTTCTTTAAATATGCCTGGATTGCTATATACTTTCCTCTTAAGACTGATTTCGCTGTGTCCCACAATAGTTGGGGCTTTGTGTTGTTGTTGTCATTTGTTTTCATATATTGCTGGATCTCCATTTTAATTTGGTCGTTGATCCATTGATTATGTAGGAGCCTGTTATTAAGCCTCCATGTGTTTGTGAGCCTTTTTGCTTTCTTTGTAGAATTTATTTCTAGTTTTATACCTTTGTGGTCTGAAAAGTTGTTGGTAGGATTTCAATCTTTTGGAATTTACCGAGGCTCTTTTTGTGGCCTAGTATGTGGTCTATTCTGGAGAATGTTCCATGTGCACTTGAGAAGAATGTGTATCCTGTTGCTTTTGGATGTAGAGTTCTGTAGATGTCTATTAGGTCCACCTGTTCTAGTATGTTGTTCAGTGCCTCTGTGTCCTTACTTATTTTCTGTCTGGTGGATCTGTCCTTTGGAGTGAGTGGTGTGTTGAAGTCTCCCAAAATGAATGCATTGCATTCTACTTCCTCCTTTAATTCTGTTAGTATTTGTTTCACATATGTTGGTGCTCCTGTATTGGGTGCATATATATTTATAATGGTTATATCCTCTTGTTGGACTGACCCCTTTATCATTATATAATGTCCTTCTTTATCTCTTCTTACTTTCTTTGTTTTGAAGTCTATATTGTCTGATACTAGTATTGCAACACCTGCTTTTTTCTCGCTGTTGTTTGCATGAAATACTTTTTTCCATCCGTTGAATTTTAATCTGTGCATGTCTTTGGGTTTGAGGTGAGTCTCTTGTAAGCAGCATATAGATGGGTCTTGCTTTTTTATCCATTCTATTACTCTGTGTCTTTTGATTGGTGCATTCATTCCATTTACATTTAGGGTGATTATTGAAAGATACATGCTTATTGCCATTGCAGGCTTTAAGTTGGTGGTTACCAAAGGTTCAAGGTTAGCTTCTTTACTATCTTACTGTCTAATTAACTCGCTTATTGGGCTATTATAAACACGGTCTGATGATTCTTTATTTCTCTCCCTTCTTATTCATCCTCCTCCATTCTTCATATGTTTGGTGTTTTGTTCTGTGGTCTTTTTAGGAGTGCTCCCATCTAGAGCAGTCCCTCTAAGATACCCTGCAGAGGTGGTTTGTGGGCGGCAAATTCCCTCAACTTTTGCTTGTCTGGGAATTGTTTAACCTCTCCTTCATATTTAAATGATAATCGTGCTGGATACAGTATTCTTGGTTTAAGGCCCTTCTGTTTCATTGCATTAAATATATCATGCCATTCTTTTCTGGCCTGTAAGGTTTCTGTTGAGAAGTCTGATGATAGCCTGATGGGTTTTCCTTTGTAGGTGACCTTTTTTTTCTCTCTGACTGCCTTTTATACTCTGTCCTTTTCTTTGAACTTTGCCATTTTAATTATTATGTGTCTTGGTGTTGCCCTCCTTGGGTCCCTTGTCATGGGAGTTCTGTGTGTTTCTGTGGTCTGAGAGGCCATTTCATCTCCCCGTTTGGGGAAGTTCTCAGCAATTATTTCTTCAAAGACACTTTCTATCCCTTTTTCTCTCTCTTCGTCTCCTGGGATTCCTATGATGTGAATATTGTTCCTTTTGGATTGGTCACACAGTGCTCTTAATATTCTTTCATTCCTGGAGATCCTTTTATCTCTCTCTGCATCAGCTTCTCTGCGTTCCTGTTCTCTGTTTTCTAGTCCATTAATGGTCCCTTGCATCTCGTCCATTCTGCTTTGAAGTCCTTCCAGTGATTGTTTTATTTCTGTATTCTCCCTCCTTAGTTCTTGGATATTTCTCTGCAAGTCCATTAGCATGGTTATGACTTTTTTTTATTAGTTTTATTTTGGTATCATTAATCTACAATTACATGAAGGACATGTTTACTAGGCTCCCCCCTTCACCAAGTGCCCCCCACATACCATTCACAGTCACTGTCCATCAGCATAGTAAGATGCTGTAAAATCACTACTTCTCTTCTCTGTGTTGCACAGCCCTCCCCATGCCCCCAACACTATACATGTTAATCGTAATGCCCCCTTTCTTTTTTCCCGCCCTTATCCCTCCTTTCCCACCCATCCTCCCCAGTCCCTTTCCCTTTGGTAATTGTTAGTCCATTCTTGGGTTCTGTGCTTCTGCTGCTGTTTTGTTCCTTCAGTTCTCTTTTGTTCTTATACTCCACATATGAGTGAAATCATTTGGTACTTGTCTTTCTCCGACTGGCTTACTTCACTGAGCATAATACCCTCTAGCTCCATCCACGTTGTTGCAAGTGGTAGGATCTGTTTTTTTCTTATGACTGTGTAATATTCCATTCTGTATATGTACCACGTCTTCTTTATACATTCATCTACTGATGGACATTTAGGTTGCTTCCATATCTTGGCTATTGTAAATAGTGTAGCGTTAAACATAGGGGTGCATCTGTCTTTTTCAAACTGGAGTGCTGCATTCTTGGGGTAAATTCCTAGAAGTGGAATTCCTGGGTCAAATGGTATTTCTATTTTGAGCATTTTGAGGAACCTCTATACTGCTTTCCACAATGATTGAACTAATGTACATTCCCACCAGCAGTGTAGAAGGATTCCCCTTTCTCCACAACCTCGCCAACTTTTGTTGTTGTTTGTCTTTTGAATGGTAGCCATCCTTACTGGTGTGAGATGATATCTCATTGTGGTTTTAATTTGCATTTCTCTGATGACAAGCGATGTGGAGCATCTTTTCTTGTGTCTGTTGCCCATCTGAATTTTTTCTTTGAGAATGGTCTGTTCAGGTCCTCTGCCCTTTTTTAATTGGATAATTTGCTTTTTGTTTGTTGAGGTGTGTGAGCTCTTTGTATATTTTGGATGTCAACCCTTTATCGGATTTGTCATTCATGAATATATTCTCCCATACTGTAGGATGCCTTTTTGTTCTATTGATGGTGTCCTTTGCTGTACAGAAGCTTTTCAGCTTGATATAGTCCTATTTGTTCATTTTTGCTTTTGTTTCCCTTGCCCAGGGAGATATGTTCAAGAAGAGGTCTCTCATGTTTATGTCTAAGAGATTTTTGCCTATGTTTTTTTCTAAGAGTTTTATGGTTTCATGACTTCCATTAAAGTCTTTGATCCATTTTGAATTTACTTTTGTGTATGGGGTTAGACAGTGATCCAGTTTCATTCTCTTACATGTAGCTGTCCAGTTTTGCCAGCACCATCTCTTGAAGAGACTATCATTTCCCCATTGTACGTCCATGGCCCCTTTATCAAATATTAGTTGACCATATACGTTTGGGTTAATGTTTGGAGTCTCTATTCTTTTCCATTGGTCTGTGGCTCTGTTCTTGTGCCAGTACCAAATTGTCTTGATTACTGTGGCTTTGTAGTAGAGCTTGAAGTTGGGGAGTGAGATCTGCCCACCCCCCACTTTATTCTTCCTTCTCAGGATTGCTTTAGCTATTCAGGATCTTTGGTGTTTCCATATGAATTTTTGAACTATTTGTTCCAGTTCATTGAAGAATGCTGTTGGTAGTTTGATAGGGATTGCATCGAATCTGTATATTGCTTTGGGCAAGATGGCCATTTTGACGACATTAATTCTTCCTAGCCAGGAGCATGGGATGAGTTTCCATTTGTTAGTGACCTCTTTAATTTCTCTTAAGAGTGTCTTATAGTTTTCAGAGTACAGGTCTTTCACTTCCTTGGTTAGGTTTATTCCCAGGTATTTTAGTCTTTTTTATGCTATTGTGAATGGAATTGTCTTCCTGATTTCTCTTTCTATAAGTTTATTGTTAGTGTATAGGAAAGTCACAGATTTCTGTGTGTTAATTTTGTATCCTGCAGCTTTGCTGAATTCCGATATTAGTTATAGTAGTTTCGGAGTGGAGTCTTTAGGGTTTCATATGTACAATATCATGTCATCTGCAAGTAGTGACAGTTTAACCTCTTCTTTACCAATCTGGATTCCTTGTATTTCTTTGTTTAGTCTAATTTCCATGGCTAGGACCTCCAGTACTATGTTGAATAACAGTGGGGATAGTGGGCATCCCTGTCTTGTTCCCAATCGCAGAGGAAAAGCTTTCAGCTTCTCGCTGTTCAGTATGATGTTGGCTGTGGTTTATCATATATGGCCTTTATTATGTTGAGGTACTTGCCCTCTATACCCATTTTGTTGAGAGTTTTTATCATGAATGGATGTTGAATTTTGTCAAATGCTTTTTCAGCATCTATGGAGATGATCTTGTGGTTTTTGTCTTTCTTTTTGTTGATGTGGTGGATGATGTTGATGGATTTTCGAATGTTGTACCATCCTTGCATCCCTGGGATGAATCCCACTTGGTCATGGTGTACGATCCTTTTGATGTATTTTTCAATTCAGTTTGCTAATATTTTGTTGAGTATTTTTGCATCTACGTTCCTCAGGGATATTGGTCTGTAGTTCTCTTTTTTGGTGGGGTCTTTGCCTGGTTTTGGTATTAGGGTGATGTTGGCTTCATAGAATGAGTTTGGGAGTATTCCCTCCTCTTCTATTTTTTGGAAAACTTTAAGGAGAATGGGTATTATGTCTTCTCTGTATGTCTGATAAAATTCTGAGGTAAATCCATCTGGCCCGCGGGTTTTTTTCTTGGGTAGTTTCTTGATTACCACTTTGATTTCATTGCTGGTAATTGGCCTGTTTAGATTTTCTGTTCCTTTCTGGGTCAATCTTGGAAGGTTGTATTTTTCTAGGAAGTTGTCCATTTCTCCTAGATTTTCCAGCTTGTTAGCATATAGGTTTTCATAGTATTCTCTAATAATTCTTTGTATTTCTGTGGGGTCCGTCATGATTTTTCCTTTCTCGTTTTTGATTCTGTTGATGTGTGTTGATTCTCTTTTTCTCTTAATAAGTCTGGCTAGAGGCCTATCTATTTTGTTTATTCTCTTGAAGAACCAGCTCTTGGTTTCATTGATTTTTGCTATTGTTTTATTCTTCTCAATTATATTTATTTCTTCTCTGATCATTTTTATGTCCCTGCATCTGATGACCTTAGACCTCATTTGTTCTTCTTTTTCCAATTTCTATAATTGTGACATTAGACTGTTCATTTGGGTTTGTTCTTCCTTCTTTAAATATGCCTGGATTGCTATATACTTTCCTCTTAAGACTGCTTTCACTGTGTCCCACAGTAGTTGGGGCTTTGTGTTGTTGTTGTCATTTGTTTCCATATATTGCTGGATCTCCATTTTAATTTGGTCATTGATCCATTGATTATTTAGGAGCATGTTGTTAAGCCTCCATGTGTTTGTGACCCTTTTTGCTTTCTTTGTACAATTTATTTCTAGTTTTATACCTTTGTGGTCTATAAAGTTATTGGCAGGATTTCAATCTTTTGGAATTTACTGAGGCTCTTTTTGTGGCCTAGTATGTGGTCTATTCTGGAGAATGTTCCATGTGCACTTGAGAAGAATGTGTATCCTGTTGCTTTTGGATGTAGAGTTCTGTAGATGTCTATTAGGTCCATCTGTTCTAGTACGTTGTTCA
Organism: Manis pentadactyla; assembly: GCF_030020395.1. Classification (NCBI taxonomy): domain Eukaryota; kingdom Metazoa; phylum Chordata; class Mammalia; order Pholidota; family Manidae; genus Manis; species Manis pentadactyla. The sequence goes on from NC_080038.1 coordinate 41,105,570, forward strand.
GTGCCTCTGTGTCCTTACTTATTTTCTGTCTGGTAGATCTGTCCTTTGGAGTGAGTGGTGTGTTGAAGACTCCGAAAATGCATGCATTGCATTCTATTTCCTCCTTTAATTCTGTTAGTATTTGTTTCAGATATATTGGTGTTCCTGTATTGGGTGCATATATATTTATAATGATTATATCCTCTTGTTGGACTGACCCCTTTATCATTATGTAATGTCCTTCTTTATCTCTTCTTATTTTCTTTGTTTTGAAGTCTATTTTGTCTGATACTAGTATTGCAACACCTGCTTTTTTCTTGCTGTTGTTTGCATGAAATATCTTTTTCCATCCCTTGACTTTAAGTCTGTACATGTCTTTGGGTTTGCGGTGAGTCTCTTGTAAGCAGCGTATGGATGGGTCTTGCTTTTTTATCCATTATATTACTCTGTGTCTTTTGATTGGTGCATTCAGTCCATTTACATTTAGGTTGATTATTGAAAGTTATGTACTTAGTGCCATTGCAGGCTTTAAGTTGGTGGTTACCAAAGGTTCAAGGTTAGCTTCTTTACTATCATACTGTCTAACTTAACTCCCTTATTGAGCTATTATAAACACTGTCTGATGCTTCTTTATTTCTCTACCTTCTTATTCCTCCTCCTCCCTTCTTCATATGTTCAGTGTTTTGTTCTGTGGTCTTTTTAGGAGTGCTCCCATCTAGAGCAGTCCCTGTAAGATGCCCTGTAGAGGTGGTTTGTGGGCGGCAAATTCCCTCAACTTTTGCTTGTCTCGGCATTGTTTAATCCCTCCTTCATATTTAAATGATAATCGTGCTGGATACAGGATTCTTGTTTCGAGGCCCTTCTGTTTCATTGCATTAAGTATGTCATGCCATCCTCTTGTGGCCTGTAGTGTTTCTGTTGAGAAGTCTGATGATAGCCTGATGAGTTTTCCTTTGTAGGTGACCTTTTTTTTCTCTCTGGCTGCTTGTAATACTTTGTACTTGTCTTTGATCTATGCCATTTTAATTATTATGTGTCTTGGTGTTGCCCTCCTTGGATCCCTTGTCATGGTAGTTCTGTGTACCTCTGTGGTCTGAGAGGCCATTTCCTCCCCTAGTTTGGGGAAGTTTTGAGCAATTATTTCTTCAAAGACACTTTCTATCCCTTTTTCTCTCTTCTTCTTCTTCTGGTACCCCTATAATGCGGATATTGTTCCATTTCGATTGGTCACACAGTTCTCTTAATATTCTTTCATTCCTGGAGATCCTTTTATCTCTCTCTGTATCAGCTTCTCTGCGTTCCTGTTCTCTGTTTTCTAGTCCACTGATGGTCTCTTCCATCTCATCCGTTCTGTTTTGAAGTCCTTCCCGATATTGTTTTATTTCTGTATTCTCCCTCCTTAGTTCTTGCATATTTCTCTGCAAGTCCATCAGCATGGTTATGACTTGTTTTGAATTCTTTTTCAGGAAGATTGGTTAAATCTATCTCCCCAGGTTTCTTCTCAGGGGAGATGTAGAAGACGTCGTAGCTGTCTGGGTTAGTCTTGTCTGGATCAAATTTTTTTGCCTTTTCATGTTGATAGGTGCAGTGGTGTGCTACTGACTGTCTGTCAGCTGGGAGAGTCAAGACTCCACTTGGCTCCTGGCCTTTCTTTCCTGGGACAACTGCCACCCCTTGTGGCTTGTGTTGGGCAATTTCGTGTAATTTGGGTCTCTGTATCTTGCCCGGCAGGTATGCAGGGAAGCTCCCTTGCTGTGGGCATGGCCAGCCTCAGGCTGCTGCTCTGCTATGGAGAAGCCCCAGAGGGGTAATTGATGGGGGGCTGTTTGGCTGTTTACCTCCGTGAGGGGTTTCAGATCTGTTGCCCAGGGAGTTAGTGCGCCTAGAGTTCTCCAGAATTTCCAGCTGCTGGACTGTCACCCGGGATGCTTCCATCCAGCTGTGGGGTCCCTCTCCCTTTAAGACTTTCAAAAAGCACTCGCTTTTATTTGTCACAGTGGCGCCGGCTTTGGGACCCGCTCACAGGTCTTACTGTCCTGCTTCCCTAGTTTCTAGCACCCCACGCATGCACTGTGTGTCTGTGCTCTGGTGCGGATGGCTAGGGCTGGGTGTTTAGCAGTCCTGGGCTCCCTCTTCCTCCCTGCTCTGACTCCTCTCCTCCCGCTGGGAGCTGGGGTGAGGGGCCTTGTTTCCCGCCAGGCTGCGGCTTGTATCTTACCCCTTTCACCAGGCACTGGGTTCTCGCAGGTGTGGGTGTGGTCTGGCTGTTGTCCTGTGTCTTCTGGTCTCTCTTTTAGGGATAGTTGTATTTGTTGTATTTTCAAAAATATATATGTTTTTGGGAGGAGATTCCCACTGTCCTACTCACGCCGCCATCTTGACTTCACCCCTCACATGGTTATGACTTTTGTTTTGAGTTATTTTTCAGGAAGATTGTTTAAATCTACTTCCCCAGATTCTTTCTCAGGAGAGGATGTTGAAGTTGTCTGGGTTAGCCTGGTCTGGATCAAATTTTTTTGCCTTTTATGTTGATAGATGCAGTGGCATGCTATTAACTCGTCTGTAAACTGGGAGAGCCAAGACCTTTTCCACTTGCTCCTTGCCTTTCTTTACTGGGACAACGGTGATCCCCTAGCAGCTTGTGTTGGGCAATTGCACGTAGACTGGGTCTGTTTCTTGCCCAGCCGCTATGGAGGAAGCTCCCTTGCTGTGGGCATGGTCAGCCTCAGGCTTCTTCTCTGCTATGGCGGGACACCAGTGTGTGAACAGATGCGGGGGCTGTTTATTGCCATGAGGGGTCTCAGATCTGCTTCCCAGGGTGTTAGGGTGCCCAGAGTTCCTCAGGATTTCCAGCTGCTGGGCTAAGTGTCCCAGGACGCTTCCATCCAGCCCTGGGGTCCCTGTTCCTTTAAGACTTTCAAAAAGCACTTGCTTTTCTTTGTCCCAGGGGCGCCGACTGCGGGGACCCACTCACAGACCTCACTGTCCTGTTTCCCTAGTATCCAGCACCCCATGCCTGGGTGCGAATGGCTAGGGCTGGCTATTTAGCAGTCCTAGGCTCCCTCTCCCTCCCTGTTCCGAATCCTCTTCTCCCGCCAGGAGCTGGGGTGAGGGGCGCTTGGGTCCCGCTGGGCCGGGGCTTGTATCTTACCCCTTTCTCAAGGTGCTGGATTCTCGTGGGTGTGGATGTGGTCTGGCTGTCGTCCTGTATCTTCTGGTCTCTCTTTTAAGGATAGTTGTATTTGTTGTATTTTCAAAAATATATATGTTTTTGGGAGGAGATTCCCACTCATGCCACCATCTTGGCTCTGCCTTCCAAAGAAAAGTACATTTAAGGAAATATTTGATGACGCACAGTAATGCCTGTGTGCCAAAATGGAATCCTATCCTTATAACAAGCAGAAATATTGCTGTTAACAGAAATGTTGCATGAAAAAGCCTATATATGCTCTTTGGGCTTTGGTCAAGCCCTTTGATTAAAATGATCAAAATTTCTTTTTCCAAGGGAGGTGAATGTAAATAGTTTAATCATAACAGGTAGCATTATTAAGCATTATGTGCCAAGCACGGTGCTTTACATGTATTACCTCATTTGAAAATATGTTTCACTGTGAAATACACAGAAAAAACCTCCCAAGTTATAGGCACATTTTACTATATGGTTAAAACGTAAACTTCTGTCATACAAAAATCTGCACACAGATGTTTATAAAAGCTTTACACATAATTGTTAAAACTTGGAAGCTTACAAGATGTCCTTTAGTAGGTGAATGAATAAACCATGATACATCCAGACAATGGAATATTATTCACTGCTAAAAAGAAATGAGCCATCAAGCCATGCAAAAGATGGATGGACTTTAAATGCCTATTGCTAAGTGAAAGAACCCAGTCTGAAAAGGCTACATACTGTATGATTCCAATTATGGCATTCTGAAAAAGACAACAGTATGGAGACAGTAAAAAAAAAATATCAGTGGTTGCCAAGCGTTAGAGGGAATGGACTGAGGGATAGATGAGGTATAAAGGTTTTTCTAGGGCAGTATAACTATTTTGTATGATACTATAATGATGAATACATGTCATTATACGTTTGTCTAAACCCATAGAATGTATAAGACCAAAAGTGACTCTAAAGTAAACTATAGTGATGGGGTATGTGGTAGGGACTTGATAATAGGGGGAATGTAGTAACTACAATGTTGCTCATGTGAAACCTGAGCATAAGATTGTATATCAATGATACTTTAGTAAGTAAATAAATAAATAGAGTAAACTGTGGACTTTGGGTGATAATGATGTGTCAATGCAGGTTCAACAATTTTAACAAATGTGCCAGTCTGGTGGGAGATGTTGATACTGGGGGATGCTGTGTGTGTATGTATGGTTAGGCGCATATGGGAACTCTCTGTATTTCTGCTCAATTTTGCTATGAACCTAAAGCTGTTCTGAAAAACAAAGTCTATTAAATTTTTTAAAAAGCTACCCCTGCCCCCCATGTATCCATACTCTCTTCCCCCAGTGATAAGCACTACCCTGACTTTTATAATGCTCACATCTCCATGTTTTTACCTTCTAAAAATATATCCCTAAAAATATAGTGCATTTTTTCTGTTTTTATAAAAGTGTTTGTATAAATGGAATCATATTGTATGTATTATTCTGTGACTTGCTTTTTCAATGCTCAACAATATGTGACATTCATCCATGGTGTTATGTATAGAAATAGTTTGTTCATTTTTATTGCTGTATAGTATCCTATCATGTGATTATGCCACAGTTTTTACATATTTTATTGTTGGCAAGCATTAATGTTGCTATCAACATTTTTGCACATATACTGTTGGTGCACATACATGCACATGCTTTTCTGTTGGAAATATACTTGGAATGGAACTGCTGTATTAGCATGCATGTGTTGCTTCAATCTTATTAAATAATGCCAGACTCCAGTTCTAGATAAAATGGAATAAACTTACTCTACCACATCTCCCACTATAAATTCAACTATAAAATATGGAATTCAACCACAAAACCTGGACAGAATGCATGGAGCAGTTACTTCAGGACTCTAAAAAGTAAATAAGAATAGGCACTTTAGAGGAAAAGCTAGCACTCAAAATATCACTAAATCAGTAGTGAGCTTACCCTTTTTTTCCTCCTTCTGTATGCTGTGGTCTAGAATCTCAGTGCAACCCAAAATCTGTAAGTGACTTTAGCACTCTTGTGTGACAGAGAACTCCAAAACAGCTCCTCTAATTCAGCCTTGAAGAGTAGGAATGGGCTCTTCTAAAACTCAAAGTATGGAAATTCTGTTATGTTTTTCTTTTCTCTTCTCTTCTCTTCTCTTCTCTTTTCTCATCTCTTCTCTTCTCTTTTCGATCCTGCACTAAGCCTGAAAACAATCCCATGGTGGCAGTGGTAAGGCTCCTGCATTCCACTTGGAAGAAAAAAATGTGTTGATTCTGAGTAGTGTGGGGAGAATGGGAATTCTGATCTTGTTCCCAATCTTAGGAGAAAGAATTCAGACTTTCACCATTAGGTGTGATGTTAGCTATAGCATTTTGTGTGCATGTGACCTTTATCAGGTTGATAGTTTCTTGTATTCCTGGTTTTCTTAGAGGTTTTTTTTTCGTGAATGAATGTTGAATTCTGTCAAATGCTCTTCTGCATGAATTGATATTATCATGTGGTTTTTCTTATTCACTGATTGATTTTGAAGCTTGAATCAGCCCTACATTCCCAAGATAAACCTATGTGCTCCTGGTGTGATATTCATCATGTTATACATTTACAAATAGGGACAGTACTGGAAGTCCTGCCAATGAAAGGATACAGATTGGAAAGAAAGAAATAAAACAACTTCCTATTTATAGACAACACTATAGTTGTCTGCATAGAAAATCCCAAAGAATCCATAAAAGGACATAACTAATAAGTAACTATCAAGATCACTGAATACAAGGGGAACACACAAAGATCAATTCTCTATTTATATACTAGAAATACAGACAATTGCAAACAGAAGTTTAAAAACAGTACCATTCATCATTCACCATGATCAAGTGGGATTTCTCTTTAGGATGCAAAGATGGTTCAACATACAAAAAAGAATAAATATGATACACCACTTTAACAGAATAAAATATTAAAAATCATATGATCAACTCAATAGATGCAGACAAAATATTTAACAAAGTACAACATCCTTTCATGATAAAAATGCTCAATAAATTGGGTATACCAGGAACATACCTCAACACAATAAAGGCCACATGACAAACCCACAGCCAATATCACACTTAATGATGAAAGTTTGAAAGGTTTTCCTCTAAGAACAAGACAAGGGTGCCCACTCTCACCACTCTTTTTCAACATAATACTAGAAGTCCTAGCCAAAGCAGTTAGGCAAGAAAAAGGAATAAAATGTATCCAAACAGGAAAGGAAGAAGTAAAATTGTCTTTGTTTGCAGATAATATGATCTTATATATAGAAAATCCTAAAGAGTTCACCAAAAAACTGCTGGAAATAATCAACAAATTAAGTAAAGTTGCATGACACAAAATCAACATACAGAAAACAGTTGTGTTTCTATACACTAACAACAAAACACTTGAAAAAGAAATAAAACAATCCCTTTCACACCAGCATTGAAAACAATAAAATACTTAGGAATAAATTTAAGCAAGGAAGTGAAAGATCTATATACTGAAAAATGCAAGACTTTGATGAAAGAAATTGAAGAAGATACAAACAAATGGAAAGATATCCTGTGTTCATAGATTAGAAGAATTAATATAATTGAAATGTCCATATTACCCAAAGTCATGTACAGATTTGATGCAATTCCAATTAAAATTCCGATGGCATTTTTCACAGAAATAGAAAAAAATTCTATAATTTGTATGACATCACAAAAGACCCCAAATAGCCACAACAGTACTGATAAAAAAGAATGAAGTAAATGGTATCACACTTCCTGTTTTTAAACTATACTTCAAAGCTATAGGAAACAAAATAATATGGTATTGGCATGAAAATAGATACATAGACCAATGGAACCAAATTGAGAGCACAGAAACAAACCCACACATATACAGTCAACTAATATTTGATAAGAGAGCCAAAACTACTCAATGAGGAAAGGATAGTCTACTGTTTATATTATTTGCAAGGCTTCCAGTCAACAGTAGACTATTGGTAGTTAAGTTTGGGGGGAGTCAAAAATTATACATGGATTTTCAACCGTGTGGGGGTCATTTCCCCTTGCTCCTGTATTGATCAAGTGTCAACTGTATTGTATGATATCACTTCTATGTGGAATCTGAAAAAGTCCGAGAAACAGAGAGTAGAGGAGTGGTTACCAGAGGTTGGGGGAGAGGGAAGTGTGGAGGTATTGGTCAAAGGATACAAAATTCCAGTTTCAAGATGAAGTTCTGGGGATCTAAAGTACATCATGGTAATTATAGCCAATAATACTGTATCATACACTTGAATGTTGCTGAAAGAGTAAATCTTAAATTTCCTCACCACAACAAAGAAACGGTAAACATGTGACAGCATGGGGGTGGTAGCTGATACTATGGTGATAATCATTTCAGAATTTTTAAATGTATCCAATCAACACATTGTGTGCATGAACTTATACAATGTTATATGTCAACTATTTCTCAATAAAGCTGGGGTGGAGGGAAGTACCATTCACAATATCTCCAAAAATAAAATACTTAGGTATAAATCTGAAAAAACAGATACAGAGAATGTGTATCCTAGATGACTCTTTTGAAAAGCAGGTGAGGAGAAGACAGCAATGGAGATGGAGTGTGAGCACAGAGCAGCCTCTGTCAAAGCATCTGCTCCACTCAAGGGAAGCACCCTATACCTTGTATACCTCATGGACATTATTCTGACACTTAATTTCTGCTTCTGCTTACCTCATCTTCATTTCTGTACACACCCTCAGAACATCTCAGTTTGGCCTTGACTACTGTCTAAGTTATCTATTTCCACAGCATTGCTGCATAACAAATTACCCCCAAAACTCAACAGCCTAAAAACAATAAACATGTATTTAGCTCACAGATATGTGACTCAGCAATTTAGACTGGACTCAGATGGGGCTGGGTTTCCTCTGGTCTTTGCTGGGATCACTCTACTATCTGGGAATAGTCTGGCTGTAGCTTATCTCAGATAGCCTTGACTGGTCCTGGGATGACTTGACTTTGCTTCACATTTTTTTTAATCCTCTAGCAGAGTAGCCTGGGGATGTTTCTCATGGTGAAGGCAGAGGAACAAGAGCAGAAGTGGATAAACGTGTGTGTTTTAATGCCTCTGCATGCATCTTATCTGCTAATACACCATTAGCCAAAGAAACTCACATGGCTAAACTCAGAATCAAGGGGCACAGCAAGGCATGTCTCTTCAATGAGAGTGGCCTCACAGTTACATGTCAAGGGGTATGGATAAAGTAAACAGTTGGGGCTACTAATGTAATCAATCTACTAAAACCATGGTATCAGATTCTCATCTTTGTCACCCACCCTAGCCTCAGTCCATTTGTGACCTCTCTCATTCCTGGACATAATTTTGATATTATCACTGCTCTCCCTAATGCATTCCTTCATAATTGGCTCCAGAGTTGGTCTAAGAAGCCCAGAGATGTCTGGGCCACTGACTTTCATTCCATTCTCACAGCTCTAAGCTCTAAAAAGCACTTGGTTCAGACTGGATTGGTCTAGTTGAGATAACAGTGAGAAATAAGGGCTGTGTGCATGCCTGAGTGTTCTGATCTGAACTTTATCATTATATTTCTGAAATTCCAGAAGCTTGGATGTGAGATTGCTTCTTTCAGACTTACTATTTACAGCTGTGCATCCACTGGTAAGGTCCTTTGGATGATCTGGAAACAAACATTTCCCTCTGTCACTGAAAAGTACTAGTAATATCTAGCTGTATATCTGGCCATGCTAACTCTTTATTAGGTGCTTTAGATCAGTCAACAAATGTTTGTTCTCTTTCCATCTCAACCAAATTATTGACTTTCCTCAATGCTATGGCTATGTGATTCTTAAAGTGCTCCAAAACACTATGATTCTCTTCTTCCCATACCAATTTACCCTAAGCTATTTACCCTGTCTTTGCTGAGTACTTAATGTTGGGGAGCACTTAATGTTGGGGTATTCCAAGCCAAGCCAAAGCTGTGTTAGGAGTTGGATGGTGGGGCAGGACTCCAAGCTCAATCCATGAAATAAAAACTGAGTGTTTAATAATTCTTTGTACTTCTGTGGAGTCTGTCGTGATTTTTCCGTTCTCATTTCTGATTCTGTTGATTTGTGTTGATTCTTTTTCTATTAATAAGTTTGGCTAGAGGCTTATCTATTTTGTTTATTTTCTCAAAGAACCAGCTCTTGGTTTCATTGATTTTTGCTATTGTTTTATTCTTCTCAATTTTGTTTATTTCTTCTCTGATCTTTATTATGTCCCTCCTTCTGCTGACTTTAGGCCTCATTTGTTCTTCTTTTTCCAGTTTTGATAATTGTGATGTTAGACTATTCATTTGGTATTATTCTTCCTTTTTCAAGTGTGCCTGGATCGCTATATACTTTCCTCTTAAGACTACTTTCGCTGCGTCCCACAGAAGTTGGGGCTTTGTGTTGTTGTTGTCATTTGTTTCCATATATTCCTTGATCTCTATTTTAATTTGGTCATTGATCCATTGATTATTTAGGAGCATGTTGTTAAGCCTCCATGTGTTTGTGAGCCTTTTTGTTTTCTTTGTAGAATTTATTTCTAATTTTATACCTTTGTGGTCTGAAAAATTGGTTGGTAGAATTTCAATATTTTGGAATTAGCTGAGGCTCTTTTTGTGGGCTAGTATGTGGTCTATTCTGGAGAATGTTCCATGTGCACTTGAGAAGAATGTATATCCCGCTGCTTTTGGATGTAGAGTTCTATAGATGTCTATTAGGTCCATCTGCTCTACTGTGTTGTTCAGTGCTTCCGTGTCCTTACTTATTTTCTGCCCAGTGGATCTATCCTTTGGGGTGAGTGGTGTGTTGAAGTCTCCTAAAATGAATGCATTGCAGTCTATTTCCCCCTTTAGTTCTGTTAGTATTTGTTTCACATATGCTGGGCTCCTGTGTTGGGTGCATATATATTTAGAATGGTTATATCCTCTTGTTGGACTGACCCCTTTATCATTATGTAGTGTCCTTCTTTATCTCTTGTTACTTTCTTTGTTTTGAAGTTTATTTTGTCTGATATTAGTACTGCAACCCCTGCTTTCTTCTCGCTGTTGTTTGCCTGAAATATGATTTTCCATCCCTTGACTTTTAGCCTGTACATGTCTTTGGGTTTGAGGTGAGTCTCTTGTAAACAGCATATAGATGGGTCTTGCTTTTTTATCCAATCTGTTACTCTGTGTCTTTTGATTGGTGCATTCAGTCCATTTACATTTAGGGTGACTATTGAATGTACTTATCGCCATTGCAGGCTTTAAATTCGTGGTTACCAAAGGTTCAAGGTTAGCCTCTTTAGTATATTACCGCCTAATTTAGCTCGCTTATTGAGCTGTTATATACACTGTCTGGAGATTCTTTTCTTCTCTCCCTTCTTATTCCTCCTCCTCCATTCTTCACATGTTGGACATTTTGTTCTGTGCTCTTTCTAGGAGAGCTCCCATCTAGAGCAGTCCCTGTAAGATGCCCTGTAGAGGTGGTTTGTGGGAAGCAAATTCCCTCAGCTTTTGCTTGTCTGGGAATTGTTTAATCCCACCATCATATTTAAATGATAGTCATGCTGGGTACAGTATCCTTGGTTCAAGGCCCTTCTGTTTCATTGCATTAAATATATCATGCCATTCTCTTCTGGCCTGTAGGGTTTCTGTCGAGAAGTCTGATGTTAGCCTGATGGGTTTTCCTTTATAGGTGACCTTTTTCTCTCTAGCTGCCTTTAAAACTCTTTCCTTGTCCTTGATCTTTGCCATTTTAATTATTATGTGTCTTGGTGTTGTCCTCCTTGGATCCTTTCTGTTGGGGGTTCTGTGTATTTCCGTGGTCTGTTTGATTATTTCCTCCCCCAGTTTGGGGAAGTTTTCAGCAATTATTTCTTCTAAGATACTTTCCATCTCTTTTCCTCTCTCTTCTTCTTCTGGAACCCCTATAATACGGATATTGTTCCTTTTGGATTGGTCACACAGCTCTCTTAACATTGTTTCATTCCTGGAGATCTTTTTATCTCTCTCTATGTCAGCTTCTATGCGTTCCTGTTCTCTGGTTTCAATTCCATCAATGGCCTATTGCATCCTATCCATTCTGCTTATAAACCCTTCCAGAGTTTGTTTCATTTCTGCGATCTCCTTTCTGGCATCTGTGATCTCCCTCCGGACTTCATCCCTTTTCTCTTGCATATTTCTCTGCATCTCTGTCAGCATGTTTTTTATTTTTATTTTGAATTCTTTGTCAGGAAGACTGGTTAGGTCTGTCTCCTTCTCTGGTGTCTCTGTGATCTTGGTTTGCCTATAATTTTGTCTTTTCATGGTGATAGGAATAGTTTGCAGAGCTGGGAATAGTGACGGCTGGAAGAACTTCCCTTCTTGTTGGTTTGTGGCCTTCCTCTCCTGGGAGAATAGCGACCTCTAGTGACTTGTGCTGGGTAGCTGCGTGCAGACAGGGCTTCTGCTTCCCGCCCGGGTGCTATGGAGTTTATCTCCGCTGTTGCTGTGGGCGTGGCCTGGCTCAGGCTGCTGCTCCAAAGTGGTGGAGTTGCATTGGAGGGGGAGCGGCCGGGAGGCTATTTATCTCCTTAAGGGGCCTCCGTGCATCCTGCAGCCCAGGGGATTAGAGTGCCCAGAGATCCCTTGATTCCCTACCTCTGGACTAAGTGTCCCACCCTGCCCCTTTAAGACTACCAAAAAGCACCCACCAAAACAAAACAACAACAACAACAACAAAAAGCCCACTCGTTTTTCTTTATTTTCCGGTGCCAGCCTCAGTCACCCGCTCACCGGTCTTGCTGCCCTGTTTCCCTAGTATTGGGGTCCCTATCCCTTTAAGACTTCCAAAAAGCACTCGCCAAAACAAAACAACAAAAAAAAAAAAAGAAAGAAAGAAAGAAAGAAAGAAAGTGAAGGGGGATTACTCCCTGATAGGATAAAACTAACTGTAAATCAACAATTAATGCATGCTGTAAATATCTTTAATTTTGATCACTTAAAGGGTGTCAGATGATCGGCTATGGAGGTACACTTTTCTGATAATATTCCTTTCTCTTAAAAAAAAAAAAGGCAGTTCCTGTGTGGTGACCTCCAATGAGATCTACACAATGGTATAAAGGGCATATCAAAGTGTGGGCAAAGGGTCTGTTTGTTTTTATACAGAGGATCAAAGCCTAATTTGGCTACCCAGAAAATGAACTAAGATATGATATGAAGAAGAACTTCCAACATCAGCACTCTCTGGAAGAGTCACACCAGAAGATGATCATCAAAAAACCTCAACAAAGATCCAGGCGATGCTGCAGTTGTAGCTGCATTCATCCCACCAGTTCCTGGACTTGCCATGGGAATGAAGAAGGAGATATCTAAGCTGGCCTGTGCATACAGTAAAACAACAAATTTGACTGGATCTGTACTGTTGGAACTCAACCAAGAATTAGGAGAAGTGCAAGTTGTAGCGCTCCAAAATCTAACAACTACAGACTATCTACTGTTAAAAGAACATATGGGATGTGAACAGTTCCCAGGAATGGGTTGTTTTAATTTGTCTGATTTCTCTCAGACTGTTCAAGTTCAGTTGGACAATATCCATCATATCATAGATAAGTTTTCACAAATGCCTAGGATGCCTAACTGGTTTTCTTGGTTTCACAGGAGATGGCTGGTAATTATAGGTCTGCTTTGGTTATGTAACTGTATTCCTATTATGTTAATATGTGTACGCAATTTAATTAGTAGTTTAAAACCTATACATGCTTAAGTTACTCTACAAGAAGATATGTCAAAGAAATAATCAATCTTCCCATGTTTTCTTCCGTCTGCTACTCCTATAGCTTTTCTTCTTCCCTCCTAATTACAACCCTTAAACAAAATTTGTGCCTCAAATCGAATTTACTGAATATCATAATTCTTCCAAGTGGTAAAGATACCTCAAGACAAATACTAGGCATAAAAGCCACAGGGCATAAATCTGCAACGAAGTAAAAAGCTAACCATTTCAAACAATATTGCCTCTCTCTCACTTACCAACTTTACATTTCCCTGTATGGCCCCGGAAGATGACTGGTTAGCCGGAGACGGGTAAGATTCCTCAAGGGAGGAACAACCTAAGACAGGCACATTCACAGGGGGGCCATCAGGTGAGAAATTGGGGATCAACAGAGGTGAGACTTAGAACCTCACCCCCCCCCCCTGTTTTGAGAGAAATCTTCTGCATCCGTGGTTGTTTTATTGCCCTTGTCTAGCTTGGATTAACACTTAGTCTACAGGCACAGACCTGATCATCTACATTTGCTCTCTTACAGCACTAAACTATGTTTTCTACCTTTATCTTGCATCTACCTACCACTTCAGCATCTTATTAAAAAATAATAATAATAATAATAAAGGGAGAAATGTGGGATTCACATATAAATCAAGTATAAAAATCAAACAAATATTCGTATTTGACCTGATTGTCTATAGTTCATAATAACTGATCAAAACCAAAAGTTTCTGTGATGACTGCCCTTGTACTGTTCACCATGTAAGAACTTATTCACTATGTAAGAATTTGTCCACCATGTAAGAACTTGTTCGTTATGCTTCTGAAGATTGGAGACTGATGAGAATTAGGCTGGGGGTGGATTAATGATTGTGCATTGACCATTGACTCTCCTATACAGAATTTTATTGTTGTTAACAACCATTTGATCAGTAAATATGAGAGATGCCCTCTCAAAAAAAAAAAGAGTGGACAATAGCCAAGATATGGAAGCAACCTAAGTGTCCATCAGTAGATGAATGGATAAAGAAGATGTGGTACATATACACAATGGAATACTATTCAGTAATGAGAAGAAAACAAATCCTATCATTTGCAACAATATAGATGGAGCTAGAGGGTACTATGCTCAGTGAAATAACCCAGGCGGAGAAACACAAGTACCAAATGATTTCCCTCATTTGTGGAGTATAACAACAAAGCAAAACTGAAGAAACAAAACAGCAGCAGACTCATAGACTCCATGAAGGGACTAGCGGTTACCAGAGGGAAAGGGTGGGGTAGGGTGGGCAGGGAGGGAGGGAGAAGTGGATTGAATGGTGTTATGATTGGTACACATGGTGTGGGGGTTCACGGGGTAGACAGTGTAGCACAGAGAAGACAAATAGTGACTCTGTGGCATCTTACTACACTGATGGACAGTGACTTCAATGGGACATGGAAGGACATGATAATATGGGTGAATGTAGTAACCACAATTTTTTCATGTGAAACCTTCATAAGAGTGTATAACAATGATACCTTAATTTTAAAAAAGAGAAAAAAGATTAAAATGTGTAGAACTTTCCTCTGACCATTGCGTTAAATATTTCTCATAGAGTCTGATACTATTTTCATTGCCATGTTTTTAAGAAATTATGTATTCAAGTTTTCCACCTAATTACTTTTGTTTTTGTCTTTGTTAATAATTACACAATTCTCAAGACAGCAGTGTGAGTAGGGTTGTGGAAAACTCCACCAAAAACCACATATACTTTGAAAATACAGCAAATACAACTATTCCTAAAAGAGAGACCAGAAGCTACAGTACAACAGCCAGGCTACATCTACATCTGCAAGAACTCAACATCTGATGGAAAAGGGAAACATACAAAGCCATGATCCGGCAGGACCCAAGCACTCTTCCCAACCTAGCTCACCAATGGGAGGAAAAGAATCAGAGTGGGAAGGGAGTGGAACCACAGGACTACTAAATAGCCAGCCCTACTAATCTGCACTGGGAGAGCACAGACACACATTGCATGGTGTACTGGATATTAGAGGAATGGAAAAGCATAATCCAAGACAAAGACTGTGAACAGTTCCCACAGCCAGCTGCCTTGGGACAAAAGAAAAGCAGGCACTTTAAAAGTCTTAAAGGAACAAGGGTTTAACAGGTGGACAAAATCATCCTGGCACACTCAGCACAGCAGGCTGGGAACTTTAAGGAAATTCAGGTACCCTAACGCCCTGGGTGGCAATGCAGCACTGAAGCCCCTAATGGCAATAAGCAGCCAGCCGTTCATTCCCCTCTGCCAGCACTGCAAGCAAACCGGCTGCCCCACCATTGCTGCGGAGAAGCTCAGGAGCATCCCCACCTACAGCAACAACACAGAGGCTTCTCCTAGTGCATGGCTAACCGGGCCAGACCCAGAGGTTGTCCCCTGCACACAGCTTCATGGAACAGACAGTGGAGACTGACTCAGAATCCAGAAGGCACACAGGGGCATTATTCTCATGGCAAACACACGCTGCTCATCTGCAACTCCTGCCACTGCCCTAGGCCATCGCAAGGGCTACCCCACCCACAGCAGCTCAGGGAATTAACCGAGAGGCTGCCCCTTGCACCTGGTTGACTGGCACAGGCAGAGGAAGCTGGCACAGAGTCCAGAAAGCACGTAGGGGCTCTATTCTTGTGGTGAACACACGTTGTTTGCCTCCAAACACTGCCAGGGCCCTAGGCCATCCAGAGGGCCACCCCGCCCATGGCAGCCCAGGGGATTAACCTAGAGGCTGCTCCCTGTGGATGGCTGACCGGCACATGCAGCGGAGACAGGCAAGATGACCAGCAAGCAGGAAGGGACTTTGTTATCCCAGCTGACACATGCGCCACTCACTGGCGATCACTTCCATCACCATGAAAAGTCAGAAGAATCTTGATGAGTCCCAAATCCCTCAAACACCAGAGAGAGGACCTGCTGAGACCAATATCACCAATCATCCTGAAAAAGAATTCAAAATAAAAGTCATAAGCATGTTGATGGAGCTACAGGGAAATATGCAAGAACTAAGGGATGAATTCCAGAGGCAGATAACAGAAATGAAACAAACAATGGACAGATTTAAGAGCAGACAGGATGAGGTGCAAGAGACTGTTAATGGAATAGAAATAAGAGAACAGGAATACAGAGAAGCTAAGGCACAGAGAGATAAAAGGATCTCCAGGAATGAAAGAATATTAAGAAAACTGTGTGATCAATCCAAACACAACAATACTTACAGTATAGGGATACCAGAAGAAGTGAGACAAAAAGGGATAGAAAGTGTTTTCAAAGAAATAATTGCTGAAAACTTCACCAAGCTGGGGGAGGAAATAGTCTCTCAGACCATGGAAGTCCACAGATCTCCCAACACAAGGGACACAAGAACGACAACACCAAGACATATAATTAAAATGGCAAAGATCAAAGACAAAGACAGAGGATTAAAAGCAGCCAGAGAGAGAAAAAAGTTCACCTACAAAGGAAAACCTATCAAGCTATCATTAGACTTCTCAGCAGAAACCTTACAGGCAAGAAGAGAAAGGCATGATATATTCAATGCAATGAAACAGAAGGGCCTCAAACCAAGAATACAGTATCCAGCACGATTTTCATTTAAATTTGAAGGCGAGATTAAACAATTTCCAGACAAGCAAAAGTTGAGGGAATTTACCTCTCACAAACCATCTCTACAGTGTATGTTAAAGGGACTACTCTAAATGGAAGTGCTCCTAATGCTAAACAGACATCACCAGAGAAAATAAAACCACAGCTAAGAGAGTAGACCAACCAAATACTAACTAAATGCAAAATGAAATCAGCTATCCACAAAATCAATCAAAGGAAATACAAAAGAGTACAGAATTAAAAACCTAACATATAAAGAAAGGAGGAGGAAGGACAAGAAGGGAGAGAAATAAAGAATCATCAGACTGTGCTTATAACAGTGTAATAAGTGAGTTAAGTTACACGGTTAGATAGTAAAGAAGCTACCCTTGAACCTTTGGTAACCACAAATCCAAAGCCTGCAATGGCAATAAGTACATATCTATTGATAATCACCATAAATGTAAATGGACTAAAAGCACCAATCAAAAGACACAGAGTAATAGAATAGATAAAAAAGCAAGACCCACCTATATGCTGCCTACAAGAGATGCACCTCAAACCCAGAGACATACACAGACTAAAAGTGAAGAGATGGAAAAAGATACTTCAAGCAAACAATAGGGAGAAAAAAGTAGGTGTTGCAGTACTTATATCAGACAAAATAGACTTCAAAACAAAGAAAGTAACAAGAGACAAAGAAGGACATTACATAATGATAAAGGGGGTAGTCCAACAAGAGGATATAACCATTATAAATATGTATGCACCCAACACAGGAGCACTGACATATGTGAAACAAATACTAACAGAATTAAAGGAGGAAATAGAATGCAATGCATTCATTTCAGGAGACTTCAACACACCTCTCATTCCAAAGGACAGATCCACCAGACAGAAAATAAGTAAGGACACAGACGCACTGAACAAGACACTAGAACAGATGGACCTACACCCAAAAGCAGCAGAATACACATCTTTCTCAAGTGCACATGGAATATTTTACAGAATAGACCACATACTAGGCAACAAAAAGAGCCTCAGTAAATTCATAAAGATTGAAATTCTACCAATGAACTTCTCAGATCACAAAGGTATAAAACGAGAAATAAATTGTACAAAGAAAACAAAATGGTTCACAAACACATGGAGGCTTAACAACATGCTCCTAAATAATCAATGGATCAATGACCAAATTAAAACAGAGATCAAGCAATATATGAAGACAAATGAAAACAACAGCACAACACCACAATTTCTGTGGGACACAGCGAAGGCAGTTCAAGAGGAAAATATATAGCAATCCAGGCCTACTTAAAGAAGGAAGAACAATCCAAATAAATAGTCTAAAATCACAATTATTGAACCTGGAAAAAGAAGAACAAATGAGGCCCAAAGTCAGCAGAAGGAGGGACATAATAAAGATCAGTGAAGAAATAAACAAAATTGAGAAGAATAAAACAATAGAAAAAATCAGTGAAACCAAGAGCTTGTTCTTTGGGAAAATAAACAAAACAGATAATCCCCTAGCCAGACTTATCAATAAAAAGAGTATCTACACATATAAACAGAATCAGAAATTAGAAAGGAAAAATCACGACAGACACCAAAGAAATACAAAGGATTATTAGACAATACTATGAAAATCTATATGCTAACAAATGGAATAACCTAGAAGAAATGGACAACTTTCTAGAAAAATACAACCTTTCAAGACTGACCAAGGAAGAAACAGAAAATCTAAACAGACCAATTACCAGCAACAAAACTGAATCAGTAATCAAGAAACTACCCAAGAGCAAAACGCCTCAGTCACATGGATTCACTGCTGAATTCTATCAGACATTCAGAGAAGAGATTATACCCATTCTCCTTAAAGTTTTCCAAAAAATAGAAGAGGGGAGAATCCTCCCAAACACATTCTATGAAGCCAGTATCACTCTAGTAACAAAACCAGGCAAAGACACCACAAAAAAGGAAAACTGCAGACCAATGTGGCTGATGAACATAGATGCAAAAACACTCAACAAAATATTAGTAAACCGAATTGAAAAATATATCAAGAGGATCATACACCATGACCAAGTGGGATTCATCTCAGGGATGCAAGGATGGTACAACATTTGAAAATCCACCAACATTATCCACCACATCAACAAAAAGAAGGACAAAACCACATGATCATCTCTATACATGCTGAAAAAGCATTCAACAAAATTCAACATCCATTCATGATAAAAGCTCTCAAAATAATGGGTATAGAGGGCAAGTACCTCAACATTATAAAGGACAAATATGACAAACCCACAACCAACATCATACTTAACAGCGAGAAGCTGAAACCTTTTCACCTAAGATAGGGAACAAGACAAGGATGCCCACTCTCCCTGCTTTTATTCAACATAGTACTGGAAGTCCTAGCTATGGCAAAAAGACAACACAAAGAAATAAAAGACATCCAGATTGGTAAGGAAGAAGTCAAACTGTCCCTGTTTGCAGATGACATGATACTGTACATAGAAAACCTTAAAGAATCCACACCAAAACCACTAGAACTAATATCTGAATTCAGCAAAGTTGCAGGATACAAAATTAATACACAGAAACCTGTTGCATTCCTGAACACTAATGATGAGCTAATAGAAAGAGCAATCAGGAAAGCAATTCCATTCACAATTGCATCAAAAAGAATAAAATACCTAGGAATAACCCCAACCAAGGAAGTGAAAGACCTATACCCTGAAAACTACAAGACACTCTTAAGAGAAATTAAAGAGGACACTAATAAATGCAAGTCATCCCATGCTCTTGGGTAGGAAGAATTAATATTGTCAAAATGTCCATCCTGCCTAAAGCAATCTACAGATTCAATGCAATCCCCATCAAAATACCAACAGCATTCTTCAACGAACTGGAACAAATAGTTCTAAAATTCATATAGAACCACCAAAGACCCCGAATAGCCAAAGCAATCCTGAGAAGGAAGAATAAAGCAGGAGGGATCTCACTTCCCAACTTCAAGCTCTACTACAAAGCCACAGTAATCAAGACAATTTGGTACTGGCACAAGAACAGACCCATGGACCAGTGGAACAGAGTAGAGAGTCCAGATATTAACCCATACATACATGGTCAATTAATATATGGTAAAAGAGCCATGTATATAAAATGAGGAAATGTCAGCCTCTTCAACAGCTGGTGTTGGCAAAACTAGACAGCTACATGTAAGAGAATGAATCTGGATTATTGTCTAACCCCATACACAAAAGTAAACTCAAAATGGATCAAAGACCTGAATGTAAGTCATGAAACCATAAAACTCCTAGAAAAAAAACATAGGCAAAAATCTCTTGGACATAAACATGAGCAACTTCTTCATGAACATATCTCCCCAGGCAAGGGAAACAAAAGCAAAAATGAAAAAGTGGGACAACATAAAACTAAAAGGTTCTGTACAGCAAAGGACACCATCAGTAGAACAAAAAGGCATCCTACAGTATGGGAAAATATATTCATAAATGACATATCCAATAAAACGTTGACATCCATAATATATAAAGAGCTCACCCACCTCAACAAACAAAAAGCAAATAATCCAATCAAAAAATGGGCAGAGTATCTTAGCAGACAATTCTCCAAAGAAGAAATTCAGATGGCCAACAGACACATGAAAAGATGCTCCACAACGCTAATCATCAGAGAAATGCAAATTAAAACTACAATGAGATATCACCTCACACCAATTAGGTTGGCCAGCATCCAAAAGACAATCAACAACAAATGTTGGCAAGGATGTGGAGAAAGGGTAACCCACCTACACTGTTGGTTGGAATGTGTATTAGTTCGACCATTGTGGAAAGCAGTATGGAGGTTCCTCAAAAAACTAAAAATAGAAATACCATTTGCCCCGAGAATCCCACTTCTAGGAATTTACCCTAAGAATGCAGCAGCCTAGTTTGAAAAAGATGTATTCACCTCTGTGTTTATAGCAGCACTATTTACAATAGCCAAGACATGGAAGCAACAGAAATGTCCATCAGTAGATGAATGGATAAAGAAGATGTGGTACATACACACAGTGTAACATTATTCAACCATAAGAAGAAAACAAATCCTATCATTTGCAACAACATGGGTGGAGCTAGAGGATATTATGCTCAGTGAAAGAAAGCAGATGAAAAAAGACAAGTATCAAATGATTTCACTCATCTGTGGAGTGTAAGAACAAAACAAAAACTGAAGGAACAAAACAGCAGCAGACTCACAGAACCCAAGAATGGACTAACAGTTACCAAAGGGAAAGGGACTGGGGAGGATCGGTGGGAAGGTAGGGATAAGGGAGGAAAAGCAGCATTATGATTAGCACACACAATGTAAGGGGTGGGGTACAGGGAACGCAGTATAACACAGAGAAGACAAGTAGTGATTCTATAGCATCTTAATATGCTGATCGACAGTGACTGTAATGGGGTATGTGGTGGGGACTTGATAATAGGGGGAGTCTAATAACCATATGTTGCTCATGTAATTGTAAATTGATATCAAAATAAAAATAAATAAATAATAAATAATAATTACTCATTTTATTACATTATGCTCAGAATATTGTTTTTAATATTTCTCCTTTATTGAATTTACTGGTGATTTCTTTGTGACTATATATGATTAACTTTTTGTGAAAAAAATAAAATAAAATAAAAGCTGAGTGTAGATAAAGCTGGGTCAAACCTTGGGTCAGGAGAGAGATATCATGACTAAGCAAGAAAAACGTGGAAGTCCCAGACATTGGGCCCAGTCTAAGGCAAAACTGATAGGTGATAACATGGGGGTAAAGCTCAGACATCCAGAAGATGTTGTATGTTAGTTACCCTAAGAAGCAGACTCTGAGGCCGAGTTTAGAATGCAGGATATTTATTAAAGTATGTTCTTGCAGAAAACAGCCTGGGACAGAGAGGGAAGGAAGAAGAGCTTGGCAGAGAGAGAAGTTGCAAAATAGGCCCCACAGCCTCAACCAATCCCATGGGTTATGATGGAGATAAAATGAGTTGTCTTGGGTTGGGCCAAAACGGCCAGGCCATATACTGCTGCATCCATTGGTCATTGTATGAGAGCCACCAGGAGGAATGTGACCTTGGGCAAGGTGGCTCTGGAAACTGAAGCAATCGCTAAAAGGGCTGACAGCTGAAGGCTGCCTATGCATACCACACCCAGAAACTGGTCCAACAAGTTCTTCTCCTGAAGGGAGATGAGGAAATGCATGCCACTGGCCACCACAGACAGTGTGATTCACAAAGCCCACATTCTCTTAAGAGGCTTAAGTTCTGCTTCTGCATGTTTACCTAAGTTGATGTTAGACATAAGATCCCCAAGCCCAGTATCTGATGGCAGTTCTACTATGTTCCTTTAATCCATCTCTGAGATTGGAGTTCTTTTTTATTTCATAATTTTTGTCCACTCTGGTATATTGTTTGAGGTTCATGATAAAATTCTATGGAGGTAAACATGTAGAGCTTAACACATTGTGGTAATTTTAAAACATGTAGTATTAGGATTGTCTACAGAATAGAACCAATAGGAGAGAAATAGGTGTAGATATAGATATAAAGAGACTTATTATAAGGAATTGGCTCAACAATTATGGATGTTGAGAAGTCCCACAATCTTCTAACTGCAAGCTGGGGATTCAGAAAGCTGGTGGTGTGATTCAGTCTGACTCCAAAGTCCTGAGAATCAGAAGACTGAGGGTGGAGAAGGTCGACGTCCCAGGAAGGAAGGGGTGAATTCTTCCATCCTCCACATTTTTGTTCTACTTAGGCCTTCAACAGATTGGAGTATGCCCATCCACAATGGGAGAGGTGGCAAACCACATTGCTGAGTTCAGTGATTCAAATGCTAATTTCATATGGAAACATCTGCACAGATGTACCCAGAAATAATGTTGAGCCACATATTTGGGCACCCTGTCATCCAGTCAAGTTGACACATAAAATTAGCCACCACACATGTCCAGAAATTCCTTGATTTTCCTTCCATTGAGCAGCATTGCTTATGTTCCCTTTCTCTGAACTGGGGTAGGTTTACGATTGACTTGTAACCAACAGAATGAGGTGAAAGTGTTGCTGTGTGTTTCCAAAGCTTAAAAAAGGCAATGCCTTTCTTCCTCATACACTAAACTTAAGGTCCTGACTCACCATGCAAAAAAGTGAGGCCACCAAGCTGTGAGGCAACCAGGCCACAAGGGAAGGTCACATAATGGAGTTCTGGTCAACATCCTCTGCTGAGGTCTCAGACAACAGCTGGCATCAACAGGCAGACATGTGAATGGTGACACCCCCCTATGATTCCAGCCTTTGAGTCCCCCTGGCCATTGATAGAGACTTCCCAGCTGAGGCCCAGTCATAGTGGAGCAGAGACAAATGACTCTCAGTGTGCTGCATCTGAGTTCCTAACCCACAAAATTAGTGGGCATAAGAAGCTGGTTACTGTAAGCAACCAAGTTTGGGGGCAATTTGTTATAATGCAACGGTAACCAAACCACATGGGATACAAAGCTTACTGGATAAATTCTCAGGACTATTGGTGCAAAGATACAGAATATGCTCTCCTGCATCTTTTGGCTCTGCAGGGACCTGGGAATGACCTAAAGAAATTCTCCTTTTTGGAGAATTAAAAAGGAGAATTTCTGCATTAAAGGCATAATCTTTAGGAGTCCACTATGTGCTTTGCTTCAAGAGGCAAATACACAACAAATGAATCCAGGTCATCCTCAAAAGTCCAAGAGCAAAGATGCCTCAGAGAAA
Organism: Manis pentadactyla; assembly: GCF_030020395.1. Lineage (NCBI taxonomy): Eukaryota > Metazoa > Chordata > Mammalia > Pholidota > Manidae > Manis > Manis pentadactyla. The sequence goes on from NC_080038.1 coordinate 41,128,953, forward strand.
GGAGGACATCAGTAATCAATCTGACCCTAAATACTGTGTGAATGTTTTGCAATATAACGTGGTTGGCATTCGGTGTTTGTTTATCTTCGAATCAACTGAACGTCAAATACAGGTTGGTCCAGTTGTGTTAGTCATGAAATATATCAGGCAATCTTAGTTAAATAGTTTTAAAGCTAATAATTTTCTCTCCGTATAAGATAATCTCCTTTTGTTAATGGTTCCAGATACCCTCGAATGAGCGGTACATATCAGTGTTTGAGAAATCCAAATGAAGGAAGTTCTTTTATTTTCCTAGCAGCTGAGATAATTTATATTGTTCGCAAACAGAAGTGAGGAATTCCACTTTAGATTTTAAGTAGAACGTAAAGTCTCATCGAATGGAAGGAAGCACCACCATCTCCAGCAGGTCAGAATGTACCCAATATAACAAGCAGTGAGTACCTTGAAGTTTCAGAGCCAAATTTTCTGGGTGTTCTATATGGCTAAAGTTTTATGGGCTGGTCTAATGAAAATATCTACCTTATTACCTGAAATGTCACTCCAGATGTTGTGATCAGATACTTTAGGGAAACTGTTGGAGATCACTTGCCAGAAACATCCTTCAAGGTTTCTACCTCACCTCTGAAAAGCTTTGTGGAACAGCCAACTGCACACTCCAGTCAACTGTTTTTCTTCTAAACCCTTGAACTCATCAAGTGTCACTGACCATGAAACCTGTATATTGCAAATAATTTCTTTTCCCCCTTGATGATGCTGGAGATCTCAAGAATACTGTGGCAAGACATGTTAAAAGAAGAAAAGCCCCAAAGAGGTATTCCCTATCACTTCAGTCAGTGGGCAGTATTCACTCATGAGGTCACAGGGCAGAAAAAAATGAAAAGAAGAAACATGTATTGAAGGCCTAGGAGTGGTGGAAGCTCTTATCATCAGAGAGAGAACTGAAGCCAAGAAAGTAAGTAACCTGCCAGAGATCATGTAACCAGGAAGGGCCATGGCCAAGCTTTGAACACAGGCATCTTTAATTTATGAAGTTGGATTGCTTCTCAGAATATAAGAAGCAATTTTATGAAAAATGGGTCCTAGAAACAGTAGAAAACATGAATACATAAGACTATGGTTACCACCTATCACATCTGAGGAAAAACAGAGGAATCAAGTGGATCAAAAGACTGAATTAAGCTGGTTGCTTTGCCTCTTTTTCTTCTTTATCCTCCACCAACTCTAGCACTTGTCTCTCTACTCCTTGATTAATCATTCATTCCCTGCTTTTCTACACACCTTTTATGTAGCCCACCCACTTGTTTTTAACCCAGACACCCACCGACACCAAATTAGCTGCTAGGAGGACTTGATCAGGTAAGGCATCTCCACACTAGAACCTTGCAAAATTGCAAACTACCGTTTAAATGTGTGGCATTATTATTTTTTATATTGACTTGATGTCACATCTCGTCCTACCACCCTGCCTGGAATGACCTATAACTCCTTAAGGAACACAAGAGATGGAACCTGACTTACCATCTTAACTATTTTTAATTGCATAGTTCAATAGTGTTAAGTACATTCACAATGTTGTGCAACCGAGCTTCAGAACTTTTTCATCTTGCAAATCTGAAATACTATACCCATTAAATAGCAATTCCTCATTCCCCACTCCCCTCAGCTCCTGTACCATTCTACTTTCTGTCTCTATGAATTTGATCACTCTTGGCAACTCATATAAGTAGAATCATACAGTGTTTGTCCTTTTGTGACTGGCCTATTTCACTTAGTATAATGTCCTCAAGGTTTATCCATGTAGTAGGATATCACAGTTTCCCTTCCTTTTGAGGCTGAATAATATTCCATTACCTGGATACACCACATTTTGTTTATCCACTCCTCCATTGATGGACCTTTGGGTTGCTTCCACTTATCTTTAGAGCTTTTTAAAATCAGTGTCACCACCAACTCACACAAAAAGAAATGATCCCCACCTTTTCTGATCTGCTTCCTACTCTGCACTGTCATCTGTGTGTCAGAAGCTAACCCTCCTCCCACTCTTTCTCCTATGCCCCTACTTCTGTGCTTCCCTTTCCTCTCAGTTTTGCATACATCTCTGCTCCCTGTCAATCAACCCCACTTCTGAGCCCTTCATTTGATTTATTTTTAATTTTCTTTAATTTTTATTAATTAAAATTAATTTATTATAGTGATATATAACATATATCAATTGATACATGTTGTATATCATGGTTATATCATTCATATATAACATGGTTTAAGTTTAAGGTGTGCAAAGTGTTGGTTTGGTACATTTATATTTTGCAATATGGTTACCACTGTGCAGTAGCTAACACCTCTATCACTTCACATAATTATCATTTCTTCTTTGTGGTAGGAACAATTAAGATCTAGTCTCTTGGCAACTTTGAAGTTTATGACACAGTATTGTTGACTATAATCACTGTTTTGTAAGCCTTTCATTTTAGACACCATACTCTAACTCTGGTCTTCTGGAAAACGCTCACCATTTTTTTTTCTGTGAAAAATACATCTACCCTCTGCCAATTTCCCGCAGGTATTCGTTCCTAGGCCCAAAGGTCCACGTAGGGACTTTTCATCAATGAAGTCTCCTGATGTGGCTCCTTGCTGCCACCTGCTGTCTGTAGTCATCAATGCTTCTGTGGGCCTGTTCCTGCTCAAGGGGTTAGCCTTCCTGTACCATCATCATCCAGCATGGGATAAGACTGTTAACTCCTTAAATTTCTTCCTTTCAGTATTTTCACTTGCCTGTTTTTAAAAGAAAGACCCTTTATTGAATTCATGTGCAGGTTATACATGGTCTCATTAGACTTGCCCAAATAGAGAAAAAAAATCTCTCTGTCTTTTGGGCACTTCATTTTGCATAGAGACCAAAGAAGAGCCCCAAAATGTGTATCAGTTATGCTTATCTCCCTGGAAGCAGTTATATTATATTCAATAAGCTGAATAGTGAATAATATATAAAATACCAAGTACCAAGTTTTCTTCAAAATTCACAAAATGTTTCAAAATTCTTGGAAAACTTCAAAATAAAACAAAATTGTTTATTGGTAACAAAGACACAAAAACAAAATCTATAGAAATGCAACAAGAATTACTTTACAGACTCTTGGGCCAATCTGAAATAAGGTTAAGCAAGTATGGAGATTTTGTTTATGAGCAAAACTAATTTGTGAATGGGCAAAACTGAAAACATGCAAAGGTCCAAGCCTGGGCATCGGAGGCAAGGGATTAAATTAAGTATTGCTGATTATATCTTATACATTATTAAATGTTTCTTTCATTTTCCCCCAGCTTCCTACTTTGCCTTCCCAATTCACATCAGACTTGTCTCCAGCACAGGGACATGACAGGCATCCATCTGGTGGTAACATCCTATCATGACAGGTGTGATCAGTGGCACTGGAAATAATATTTTTGAAGGGCAGTATAAGAGTTGAGATGAGATATGGGTGTCAAAATTGATGGTAGAATCTGAGTAATCTTCTGGGAATTCAGCCTTGGGAAAGATAGTGGCTTTCTTGTGGATAGGGAAAAGGAACTAGATTACAGTCTAATCTGAAGAATACAAAAGGAAGGAGTCAGATTTCAGTTAGTGAAATCTGAAGATCTTTAATCAAAGATCAGAATTTGCTTTGACAGAAAGGGTCTACAGTGGCAGTCTGGGAAGGAAGGTCTTCTAGAGATCCATCTTGATGCTGTATTTGTCTAACAATTTACATAAAATTGAGAAAATGTTGATCATCATTCCAAAAAGTGGGAAGGGCTGATGAAGTTTATAGGGGGGGCTTCATTTCTTCCATTGGTCACTGCATTCTGCTCTGGTCGAAGACTGAGGTGAGAAATTGGATTCAGTTCCAGTCAAGGAATGGGTGAAATATCCCTAGGTGTGTGGAGACCTCTCTCTTAGCTAGGCTGAGCTAATGAAATAAATGAAAATTACATAAAACTTTTGGGGTCTGAAGCCTTAGTGCTCTGCTGAAACCACACCAACATTGTGAGTGGGCAGTCAACCCACAGACATTGCCGAGAAAGGTGAGAAAAAGAAAAAGTCTTTAGTAAATGTTATCATGTGAATGTCATCATAGATGGGATACTTTCAGGTGGAGGGGCCAGGTGGAGCAGCCCATGCCATGTCAGGTGAACTTGTTCTTGCCGTAGGGTGATGGGAATGTTCAGTTGTTTCCACTCACACATATCAGGGGAAAACATTTGCTACTGGGCTGAATCCGTGTGAAACATCTCAAGAAATATTGTCAATCCTAATACAATAAGAGCAATCATTAATCATATTCAATATCACAAAAATTCCAACCCCTGGTCAATCACTTGATAGTGATTTTAAGCACTTATTATGTACTCTGCTTTAGGATACATTGCCTCACTTAATCCTCACAGCAATCCTATGAAACCTGTAGCACCCCATACTATCATCATTGGTCATCGCCATCATCATTTTACAGAAGAAGGAAGTGAAGCCCAGGAATATTAACCTGTTTGTGAGTACAGGTTCCTGGGTTTTAGCCTCCAGCAGTCTGACTTCAGAGCTCATGCTCTTGAACCCAGTGCCCTTGTGCCTTCTGACGCCCCTATGTTTACTTATAAAACTGTAAAGGTGTTTTTTAAGTTCATTACAATAAAATGTCTTCATGTGCACTTCACTTCAGAATAGACACATATGTATGGTGGCACCATTGGTTACCTACCCACCATCCATCCCTTGTCCTGCCTCTGGAAGGAACCCAATTTTGTTTAAATAACTGCCTCTTCCTCCTCAGCCATGAAATTTGGGTAAAGGTGACTAAACTTGAGCGGAAGTCTAGTCCAGTTTGTCCTTGCCAGGGATGCAGAATCTCAGGCTTAAATCAATCAACCCAGCATTTCCCCTGGAAACTGTTAGCACTCCAGAAGTGGGCTCGTAACCCAAACTGGACCACAAGTTGTCAATAAAGAACATTTTACTCCTTGGGTTGATTAAAGGTCTCTCTCTCTCTCTCTCTCTCTCTCTCTCTCTCTCTCTCTCTCTCTCTCTCTCTCTCTAAGCTCCCACCTCTCTATCTCTCTCTCTCCATACACACACACACCTGTCAAAATAAGATTTCACCTTGCATCACCAGTCCCAAGAAAGAGCTGAAAACGCAAACCTATCCCAACCATTGCAACTGAAAGTTTTGCAGCAGTTACAGATAAATAAAATTGCAACCTGAGGCAAGACCCAAGTCACATACCCTTCCCTAGTTCCTAAGAAGGCAACTCTAGTCCTGCTTTGGCTCACACACTTACCTAATGTGGAGGTCCTCCCTGATGTGGATCAGCTATATAAAGCCTTTACCCTCTATCTGAGACATTTTATTATTCTTTCGTCTTTGACACTACCCAGTTGTCCCAAGATAATGTACTAAAGATTCCATTCATTCAGTGGAATTTCAAAGAAGGGGCAGATGGGAGCAGTCCACACAGCTGCTGGAGTAGGGGAAGAATTTTATCATTTTACCATTGATATTGTTTACAATTGATGATGCCTGATAATAAAAAAGCAGGCTGGAGAGATTCTAAAGATGGCAGCGTGAGTAGGGTGGTGGAAATCTCCTCCCAAAACCATACATACTTTGAAAATAGAGCGAATACAACTATTCCTAAAAGAGTGACCAGAAGATACAGTACAACAGCCAGACTACATCCATATCTGCGAGAACTCAACATCTCACGAAAAGGGCAAGATACGAAGGCATGACCCAGCGGGACCCAAGCACTCCCCCCAACCCAGCTCACTGGCGGGAGGAAAAGAATCAGAGTGGGGAGGGAGTGGAACCACAGGACTGCTAAATAACCATCCCTAGAAATCTGCACAGGGAGCACAGACACACATTGCATGGTGCACTGGATATTAGAGGAATGGAAAAACAAAATCCAAGACCAAGACTGCGAACAGTTACCACAGCCGGCTGCCCTGGGACAAAAGAAGAGCAGGCACTTTAAAAGTCTTAAAGGGACAAGGGTTTAACAGGTGGACAAAATCGTCCTGGCACACTCAGCACAGCAGGCTGGGAATTTTAAGGAACGTCAGGTGCCCTAACCCCCTGGGTGGCAACACAGCACCGAAGCCCCTCATGGCAATAAGCAGCCTGCCGTTCACTGTCCCCAGGCAGCACTACAAGTGAACCAGCTGATCCGCCATTGCTGCAGAGCAACTGGGGAGCAGCCCCTCCCACAGCAACCACACACAGGCTTCTACCAGTGCAAAGCTAACTCGACCAGACCCAGAGGCTCCACCTGCCCACAGTCGACCAACACAGACAGTGGAAATGGGTGCAGAGTCCAGAAGGCACAAAGGAGCTTTATTCTCGCGGTGAACATACACTGCTCACCTGCAACCCCCGGCACTGCCCTAGGCCATCCAAAGAGCTACTCTGCCCATGGCAGTTAAGGTGATCAACCCAGAGGCTGCCCCCTGCATGCAGCCAACTGTCACAGGCAGAGGAAGCTGGCACAGAATCAGGAAAGCACATAGGAGCTCTGTTCTCACGGAAAACATGCGCTGATTGCCTGCAACAACAGCCAGTGCCTGAGGCCATACCGAGGGCCGCCCCATCCACGGCAGCTCAGTGGATAAACCCAGAGGCTGCTCCCTGTGCGTGGTTGCCTGACACAGGCAGCAGAGATGGGCAAGGTGACCATCAAGCAGGAAGGGACTTTGTTCTCCCAGCTGACACATGTGCCACTCTCAAAAACTTCCATTGCCATGAAAAGGCAGAAAAACCTTGTTCAGTCCAAAATCCCTCAAACACCGGAGAGAAGGTCTGTTGAGACCAAAATCACCAAACTTCCTGAAAAATAATTCAAAATAAAAGTCATAAGCACGCTGTTGGAGCTACAGACAATATGCAAGAGCTAAGGGATGAATTCCAGAGGGAGATAACAGAAATGAAACAATGGAAGGATTTAAGAGCAGACAGGATGAGGTGCAACTGACTGTGAAATGAATAGAAATCAGAGAATAGGAATACAGAGAAGCTGAGGCACAGAGAGATAAAAGGATCTCTAGGAATGAAAGAATATTAAGAGAATTGTGTGACCAATACAAACAGAACAACATTTGTATAATAGGGGAACCAGAAGAAGAAGAGAGAGAAAAGGGATAGAAAGTGTCTTTGAAGATATAATTGCTGAAACCTTCCCCAAGCTGGGAAAGGAAATAGGCTCTCAGACCACGGAAGCCCACAGATAGGGACCCAAGGAGGACAACACCACGACATATAATATTTAAATGGCAAAGATCAAAGACAAGGACAGAGTATTAAAAGGAGCCACAGAGAGAAAAAAGATCACCTACAAAGGAAAACACATTAGGCTAACATCAGACTTCTCATCAGAAACCTTACAGGCCAGAAGAGAATGGCATGATATATTCAATGCAATGAAACAGAAGGGCCTTGAACCAAGAATATTGTATCCAGCAAGATTATCATTTAAATTTGAAAGAGAGATTAAACAATTTCCAGATAATCAAAAGTTGAGGGAATTTACCTCCCACAAACCATCTCTACAGTGTATTTTAAAGGGACCACTATAGATGGAAGTGCTCCTAAGACTACACAGATGTCACCAGAGAAAATAAAACCACAGCAAAGAAAGTAGACCAACCAAATACTAACTAAATGCAAAAAATCAGCTATCAACAAAATCAGTCAAGGGAAACACAAAAGAGTACAGAATTAAAAACCTAACATATAAAGAGTGGAGGAGGAAGAAAAGGAAGGGAGAGAACTAAAGAATCATCAGACTGTGTTTATAATAGCACAATAAGTAAGTTAAGTAAGATGGTGAGATAGTAAAGAAGGTACCTTGAACCTTTGGTAACCACGAATCCAAAGGCTGCAATGGCAATAAGTACATATCTATCAATAATCACCCTAAATGTAAATCGACTGAATGCACCAATAAAAAGACACAGAGTAATAGAATGGGTAAAAAAAAACAAGACCCATCTATATGCTGCCTACAAGAGATATACCTCAAACCCAGACATACACAGACTAACAGGCAAGGGATGGAAAAAGATATTTCATGCAAACAATAGGGAGAAAAAAGCAGGTGTTGCAGTACTTGTAGCAGACAAAATAGACTTCAAAACAAAGAAAGTAACAAGAGATAAAGAAGGGCATTACATAATGATAAAGGGCTCAGTCCAACAAGAGGATATAACCAATATAAATATCCATGCAAACAACACAGGAGCACCAAAATATGTGAAACAAATACTAACAGAATTAAAGGAGAAAATAGAATGCAATGCATTCATTTTAGGAGACTTCAACACACCACTCACTCCAAAGGACAGATCCACCAGACAGAAAATAAGGACACAGAGGCACTGAACAACACACTAGAACAGATGAACCTAACAGAAAACTGCAGAACTCTACACCCAAAAGCAACAATATAAACATTCTTCTCAAATGCACATGGAACATTTTCCAGAATAGACCACATACTAGGCCACAAAAAATAGCTTCGGTAAATTCAAAGAGATTGAAATTCTACCAATCAACTTCTCAGATCACAAAGGTATAAAACGAGAAATAAATTCTACAAAGAAAACAAAAATGTTCACAAACACATGGAGGCTTAACAACATGCTCCTAAATAATCAATGGATCAATGACCAAATTAAAACAGAGATCAAGCAATATATGGAGACAAATTACAACAACAGCACAAGCCCCAACTTCTGTGGGATGCAGCAAAGGCAGTTCTAAGAGGAAAATGTTGTGCTGGAGGAAGGAAAAAGAAGGACATGCAAACAGAACAGAGAGATGCCATAGGGGGAGAACAGACCAGACCCCAAGGTCCATGCCTTATATGGAAAGGGGACAGCTCTTCCTGAATTCCATCCTTCTGATGTGCCAACTAAGACCCAGATGTCAGCCTCCTCCCTCTTGGAAGGAAAAACGTTTCTAGTTATCTATTATGTCACCTTTAGCCAATCATACCTCTCCACACCCCCTAGGATAACTTGCCCACTCCTCCCCCTCCTAATCCCTTATAAGCCCCCACCTCTCTGACTGGGTGTGACTTCTCCGGCCTGTAATACCCAGGCTGTGGAACATCACCCGGGGGTGCATTCAAATAAACTACCTGGCCCTTTGTTGCGTCTCTTCGCCTGCTTATTACAGCTAAAATTTATCTTACAGAAAATATATAGCAATCCAGGCCTATTTAAAGAAGGAAGAACAATCCCAAATTTATAGTCTAAATTCACATTATTGAAACTGGAAAAAGAAGAAAAAATGCAACCCAAAGACAGCAGAAGGAGGGACATAATAAAGATCAGAGAATAAATAAATAAAATTGAGAAGAATAAAGCAGTAGAAAAAATCAATGAAACCAAGAGCTGGTTCTTTGAGAAAATAAACAAAATAGATAAACCCTAGACAGACTTATTAAGAGAAAAAGAGAATCTACACACATAAACAGGATCAGAAACGAGAAAAGAAAAATCATGATGGACCCCACAGAAATACAAAGAATTATTACAGAATACTATTAAAATATATATGCTAACAAACTGAATAACCTAGAAGAAATGGAAAACTTTCTAGAAAAATAAAATCTTCCAAGACTGACCAAGGAAGAAACAGAAAATCTAAATAGACCAATTACCAGCAAGGAAATTGATGCAGTAATCAAAAAACTACCCAAGAACAAAACCCCCGGGCCAGATGGATCCACAGCTGAATTTTTTCAGACACATAGAGATGACATAATACCCATTCTCCTTAAAGTTTTCAAAAAAATAGAAGAAGAAGAAATACTCCCAAACTCATTCTATGAAGTCAGCATCACTCTAGTACCAAAACAAGGCAAAGACAAGACACCACAAAAAAAAGAAAATTACAGACCAATATCCCTCATGGACATAGATGCAAAAATACTCAACAAAATATTAGCAAAGTGAATTCAAAAATACATCAAGAAGATCATACACCATGATCATGTGGGATTCATCTCAGGAATGCAAAGATGTTACAACATTCGAAAATACATCAACATCATCCACCACATCAACAAAAAGGACAAAAACCACATGATCATCTCCATAGATGCTGAAAAAGCATTCGACAAAATTCAACAGCCATTTATGATAAAAACTCTCAACATAATGGATATAGAGGGCAAGTACCTCAACATAATAAAGACCATATATGACAAACACACAGCCAACATCATACTTAACAGTGAGAAGCTGAAAGATTTTCCCAAGATCGGGAACAAGACAAGGATGCCCACTCTTCCCACTTTTATTCAACATAGTGCTGGAGGCCCTAGCTACGGCAATCAGACAACACAAAGAAATAAAAGGCATCCAGATTGGTAAGGAAGAAGTCAAACTGTCACTGTTTGCAGAGGACATGATATTGTACACAAAAAAAACTAAAGAATCCACTCAAAAACTACTAGAACTATTATCTGAATTCAGCAAAGTTGAAGGATACAAAATTAATACACAAAAATCAGTTGCATTTCCTATACACTAACAATGAACTAGAAGAAAGAGAAATCAGGGAAACAATTCCTTTCACAATTGCATCAAAAAGAATAAAATACCTAGGAATAAACCTAACCAAGGAACTGAAAGACCTATACCCTGAAAACTACAAGACACTCCTAAGAGAAATTTAAGAGGACCCTAACAAATGGAAACTCATCCCATGCTCTTGGCTAGGAAGAATTAATATTGTGAAAATGGCCATCCTGACTAAAGCTATATGCAGACTCAATGCAATCCCTATCAAAATACCAACAGAATTCTTCAATGAACTGGAACAAATAGTTCTAAAATTCATATGGAATCACAAAAGACCCCAAATAACTAAAGCAATCCTGACAGGGAAGAATAAATCAGGGGGGATCTTGCTTCCCAACTTCAAGCTCTACTACAAAGCCACAGTAATCAAGACAATTTGGTACTGGCACAAGAACAGACCCATAAACCAATGGAATAGAATAGAGAGTCCAGGTATTAATGCAAGCATATGTGGTCAATATACAATGAAGGAGCCGTGGATATACAATGGGGACATGACAGCCTCTTCAACAGCTGGTGTTGGCAAAACTGGAGAGCTACATGTAAGAGAATGAAACTGTATCATTGTCTAAGCCCATACACAGAAGTAAACTCAAAATGGATCAAAGACCTGAATGTAAGTCATGAAACCATGAAACTCTTAGAAAAAATCATAGGCAAAAATCTCTTGGAAATTATGTAATTGTAGATTAATGATACAAAAAAGTCTCTTGGACATAAACATGAGCAACTTCTCCATCAACATATCTCCCTGGGCAAGGGAAACAAAAGCAAAAATTAACAAGTGGGACTATATCAAGCTGAAAAGCTTCTGTACAGCAAAGTACACCATAAATAGAACAAAAAGGCATCATACAATATGGGAGAATATATTCATAAATGACATATCCAATAAGGGGTTGACATCCATAATATATAAGAGCTCATGCACTTCAACAAACAAAAAGCAAATAAGCCAATTAAAAAATGGGTGCAGGATCTAAACAGACACTTCTCCAAAGAAGAAATTCAGATGGCTAACAGGCACATGCAAAGATGCTCCACATCGCTAATCATCAGAGAAATGTAAATTAAAACTACAATCATATATCACCTCACACCAGTTAGGATGGCCAATATCCAAAAGACAAACAACAACAAATGTTGGCAAGGTTGTGGAGAAAGGGGAACCCTCCTACACTGCTGGTGGGAATGTAAATTAGCTCAACCATTGTGGAAAGCAGTATGGAGGTTCCACAAAAAACTAAAAATAGAAATACCGTTTGACCCAGGAATTCCACTCCTAGGAATTTACCCTAAGAATGCAGGAGCCCAGTCTGAAAAATACATATGCACCCTTATGTTTATCGCAGCAGTATTTATGATAGCCAAGAAATGAAAGCAACCTAAATGTCCATCACTGGATGAATGGATAAAGAAGATGTGGTACATATACTCAATGGAATATTATTCAACCATAAGAAGAAAACAAATCCTACCATTTGCAACAACATGGATGGAGCTAGAGGATATTATGCTCAGTGAAATAAGCCAGGCGAAGAAAGACAAGTATCAAATTACTTCACTCATTTGTGGAGTATAAGAACAAAGCAAAAACTGAAGGAACAAAACAGCAGCAGACTCACAGAACCCAAGAATGGACTAACAGTTACCAAAGGGAAAGGGACTGGGGATGATAGGTGGGAAGGGAGGGATAAGGGGTATAAGGAGCATTACAATTAGCACACATAATGTGGGCAGTGGGCACGGGGAAGGCAGTATAGCACAGAGAAGACAAGTAGTGACTCTATAGCATCTTACTACGTTGATCGACAGTGACTCTAATGGGGTATTTGGTGGGGACTTGATAATGGGGGGAGTGTAGTAACCATAATTTTACTCATGTAATTGTACATTAATGATACCAAAAAAATAAAAATAAAAAGGCTGATTTCCTCAGTCTTTTTATTGTTTTTAATTCTCTATAGCAATCATCCCTTTTTGCCTTACCTGTGGTGAGCCATTCCCACTCTCCCACCTCTCCGCTTGGTACAGCACTGAGTTTTTCTTTTTTCTACTGGTTCAAGATATCACTTTCATTAGATATCAATTTCCACTACTGGATTTTCTCTTCTATTTCATTGGTCTTTCTATTCATATGTTAGTTCCACTCTTAGGGCTTTATGTTTTAATATCTGATCATTCTGCTCCCCTATTTTCTTATTTTTCAAATTTTTGCAGCTTCTTTTTTCCATATGAATTTCAGAATCAGCTGTTTAGTTCCAATCCTCAACTTCTTTAAATTTGCAGTGTTTTCAGTTTAAGGTTTTCTTTTCAGCTGATAATTGAGACTTGTGGCTTCTGGGTTTAACTATAATTTTAATCTCATTTGAATTGGAATATTTGAAGCTTATAGTTTTTATTTTTCATTACAAAATCTTTCATCTGCCAAAGTTGGAGGAGATCACTCAATCATTTTATTTATTATGATTTTTAAATTTTTAATTTTTTGCTCTTAGACTAGGTGATCAACTCCTTTTTGTAAAAAATTAAAAAGGAAGAAACAGGTTTTGATAGATGTCATGTCCCCTTATTTCCATCTCTAATCCCTACGCAACCACTGATTCCTATCCTTCCCATCCTTGCTTCCTAGACACCAAGTTCTCCTTTCATGAGGCAACCTGTTGCCAGCTTTTTTTCAGAGGTAGTCTATGCATATACTAGCAGAGTACTTGGATATATTTTTCTTTATTCTCTTTTTCTATAAATGGTAGCACACTTTATGGCCTGTTCTGCACCATGCCTTTCTCACCTAACAGTATCTTAGGAAATCATTCCAAATTAGTGAATAAAAAGCTTTCTTCCCCTTCCTATGGCTACATAGTATTTCATTGAATAAATGTACCACAAAGTTCCACTATTGCTGCTCACTTAGGTTGTTTAAAGATCTACTGCTATTAAATATTGTATGATTCCATTTGTATGTAATTCTAAATATTGCAAGTTACTCCATAGTGACGGAAAGTAGATCAGTGGTTGCATAGGGATTAGAGATGGAAATAAGGGGATATGATATCTGTCAAAATTCACTGAATTACACACTTTTGATAGGTATAGTTTATTGTACCTAATAAAGTAGCTTTTAACAAATCTACTGCTATTACCAGTAATGCTGAATAACCTTAATGTATGTGGCCATTCTCTCATCTCCACCTGTTTTTTTCTCAATTAGTTATTATGATTTCACAGTATTTAATTTTGATTCCTTTTGAAAAGAATGATTTAGGTACAAAATCCGAAAAGATACTCATTTCATTTAGTTATTCATTTGTTTTTCATCTGTCTCCCTACTCCCAGAAGAGAATGGGACCCTTGTCTATTTCATTCACCACCTTATCTCCAGAACACAGAATGGTATTCAATACAGAGTAGGTGTTCAATAAAATTTCGGTTTTATTCAAAGAGCATTTAAATGTATATTTTCAGGCTTCAATACTAGGGATTCTGATTTAGTATGTATGTAATAGGTTCTGGGAATCTATACTTTTAATAAGCTCCCCAAGGCAATTCTGCTTTGTCAGCCAGGTTTAGAACAATGCTCTAATTCAGGCCACCCAAGTTCTCTAATCCAGGTAACTGCAGCAGCCTTCTTTCTCCTTCCTGCTGGCCACACCCCTTAAAATATTGCAGCATTATGCGAGGTTGTTTTCAAAGAGTGCAAAAACAATCCCTTCCCTCCTGAAGGCCTTTCTCAATGCGATTTTTTCAGCTCCTCCTATAAAGAGGCGGAGCCTATTTTTCTTGCCTTAAATCTGGTCTGGTTTTGTAACTTGCTTTGATCAAAAGAATGTAATGGAAATGATAACAGTTCAAGCAAGGCCTAAGCCCTAAGAGGCCTTGTGGTCTCCATTTATTGCTCTGTTGGAAGCTATGTGGGGGGAGAACTGAGGCACCCAGCCAAAAGCATCCATCAACACCTCAGACATATGAGGGAAGCCATGTAGGATCCTTCGGCCCTTGTGTGGTCATCCCAGCTAACTCCACACAGACAGGAGTCCAGCTGCCCCTGCCACGTTTTGCCCAAATTCCTACCCAACAGAATTGTGAGCAATTAAAGGGTACTTGTTTTGAGCCCCTAATTTTTGGAGTGGATTGTTAGTTATAGAGCACTGTAATGTAATGTAAAAGCAAATGTTATTACATTTGCTTTCAGGATAAAGTCCAAAGTCCTTAAAGGGCTTGAAAGGCCTGTGATGATCTGACCCCTGATCATCTATCCAACCTCACCTCCTGCTAACTAATGTGCCCCAATGCAGCAAACCTTACCTAAGCCCCTAGGCTTCAGTGGCTGTTTCACTGGGCTCCCGACTTTGGAGTAAGATAGCCCTGGGATTGTCCGAATTTTATGACCTTGGTTAAGTTACCAAAATGCTTTTGGTTTTATTTTTTATTTTATTTTTCCTGGTTTTATTTTTCTCATCTTTGAAATAAGACTAATAATAACACTCTTCACAAGGCACAAGACTGTTGTGTGAATTCACCAAGGTAAAGCATGACAAGCATTTAGGATAGCACCTAGCATATAGACAACACACAACATGTTAGTAATAATAGCTATATTGTCTTGTAACTCTGTTTATGTGTTTTCCCCTGTAGACTATAAGCTCTGTGAGGACAGCAGAGACCATTCTTTGTCCATTCTTATATCCCCAGTGTCAATAAATAATTGTTGGAAACATGAATGAAAGAATCAGCAATAGAGTAGATAAACTTATTTTTGATATGATATAAATGACCGAAACTGCTAAACATATGTCGATTGTTTAGCAATTGTTTAGCGACCTCTCATTCCTTAAAAACAGAGTTACAGGTGTTACCTAATGCTACAATGGTAATCCCTACACAATATTATATATCAATTATATCTCAAAGCTGGAAAAAAATTTAAAGAGAAGAACAGAGCTTCAGGCATTTGTTAGCTCTGCTTACTATAAAAATGTGGTGAAGTTGTCTCAGGATCCCAATTAGATAGGCTCATAGAGAATGCTGAACTTGATTCTTTGATAGTGGGGGTTTTTGTTCTGACTTCTCCTTCAGCATAAATGCTATAGGTGGGATCTCAGTTAATTCTTCCTCTGAAGGGGCCACACAAATCTCTTTATTTTGTTGTTTGTAAGGGCTTTGTCTTTAATGTGTATTATTTATCTGTTTATAATAAATTGAATTGTTGTGATTGGGGGGAAGGCACTTTAGTGGGGTTTTTTGTTTGCTTTTCGCAGTGGAAAAGCAACTTTCTCTTTAACATTTCTGCTTTACGCTTCTGCAAGGCTCTTCATTTTTGTTTTTGACGACCAGCAGGAACAACTGCTGGTCGTCAAGGAGATAGGCTCATTACTGCAATCTGAGAACTGAAAACATTCAGATGTGTCACATTATTAATTAATCTGCTGCATTATTTTTCCATCTTCTGTTCATACACAGTCTCTTGCTACCCTGGTTATTAACAAGTAGTATAATTTGTCCCTCAGAGGCCCTCAGAGGGACATAATGGTATTATTAAAAACAGAATTACAAAACAAGGCAGGAAAATATCATATATTTTATAACATCAGAGCCTACTTATAAAGTTAAATAATCCAGTGTTTTACGGCAATTTAATGGCAACTTACAACTTATTATGTAAAATGAAAAAAAATCCTATGAGATGGAAATTATTGTTTTTGTTTTTATGAAAAGAATCTTAACTTTTCCCACACTATAATCATTGTTCTCACTTCCTCTCCCTCTAATTTCTCTTGAACACACTTCTGTCCCTATTTCTATACCAAAAGTGTCCATCTAAGTCTCTGGTGGCCTCCATGTAACCAAATCCCTGTGGTCACTTCATTCCACATGAAAGACTCTCCCTTTGGCCTCTGGATTCTTTTCCTACCTCTCTGGTTATTCCTTATTAGTTTTTTTTTAATTTTTAATTTTGAAAAAAGTTAGGATTCACAAGAAGTTGCAAAAATACTATAGAGAGGATGCATGTACCTTTCATACTTTTCCCAAAGACAGCATCTGACATAACCATAGTATATAATCAAAACCAGGAATCTGACACTGGTATAATGAAACTACAGACATTATTTGGAATTCGCCAGTTTAGATGTGTTTATTTTGAAGGGTGGGTTATTGTATAGATTTACATAACCACCAACACAATCAGGACACAGAACTACTTTATGGCCACAAAGAAAATCCTCCCTTCATAGCCATACCTTATGCCTAGCCCTTGACAGCCAGTAATCTTTATTCATCACTGGAGTTTTGTATTTCGAGAGTATTACATAAATGGAATCTTTTGAGACTAGCATTTTTTCCTTTAGCATAGTACCCTCGTAACACGGATTGGGGGGAAATTTCAAGCTGTTATGTATATCAAGAGTACATTCCTTCTTCTGGATAAGCAGCATTCCATTGAATGGATATACCACAGTTTGCTGATCTACTTGCCTATTAAAAGGCTTTGGCTTTTTAGTGTTTTTGACAATTAGAAATAAAGTTGCTATGAATGTTACCTATAGGTAGTGTGTTGTCTCTCTATGGATGCTTTCGAGATTTTTTCCTTGTCATTAGTTTTCAGAAATTTGATTATGATGTGTCTGATTATGAATTTCTTTGGGTTTATCCTGTTAGGATTTGCTCAGCTTCTTGAATTTTTAGGTTTATGTCTTTTACTAAATTTTGTTACTGTCTTCAAGGTCCCTAATGCTTTGTTCATTATTTTTCAATCTGTTTTCTCTATCTTGTTTATATTGGATAATTTCTTTTGATCTGTTTTTATGTTCACTGGTTCATTTTTCTGAAATTTCGATTCTGCTATTGAGCCCATTGAGTGAGTTCTTAACTTCAGTTATTTTATTGTACAGTTCTAAACTTTCCATTTGGTTCATTTCTATATATTTCATTTTTTGCCGAGACTTCCTATTTTTTCACTTGTTTCAAGGGTATTCATGATTGCTTGTTAGAGCACATTTATGAGAGCTGCTTTAAAACTGTCAAATAATTTCAACATCTGTATTATGTCAGTGGTGGAAACTGTTGTATCTTCTCTTTCCAGTTGAAATTTTTATGGAGCTTGGTGTGATGTGTAATTTTTGCCATATACTGTACATTTTGAGTATTATTTTACGAGACTCTGGCTCCTATTCATATCTTCTATTGTAGCAAGCAATGAACTTGTTTAGGTTAAGACACACATCTTGACCTACTTTTGTGGGTTGTGGTCCAAATATTCAACTAGTTTCAAAGCCTTTGTAGGACTGTGTTGGTCTGCTCATGTGTGTGCTAACCAGAGGTCACTCTGAAAGCTGGGTAGTATTCCAGACAGTGTTTAAATCTGAAACTTTTTTCTGTGTTGTTTCTGGCAAGTTTCATGAATGGGCTGCTCAGAGGTCTGTCCAGGATTTAATAATTTTTTAAATAATTTTCTTTAGTTCCCTTCTATCAGTAATCCTTCTTCTACTTTCTAGTTGGGAGGGGAAAGGGTGTGCCTTTATTGTGGTGCTCACCTGGAATCAAGCAGGTGTCATCAAAATGTTTCTGTTCTGTTGAGCCACCCATTTCCTGGTCCTTTGTCAAGAGAGAATGAGCTTTATTTGGGGTCTTTTTTGTCCATTAACATTTCTGGATTACGGGCCTCTCCAGTGCCCAGGCCATGATACATAGGAGATAAAATTAAAAAGACCCACAGAAATCACCACTGGATTGCTTCTTAGGTCCTGAGGTTCCCAATCGTCTACCTTCTTTTCTCTACCTTTCAGAGTCTTTTAATTGTTGCTTTACCAATTTTTTCCAGGCTTTTTTAAAACTAATTGCTTGAATAGGGTATAAGTTGCTTACTCCATCTTGTCTGAAATGGAAAGCCCATTATCAGTTTTTGTTGCTGGTTCTTCCTCATATTCCCCAAGGCTCCCTCTTCAGACCTTTCTTTTCTAGATCCTTGGTTAATCTCATCAAATACTGTGACTTTAATTACTATAACAAGTCACTCTCAAATAAATACCTGCAAACATGAGTGCTCTCCTGAACCCCATATTCACATATTCAAGCACCTTAGATGTGTTAATAGATACCTCAAACCAAGCATCACTAGAACCAAATTCATTATTTTTCTGTCTGAACTTACTCCATCCTCATTCTTCCCCATCTTAGTAAATAGCAACCTTATTCTGTCAGGTACTTAGATAACCTTTGATTCCTCTCTCTTTCTCTACCTCAGTCTAATCCATCAGTCCATCTTGTTGACTCTACCTTTATAATGAAACAAAAACCCAACTCATTATTTCCACAGCTACCTTCCTGGTCCAACCCAATATCACCTCTTACCTAGATGATTGGAATAGCCTTCTAACTAGTTGTCCTGCTTCCATTCTTGCCTTCCCTACATCATTCTGTTCTCCACTCCAAAGTAACCCTTTTTACATGTAAATGAGATCATGTCACACCTCTGCTCAAAACTTCCTGAGTCAAACTCAAAGCCCATATCATGTTCCTACCTGATCTGGTGCTGCCTTCCTTCTTGCCTAGACCTCCTGCCAATCTTCTTACTGTACTCTACCCACACTTGCTTTTGTGCCATTCTGAGAATGTGCCAAACATTCCCCTGCCTTTGGGCGCCAGCATTTGCTGTTTCATCTGCCTGGAATGCATATTTGTTTTGGAAAATCAGATGGTCTGGCCCCTCACTGCCCTCAGGTTTCTGCTCAAGTGTCTCCTTATCAGGGAGCCACTCCCTGATCACCCTGTCTAAAATACTACCCCTGCCTCTCCCTGTCTGTTTGCCCTGACTTATTTTATTCTCCTGAGCATTTGTCACAGTTATCTATTGCACAGCAAACCACCCCAAAGTTTAGTGGCTTAAAACAACAACCACTTTATTTTTCACAGTTTTGTGGGATGGCTATCCAAGCATTCTGGAGCCTCAGCTGGGATGGACATAATGGCTTGGAGCTTGTCTCATATGTATAGGACGTCACTTCTTGCTGTTATCTGGGTTCCTCTGTTTCTCCTCCATAATGGACTTGCCATGTGGCTAGCTTGGGATTCCTCAGAAAGGTGATCTCAGGGGAGTTGGATTTCTTACATGTGGCTATCTTTTCCCTTAGATAAAGGAGAAATTGCCAGGATTTGTAAAAGCTAGACCCAGAACTGATATGACAACACTTCTGCAACATACTCTTGGTCAAGGAAAGGAACAAGGCCAGCCCAGATAGGAGAGAGAAAATAGACTCCACCATTTGGTGGGAAGAACAGCATGCCTGTATAGGGAGGGCATGAATTGATGATGTCCATGGCTATATTAGAAGGTTATTTACCACAGCACTTATCACCACCTAACATTATTCATATTTGTTTACACCTCTAGGGTGTAAGCTCCATTAGAACAAGAAGTTGTCTGTTAAGTTCACTATTATATCCCCAGTGCCCAAAACAGTACCTGGCATATAGTAGATACTCAATAATTATTTTGTTAGTTAATTATGTTCAAGAGCTTAAGTTAGGTGACTCCTTACTCAAAAAAAAAAGAAAACAGAATTACTAGCCCTATAATGCTAAGGTCTTCTGATACCTGGTCCAACATTTTACTATATATCTTTAATTACAAACTCACAACACAAAGGGAAGTCTACAGATTTTACCTGTAGTGAAAACATATACCCTGTAACAGAGGTGGTGTTCTCAGAGGTCCATGGACCTGGAAAGAGCACTCTACTGCCCATGCCAAAGCTTTAGGATATTACATGGTTGTTATATAAGCCTCCCCTTCATCAAAGTAACATCCAGAGTCAATGGGAACTTTTCCTGGCCTAGAAAATAAGCCAGTTATAGTCCCTACTCATTCTTAACCTTTCAAGAGGTCCCAGAGCTTCTAAGACAATTAAAGCCAAGGAAAGAGGCTATATAAGATATTTGTAGGTGAGATGGTAGGTGAACAGTAACTGAGTCAGCCAGTTAATTGAGTTCCAAGAGGCATGGGATTTTGTATACACATGCCAAGTGTACTGTGGATCCCGCCCACAGCTCTGACACAAGAAGCAGCCCTTGGGAAGGCACTATTCAGCCAGATGATGACCCACAAACCATATGTGTTTAGATAGAAGGCTAGGTACTCATCTGGCCCAAACACAACACATCAATAGATGGGCCAGCAATCTAGGGTTTCACGTGTCAAGAGAAGATTAGCTGGGTCATATTCCACTCAGAGGAATTTAAGTGGGAAATGTCAAAATAATTGGACTATTAATGGCTCTGATGGGTTGTGTATAAGGAGAAATGAGAAAGGAGAAATGAATAATGAAAGAAACTATGAGGTACTGAAAAATAAAGATTGAGGGGGAAAACTGGTAGTCAGATAGAAATAAGCAGACATGCAGAGAGTACCTTAAGCATAACAAGAGCAGAGCGCTAGGATGAAGGGCTACCAACTCCTGCTGTCCCTCCTGCCATCTTAGATTTCTCCCACCCTAACCTCCAATAGAAGCCTTAGGTTAATGCTTTAATACTGGGTTTGGAAGGAGCTTTTCCTATGTTCATAAACAATGCATGAGGAACTTTTTTGTTATTATGACTATGATAATTAATTCTGTGATCTTTTCTGCTTATTTTCTAACCCTGCTAAGAACCAGAAGAGGAGAAAAAAGGTTTATCCTCTTGGTATAGTTCCCAGGAGTTAGGAAAGAAAGTGCAAGTCAGACTGTATCCAGTAAACTTCAAGCCAACAAAGAGAAATATGGGATAAAAATAAAGTTTAGGCTTGTTGGATTATAGACAATTGTATTTACTTGATTCAGTTCTTCCCTTTTAGTGACTCTTAAGGTGATAATACCCCTACAGAGCTACAGAGGGAGAAAATACACTCCTTTCATAGGTGATATGAGAGGATTTTTCCCTGGCCATTCCACAAGAGAACTCTGGCTACCATTGTAACTGTAATGCCAATGGCCCAGAGGTCAAGCAGAGATGCTTTTGTGCATGGAATGCTGATTCCCAGAAGAGCTGGCTCTGGACTGGGATATGTGTACTCAGTTCCTCTTCCCTCAAACTTCCTCCTTTTGCAAACACCTCAGAGATGTTGGGAAAGGAGTGGCTATTAATCAGTGATGAACCCAAGTCTTCTGGGTCTTGTCACTCTGAATAACAGCATATTCTGCCTTTTGTTGATGCTCAAAATAAATCTACTAAGATTCAAAAGTTCAAAATCATTTTCAAACCTCAGCTTAGAAAACTGAGCAGGGAAAAATTCTCTATTTTATATCTACTAGAGAATGCTACAATATTATGGAGTAGAAATAGCTAATTGATCAATATACACCAGAAATCTAGGGTTTTCTAGAGTTATAAAGGCAGAGATGGGGATAAGACACAACTGTCAACAAGTATAGACACACACACACACACACACACACACACACACACACACACACCATAAAGCCGCTATGAGAGAAAGGTCTCTGTGGGGTCACTCAAACTGAGGTAGTCATCACAGGCCTCCCATTGCCAGCTCCCACTTCTGACACCCAGGACAAGAAAGTGGGAAGCTGGGAACAGGGAAGCTTCTGAGGCAACAAAGGTATGGGCTACCTGGCTCCAGGGCCCTCTTCCCATTTCTACCCACACTGCCCCTTGGGAATGCATGCCATCTTCTTGTGGTATCACCGTGCATCTTTTCCCTTGGGCATTAGTTTGCTGGGACTGCCATAATAGAATACCACAGAGTGGGTAGCTTAAACAACAGAGCTGTATTTTCTGATTTCTGGAGACTGGAAGTCCAAGATCAAGGAGTCAAGTGTCTCCTGAGGTCTCTCTCTTTGGCTTGCAGATGGCCACCTTCTCATTTTGCCCTCCCATGGTCTTTCTTCTGTGCAGGAACATGTCTGTATCCTAATCATCTCTTCTCATATGGAGACAGTCCTATTAGATTAGGGCCCACTAATACGACCTCATTTTACCTAATTACCTCTTTAAAAGCCCAATCTCCAAATAGAGTCAGATTCTAAGGTACTGGGATTTATGAGTTCAACATTATGAATTTAGGGGAGATGAAATTCAGCCCCTAACACGTTGCAGGAGTGTTTATTTCATGCAAGGATGTCAGAACCCTCCTGCTACCTACTTCTTGACTCAAGACCAGCAGCTTCCCAGCCCTGAAGCAAGAGTGTGAGGGGCCTTTTTGTGGTTTGTCAAAGTTAAAACCCTCTTAATTCTTGTTGATGTGTGGATCAAATTCAGCTTTGGCTCTCTGAATTGGATAATTGAGAACCTTGTTGTTCCAGACCTGGGTGACTCCAATTAAGAATTGCTTATGGGAAAGGACACCAATGATCCCAAGAAGGAACTACCTGGGAAAAAAAGGAGAAATTGGAATGAAAACTGGACCTACCACTACAAGGTAAAGTTCAGTGAGACTGAGGCTTGCAGGTGTAGTGTTCCATGGGGGAGAATGCTCACATGTGAATGTGAACCACTGGAGCCATAGACTTTGAGCCCATGGGGCAGACATCACTGAGGCCTGTACAGGGACCCACCCAAGTGTGAGCAGCCTTGCAGAGAGGATAAATGTCCACGTGACTGGGCCAGACCAGACATCAAAAGCCACTCTGGGGAACTTTGGAAACATGAGCAGCAGGAAATGGACTCTACTTTCCAGTTCTTTTCTGGAGGCATCTTATATCGTAGTTTAGAGCAAGCTCAGATCCCTCTTGCCAGGGGTCAAAGCCCAGCTTAGCCACTTACTATATAGCCTTGGACAGGTTATTCTCTGTACTTCAATTTCCTCATCTGCAAAATGGGGATAATAATAATAGTTCCTCCTCATAGAGTCTTCAGGAAGATTAAATCACTTAATAACTTGGAATTGTGTTTGGTATATTAAGAGTTCAATAGGTAATAGTTCTTATTACTATAACTGGTTTCATAGTTTTTATTATTTCTACCTAGGTTGTAGCACACAGGACAAATGCCCTTCGATCTGAGTAAGCTTCAGGATTCTTGAAAGAGGAGAGCCCAAAACTGGAATGCCTGCTTATAAGGACAGAGGAAAGTTCACTAAAGTAACTGAAAAATAATTTTAAGGTGTCATTTTGACTTAATCTGGTAAAGTAGATTATACCTATAATCCATACCCATTTTGACTTTGAAAAAAATAATAATAAAATAATAATCTCACAGATGGACCTACAGACATCTACAAAACTCTCCACCCAAAAGCAGCAGGATACACATTCTTCTCAAGTGCACATGGAACATTTTCCAGAATAGACCACATACTAGGTCACAAAAAGAGCATAAGTAAATTCATAAAGATTGAAAATGTACCAACCAGTTTCTCAGACCACAAAGGTATGAAACTAGAAATAAATTATGCAAAGAAAATGAAAAAGCCCACAAACTCATGGAGGCTTAACAACATGCTCCTAAATAATCAATGGATCAATGACCAAATTAAAACAGAGATCAAACAATATATGGAGACAAATGGCAACAATAATTCAACACCGCAAAATCTGTGGGATGCAGCAAAAGCCATGCTAAGAAGGAAGTATATTGCAAAACAAGTCTACCTCAAGAAAGAACAATCCAATATGAACAGTCTAAACTCACAATTAATGAAACTAGAAAAAGAAGAAGAAATGAGGCCCAAAGTCAGTAGAAGAAGGAACATAGTAAAGATTAGAGCAGAAAAATAAAATTGAGGAGAATTAAACAATAGAAAGAATCAATGAAAGCAGGAGCTGGTTCTTCGAGAAAATAAACAAAATAGATAAACCCCTAGCCAGAATTATGAAGAAAAAAAGAGAGTCTACACACATAAACAGAATAAAAATGAGAATGGAAAAATCACTATGGACACCACAAAGAATTATTAGAGAATAATGTGAAAAATTATATGCTAACAAACTGGATAACCTAGAAGAAATGAACACCTTTTTAGAAAAATAAAACCTTCCAAGGCTGACCCAAAAAGAAACAGAAAATCTGAACAGAACAATTACTAGCAATGAAATTGAATTTGTAATAAAAAAACTACCTAAGAACAAAACACCTGGACCAGATGACTTCACCACTGAACTTATCAAACATTTAGTGAAGACCTATTATCCATCCTTCTTAAAGTTTTCCAAAAAGTAGAAGAGGAGGGAAGAATTCCAAACTCTTTCTATGAGGCCAGCATCAATCTAATACCAAAAGCAGGCAAAGACACCACCAAAAAAGAAAATTACAGACCAATATCCCTGATGAAAATAGATGCAAAAATACTAAAAAAAAATTAGCAAACAGAGCCAAGATGGCAGCATGAGTAGGACAGCAGAAATCTCCTCCCAAAAACATATATATTTTTGAAAATACAACAAATACAACTATTCCTAAAAGAGAGACCAGAAGACACAGGAACAGCCAGGCTATATCTACACCTGCGAGAACCCAGCGCTTCACGAAGGGGATAAGATACAAGCTGTGGCCCAGCAGGCCCCAAGTGCCCCTCACACCAGCTCCCCAGTGGAAGGAGAGGAGTCAGAGTGGGGAGAGAGAGGGAGCCCAGGACTGCTGAATACCCAGCCCTAGCTATCCACACCAGGAGCACAGATACACAATGCATGGTGTGATGGATACTAGGGAAATGGGACAGTGAAATCTGTGAGTGAGTCCCCACAGCCGGCACCCCTGTAACAAAAGAAAAGCGAGTGCTTTTTGCAAGTCTTAAAGGGACAGGGGCCTCACAGCTGGATGGCAGCATGCTGGCGCACACAGCCCAGCAGCTGGGAAACCCAGGGAACTCCAGGTGCACAAACCCCATGGGCGGCAGCGCAGCTTGGAGGCCCCTCATGACAATAAACAGCCTCCTGACCATTCCCCTTCAGGCATGGCCCCACCATAGTGGAGCAGGAGCCTGAAAGCAGCAACTGCCACAGCAACCACGTGGAGCTCCACAGCGGCCCGGGCAAGAATCAGAGACCCCATCTGCACGCAACTGCCCAACACAAGCCGCGAGGGGTCACTGTTCTCCAAGGAGAGGAACCAAGGAGCAAACAGGAAGGGATTTTGTTCTCCCAGCTGACATACGTCCGATCTTCCCATCACTATGAAAGGGCAGAAGAATTTGATTCATACCAGAATAACACAGACATCCCCCCTGAGAGGGAACCTGGAGAGAGAGACCTAACCAATCTTCCTGAAAAAGAATTCAAAATAAAGGTCATAACCATGCTGATGGACTTGCAGAGAAATATGCAAGAGCTAAGGAGGGAGAATACAGAAATAAAACAATCTCTGGAAGGACTTAAAAGCAGAATGGATGACATGCAAGAGGCCATTGATGGAATAGAAATAAGAGAACAGGAACACAGAGAAGCTGATGCAGAGAGAGATAAAAGGATCTCCAAGAATGAAAGAATATTAAGAGAAATGTGTGACCAATCAAAATGAAACAATATTCGCATTATAGGGGTACCAGAAGAGGAAGAGAGAGAAAAGGGGATAGAAAGTGTCTTTGAAGAAATAATTGCTGAAAACTTCCCCAAACTGGGGGAGGAAACAGCCTCTCAGACCACAGAAGCACACAGAACTCCCAACACAAGGGACCCAAGGAGGACAACACCAAGACACATAATAATTAAAATGGCAAAGATCAAAGACAAAGAGTATTAAAGGCAGCCAGAGAGAGAAAAAAGGTCACCTACAAAGGAAAACCCATCAGGTTATCATCAGAGTTCTCAACAGAAACCTTACAGGCAAGAAGAGAATGGCATGGCATATTTAATACAATGAAACAGAAGGGCGCTGAACCAAGGATACTGTATCCAGCATGATTATCATTTAAATAAGAAGGAGAGATTAAATAATTCCCAGATGAGCAAAAGTTGAGGGAATTTGCCTCACACAAACCACCTCTACAGGGTATTTAGAGGGACTGCGCTATATGGAAGCACTCATCAAGCTGAACAGATGTCACCAGAGAAAATAAAATCACAGCAAAGAAAGCGGAACTATCAAATACTAACTAAAGGCAAAAATTAAAAACAACTACCCACAAAAAGAGTCAAAGTAAACAAAAAAGAGCACACACACACACACACAAAAAAAAAAAAAACACCTAACATATAAAGAATGGAGGAGGAGGAATACGAAGGGAGAGAAATAAAGAATCATCAGACAGTGTTTATAATAGCTCAATAAGCAAGTTAAGTTAGACAGTAAGATAGTAACGAAGCTAACCTTGAACCTTTGGTAAACATGAAGCTAAAGCCTGCAATGGCAATAAGTACATATCTTTCAATAATCACCATAAATATAAATGGACTGAATGTCCCAATCAAAAGGCACAGAGTAATAGAATGGATAAAAAAGCAAGACCCATCCATATGCTGCTTACAAGAGACTCACCTCAAACCCAAAGATATGCACAGACTAAAAGTCAAGGGATGGAAAAAGATATTTCATGCATACAACAAGGAGAAAAAAGCAGTGTTGCAGTACTAGTATCAGACAAAATAGACTTCAAAACAAAGAAAGTAACAAGAGATAAAGAAGGACATTATATACTGATAAAGGGGTCAATCCAACAAGAGGATATAACCATTATAAATATATATGCACCCAATACAGGAGCACCAACATATGTGAAACAAATACTAACAGAATTAAACGAGGAAATAGAATGCAATGCATTCATTTCAGGAGACTTCAACACACCTCTCACTCCAAAAGACAGACCAACCAGACAGAAAATAAGTAAGGACACAGAGGCACTGAACAACATACTAGAACAGATGGACCTAATAGACATCTACAGAACTCTACATCCAAAAGCAACAGGATGCACATTCTTCTCAAGTGCACATGGAACATTCTCCAGAATAGACCACATACTAGGCCACAAAAAGAGCCTCAGTAAATTCCAAAAGATTGAAATTCTACCAACCAACTTCTCAGACCACAAAAGTATAAAACTAGAAATAAATTGTACAAAGAAAGCAAAAAAGGCTCACAAACACATTGAGGCTTAACAACATGCTCCTAAATAATCAATGGATCAGTGACCAAATCAAAATAGAGATCAAGCAATATACGGAAACAGATGACAACAATAACATAAAGCCCCAACTTCTGTGGGATGCAACGAAAGCAGTTATAAGAGGAGAAAGTATATAGCAATCCACGCATATTTAAAGAAGGAAGAACAATTCCAAATGAATAGTCTAAAGACACAATTACTGAAATTGGAAAAAGAAGAACAAATGAGGCCTAAAGTCAGCAGAAGGAGGGACATAATAAAGATAAGAGAAGAAATAAATAAAATTGAGAAAAATGAAACAATAGAAAAATATCAATGAAACCAAGAGCTGGTTCTTTGAGAAAATAAACAAAACAGATAAGCTCCTAGCCAGACTTATAAAAAGAAAAAGACAATGTACACACATTAACAGAATCAGAAACGAGAAAGGAAAAATCATGACGGACCCCACAGAAATACAAAGAATTATTAGAGAATACCACAAACATCTATATGTTAACAAACTGGAAAACCTAGAAGAAATGGACAACTTCCTAGAAAAAAACAACCTTCCAAGACTGACCAAGGAAGAAACAGAAAAGCTAAACAGACCAATTACCAGCAAAGAAATTGAATCTGTAATAAAAAAACTACCCAAGAGCAAAACTCCGAGGCCAGATGGATTTACTGCAGAGTTTTATCAGACATACAGAGAATATATAATACCCATTCTCCTTAAAGATTTCCAAGAAATAGAAGAGGAGGGAATACTTCCAGACTCATTCTATGAAGGCAGCATCACCCTAATACCAAAACCAGGCAAAGACCCTATCAAAAAAGAAAATTACAGACCAATATCCCTGAAGAGCATAGATGCAAAAAAACTCAACAAAATATTAGCAAACTGAATTCAAAAATACATCAAGAGAATCATACACCATGATCAAGTGGGATTCATCTCAGGGATGCAAGGATGTTACAACATTCGAAAATCCATCAACATCATCCAACACAGAAACAAAAGGAAGGACAAAAATCACATGATCATCTCCATAGATGCTGAAAAAGCATTCAACAAAAGTCAACAGCCATTCATGATAAAAACTCGCAGCAAAATGTGTATAGAGGGCAAGTACCTCAACATAATAAAGACCATATATGAAAAACCCACAGCCAATATCATACTGAACAGCGAGAAGCTGAAAGCTTTTCCTCTAAGATCAGGGACAAGACAGGGATGCCCACTATCCCCACTGTTAATCAAGATAGTACTGGAGGTCCTAGCCATGGCAATTAGACACAACAAAGAAATACAAGGAATCCAGATTGGTAAAAAAGAAGAAAACTGTCACTATTTGTAGATGACATGATATTGCACATGAAAAACCCTAAAGACTCCACTCCAAAACTACTAGGGCTGATATCAGAATACAGCAAAGTTGCAGGATTCAAAATAAATACACAGAAATCTGAGGCCTTCCTATACACTAACAATGAACTAATAGAAAGAGAAACCAGGAAAACAATTCCATTCACAATTACATCAAAAAGAATAAAATACCTAGGAGTAAACCTAACCAGGGAAGTGAAAGACCTATACACCAAAAACTATAATACATTCTTAAGAGAAATTAAAGAGGACACTAATAAATGGAAACTCATCCAATGCTCTTAGCTAGGAAGAATTAATATTGTTAAATGGCCATCCTGCACAAAGCAATCTCCAGATTTAACGCAATTCCAATCAAATTACCAACAGCATTCTTCAACAAACTGGAACAAATAGTTCAAAAATTCACATAGAACCACCAAAGACCCCAAATAGCCAAAGCAATCCTGAGAAGGAGGAATAAAGTGGGAGGGATCTTGTACTCCAACTTCAAGCTCTGCTATAAAGCCACAGTAATCAAGACAATTTGGTACTGGCACAAGGGCAGAGCCACAGACCAATGGAACAGAACAGAGTCTCCAAACATTAACGCAAACATATATGGTCAATTAATATACAATAAAGGAGCCATGGACATACAATGGGGAAATGGCAGTCTCCTCAGCAGATGGTGCTGGCAAAACTGGACAGCTACATGTAAGAGAATGAAACTGTATCATTGTCTAACCCCATACACAAAAGTAAATTCAAAATGGATCAAAGACTTGAATGTCAGCCATGAAACCATAAAACTCTTAGAAAAAAACATAGGCAAAAATCTCTTGGACATAAACATGAGTGACTTCTTCATGAATATATCTCACTGGGCAAAGGAAACAAAAGCAAAAATGAACAAGTGGGACTACATCAAGCTGAAAGTCTTCTGTACATCAAAGAACACCATCAATAGAACAAAAAGGCATCCTACAGTATGGGAGAATATATTCATAAATGAAAGATCCGATAAAGGGTTGACATCCAAAATATATAAAGAGCTCATGCACCTCAACAAACAAAAAGCACACAATCCAATTAAAAAATGGGCAGAGGAGCTGAACAGACAGTTCTCCAAAGAAGAAATTCAGATAGCCAACAGACACATGAAAAGGTGTTCCACATTGCTAGTCTTCAGAGAAATGCAAATTAAAACCACAATGAGATATCACCTCACACCAGTAAGGATCCCCACCATCCAAAAGACAAACAACAACAAATGTTGGCGAGGTTGTGGAGAAAGGCGAACCCTCCTACACTGCTGGTAGGAATGTAAATTAGTTCAGCCATTGTGGAAAGCAGTATGGAGGTTCCTCAAAATGCTCAAAATAGAAATATCATTTGACCCAGGAATCCCACTTCTAGGAATTTACCCTAAGAATGCAGCAGCCCAATTTGAAAAAGACAGATGCACCCCTATGTTTATCGCAGCACTATTTACAATAGCCAAGAAATGGAAGCATCAGTAGATGAATGGTTAAAGAAGATGTGGTACATATACACAATGGAGTATTATTCAGCCATGAAAAGAAAACAAATCCTACCATTTGCAGCAACATGGATGGAGCTAGAGGGTATTATGCTCACTGAAATAAGCCAGGCAGAGAAAGACAAGTATCATATGATTTCACTCATCTGTGGAGTACCAGAACAAAGGAAAAACTGAAGGAAAAAAACAGCAGCAGAATCACAGAACCCAAGAATGGACTAATTGTTACCAAAGGGAAAGGGACTGGGGAGGATGGGTTGAAAGGGAGGGAGAAGGCCATTGAAGAAGAAAGGGGGCCTTATGATTAGCATGTATAATGTGGGGGAGGCATGGGGGGGAGGCTATGCAACACAGAGAAGACATGTAGTGACTTTACAGCATCTCACTATGCTGATGGACAGTGACTAATGGGGTATGTGGGGGGGACTTGGTGAAAGGGGAAGTCTCATAAACATAATATTCCTCATGTAACTGTAGATTAATGATACAAAAATAAAATAAAACCAAAAAAAAGGACCATGGGACTAGAAAAAAATACTTTGCTTTCTCTACTTAATACCTATCAAAAATAATTTGACCAGATATGCATGGGTCTATTTCTTTCCTCGCTATTCTGTAACATTGATGTATTTGTCCTTTTACCAATGTCACACTGTTTTGATTTCCTCAGCTTTATGGTAACACTTTTTTTCCAAGGTTATTTTGAGTGTTCTATGTGCTGTGTAGTTCCATAAAAATTTTGGGGTCAGCTTGTCAGTTTCCATAATAAAGCTTTCTTGAGATTTTGAAAAAAAAATAGCAAACGGAATTCAAAAATACATCAAAAAGATCATCCATCATGACCAAATAGAATTCATTCCAGGTATGCAAGGATGGTATAATATTACACAAACCATCAACATCATCCACCACATCAACAAAAAGAAGGACAAAAACCACATGATTATCTCCAAAAATGCTGAAAAAGCATTTGACAAAATTAAACATACATTCATGACAAAAGCTCTCAACAAAATGGGTATAGAAGGCAAATACCTCAACATAATAAAGGCCATATATGACAACCCACAGCCAACATCATATTTAACACTGCGAAGCTGAAAGCCATTCCTTTAACATCGGGAACAAGACAAGGATACACACTCTCTCCACTTTTATTCAGCATAGTTCTGGAGGTCTTCACCACAGCAATCAGACAACACAAAGAAATACAAGGCATCCAGATTGGTAAGGAAGAAGACAAACTGTCACTGTTTGCAAATGACATGATATTGTACATAAAAAAACCCCAAAGACTCCACTCCAAAACTACTAGATCTAATATCTGAATTCAGCAAAGTAGCAGGATACAAAATCAATACACAGAAATCTGTTGCATTCCTATACAGTAATGATGAACTGGGAGAGAGAGAAATCAGGAAAACAATTTCATTTACAATTGCACCAAAAAGAATAAATACCTAGGAATAAACCTAATGAAGGAAGTGAAAGACCTATACCCTGAAAACTACAAGACACTCCTAAGAGAAATTAAAGAAGATACCAATAAATGGAAAAACATCCTGTGCTCATGGATAGGAAGAATTAATATTGTCAAAATGGGCATCCTGCCTAAAGCAATCTACAGATTCAATGCAATCCCTATCAAAATACCAAAAGCATTCTTCAACCAACTAGAGAAAACAGTTCTACAATTCATATGGAACCGCAAAAGGCCCCAAATAGCCAAAGCAATCCTGACAAGAAAGAATAAAGCTGGGCAGATTATGCTCCCTGACTACAAGCTCTACTACAACTCCACAGTAATCAAGACAATTTGGTACTGGCACAAGAACAGACCCATAGACAGATGGAACAGACTATAGAGAGCCCAGATATAAACCCAAGCATATATAGTCAATTAATATATGATAAAGGAGTCATGGACATATAAGGGAGAAATGACAGCTGCTTCAACAACTGGCATTGGCAAAACTGGACAACTACATGCAAGAGAATGAAACTGGATTATTGTCTATCCCCATACACAAAAGTAAACTCGAAATGGATCAAAGACCTGAATGTAAGTCATGAAACCATAAAACTCTTAAAAGACAACATAGGCAAAAATCTCCCAAATATAAACATGAGCAACTTTTCTCTGAATGCATCTCCTTGAGCAAGGGAAACAAAAGCAAAAATGAATACATGGGACTACATCAAACTAAAAAGCTTCTGTACAGCAAAGAACACCATCAGCAGAACAAAAAGGCATCCTACAGTATGGGAAAATATATTTGTAAATGACATATCTGACAAGGGGTTAACTTCCAAAATATATAAAGAACTCACACGCCTCAACACCCAAAAGGCAAAGAACCTGATTAATAAATCGGCAGAGTATGTGAACAGACAATTCTTCAAAGAAGAAATTCAGATGGCCAACAGGCACATGAAAAGATGCTCCACATAACTATAAGGGAAACGCAAATAAAAAACGCAATGAGATATCACCTCACACCAGTTAGGATGGCCTGTATCTAAAAGACTAAGAACAACAAGTGCTGGCAAGGATGTGGAGAAAGGAGAAGCCTCCTACACTGCTGGTGGGAATGTAAGCTAGTTCAACCATTGTAAAGCAATATGGAGGTTTCTCAAAAAATGAAAAATAGAAATACAATTTGACCCAGGAATTCCACTCATAGGAATTTACCCAAAGAATATAATTTCTCAGATTCAAAAAGACATATGCACCCCTATGTTCATTGCAGCAGTATTTACAATAGCCAAGATATGGAAGCAACCTAAGTGTCCATCAGTAGATGAATGGCTAAAGAAGATGTGGCACATACACTCAATGGAATACTATTCAGCCATAAGAAACAAACAAATCCTACCATTTGCCAGAACATGGATGGAGCTGGAGGATATTATACTCAGTTAAATAAGCCAGGTGGAGAAAGACAAGTACCAAATGATTTCCCTCATTTGTGGAGTATAACAATGAAGCAAAACTCAAGGAACAAAACAGTAGCAGACTCATAAACCTCAAGAAGGGACTAGAGGTTACCAAAGGGGAGGGGTGGGTGAAGGTGGGTGGGGAGGGAGGCAGAAGGTGATTGAGGAGTATTATGATTGGCACACATGGTGTGGGGGGATCATGGGGAAGACAGTGTAGTACAGAGAAGGCATCTTACTATACTGTTGGGCAGTGACTGCAATGGGGTATAGGGGGACATGATAACATAGGTGAATGTAGTAACCGCACTGTTTTTTCATGTGAAACCTTCATAAGAGTGTATATCAATAATACCTTTAATAAATAAATATAAAAATAAAATAATAATCTCTACATTCCCACCATCCACAGACAACCAGTTAATATTTTAATATAGTTCCCTGTACATTTTTAAATTCTTATATGAATTTTACATTGATTTTTTTCGTGTCAATATGCAATTGCATTCTATTTATCACATCATGTGAGTATTTTCACAGACATCTTAAAAACTTTTGTCAACATAATTTAAAATACCTGAATAATATTCCATCAAATAGCTATGTCCTAATTTCCAATGATCTCAAGTTAGTGAACATTTAGTGTATCCATTTTCAATTATTGTAAAAAATATCACACTAAAAATTTTTGTTCATAAATCTTTATCCCCATTTCTGGTTATTTCCTCAAGTCAGATTCCTATAAATTAAGTTATTGGATCAAAGGGAATAGATGTTTTCAAAGCTCTGTTTACATATTGCAGGTGGTACCTAATTGCCCCCTCTCTATACTCTTGGCGGCATGTTTGTTGCCAAGCAGCTGCATCTAGGAAGGTCTCTCCCTGCATACTAGGTGAAACTTCAACCTTGATGAGGGAGGGCTCTTGACTCTGATCAGGAAAGAATTCCTTATCAGGACAAACAAGTGCCAGCAAGAAAGGAATTCATACAGCAAGAGCAGTAGCAAATGGCAGCAACCATGCAGGCAGTAGAAAGCAAGGAAGACCAGAGAGAGGAAAGGGAAGCTCACTGAACTGCTCAGCACGGGACAGATCCCTTGCCAACTCCTAAAGCCAGGGTCGCCTACCATCCAATGTCCTTGGTCTTAGGGTGCATTGAGGATATTAGGACTTCTCTTGAAGGAGGGTGGCACATTTAGGCTAGCCTGGCTAATGTGCTACCTGCCACATTTTTCATTATAAATGGAATGGAACAGGAGTTCATAAATTGAAGCACAATCCTTATTAGGTGTGTTTTGTTTGCAGCCCTGTTTCTTCCGAGCTAAAAGCCAGTGTTAAAATATGTTTCTTGTCCTCTGGGAAACTTTTCAAACCCAGCAGGCCAGTCTAAAAGGTCCCATGACTCATCTGTTGATAACTGGTACTACACCTACCACACAGGAAGATGTTGCATTCTGATCACAAGCCTGAACAAAATCAAATCATCATTCCACATGAGTGCAGAAAGAAATTTCTACAATCAGCCTGTATTGGTTTGCTAGGGCTGCCATGACAAAATACCACAGACTAGACTAGCGGGCTTAAACAACAGATGTATCATTTCATAGTTCTGGTGCCTAGACATCTCAGATCAAGGTGTTGGCAGGGCTGGTAGCTTCTGAGGGATGTGAGGAAAGAATCTGTTCAGGTCTCTCTCCTTGGTTTGTAGGTTGCCATCTTCTCCTTGTGTCTCTTCACATTGCCTTTTGTCTATGCATGTCTGTGTCCAAATTTCCCTTTCTTATAAAGACACTAATCATATTGAATTAGGATCCACCCTAATGACCTAACTTTGACTTGATTACCGCTGTAAAGACTATCTCCAAATAAGCTCACATTCTGAAGTACTAGAGGTTAGGACTTCAACGTACACATTTTGAGGTGACACAATTCAACCCATAACAGAGCCTAATATTGTATTGATTGTTCTGTCACCAGTTGATCAGTTTGGCTAATTTGGCAGTACACTCTTAGACCAAGAGGTCAGAACAATGAATCATAAAGGAACACATTTTTTGCAACTCTGAAACCCAAAGAAGAAAACCAACAAGGTTTCAAATCCCAGACCAAAATTCATGAGGGACACATTAATGCCAAACTTCAGATCTTCTGATTTAGCTGTAGATTGCTGGTAATCACATTGCCCTGGAATAATGTTAAGAAAAATTAGATGAAATTTAGAAATATGCAAAATTATTGCATGGCCTTCTAATGTGTTCTGGAGTACTGTCCAATAAGCCCAAATAAGATGCAGCTGACTCTCTAAGGGAATGTAACTTCTTTGACATACAACTAATATTGTACTGATTGTTCTGTCACCAGTTGCTCAGTTTAGCTAATTGGCAGTACACACTTAGATCAAGAGGTCAGAACAATGAATCATGTCTTGGTTAGGACTCAGATATTTTATAAGTTTGTAAAGTTAGAGGTTAACTTATAGGAAACTGGTAAAGTATGATGATTTTCTTTTCTGCCCAGTAGAAAAGATCCCAAAGCTTATGAGTTTTTTTTTGCCCTTAGGACATTAATCAGTTTGTATACATGGTAGCAATCTTATTTCAACATTCCTTTTTCTTCACTGACTATATAAAGCCCACTTCTTGTACCCTCTTTGAACAAGCTTGTGGACCTTTTGGCTCTCTTTAATGAATTCAGTCCATATTTGATACTGGGTCACTGTATAGGAATTACGTTTTTAATATTTTGTAAATTAAACATTGGTAATACACTTGTCAAGCAAAGGTTTCTTATCAATTAGGAAGCAACTGGGTAAGTAATTATAAAATAGAATGTTATCATCATTAAAACAAAAGGCTAGACAAAATATGTAGGAACTAAATTTATTTCTGCTAGCAAAGAAGAACAACATGACAGGTTTGATAACAGTTTACACTATCTCAACAGGAAGTTTAAGTATCTGAAGTATCTGTTTTATAAACAGTTAAAGAAAAGGAAATTTTATAGTCATACTAATTTAGAAGTTGAAACATTGGGCACACATATAAATGTCAAGATCCTAATTTATCTTTCTCATTGGAAAGTTTTAAAGAGTTTGGCCAAATTTTTACTTCTGGTCACCTGAATGTCTGGTTATGTAGTTGTCTCTGTGGGTTGTTAACAGGTCAGTACAGTTTGTATTAGGAATTTTGTCCTCTGCATAACTGACTGAAGTAGCTGATTCTTGATTGGTTTTCAGCAGCCTGCACATATTGGCTTCTCTGTTCTCACTGATGTTTTTCATAATTGTGCAAGATCTATGACATTGCCAAGAAAATATGTTCTTGATAGTCCTTTATATGTATAATGTACTGTCATATATGCATTCTGAAGCCAATTAGTAAATGAAAACTATGCAGTATGTGCAATTTTGGACCCTGACTGTCCAGGAAGAAATATCCCTAATGCCTTTGAACAAGCAGCTCATAGTATAGCTAGTGAAACATAAACTTTAGGACTTCTTCTTTTGCACAGGTCCTGTATATACCTCAGGAGGGAAACTAGAAATTTTGTATCTATAATCTTGTATTATTTTTCTTTAAAAAGGTCCAACCCAATATAAATTGGTATAGCTACTATGGAAAATGGTATGGAGGTTCCTCAAAAAGTTAAGAATAGAAATACCATAAGATTCATCAGAGACGGCTCAAGAAGGCAGAGTGAGTAGGGTGGTGGAAATCTCCTCCAAAAACCATATATATTGTTGAAAATACAGCAAATACAATTATTCCTAAAAGAGACACCAGAAGATACAGTACAACAGCCAGGCTATATCTACATCCATGAGAACTCAGCATCTCACGAAAGGGTAAGATATAAAGCCATGACCCAGTGGGACCAAGCACTCCCCCTACCAGAGCTCACTGGTGGGAGGAAAAGAATCAGAGTGGGGACAGAGTGAAAGCACAGGACTACTAAATAACCACCCCTAGTAATCTGCACTGGGAGCACAGACACACATTGCACGGTGTACTGGATATTAGAGAAATGGAAAAGTAAAATCCGAGATGGAGACTGCGAGCGGGTCCCCACAGCTGGCTCCCCTAGGAAAACAGAAAAGCAGGCACTTTTTAAAGGTCTTAAAGGGGCAAGGGATCAACAGTTGGACAAAATCATCCCGGCACACTCACCCCAGCAGGCTGGAAATCTTGAGGAACTTCAAGAACCCTAACTCCCTGGTGGGTAATGGAGCACCAAATCCCTCATGGTGATAAGCAGCCTGCCATTCATTCCCACTGGCTGGTGCTGCGAGCAAACCATCTGACCTGCCACAGCTGCCGAGCAACCGGAGTACAGCCCCGCCCACAGCAACCACACAGAGTCTCCTCCCAGCACGCAGCTAACCAGAACAGACAGAGGAAGCCAGGGAAAGGTCCGGAAGGCACGATGGGACGCTGTTCTCACAGGAGAACATGCCTGGTGTGGCTGTGACCCCCAGCAGTGTCCTTGGCCATACAGAGGGCCGTACCACCAACAGCAGCTCAGGAGATTATCCCAGAGATGGTTTCCAGTGTGTGGTAGCCAGCACAGGCAGCGGAAGCTGAAGAAAGGTCCAGAAGGCAAAAAAGGCACCGTTCTCACAGGAGAACATACATGGTTCAGCTGTGACACACACAATGTGCTAGATTAACATGAGGGCCCCCCACACATGGCAGCTCAGGAGATTATCCCAGAGACTGCTCCCAGTGTGCGGGTAAACGGAACAGGCAGTGGAAGGCAGAGCAAGGTCCGGAAGGCATGAAGGGGAGCCGTTCTTGCAGTAGAACACAACCAGTGCATCTGCAACACCCCGCAGTGTGCTAGGCTCTCCCAAGGGCATGCCGCCTACTGCAGCACAGGAAATTATTCCACAGCCTGCTGCCAGTGTGTGGGTAACCAGCACAGGCAGCGGAAGCCTGAGCAACCTCCAGAAGGCATGAAGGGGTGCCTTTCTCACAGGGGAACACACCCAGGAGAGCTGCGACCCCCTGCAGTGCACTAAGCTATTCTGAGGGGCACCCTGCCCATGGAAGATTATCCCAGGAGATTATCCCAGACACTGCTCCCAGTGTGCAGGTATATGGCACAGGCAGTGGAGAAGGGCAAGGCAACCAACAAGCAGGAAGGGACTTTGTTCTTCCAGCTGACACATGCACCACCTGCCTGCGAACACGTCTAACACCATGAAAAGGCAGAAGAATCTGGTCTAGTCAAAAATCACTCAGACAACCCCAGAGAGAGGCCCTGGTGAGATAGATAGAACCAATATTCCTTTATAGGAATAAACAAAATAGATAAAACCCTAGCCAGACTTATTAAGAGATAAAGAGAATGTACACACATAAACAATCCCAAAAAATTCAAAATAAAAGTCATAACCATGCTAATGGACCTGCAGAGAAATATGCAAGAGCTAAGGGAGGAAGTCCGGAGGGAGATAACATAAATGAAACTATTGATAGAAGGTCTTTAGAGCATACTGGACGAGGTGCAAGAGACTACTAATGGAATAGAAATCAGAAAACAGGAATACAGAGAAGCTGAGGGAAAGAAAGATAAAAGGATCTCCAGGAATGAAAGAATGTTAAGAGAACTGTGTGACCAATCCAAACGGAGCAATACTTGCATTATAGGTGTATCAGAAGAAGAAGAAGAGAAAAAAGGGGATAGAAAGGGTCTTTGAAGAAATAATTGCTCAAAACTTTCCCAAGCTGGGGAAGGAAATAGTCCCTCAGACCATGGAAGACCACAGATCTCCCAACACAAGGGACCCAAGGAGGACAACACCAAGACATGTAAGAATTAAAATGGCAAAGATCAAAGACAAGGACAGAGTAGTAAAGGCAGTCAGAGAGAGAAAAAAGATCACCTACAAAGGAAAACCCATCAGCCTATCATCAGACTTCTCAAAAGAAACCTTACAGGTCAGAAGAGAATGGCATGATATATATAATGCAATGAAACAGAAGGGCCTTAAACCAAGAATACTATATCCAGCATGATTATCATTTAAATTTGAAGGAGGGATTAAACAATTACCAGACAAGCAAAAGTTGAGGGATTTACATCCCACAAACCACCTCTACAGAGTATTTTAAAGGGACTGCTGTAGATGAAAGCACTCCTAAGGCTAAAAGATGTCACCAGAGAAAATAAAACCACAGCAAAGAAAGCAGACCAACCAAATACTAACTAAAGTCAAAAAATAAAATCAACTATTTTCAAAAGCAGTCAAAGGAAACAGAAAAGAGCAGAGAATAAAATACCTAACATATAAAGAATGTAGCAGGAAGAATAAGAAGGGAGAGAAATAAAGAATCATCAGACTGTGTTTATAATAGCTTAACAAGAGAGTTAAGTTAGACGGTTAGATAGTAAAGAAGCTATGCTTTGATCCTTTGGAAACCATGAATCCAAAGCCTGCAATGGCAATAAGTACATATCTATCGATAATCACGCTAAATGTAAATGGGCTGAATGCAGCAATCAAAAGACACAGAGTAATAGAATGGATAAAAAAGAAGACCCATCTATATGCTGCTTACAAGAGAATCAACTCAAACCCAAAGACATGGGCAGACTAAAAGTCAATGGATGGAAAAAGATATTTCATGTAAACAACAAGGAGAAAAAAGCAGGTGTAGCAGTACTAGTATCAGACAAAATAGACTTCAAAACAAAGAAAGTCACAAGAGATAAAGAAGGACATTATATAATGATAAAGGAGTCAATCCAACAAGAGGACATAACCATTATAAATATATATGCACCCAATACAGGAGCACTGACATATGTGAAACAAATACTAACAGAATTAAAGGAGGAAATAGAACTCAATGCATTCGTTTTAGGAGACTTCACAACACCACTCACTCCAAAGGACAGATCCACCAGACAGAAAATAAGTAAGGACACAGAGGCACTGAACAACACACTAGAACAGATGGACTGAACAGACAACTACAGAACACTACACCCAAAAGCAGCAGGATACACATACTTCTCAAGTGCACATGGAACATTTTCCAGAATATACCACATACTAGACCACAAAAAGAGCCTCAGTAAATTCAAAAAGATTGAAATTCTACCAACCAACTTCTCAGATCACAAAGGTATTAAACAAGAAATAAATTGTACAAAGAAAACAAAAAGGCTCACAAACACATGGAGGCTCAACAACATGCTCCTAAATAATCAATGGATCAATGACCAAATTAAAACAGAGATCAAGCAATATATGGAGACAAATGACAACAACAGCACAAAGCTCCAACTTCTGCGGGATGCAGTGAAGGCAGTTGTAGGAAGAAAGTATATAGCAATCCAGGTCTATTTGAAGAAGGAAGAGCAATCCCAAATGAATAGTCTTAAAGTCACAATTATTGAAATTGGAAAAAGAAGAAGAAATGAGATCCAAAGTCAGCAGAGGTAGGGACATAATAAACATCAGAGAAGAAATAAAATTGAGAAGAATAAAATAATAGAAAAAAATTAATGAAACCAAGAGCTGGTTCTTTGAGAAAATAAACAAAATAGATAAGTCCCTAGCCAGACTTATTTAGAGAAAAAGAGAATCTACACACATAAACAGAATCAGAAATGAGAAAGGAAAAATTATGACAGACCCCGCAAAAATACAAAGAATTATTAAAGAGTACTATGAAAATCTATATGCTCACAAGCTGGAAAACCTAGAGGAAACGGACAACTTCCTAGAAAAATACATCCTTCCAAGACTGACCAAGGAAGAAAGAGAAAATCTAAACAGACCAATTACCAGCAACGAAACTGAATCTGTAATCAAAAAACTACCCAAGAACAAAATCCCCAGGCCAGATGGATTCACTGCACAATTTTATCAGACATATAGAGAAGACGTAATACCCATTCTCCTTAAAGTTTTCCAAAAAATAGAAGAGGAGGGAATACTTCCAAACTCATTCTATGAAGTCAGCATCACTCTAGTACCAAAACCAGGCAAAGACACCACAAAAAAAGAAAATTACAGACGAATATCCCTGATGAACATACATGCAAAAATACTCAACAAAATATTAGCAAACCGAATTTTAAAATACATCAAAAGGATCATACACCATGATCAAGTGGGATTCATCTCAGGGATGCAAAGATGGGACAACATTTGAAAACCTATCAACATCATCCAACACAACAACAAAAAGAACGACGAAAATCACATGGTCATCTCCATAGATGCTGAAAAAGCATTTGACAAAATTCAACATCCATTGATGTTAAAAACTTTTAACAAAATGTGTACAGAGGGCAAGTACATCAACATAATAAAGGCCATATACGACAAACCCACAGCCAACATCATAATGAACAACGAGAAGCTGAAAGCTTTTCACGTAAGATCAGGAACAAGACAGGGATGCCCACTCTCCCCACTATTATTCAACATAGTGCTGGAGGTCCTAGCCACAGCAATCAGACAAAACAGAGAAATACAAGGACTCCAGATTGGTAAAGAAGTCAAACTGTCACTATTTGCAGATGACATGATATTGTACATAAAAAACCCTGAAGACTCCACTCCAAAACTACTAGAACTAATATCTGAATTCAGCAAAGTTGCAGGATACAAAATTAATACACAGAAATCTGTTCCTTTACTATACACTAATGATGAACTAGCAGAAAGAGAAATCAAGAAAACAATTCCTTTCACAATTGCATCAAAAAGAATAAAATACCTAGGAATAAACCTAACCAAGGAAGTGAAAGACCTATACCCTGAAAACTACAAGACACTCCTAAGAGAAATTTAAGAGGACACTTACAAATGGAAACTCATCCCATGCTCTTGGCTAGGAAGAATTAATATTGTGAAAATGGCCATCCTGACTAAAGCTATATGCAGACTCAATGCAATCCCTATCAAAATACCAACAGAATTCTTCAATGAACTGGAACAAATAGTTCTAAAATTCATATGGAAATGCAAAAGACCCCAAATAGCCAAAGCAATCCTGACAAGGAAGAATAAAGCAGGGGGGATCTCGCTTTCCAACTTCAAGCTCTACTACAAAGCCACAGTAATCAAGAC
Source organism: Manis pentadactyla (assembly GCF_030020395.1). Taxonomy (NCBI): domain Eukaryota; kingdom Metazoa; phylum Chordata; class Mammalia; order Pholidota; family Manidae; genus Manis; species Manis pentadactyla. The sequence goes on from NC_080038.1 coordinate 41,171,515, forward strand.
AATTTGGTACTGGCACAAGAACACACCCACAGGCCAGTGGAACAGAATAGAGAGTCCAGATATTAACCCAAACATATATGGTCAGTTAATATATGATAAAGATGCCATGGATATACAATGGGGATGTGACAGCCTCTTCAACAGCTGGTGTTGGCAAAACTGAACAGCTACATGTAAGAGAATGAAACTGGATCACTGTCTAACCCCATACACAACTGTAAATTTGAAATGGATCAAAGACCTGAATGTAAGTCACGAAACCATAAAACTCTTAGAAAAACACATAGGCAAAAATCTCTTGGACATAAACATGAGCAACTTCTTCATGAACATATCTCCCCAGGCAAGGGAAACAAAAGCCAAAATGAACAAGTGGGACTATATCAAGCTGAAAAGCTTCTGTACAGCAAAGGACACCATCAATAGAACAAAAAGATATCCTACAGTATGGGAGAATATATTCATAAATGACAGATCCAATAAAGGGTTGACATCCAAAATATATAAAGAGCTCACGCACCTCAACAAAGAAAAAGCAAATAATCCAATTAAAAAATGGGCACAGGATCTAAACAGGCACTTCTCCAAAGAATAAATTCAGACAGCCAACAGGCACATGAAGAGATGCTCCACATTGCTAATGATCAGAGAAATGCAAATTAATACCACAATGAGATATCATCTCCCACCAGTAAGAATGGCCACCATCCAAAAGACAAACAACAACAAATGTTGGCGAGGTTGTGGAGAAAGGGGAACCTTCCTACACTGCTCGTGGGAATGCAAATTAGTTCAACCATTGTGGATAGCAATATGGAGGTTCCTCAAAAAGCTCAAAATAGAAATACCATTTGACCCACTCCTAATAATTTACCCTAAGAATGCAGCAGCCCAGTTTCAAAAAGATATGCACCCCTATGTTTATCACAGCACTATTTGCAATAGCCAAGAAATGGAAGCAACCTAAGTGCCCATCAGTAGATGAATGGATAAAGAAGATGTGGTACACATACACAATGGAATACTATTCAGCCATAAGAAGAAAACAAATCCTACCATTTGCAACAACATGGATGGAGCTAGAAGGTATTATGCTCAGTGAAAGAAGGCAGGCAGAAAAAGACAAGTATCAAATGATTTCACGCATCTGCAGAGTATAAGAACAAAGCACTATTTATAGACTTTCTATCGATTGTTTCATTTCTGTTATCTCCCTCCAGACTTCCTCCCTTAGCTCTTGCATATTTCTCTGCAGGTCCATCAGCATGGTTATGGCTTTTATTTTGAATTCTTTGGGATTGTTTATGTGTGTAGATTCTCTTTTTCTCTTAATATGTCTGGCTAGGAGTTTATCTATTTTGTTTATTCCTATAATGGAAGATTGGTTATATCTACCTCACCAGGGCCTCTCTCTGGGGTTGTCTGAGTGATTTTTGACTAGACCAGATTCTTCTGCCTTTTCATGGTGATAGAGGTGGTCACAGGCAGGTGGCGTGTGTGTCAGCTGGGAGAACAAAGTCCCTTCCTGCTTGTTGGTTGCCTTGCCCTTCTCTGCTGCCTGTGCCATCTACCTGCACACTGGGAGTAGTGCCTGGGATAATCTCCTGGGATTATCTTCCATGGGCGGGTCCACCCTCAGGATAGCCTCGAGCACTGCAGGGGGTCGCAGCCACATCACGTGTGTTCTCCTGTTAGACCGGCACCCCTTTTTGCCTTCTGGACCTTGCTCCAGCTTCTGCTGCCTGTGCCGGTTACCTGCATGTGAGGAGGCAGTCTCTGGGATAATTTCCTGAGCTGCCGTGTGTGGGGTGCAGGAGGGGGGATTCACGGCTGTGCTGGGTGTTTTCTCCTGCGAGAACAGCTCCCCTGCTGCATTCTTAGGGTAAATTCCTAGGAGTAGAATTACTGGGTCAAATGGTATTTCTATTTTGTGTTTTTTGAGGAACCTCCATACTGCTTTCCACAATGGTTGAACTAATTTACATTCCCAGCAGTGTAGGAGGGTTCCCCTTTCTCCACATCCTCGCCAGCATTTGTTGTTTGTCTTTTGGATGTTGGCCATCCTAACTGGTGTGAGGTGATACATCATTGTGGTTTTAATTTGCATTTCTCTGATGATTACCGATGTGGAGCATCTTTCAGTGTGCCTGTTGGCCACCTGAATTTTGGGTATTGAGTTGTGTGAGTTCTTTTTCTTTTTCTTTTCTTTTTTTTATTAAGGTATTATTGATATACACTCTTATGAAGGTTTCACATGAAAAAACAATGTGGTTACTACATTCCCCCATATTATCATATCCCCCCATACCCCATTGCAGTCACTGCTCATCAGTGTAGTAAGATGCCACAGAGTCACTATTTGCCTTCTCTGTACTACACTGTCTTCCCCATGATTGCCCCCTCACCATGTATGCCAATCATAATATCCCTCAATCCCCTTCCTCTCTCCCCATCTGCTCTCCCCGACCTGTCCCCTTTGGTAACTGCTAGTCCCTTCTTGGAGTCTGTGAGTCTGCTGCTGTTTTGTTCCTTCAGTTTTTGCTTTGTTCTTATACTCCACAGATGAGTGAAATCATTTGGTACTTGTCTTTCTCCACATCTAGTAGGGATGTGGTGTAGGGTTTGTCTGAAGATTTAAAAAATGCATACACACTAAATATTAACATTCATTATACTTGCGGGCTGAATTACCTACAGTACACATGGCTTATTTCACTGAGCATAATACCCTCTAGCTTCTTCCATGTTGTTGCAAATGGTAGGAATTGTTTTCTTCTTATGGCTAAATAATATTCCATTGTGTATATGTACCACCTCTTGTTTATCCATTCATCTACGGATGGACACTTAGGTTGCTTCCATTTCTTGGCTATTGTAAATAGTGCTGTGATAAACTTAGGGGTGCTAAACATAGGGGTGCATATGTCTTTTTGAAACTGGGCTGCTGCATTCTTAGGGTGAATTCCTAGGAGTGGAATTCCTTGGTCAAATGGTTTTCTATTTTTAGTTTTTTAAGGAACCTCCATACTGCTTTCCACTCTCGGTGCTTTCTTAATACTTCCAAAATCGCACAAGTACTTAGTAAAATAATTGTGTGTCCTCTCCCCATTGGAACTGTGAATTTATTGGAACCGAAGTGCCTAAAAGGGCATGTACTTTTGAATTGCCTAGGCTTGACCCGGTTCCCTACTAGATGTTCAATAAAACATCTGTCAGTTGATTGCACGAAGGAATGCTTGCACGCTAGTGAATGAAGCATTTATAAGCTTTTCCATATTCCTTCCCTAAGGAAATAACTGAAGTGTGTGTGGGATGAGGGGAGGATAGTTATGGTAAATGGGTTCTTCTCCTCATGGCATTTATAGCCTTGTTGAGGACATAATCATTGCCACATAAACAATCAGATCTGTTCTAAGTAAATGGTGTAGGGTTTGTCTGAAGATTTAAAAAATGCATACACACTAAATATTAACATTCATTATACTTGCGGGCTGAATTACCTACAGTACACATGTATTGCTTATGTAATAGAAAAGTTGTTGATTTAATTCTATGAGCACAGTATTTTGACATCTCTGAGGGACATCAAATGCAGATAAGTTCAAGCTCAAATTTGGTTGTCTTCTTAATTTCCCACACTTATTCACGTCTAGCGAATATCCTAAATGAGTCTCTGACTTAAAGTGAGCATTAAGAATGTTCCCTTTTTTACTTCCTGTCCTTTATTGCTCAATCAGGAAGAAAAGTACATGTGCTCAAGTATTAGAAATTACTGAAAATTTAAGTTCCAGGTCATAAGCAATAGGGTCTTTACCCAGTGCACATTTTTTTCTTCAGAGAAATGAAAGGTCTATGTGAAGATGTTTTAGATAAGAGCCTTAGAGATTTCATATTTATAGAATGTTAAAATTGTGACCACCATGTAGTACAGTGGAGGAAACTGGTCCACAGAGGTGGACACAATGAGAGCGGTTAACAAGGACTAGAAAACCCCAGAGCCTGCATTGTCCAGTGCTATCTCCTATGCTAAATTTGTTTGTCTCTGCTTCATCTGAAGTAAAAGAGTAAAGAAGTATGTGCTTAGGCCTTCTGATGCCTGTGGGAACTCTGTCCGACAGTCATGCTGTTCCTCCAAATGAAAAAACAACAAAATTAATTTTAGAATAACAGTCCCTAAAACTCATAGTTTTGAAGTATTCATTAATGAGAAACTCAAACCTAAAACAAAATCTATATCCAACAGTGATCCAGGGACACTGAAACAAACATAAAGTCCCCTTCTTGTTAAATTCCATCCCACCATAATCCCTGACCAAAAATAAAATAAAGGAAAATTGAATTAAATTTCAATTTAAAAACTGGGGGCCAGAAAGCTAATGAACAGAGCTAGTGCTACAGCTCTCTCAAGCTCTTTCATTCTTAGTCTTTCTTTCCTCTCTCCTCCTCTTTACTTTTCTCCTACCCTATGGGTTCTCATCACCACTATTTTTCTGCAAACCAGCTCTCTTTACTTACTCATTGACATATATATGGCTGAGAACAGCCATCCCACCCTGATTCCTCATGGCCTTTCTGTCCAAGTGCATGTTACAGTCTCTTTATATCATATTTCAGATTCTTAAGGGAGATAACCAGATCTAACTGCTTGCCAATCAATAATAGAATGGTTACCTATTGGTCAAGTGTACACTCTTAGTCTAACTGCGACAGCTTCAAGGATGAGTTCCATATTACAAACATGGGTGAGGAGCGGATCCTGAAAAGGGAACATGTGTTGGTGGCTCTAACTCCACACAGTCCAGGCAGAAATTGGTTGTTCTTTCTGCCTATACCTCTCCTGCTACTTACACTCTTGTGACTTCTTTTCTGTGGGAAGCTGCCCTTCATGTTCAGCTTGATAGATATATTTAATTATATTAAAAATTGGGGGAGGGGTTCAAGATGGCCACGTGAGTAGGGCAGCAGAAATCTCCTCCCAAAACCAAATATATTTTTGAAAATACAACAAATACACCTATTCCTAAAAGAGAGACCAGAAGATACAGTACAACAGCCAGGCTACATCTACATCTGTAGCACTCCCCACACTCTAGTACACCGGCAGGAGGAAAACAGTCAGAGTGGGGAGGGAGTGGAAACACAGGACTACTAAATAACCAGCCCTAGCAATCTGCACCAGGGGCAGACACACATTGCATGGTGTACTGGATATTAGAGAAAAGAAAAGTAAAATCCGGGACTGAGACTGCAAGTGGGTACCCACAGCTGGCTCCCCTGGGACAAAAGAAAAGGGGGCACTTTTTAAAAGTCTTAAAGGGACAAGGGCTCAACAGCTGAACAAAATCATCCCAGCACATTCAGCCCAGCAGGCTGGGAATCTAGAGGAACTTCGAACCCCCTAACTCCCTGGGGGGTAGCGATGAATAAGAATTTCAGGGCCCCTTTCCTTTGTCAGCAGCAATTCCTCCTCACATACCACTTGCATCATAAAACTGAAGTCCACTGTTTGACTGGCGACCCCTCCCACGCCTAAAACTTGGAAACTGAGAACCAAGGGCAAAAAGGTAGAACGGCCAAGCCGGGACTCTCTGCAGCTAGAACGCCCTAAGGAGTCCTAGGCGGGGCGGGGTCGACGGTGAGGGTGCCCGAGCCAGCGGGGGCCCGCTACTGGGGGCTTGCGCGGGAGCCGGGCATGGATTGGCTGTGTGCGTACGCCGACCTTTCTTCATAGGCCTCGCCAGGCTGCTCGCACGGCTTTGATTGGTTCACCGGGCCCTGAGCGGTCATTGGCTGCGGTGGGTCGTTAGGGCGACTGTGAGGAAAAGAAGAAAGGGTGCTGGGCCTGGCTGGCGAACCTAGGCTGCAGACGGCCAGGCAGTTCCGCAGGGCGGTGTCCGGAGAGTTGAGGGGCTCGGGCACCCGGGGTTCACAGTGCACGCCAGGACGTGCCGGAGTAAGCAGCCCGGCGAGGAGCAGCAGTCAGCGAGACCCGCAGGCTGGGACCATGGGCTGCTGCTTCTCCAAGAGGCGGAAGGCTGAGAAGGAGTCGCAGCCCGAGGGCGAGGAGGAGCGACCGAAGCAGTACAGCTGGGACCAGCGCGAAAAGGTAACCAAAGTCGCGTAGCCGCAGTTTTCAGCCCTCCCGAGTTGCTCCGTGAGGGACGCTGGCGGCCGGGAAGGGCTGACAAGGCAACTGCTGCTCGCGCGCGCGCTCTCCCGCGAGTAGTTAAAGTCAGGGGGAATGACTTTGGGGGAACAGCGCTAGAGACGGCGCCACGGAGGACTGTGAAGCGCTGGAAGGGGCCTTACAGCTAGCTCATTGTCCAGGTAGGTGGGCCCCTAGGGGCTTTTCCTCCGGTCCGAGGGTGAACTCGAGGAAAGGAAGAGCGGGAATGCCCTGAATGTCAAAACTGCTCATTTCACCAGCAGCGCCCAAGCAGGGTTTTGTCCAGTCTTCGAGTTACACACGGGACTGATTCTCATCTCTTTCTCGGCTCATGTTCTTTCTGTGGCTGTTTTCTCTTTTGTCTGCCGTAGCTGGTACATCTGTTTGGTGTCGAAGGGTGTATTCCACTGCTGAATTTACTGTTACGAAGTGGACTGCTTTAACGTACTGCTTGGCTTTCCCTTCTCTTCCACTTACCCTAAAGGAATCATGAAAATCCAATCGGACTTGAAAAGTGTATCAAGACTGTATGGTAAAAACAACCAGCACAAACCAGGCAATATCTTACTCTTGCTTTAAACGAATGAAAACGCCCTTATTTTTACTTTTGCATATAGCCAGAAAACTTTGAAAATGTCCACTAGCCTTGCACAAAACAGTCAAATTTCATAATGCTTCCTCTTTCTACTAAGTTCTCCTTTTGTGTTTAGTAAAATAATTTGATAGACTTACCAGTTGTTTCTCTTCCAAACAGAATGAGATTTTAAAAATGAAGGCTATGAACAGCTAACTCCTTGCTTAATGCAACAAATCTTTACCCATGAATACTTTATAGTAAATTTCTTATTAATGTTTTAATTTCATAGACCTTCCTGCATGATCTCCAATCCCCAGCAGAATTTATTCATGTAAATTCGGTTCTCCAACTTTCAGGTTTAAAAAATTGGAAGCTTTTTGCAGAATTCTTAGCCCCATTTTTCTGTCCCTGCTTGTTTCTTGGGTTGCCTGGTATACTTATTAATTCTCTCTTATCCATACTTGATAGCATCATTTTATTATGTAGGAATAGAAAATACTGTACTTCTGTTGTACAAGAATATCACACCTATCATTTAAAGTTACTCAGTGCACGGTTTTTAAAAGATTGGTTTCCTCAGCCTTAGTATTTTCTTTTTTTAATTTTTTATTAAGGTATTATTGATATACACTTCTATGAAGGTTTCACACGAAAAAACAATGTGGTTACTACATTTACTCATATTATCAAGTCCCCACCCATACCCCAATGCAGGCACTGTCCATCAGCGTAGTAAGATGCCACAGAGTCACTATTTGCCTTTTCTGTGCTACACTGTTTTCCCCGTGATCCCCCACAACATGTGTACTAAACATAATACCCCTCAATCCTCTTCTCCCTCCCTCCCCACCCGCCCTCCCACACCCCTCCCCTTTGGTAACCACTAGTCCCTTCTTGGAGTCTCTGAGTCTGCTGCTGTTTTGTTCCTTCAGTTTTGCTTTGTTGTTATATTCCACAAATGAGGGAAATCATTTGACACTTGTCTTTCTCCACCTGGCTTATTTCACTGAGCATAATGTCCTCCAGCTCCATCCATGTTGTTGCAAATGGTAGGATTTGTTTCTTTCTTATGTCAGCCTTAGTATTTTCTAACAATGCTTTTCACCTCAAACTTGTCTGCCATAGAGGAGGTTGTTGTGTATTTTTATTTTAGCTTTTTGGTTTGAAATCATAGGCTAAAACTAAGCTAAAATGCTTTTGCTTTTTATTCCAGGTAGTCTTAGTTGCCCTCTGACTCATTTCTTCTTAATAAATTGTCTTACAGTTAACCTTTATTAACAACGTTCAGGTTAGTTGAAATCTCCCATGTTAATCTTTCTCCTTTTTAAATAAATGGATGTGTTCTGTGTTTTTTTTTTTCTTTTGCTCTTTGGTTAAGTAAGCACATGAAAAATAGAATAGTGGACACAAATATCTAAGCTTTTTACCCCAAATGAGCATATAGTAAACTTTGAATTGTAGACATTGTTTGGTGTTTACAGGGAGCATTTTTGGGGAGCACTACTAGGTAGTTGTAGAAGTGGAAGAGATGTTACTAATTATTTAAAATAAGCTATGCTTCTGGGTATGTGTATAATGAAAGTTAAAATCTTGATCAACTCAACTAATCAAAATTTTTCTAATTAAAATGGGCGTTATATTTTGATAACAGCCCAGTTTTAAAATCTTTTGGACTATTAGAGTAAGAAAATTACCAGATTACATTTTGAGACAGTGGAGATACCATACCACATTTTCCAACACTGCATTTTCTTTTTGGAATTACTAGGAATTTACACTAGGAATTGCCTCATTTATGATAGCTTGCTAAATTTTGCATGATTTTAAAGTTTTTTTTCTAGTTCCTTCCTTACTTCTGATGAGGCACATATAGACTAGTGTACAAATGTTCTGTCAGTGCAGTGATGCTTTGCTTGCTGCTAGATTTTAGTTGTACCTTAAAAAGGAATAGAATGCAAATACAGCCAAAAGAACATAAATGAGATATGTTATGTGTATATTAATAGAATGGTTTGTATTAAAAATTCACACTTCTGTAATGTGATCATGAAGTGCAGCATATACAGTTTTAAAGTTACACAATTACCGTTCAACTTTTAAGATTTTAGGTGTAAAAACAAAATATATTGCCTGAAGTTTCCTTTTAACTTGGATAAGTGGTGTTTAAGTTTTTCCTTAGGTTGTGTAATCAGAATGTCTTTACAGAGAGGCACCCTCTGGGTTTTGGGTTTTGAGTTGTGTAATTGGGTCAGTCTTAGGGGACTGAAGCTGGGAGAAATTGTCTCAGAATGTCTGGGGACTAAGTGTTGTCATGGCAACTCATATACTGTAATCAACAGTGTAAAAAGCTCATTTTCTACTACTGCTGATTTTGAAGAAGAAAAAAGCTTACTGTACAATTACTACATTGACATGAGGAATATTTTTGGATTGTAAGATTTGTGTTTAAATCATTTGGAAAGAAATGCTTTTATCCTTATTATCTGTATGCTGCCTCCCATAGCTAGGCAAATTATTCAATATATATATACTCAAACACCAAGGAAGACTCAGAATTATAAGAATTATTCCTGCCCTTGTTGAACTGACTGGTTTTATTGAGTTAAAAAAGGAAATATTTAAGTACAAACAAGGGGAAGATAAGTGGTAGGAAAGGTAGTTTTCATTCTCCAGGTATTCATACCAATACTCTTTCTCCTAGGTGATAGAAATGAGGATTAGTCTTCTAAACAATGATGGCATAAATGTGAAAGTCAGGATTTTGAGTATGGACATTGCTCATATTTAATAGAAAATAATACTAAACAGAAGCTGTATACCAGAGATTCAAGTAACTGCATTTTATTCTGTGTCTGTTGTGTGACTTTGGGTAAAGCAGCCAACTTGTGTTTCAGGCTCCTTGGCTATAAAATGGGAGAATGCTAAAGATTTCTCTTCTATTTAGTAAGGTAAAAGCCTGCCCTGAGGAAGATCAGTCAGATAGTAATGATCACCTCTGAGGATAGAACTTAGACAAGATATTGGGCAGGACAGAACCGGTTTTAATATAGGGCACATTATAATTCCCAGAGTTCATCAGTGGAAGAGGTGGCTTCATGAGGAACTGATCTCCATGTCAGTCAAAACATTCTTATAGAGGTTGGATGGCACCCTACTAGAAAGAAGTGTCTGCATCGAGTAGGGGGCCAGGTGCTGTTTTTAGCCCTTTAAGTACATAAGGTGGGCTAGTTATCCATTGCAGCACGCCAAACCACCCCAAAACTTAATGGTGTAGAATATTGGCAAGTACTTATTTTGTTCACAACTCTGCAGTTTGTGTAGGGCTTAGCAAGGTTGGCTGCTTGGTGCTCTATGTGGCATCAGCTGCAGCAGCTTGACTAGGGGATGGAGGATCTGCTTTCACTATGGCTCAGTCGTCTGGCTGGCAAGTTGATGTTGACTTTCGGCTGGGAACTCAGCTGGGGCTGAGGGCCAGCGGCCTCTTCATGTAGCCCAACTTCTACACAGGATGATGGCTGAGTTCCAAGGGTGAGTGTCCTAAGAGAGACTGGCAGAAGCTGCATAGCTTTTTCTAACTAGCCTCTTAAGTGACATAGCATTACATCTGTCACATTCTGTTGGTTGAGGCAGTCACAAATGCCCACCGATGTTCAAGCGAAGGGGACCTCTTGATGGGAAGAGTATCAAAGAATTTGTCAACATGTTTTAAATTCTTCACATAAAGCTGTTGTTTTTTAAAGGAAATAACTAGTTCTTTGTTTATTCGTTTAAAAAATATCCTTATTGGGCTATAATTTGTATACCACACAATTCACTCATTTAAAGTGCACAATCAATAGTTTTAATAAGTTCACACACTTATGTTATCATCACTATGATCTAATTTTAGAACATTTTCATTCCCCACAAAAGAAACCCATGCCCATTAGTAGTTATGCCCCATTTCCTCCCCCCAGCCCTGGAAATCACAATTTTGCTTTTTATATCTATTGACCTGCCTATTTTGGACACTTTGTATCAATGGAATCATATAACATGTGGTCTTTTGTTACCGGCTTCTTTGATTTAGCATTTTTTGAGATTCATCCATATTGTAGCATGTATCAGTATGTTATTCCTTTTTATTGCTGAATAACATTCCATAGAATATTTTACTTATAAATATATTTTATTTATCCATTTATCAGTTGATGGACATTTGGGCTGTTTCTACATTTTGCCCAACACAAATAATACTGCTATGAATATTCATGTACGAGTTGTTATGTAGACATACGTTTTTATTTCTCTTGGGTATATATCTAGAAATGGAGTTCCTGGATCATATAGTAACTCTCTTTTTAACTTTTTGGGGATCCACCAAACTGTTCAAAATGTCTGTACCACTTTGTATTTCCACCAGCAGTGCCTGAGGGCTCCAATTTCTTCACTCATATAAATGGGGTTTTTTTAATCTTTTGTTTTTGAAGTGTAGTTGATCATACAAAGTTTTGATACAGGGAAAAAGCACAGGGAGTAGAAAGTGTATAGGACTGGGATTTTAATTTATATTCTGCACTCCATTCCACCTCACTGGTAAAGTCATTTAGCTTTTCCATCCCTCAGTTTCCTAAGATCCCCTCCAGTTCTCTAGTTCTTTTGAGTATCTCATGAGTGAAGGTAAGCATTGCTAGAAGCATCCAGTCAAATCTGGGTGAACAAAGGTAATATGATAGGATGTAAAATTAAGATTAGATTCGATGAGATGAGGTGGAAAATTCTTTCCAATCTAAAAATTTCATAATTCTATTTTGTGGTTATGTATATAGCAACACGGTGAGCTGATATAGAGGTAATACTTAATCTTCTCTCATCATCAAGGTATATATAGGTCAAGGTACTAGTATTTATTATTTCTATAATTACATGGCACTGCCATTTTCATTCATGAAGTAACCTTTCAGCTACATAGCTATGTAGTCCTGAAACTGACTTAACAATATTTAAATTTAAGTAATTTTATTTTAATTGAAGTATAATTTACATACAGTAAACCTTACCCTTTTTAACTGCACTTTTTTAAGTTTACCCTTCTTAAATGTACATTGACAAATGAATACAGTCATGTAACTGTCACGACAGTCAAGACAGAACAGTTCTATCATCCCAAGAAATTTCCTCATATTCCTTTTTAGTCACTTCTGCTCCCATTGTCTATCAGCTTTTTATCCCAATAGTTTTATCTTTTTTGAGAATGCCATATAAATAGAATCATATAGTATGTAGCCTTTTGAGTTAGCGTTCTTTTACTTAGCATGATACATATAAGATTTATCCATGTTGTTGCATGTATCAGGAGTTCCTTTTTATTGCTGAGTAATAGTCCATTATAAGGATGTACCACTTTGTTAACCCTTTCACCTGTTGGTGGGCATTTAGATTGTTTCCAATTTTGGTGATTTTGAATAAAGCTACCATAAAATATTTGCATAGAAGTGTTTGAGTGAACATACATTTTCATTTCACTTGGGTGAATACCTACCTATGAATGGGATTGTTGAATCATATTGAAATTGTATTTTAAACTTTATAAGAAACAGCCAAACTATTTTGCATCCCCACCAAAAATGTATGAGAGACCCAGTTGCTCTGCCACTGTTACTTGGTATGGTCAGTTTTCGTTTCTTTTTAGCCATTCTAATAGGTTTGTAGTGGTATTTTATTGTGGTTTATTTTACTAATGACTAGTGATGTTGAGCATCATTACATGTACTTATTTGCTATATCATTATATTTTCTTTGGTGACGTGTATATTGAAATCTTTTGCCCATTTTTTAGTGGGTTGTTTTCTTACTGTTAAGTTTTGAGAGTTCTTTGTATATCCTGGATACAAGTCCCCTATCATATGTGTGTTTTGCAGATCCCCACCACCACCTCCACTTAATGACTTGTCTTAACAGTGTCTTTTGAAGAACAAAAGTTTCTGATTTTGATAAAAGTCCAATTTTCAATTTTTTCTTTTATGAATTGTGTTTTTGGTTTCACATCTAGAAATCTTTGCCTAACCAAGATTATGGAAGTTTTCTCATCTGTTTTCTTCTAGAAGTTTTAGAATTTTTGGTTTTATACTTAGATTCTATGATCCGTTTTGAGTTAATTGTTATACAGGGAGGAAGATATGGGAGATTCTTTTTATTTATTTTTTTACATGTAGATGTCCAGTTGTTCCAGCCCCATTTGTTGAAAAGACTGTCCTTTCTCTATTGTCTTGCCTTTGCACCTATGCCAATACATATATAAGTCTATTTTTGAACTCTCTTCTATTGGTTTATATGCCTAGTAAACATTGGTTTCTGTTTGAATTGGTTAAATGTGAAGAAGTAGCGAAGAGAACATACTTAGGAGTCAGACTGCCTAGGTCTGAGACTCAGCTCAAGCACTCAGTAACTGTGTGTGACCTGGGCAAGTTATTTAACCTCTGGGATGTCTCCATTTTCTCATCTGTAAAGCAGAGATAATTACAATACACAACCCTCATAGGGGTTTTTATGAGGTTTGAGTGAATGATTATAAAGCACTTAGAATGGTGCCTGGTACCTATATAATGCTTCTTATACTCCTGAGTCTTATTTTAGGCTTTACACAGACCAGCTTTCCATTAAAATTAACAAAGGCCATTATTTCATCTCATATCATCATTATGAAAGTTTAACTGTGGAGATGAATTTTAATGAAAAATTTTCTCAGTAAAAGAATAAGATGTTCACTTTTGTTTTCTGTTAGGAAAATAATGCTTAATTTAGTTTAGTTAGCTGTATCAAGTGAATTCCAGCTCCAGAAATGTTTCTTTCATTTGAAAGTATATTCTCTACTTTTTATGGATTGTAGTAAGAAGTATAGCCTTAAACAAAGTTTACTTCACAAGTGGCTCTTGCAAAAAAGTTGTTTAAAACATGAACTTTCCATGTTGTTTTTAGGCACCTTATTTGAGAAGTAGAAACTTTCATAAAATTATCATGGTACTAAATTTTAGGTTATTATTTTTTGTTTTAAAGAACTTTCAGGAATTGTTGAGAAAGCACAGCAACATAAATCCCAAGTTTCTCCTTTGTAGAACATATTGACAGTCCATATAATTTTATACGACAGAACTCTTCAGCTATAAAATTTTTAACTATGGGATTAATTTCTCCCAATGAACTAGGAAAGCCAAGGTGTCTGGAGAAAATTTTTAGAAAAATAGTAAATTACATTTGAGTCCTTAGCATGGGTAGTTGTTAAGGATTGAATGTCCCCCCAGAAGTCATATGTTGAAGCCCTAACACCCAGTGTGGTTGTATTTGGTGATGGAGTCTCTAAGGAAGTAGTTAAGATTAAATGAGGTCATAAGGGTAGGGCCCTGATCTGATAGGATTAATATCCTTATAAGGAGAGATACCAGAGAACTTGTTCTGCACCTACCCAGGAAAGGCCATATGAAAATATTGTGGAAAGGCAGCTGTCTGCAAGCCAGGGAGAGAGATTTCACCAGAAACCAACCCCAGTGACACCTTGATCTGGGACTTCCCATCCTCCAGAACTGTGAGAACTGAATTTCTGTTGTTTAAGCCCTCAGTCTGTGTTATTTTGTTATGGCAACCAGTCTTAGTCGGCTGAGGCTGCTATAACAAAATACTGTAGACTGGGTGGCTTAAACAACAGAAATATATTTCTCAGAGTTCTAGAGGCTGGGAATCCAAGATCAAGGTGCCAGTGATGCTGGGGTTCTTGTTCACGAAGCCGAAGAATGAGCTTCACAAACACCCAAGGTAGGAGAGCCAGGGTAGAGGCTTTTATTTAGAAATAAGTGAGAGGAAAGAGCTCCTGGTTCATGCCAGAAGGGGACAAGAGAGCCCAGGGTGGTGCGTTGTCAAGGGGATTTCTAGGCAGTTGAGGATTTGGGGGAACTGAGGGCGTAGGGTGTGGACTTGTACCACCTGCCCTGCCCTCAAGGTAGGCTGGGTTGTTGTCTGTTTGCTAGGGCTGTTTACAGTGAAGTCAGGGGTTATGCTGAGATACCCTTACGGAACACTCAAACATTCCAGGCCAAGTTGCTCCTGGCCTTTGACCTTTAACTGATTTCAATGAAGATGTCTATATTCTTAGTCTGGTATCTTTACCCTAGAGAATTAGTGTAACCTTGACTTTGCATAATACTTAACAGTTTCAATAGGGACTTCTTTGCCCATTGTTACATTGCTCTGACTGTAAATATCCCATACAGCTTTTGCCGGAGGCCCTCACCCTACTCTGACTACACCCACAGTCCCTGTCTCACCAGCAGATAGAGTGGTGTCAAAGATAAATACAGCCAGACGTTAGTTCAATCGGTGAAAACAGATTTTATTCAGTAACTACTGACAGTAGGGGAAAGAGCTAAGCTCTGTTTTAATTTGTTCAGAGGCAATTTGGGCAATTTAAGGGGAGAATGAGGGGGTGGGGGAGAGCAGGGGCTCAGGAGAGTCAGCGAAGTATAAATTACAAAGTTGGGTCAGTGTAAATGTGATTGATTAGGCTGGCTGTGTTTGTTAATTGGCAGTTATCAAAGTTAGGATTCTATCTTCCCACAGAGACTGGTAAACAGGCCTTATCCTTTCTGGTAATTATATTTCAGAGGAATGGCTTTGGGGTCCTTAAGAAAGGTACTTCTGAGTTGTAAAAGATTTATATTCACAACTGTAAAACCCTTTTGGTAAGGGTTGTTCTAAGAAACGGAAGTCATGGGCCTATCTTCAGATGTTGGCTAGAACAAATAGTAAATTTTCCTGACAGGATTGAACTTTCTTGAGCAGGCATTTTAATCCATGACTGGCATCCTCTTAGGGACACAGCTTTGCACTGCTAGAAGCCATGCCAGAGGTTTGGTCAAATCTCCTAGTACAGGATTTGCATGGAGTTGCAATGTGCCAAGAGTTCTGCAGTTCTCCGTGGTGAGGGCCCACTTCCTGGCTTTAGTCCATCACCTTCTTGCTGTGTGCTCACATGGTCTTTCCAGTATGCACATTGGGAGAGAGAGGTGGGAGGGAGGGAAGGAGAGATTTCTTCTCTTTCTCTTCCTCCTCCTCCTTTTCTCCTCCTGCTAATCTCATCATGAGGCCCCCACCCTCATGACTTCTTCTAAACTGAATTACCTCCAAAAAGCCACACCTCCAAATACCATCACACTGATGGGTTAAGGCTTCAACATAGGAATTTTGAGAGGATGCAAACATTGAGTCCACAACAAAGCCCGAGCAGACCAAGACAGCAGTTAAGCAGTTTTAAAGTTAACAGTAGATTTTATTTCTGCATTTGAAAAAGTCATAACTACAACTACTGATATAGTACTAATTATGTTGTAATTAATAGAGTTGAAATTTCTCAGTTAAATACTATATATCATATATATATATATATAATTTCCCATGCAAAGAAAAAACAGAGCTAAATTCCTTTAAGTAACCAGTATTTTAAAAAATTTTATCCAAACATTGGTTTGCTGCCTATTTAATTCTCCGATAAATGTACTTCAAATGTTTGAACTTGTTGTCTGTGTCTTAGGCAAAGATGATTTGTCCAGAATCTTAAACCCCAAATCAATTCCCCAGGAAAATATACACAAAATGTTACATAAAATTTTAAGGAGTTCATGGTATGGTGAGATAAACCACAAACTAAAGCATGAGGATTTCACTTGCCCAGGAGTTTGAGGCCTTGGTAGGACAGGCCAACTCATGGGCTCCTTTTTCCTATACCTATTCATGCAGCTCTTGATTTTCTCACCCCCACTTTGGGAGGTGGATTGGTGCCCAGAAGAGAAGCTGAAGAAAACCAAAGAATGTTTTACCCTCCTTAAGGCCTAAAGCAGAACTGACTTAAACCATAATCTTGCATGGTCCTTTTTTCCACTTAAGGCCTGGATTAGATCAAGATCCCATTAGCCTGCTCCATGACCTCATTCCCATCCCCTTTCACTGGAAGACAGCCTCAGCTTCCTTTTACTTCAAGTATGGGAGAGAAGAGACTGTGAAAGGGAGAGACCCAGGGATGTAATTAAAAGGAGTGCCTGTCCCTGGCTTTGTGTATAATTATCTTTCTACTCAGGAGTCTGCCAACTTGAACAGTGTCCTAAATGGTAAGAATATCATTTTGTTCTTGATCAATATCAGAGTCTCTCTTCTTTGGAGATAGAGTGGAAAATGGGGTGTACAAAACTGTATGTTTATCAAACTCACTTAACCCTTCACATTTGTTTATTCAAGAGACATCTAGAGACCACCTGCTTCAAGTTTCACTCTGTGGTCCTGAAGATTAAGGAGTTCAGATGGAGTCAACAAGGATGTGTGGAATGTCTCTGTGGTTCCAGGCACTGTTCTAGGTTGGAGTAAAATGGGGATGAACAAAACAGATAATCCTTTCCCTTGTGGAGCCTATGTTCTAATGGAGGCAGGGGGAAGACAGACAATAAATGTAATTTATATGTAGTGTGTTTAAAAGAAGCTAAGTGCTTTGGAGAAAACTAAAGGGTAAAGAGGTAGTATGGAGGAGGTATTTTAGTTTTAAATGGATTGTTTACAGGATTCCAGCCCAAAGCTTACCATACAGTAGGGACATAGACTGGTATTTAATGTAATGTAGGTACTCCAAAGAGGAAGAGCAGATTTCTGGTTGAGTGATGGAAGCCTGACAGAAAAAAATTGACAGGTGGGCAGCTATAACCAGGAGAGGGCCTTCTGGGCAAAGAGTCAGAGATCACAGACAAGTCACAGCAAGTGCATCAGATCTGCTGAAGAAAAAGTCTCATAGGAGTTAAGACTAAAATCTAAGTAGGTATTACATAGTGTTGACTTACATTGAAAGATTTTCTAACACTGAACCATTTTCACACAATGTGGGATAAATCCTGCTTGGTTGTGGTGCCTTTTCTTTTTATAGGATTGATTTAATTTGCAATTTTTGTTTTACATCTATAGGCATAAATGAAAAGGACCTAAAATTTCTTCTTTTGTTATGTCTATCTTATTAGGGTCTCACTGGGCAGGCCAGCAGCATGAGTAGTTGGGACTGTTCCTTCTGTTTCTATTTTCTTTAAGGGTTTGCATAAAACTGGGATGAATAAAGTTGCAGTCTGTTTATAAAAGCATCAGGGCCTGGTGTTCTATTTGTGAGAAATATCCACTGCTTCTATTCCTTCAGCAGTAATAGATTTTTATTTAAGTTCTTAACTTCTTGAGTCAGCTGTGGTAACTTATTTTTTAAGAAATTCGTTCATTTAATAGATAAAATCTTTTAAAATTGTTCATATATAGTTGATATTATTCCTTTAACCTCTACTTTATAGCTTTACCTGCCTTTTCATTCATACTGATTGTGTTTTCATTCTTCTTTTCTTGATAGTTCTTGCCAGATGTTTGCCTATTTTTTAGTTTTATTTCCTCCCAGAAAAGCTACTTTTGGCTTTGCTGATGTTTTCTAAGTCATTAGTTTCTGCTATTAGTTTTATCTTTTTTCTTCTACTTTCTGTACATTTATTTATTGTCTAATTTTTTTTATTAAGGTATCATTGGTATACAATCTTATGAAGGTTTCACATGAAAAACAATGTGGTTACTACATTCACCCTTATTATCCAGTCCCCTCCATACCCCATTGCAGTCACTGTGCATCAGCACAGTAAGATGTCACAGAGTCACTACATGTCTTGTCTGTGCTACACTGTCTTCCCCATGACTTCCCTCACACCATGTGTACTAATCATAATACCCCTCAATCCCCTTCTCCCTCCCTCTCCACCCTTCCTCCTCTACCTCCCATTTGGTAACCGCTAGTCCCTTCTTGGAGTCTGTGAGTCTGCTGCTGTTTTGTTCATTCAGTTTTGTTTCATCGTTATACTCCACAAATGAGGGAAATCATTTGGTACTTGTCTTTCTCTACCTGGCTTATTTCACTGAGCATAATATCCTGTAGCTCCATCCATGTTGTTGCAAATGGTAGGATCTGTTTCTTTCTTATGCAGAATAGTATTCCATTGTGTATATGTACCACATCCTCTTTTTCCATTCATCTACTGATAGACACTTAGGTTGCTTCCATATCTTGGCTATTGTAAATAGTGCTGCAATGAACATAGGGGTGCATATGTCCTTTTGAATCTAAGAACTTGTTTTCTTTGGGTAAATTCCTAGGAGTGGAATTCCCGGGTCAAATGGTATTTCTATTTTTAGTTTTTTGAGGAACCTCCATATTGCTTTCCATAATGGTTGAACTAGTTTACATTCCCACCAGCAGTGTAGGAGGGTTCCCCTTCTTCTGCATCCTCACCAACATTTGTTGCTCCTAGTTTTGATGTTGGCCATCCTAACTGGTGTGAGGTGATATCTGATTGTGGTTTTAATTTGCATTTCCCTGATAAATAGTGATGTGGAGCATCTTTTCATGTGCCTGTTGGCCATCTGAATTTCTTCTTTGGAGAAGTGTCTGTTCATATCCTCCACCCACTTTTTAATAGGGTTATTTGCTTTTTGGGTGTTGAGGCATGTGAGTTCTTTATATATTTTGGGTGTTAACCCCTTATCAGATATGTCATTACAAATATATTCTCCCATACTGTAGGATCTTTTTGTTCTTTTGATGGTGTCCTTTGCAGTACAGAAGCTTTTTAGTTTGATGTAGTCCCATGTATTCATTTTTGCTTTTGTTTCCCTTGCTCAAGGAGATGCATTCAGAAAAAAGTTGCTCATGTTTATATTCAGGAGATTTTTGCCTATGTTTTCTTCTAAGAGTTTTATGGTTTCATGACTTACATTCAGGTCTTTGATCCATTTCGAGTTTACTTTTGTATATGGGGATAGACAATAATCCAGTTTCATTCTCTTGCATGTAGCTGTCCAGTTTTGCCAATGCCAGTTGTTGAAGAGGCTGTCATTTCCCCATTGTATGTCCATGGCTTCTTTATTGTATATTTATTTACCATATATGCTTGGGTTTATATCTGGGCTCTCTAGTCTGTTCCATAGGTCAGTGGGTCTGTTCTTGTGCCAGTATCAAATTATCTTGATTACTGTGGCTTTGTAGTAGAGCTTGAAGTCAGGGAGCGTAATCTGCCCAGCTTTATTCTTCCTTCTCAGGATTGCTTTAGCTATTTGGGGTCTTTTGTGTTTCTGTATGAATTTTAGAACTATTTTCTCTGCTTCGTTGAAGAATGCTGTTGGTATTCTGATAGGGATTGCACTGAATCTATAGATTGCTTTAGACAGCTTGGTCATTTTGACAATACTAATTCTTCCTATAATGAGCATGGGATGTATTTCCGTTTATTGGTATATTCTTTAATTTCTCCCATTAGTGTCTCATAGTTTTCAGGGTATAGGTCTTTCACTTCCTTGGTTAGGTTTATTCCTAGGTATTTTATTCTTTTTGATGCAATTGTGAATGGAATTGTTTTCCTGATTCCTCTTTCTGCTAGTTCATTGTTAGTGTATAGGAGTGCAACAGATTTCTGTGTATTAATTTTGTATCCTGCAACTTTGCTGAATTCAGATATTAGATCTAGTAGTTTTGGAGTGGATTCTTTAGGGTATTTTATATACAATATCATGTCATCTGCAAAGAGGGACAGTTTAACTTCTTCCTCACCAATCTGGATGCCTGTTATTTCTTTGTGTTGTCTGATTGCCATGGCTAGGGTCTCCAGTACTATGTTGAATAGAAGTGGGGAGAGTGGGCATCCTTGTCTTGTTCCCGATCTTAAAGGAAAAGCTTTCAGCTTCTCGCTGTTAAGTATAATGTTGGCTGTGGGTTTGTCATATATGGCCCTTATTACGTTGAGGTACTCGCCCTCTATACCCATTTTGTTGAGAGTTTTTATCACGAATGGATGTTGAATTTTGTCAAATGCTTTTTCAGCATCTATGAAGATGATCATGTGGTTTTTGTCCTTTTTGTTGATGTGGTGGATGATGTTGATGGATTTTCCAATGTTGTACCATCCTTGCATCCATGGCATAAATCCAACTTGATCATGATGGATGATCTTTTTTATGTATTTTTGAATTCAGTTTGCTAATATTTTGTTGAGTATTTTTGCATCTATGTTCATCAGGGTTATTGGCCAGTAATTTTCTTTTTTGGTGGTGTCTTTGCCTGGTTTTGGTATTATAGTGATGCTGGCCTCATAGAATGAGTTTGGCAGTATTCCCTCCTCTTCTATTTTTTGGAAAACTTTAAGGAGAATGGGTATTAGGTCTTCACTAAATGTCTGATAAAATTCAGCAGTGAAGCCATCTGGTCCAGGAATTTTGTTCTTAGGTAGGTTTTTTATTACCAGTTCAATTTCATCACTGGTAATTGGTCTGTTCAGATTTTATGTTTCTTCCTTGGTCAGCCTTGGAAGGTTGTATTTTTCTAGAAAGTTTTCCATTTCTTCTAGGTTATCCAGTTGGTTAGCATATAATTTTTAATAGTATTCTCTAATAATTCTTTGTATTTCTGTGGTGTCCGTCGTGATTTTCTTTTCTCATTTCTGATTCTGTTTATGTGTGTAGACTCTCTTTTTTTCTTGATAAGTTTGGCTAGGGGTTTATCTATTTTGTTTATTTTCTCAGAGAACCAGCTCTTGCTTTCATTGATTCTTTCTATTGTTTTATTCTTCTCAATTTTATTTATTTCTACTCTAATCTTTATTATGTCCCTCCTTCTACTGATTTTGGGCCTCAATTTGTTGTTCTTTTTCTAGTTTCATTAATTGTGAGTTTAGACTGCTTCTATGGGATTGTTCTTCTTTCTTGAGGTAGGCCTGTATTGCAATATACTTTCCTCTTATCACAGCCTTGGCTGCATCCCACAGATTTTGCAGTGTTGAATTATTGTTGTCATTTGTCTCCATATATTGCTTGATCTCTGTTTTTATTTGGTCATTGATCTATTGGTTATTTAAGAGCATGTTGTGAAGCCTCCATGTGTTTGTGTGATTTTTCATTTTCTTTGCGTAATTTATTTCTAGTTTCATAGATTTGTGATCTGAGAAACTGGTTGGTCCAATTTCAATATTTTTGAATTTCTGAAGCTCTTTTTGTGGCCTAGTATATGACTATTCTTGGACATGTTCCATGTGTACTTGAGAAGAATGTGTATTCTGTTGCTTTTGGATGTAGAGTTTTGTAGATGTCCATTAGGTCCATCTGTTCTATTGTGTTGTTCAGTGCCTCTGTCTCCTTAGTTATCTTCTGTCTGCTTGATCTGTCCTTTGGAGTGAGTGGAGTGTTGAAGTCTCCTAGAATGAATGCATTGCATTCTATTTCCCCTTTTAATTCTGTTAGTATTTGTTTCACATATGTGCGTGCTCCTGTGTTGGGAGCATAGATATTTATAATGGTTATATCTTCTTGTTGGATTGACCCCTTTATCATTATGTAGTGTCCTTCTTTGTCTCTTGTGACTTTCTTAGTTTTGAAGTCTATTTTGTCTGATATAAGTATTGCAACTCCTGCTTTTTTCTCTGTATTAGTTGCATGAAATATATTTTTCCATCCCTTCACTTTTAGTCTGTGTATGTCTTTGGGTTTAAAGTGTTTTATCCATTCAGTGACTCTATGTCTTTTGATTGGTACATTCAGTCCATTTACATTTAGGGTGATTATCGATAGGTATGTACTTATTGCCATTGCAGGCTTTAAATTCATGGTTACCAAAGGTTCAAGGTTAATTTCCTTACAATCTAAGAGTCTAACTTAACTCACTTAATATGCTGTTACAAGCACAATCTAAAGGTTCTTTTCTTTTTCTCCTCCTTTTTCTTCCTCCTCCATTCTTTATATATTAGGTTTCATATTCTGTATTCTTTGTCTATCCCTTGATTGACTTTGGGGATAATTGATTTAATGTTGCATATGCTTAGTAATTAGCTGTTCTACTTTCTTTACTGTGGTTTTATTTCATCTGGTGATAGCTATTAAACCTTAGGAAAACTTCCATCTGTAGCAGTCCCTCCAAAATAGACTGTAGAGATGGTTTATGGGAGGTAAATTCTCTCAGCTTTTGCTTATCTGGGAATTATTTAATCCCTCCTTCAAATTTAAATGATAATCTTGCCAGATAAAGTAATCATGGTTCCAGGCCCTTCTGCTTCATTGCATTAAATACATTATGCCATTCCCCTCTGGCCTGTAAGCTTTCTGCTGAGAAGTCTGATGTTAGCCTGATGGTCTTTCCTTTGTACGTGATCTTATTTCTCTCTCTGGCTGCTTTTAATAGTCTGTCCTTATCCTTGATCTTTGCCAATTTTATTACTATATGTTTTGGTGTTGTCTTCCTTGGGTCCCTTATGTTGGGAGATCTGTGGATCTCCATGGCCTGAGAGACTATCTTCTTCCCCAGACTGGGGAAGTTTTCAGCAACTGCCTCCTCAAAGACACTTTCCATCCCTTTCTCTTTCTCTTTCTATTCTTCTTCTGGTATCCCTGTAATGCGAATATTGTTCCATTTGGATTGGTCACACAGTTCTTTCAATACTCTTTCATTCTTAGAGATCCTTTTTTCTCTCTGTGCCTCAGCTTCTTTGTATTCCTCTTCTCTAGTTTCTATTTCATTTATCGTGTCCTCCACCGTATCCAACCTGCTTTTAATGCCCTCCATCATGCTCTTCAGCGATTGGATCTCTGACCTGAATTCATTCCTGAGTTCTTGGATATCTTTCCGTACCTCCATTAGCATGTTGATGATTTTTATTTTGAACTCCCTTTCAGGAAGAGTCGTAAGCCCTGTCATTTCAATCTTTCTCCAGAGTTACATTAATTTTACTCTGGACCAGGTTTCTTTGGCATTTCATATTTATATATGGCACCCCCTGGTGTCCATAAACTCTACTCTGGAGCTGCTCAGACCCTGAAGCAATGTCGGGGGTTGAAGGGGAGCAGTATTGGTGCCTGGGGGGAGGAAAGAGCTGTTCCCTGCTTTCTGCCTGCTGTGCCTGTCTCCACTGCCTTAACCAGTGGGCCGAGCACACAGGTGTAAGCTTTTGTCCCAGAGCAGCTTCATATGGATCCCTGCTTTCCACAAGCGGCTGGAATCTCAGTCTCTCCAGGAATTCTGCCTGTATTAACTTTCCAACCCGGTAGTCATGCGAGTATCATGAAAGCACCATGAAATGTAGGTTTGTGCTCCCAGAGCAGATCTCCAGAGCTAGGTATTCAGCAGTCCCAGGCCTTCCACTCCCTCCCTGCTCCATTTCTCTTCCTCCCGCTGGTGAGCTGGGGTTCGGGAAGGCCTTGGGTCCCGCCTGGCCACAGCTTTGGTACGTTGCTCTGTTCCATGAGGTCTGCTTTTTTCTCCAGGTGTATGCAGTCTGGCACCATCCTCTTTCCTGTTGCTCTCTCAGGATTAGTTGTGCCAACTATATTTTCTAATTGTATCTAGTTTTAGGAGGAAGCCTCTGTGTCTCCTCTCATGCCGCCATCTTTAATGCCTTAGTCTCCTTTTCTTTGACCTATGAATTTTATCAGACATATGGAGAAGACATAATACCCATTCTCCTTAAAGTTTTCCAAAAAATGGAAGAGGAGGGAATACTTCCAAACTCATTGTATGAAGCCAGCATCACTCTAATAACAAAATCAGGGAAAGACTCCACAAAACAAGAAAATTACAGACCAATATCCCTGATGAACATAGATCCAAAAATACTCAAGAAAATACTAGCAAACCAAATTCAAAAATACATCAAAAGGATCATACACCATGATCAAGTGGGATTCATCTTAGGGATGCAAGGATGGTACAACATCCAAAAATCCATGAACATCATCCAGTCCATCAACAAAAAGGAGAAAAACCACATGATCATCTCCATATATGCTGAAAAAGCATTCGACAAAATTCAGCATCCTTAACAAAATGGGTATAGAGGGTAATTACCTCAACATAATAAAGGCCAAATATGACAAACCCACAGCCAACGTCATACTTAACAGCGAGAAACTTAAAGCTTTTCACCTATGTCTGGGAACAAAACAGGGATGCCCACTCTTCCCACTCTTATTCAACATAATACTGGAGGTCCTAGCCACGGCAGACAACACAATAAAATAAAAGACATCCAGACTGGTAATGGAGAAGTCATACTGTCACATTTGCAGATGACATGATATTGTACATAAAAAACCCTAAAAACTCCACTCCAAAACTACTAGAACTAATATCTGAATTCAGAAAAATTGCAGGATACAAAATTAATACACAGAGATCTGTTCCTTTCCTATACAGTAACGATGAACTAGCAGAAAGAGAAATCAGGAAAAAAATTCCATTCACAATTGCATCAAAAAGAATAAAATACCTAGGAATAAACCTAACCAAGGAACTGAAAGACCTATACCCTGAAAACTACAAGACACTCTTAAGAGAAATTAAAGAGGACACTAACAAATGGAAACTCATCCCATGCTCTTGGCTAGGAAGAAGTAATATTGTCAAAATGGCCATCCTGCCTAAAGCAATCTACAGATTCAATGCAATCCCTATCAAATACCAATAGCTTTCTTCAACGAACTGGAACAAATAGTTCTAAAATTCATATGGAACCGCAAAAGACCCCGAATAGCCAAAGCAATCCTGAGAAGGAAGAACAAAGCAGGGGGGATCTTGCTTCCCAACTTCAAGCTCTACTTCAAAGCCACAGTAATCAAGACAATTTGGTACTGGCACAAGAAGACACCCACAGACCAGTGGAACAGAATAGACAGTCCAGATATTATTCCAAACATATACAGTCAATTAATATATGATAAAAAAATATGGACATACAATGCAGAAATGACAGCCTCTTCAATAGCTGGTGTTGGCAAAACTGGACAGCCACATGTAAGAGAATGAAACTGGATCATTTTCTAACCCCATACACAAAAGTAAATTCAAAATGGATCAAAGACCTGAAAGTAAGTCATGAAACCATAAAACTCTTAGAAAAAAACATAGCAAAAATCTCTTGGACATAAACATGAGCAACTTCTTTATGAATATATCTCCCTGGGCAAGGGAAACAAAAGCAAAAATGAACAAGTCGGACTGAAAAGCTTCTGTACAGCAAAGGACACCATCAACAGAACAAAAAGGCATCCTACAGTATCAGAGAATATATTCATAAATGACATATCCAATAATGTGTTGACATCCAAAATATATAGAGCTCATGCATGTCAACAAACAAAAAGCAAATGATCCAATTAACAAATGGGCACAGGATCTGAACAGACACTTCTCCAAAGAAATTCAGATGGCCAACAGGCACATGAAAAGATGCTCCACATCGGTAATAATCAGAGAAATGCAAATTAAAACCACAATGAGATATCACCTCACACCAGTAAGGATGGCCACCATCCAAAAGACAAACAACAACAAATGTTGGCAAGGATGTGGAGCAAGGGGAACCCTCCTACACTGCTGGTGGGAATATAAATTAGTTCAACCATTGTGATAAGTAGTATGGAGGTTCCTCAAAATCTTAAAATAGAAATACCATTTGACCCAGGAATTCCACTCCTAGGAGTTTACCCTAAGAAAGCAGCAGCCCAGTTTGAAAAAGACATATGAACCCCTATGTTTATCACAGCACTGTTTACAATAGCCAAGAAATGGAAGCAACCTAAGTGTCCATCAGTAGAGGAATGGATAAAGGAGATGTGGTACATATACTCAATGGAATATTATTCAGTCATAAGAAGAAAACAAATCCTACCATTTACAACAACATGGCTAGAGCTAGATGGTATTATGCTCAGTGAAAGAAGGCAGGCAGAAAAAGATGAGTATCAAATGATTTCACTCATCTGTGGAGTATAAGAACAAAGCAAAAACTGAAGGAACAAAACAGCAGCAGACTCACAGAACCCAAGAATGGACTAACAGTTACCAAAGGGAAAGGGACTGGGGAGGATGGGTATGAAGGTAAGTTCAAGGGGGGGAAAGGGGGCATTATGATTAGCAGACATAATGTCAGGGGGGCATGGGAAGGGCTGTACAACACAGAGAAGGCAAGTAGTGATTCTATAGCATCTTACTATGCTGATGGACATTGACTGTAATGGGGTATGTGGTGGGGACTTGATGATGTGGTGAAGTCTAGTAACCATAATGTTGCTCATGTAATCATAGATTAACGATACCAAAATTTAAAAAAAAGTCTTTAGTGAGTGCTTAAGAAAAGTGTGAATTTACTTGTTAGATGCAGAATTCTAGTTTATTCTTTGTGAGGTTCAGATCATCTATATTCTTGTTGATTTTATTTATTTTTTGTCTACTTGACCAATCATTAAGTGAGAGAAGCAGCATTAGAAGATACTCCTTAGATTTTAATTCACCAGAGTTCATGAGCAACTGTCATAGTCCCCACCTGTTTTTCCCACCTCTCCACTAGCACAGGGCTTTTGCCCTGCCCTGAATTCATTCCCAAGGAAGTCTGGACAAGTGGTCTGAATCCCAGCAGGTGTAGGGGAAGCAGATTGTCTCAAGATTTGGGAGGGTGAGAAGCAAGAAGCAAGGAACCAGAGGTCCCATTTTCTATTTTACCTTCCCACACCCCACCGCAGGATTTCTCATCATGCCCTCTTTTCTTGGTGTTTCTCACTTGGTCCCTTTGGGAGTTGATTTTTGGCAATGGGAAGCCAGCAGTTATGCTAGTTCAGTATCTTGGTAGGGAACAAACTGGAACCACGGACCTTTATAAATGTGTGTCACTTGTAAATCCTAGAAATGAAATTTCTTGAACACCTCTTCCCACATTAAACCTGTGTTGCCTGCTGTATTTTCTTTTTTTTGGTTGGTGAACTACCAACATTAATCACATAAACCACAGAAGTGTTTTGTCAAACCTGTGGGTGTAATTATAGATAATATTATAAGGCTTAACACAAAATAAGGGTAAGTATTATTTTGTGAAGCTTTTATTTCATTGGTATGTGTATGTGCACAGATACTCGTAAGTATGTGTACTGGACTGTGCTGAAGAACTAACTAATATGGTTTGTGGTCAAAAAAGTTGAAAAACACTGGTAGAGAACTAGAGATCATTTTTGACCCATCCTTGTCTTACATCCTACAGTCATTGAATTACCAAATCTGCAGTCTACTTCTTCGTTATTTCTCAAAGTCATCCCATCTTCCTCTTCCCTACTAACCACTGCTCTACTCCCAGTCCTTTCTGACTGCTCCAGCCTCTTAGATCCATGCTCCACTTTTCCTTATTCTTATCAGAATAATCTTCCTGAAATGTACATTTTGCTTATTTAAATCCTTCTGTGGTACCATATTGCTCATGGGTAGCTTCTGACCTTTATAGTACGTCCCATGCCTACCTCTAGCTTCATCTGCTCCCATTCCAGTATCACTGGTAACAACAAATAACTTTCTGTTTTCCTCATACTCCCTTGAAGAGTCTTATTTTGTTCATTCTTTCACTTTTGCCTGATGTGGGTAGGGAGAATCCTTTACTCCCACCCCTTTTACCCAGTGAACTGCAGCTTATTCATTCTCTCTTTGTACAGGAAATCTTACACCCCTATCTCCCCTACCCCTGGTGTCCTTCATCTGTGTTTCCAGAATATTCTGGACATCTCTTATTACATAGCCAGGTTGTTTTTAAATCATCTGTTTAAGTTAATGTTTACTTCTTTTATGGCAACAGCT
Organism: Manis pentadactyla; assembly: GCF_030020395.1. Lineage (NCBI taxonomy): Eukaryota > Metazoa > Chordata > Mammalia > Pholidota > Manidae > Manis > Manis pentadactyla. The sequence goes on from NC_080038.1 coordinate 41,199,934, forward strand.
GGTCATATTCATTCTGGTACCTAAAATGATGGCTCATATTGGGTGTTCAGTGTTGGTTGAATGACTGGAGATCCAGAAAGTTAAAGTGCCTTTTTCAAGATCATGTTGCTCATAGGTGACAAAATTGAAATTGGAAAATAAGTTCGTCCTTTATTGCCTCATGCTGTAGTCTGGCACTCCTTCTAGTACATTATATATAACTGGATAAGTACATTTATTGTTCAATCCTGAATAAGTCACTTTAGCTTACTAATGATTAAGATGATTAAGTTTTCCTTTGTAAATAATCGTATAATCAATTTTTTATATACTGTATCTATGGGAACTTGTTTCCAGTGCATGAATAATTTTGCTTGAAATTTAATATTTACAAAGCAGCAAAACTGTTCAAGTAGATTCAAAAGTAATTTGGAAATATCAAGATGGCCTTTTAGTAACCGTATTTTAAGAGGCCAGTTTAAATTTAAAAAAATAATGTGACAGATTCCAGGCACACTGTTAAAAAAATTATGTGAACTTCAGCTTAGAATATCTAAAGATGGAAATGGTGAAATTTGAAAAATTACATTGTAGAAATAGCTCAGTAAATGTTTGAATTAAATTTGTAGATGCAAGTTCTGACATACAGTGGGTGGGTTTTGTGCCTTCAGGTTCTTCCATTTTCTGTAGCATATTGCAGAAATCAGTTGTGGTTTAGAAACTAAGACTCATGCATCAATTTATGGAAGGATAAAAAAACATATTTCAATTTGGGTGTATTTCCAATTTCAGAAGTTTTTAAAGAAGCAGAAGTTGTTTTGAAAGTGAATTTTAAAGTGAACTAAGCATTAGAAGAAGAAAAAGGGCTAGAGCTGAAATATTCTGTAATATCAACCAATATCTTGTGTGTATGTGTGAGAATTTCCCCAGTTGTTTCAAGAAACTAGGTTTCTTTTCAGTTGGTAAGTTGAAACGGTATCCAAAAAACACCCACACATTGTTTGGTTGATGTGTCCTTGAGTCCTTCTTTATCTAAAACAGTTTCTGGCCCTTTTTTCCTCTCATGCCTTTTATTTATTTTAAACAAAATTTGTCCTGTTCCATTTTCTTACTATGTTGCAAAGTCAGTGAGAATAGGAGCATACTACTTTAGCACTAAGAATTGTGCCTAGCACCCAAGAGACAATGAATATTTGTTGAATAATATTGGTAATACTTAAGGTCTGTGTTTTGTCCCTACAGGTTGATCCTAAAGATTACATGTTCAGTGGACTGAAGGATGAGACAGTAGGTCGCTTACCCGGGAAAGTGGCAGGGCAACAGTTTCTCATTCAAGATTGTGAGAACTGTAGCATCTATATTTTTGACCACTCTGCTACAATTACTATTGATGACTGTACTAACTGCATAATTTTCATGGGACCCGTGAAAGGCAGTGTGTTTTTCCGGAATTGCAGAGATTGCAAGTGTGCATTAGCCTGCCAACAGTTTCGTGTGCGCGATTGCAGAAAGCTGGAAGTCTTTTTGTGCTGTGCCACTCAACCCATTATTGAGTCTTCCACAAATATCAAGTTTGGCTGTTTTCAATGGTACTACCCTGAATTAGCTTTCCAGTTCAAAGATGCAGGGCTCAGCATCTTCAATAATACCTGGAGTGACATTCATGACTTTACACCTGTGTCAGAAGAACTCAACTGGAGCCTCCTTCCAGAGGACACTGTAGTTCAGGACCATGTTCTTCTGCCTACTACCGAAGAGCTCAAAGCTGTCCGCATTTCCACAGAAGCCAATAGAAGTATTGTTCCAGTATCCCGGGGTCAGAGACAGAAGAGCAGTGATGAATCATGCTTAGTGGTGCTATTTGCTGGTGATTATACTATTGCAAATGCCAGGAAACTAATTGATGAGGTAAGGAAAAAGAGAAGAGAAACAGACATACACCTAGTTGGAAACACAACCAATCCTTAAGTTATAGTCCTCTGCCCCTTATAGAGCTATCTGTAAGATGATTGCTTGGGCCTCAAAATACTTCCCCAAAGAAACTTTTAAAGGATATAATTCAATTCAGTGAGCATTTATTAAAAACTTATTTACAAGCTATTCTGTTACCATTTCATTGATTATAGATGCACATCTGTTTTGCACATTTTTGCTTATCTGAAATACATCTTATAATGTATGGCATCTTATAATGATGGCAACTTAGAGCTGATGAAATATAGTATATGCTGGGGGTGAAGATACATACACAAAATTTTCTGCCCTCAACTCCCATTCTTTCTAATAAATGATTTCCGTGGAAGCTCACAAAAGTTAGGACTCCATAGTAAAGCATGAATTTTTACAGTTATTTAATTTTTTACAGAAATTTATTGGGAGTTTTAGTTGGTTAGGGGGTGGGAAAGACATTTAGGAAGATAGCTTCTGGACTCCCTTGTGACTGAGAACAACTTCCATGTACTTTCCTAATTTTCTTTTACCCTATTGCCATGAAGGGGAGGCTGGTGCAGAAGAAAAGTGGGAGCTGGGGTAGCAGAAGTTGTGGGCTCTGTGTTGGTTGGTGCTCCAGTGGGGAGGCAGCAGTAGGACATAGTGATTATCCATTAATCAGATGTTCTTCAGGAGGAGTCTGCTTGAATTTAAAAATCAAATTTCCAGAACTAGAGAAGTGAATGGAAAACTTCATCAAGTCTCTTTAAAACTTAAAAAATCCAAAGAGACTTTGGATTTTTTAAGTTTTAAAAGTTCTGTCAAAAGGGATGATTTTAGGGAAAAAAAAAAACTAAAAATGACTCTCTCTCTGTAACTATACATTTTACAATGTAGAAAAACCCATGTCTGAAATATGCAAAGTATATCTAAGGTCTATTTCTCAAAACAACAGAAGCTGAAGTATAATTTTAAGACTTTGATATTTTGTTTTTTGATTATGCAAATCTGATAAGTAACATGCTATGGATCTGGTAAGATATAGAAAAAATGCTTCTGGCCTTTGAGCTATCTAATCACATGTTAATCCAACATCTGAGAGATAAATATTTTTATTATATTATGTAATGATTTTTTTAAAATCTACATACAGCTTTGAAAAGATGTCATTAATCACATGAAACTGCTATTTTGTAGGTAACAAGGAGTGGACATAAAGAATGTATAACATATTTAAAGAATAAAGCCATCAAAACAAACACCATCTTCATGAGCCATCAGATGATCTTGACTTTTTAACTTTTGGTATCTGATGTGCAAAATGGCTTTTTGAATCCAGGGAACTGATGTTCTTTAGATGTCCTTCTGGCTTACAAAATAATTTAAAACAAAAATCCCACAATAAAAATAGTAATAATAGCTAACACTTAACATGGTATGTATTATATGTCAGGTACTGTTGTGAGGGATTTAAGTGAATTAACTCACTTAATAATAACCTATAAAATAAATGCCGTTATTCCCCTTTTTACAGATAAGGAAAATGAGCCACAGAGAGGATAAGTAATTTGCAAAAGGTCACTCAGCTGCCAAATAGCAGAGCCATGATTTAAATCTAGGCCACCATCTCAACCCTTAAGCACAATGCCACTATGCTGCCTCAGTGGTAAGGGAAAGCTGGTGAATGCCTGGTGGAGCAGGAATGTAACTGAAAGTGCAGAGAGTAAAGGCAGATACTGCCCTCCAGCCTAGAAGGAAAAACCCTGAGACTTTGGGTAGAGTTACCCTAATTTTGAAAACACAGAATTAAGGAATGAAAAGAGAACAAAAAGAAGAAAGTGCCAAGTACATATGAAAATATGCTGAAAGACCAGTGACTTACATAGCAAGAGAGCAATTACATATTTAAAAAAAAATGAAGCTCGAGTTCCCAGGAAAATATATGTAGAAGCTAGTTAATTCTGAGATGAAAAAAAAAAACTTGAGTCTTTCTCATAACATAACACAAATATCTTAGGACAGCTTAGACTGGAACCATGATTGCTAGCTCTGGTTTTCTGAAACCCCTGAAGTATCACAGAATTTTGTTCCACATTGTTTTTATAAGTTAGACATATAATGATATTTTGGGGAAAGGAAGTGTAAAACTTGAGAGGTAGAAATCCAGAAAAGCTGGGTAAAGCAGAAAGCACATTCCATAGAGAGTCAAGGGAGTTACTGGGCCTCAGTTTTCTCACCTAAAAATCAGATTCCTCTCTTCCTTGTACATATATCACAGATAGGCACAGAATAAATGAGAGTAAAGTGTGAGAATTGCTTGGTAGTAAAGTACTGCATAATTTAAGTTGGGTATTTACCACTATTTTCAAGTCTTTAAAAATAGAAAAATCTTCATGAAAGAGTCTCTTCACATATCTGCAGTGAAATATCAACATGGATATAGTTACAAAGTTTATTATTTGTTTTTAGGTAATGGTATTTTGAATTAATCATCTTTTATCAGTTTATGTGTCTGACTATAAAATGAGTGGTAATGAGCAGTCTGGAAAATTAGAAACAGATGTCAGATTTTTTCTGATATTTTAAGTAACTTTGCAGTCATTATCTGGCAGTAATGTCCATGTAATTTTGTGCTACTTTTTTATGTATGTTTCTTTTTTCTGGGGCAGCACTGAGGGCTCTGAAAAAGGATTTGAGTTTGAATCAATTTGATGCAATAGTGTGGAATAGTGTAGCCATAGCACGAAATGCTATCAGCCATTAAAACTGATTTTATAGTAGAATACTGGGGAAGTGTTCACAGTCAAGTAGTGAAAATTCATAGAACATTATGCAAGTTTCTGATTTTTTCCTTGAGTAGAATAAGTCTGGAAAGTTACATATGCTAAAATATTAAGTTGTGATTATTCTTAGGAAGTAGATTAAGAGCAGGGTTTTCTTTTTTGCAGTTCTATGGATTTTATAATGAACATAACACTATTTCTGTAATGGGAGAAAAGAAAAATGAAGGGTGAGAAGAAATATACTTATTGGGAGTGGCATCTTTGAGTGGTAGCATCTTGGTTGATATTTCTTTATTTCTATTTTTCAGGTCTGTGTTGAGCATATATGTTACTTCTATAGTTAAAAACCCAATAGGCTTTGCAAAAAAAAAAAATTAGGTGGTTGAATGACTTTGTGTTCTAGCAAACTACTTTCATAATTATTTTCAAAATTAATGTGTACTCTAGAGAACTGTAGAAATAAGTTTGAAAATCATCCATAATGTATCTTGAATAGTCTTTTTAGGAATAATTTTAAATTGATGTAGCCTATAATCAGATTAATTGGGTTTGCATTACAGTTCTGTTAGTTAATAGTTATATGACCTTGGGAAAGTTCCTTAATTGCTCAGTGCCCTAGTTTTTTTTATCTGTAAAATGACGGTAACAATAGTACCTACCTCATATGAGGGTTAAATGTGTTATACATGTAAAGTGCATAAAACTGCCTGGCACATAGAAAGTGCTCCATAAATGTAGTCTGTCATTATTGGGCTATACTGTATGTGTTTGTATCGTGCTTTTTAAAATTAACATCATTAAATATGCTTTCCCATTTTATTATTTGTTATATTTCATCATGTAAATGTACCCTAATTTACTTAACCATTCTCTTCTCATTGGACATTGCAGCAGCACCAAACTAAAGCTTCCATCTGTTAGTTTCAGTCAAAAACATTTTTTAATTGTTTTAAATTTTGAGGAATAATTCACATTTATTTGACCCTTAATCTTCATGGTAGGCATTGCAGTACTAATTCTTAAACAGAAGCACCGATCTGGAAGAAAGACTCTTGTATATATGAAAGCTTGTTATAGCAAATGCCTTGAATTAGAATCATAACTAAAACAAAGAAGTTCATCTTAAAATCTAAATGAAATTTTATTTTCTACAGATGGTCATTAAAGGCTTTTTCCTAGTTCAGACAAAGGAAGTATGGATGAAAGCTGAGGATGCCCAAAGGGTTTTTCAGGAGAAAGCACCTGACTTCCTTCCTCTTCTGAACAAAGGTACCTTCTGGATGATTGGTGTATTTTTGCAGTTATTCTCTTGATATGCTGATTAGATTTACTCTTGCCGTTAGTGTTTCTCTTACATTGCCTTCTCTTTCTCATTTGTTCTGTTTTTCCTCTTAGTATTAAGAAATAACAAAAGTTCGTATCATTCAAAAAACTCAAACTAGAAATTAGGCATTAGGGGGGTTTTTTGGTAGTCCATCATCTTAGTACTTGAAAGTCACATTTTATTATGTATTATATTATTTTTAATTATTACTTTTTTAAATTCTTATTTTATTATTGTTGGATTATTGTACTATAGTGAGGGACAGTTTCATTCTCTCTGCCCAAAGTTACAAAGAAGTTGATAAGGATTCTTCCTGCCTTCAGTGTGCTTTGACCATACTGGAAAAGAAGTAAGAAATATAAATAAAATGGTATACTATTTTATATGTTTAATATGATTGATTAACTTCCCATGCATAAGTAGAATTGTCTTACTCACTGGGCAGATGCCAGCAATCAATTTCAGATACTGGGAATATGTCTGCAAACAGAGGAACTAGAGTTCATGTACTCTCCTGAAGAGTTGCTGTCTGCCTATAAGTATTTGAAAGTATACAGATTATAGAGGACAGAGTTCTATTTATCTGTCAGAGTAGAGACGTTGTTTGCTCAAGGCTTAGCAGATTTGTCCTGACTGCCTGAGCATATATGTACAGTAATACCCAATGTTGATTGGGTATACCCTACAAAGGGGGCATATCTGCATTTACATGCTCTTTATATATAAATAAATTATAATAAACTGCAAAAGCTGTAGCAAAATGTTGGAGGGTTGTTAGGATAATTTTAATAACTAATGCTGGGTCTGACTCAGCCATTACATATTAATATAGTATTTCATATCCCTTTGTGGTTATTTTAGTAGTATCAAGGACTTGCTCCAATCCAGTGTAGGAATCTGCCCTAGATTATATGTAGGAAATTGTGACCTGGCTCCTCTGTTGCAACTCTTCTGACATGGGAACATTCTGATGGAACCTTGAAAACGAACCTTTAAATTCTCAGCAGCTTTCAGAATTTGAATCAAGTAATAAGTGTAATGGACATCCTAAAGTGTGAGGATTAGGGATGAAGTGAGCATATGAGTAGGTCTAAAGTAATGATTTAGGTACTCATGTGATGTTAGGTAAGTGGTTTCATAGAATTGCTCCATCTCCATTATAATAATTGTGTTTAAGTAACAACATCCCACGTGGAAGGAGTAAAGTGTTCTCACTGCAAAAACTACAATCAAAACCAATAGGCAGATGTTACAGGAACTTCAAATAAACATCATATAATAAACATCATATAAATAACTTCTAAAACCAGAGATAACCGTAGGAGGTACTCAAAGACTAATGAGATCATGTCAAAAAGTCACAGGAGCCAGCTTCAAGCAGTTTCTGCTGACCAAATTTGGGATAATTTGAGCATCAGAAAGAGTAACGCAGGGAACTCATTTAACAATAACAGAAATCCATGCATCATACTGATAATACAAGAGTGGGGAGGAGGAAATAAAGGAAAGCTCTTCTGCTCTTTACAGGGTACTGTGAGTTAATAAATGGAGAAGGAATGATAGACTTCGGAATTCACTATTTTCCAGCACCTGATTAATAATTCAGGTAAAAATTATCAGTGTATGCCAAAACTATTGGGGTAAAATTTGCTAAGAAGTAGTATATTTATACATTCTAATTTCAAGGGGAAATGTACCTTTATGGGAGAGATTTGGTGATCACCCCAATCAAACTTGGCATCACTGATGGCAGGACAGACTAACATGCATTTCTTCTGATGTGATGCAACGAGAAATACACAACATCACCTATGAAGTATTCTCGCCAAGAAAAATTTAACCTGAATATAATCAAGCCAAGACTTAACTTTTAGTTTATAGGAAAGAAAGGAAATCTAGGGACATGTTAAATGACACCATGAGGAAACAATGACTCAAATCCAAAATCAAAGCCATTCTGTCAGACAACTGGCCAGGATTCTTCAGACATTCCTAGAAAATAAACAAAAGTGATGGGGGACTATTCTGGATTAAAAGAAACAATAAAATGCAGTAAATGAACCTTGATTGGATCTTGGATTGGGATGGGGTGAGCTATAAAGCTGTAAAAGACATTTTTTGGGAAAACCGGAGGAGTTTGGGGATGCTATTATGGAATTATTGCTAGTGTCCTTTAAGTATGATGATGGTATTGTGGTTATGTAGGAAATGTATGCTGAGGTGTCATGGTGTGTGCTACTTTCAAGTGGCTCAGCAAAACAAAAACAAAGCATGTGTGTGCGTGCACACGGTGCGTAGCATGTGATAAAGCAAAGATGTCCAAATGTTAACATTTGATGAAGGGCAAATGAATGATTATACTATTCTTTAAACTTTTCTATAATGTTTGGAATTTGGGGAAAAATTTAAGCTGCCCAATAGTGCATTGATTGATGTGGAGATCAGTCAGTGGAGATATTCCAGCAGAAGTGGGGTGGATTGAGTCCTTAATCTAAAAGTGGCCATCGTCATTCTAAGGAGGGTTTCTCAGCTTCAGTGCTGTTGACACTTTAGGACAGACAGTTCTTTGTTGTGGACACTGTAGGGTGTTTAGCACTGTCCCTAGCCTCTACCCACTGGATGCCAGTAGCACTCCCACACATACAGTTGTATTTCAAATAGTTTATACCTCAGAGTCTCTAAATTTTCCTCTTTGGTTAAATGAGTAACAGTTACTTTCAATTAGTGAATCTTTGACTCCTTTATGACAGAATACATTGTGTTTTCCATCTTGAGAATCTTCTAAACCTGGCCAATCCTCAAAACCATCTAGGGTGCTTTTAAAAATACTAATTTCTAACTCTCCCCCCCACAAAAAAAATGGATTAAAAAATTCTGAGACATATACCCCTGGAATATGCTTTTTTTTTTTAAAGTTCCCTAAATGGTTCTGATGATTAATCAGACTTGGGTTCCTTTGTTTTAGAGGCCATTCATTCACTTATTCAAACATAGTAGATGGGGTTTGAGAAGTAGTAGAGGACTCAGATAATGTGGGGACTTGCAGGCCACTGTAGACTTTGGCTTCTAGTCTGAGGTGAGAAGCTACTAGGCATTTTGTTTTTGAGGCATTATTGACATGTAACATTACATTAGGTTCAGGCATACAACATAATGATTCTGTATTTGTATATATTGTGAAATGATCACTACAATATGTCTAGTTAACATGTCACCATACATAGCTACAAATTTTTTTCTTGTGAAGAGAACTTTTAAGATTTATTCTCTCAAATATGCAATACAGTATTATTAACTATAGTTACCATGCTGTATATTACATCTCCATGACTTTGCACTTATCTTATACTGGAAGTTTGTACCTTTGACCCCCTTCACACATTTCACCTGCTCCCTGCCTCTGGTGACCATTATTTTGTTCTCTGTATCTTTGCACTCATTTTTTTGTTTTTTTAGATTCTACATATATGTGAGATCATTTGGTATTTGTCTTTGTGTGTCTTATTTCACACAGCATAATGCTCTAAAGTTCCATCTGTGTTGTCACAATTGGCAACATTTCCTTCTTTTCTATGGTTGAATTCCTGTGTGTGTGTGTACACCACATTTTCTTTACCCGTTCATCAGTGGACACTCAGGTTGTTTACTTCCATGTCTTACCTATTGTAAATGATGCTGCAGTGAACATGTGGATTCATATAGCAAGTTAGTGTTTTCATTTTCTTTGGATAAATATCCAGAAGTGGAATTGCTGGACCATACGGTAGTTCTATTTTTAATGTTTTGAGAAACCTCCATTCTGTTTTCCATAGTGACTGCACCAATTTACATTTCCACCAACAATGCAAGAGTTCCCTTTTCTCCACATCCTTCCCAACCTTGTTATTTCTTCTCTTTTTGATGATAGCCATTCTAATGGGTGTGAGGAGATACCTCAGTGTGGTTTTGATTTGCATTTTCCTAATTATGAGAGATGTTGAGCACCTTTTCATGTGTCTGTTGGCAATCTGTATGTCTTCTTGTAAGAAATGTCTATTCAAATACTCTGCTAATTTTTTAATTGGATCATTTTGTTGTTTTTCTACTGTATTATATGAGTTCTTTTTATATTTTGGATATTGACCTCCTATCAGATATAAGATTAGGAAATATTTTCTCCCATTTATTTATATTTTTTAAATAAACTTTTTATATTGGAATAATTCTAGATTTACAAAAAAATTGTAAAGGTAGTATAGAGAATTTCCATATAACTTTATCCAGCTTCCCTTCATGTTAACCATGGTACATTTGTCAAAACTAAGAAAATTATTGCAGCATTATTTACAAGAGCCAGGGTATGGGAGCAACCTAAGTGTCCACCAATATGTGAATGGATAAAGAAGATGTGATACATGTACACAATAGAATATTACTCAGCCATGAAAATGAATGAAATTTTGCCATTTGTGACAACATGGATGAACCTAGAGGGTATTATGTGAAGTGAAAAAAGACAGACAAATACCATATGATTTAACTTACATGTGGAATCAAAAAAACAAAATAAATGAATAAACAAGTAAAACAGAAACAGACTCTCAAATACAGAGAACGGACTGGTGGTTACCATTAGGGGAGGGGGGTTGGGAGATGGGTGAAATAAGTGATGGGGATAAAGAGGTACAGATTTCCAATTATAAAATTAACTAGTCACAGGGATGAAAGTAAAAAAGAAAACTAAGAAATTTACTTAAGGTAAAAGACTATTACCTTAAACTATTGACTTTATTCATATTTCACTAGTTTTTCCACTTAGGTCCTTTTTCTGTTCCAGAATTCAATCCAAGATCCCACACTGCATTTAGTTGCCATGTATCCTTACTCTCCAAGTAATGTGTGATAGTTCCTTAGTCTTTCCTTGTTTTTCATAATCTTGAAATACTGTAACAATACTGGTAAGTTATTTTGTAGAATATTCCTCAGTTTGGATTCATCTGATATTTTCTCTGATCATACTGCAGTTATGGCTTGGGGGAAGAGATGAAGTGCCCTTTTCATCACGTCACATCAGGGAGCACATGATATGAACATGACTTATTGCTGGTGATGTTGAACTTAATGACTTGGTTCAGGTGGTATTTGCCAGGTTTCCCAGTGTTATGTTCCTACTTTTCTCTTTCCATATTCTGTCCTTTGGAATTTGAATCACTAAGAGTAGCCTACATTCAAGGAGAGGGGAATTAAGCTCTACCTCCTGGAGAAGGTAGCATCTACATACATTATTTGGAATTCTTCTATAGGAAAGATTTGTCCCTTCTTCCCCACTCATTGATCCAATCATTTATTTCTGTCAGTAGGGACTCATGGATATGTATTTTATTCTTTGTTTATAATCCAGTACTGTCAAATTGTTCCAGTTTTAGCCATTGGGAGCTCTTCTATGTTGGTTCTTCTGTCCCTTTGACATGCCTTTTATTTCTTTTTCTTCATTATTATTCTGACCAGGACTTCCACTATGATATTGTATAGAATAATGAGAAGAGGATATCTTACCCTATTGCTGATATTAGGGTGAAAGTGTTCAGTCTCACCATTAAGAATGATGTTGGTTGTAGGTTTTTCATTTTATTAGGCTAAAGGAAATTCATTTTGTTCCAGTTAAAAAAAAATTTTTAATGCATGGATGTTGAATGCTTTTTCTGTATTTATTGAGATGGCCATATGTTTTTTATTACTTAGTCATTTAATCTAGTAACTTTTGATGATTTTCAATGTTGAACCAGCCTTGTATTCCTGAGATGAACTTCCCTAATCATAATGTATTATCTCTTTAATATATTGCCAGATTTGATTTGCTTATATTTTATTGAGGATTTTTTGCACCTTTGTTCATGAGGGACATTGGTCTGTAGTTTTCTTGTAATATTTTTGTCTGACTTGATATTAGAATAATGCTGGCCTCATAAAATAAGTTGGGATGTGTCCTTCCTCTTGTATAATCTTGAAGAGATAGTAGAGAGTTGGTATCATTTCTTCCTTAAATGTGTAGTAGTACTCACCAGTGAAACCATCTGGGTCCATAGATTTTGGGGGGAGATATTAAGGTATAAGTTTAATTACTTTATTATATGTAGGGCTCTTGAAGCTATCTTTTTCTTGAGTGAGTTTTGATAGTTTTTGTGTTTCAAGGAATTGTTTGATTTCATCTAAGTTATCAAATTTATGGGCATAGAGTTGTTTATAGTACTTACTTATTGTCCGTATCAGTAGTGATGACCCACTTACATTCCTGCTATTCCTAATTTGAGTCCTCTCCCTTTCCTATCAGCCTGGATAGAGATTTATCTTTTTATTGATAATTTCAAAGAAGCGAGTTTTTGTTTCATTGATTTTCTGTATTATATGTCTCTTCGGTTTCATTGATTTCTGCTCAACTACTTAGTATTCCCTTACTTTCACTTGCTTTAGATTTGATCTGTTTTTTCTCTAGTTTCTTAAGGTTTAAGCTTAGTTTACTGTTTTTAGATATCTCCTCTTTTCTAATACAGTTGATTCTCATTATTCAGAATACTTCTATAAAGTCACTGTAAACACTGAAAATGTAAGGCAGTGTGGCCCCCAAAGCCTAAAATATTTCCTATCTGGTCCTTTATTGAGACAGTGTGTTGACCCCTGATGTAGTTCAGAATATTTTTTAGTTTCCCTGAGACTTTTCATTTGATCCATGAATTATTTAGAAATATATTGTTTAATTTCCAAACATTTGAAGATTGTCCAGATGTGTTTTCTGTTATTGATTTCTAGATTAATGCTGTTATGGTCTGGCGTTTCTTTAACTGGCTAGGTTTGTTTTATGGAACAGAATATATACTATCTTGGTGAATACTCTATGTACATGTGAGAAGAATGCATAATCTGCTGTTGTTTGGTGGAATGTTCCATAAATGTCCACTATGTCAATTTAGTTGACAGTGCTATTCAGGTCATTATACCCTTACTGATTTCTGGCTACTTATTTTTTTTTTTTGGTATCATTTATATACACTCACATGAGCAACACTGTGGTTACTAGATTCCCCCCCATTATCAAGTCCCCACCACTTACCCCATTACAGTCACTGTCCACCAGTGTAGTAAGATGCTATAAAGTCACTGCTTGTCTTCTCTGTGCTATTCTGCCTTCCCCGTGCCCCCCATGTTATGTATGCTAATCGTAATGCCCCTTATTCCCCTTATCCCTCTCTTCCCACCCACCCTCCCCAGTCCCTTTCCCTTTGGTAACTGTTAGTCCATCCTTGGGTTCTGTGAGTCTGCTGCTGTTCTGTTCCTTCAGTTTTTTCTTGTTCTTATACTCCACATATGAGTGAAATCATTTGGTACTTGTCTTTCTCCACCTGGCTTATTTCACTGAGCATAATACCCTCTAGCTCCCTCCATGTTGTTGCAAATGATAGGATTTGTTTTTTTCTTATGGCTGAATAATATTCCATTGTGTATATGCACCACATCTTCTTTATCCATTCATCTACTGATGGACACTTAGGTTGCTTCCATTTCTTGGCTATTGTAAATAGTGCTATGATAAACACAGGGGTGCATATGTCTTTTTCAAACTGGGCTGCTGCATTCTTAGGGTAAATTCCTAGGAGTGGAATTCCCGGATCAAATGGTATTTCTATTTTTAGTTTTTTAAGGAACCTCCATACTGCTTTCCATAATAGTTGAACTAGTTTACATTCCCACCAGCAGTGTAGGAGGGTTCCACTTTCTTCACATCCTCACCAGCATATGTTGTTCCTAGTCTTTTAGATGGTGGCCATCCTAACTGGTGTGAGGTGATATCTGATTGTGGTTTTAATTTGCATTTCCCTGATAAATAGTGATGTGGAGCATCTTTTCATTTGCCTGTTGGCCATTTGAATTTCTTCGTTGGATAAGTGTCTGTTCATATCCTCTGCCCACTTTTTAATAGGGTTATTTGCTTTTTGGGTGTTGAGGCATGTGAGTTCTTTATATATTTTGGATATTAACCCCTTGTTAGATATGTCATTTACAAATATATTCTCCCATAGTGTAGGATGCCTTTTTATTCTGCTGATGTTGTCCTTTGCTGTAGAGAAGATTTTTAGCATGATGTAGTTCCATTTGTTCATTTTTTATTTTGGTTCTCTTGCCTGAGGAGATGCATTCAGGAAAAAGTTGCTCATGTTTATATTCAAGGGATTTTTGCCTATGTTTTCTTCTAAGAGTTTTATGATTTCATGACTTAACATTCAGGTCTTTGATCCATTTTGAGTTTACTTTTGTGTATGGGATTAGACAATAATCCAGTTTCATTCTCTTGCATGTAGCTGTCCAGTTTTGCCAACACCAGTTATTGAAGAGGCTGTCATTTCTCCATTGTATATCCATGGCTCCTTTATCATATATTAATTGACCATATATGCTTGGGTCTATATCTGAGCTCTCTATAGTCTGTTCCATTGGTCTATGGGTCCATTCTTGTGCCAGTACCAAATTGTCTTGATTACTGTGGCTTTGTAGTAGAGCTTGAAGTTGGGGAGCATAATCCCTCCTGCTTTATTCTTCCTTCTCAGGATTGCTTTGGCTATTTTTGGTCTTTTGTGGTTCCATATGAATTTTAGAACTATTTTCTCTAGTTCATTGAAGAATGCTGTTGGTATTTTGACAGAGATTGCATTGAATCTATAGATTGCTTTAGGCAGGATGGCCATTTGGACAATATTAATTCTTCCTATCCATGAGCATGCGATGTGTTTCCATTTACTGGTATCTTCTTTAATTTCTCTCATGAGTGTCTTGTAGTTTACTGGCTACTTATTCTGTGAATTAATGAGAGAGGTGTTGATATCTCCAGTAGTAACTGTGGATGTCTCTATTTCTCTTTTCAGATCCTATTAGATTTTCCCTCATGAATTTTGAAACTGATGTTTTAGATTGTTATGTCTTCTTGGAGAATCCTTTATCATATCTCTTTGTGAAAATAATCTTTCTCTGAAATATACTTTGTTTGAAATATAGCTACTCTAGCTTTCATTTGGTTATTAGTGTTTCATCATATATCTTTATCTCTTTTCTTTTAATTTATCAGTCTGCATATCTAAAGTGCATTTTTGTAGATAGCATGTTGGTCCCTCCCTGCTTCTGACCTGCAGATAAGGGAGGAGACATGATGAGATATGGAAGATCTGAAAGGACCAGCCAGGGGATTCAAGGCTTAACAGCGCAAGAATGGTGCTAAGAAAGCACCCTTCATATTTATTGAGCAAATACATGTTATTAACAATAGAATTCTGTGTGGGAAACTTAATAGACAACCATTGACTAACTCTAAACTTAATCCTCAGCAGTCTCAAGTCTCCTGGGGTGCAACATCTTACATGGTATTCAAACAATAGCAAAGGCAATTAGGTCACAGAAACTGTTTTGGTCTTGTTTGTTCTGTTCTTAATCACTTATTAGGAATTACAGGAAAAATAATCAAGTCATATATGATTATACATTTGATTTCTATACTTGATTTCTATATTAATCCCACATTTCCCCCTTTTTAAATAAAATGTTTAAGTAGTAGGTAGACATAATAAAGATTACAGTTTCTAATAGAAAGCTTTTTAGCACACTTTAACTTTTCATAAAAGATAATATATTTTTTAAATCTCATGATGTAAAATAAAAATGGAAAGTAGAGTTTAGTGCAGTAGGAAGGCAAGTGTAGGCGGTCAGGTCCATGCCTTATAGATTAGGTATTGATCCGAGCTAGACAAGGACAACAAAACAGCCATGGGTGCAGAAGATTTCTCTCAAAACTGGAGGGGTGAGGTTCTAAGCCTCACCTCTGTTGACCCCCAATTTCTCACCTGATGGCCCCCCTGCGACTGTGCCTGTCTTAGGTTGTTCCTCCCTTGAGGAATCTTACCCACCTCTGGCTAACCAGCCATCTTCCAGGGCCATACAGGGAGATGTAAAGTTGGTAAGTGAGAGAGAAGCAATATTCTTTGAAAAGGTTAGCTTTTTACTTCTTTGCAGATTTATGCCCCATGGCTTCTATGTCCAGCACATGTCTTGAAGTATCTTTACCAGCTGGAAGGATTATGATACACAGTAATTTTAAGTATGAGGCACACATTCTAGTAAAGGGCTATATTTAGGAAGGAAGGAAAAAGCAAAGCTATAGAAGTAGCAAAGGAAGAAAATATGAGAAGATTGATTATTTCTTTGACATAACTTCTTATAGAGTAATGTAACCATGTATAGGTTTTAACAAACTACTAATTAAATTACGTACACACATTAACAGAACAAGAATACAGATACATAACAAAAGCAGACCTACAATTACCAGCCATATCCATGAAACCAAGAAAACCAGTTAGGTAACCCAGGCATTTGTGAAAACTTATTAATAATATGATGAATTTTGTCTAATTGATTTTGAATAGTTTGAGAAAAATAAGACAAATTAAAACAACACATTCCTGGAAACTGTTCACATCCCATATGTTCTTTTAACAGCAGACAGTCTATAGTAGCACAATTCTGAAGCACTGCAACTCACATTTCTCCTAGCTCTTGATTGAGTTCAGATAATACGGAAGCAATCAAATTCGTTGTCTTATTGTATACACAAGATAGCTTAGATATCTCTTTTTGCATTCCACCGACAAGTCCAGGAACCGGTGGGATGAATGCAGCTGCAACTGCAACAGAGGTGGGATCTAAAAGCTTCAGGTTGTCGTCACAATCAGATGGCAGAGCTCGGAGAACTCTTTCATGACTATTTCTGGGATAATCTATTAAAGCAGGAAGGATGCCTCCCACACCACATATACCTTGATAATGTGAAGAGAGGGCTTAGGGTGTGGACTTGTACCACCTACCCTGCCCCTAAGGTGGGCTGGGTTGTTGTCTGTTTGCTAGGGCTGTTTACAGTGAAGCCATGGGTTATGCTGAGATACCCTTCTTTATTTGCAGAACACTCAAACATTCCAGGCCAAGTTGTTCCTGGCCTTTTGAGCTTTAACTGATCTCACTGAAGAATGATTCTAGAGCTTAATGTTTAACACAGAGTTTTGGGAGGGGGTTTCCTTGCATTTAGTTGCATTGCTCTGACTGCAAATATCCCGCCTTGCTTTTTCCAGAGGCCCTCACCCTATCTGTCTAAGCTCAAGGTCCCTGTCTCATTCCCCCCTCTACAGATAGAGACCCTAACTGCTGCTAGGGAAAAGGGGAAACGACCATTCTGGCTGCTTCTTGCTGAGAGGGGGTGCATAAAGGGTGTAGTTAGGTCTCCATCAGTGGTCAGTCAAGAGGGCCTTGGAAGATTGGTGCTTTATTCCAGGTTCCATTTCTATTACTATTTGCAGTTTTGTGGCTTCTAGGCAAGCTAGAACAAATAGTGTTATTAGGTTAAGTAGCAACATCTGGAGTTGGATTTTCCTTTTTGGAGCAACTTGACAAGATTAAGAATGCATGGCTGAATATGAGGACTAGAAACAGTAAAATTTTAATTGAAATGATGGGAGAAAAGTAAAACATCTGGAGAATCATAGCTAGATATTTTAGGGAAACTAGAATTCTGGATCTAGTCTACGTCCCAATGACTAGTATTAGGATTTAGTATAGATAAGGCTGCATTATTGAAACAATACTTTTCTCTAAAATCACCCTCATTTTTATTAGAAGTAACTAGATTAAGAAAATAATTAACACTTGGCTTGACTATTTCCATAAGTGGAGCAAGAAGAGCAATTGATTACATAGGATCTTTTAAATGTGCTTTGCTGGAACTTATTATAAGGAATTTCAGATTGGACTCTTAAAGGCCTCTCGAGGCCAGAAAGCCAAGCCAGATTTCCCATCAGGTTGTGCCTGCAGTACCTGTATATTTGGTCCCCTCTCTTCTTGAGGTCCCAGCGACATTTTGAGGTTCCTGCACCTGCCAGGAAGTGACTTTCCTTACTCACCTGGTAAGGCTGCTGGGAACCTTGTAAGCAAGGTACCAGGCCAGTTCTTCCAAGGGGCTTTGTTGGCTTTATTAAGTCAACCTTAGTTCCTTAAAGCTGTTCATATCTGAGTTTATGCACGTGTCTCTCAGGTATGACATTCCAGTCAAAGCCTTGGTAACATAACCAATGTTTTTAATTGGTCCTGTTATAAGGAAACCAGATTCTCACTGAGCTTATGCAAATAAAGATACTGCCATAAAATATAAAAATACTGAAAGCTTTTAAATTCTGGATGGGTCAGGTAGACAGAAACATAAATGTTTCAATTCTGCTTATAAAGGTATTGTCATTTACTAAACTGTTGTCAGTCAGCTTAAGAGAAAAAGCTTAAAACACTTTATCAGCAACATTTGAAACAAAAAGCCACAAAATAATTTCCCTAGTTTACTTAATCTTATGTAACCAATACTTGTTCTGCTGAAATCCAGTTCTTTACTAGTTTAGGAGTAATAAAACAGTGCCTATAAATGACAAAAGACTTACAAATGACAATGGTTAAAGATCTGATGAGAGCTTACTATAAGACAATTAACATAAGAAAATTTGGATATTTCTATAACATAAAACATTCAGTAACAAAGTTAAGCATCATTCCCTTTGACAGTGCTTTCCAGGTAAATATATATCAGATAAATAAGCCAAATTAGCCAAATATTTTCCCCAATGAGGAGAAAAAGTTCCTCTGACATGTTCCAGGGGCCCTCTGGAAAATATCAGAGTGAACTAGAGGTAAAAAGCACCTTTTTGAATTTGATTTTGGGAAGCTGTCAGAAAATTTTTAAGGCACTTGCCTAAATAGCCTAAATAGAATCATAAGTCACTATGAAACAATACTTATCTATTTTACCAGAATGACAGTAAAAGATTTTAAAGGCAAATACAGAAGATGACACAGTTGTTAGCAAAGCCTAGCTTTTAGTCCTTTTAATATTAAGATTTCATTTTCTTAAATACTTAAACAACTCACTGAGACTTTAAGCATGAGAAACCGTTTTGATAAAACAATTAGAAAGCCCTTTGCAATCTTTCAATATTAAGAGCAGGCTAGACTAACAGTTTAAGAAAACTTTGTCCTTTTAACTGAAAATAAAATTCTAATTTTGCTGTGTACTTGATATCAAGACCTATTTGCTTTAATTTCACACAGCATGACCATATCAATAATTCTTCTATAAACTTTCTACAACCTTCTTTTTACATTCAGTGTTCTCCCTCTTTAAATAAACAGCTGTACTTTAGAACAGTTACCTTCTTTTACCCTCAACAAAACAAATTTCCATTCCTTATACCTTCTCTTATTAAAACACACATCTTCTTTAGCAAGTAGAGATGTTTTCTTTATTACTTTAAGTAGCTTTAATTAGACCTTAAAACCATTAGGAACTTTAATTTTCAGTGAACACTGAGAAGTGGGCTATTGTAAACCATTGCACTAGCATTCTTTAGATTAACAAATTTATGAATACACTTAATAATTCCTGGAACTAGGTGCTTTACGGCATAATCTCTAAGCACAAAATATGTCTACTTAGCAAAACATTAAGATTTTAGGTTACCACAAAGATTCTCAGGCTGTTTGTATGTATACACACTGTAACACACTATAATACATTAACACCCTATTATTAAGATGTTTACTTGCTACACTTATTTAGTTTACTCATTCCTAATAACTATGCTCACAAAACTTTTATCAAACAATGGACAAAGTCAGGCCTCTCTTTAAGCATTTTTTCTTTAAAGATTTAACAGATAACATTAACTTCAATGACTTTAGGTAAACTTAGGCAGCTGATAACCATAAGGACATGTCCATTTTAGTTCAACTTAAATTAGCATTAATGCTTAATATCTTCTAATAGAATTTTCTGGAAGTTTTAGAATGCCCAGTTTTCACAAGCGCTTGTCTTTAAATCAATTTTTATTAATAACCATCCAGAGGTAGAAAAATATTTTTCATTTATACACTTGGACACACAAACATACAGATTGAGATGTAATGACTACAGTTAGCAACACTTTTCCTAAAAGAACATATACACAGACAAACTGATACAAAGATTTGATACTAATATTCAATTGCCTTCTCTCTTTTTAGCTTACTTGATTAAAAGTATATCAATTGTCAAGAATACACTCTAAGGATGAGTAGTTTACATAACTGGGTTAAGGTTCAGATGGCCCCAGACTAAAAGGGCCAGTAAAGGCTCTGTACCGATAGTGACTGTGTGTGTCTAGGGAACTGGAAATGGAATGCAAGTACAATTCTAGCACCAGTTATTTAAAATCAGGCTGTATTGCAGAAGATAAATTTCTTCCATTTCAGTGAGTCTATTTAAAAAACTCCCAATTTTTGAAGATAATAATGAACCCAATAAGAATAGATTTCCACCAAAATAATTTAGAAAACTAGTTCCATATTGTAGTCTACAGGATTTTTGACCATTTCCCTTCTTTGCATCAAAATATATTTAGCTGCATAATCTTTTTATTACTGTATACGTCTCTCGGGGGCCAAGTTTTTCTAATCAGAGACTTAAGACTGGTAGCCGACATTAATTGTCTTTTAAGTGGCTAATGGGTACTCAGACACATTTTATGAGATAAAGAGTACAGCATTTAGTCAGGAATAAGAGCAATCTCTTACCTTGCAGTGGTGGGCATCAGGTTCCGTGAATCTGATGAAGTTTCTTGAAGAGAGTTAGGAATGCCCCCTGCCTTACTCAGAGGCCAGGGCGGAAGTCAGTGAAGAGAGGAATGCCTCCTGCCTCACTCAGAGGCCAGGGCCTGAAGAAGCAGGCTGGAAGTCAGAGACAGAGAGACACTCCTCCTGGATACCCCATCAGGCTGTCGGGGTCTGATTCCAGACATGCGGACCTTTGAGAGGCTGCTGAAGTGTAGCCTCAGCCTAAACTCTCACAGTTGCCCATGGCCTTCCTCAGTCCCTCGCATCCAAGGAGATGCCTCTGAAAGGGAATCCTGGCCTCCACTCAGGAGACTTTCCCAGCTCCCAAGGGAGACGAGGGATCCACTGAGGGAGACGCAGGGGAACCTGTTGCTCGAGTCTTTGAGAATGGCAGCCGGGCTAGTCCCACTTAAGTGGCTGACAAGCGCTTGATGTTGTGTGCCATAGACGGCTTCCTTCTATAAGGACAGAGAAAGAAAACGCAGGCATGGATGCCGATACTCACCTCCGAAGTTATCCTGGATGAGTTCCCGAAGATGATGCTGGGGTTCTTGTTTTCAGAGCTGATAAATGAACTTAGCAAACAGTCAAGGTAGGAGAGCTAAGGGGAGGCTTATATTTAGAGACACAGTGAGAGGACAGACAGCTCCTGGCTCATGCTAGGAGGAGATAAGAGAGCCCTGTGCACATAATTTTGACAAATTGTAGGGCTGTTTAACATTCCTTGAGGAAGTACTTTCTAGGAATCCTTCTGAAGGAGCTTGTAAATTTAAGGAGGGTACAGTAAAAGCAAACTTTTCCCTATCTGCCACGGCTAAAGGAATTTTTAAAAAAAAACAATCTTTAAGATCAATGATAACCATGTCCCAGTCTTTCGGAACCATAGCTGGAGAAGGGAGGCCTTCTCGTAAAGGACCCATAGGTTTAAGGACTGCATTGATTTGTCTTAAGTAATGTAAGAGTCTCCATTTTCTGGACTCTGTTTCATAATGAATACAGGGAATTCCACGGGCTTGTGGAAAATTCTAATCTATCTAGCTGAAGCTGTTGTTGAACTAATGTGGGTAAGGCTGCCAGTTTTTCTTTATTGAGGGGCCATTGATCCACCCAAACAGGTACAGGGATAATGTTTCCCTGTCTGTGAGCCTTTTTGAAATCTCTTAATACATTACTCCAATCAGTTTGTCTGAGGGTTCCTTGTGGCGGCAACCAGTAACAATGTTTTTTAATATATTTGTGAAGTTGAGCAAAGTCTTTTTTAGAAGTTTTCACTCCTGAGGTTTTCAGGAGGGCACGGAGTAATTTTAAGTAATCCTCCGGTTTATATGCTTTAGTTTCATGTTGGCCCATTATAGTGTCCCTGACGTCTCGACCCTATCCCTACGTACGCTTTCCAGGGAGTCTTAACAGATTAATGATCTTTGGAGCTTCCCTGCTTTGAGTTTGAGTGTCCCTGTTTGGGCACCACTTGTCAGTCCCTCCCTGCTTCTGACCCACAGATATGGGAGGAGACATGATGAGAAATCAAAGATCTGAAAGGACCAGCCAGGGAACTCAAGGCTTAACATCGCATGAGCAGTGCTGAGAGGGCACCCTTCGTATTTATTGAGCAAATACATGTTAACAACAGTAGAATTCTGGGGGGGGGTACTTAATAGACAGCCATTAACTAACTCTAAATCCTCAGCAGTCTCCAGTCTCCTGGGGTACAATGTCTGACATGGTATTGAAACAATAGCAAGGGCAATTAGGTCACAGAAACTGTTTTGGTCTTATTTGTTCTGTTCTTGATCACTTATCAGGAATAACAGGAAAAATAATCAAGTCATATATGATTATACATTTGATTTATATACTTGATTTATATATTAATCCCACTTAGCATATACTTGGTTCTTGGTTTTCAATCCAATCTGGCAATCTTTGTCTTTTAACTGCTGCATTTAAACCACTCACATTGAAAGGAATTGATATAGTTAGATCAACATCTAACATCTTTCTTTACAATTGTTGTTTGTTTCTTGTTATCTCTCATTCTGTTTGGGCATTTTTTATGATTCCATTTTGTCTCCTCTGTTGACTTACTATTTGTACATCTTTTTCTAAAACTTATTTAATGGTCACCATAGGTTTTACTGTATACATGTTTAAATAGTTTGAATACACCTAATAATATTATAGCTCTTACATAATATTATGTAATATACAATACATAATAGAAAATATTTATTTTATATTACCAATGTTATAATATATTCTATATTAGTATATAAGGGCCTAATAACAATCTCAAATCCTCCTTCCCATCCTTGTATCATTGTAGTTTTATTATTACATATGCTATAACTCCTAATACATTATTAATGTTACTGCTTTAAAGCATCAGTTATTTTTAGGACAATAAAAATAAGAAAAATAGAGATCATATTTTGCTGGCAGTTCTAGAGCAGAGAAATATCATGGTGCCTTTAAAGTGTAACTCTTATCACAGGTTGCCCTAAGGAAAAAGCAGAAAGACCACCTGAGAGGCTGTTGCTGTAATCTAACTGAGACATATTAGTGGCTTGTTCCAGGGTCATGTGAGATAACACAGAAGAGTTTGTTAGAACATCTAGAAATGTTTTTTGTTTACTTCAAAGTCTCACAATTTTTCATGATGGCTCAAATATTTAGATATAAAATTACTGCAAACAGAGGAGCCAAGATGGTGGCGTGAGTAGGGCAGGGGAAATCTCCTCCCAAAACCATATACATTTTTGAAAATACAACAAATACAACTATTCCTAAAAGAGGGACCAGTGGATACAGTACAACAGCCAGGCTACATCTACATCTGCAATAACTCAGCATCTCATGAAGGGGGTAAGATATACAAGCCGCGGCCTGGCAGGACCCGAGTGCTGTCCCCACCCCAGCTCCCCAGCAGGAGGAAAGGAGTCGGAGCAGGGAGGGAGTGAAAGCCCAGGACTGCTAAACAACCAGCTCCAGTAATCCACCCCAGGAGGGCAGACACGCACTGCATGGTGCGCTGGATAATAGGGAAACGGAACAGTAAAACCTGCGAGCAGGACCCCCGCCCACCCCCGCAGCTGGCTCCCCTGGGACAACAGAAACGCGAGTGCTTTTTGAAAGTCTTAAAGGGACAGGGACCTCACAGCTGGACAGAAGCATCCAAGCCACTCAGCCCAGCAGGCTGGGAATCCTGAGGAGCGTCAGGTGCCCCAGCCCCATGGGTAGCAACACAGCCCTTAAGTCCCTCAAGCGATAAGAAGACTGCCGGTCATTCCCCCGGCTGGTGCGGCCCCCAGCGCAGCAACCCAGTAGCCGGAGAGGAGCCACGTGGGCCCGGCGGGAAGTGGCTGCACACACCCAGGTGGCGAAGGAGCAGCCCGGGAGTGGCCATGCCCCCAGCAGCCGCCCAGAATCTCTCCCAGCATGCAGCTGCCTGGGCCAGACCCAAAGGCCGCCGCCGGCATGCAGCTGCCCGGCACAGGCAGAAGAAACCGGGGAAAGGTGCAAAGGAGTGCCACTATAGCAGGAGAGCACACCTGGCGTGCCTGCCACTTCTCGCAGGGATCTGGGTGACCCTGACGGTGACCCAGCCCATGGCAGCTTAGGGGATTAATCCGGAAGCTGCTCCAGGAGTGCGGGTAACCGACACAGGCAGCGGAGAAGGTCAAAGCGACCAGCAAACAGGAAAGGACTGTGTTCTCCAAGCTGACATATGCGCAACCTGCCTACAGCTACTTCTATCACCAGGAAAAGGCAGAAGAATTTGGTTCAGTCCAGAATTACCCAGAAAACCCCCAAGAGAGGGCCTGGGGAGATAGATTTCACCAATCTTCCTGAAAAAGAATTCAAAATAAAGGTCATAACCATGCTGACGGATTTGCAGAGAAATATCCAAGAGCTAAAGAGATGGAGAATACAGAAATAAAACAATCTCTGGAAGGACTTAAGAGCAGACTGGATGAAGTGCAAGAGGCCGTTAATGGGATAGAAATCAGAGAACAGGAATACAGAGAAGCTGATACAGAGAGAGATAAAATGATCTCCAGGAATAAAAGAATATTAAGAGGACTGTGTGTCCAATCTGAATGGAACAATATTCGCATTATAGGAGTACCAGAAGAAGAAGAGAGAGAAAAAGGGATAGAAAGTGTCTTTGAAGAAATAATTGCTGAAAACTTCCCCAAACTGGGGGAGAAAATAGTCTCTCAGACCATGGAACCCCTCAGAACTCCCAACACAAGAGACCCAAGGAGGACAACACCAAGACATATAATAATTAAAATGGCAAAGATCAAAGACAAGGACAGAGTAGTAAAGGAAGCCAGAGAAAAAAGGTCACTTACAAAGGAAAACCCATCAGGTTACCATAAGACTTCTCAACAGAAACCTTACAGGCCAGAAGAGAATGGCATGATATATTTAATGCAATGAAACAGAAGGGCCTTAAACCAAGGATACTGTATCCAGCATGATTCTCATTTAAATGTGAAGGAGAGATTAAACAATTCCCAGACAAGTAAACATTGAGGGAATTTGCCTCTGACAAACCACCTCTACAGAATATTTTAAAGGGACTGCTCTATATGGAAGCACTCCTAAAGCTAAATAGATGTCAACAGAGAAAATAAAACCACAGCAAAGAAAGAAGACCAACCAAATACTAACTAAAGGAAAAAAATAAAGTCAACTATCCACAAAAGCAGTCAAAGGAAACACAAAAGAGTACAGAATAAAACACCTAACATATAAAGAATGGAGGAGGAAGAATAAGAAGGGAGAGAAATAAAGAATCATCAGACGGTGTTTATAATATCTTAGTAAGAGAGTTAAGTTAGACAGTTAGGTAGTAAAGAAGCTAACCTTGAACGTTTGGTAACCATGAATCTACAGCCTGCAATGGCAATAAGTACATATCTTTCCATAATCACCCTCAATGTAAATGGACTGAATGTACCAATCAAAAGACACAGAGTAACAGAATGGATAAAAAAGCAAGACTCATCTATATGCTGCTTACAAGAGACTCACCCCAAACCCAAAGACTCACACAGACCATAAGTCAAGGGATGGAAAACGATATTTCATGCAAACAATAGGGAGGAAAAAGCAGGTGTAGCAGTACTTGTATCAGACAAAATAGACTTCAAAACAAAGAAAGTAACAAGAGATAAAGAAAGACATTACATAATGATAAAGGGCTCAGTCCAACAAGAGGATATAACCATTATAAATATATATGCACCCAATACAGGAGCACCAACATATGTGAAACAAATACTAACAGAATTAAAGGAGAAACTAGAATGCAGTGCATTCGTTCTAGGAGACTTCAACACACCACTCACTCCAAAGGACAGATCCATCAGACAGAAACAAGTAAGGACACAGAGGCACTGAACAACACACTAGACCAGATGGAACTAACAGACATCTACAGAAATCTACACCCAAAAGCACCAGGATACACATTCTTCTCAAGTATACATGGAATATTCTCCAGAATAGACCACATACTAGGCCACAAAAAGAGCCTCAGTAAATTCAAAAAGATTGAAATTCTACCAACCAACTTCTCAGACCACAAAAGTATAAAACTAGAAATAAATTGTACAAAGAAAACAAAAAGGCTCACAAACACATGGAGGCTTAACAACACGCTCCTAAATAATCAATGGATCAATGACCAAATCAAAATGGAGATCCAGCAATATATGGAAACAAATGACAACAACAACACTAAGCCCCAACTTCTGTGGGACACAGCAAAAGCAGGCTTAAGAGGAAAGTATATAGCAATCCAAGCATATTTAAAAAAGGAAGAGCAATCCCAAATGAATGGTCTAATGTCACAATTATCGAAATTGGAAAAAGAAGAACAGATGAGGCCTAAGGTCAGCAGAAGGAGGGACATAATAAAGATCAGAGAAGAAATAAATAAAATTGAGAAGAATAAAACAATAGCAAAAATCAATGAAACCAAGAGCTGGTTCTTCGAGAAAATAAACAAAATAGATAAGCCTCTAGCCAGACTTATTAAGAAGAAAAGAGAGTCAACACAAATCAACAGTATCAGAAACGAGAAAGGAAAAATCACGACGGACCCCACAGAAATACAAAGAATTATTAGAGAATACTATGAAAATCTATATGCTAACAAGCTGGAAAATCTAGAAGAAATGGACAACTTCCTAGAAAAATACAACCTTCCATGACTGACCAAGGAAGAAACAGAAAATCTAAACAGACCAATTACCAGCAAAGAAATTGAATCGGTAATAAAAAACCTACCCAAGAACAAAATCTCCAGTCCAGATGGATTCACCGCTGAATTTTATCAGACATATAGAGAAGACAAAATACCCATTCTCCTTAAATTTTTTAAAAAAAATAGAAGAGGAGGGAATAGTTCAAACTCATTCTATGAAGCCAACATCACTCTAATACCAAAACCAGGCAAAGACCCCACCAAAAAGAAAATTACAGGCCAATATCCCTGATGAACATAGATGCAAAAATACTCAACAAATTATTAGCAAACCGAATTCAAAAATACATCAAGAAGATCATACACCATGATCAAGTGGGATTCATCTCAGGGATGCAAGGTTGGTGCAACATTCGAAAATCCATCAACATCATCCACATCAACAAAAAGAAGGACAAAAACCACATGATCATTTCCATAGACACTGAAAAAGCATTCAACAAAATTTAACATCCATTCATGATAAAAACTCTCAACAAAATGGGTATAGAGGGCAAGTATGTCAACATAATAGAGGCCGTATATGAAAAACCCATAGCCAACATCATACTTAACAGCAAGAAGCTGAAAGCTTTTCCCCTAAGATCGGAAACAAAACAGGGATGCCCACTCTCCCCACTGTTATTCAACATTGTACTGGAGGTCATAGCCATGGCAATTAGACAAAACAGAGAAATATGACGCATCCAGATTGGTAAAGAAGAACTCAATCTGTCACTATTTGCAGATGACATGATATTGTACATAAAAAAACCTAAAGACTCCACTCCAAAACTACTAGAACTAATATCTGAATTCAGCAAAGTTGCAGGATACAAAATTAGTACACAGAAATCTGTTGCTTTCCTATACACTAACGATGAACTAACAGAAAGAGAAATCAGGAAAACAATTCCATTCACAATTTCATCAAAAAGAATAAAATACCTAGGAAAAAACCTAACCAAGGAACTGAAAGACCTATACCCTGAAAACTATAAGACGCTCTTAAGAGAAACTAAAGAGGACACTAACAAATGGAAACTCATCTAATGCTCTTGGCTAGGAAGAATTAATATTGTCAAAATGGCCATCCTGCCTAAAGCAATCTACAGATTCAATGCAATGCCTATCAAAATAACAACAGCATTCTTCAACGAACTGCAACAAAAAGTTTAAAAATTCACATGGAACCACAAAGGACCCCGAATAGCCAAAGCAATCCTGAGAAGGAAGAATAAAGCGGGGGGAATCTCGCTTCCCAACTTCAAGCTCTACTACAAAGCCACAGTAATCAAGACAATTTGGTACTGGCACTAGAACACACCCACAGACCAGTGGAACAGAATACTGAGTCCAGATATTAACCGAAACATATACGGTCAATTAATATATGATAAAAGAGCCATGGACATACAATGGGGAAATGACAGCCTCTTCAACAGCTGGTGTTGGCAAAAGTGGACAGCTACATATAAGAGAAGGAAAGTGGATCATTATCTAACCCCAGACAAAAAAGTAAGTTTGAAATGGATCAAAGAACTGAATGTAAGCCATGAAACCATAAAACTCTTAGAAAAAAACATAGGCAAAAATCTCTTGGACATAAACATGAGCAACTTCTTCATGAACATATCTCCCTGGGCAAGGGAAACAAAAGCAAAAATGAACAAGTGGACTACATCAAACTGAAAAGCTTCTGTACAGTAAAGGATACCACCAATAGAACAAAAAGGTATCCTACAGTATGGGAGAATATATTCATAAATGACAGATCCGATAAAGGGTTGACATCCAAAATATATAAAGAGCTCATGCACCTCAACAAACCAAAAGCAAAGAATCCAATTAAAAAATGGTCAGAGGGTGGAGAACCAAGACGGCGGCGTGAATAGTACAGCAGAAATCTCCTCCCAAAACCACATATATTTTTGAAAATACAACAAATACAACTAATCCTAAGAGAGAGACCAGAAGATACAGGATAACAGGCAGACCACATCCACACCCGCGAGAACCCAGCGCCTCGCAAATGGTGTAGGATACAAGCCGCAACCCGGCGGGACCCGAGCGCCCCTCACCCCAGTTCCCAGCGGGAGGAGAGGAGTTGGAGGGGGAGGGAGAGGGAGCCCAGGGCTGCTAAACACGCAGCCCCAGCCATCCGCACCAGAGTGCAGACACACAGTGCGTGCGTGTGGTGCTGGAAACTGGGGAAACAGGACAGTAAGACCTGTGAGTGGGTCCCCGCAGCTGGCACCCTGGGGACAAAGAAAAGCAAGTACTTTTTGAAAGCCTTAAAGGGACAGGGTCCCCACAGCTGGACGAAAGTGCCTGAGGACACTTAGCCCAGCAGCTGAGAATCACGGTGAGCTCTGGGCACCCGAACCCCTGCAGCGTACCGTGGAGGCCCCTCACTGCGATAAACAGCCTCTCGCCTGTTCCCCCTCTGACGCAGCACTGCCATATTGGAGAAGCAGCCTGAGGCAGGCCACGCCCACAGCAACTGCAACGCTAAACTCCATAGTGGCCGGGCAAGATCAGAAGCCCTGTCTGCACGCAGCTGCCCAGCACAAGCCGCTAGAGGCCGCTGTTCTCCCAGGAGAGGAAGGCCACAAACTGGCAAAAACAGACTTTCTCTTACCCAACACACACGCCAGCTCCCCACAAATATATCTATTGCCATGAAAAGGCAGAAGAAATTGATACAGACCAAGATCACAGAGGCAAACCCTGAGAAGGAGATAGACCTCACCAGTCTTCCTGAAAAATAATTAAAAATAAAGCTCATAACCATGATGATGGAGCTGCAGAGAAATATGCAAGAGCTAAGGGATGATGTCCGGAAGGAGATTACAGAAATGAAACAATCTCTGGAAGGATTTATAAGCAGAATGGATAAGATACAAGAGGCCATTGATGGAATAGAAACCAGAGAACAGGAACGCATAGAAGCTGACACAGAGAAAGATAAAAGGATCTCCAGGAATGAAACAATATTAAGAGAACTGTGTGACCAATCCAAAAGGAATAATATCCGCATTATAGGGGTACCAGAAGAAAAAGAGAGAGAGAAAGGGATAGAAAGTGTATTTGAAGAAATAACTGATGAAAACTTCCCCAAACTGGGGGAGGAAATAATCGATCAGACCATGGAAGTGTACAGAACTCCCAAAAGAAAGGACCCAAGGAGGACAACACCAAGACACATAATAATTAAAATGGCAAAGATCAAGGACAAGAACAGAGTTTTAAAGGCAGCTAGAGAGAGGAAAAAGGTCACCTACAAAGGAAAACCCATCAGGCTATGATCAGACTTCTTAACAGAAACCTTACAGGCAAGAAGAGAATGGCATGATATATTCAATGCAATGAAACAGAAGGGCCTTGAACCAAGGATACGGTATCCAGCTCGATTATCATTTAAATATGAAGGACAGATTAAATAATTCCCAAACAAGCAAAAGTTGAGGGAATTTGCCTCCCACAAACCACGTCTACAGGGTATCTTAGAGGGACTCTTCTAAATGGGAGCACTCCTAAGGCTAAATAGATGTCACCAGAGAAAACAAAATCACAGCAAAGAAAGCAGACCA
This sequence comes from Manis pentadactyla, assembly GCF_030020395.1. NCBI lineage: Eukaryota > Metazoa > Chordata > Mammalia > Pholidota > Manidae > Manis > Manis pentadactyla. The sequence goes on from NC_080038.1 coordinate 41,230,495, forward strand.
ATCAAATACTAACTAAAGGCAAAAAATAACATCAACTACTCACAAAAGAGGAAACAAAAGAGCACAGAATAAATCACCCAACATATAAAGAATGGAGGAGGAGGAATAACAATGGAGAGAAATAAAGAAACATCAGACAGTGTTTATAATAGCTCAGTAAGCGAGTTAAGTTAGACAGTAAGATACTAAAGAAGCTAACCTTGAACCTTTGGCAACCACGAATCTAAAGCCTGCAACGGCAATAAGTACATATCTTTCAATAATCACCTTAATGTAAATGGACTGAATGCACCAATCAAAAGACACAGAATAATAGAATGGATAAAAAAGCAAGACCCATCTCTATGCTGCTTACAAGAGACTCACCTCAAACCCAAAGACTATAGGAACAAAGAAAGACTGAAGTAACAAAACAGCAGCAGAATCATAGAACCTAAGAATGGACTAACAGTTACCAAAGGGAAAGGGACTGGGGAGAAAGGGAGGGAAGGGAGGGATAAGGGTGGGGAAAAAGAAAGGGGGCATTATGATTAGCATGTATAATGTGGGGGGGGCATGGGGAGGGCTGTACAACACAGAGAAGACAAGTAGTGATTCTACAGCATCTTACTACGCTGATGGACAGTACAGTAATGGGGTTTGTATGGGGGATTTGGTGAAGGGGGGACCCTAGTAAACATAATATTCTTCATGTAATTGTAGATTAATGACAACAAAATTAATTAATTAATTAATTTTAAAAAGTGGTCAGAGGAACTGAACACATAGTTCTCCAAAGAAGAAATTCAGATGGCCAACAGACACATGAAAAGATGCTCCACATCACTAGTCATCAAAGATATGCAAATTAAAACCACAGTGAGATATCACCTCACACCAGGAAGGATCACCACCATCGAAAAGACAGACAACAACAAATGTTGGCGAGGATGTGGACAAAGGGGAACCCTCCTGCACTGCTGTTGGGAATGTAAATTAGTTCAACCATTGTGGAAAGCAGTATGGAGATTCCTCAAAAAACTCGAAAAGAAATATTTGACCCAGGAATTCCACTCCTAGGAATTTACCCTAAGAATTCAGCAGCCCAGTTTCACAAAGACATATGCATCCCGGTGTTTATTGCAGCACTATTTACAATAGCCAAGAAATGGAAGCAACCTAAGTGTCCATCAGTAGATGAATGGATAAAGAAGATGTGGTACGTATACACAATGGAATATTATTCAGCCATAAGGAGAAAACAAATCCTACCATTTGCAACAGCATGGATGGAGCTAGAGGGTATTATGCTCAGTGAAATAAGCCAGGCAGAGAAAGACAAGTACCAAATGATTTCACTCATATGTGGAGTAGAAGAACAAAGCAAAAACGGAAGGAACAAAACAGCAGCAGAACCACAGAACCCAAGAATGGACTAACAGTTACTAAAGGGAAAGGGACCGGGAGGATGGGTGGGAAGTGGGGGGGAAAAAAAGGGGGCATTATGATTAGCATGCATAATGTGGGGGGTGCATGGGGAGGGCTGTACAGCGTGAAGAGGACAGGTAGTGATTCTACAGCATCTTACTACGCTGATGGACAGTGACTGTAATGGGGTATGTGGCGGGAACTTGGTGATGGGGGGAGTCTAGCAAACATAATGTTCCTCATGTAATTGTAGATTAATGATACAAAATAAATAAGTAAGTAAATAAATAAATAATAAAATTGCTGCAAACTATTTGATAAGATGTTTACACTAAAAATATGACCGGTGATCCTTTTTGACCTCATGGTTCAGTTTGAAACAATCACAATAATTGTAGTGATCATCAGTAGCTAAAGAGACAAATAGACTGCTTAATCATTGTCAGCATTGTAGATTTTTTAAAATTTAGAATTATCTACACACGTTAATCAAAACTGATAGATTCATTCACCTATTTTGTTAGTGTTTTCTTGCTGGCAAATTATTAGGTCACTTTTTGGAACTTCATTTTATTCTGCTCAAAGAATATCAACCAAGTTACATGCCTGAGTGATTGTGGATAAAGTGAAGGTTCCTGTGGCCCGGATTCTTACCTGGCCCTGGTTGGCTAGCTCAGTACTCACACGTAGGTAATATGTCATTATTGACTCTATATAAAGAGCTCTGCCCAGTGGTCTGGGCAACACAGAGGCACAGCTGCAAGGCTGCAGGAGAGCAGAGCAGAGGCTGGAGTGGAGACAACGCTGAGGACAGAGGCCCAGAGGACAGCTGTGTGAGCAGAGAGGCCCAGAAGACAGCTATGTGGGCAGAGAGGCCCAGAGGACAGCTGTATGGGTAGAGGGGCCTAGTGGCAAAGACAGGCTTGCTGCATGCAGACTCGCTCTGAGTGAATGAGATTTTATTGATTCACCTGCCACTGTGGAAATAAAGTTGGGTATAACCCTTTGTAGGGACCCCCCGCCTCAGTTTCCTTACTGTTCTATGAAGACAACTGTCTGCTGCTTCACCCCAAATATGTCTGGCCTTGTATGGACCCAGGTATGTCTGGCCTTTAGAGACCTGAAAACACAGCATGTTGTACTTATAAAAAAGCTAGATAAGGGCCCTAAAGGCTAGGCGCCTGGCCATGAAGGCCACATGCATGTGCGTCTTCAATACTGTAACCATGAATTAGTACTATAGCAGTTTAAGAAGTACAGCTGTATGCAGAATAAAGTGGCCTCTTTGAGCACCCTCCATGATGACTCCCACTGCCTTCTTTGTTCTTCACATTGCCCCAAAACCTCAAAGGCAATCCCCGGACCCTGACACTTGGCACTGTGAGCAGGATGAGGTAGGTTATCATGAGAGCAATAGTACTTCAACTTTCCTGGACATGGAGGGGCAGGTGGAGTGGGTGTGGCCCCCAGCCTCTGTTTGGTACCTGGTGGCAGCATGATTGACTGCTTATGCAGCACTGGAGGATTGTGATTCTATATGGCTGACCCTAGAAGCTATACGGATGGCATTGGAAACGCTAGAGTCCCTAGTCCCTCTGGCCCACTGGGAATCTGCTGGGCAAGTGGCATGGATGTTCCTGACTGTCATCCACCATGCCGCTCACGAAACTGTGGAGTTGCAGTAGTGAGTGCAGGGTCTCTCCACTGGAAGGAGGAGGACTTAGAGCAATGGCAGGCCTAAAGCCCCAAGTGTGGTGCAGCAATGCATGGAGATGTAGGAACTGGTAGCCACAGGGGTGCAGCCGGGTGTCCCCCCAATATCTACCCAGGAAATGATGTATACGCGTGGAATTGCAGAATTTGGCCAAGCAGTGTACACAACATTTGGGGGAATCTTTGCCTGGCTGCTGTGACTGTGAGGTGAAAGCGCTGAGAACACAAAGCAGTGTTGGCTTTAGCTTGCTTGGGAGACGTGCGAATAGAGCGACCTCGCGCGTCCAAAGTGAGAACTACCACACTAAAGCAGCACAAGGAAAAAATATACATAGCCAATGTGAAAACAGCGCTAAAGATGGCTGCGGTAGGACCGCCGAAAAGTGAGCAGCAGACAGGTATGAACTAACCCTTTGGCTGCTGGTTTGGCTCGTGAAAAGGTTAATGAACAGCCTTAGAAAGTCTTAATGGGGCTATGGAAACAGTTGTATCCAGACCAAGGCTATCGCTGACTGCCCGTGAAGCAGGTGCAGGCAAGTGCTGTGGCAGACCAGGAACTCGTACCTTGTGCGCTGACTGATTTCCTCCCCAACTAGGGGTGGGGCTGAGATACCCAGTATACTGGGACACCAGAAGACTGGAGCCCATTTGTTAAACTTGCCATTCACTGGTCCCCACAGAATATACAGTGGGTGTTGGCACTGGTAGTGTGGATGCTGACTCCACTCTCCTTCATGGCAATCCGGATAGGTTCTGGGGCCCCTATGCAGTCATAGAGGAGTATAGTGGGCAAACAGTGTGGGTGTGGCGAGTAACTCTAATTTTGAAAATTGGGTGCTTGCCCTCACATCAATATGTAGTTTATGTATCTCCAATAGCAAAATACATCCTAAGGGTGGATGTGCTACATGGTCCTACAACATAAACAACTCTGAGGGAGTTTTGGTTGCGTGTGCATGTTGTGAGAACAGTGTGGCAAGGTCATCCCCACCACACACCTTTGGTGTTGCCACAAGCCACCCGCATAGTAAACATTAAACAATACCACCTGCCTGGTGGACAGGAGGAAATTGGCCAAACCATTTTGCAGTTGGAGGAAGCACACATCATCTGCCCAGCACACAGCCCTTTTAATTTACCCATGTAGCCTGTGAAGAAGCCTGACGGCACTCAGAATAACAGTGGACTATCAGAAACTAAACAAAGTAACTCCCCTACGGCACACTGCAGTACCGAACATTACTAACCTGGTAGATAAACTGAATGTGACTTTGGGGACCTATCACTTTGTGTTGAATTTGGCTAATGCCTTCCTCCATTGACATTGCACCAGAAAGCTAGGAACAGTTTGCCTTCACATGGGAAGGCCGGCAGTGGACATTCACTTCCACAAGGATACTTGCACAGTCCTACTTTGTGTCACAGCTTGGTGGCTAGTGACCTGGCCACATGGTCCCATCCACCCTCAGTTCAAGTGTTCCATTGTATAGATAATATAATGTTAACATCTAATTCTCTTCCAGGTCTAGAAGCTGTGGCTTGCAGTTTGCACCAGGCCCTCCAGGGGTGGGGATGGGCCGTCAACAAAGACAAGATGCAGGGACTGGTTATTCTGTCAAGTTCTTAAATGTTGTCTGGTCAGATAAAACAAAAGTTTACCTGAAGCAGTGATTGATAAAATAAAACAGTATCCCCTCCCAAAAACTGTTAGGCAGCTATAAACATGTAGGCTTGTTGGGGTATTTGAGAACATTTATCCCTCACTTAGCCATGCTATTCAAGTCACTGCATTGCCTTGTAAAGCTATGGGAAACGTGGGACTAGATGCCAGAAGTAGAAAAGGCTTTTGCTGAGACAAAAAGAGCAGTGGCTCAGGCCCAGACAGTGCGAGTCACTTACGCCTCCATGCCATTCCTGCTGGTGGTGTGTGCCAGCACGGATGGGTATGGGTGGGGATTATAGCAGAAGCACGAGGCATGCAAAGTCCTGGTAGGATTTTGGTCTCAGTTGTGAAAGGGAGCTGAGACTCACTATTTGCTGTTGGAAAAAAAGCTGGCAGCAGTGTATGCTGCCTTAATAGCTACTAAAGGAATCACTGAAATACAAGCAGCACAGGTGATTACTGCCCTCCCAATTGAGGGGTGGGTGCAAGCCTGGGATACAGCTCCCCAGACTGGAGTTACCTAGACACCCACCCTGACCAAATGGGGAGCCAATTTAGAACAATGGGCTAAATTCTCCAAAAGCCCTCTCTCACAGGATTTGCAGCAAGTCCTGGGACTGTTAACTTTTGCAGTTGAAGCTGCACCCACCTTGCCAAGCGTGGAAGTGCCAACGGTAAGCCCCTATGAGGAGGAAACAGGGATGCCACCAGCACAGGCCTGGTATACAAATGGATCCACAAAGGGCCACCCATTGACATGGGTGGCTGTCACCATTCAGCCCTTACAGAAAGAGTTCTGGTGTAAGTCTAAAGTAGGGCAATCCAGACAATGGGCTAAATTACAGGCAGTGTGGCTTGTTTTAACTAGGAGATCAGGTCAGAATAACATGGCTGATACCTTGGTCAGGGCTTGTATGTTTCAGAAACTGCCTCCTGTGGACATGGGGCCATGGTTGCATAAAAAACTAGGGTATGTAGGCCCTAGAACCATGTATAAAATTTCCCAAAGATGGCACATTCCACTGACGTTTGCTGATGCAAACCAAGAGGTGCAAGCATGTGCTCAATGCACTCACTTTTACCCACATCATCGTTGGGTACCCATTTTTCAGAGGGATTGAAACATTTAGGATAGATGCAGTGGGTGAAGCACTTACCTGTAGCATTATGCTTGCTGAATGAGCAACCAAGGAAAACTGGAGTTAGTCCCATAGAAAAGTTGTTCGTGGCTCACCCGTGCCTCTTAAAATATTTAAAACAAGGCCCCAATGAGTTGGAGCCACAGTTGCTGGAAGAAACATTGCTCCTTCCTGCTCCATGTACACTGTCTCCTGGCTGTACCAAGGAGTGGACATGGCTGTGCACCTGGGTGTTTGAAGGACACCCATTGGTTGCATTGTATAAGGTATGGGGAGAGGGGCTGACCCATGGGTTACAAGCTACCCCATGGATAGGAAAGTGGCCTTTTAAACTGACTGCTTCCTTGCTGGAGAGGGCAACAGCCATATTGGCAAGAACTCTGGTAATGCAAGTATAGCCAATACCACAATTTCTGGTAAAGGCTAAACCTAATGCTCTGCCAGTGCCTTCGGGCACTCTGGTCTGGTATCACAGACCAGGAAAATCGCCCCTGGCAGCCACTGTTTTGTCACAACATGACAAGGTCGCTTATATCCACCCGGAGAACCAGGACTTGCCATTTATGGTGTCTTTATTTGCCCTGTCTTTCCACCCAGGTTGACAGAGAGCAGTAGTATGGTGGCATGGACCCATACTTTTGCCCAGGTACATAATGTCTCACACTGCTGGGTGTGTATAGAACTGCCTACATGAGTCACTGCCAGACTGCCATAGAAAATTGCTCCTGCCAACCTGTCTGCATGAAAACACCTTCAAACATGGAATCACAGTGATGCCGAAGGTGAAGCAAAACGGCACACAACTAAGCAGTTGATCCAGCAATCAGCACATGCTCTGCCTGGAGAGAATATCATGTATAATGGGCAGGGATGGATGTCTAGTATACATGTAACCTTGCAAACTATAGCTCCACTGTGCATTAAACAGCAGGTTTCCATACCCAGTCACATGGTTGGCTGGTTACCCAGAAAACTGTGTGCCAATGTCAGTGTTAATTGCACCCCTAAATGCTGATGGGATGGTTGCGCCCATGTGGGCATTGTGCCGACCGACCCCCTGCTGGGAGAAAACATTTGGATATGTGGGGAATATGGCTGGTCCTATCTCCCTGCAAATTTGACAGGCCGTTGTATTTGGGGCTGCCCCTGCATATCAGGACAGATATTGCAAACCTTGCCATGGCTCACACATAATTGGGAGATGCTGTATATTCCTGCTGGCATTGACCCAAATGGACGGCATGGTGGTTTTACCCCCTGGCTCTCTTCCAAGAGCCAGCACTATACATGTAGAATTACAAATAGATGCCCTGGCACAGCATGTTGCTCGTAACAACATGCTGTTTGTCTGTAACAAGGTCCTTGCTAGCCCTATTGCGAAATAAAGTCACCCAAATGCGGAAGGTGACTTTACAAAACAGAATGGCTCTGGATATACTCACAGCTGCACAAAGGGGTACCTTTGCTTTACTGCACGTTGACTGCTGTGTGTATATCCCAGACCACCAGGAGCAAATACAAGCTACGCTCCAAAAAGTGGATAATGTAGTGTCTCAGATACAAGCCTTATCCCAAGACACCCTGTGGGGAAGTTGGGGTTCCTATGGTCAGGATCCTCAATGAACTTAAACCACTTGATGAGGTAACTGGCCTGTTGCTGGGCTACCACTTCCACACCTTTAGGCAATAAGCTATTATTGCACTATGTAGAGAGTTCAGCCCAGTGCTCTGGGCAGAGGCAGAGACGCTAGTGCTCGACCAACCACCAGGAGAACAAGCCAGGTAATGAACCCTTTCACCCCAAAGAAACGTTCTACTGTCATTTCTTTGGTCACACTGAATGCATAGCAAACTTGCCGGGGGATGACACCCACTGGCAAGACAATTGGCAAAGTCGGCAGGGTTCATTGTTGACCAATGAAAAAGACAGGCGGCCCTTATGGGAGGGGTGCATCAGCGGGCTGCGCCTATGAATGGGGAGACAGTCAACTGTCCCCCAGTGGGTATGTGGTCTGAGGTGGCTTGCCTCCCAGAGGGCTGGGCCCCACCACAGGACTGGAGGCAAGTGGAGGTGATACCTGAGGCAGTAGGGGTGGCTCTTGGTATAGTAAGTAGGTCTTTTGAGAGACAGAGTGCCCATGAAGCAGCGGGGACTATGGGTTGGCTGCTTCTCACAGTATTAAAATAAGTCTACAGAAGAGAAGGACATGCTCCTGAAAAAGACCCAAGATATGGCAGCATGAGAATGCGAGCTGCAAACTTCTGTGAATTCCCTGAAGAAGGAAATGGCATTGATGCGAAAGGAGGCAGCACAAGAATGCTGGCAGCAAGTAGCCATTGAAGGGGTAAAAGATTGCTTACAGAATAAGACAGCAGTGCTGCCAGGTGCTCTGAAGGAAAAAGATGAACTCCTGAGGGAAACACAGGTGGAGGTGGCACAAGAACGCCAGCTGCGAAGCATTGAGGTGAAGGTAAGAGCTGCTGAGGACTGAGCTAGCATTGCTACGAGGCATAGTAGAAAAGGTAAAGGTTGTAGCAGAGGAGGCACTCAGGGCAGGGGAGAGAAAGGTGCCATCAGTCCTGGAAATGGAGGAGCTGGGGAAGGATGAAGAGGTGGTGCTGGAGGCACTGTCCCCTCCTGTACTGAAATCACGCTCAGTGGTTGTAACAAAAATAAAGACCCAGCAGCTGAATGTTCCCCAAGGAGAGGAGCAGCCCCCTCTCCAGGTCGTGGAGCACTCTATGGTCTGCCCCTATACTCAGGCTGAGCTGCTGGATTTGGGCTCCCAGTTTAGGCAGAAGCCCTCGGAGTCAATATCAGCTTGGCTCCTGCATCTGTGGGACTTAGGGGTGGATCAAGCTGTTCTGTTGTGATCAGAGATGGGAAAGCTAGCTTCCCTGCCTTGAGGCAGAGGTTACAAAGTGCACATCAGACCCCAGAGAATCACTGCTTCCTCAGTTGGCTTATGGCTGCAGTTCATGCTGTGTGGCCCAATCCAGGTGATCTACCATCCTGTCCTGTTAAATGGCAGACTATGCTGAGCTCCAACAGGTGTTACAAGAGCTAGGCACAAGAAATGCCATCTATAGTCCAGAGAATAATGGCCCAGATGAAGAGATTTTCACTACTGGGATGAGAAATATTGTGCTTCAAATGGCTCCCACATCCGTCTTTAGGTCTCTAGTTGCCATTCTTTCCCCTCACTTAGGGCAGCCCATAAAAGAGGTGGTGACACATACAGTAGCAGACTTAGAAGAGGCTGAAGCAGTGAGAACATGGAAAGAAATAAGGTCTTCTCTCACAGGAAGGATTTAAAGGACCCTATGAAGGTTATGAGGACCCAGATGTGGGTTGGTTTAATACGGGCATGAGCAGATGGAAGGAAATTAGATGGGAAGTCAAATAGGATCTTACTAGAGCTATGGCAACAACTGAAACCAGAGCAGCAGTTCCAACCATTAAGATCAAAGAGGCAGAGGTCAGAGACAGAGCCACAAGTCCAGTCTGTGTGTTTGCAAGACTTCGTGCTGGAGAGAGAGCTAACCTCACTCAAGCCCACACAGGAATATGATTGGGGATCATGGTTCAACTGAGGGGAAGGTTGAGTACCTGCCCTGAGGGACACGGGGGGACCAGAAACCACATGTTGAAATAGCTGTCCATTGGTCCCCAGTGAGCATACGTGTCCTGGCTCTCATGGACACAGGGGCTGAACGTTCACTGATTCATGGTAACCCTGAGTGGTTCCCAGGGACCCCTACTATCATAGATGGATATGGGGGTAAGGCTATCAGAGTGAAACAAGCTCAAATCCCTTTGGGAATAGGGCATCTACCCCCCAAAAGAGTATACTGTGTATATATATCTCCTATCCCTGAGTATATTTTGGGGATTGATATCCTGCAGGGTCTATGGTTGCAGACCACTGCAGGTGAGTTCAGACTCAGAGTACGTGTGGTGAAGGCAGTTCTGAGGGGACATGCTAGGCACCCACCCATAGCTTTGCCTGTGCCTCAGCGGGTGACTAATACCAAACAATACAAACTGCCTGGAGAGCATAAAGAGATTGGAGAAACTCTCCAGGAGCTGTAAAAGGTGGAAATTATGAAGCCCACCCATAGTCCTTTCAATTCCCCAGTGTGGCCAGTAAAACAGCCAGATGGCTCCTGGCATATGACTGTGGATTACAGAGAATTGAATTGTCATACCACCTATGCATGCTGCTGTCCCCTCTATTGCAGGCCTGATGGATACCCTCAGCCATGAACTAGGAACATACCATTATGTGGTAGATCTTGCTAATGCCTTCTTTTCCATTGACATTGAGCAGGAAAGTCAGGAACAGTTTTCCTTCACATGGGAAGGATGGCAATGGACGTTCACTGTCCTTCTACAGGGATACCTCCACAGCCCCACCATCTGCCATGGACTTGTAGCCCAAGACTTGGCTGCATGGGAGAAACCACCAACAGTGTGGCTGTACCATTATATTGATGATGCCATGCTCATGTCCGATTCTCTTTCAGATCTAGAATGTGCAGCACCTAGACTGCTGCAACATCTGCAGGAGAAAGGATGGGCTGTGAATAGCACCAAGGTTCAGGGACCTGGTTTGTCTGTCAAATTTTTGGGGGTCGTCTGGTCGGGTTAAGACCAAAGTTATACCAGAAGCAGTTATAAAATCCAGGCCTTTCCTACCCCTACAACTGCAGCATTGCTACAGGAGTTTTGGGGTCCTCTAGGCTACTGGAGAGTGATTATCCCAGATTTGGCACAAATTCTAAAGCCCTTATACTCGTTGGTACGAAAGGGCGTCAGGCGGGACTGGGATGAGACATGTGCATCTGCCTTTACTACAGCAAAATGAGGAATCAAGGCCATGCAGGCCTTGAGTGTGATAGACCCATCAAGGCCCTGTGAGCTGGATGTTCATGTGACTGAAGATGGTTATGGCTTGGGTCTCTGGCAGCAGCTTGAACAAACTCGCCAACCCATTGGATTCTGGTCGCAACTCTGGAAAGGGGCAGAGGTACGATACACTTTGATAGAAAAACAACTGGCTGCTGTGTATCACACCTTGCTAGCTATAGAATCCATCACTGGAATGGCCCTGATAAAGGTAATAACCACCTATCCCATCTTGGTGTGGGTACAAGACTGGACCCAAAAGCCAAGGAGCAGTGTAGCACAAACACCCACACTGGCCAAGTGGGGTGCTTACCTACAGCAGCACCATGCCCTCTCTAGTAGCCCCTTGAGTGAAGAACTCCAATGCTTATTGGGGCTGGTGACATATACTAGTGAAAAGTGGGAAGAACTTGATTTTGAACCATTAGTAGCAGAGAGTCCCTATCGGGAGGGAAGAGCCCCTATACCCGAAGATACATGGTACACAGACAGCTCCAGCCATGGGCAGCCCCCCAGAATGGAGGGCCATAGCTTTCCATTCTAAGACTGAGACAGTATGGATGGAAGATGGTGAGGGGAAGAGCAGCCAATGGGCAGAGTTGTGGGCTGTGTGGCTTGTGATCAGCCAAGAGCCCTCCCCCATAGCTGTCTGCACCGACAGCTAAGCTATTGGGGTTTGACCCTGTGGCTACCAACCTGGTACCATGCCAACTGGCTGGTTGGTCACTGACCCCTTTGAGGGTAAGAATTGTGGCAAGACTTATGGGCCTGTTGTCAGACTAAAATAATTACACTATACCATGTGACAGGACATTTGCCACTGGCATCCCCAGGAAATGATGAATCAGATAAATTGGCCCAGATATGTTGGTTAGAAGGAAAGCCTGCCTCTGATGTAGCCCAATGGTTACATCAGCGTTTGTTGCATGCAGAGCAAAAGACAATGTGGGCTGTATCCTGTCGGTGGGGCTTGCCTTTGACCTTTGAAGAAGTTAGTAAAGCACGGCAGGAGTGTGTCGTGTGCTCCAAAAGGGACTTACACCGAGTTCTACAGCAACATGGGACAATAGCTAAGGGACCTATACCCCTCATCAGGTGGCAGATAGACTATATTGGGCCTCTACGTGTGTCAGAAGGATATCAGTATGCCATGACTTGTGTGGACACAGCTAGTGGACTTCTGATTGCTTTTCCTACCCGTTGTGCAGACCAGCAGATGACCAAAAGAGGCCTGGAGCATCTCTTTGCCGCCTATGGCTGACCACAGGTAGTTGAGAGTGATCAGCGCTCCCATTTTACTGGACATACACTGCAAGAATGGGTGCAACAGCTGGGAATCAAATGGAAGTTTCATGTGCCATACAATCCTACCACAGCAGGCATGATAGAGAGGCACAATGGCTTGTTAAAATCCGGACTAATGTCAAATACCCATAGTTTGCGGGGATGGTCAGTCTGCTTATGGACTGTGCTACGGCGTTTGAACGAGAGACCCCGAGAGGGAACCCTGAACCCAGTAGACATGTTAACATGTATGGCTGCCTCCCATATACAACTGCAAGTACAAACCAAAGAAGAATCACTGAAGCCAAGGTTTGGCCACCAGAATAACATCTTGCTGCCAGCACCAACTGCACTGAACCCTGGAGACTCCACGGAGTGGATGTGGCCTTGGACCTTTCGACACATGGACTGATGACGGCTGGCTCTCCTGGCACCTTGGGAACAAGGCCTGGAAGCTGGCCTCCTGTGTATTCCTGGAATAACAGCAGAGTGACTCCCAAAGGTCACAGTAGTATATCCGGAATGGCCAGAAGGTAGAAGCATCTTAGCGGGGAGTTGTGTTCTGTCATCATGGCCAGTGCATGCACCTCCAGTAGCACTATATATAGACCCTTCAGTAACCCCCACTGGGAAAGGAGTAAAAGTATGGTATACTAGACCTGGAAGGGACCCCCTTCCTTCTACAGTCCTATCACAGGACCACTTTCTTGCATGCATCCTGCCTGATGGACAAAGTTTGCCTATGTTGGTGTCATTAAAACATGTGTCTTATTGCCCTTAAGGTCTTTGTGGATTGGGAGCTTCCTCTGGCTTGAGGATTATTATAATTTTTGTTACCTGTATCAAAATGTTGTTGTATCGTAATTTTTGTTATTATCTCTAAGTTGTTATCCTGTTGCTGTTGTGGAATCTGGTTACAGTGCTCCAGTTTTCTCGCCCAGGGACCATTGCAGAAGATTGAGAGCATGTAGATTTTAAGGCAAGAATTCTGGAGGGGTGGAGTGTGGTGAAGTTGGGGTTCGTATGGCCAGGATCCTCACTGAACTTAAACCACCTGATGATGTAACTGGTCTGTTGCTAGGCTACCGCTTCCACACCTTTAGGCAATAAGCTATTATTGCACTATGTAGAGAGCTCGGCCCAGTGCTCTGGGTGGAGGCAGAGACGCTAGTGTTCGACCTCCTGCCGGGAGAACAAGCCTGGTAATAAACTCTTTCACCCCAAAGAAACGTTCTACTGTGATTTCTTTGGTCACACTGAATCCATAGCGAACTTGCCAGGGGCTGAAACCCACTGGCAAGACACCCCCTGTCTACTTGGTGGTCACAGCTTGGTCCCACTTGGTGGTGGTTCCTAACCATAGTGGCCGCTGGGGCATGTGGCCCCCTTGTCTGTTGCTGTTCTTTATATTGTTTCTGTGGGCTCTGGGCACAGAGCTCTGCTTTGTGTGCGAGGAAGAAGCAGACGACTGCTGTCCTATAGAAAGGGGTGGGATGTAGGGAAGGCCCCCTCCCCCACAGTTTCCCAACTGTTCTATGAGGACAGCTGTCTGCTGCTTCACCCCAAATATGTCTGGCCTTGAGAAACCTGAAAACACAGCATGTTATACTCATAAAAAAGCTAGATAAGGGCCCTAAAGGCCAGGCACCTGGCCATGAAGGCCACACACATGCGCATCTTTAATACTTCTGTAACCCTGAATTAGTACTGTAGCAGTATCAGAAGTACAGCTGTGTGCAGAGTAAAGCGGCCTCTTTGAGCACCCTCCATGATGACTCCTGCTGCCTTTGCTCTTTGCATTGCCCTAAAACCTCAAAGGCAACTCCCAGACCCTGATACCCTTTCACCCCAATAACATTCTACTGTCATTTCTTTGGTCACATTGAATCCATAGTTAACTTGCCTGGGCCTGAAACCCATTGGCAAGACAACAAGTCTTAAACAAAACAAAATAAGGGATGTTTTCTTAAGTAACCACAATGTAATATCACATCTATCATAATTAACAATTCCTTAATATCATCTAATACCTAGTCCATATTCAAACTTCCCTAATTGTCTAAAAACATTCTTTATGTATAATTTTAGAGTTAATTTAATCCAGATCTGTTATTGGCCCACTAACTGTATGTACTTGTTTTATCTTCTATTGCTCTTAACCAGAAACAGGTGTTCCCCCTCTCCTTTTTGTCTTGTAAAAAAAACAAAAACAAAAATGCCCGGTCATTTGTCCTGTAGTGTGCATGGGTTTGTTTCGTTTGTTCCTCTATAGTTCTTACAGACTGAAAGTTAGATCAAAGCCTTGTTTACATTCAGGTTTAGTTATTTTGGGGCAAGAATATTTTACAGGTGATACTGTTTCCCATAGCATTAAATGAGAAGGCATATGATATTTGATTGTTGCACTGTAATGATGCAAAGATTGATTGGTAGGTTCCCGTGGTGACAGCCTTATAGTTTCATCATGGTTTCCTGTCAGTCTTCCCTGTGGGATGCTAAAAACATTGATGATTGTTACCTGATCCAATTATTTTATTAGGAGTTGCAAAATGATGCTTTTCTAATCAAGTTACTACCTCTGCATTTACTTATGGATGTGTCTTGCCAATGGGTTTCAGCCCCAGGCAAGTTCACTATGGATTCAGTGAGAATGAAAAATGGCAATGGAATGTTCTTGGGGTGAAAGGATTTATACCCAACTTTATTCCCACTGTGGCAGGTCAATCACAAGAATCCTGTCCACTCAGAGCAAATCTGCATGCAGCAAGCTGGTCTCTGCCTCTGTGCCTCTCTACTCCCACAGCCATCTCAGTCTCTGTCCTTGGCACTGCCACCACTCCAGCCTCTGCTCTCCTACATCCCTGCAACTGTGCAGCAGCTGTGCAGCCCAGAGCACTGGGTGGTATATAGAGTCAGTAACAACGTATTGCCCACACGTGTGTAGTGAGCTAGCCGACCAGGGCCAGGTGAGAATCCTGGCCATAGGAACCTTCACTTTATGCACAGGATGTTAGCAGAACTTCTCATACACCAGAGCTGTTTGGTTAACTTGAAATATGCTTTGTGTCAGAAAGCAGAATGTATAAAGGGAAAATAATTAAGCATCAATTTTCGGAGTAATGAATTGGTACCCTAACAGCCTACAGTGGTGTCCAATTTTGTTTTCTTCTCTTTTCTAAATATTATGAGCTCATGATTTTATATATTCAGTATGTTTTAATAAATTGCAGTTATTAGTCCTTCTGATCTTATCTCATCTTTGGCCATTGGGCTCCCTTCAAGCTGGCTCATATGTCCTTTTGATATAGTTCCATTAGCCTTTGATAGCATCATTGTTTTTTGGCTCAACAGGACGTTCCAGGTTAATCTTACCCATTGCTTGCCCCACACATAGAATCATCCATTTTTCTGTGAAAATGTTCTCCAGTTACTTTCTTGTCTTTACTCAACTCCTATCCTGATCTACACACTCTGAGGCTGAAAAACTCACACTTCAATTTGTTCTCTGTGTCTAATTTCACAGCTGACTGTTACATATCCTGCCTTTTCTGTATTTGTCTGTATTAAATCACAAGCCTCAGTTATTTCGTTGCCCAGCGCAGTGTGATCTTTTCTCTTGTTCTCTTGTGCTTTGTCCTAGGGCATGTGACTACATTCAGCTTAGTGTTTCATATTCATTCACCTTAGTATTTTATTACTTTTAGTAATTCATTATTAATGCTGTATTTGTTTAATGGATTTATATCTTTTTTCAAGAAATTTATAATTTCCTGGAGGTCAGAACTTCTCCATTACTGTAGGAGATTAAAAAGCAAATCTATTAGGAATATAGTGACAGCTGAGTAAGGATTAATTGAATTGAAGGGCATAGTTCACTTGGGTAACTTATGGCTGTATTTACCAACAGGTTGACACCAGTAGTGCCAATATGACATTTAAATCCAAGCCAAATTAAACCCTAAATATGCCAGAATTTAAAGTACAGGTGATTTAAAAAGTATTCAAATTAATGTATGGGAAAGGAGGCACAAATAACCTGTTCAGACAATTTTTTTTTTAAACTTGGTCTTTGGTTCTAGAATGTAGTTTTAAGGCACACTCAAGAAAAATATTTTCAGATGGCTATTACTTTTGGCTCCTGGCCTCAATTCCTACTTGGCTTAGTTTCATTACTGGTGGCTCAGAACTTGCTACATGGCTGGTAAATAGGAGAGTTGGGAGCAAGGCTGGCTGCCTGGCAAAACCTACTTATGTTGACTTTAATTGCTTTTGATCTTATTTGTCATCTTATCAACTATTTTTTGTACTGCTAAGTGAGTAGACTTTTTATGGTTTTTATAGAAGAATAAAAACCAGAAAAGCCAGACTATTTACAACACTTAAACATGTGACACTAGTCCTAATAGCAGTGAAGTTACTCATCATATGATGAGAGTCTATGTTAATTTGTTTTATGATTAGAGTAGGAAAAAGTAGCTGAAGTGATGTGGCCCATCTGTCTACTTCCTTTTTCCTTTTATTTTATCCCCAAGGAAGATGCCAGAGATTCTTCAGGGAAAAGTAAAAAAGTTTTTAGAATGGTTTTGTATTCAATTATAGGTCCTGTTATTGCCTTGGAGTTTAATGGAGATGGTGCTGTAGAAGGATGTCAACTTATTGTCCATGAGATATTCAATGGGACCAAGGTACAAGATTTTATTGACTATATTTCAGTCAAACCTTTTCATTTTATCTCCTTTTCATTACAGTCAAATAGTATTTTTATCCCTGTTGTTGCTTAGAAATAAAAAAAAAAGCAGATCATGATTTTTAGAATCTATGGTAAATAATTGGGAGTTAACCTTTGGTTTTTCCTTGCCAAACTAAAATTTTAATTGCTTAAAAATGTACAGAATATGAATGTACTTACTAAAAACTTGAATAATATGTATGTTTTTAAAGTAAAAAGTCTCATCAAATGTCTTAAATCTTTCCTTTTTTAAAAATAGTGAAATAGTGAAAATGTTATATTTCTAAGATTATATACATTAGATTGATGATCCTATTGCCCACGTTCATTTTTATTTGCTTCACTAATGCTTCATCAAAAATTGATCTTGAGCTATATCTAGAAATCATTAATGTAGGTATTTTTTAGATATGTTGATGAGGTTGCCATAGCTAAGAATTTCAGGCTTCAATAACTTAATGTAACTTAAAAAACAAATACATGAGGATTAAATGACTTTATGTAATATATATATATGTAACTGATTTTTAAAAAATAAATATCTCAGGAAACTTTTGGTTTTGTAGTCTGATTTGGTTTATGGTTACTTGAATTTGTATAATTTAAAGTACTTTGTCTTGTGCTCGCTTCGGCAGCACATATACTAAATTGGAATGATACAGAGAAGATTAGCATGGCTCCTGAGCAAGGATGACACACAAATTCGTGAAGCGTTCCATATAAAAAAAAAAGATAAAGTACTTTGTCTTTTTTCTCCTTTTATTATCACAACACTACTAAGGGAGAGGGTAGATATAATGAGACTGAATAGAAAAGGAAACAGAGAATGGTTATGATTTGGAGTTTTTAGATCTGAATAAGTTAAAGATTATCGAATCCAACATTCTCATTTTACAGGTATGGAAGCTGAGCCCAGAGAGGTTTATTAAGTTGTCAGCATCATACAGCTAGTTTATGATAACTAAATAGAACCCACGTATCCTCTAATTCCTGGCTAACATTAGTGGAAGATATTTTTGAGGGGGTCTGTTGAATATTTCTTTATTGATACTCATTTAAAATTAGTAATATATGTTTAACTGCTTTAGAAAAGATAATCTCAAGGTCTGCTTCTCAGCCTATTGAAATTATTAGAAAATAGAAGAAACTATTTAAATAAACCTCTTTATTCAGTAGCTTTCGTAATGACTGTTGTATATTTAAAAACAGCAGTAAAATTCCAAGTGTAATAAACTACAACTAAAGTAGTATGAAAGTAAAGACCTTAATTATATCACAAGTGCTTTTAAAAGAACTCAATTTACATTATAGCTATTGAAAGTATATTGCATGGGTTCTAAAGAAAATTTACAGATTAAATGTTACAAATGATGAGCTTGAATCTCTTTAAAATAGCAAGCTTATGACTTTGTTCTTTGAAGAACATGGGTTTTAGAATTTGGGGATTACTAGTATTTATTTTTTGTTTTTTTTTATATTTAAAATAGATGTTCGTATCAGAAAGCAAGGAGACAGCATCTGGAGATATAGACAGCTTCTACAACTTTGTTGATATACAGATGGGGATATGAAATCAGTGTGGAACAAAGGCCTTGGGATTAAGCTCTTTTTAATTTGTATGGTAGCAATGGTTTTTACTAATGCTAAAATTGTTCAAATTTATGTTTTAATAAATTGTTGAATACTGCAACATTTGCTTGAGGTTCAAAAATAGTTCATTTTAAATTAAGTAGTTTCAATCAGCTTAAAAACTATTTAACCCACCTCAACAAACTTGCAGTTTTTCTCTGCATATGATACTATTATTAGAAAATAGAAGTGACTAATGGTTCATTATTTTAATCCTAATTTAACATTCTTTCAAATCTCTAATAATTTAAACCTTCCTCAGTGCTCCATGATACTTGCTTGAGAATACATTCCATTGCTTATTTTTTAAAATATAGATGGATTTACTAGTTGATTAATTAGAATGAACCTTTGCATATTTTTTCATGTATACATATCCAGTTAAATAATTGCTTCCCAGTTGCATAGCATGGCAAATGAGACTTTGTACACAGAGTTGACACGTTTTGTAAATTGAATTTTTTAAATTAATAGGTATTTGATAAGCAGTTTTGCAAGTGACTCTACTAACTGATGTTGGTATAGCTGTTTAAAGACTATTTTGTGAGTAGTATGATTATTTGAATAAATTCCTCACTGTTTAGTTTTTTAATACAACTGCTAGATGACTCTTCTGCGTCCTGGTAAGAAAGGCATATGCAACACTAAAATGATAGAAGCACAATCACTGCAGTTTTCAAAGAAGTGATGACTGTTTTATCAGCTCTGTAGGCTATTAGGAGAATTAGATAGAACAAAACCTTGTGACATTTAGCTAAGAAATACTCAGGCATGGTGATAAGCTATGCAGATTATTAAAAAGTTAGATAAGTTTGATTTTTCATTAGACATGCCACTCATATCAAGTAATGCGCAAGTATGATAAAATTATTTTGGTTGCTTTAAAGCATTAGTTTCCAAATCAATCTGACCATAATAGTTTACCAGGAGGCAGGGGAAAGCTACTTGTTTAAAAATCCACTCTCAGACCCAGTCCCCAGATGCACTGATTCAGTCTCCAAGGGAAACTGTGTTTTAAGGGATTTGTTGTAACTAAGGAATGAATTCAGAAGATGCTGGTAGGTTGATCTTGCGAGAAGGGACTGAATATGCCACCTACATCACATGCAACAGCTAATAGGAAATTTTGATAGGTCTGCTTTTAAAAGGAACTTTAAATCAAATTCTATTTTGGTAAAACTAAGGCTGAAAATAGCCACTTATAAAAATTCATCTTGTGATTGTTAATAAAAATGTATTTTCATGTTTACTGTTTTTGGCTATTTTCAGATTAATTATAACAACTACATTGAAAATATGTGGTATTGTTCAGAAATAATACATTATTAGACTGTTCATATTAAATTACTAAGTAATCTTGACCACCTACCCTGTGCCTGGCCTTGTGCTAACCATTAGCATTAGATCATTTCAGCCTTCTTTGTAACAGCTGTCTCTATTACATAAGTCAATCTCTCCTTTAAATCAAGTCCATTTCATAAGATGCAAATAAAACTGGTGACAGGTTTAATATAATTTTGATCATAATCAACAAATGAGCTTTGCAAGCAATGGTCAGAAGGCATTAATTTTTCCCGTAGTTAAGCTAAATTAAGCATGGTCCTTCTGATTATGATCACATTATTAAACCCCATTATTCACATTTAAAATAATCACAATACTTTTTGGTTTTCAGAAATGTAATACAATGTTTTGCAAAGCTCTAAATTGAAATCTTTATGGTATTTTAGCAAAAACTCAGGAATGTAACATGTGAGGGATGTAAATTTAAAAATTTCCACTGATGTTAGTATCTATTAACCAGAGCTTAAAATTTTATATTCTTCAGTTAGATTAGAGCTTTTACCTATGCTTAATTTGTCTTTAAGGACAGTCATTTGGCTTCTGAATGCTTGAAAAGATTTTAAATAACTAGTACTATGGTTGTTTCTATAATTCTAAACTTTGATAAAAATTACAGTATACATTTTGTTGCTGAATAGCTTTTGAATTCATGAAAAATTATTAGCAGTGAAAAACTAGTAATTTTATTAAGTTATACATGTTTAAACAGACTAGCTCATTTCTCGTGTTAATAGTACTGCTGTTTTCGCTTCTGTATATTTACATCTAGCTTTTGTATGTAATTTATCTAGTGTTTATAAAATGTGATTTGTAATAAATGTTAAAATGAAAATGGCTTAACACTAATTTTTGAAGAGCACTTCTGTAACATACATTTACTCATATCTGTGACAAAATTTGACTATGACACAAATTTTTTAATGATAAATAAAATGGTCTAATCTCTGTCTCATGTTAATGAGAAATGAGGTGTGTGTGTGTGTGTGTGTGTGTGTGTATACAAAGCACACTGGAGAAATGCAGAGGTAGAAAACCTATTTTAATCTAAAGAATTTCAAATATAGTGGAAAATGTATCTTGTTAAAAATACTTTTTATTATGATTGAATACTTACTAAGATTAGGCATCTTTCTCTTCCATATTTAAGAAAATAATGAATTGTTTGTGATATGCTTTCTTTCAGGTTTACACAAATGGACGTTACTTTTTAATTACTACCAAACTGCCAGCCTTTTACCCAACTTCTCCCTCTCCTAGCCCATAAATCAGAAGTACTGAAACCGCAGATTGGTTAGTTTTTAAAATTATATTTATTATCATTATTTCAATGTATAAAGAATACATTTGTATTTAGATTTAGAGCATTGGGGGGAAAAAAACAAAGACAGTAGCAAAAATAACTTTCCGTTTATTGGATAATTCTTTCTATGCAGAGTTTAAAATTTTTCTCATTTAAGAAGGACTTATTTAACTCTGTTCTCTACAGAAAGAAAAGGTACTGTAATTAGGGTAGGTAACTCCTTCAAAATTCATTGTAGAAAACACTTTATTCTTTAAATGTAACACTAAGAAAGCCAAACTTCATTTGAATTTTAATAATGAAAACTTTTTTTGTGAAAACGGAGTCATTCACTGTTGACTTGCTTTTCCTTTCTGGTAGATAGAGTGTTGTTGCAACAGTCAGGCCTACTCAGGTGAGAAGGCAACAAGCCTTTCTACTACTTCATCTCTCTCCTGTGACATTTTGACTTTAGTGCCAAACTTCCAGCAAGATATTCAGAAACAACACATTCTTCCTTCTATAGTGTTCTGGTGCTTTCCTGGTGAGGGCAGGTTCTCACCTATAAATAGACTTTGAGGGAGCCATGAGCACAGGTAGCAAAGAGTCCCAGCATTTTCCCATTCTCACCTAGGCTCCAATCCTCTCTGCGGGGCCTGCCTTCACCATTTCAGTTTAATGTGGTCCACTTGTAATTGGACTGATGAAAAGCAGCTTGCAAGTGGTGTGACAAGTAATTAACTGATGCTTGTAAAGTGCCTTGAAAATAAAGGTACTTTATGAATATTAAGTATTATTGTGCCAAGCAAAGTGAGTATGGTGTTCTTTTAAGGTAGGGCAGCTGTGTTAGCCATACACCCACCTACAAATAGGCAGCTGAACAAGAGAAAACAAGTATGAGAGGCTGTTTTCTTATTGATTGATGGACTTCCATTTGTCAAATGTACGTCAGTTTTTTAGGCACATTAATAAAACCTAACTTCTAAACAGATCATATATTAAGTGATTTAAAATTTTATCTCATTAGAGTGTTCCAGTTTTAGGACTTTGAAGGGTCGGGACATTTTTTAATGCCTCATTTTACAGATTAGACAGTTGAGGGACAGAAAGTTTAGATGGCCTGTGCAACTCACACCAGGACCACTGAATTAAAATGTAGGCCTCTTGACTTTGCCCCTGTGGTCATGGGAGAATGAGACAGCTCATCGATATTCTCCTATATGAAGTCTTTACTACCACTCTCAGAAAAGTGTGTTCCCTCCTTGGTCCTCTCACTGTACTCTGTGTAGATTTTCAAGTACCTGCAACACTTTGTTCTACTTCTTTATCCATGCCTCCCTTGTCACTGGCAACATCAGCATCACCCAGAGCTTGTTAGAATCTCAGGCCTCACTCCAGATCTGTTGAATGAACTTTTACATTTCACTAGGTGTGCATGGAATTCATATGTACATTAAAGTTTGATCTGTCCTAGACCATTAGTTCCTCAAGTGCAAGAATCAAGGCTTAGAAGTCTTTGTCCTCCTAGAGAGTAGTTTAGGGTCTGATAATGTGATCTGTTATTTAATAAATGTTTCTGGTTGAATGACACAATCCAGGCTTCATTCTACTCTCCTTGACTGGCTTTGGAATAATAAATATTCTACAATATTTTCCCCCTGGTTTGTGTTGAAATAGTAACCATGGTCTCTGCCCGTGAGGCTCCTGGGAGTTGAAGAACACCTGTGGTATTCACTGGAAACAGATAAGAGCATAGCAGTTTCTGACACACATTTTCTTCTGATGTGTTTTCATATTCAAGTTTGTTTTATTCTATTAGGGAACATGTTGCATAAAGTCAGAGTGGTGATTTGTTGATGCTGGAACTGAATTAAAATGAAAAAACAGCTACTTGCTTTAGGCTTGTAGAGAAGGTTAGTAACTCAGTCCCTCGCAGATCTCTTACCCTCCCTCCTTATCTCTTGACATCTTCTCTGGTCTGGTGTTCAGGGATGAGCTTAGCCTCCATTGATAAAACATGTACAGGATTGTCCAGTGAAGTGTTCAGTGTTGCTCCAAATTTGGGAGGGAATATGGTGGTGACAGTGGCTTTTCTTTTCTGGAACAAAGGCTTAATTGTAAATCAAAAATGTGAAAGAAAAGCAAAATCCTAAATGCATACTCTACCTTTATTTACTTTAAATGATTTTTCTTTCTGTTCCTTCAGTATAAATATATTGGTGTCCTCATACAAGACTGAATTGTAATTTCTTATTCAGAGTGTTTCTTTGCATTTAGTCAGTGGCAGCCATAGACAAACTTCAGGTGGCAAGTGATCACTTCCTTACTGTTTTAAAGGTAACATAACAGTAAAAAGAAATGCGTAATGTGCTTAGGTTCAAAGAGTCAGATGTTTCTGACTGGAACCAGGGCTCAGCTTCTTGAAATAAAATAGAAATGCTGACTTTTACACATCTTGTATTGTATTACAACTCCTTTGGTGTTAATCTGTACTTATAAAGCAACTAAATGATCGAAGGCTATGGCAGTTGTTAGGGCAGCATTTGAAGCCTATGTGGCATTCTTCATACTGAATCTGATAACAGTATGTATCGAAGCTGTCCTGATTATTTGTATATTTGCCAAGTATAGGGAAAAATGTAGGCCACAGGACACATGGAAGTTGATCAGAGTTAGAGTGCCCTTCCTTCGCCCTTATAAAATTCATTTCTCTAAGCAAATTCTTTGAAACTGTGGTGAATAAAAACATAACATCAGATCTGCCCTCTTAAATGTTAAATGAGTGCATTTTTATGGGAAAATGTTACATTCCTCCCCACTTAATTATATGGGAAGAGGTACCTCCCACCTCATCTGAGGGGGCAGAATCATTTTGTTTAGTTGGGTTTGTGTTTTGAAATGCTGTTAGAGCAGCTACTTATTATGTCAGGCTCTGTGTTAAGCACTTCCCATGTAATATCTCATTTAAGCAGCTACTTATTGTATCTCAGGTCTCTGTTAAGCACCTTACATATGAAATCTCATTTGATCTTCTCAGCAACCCTAGGAGTTACTACTGCTATCCCTATTTTTTCTGATTGAGATAACTGAAGCTCAGAGAGGTTAGCTAACTTGACTGTGGTCAAACATGCTAAGTGCAGAGTCTGGACAAAGGCCAGTGACAGTAGTTCCATGCTCTTAACCATTGCACTATACTGCTCAGCAATAACAATAAAAATAACAGCAACTGTTTACGGAGCACCTGCTATGATAGCCAGGCACTGTGTTAAGTATCTTGCATACTTTAAGCCATTTAACCTTCACATCAAATGTATGAAGACTATATTATTGGTCCCACTTTGCCTGATGAAGAAATTGAAAGTTAGGCCTAGGACCTTATTTGTTTAGGGTCACATGTTCGAGATTGGTAAGTGGGGATCTACTGAAGGATGAGATCATTATGGTTCAGGATGTGTTTGGCCAGGATAGACCAGAAGCTGAATCCTTCCCTGATTAGCTGGTTCCTGGAGATCTCCGAGGGAAATCTATGCCCAGAGTATTAAAACAAAACCAAGTGAACCTTTTATATTAGCTGGGGCTTTGGCCTCAAACTACACTGTCCCACCGTAAGGAGTGAGGCTGGTCAATCTGGAAGACTTGATTGCAGGTGTGGGTGAGTAGCCCTGAGCTTCCCTTCCCCTAAACAGCAGCATTACTGTAGCAGGTTAAGTGGTAGGGCTGGGGTTTACAACAATGTCTTGTCTCTTAACCAGACATTGTTCTTATTCCAGAGGAAGGGACATATCAAAAATTACTTGTAGGTATTCTTCAAAATACATATGACCCTCCAGACAGTTGGAGAGCCTACTCATGGTGATTGTACAAAGCATTAAAGGTGAAAGAAAAAATGTCAAAGATGAGTAGAAAACCAGCATTCAAATAACATGAAGTTAGAAACAACAGCAAAATACAAAGATCTGTTTGTACTGTTAAGGAGGAATGTTACTTTTTGGTTGCAAAACCAAGGTCAAGAAGAGTGTACCCACTACGCTACTTATGTATAAGAAAAGGGAAGATAGTACGTGTGTGTTATGCTTAATTTTGCATAAAGGACAACGAAGAAACCAATACAAGTTACCTGTAGGAGGCAAGAGGAAACAGGAATGGGGTCAGAAGTAGGAAAGAAATTCAAATGTGCACCTTTTTACAGTTTTGATTTTTGAACTTTGTAAATACATTATCTGTTTTTAAATAAAAGTTGGGGGTAAAGAAGCTGAGCACAAGAAGAACTTGGAGGAAGTTATCAATGCCAATGGTAATCTCAGGAGTACTCACAGAAATGTAGGCCACAGAAATGAAAATTGTTGTTTCTGCTCATGTCTTCTTCCTTGTTCTATGTATATAATAATACTGTTTTTCTTCTTGTTTCCCTAGTTTTAAAAAAATTAATTAATATTAATTTTTTAAAAGTTGGGGGTAAGGAAGCAAAAAGGTGGTGGTAGAGAAAAAGAAAAAGAATGAAAATCATGGGAATACTTTTCTGAAAACTAATTGGGTGATTTTTTTTTTAAACTTGGGATAGAATTCAGGAAAAGCAAAACAGTTGATGCCCAGAGATGGCTGGGAAGAAATGACCTTTGACTTGATAGCACAGACTAGACCTGAGTCCAGATAGAAAGATGTTTCCTGAGTAACTGATCTTGTTGAGGAACAACTCAATTAAGGAATAAGAACACAGTACCTATCAAGTCAGAGGCACATCTTTTGTTGCTGTTCATGTGTATTACTCTTCCTTTTCTCCTCCTAAGAATGTTATCAGTGTCAATACTCCTTATCCTTCAGAAGAGCACTGTGAAATTTTCTTGTCAAGATCCATAGGCTGGTTTTATACACTTTTTCCCTGTGGCATTTCTTACTGACCATCATTCCCTTGATCTCTCAAATTTCTGCTACTTTGGTTCATGCAGTAATGAATGCAGTTCCCCACCATCCATGAATTCACCAAGCACTGCTTTGTGGGCCAGACACTATGCTAGACTCCATTTTTCCTGCTTCCTTGAGACTAAGTCTCTTCAGACAGTTCCTCATTTATTTTTTTCTCTGCCCTTCCTTTCCCCTCTTACACCTCAGTTGTCATGGCACAAGGTTCAGTCTGGAGTCCTCTGCTTTTATCTCTCTGTTTTTTCCTTTAGGCACATGAACCCTTCTCACACTTCAGCTGGCACCAGTGAGCACAGCCGTTCATCTGCCTGCCATTCCTCAGCTATCACCTCTACCAAAGACATTTGCTCAAATAGTTAAATAATTGTTCTCATCTTGCCATGTACTAAACAGAACTCATCACATTCCTCCTTCCTGTCCTGAACCCTCTTTTCTGTTGATGACACACAATTACCTCAGTTACACCATTGACATTGTTGGGTCATCTTAGAGATTTATTTTCTTCACTGTCACTAGGCAGCTCTTAAATAGCCCTGTTGTTGAAGTGTTCCACTTCTCCATCCTTTCCTTTTCATGCTCATCCTGGCCCCACAGTTACTAAGTGACCTCCTCACTGGGACCCCTACCTGAGATCTCTGCTTGCTTCCTCCCAGACATCCCCTCCATTGCCCAGCAAAAGGACCTAGTAGAGCGTAGCCTCTGTGGGTGGCTTCGTTATCATTAGACTCATATCATCTTGTGACACTTTCTATTTTGGAACTCTTAAATAATTTCATTCTCTCCCAAGCTAGATTGTCAGCTTTTTGAGTAATCCAAATGATAAGACCTTTGTTTTCAAGTCTAGGACCACTTTCTTAAAGAAGAAAAACACCACCAAAAACTGAGCAGCAACTACATGCCAGGTGCTTTCACAAAATAAACCTTGGTATAGCCCACAGTGACTATCACAGGATGTTGAGATAAGTCAACAGATACTTATGTGTTTGAGGAACTTAACCTTCCACTCTAGCCCTTTGATCTCCTGACTATTGAATAGGGCATAATTGATGAAAACTGGTCTTTGCTTATTATGTTTCTCTCCATGCCTTGGAATCCCCTGACCACTCTCCCACTTTTTCCTACTCCCTTGCCCCAAAGCTTCAAATTCTGCCCTTCCTTTAGGACTGGCCCGTGTTCCTGATCATTTGGACTGGTCATGTCAGAATTGCCAAGAACAACAAGCATGGATTTGAGAACCATCAGACCTGGATTTGATTTACATTCCACTACGTGCCACCCATGTAGGCCTCTGCAGGCTGTGTTATGGCTTTAGTTTTCTCATCTGTAAAATGAAAATTATGCCTGCTTTGCAGTTTTTTTGAATATTCAGTGAAATAAAGTCAGTGAAAGTACTAGCACCTCAGTGTTACTTCCTCTCAGTCACATAAAACCTTGCTGTATCGATCACCTTTCTTGTTTCTTATTTTTCCAAAATGACACAAAACTCACTGTGGACAGACACCAAGACTTCTGTACCTGCCCCCTGTTGGCCTCAGGCAACCAAAACTGGCTGAGGCAAATAAATGCTGGTTGGATGAGTACAAATATGAACATGTTTGAAGGGGCTCTAGTGCTCTAACAGGTACCACTCAATCAGTAACTCTTACTGAGTACCTATGAGTATTGAACCTATGAGTGGAACACTGTAGGATGGGGGTAGGGGGACAGAAGGAACTGTCATTGGGGTACCCAAAAAGAAAAAGAAGAAGATGCTGTATCTCACATAACACAGAGTTGGCAACACGTGCAGGCAAGATGGCTCTCCTACCTCTGAGTATTGTGACTGCATTCTGGTGGAAAGAATGGAGAAGGTTAATTGCAAAAGGCCAGAAAACTCTGTTTGTTTTCATTGGGAAAACAATAACTCCCCGGAAGCCTCATTCAGTAGACTTCAATTTCTCTCTCATTTGCCAGACCTGGATCACATGGTCATCCTACCTTCTAGGGATTCTGCGGAGATGAGTATTCTTACAAGGCACATTGTCTCCTTGAAAAACTAAGGTCCTAACAATAAAGATGAAAAGAAGGATATGGGGTAAGCAACTACCAGTATTTGCCCCATGAAGCTTACAATATGTTAAGAATATACCATAAATAGATGGGAAGGGAAGAGCTTAAGAACATTTCCAAAAGTAACCCAAAAGTTTCTTCACAGGGATAAAGAATGGGATGAGATCATTTGGATAAAGTCTTCCAGAGAAGCAAGAAACTCCCAAGAAATTTCTAAAGAACTTCAGGAACACAATTATTGCTGTTTTGATTAAAACAAACTGGTTCTTGTATCCTGTTAGACATGCAGGATTTATGGATGGACCAGGACACAGCATGGAAGACCTGGAAGAGTTTTCATAGGTTTCTGTCCCATGTGGTTGTAGTGCTTCTATCTTCAGAAAGCTGAATACAGAGACTTCTAAGAAATCAGATGGTGGTTCCCAAGAGAAACCACTCTCTCTTAAGCCACACACACAGTGCAGGTTACTTCTAATATGGGAAATGATGGTTAGGTTCTAAAGTTGAGCATTCTCTGGAATCAGACACTGTCTTAATCCCCTTTGAAATTTCTGATTTAGAAAAATCCAATCTAAAGAGAAAATACCAAGTTCAGGGAAAATTAATATTTTTTCTTAAGTGTATATAGTAAAGACTGTGGTTATATCATCAGTATACTACCACAAAACAGAATCATTAGGATAGATACATATATATTAAGAATTTTACTGCCATGAATTGGATTAGGTGATTGTGGAGGCTGGCTAGGCAAGTCCAAAATCTGAAATCTGTAGATCAGGGTATCAAGAAGGATAGGCTGGAACTCTAAGGTTCAAGCTGATGCTGCCATCCACAGGTGGAATTTCTTCTTCAGAGAAGCCCCAGTTTTGCTCTTAAGGCCTTCAACTGATTGAATCAGGCCCACCCAGATTATCCAGGATCATCTTTCTTTCTTAAAGTCAACTAATTATAGACTTAAATCACATCTACAAAACACCCCCACATAGATTAGTGTTTTGATTGAATAACTGGGGACTATAGCCTAGTCATGTTGACACATAAAACTGACCATTATACCAATGGTTGGTGTGTCATTTTGTTTTTAATCTCCATCAGTGAACACTTTGTTCTTTGTGAAAATAAGTCACAAGCCCAGACAAGCTTCCAAGAAGGGAGAGAGTCAATATTTTCAATCTGTGGCATCAACATTAGTACATGTTTGGTCTATGAAGGTCATTAATCATCTGGTAAAAGGAAGCTTCATTGATTATAACTCATCCATTGTGTGTATATGATTGCCTGTTTCCACTAAACTGCTTTCAGTTTATTGGTAAGAAAATTAGTTCTCCAATTCAACTGAAGCTAAACCCCTAAGAAAAAAAGAAGTATTTCAAGGAACAGGTGTGTATTTCTTCATTTGTAAATCATTTCCTCATGCCACAAATGTTTAATGAATACTGGGTAGGGTAGTTTGCTATTTCCACTCTCCCTTGGGATAAAAATGGTTGATGCTTTAAATACTGAAACTTGCACAAGAGTAGAAAGCATTTTGTTTTGAAGTGTACCTACTGTCTATTAATGATGAGGGGAAAGTCATTTTCTCTCTGTGCTTCGGTTTACTTACCTGTAAAATGGGAATAATAATTATTATCTAAAGGGCTTGGGGAAGATTAGACAAGAAAATAGAAGTTCAGTATTTGGAATAATATAATAGATATTCCACAAATTTTGATTTTCTGCCTCCTTCCACAAATACAGCCTTCACAGATGAAGTCTTGTGAATTAAAAGTTCTCTCCAGTTTTTTTGCAGATTATCTCTATTTGATAGCATTATTTTGGATATCAGTATATGGAAAAGAATCAAATGGGGTTGCCAGTGCTCATGAAGTTATTACACTGACTATATTCTCTCACTGTAGTTTCCTTTGTATTTATTAATGTGTGCATGAAAGACCATTTTTACATGT
The DNA here is from genome assembly GCF_030020395.1 of Manis pentadactyla. NCBI lineage: Eukaryota > Metazoa > Chordata > Mammalia > Pholidota > Manidae > Manis > Manis pentadactyla. Next base: position 41,260,506 of record NC_080038.1, read on the forward strand.
CATCATCTCAACTATGAGTACAGATAAACTTGCCATGTGGTTACAATTGTTTTTTTGTTTGAAAAAATCAGCAACCTTCCAAATTTTATCTGAAAATGTTCCTGTGAATCATATTGGTGAAGTTCTGAACAAATGTTAGGTGTCACCAGATTTCACAAGTTTGAAGTAATTTTTGACTGAGGGAAAATGGTGCATACCTTACATTCTTTTCCATATCAGACTATCTCATGTGGCTTGGCAGATACACAGGTTGCTTTGTTTTATTATTGTTAATTACACAAATAATACCATTTTATTTTCCCTAAAAAAATTGGAGATAAATTAAATCCTCTTTGATCCCTACTCCCCATTGGTACCATTATAAATTTGGTCTGTATTCCTTCATATTATTTGTCTATGGATTTACATAGATATTGTAGTGCACAGACAGATGAACCTATGTAAAAAGTAGCTATTTTACTTGTGTAAGGAAAATGGGACCCATTATTGATTTTTTTTCCATTATTGATTTTTATCATGCAAAATGTGGTGTGATAGAGAAGTGAGAGATTGGAGAGAAAAGAGAAGGAAGAGAGGTCTTGCCAAGAGTAATAATATAATTCTCTACATTTCTTTGGCCTTTTCGCATTGGTCCCTGTAGCCCACTTCTGGCAAGTTACACCACCGTAGAATCTACACAACAGCACAAGCAATTTGAAGATCTTGCATCCAGTCTCCTCAACGGGTGGCCCAACAAAGACAGATGCAGTCTCTTCTGCCTTCTGAAAGTATCTGTCCACTTATGTGCAAGCATCATCAGTTTCATTTTCCAAACGAAAAAGAAAACCAGTTTGGGCTTTAAAGTGCAAACTGAAGTCAACATGATTCCCACCTACAAATTCTTTCTGTTTTCCAACAGAAACAAAAATCTCTTTGTTAATCATTTCGTCAATGTCTTTTAAAATATGAGGTAACTTGGAGCTCCAGACAAGATGGTCTAAACCCATTTCTCCTTGCTCCTCCCTGCTACGTATAACTAAAATCCTCAGAAATAATACTGAAGTCCACCATAAGGAGACGTGGTGGAAAGAGAAATGTGGCTGGCTGGAGACCTCAGGACTTGGGAAAACAGGACAGGGCAGTGAGCTTCCTGGTTTTTCAATATCCCACACTGGGTGCTGGAGAAGCATGCAACCTAGAATCTCCCATCAGAGCAGACAAAAACACAAGCAAACAAAGCCAACAAAACCAAATTAAAATCTGTTCTTTCTGGTCAAAGGACCCGGGAAAGGAGAGAAACCCTTAGAGAAACCCCAGTAAGAGAAAAAAACCTTTTTGACAACAGCCGCCCTACCCCAGCCAGAGGTGTCAGTAGAGACGCAGTATGGACTATGGACTTTGGTCCCCTATTCAGTAGCCTCAGGTGGCTGGGGGGGATGCCTTCCTTTCCCTCTGGGCAGGCAGCCTGGGGACGCACTTTCCTCCCCCATGGGCAGCAGTGGTGGAGGGTGAGCTGGAACCGCAGCTTCACCACGCAGCCAAGGAAGGTGTCGTCTGCCCGCATAGGTGGCGTCAGTGGACCCCAGCAAGGACTACATACCTCCGCACTGCAGGCCTGGGTTCACACCATCCTCCAGTGGAGACACGGATGGTCTAGGGAGGCACAGGATCTCATGACTCCCACAAGTGGCAGGCGCTTAGGGAGGCACTTTCCTTTCCCTCCACTGGGGTCTGCTGAGGGCTCGTGGGGGAGTTTGGACATCTGCCACTCCCCTCACAGCTGGTAACAGCAGAGCATCTAGAGAAATGCTCCCTGTTGCCCGTGTTGCCATGTCAGTGGAGACAGAGTGAGGAGTCTGGACTTTCACCCTTGTCTACCAGTGGCAGCTGGTGCCCCTCACCCTCCTAATTAGGGAGTGAAGGAAGGATCTCAGAGAGAAGGGAGCTGGAGAAAGGGGTTCTTTAAATCTGCATAGGAGCCCTGGAAAGGCACCTGACTCACCCAAAGGTAAAACTAACTCAACATGCCTGAAGGTCTGAGAACTGAGCTACAGTGTAGAATATCACCTAAGTTTTCAAGGTGGCTTCAAGTAGCACACAAAGCAGAGCATTGCAAGTGTTCTAAAAACTAAATTGTCTGTTTATTGCAGCACTATTTACAATAGCCAAGAAATGGAAGCAACATAAGTGTCCACCAGTAGATGAATGGATAAAGAAGATGTGGTACACATACACATGGAATATTATTCAGCCATAAGAAGAAAACAAATCCTACCATTTGCAACAACATGGATGGAGCTAGAGGGTATTATGCTCAGTGAAATAAGCCAGGCGGAAAAAGACAAGTACCAAATGATTTCACTCCTCTGTGGAGTATAAGAACAAAGAAAAAACTGAAGGAACAAAACAGCAGCAGACTCACAGAACCCAAGGATGGACTAACAGTTAGCAAAGGGAAAGGGACTGAGGAGGATGGGTAGGAAGGGAGGAAGAAGAGGAATAAGGGGCATTACGATTAGCACACATAACATGGGGGGGCACGGGGAAGGCAGTATAGCACAGAGAAGACAAGTAGTGACTCTATAGCATCTTACTACCCTGATGGACAGTGTCTGTAATGGGGTATGTGGTGGGGACTTGATAATGGGGGGAATCTGGTAACCACAGTGTTGCTCATGTGATTGTATATTAATGATACCAAAAAAAACACTAAATTGTCACTCAGACCACAGCCCACAGATGTAGGCCAGGACCTGTACACTAAACCTAAACAAGGTAACGGCCTGCTAAAATAGATTAAGGTGGGGTTCAGAGTCTCCTAACATCCAAAATGTCCAGGAAGAGAGTGGAAAAGCGCTCATCATAACCAGAACTAGTAAAATCACAACTTGAATGGGAAAGGACAATTAACAGACATACCACTGAGATGAATCAGATGTTGGGATTCATTTACAAGGACTTTAGTGCTACCATCATAAAAAATGCTTCAGTGAGCTATTACAAATTCACCTGAAACAAACAGAGAAAAATATAAAATTTCCGCAAAGAAATAGTAGTTAGAAAAAAGAAAAACAAATTACAGAAGTGAAAAATACAATAATCAAAATTAAAAACTCACTGGAGGTGCTAAGTAGTAGTGTGAGGAAGACAAAGGATAGAATCAGTGAACTTTAAAGCAGAACACTTGACTTTCTCCAATCTGAAGGAAAGAGAAAAAATAGTTGAGGGAATAATAGCCCAGAGTCTCAGCGATCTGTGAGACAATAACAAATGTGCTAATATTCCTATCATTGAAATCCCTGAAGGAAAGGAGAAAGTGGGACTGAAAATTAATTCAAAGAAATAATGGCTGAAAATGTCCCAAATTTGGCAAAAGACATAAACCTACAGATTCAAGAAGCTCAGTGAAACTCAAACAATAAAACCCAAAAATATCCATACCAAGACACAGCATAAGTGACTTCTGAAAACTAAAGATAAAGAAAAAAATCTTGAAAGCAGCTAGAGAGAAAAAATGTATTACCTATAAAGGAACACTGATTCTGATGGTAGCAAATTTCTCATCTGAAATCATAAAGACTGGAAGGAAGTGGTGCATTTTCAACTGATGAAAGAAAATACTTGGCAACTCTGAATTCCGTGTTCAGCAAAAAATGTCCTTCAGAAATGAAGGGAAAATAAAGACATTCTCAGATGACAAAAAATTTACAAAATTTTCACTAGCAGACTTAACCTTAATGAATGGCTAAAGGAAGTTCTCCAAACAGAACAGAAATAACAGAAGGAGGCTTAGGACTTCAGAAAGGAAGGAAAACAATGAAATGTATAAAAATAAGTATAAGTAAATGATCCTTTCCCTCATGAATTTTTTCAATCATGATGGATTGATGAAGCAAAAATTATAACACCATCTGATATTGGGTTCAATGTAATAGATAAGAATATTATATTTAAAAACTAGGAGGTAAAGAGACTTAAATGAAAATAAGGTTTCTACATTTTACTAAGGGGGTAAAATTTTGATAACAGTAGACTGTGACAAGCTATGTATTTTAATACCTAAAGCAAACATTAAGAAAACTGTACAAAGTACTCAAAAACACTATGTAAATAGAATTCTAAAGAATATTCAAGTAACCCATAGTAATGCAAGAAAAGAAAAACAAGGGAATGAGAAATAGAGGGAATAAACAGAAAGCAAATAATTAAAAGTTAGACTTCAGCCTGAAGATATCAATAACTATGTTAAAGATAAATAAACTAAATATACAAATTAAAAATACAGAGATTCATAGTGACTTTAAAAAATAACCCAACTATATGCTGTCTACTACATCAAACATAACAACATAGGTGGGTAGAAAATGAAAGGATGGAAAAAAGATATACTACTCAAACATTAATTTATATAAGCAGGAGAAGCTATATTAGTATCAGATAGACTTCAGAGCAAACAAAATTACCAGGGACAAAGATGAATATTACATAATGATAAAAGGGTTCATCTACCAAAAAGACATAGCAATACAAAATGTGTGTGCAGAAAACAATAGAACTTCAAAATACATGAAGCAAAATCTGATAGCGCTGAGAAGAGAAACAGACAAATCCACAATTATAATTGGAAACTTCAATACCCCCTCTCATCAATAGAACTACTAGGCATAAAATCAGCAAGATTATACAACTCAACAATACTGTAAGGCAACAGGAGCTAATTGGTAGAACCCTCTAACCAACAATACCATATAACTCACATTCTTTTCAAATACCCATAGAAACATTCCCCAAGATAGCTCACATTCTAAGTCACAAAACAAACTTCAACAAACGTAAAAGAACTGAAATCATACAGAGTGTGTTCTTTGACCATACTGGAATCAAACTAGAAGTTAATAACAAAGTCAACAGGAGAATCTCCAAACACTTGGAAACCAAACAACACATGTCTCATTAATCCATAGGTTGAAAAATAAATCTCAAGGGAAATTTTATGAAGTAAAATGAACTGAATGAAAATGAAAAAATATGACATATCAAAACTCGTGGAATGTAGCTACAACAGTTCTGACATGGGAATTGAGAACGTTAAATGCTTATATTAGAAAAGAAGAAAGGTCTAAATCAATCATGTAAGCTCCCACCGCAAGAGACTAGAAAGAGAAGAGCAAACTAAAATGGACTGAAAATATGCATAAAGAATGCAATAAAAAAGGTAAGAGCAGGAAACAATGAAATTGGAAATAGGAAAACAAAAAGCTCTTTCTCTGGAAAGATCAATAAAATTGATAAGCCTATAGCAAGATTGACTAAGATAAAGATAGAAGACACAAAGCACAAATATCACAAATGAGACAGAAGAATCATACTACACATCCTGCAGCCACTGAAAGGAAAACAAAGTTCTCAACCTAGTACCCACATTCTTTAAAAGAAAGATGCTATGTGAATTTCTGTCCACAGTAAATATATAGTCCATCCATGAACAAAATGTTCATAAAATCTGTCACTATTTGGAAAAGAAACTTGAAAATTATTAAATTTATTTGACATTAGGGACCCCCCCCCACACACACACACAAAAAAAAGCACTACCAATCTATCAATCCCACTTCTGGTGGGATTATTTCCAAAGCAAACAAAATTATCATCTCAAAGAGAGATTTGCACTCCCATGTTTACTGCAGTATTATTCCCAATAGCCAAAGTATGGAAACAACATAAGTGCCTGTCAATAGATGAATGGCTCAAGTAAATGTGACATATACATACAATGGAATATCATTCATCCTTAAAAAAGAAGGAAATTCTGTCATTTGTGACAACATGAATAAACCTGGAGGGCATTATACTAAGTGAAACAAACCAGACAGAGGACAAATACTGCATGGTATCACTTGTATGTGGAATCTAAAAAATAAAAAGTCAAACTCATAGAAACAGAGAGTGGAATAGTGGTTACCAGTGACTGGGGGATGGGGGAAATAGAATTTGATAAAAGTGTAGAAATGTTCAGCAATAAAATGAGTAAGGTTTGAGTATCTGATATATACCATGGTGAATATATATAGCTGACAGCCTGTATTGTATAACTGAAATTTACTAAGAGAGTAGAACTAAAATATTCTCACAAATTCTCTTAAATATGACACAAAAGCAGGGGTAAATGTTAGGTGATTGATGTGTTAAAAAAAAAAGGAATACTATGTAAAACCCTATGCAACAACTTAGAAAAAATAAACCAGTTCCTTGAAAGCCAAAAACAACAAATATTGAACTTATAATTTGAATAGTCCAATAACTATTAAAGAAATCACATTGGTAATTTAAAACATCTTGAAAAAAGAAAGCTTCAGGTCTGCATGATTTCAACTGGAGAATTCTACCCAAAATTTAAATGATTAACACCAATTTTATATAATTTCTTCTAGAATACCAAAGAGGATGGAACACTTTGGTGTCAGGGGTCCCCAAGACCAGTCCCAGAATCAGTGATTCACTATGAACTCAGCATATAGGTCAGACTCATGGTTATGGTTTATTACAGTGAGAGAATACAGAGTAAAATCAGCAAAGAGAAAAGGCACACGGGGTGAGAGAAAACCAAGCACAAGCTACCAAGGGCCCTCTCCCCATGGTGTCACACAGGATGTACTTCAGTCCTCCAGCAAAAAGCTGTGACAACATGTGAAATGTTGCCTAGCTCATTAGAAACTTAGTTCCCTGGGCATTCACTGGGAGTTGGTCCAGGTAGGCACCCTCTGTCTAGCACTTACCAACATTCCAGACTCCCAGAAGGAAAGCAGAGGTACAACACAAACCCTATCGTTTGTACAAACAGTTTAGGCACAGTGAGCCACTCTTATCAGTCCTGGAAATGGTAGGAACTCACCCCAAATCCAAGTTTCCAGATGTCATCCAAGGACCAACCTTGCAAGCAGGCCGCCTTTCAAAGGATAGCAGTCAGGCCTGCTATGTTAATTCTTTTCTGAACAGCTTGGAAATCAGGAGACTTAAATTCTAGGCTCAGCATAAATCACATTTGTACAAATAGTATAGGTGTAGTGAGCCACTCTTATCAGTTCCAGGAATGGTAGGATTCCTTCTGAAATCCAAGTTCCCAGATGCCCACCAAGGGCCTGATGTTGTCTTTTTAGCACAACTTCCCAACTCATTTTATTAGGCCAGTATTATCTTAATACCCAAGCCAGAAAAAGACAGTATGAAAAAAGCCCCCTCAAAACTTCTCTCACGAACTTTGACACAAAAATCTGCCAGAAAATATTGGTGATATAGAATCCAGAAAGGTATGAAAAGAATTATACCATGGCCAAGTGAGGCATGTTCCAGCTATGTAAGGTTAGTTCACAAATCAATAGTCAGTCAATGTAACTTACCATATCCACAGGCTAAAAAAGAAGTATCATATGATCATATCAGCTGATGCAGAAAAAGCATTTGGCAAAATTCAGCATTCATTTATGGTTAAAAAAAAACTCTCAGCAAACTAGGACTAGAAGGGCAATTTCTCAACTTGATAAAGAGCATCTATAACAAAACTGCAGCTAACAGTTTTCTTAATAGTGAAAGATGGCATGTTTCCCCCTCAGAGTGGGAACAAGGGAAGGATGTCGACTCACACCACTCATTCAACATAGTACTGAAAGTTCTAACTTGCACAATAAGGCAAGAAAAGTAAATAAAAGGCATACAGATTATAAAGGAAGAACTAAAACTGCCCGTATACACAGACAACATGATATCTATGTAGAAGATCCCAAAGAATCTACCAAAAAATCTCCTAGAACTAATAAGTGGGTTCAGCAAAATCAAAGGGTACAAGATCAACACACAAAAATTAATTGCATTTCAATATGCTAATAATGAAGTCAATACAGTAAGATGTCAATTCTCCCCAGATTGATCTATAGGTTAAAACAATTACTATCAAAATTGCAGCAAGCATCTCCATTACGCTGAAAGAAATAAAGCCAATTTCAAAAGCTCTGCTTCCATTTACATGTATTGAAATAACAAAATTATAGAGATGGAGAACATGTTAGGGGTTGCCAGGGGTTAGACTGGGGGCAAAAGTGACTGTGACTATATTGGGTAGCAGGAAGAATCTTTGTGGTGGAGGAACAGTTGATTGTGGTAGTTACATGAATCTACCCATGTGATAAAACTGCATAGTAGAAGGTACACAAACACAGAAATGAGTGCCTGTAAAACTGGTGAGATCTGAATAAGGTCTGTGGATTGTACCAGTGTCAATATCTTGGTTATGCAAGATAGTACCATTGGGGAAACTAGGTAAAGAGTACATGGGACTGCTCTGTAATATTTTTTACAGAGCCTGTGAATCTATAGTTATTTCAAAATAAGTTAATAAAATGAGGTAAGTCTGAAGGACTATGGCTATTTTAGAACTCACAGATTTGCATATTATGAATAGAACTACATCTTTAGTATGGAAAACAGGCAAAATACGAAAGAGCCTACATTTCTATTTAGCCTAGAAATGTAAATGAAAATGACAATTGAGTTCATGATAGTTGCACATGGTACATTTCCAAAGTCAAATAGGTAAATCAAAAAGGGTTTGTTGCTTCAACATCTGTATGAATCAGGATTCCATCACAGAAGCTGACCAACAGGACATTACATATATACATACACATACATCATTCATTCATTCATTAGAAGATACTGGTTTATACAACTGTGGGGCTGGATATGCAAATCCAAAATTAGCAGAGCAAGCAATCAGAAAGAAATGTCGGGCCCACCCTTACTTTGAGTCTGTCCCCTACTTCAAGTCAACTGATCAAGAGCTTTACATCAGCAAAACATCTTCACAGCAACGAACCCCTAAATTAGTGTCTGATGAATAACCAGGGACTGCAGCCTAACCAAGCCGACACATCAAAAAGCCATACATCATAAACCATCTGTGCTTGCAACTGAATAAATGTATTGTTAACAGCCACCTTCGCTTTATTATTACAGGTAATTCAAGCGCAAACGCCTTGAATCAATAGGGGCCCACAAGGAGTTTTATACATGAGGGTCCACTTGGCAGAACTTTAGAGCTGAAAGGGGCCATGAAAAGCTTAGTTTGTATTTCAACACAGCCAAGGCATCTCCCTGGCTTCCTCTCCAGCACTTCGCGGGACTGAGGCTCCTCCCGGCAGCAGCGCGCCCAGCGGGAGCAGAACGGAACCCACCTGGAGCCGGCGCCGCGGTGCGGGAGCCCAGTGGGCGGAGCCTCGAGGCGCGCGGTGGTGGAGACGGCTCCCAGCCCGCCAGAAGAGCGCGCGGCGAGCGGCTAGCGGGGAGCCAGTCGGGTAGGGCAAGCGCGGCCGGCGATTGGCGTGGGGGGTTGTGGGGGGAGGAAGGGGAAGAGGCGGAGCGTGGGAGCGCACAGTCAGAAATACAATAGTGCTCCGCGCCGCTCCAGCGGCCGCCGCCGCCGCCGCCTCCGCCGCCGCCCAACCGCCTGCCCGGCGCTGAAGCCTGACGGGCCCGGCGGGCGAGGGCCGAGGGCGGGAGCTGAGGCGCGGGGGGCGGCCCCGGCGGATCCGGCGGCGGGGCGGCGGGGCGGGGGCGGGGGCGGGGGCGGGGAGGAGATTAAGGGGCAGGTGCGAGGGAGGGGAGAGAAGAAAGCTAGCCGTGAGGGGGGCGGTTACCAACCCCTACTGGACTCGCCCCCAGCACGTTGCCGGACCCGAGTGTGGAGCCGGGAAGGAGCCGACACTAGCTGCGCGAAGGTAGGCGCCACTGAGGCTGGATGCGGCTTGAGCGGGCTTGGGGGCTTCGCGCCGGGTGGGCAGCGGGAGTGGCGGCCTCAAGGAGTGGAAGCGGGCGGCGCGGAGTGCAACATCCCGGCCCAGCCTCGCAGCGCTCGGAATCGCTCGGGCTCCGCATCGCGGTCGCCTCCAGCGTCCCTAGCGCCTCTGGGCCGAGAGCGTGTGTGGGCTGCGTGAAGTGCGCTGTGGCCCCTCTGCCGGCAGCGGAGTGCCGGGTGGCCGGCGCGGGGGCGGGGGTGGACGCCCGAGCTCGGCTGCGGCTACACTCGGACAGAAATTGAGCGCCATAACTGCTGCGGCGGTTCCCTCCGGTGTCCCCTCCCGGGGCCCCCTCTCTCCCGATTCTACCCGGTCTTGGGGCTCACAGGGTCAGACCTGCGGCGGGAGGACCTGCTGTGCGGGCCACTCGGGGCCGGATGCTCCGGGGAGCGAGGGCGCACCCTGGCTGTTTCGAGGTTGGGGGCGGGAAGAACTAAGTGCCTGGAGAGGGGTGCCAGGCGGTACGGAGAGCGGCGAGGCCCCCGGGGAGGCCGGGTGCCCCTGGAGCAGGAGCGCGGGCGCCCCGCCGCCTGGTGAAGTTTCCCTCCCCCTTCCGTCATTGTTAGAGTGCTGCCAGTCCGGGGTCGCCGCAACCGCCAGCGGTCCCCGGGGTGGGAAAAGCGGGAGGGCGTTGCGAATCTTATGGGGAAATTTTCCCACCCCTGGACACAGCAAAGTTAACTTTTCTCCAGCGATCGAGTTGGTTTTATTCCCTCCGCCGTGGGGCAATCGATTAAAAAAAAAAAAAGCCTCCCAACAATCTTTTTCTCTCGCTTTCCAGAGGCACTGCTTGGGTGAAGTCTGGCTTTAAATTGCACAGGGCAACCTGCGTTTGTTTGTTGTGAGTAGGAAAGGGAGGCGGGATCTCGAGTGAGTGACCGTAATGATGGTATGTGAAGGCATGTTTAAAAGCTGATATCATTGTGTAGCCCTGGGACATGTGTCGCTCCTAGGCATTTGGCAAGACTTGTTTGGCCGCTTCTCTGAGTTGCAAGGAAATCCATGGGCTCAGATGTGCGTGAGGTTTTTTGATGTGAGATCTGTGAAGCTGAGGTTGGGATTCCCGCGCCTCCTCCCTCTGACGTCTAATTGTATGAGAAATCAAAACCGAGTTGATGGTGATTCCAGTGGCCTGGAGGGAAAGGCGACCTCATTCCCTGTATTCAGTCTGATAAAGATAACTGCCTCCTTCTCTCGGAAAGTAATGGAAAATAATTTAGGTAAAGACTGGTTGCACATGTTGGCTTAGTTTAAGCAACCTAGAATTCACATTCCCAGAGTAGTTCACCTCTTAAATACCTTCCCTGAAGCCACTTCTTGACAGCCTGGGGGTGGGGTTGGGGTCAGGAGTTGCGGGGGGCGGGGGGAGAGGAGGCAGCCTGAACAAAGCATTGTGTTTTTATTTAATTTAATACTTTCATAACATCTGTAAACAATGGAAATGTGAATCCTAGTCTCTATACTCTTTGAATAATGTAGTTTTTATGCTTTTATAGCATCACGTGATAACTCTGGATAAGTGAAAATTGATTTTTTTTTCTTTTTTGTTTGGCCTAGTAGTAGTATACCTCCATAACATATCATTTTCTTTTTCATTTAAAGTGAGCTCTGAGCTTAACTGCTTAAACTGTAAAAGGAGAGTACCTCTCTTGAAGAGGTGGAGCCATTACATGAGATTTTTGGTAAGTACTTCTTAGCATTAGCTACCATCCTTGCCACCTTTTCTTCAACTGTGCTCTTCTTTAGTTTTGTTTGCTAGAGAAGAGCTCTTAACCCAGTATTGTTGCCTTGAAACAGTTCCTTGCATTCTTTGTCAGGTCAATTCTGAAATACACAGGCAGGTCTTGTTCTAGAACCCACAATTTCTGTCTCCCTCTTTTCTTAGTCATACTGTTGTGCCTCGGCAGTGTGGTAACTGCTTTCTCACCTGTAGGAGCCTGTGAGTACTGGTCACAGGTAGGGAAAAATGGACAAAGGCCTCCTACTTTTCCTGAAGTGTTTGCGATCAGCTGGGAACCAGGAGTGACTTGGAAGCAGCTTTAGGGGCGTTTGACCCATCTGGTCTGTAGAGGAGGTTTCCAGGAGCAGTACAGGTGATGGTGCATGGCTGTCACTGTAGTTGAGATGTTTGGGTTAGCAAAAGTTAAAATGAAGAACAAAGGATGTTGATGGCTTGTAGGTTGAGTATGGTCCTCTCCTTTGATAATGCTTGTCTTTTCCCTCCCTTGTGTTCCACCAGCCATAATCCATTTCTCCCCAAGCTACACAAAGCAATTTCTTCCTTTTGCCCATTATTTTGAGATCTGGCTGAAACTAGATAAGTATTTGGGGGAAGTTGGGGAGAGAAGAATCCAGTATTCCTGTTTGTGAAGATGCAGCATCGCAGAGGGCTCTCACAAGCCTTGATCAGGGATACAGAGGTTGAACAATTATCATAGGACAAAATGTACCTACCTTATAGAGGTTACACAGAACAGGAGCTGAGGAAGGTAGAGATTGTAGGTTGCCTTATATTAACAAAATCTGTCTTCAGGGGATAACTTACTATGGCCTTTACTTACTTCACCTTATAGGTGAGGGATGGGTGTTGGGGCACATCCATATGGCACTCTCCTGAAATGGCTAATATGGGGACATGTGAATGATTTACAAGTTTCTACCTGTTGTTCCAATTACAGTGGCTGGGAGACCTGAAGCATTCTCTTTGTGGGGTGGGAGGATCTAGGATGAATGGGTAGAAGTGATGAATGAATAAAATGGTGCTAACAAATGGTCATTACAGACCACATAATTACTGCTTTGATTTTTCTGTTTTCTGGAATCTTTGTTTCCCCCATCATTTTTTGCCTCCTCCCTGTGGGTCTATCCATAGACAATAGCAGCAAAACTCTTACCATCAGAACTGCCTCTGTGCTTCTTTTGAAGGACAGCAAGAAAGAAGCGTCCTGGGGAGAATTTACATGACCTCATAGCTAAGCTTAGGAAAAGTAAGAACTCAGAGGGCAGTCGACTGAAGGCAGTAGAGGGCCTGGTGTGGAGAAGTAGTACTGGGGCTTTGACCAATACAAGATACCCATGAGTTCATTAATACTGTTCAAGCAGTAAATAATTTAATCTGTCACAACCCAGAAGCCATGGCTGAGCTGTGCTACCCAGGGAGTTCCTTGTCGCTTGATATTGGCTGTTACACATGGAAACCTGAGCCTGGAATGTGCTTTTTGGAATAGCTGACAAGAGAATATGATACCAACATGGCCAGTGCACTAAACATTGTGTGTTAGATTCTCCTGGGAAAATTATTATTATTATTATTTTTTAGATTTTAAAAACTCATTTTGATAAAATATTATCACTACAAAAAAGTTTCAAGGATAGTACAAAAGAACTCCTATATTCCCTTTATCCTAGGTCACCAGTTACTAACAGTTTGTTCCCTTTGCTTTATCATTTGCTCTTTCTGTTTCTTTTTCTGAACGATTTGAAAGTAACCATTGAGAGATTGGTACTTGTCAAGGGCACCCTGTCATGAAGCGTGGCTCAGGTGCAGCCATGTGTTATAACAGAACATTGGTGGTGATGTAGGGCCCCAGACTTGGAATGAAGTCTGCTTGTAGCTGTGAAGGCCACATTTGTAAATCACATGGACTGTCTGGTGCTAGATACAGAAATCATTAATTGTAAGAGTAGGTAAGATAAACTCCCCTTTTGTCATCATTCATAGAAGATTTTTTCCTAACTATGCCAAACTTTAATATTATTATGAAAATCCACTCCACCACTCCCCAACCTTGCAGTCACAATACGTTTTCCAACATTCTCATTTAATTCATTCAGTAAACATGTATTGAGTGCCTGTTTGCTGGGGAAATGAGAGGTGAGATGTTCATCCCCTTAAAAGTTCAACATCCAGTGGAAAGGAAGTAAGGAAATCTACCATCAGAGGGGGAAGAGTGGGTGGTTGAAACACCAGGCTGGTTAAAGATCTGTAGAGTAGATACCTGGGAGTCATTTAGGATGTGTGTAAATGTGAAGATCCATCTTCTCTGAGGCTTGCTGCTTTTAGAAGGCAAGGTTTATGAGTTAGAGAAGCCTTTGGTTGTTCACCCAGCACAATCTATGGAGACAGGCCAACTTGGATATGAATCTAAACCCTGGATCTTGGCCAGTTACTTAACTTCTCTATGGCTCAGTTTCTTCATCTGCCAAATCACATCTCTGAGGTAATAATTGCTCTGTAAGCATTCATTGCATCTTCTCCAAAGATGCAGTATGGAGGGAAATAGCATAAAAGGTATTAGGTATTAAGGTGGGATCCAAGGGGGTGTTTCTATTTTTTCTACAAATAAATACCTAATTGCTAATTGTACTAAGAGCTGTGATGGATATTACTATATGTGATAATAACAGTAACAGCAGTAATGATTTGTTAACCATTTCCTCAGTGCTCAGCATAGGATGTCTGTCTAAGGTGTGAGGCTCTGAGAGGTGAAACAAAGGTAACTTGCCCAAGGCCACACTAGCAAGTAAGAGGTAGAATGCTTCTTGAGAACAGCAAGGTGCCCTGGAGCTTGAAGAAGGAACAGGCAAAGTCAAGTCAAAGTTAAAGAAGGGATTGCCAGGCAGAAGGAACAGCAGGTGTTGTGAGGGCACTGAGGTGGGAGAGAGATGTGGAAAAGGATCCACAGAGGTTTGGCTAGGACCTGGGGAAAGAGAGATGAGGTAGTCAGGGGAAGATTGACAGGGCCTTATGGGACCTCGTTAAGGAGCTTGTGTTTTATTCCAAGACAATGGGAGGCTGCTGAAGGGTGTTTTTCACCTTTCCTTAAACCACACAAAAGTGGCTTAAAGTCATTTTCCCTTCAGTGTCCCACTTTGTGATGTAATAGAGGCAATGCTTCTGGCCCAAATGTGTAGATTTTAAACAGTTTTTACTGCCCACCATTAACATGGCTAAAAAGAGTTGCAGTGATGCTGGAAGAAGCTGGTCCTGAAGAATGCTTCTAGAAAGTAGTTTAATTAGGCTTATATATCTGGTGCTTTTTAGGCTGCATTAAGGGAGCTCTTTCAGCTTTCACTATGCCTGTCAAACGGAGAAAAAAGTAGAATTGGGAGAAAAAGTAATTCCTGGAAACCTGAGTTGTTCAGTGTTAGAAATGGAACTGTTGAGTATAAGACTTTGATTTAAATATATCATGGTAAAGATGCTTCAGTGACTAAATGGAAATTTTTAGTGTTTTTTTTTTGTTTTTTTGGTGTATGCCATCTGTGATGGCAGACAGCACATTTGTGAGAATCTGGGAAGACTTAGGCATTTTTTCAATACTTACGTATTATTTATTCTCATCCAGGTACTACAGGTTTTTCTGTTTGAAACTGTTTCTTATGTGTGGAGTAAACTTCACAGGAGGAAAACCAGTGTTCTCTTCTCCTTTCCATATGTACTGTACCACAAACATTTACTTTGAAATAGCCTGTGTCAATTAGCTTTTTTGGCAGGGAGGGTGGTTAGGGGAGGGTTGGTAGCTGGTGATTGGTTGATCTGTGTAGGCCTCGTTCACACATCTGGTGGTTGCCAGGCTTGTGGATCTAGGAGGCTCTAAGCTGGGATGGTTCCTCTCTACTGCAAGTGGTCTCTTCTCCAGCTGGGTAGTCTGGACTGGTTAACATGGTAGTCCCAAAGGTACAGAGTAGTAAGTGAGAGCAAGCACCAGCACACAAGCACTTCTTAAGTGTCTGCTTTTGTCACATTTGATATTGTCCCATCAGCCAAAGCACAGAAGTGCTTCCGCAGCCAAGCCCAGAGTTACTGTGTGAGGGGACCGTTGAAGGTGTGGGTACAAAAACTTGGGACCATCAAACAACAACAAATGTTGGTGAGGTTGTGGAGAAAGGGGAACCCTCCTACACTGCTGGTGGGAATGTAAAGCAGTTCAATCATTGTGGAAAGCAGTATGGAGGTTCCTCAGAAAACTCAAAATTGAAATACCATTTGACCCAGGAATTTCACTCCTAGGAATTTACCCTAAGAATGCAGCAGCCCAGTTTGAAAAAGACATATGCACCCCTATGTTTATCGCAGCACTGTTTACAATAGCCAAGAAATGGAAGCAACCTAAGTGTCCATCAGTAGATGAATGGATAAAGAAGATGTGGTACATATACACAATGGAATATTATTCAGCCATAAGAAGAAAACAAATCCTACCATTTGCAACAACATGGATGGAGCTAGAGGGTATTATGCTCAGTGAAATAAGCCAGGCAGAGAAAGACAAGTACCAAATGATTTCACTCATCTGTGGAGCATAAGAACAAAGCAAAAACTGAAGGAGCAAAACAGCAGCAGACTCACAGAACCCAAGAAGCGACTAACAGTTACCAAAGGGAAAGGGACTGGGGAGGATGGGTGAGAAGGGAGGGATAAGGAGGGGGAGAAAGAAAGGGGGCATTATGATTAGCATATATAATTTGGGGGGGGCACGGGGAGGACTGTACAACAGAGAAGACAAGTAGTGATTCTACAGCATCTTACTACGGTGATGGACAGTGACTATAATGGGGTATGTGGGGGAACTTGGTGATGGGGGCAATCTAGTAAACATAATGTTCCTCATGTAATTGTGGATTAATGATACCAAAAAAAAACTTGGGGCCATACTGCAGTTATGCATGATAATTAGTAATTAATAGAACCACTTTTCCTTTGATACATCTTGTTAAACATTCATTTCTTAAATGCGTATTCTTGAGAATTAATATGATTGGGCCACCTTCTCTTCTATTGAGCGTGGAGCTGAGTGATGGTTTTCTAGAAGGAATCCAAAAAGAGACTGGATGTTTGGCTCTGAATGTAGGCATTTTTGTGAGTGGCTTGACTGCTCACTGATCTTGCGTGGCTATCAAAGCAGCCTCTGGATTTCTTCGACCTCCTGTTCAAGCTTTATCACAAGTGTGCTAGGTTGTACTAGGCTTTGTAGTCAAGCAAAAAGACAGCTGATTAGGAATCCATCACTACCTGAAAGATGAGAGAAACGCTGGCAACCTTTCCTAATAACCTTTATGTGATTTATAGTTTTTACTTACGAGAAGAAATCCTTATTTGAGCATTGTAAAAAGGACAAAGGAGTCTCTGTAGATGTTTTATTTGGTCAGGATTTTAAAATCTCCCTGTGGTTGGAGTAAAGAATCCAGTATTGTGCTGTGAAATGAGTGGCCAGTGATCAACAGTTTGGGGCATCAGTCTTTGGCCTTTGCTTGTGAATATTTCAGAAGTAACACCTTTCACATAACTGAAGTAGACTTTATAACTAGCTTGTGGTGTAATATATTACATGAAAATGCAACTGGACCCTAGGATACACATGTGGGAAACTGAATAGACAGCTCACTTTGTATGTCTTAGAGATGTATATCCCTCCAGAAAATTGCGTGGTGATAGAATCGCAGCTTCCCTTCTTTCCTCCTAGGATAAAAATGAAAAATGAAAAAGTCCCTGACATTTTAGAAGTCAGTGACTTGGAAATAGCCATCAAAATTATAAGTGCATATATTATTTGACCCAGAAAACACAAGAATTTATTCAGCAAATATTTGCATTTTACTTGAAGTTTTGCTTATAATAGCAAAGGACTGGTAATATCCTAAGTATCAATCAAGGCTTGGTTGTACAGTAGAATATTACACTGATATTGCATGATCTCCAAGATAAACAAAATGAAGGAAAGCAAGAAATAGAACAGTGTATATTGTGTGCTACCATTTGTGTAGATAGTGGGGCAACAGTATGTATATGCATTTTTGCTTACATAGATATAAAATATTTCTAGGAGGATTTTCAAGACACTGATAGCTCTGGGGCATATATGGCCAGGGGTAGAAGGTTGAAAAGAGACTTTCCACTCTGTGAACTTTAATATATGCCTTTTGAGTTTCAAGCCATGTGAATATATTATCCTATCTTAAAAATAAAATGTATTTATTTAAAAAGAGATGGTATTTGGTGGTGATGTGAACTTCCATGGATACCCACCCAAGCTGACCTGAACAGAGCTATCCCTGTTAAAAAAAAAATATATATATATATATATATATATATATATATATATATAGTCAAGTTTGTTTCCTAGAAATGCCTCAGAATAGTGTACTTGTGAATTTTTAACTACAGTCCTGCCTTTTCCAGAATGTCATATGAGTAGAATCATATAGTAAGTAGCTTTTTTTGGTCTGATTGCTTTTACTTGATTCATCTATATTATGTGAATTATAGCTTGTTCCTTTTTATTGCTGATAGTACCCCATTGCATGGCTGTACCACAGTTTTACATTCACCTGTTGAAGGCCAACTTGGCTGCTTCCAGTTTCTTGGAGATTATTAATAAAGCTACATTAATAAACATTAGCATACACATTTTAGTGTGAACATAAGTTTTCAGTTCATTTGGTTAAATATCTGGGAGTGAAATTGTTTTTATAAGAAACTGTTAAATTGTTTTCCAAGGTGGTTCTGCCATTTAGTATTCCCATAAGGCATGAATATAAGTTTGTGTCAAGGTTCATTTTCCTGTTTATGGATGTCAAGTAGTTCTGGAACCATTTGTTGAAAAAACTATCCTTTCTCCATTGAATTGCTTTTGTACCTGCATAAAAAAATGTGGTTGTGCTTGTATGGGCCTCTTTTTGGGCTCTGTATTCTGTTGCACTGATCTATATGTTTCTCATTTTGCCATTACCACACTGTCTTGATCACCTGAAATGAGGTAATATGAGTACTCTTACTTTTTTCTTTATCAGAGTTGCAGTTGGTGAGAGGGGACATCCTTACCTTGTCCTAATCTTGGAAAACATTCTCTCACCATTAAGTATGATGTTAGCTGCAGGTTTTAAAAATATGCATATATACATATCCTACTGTGCTGAAAAAGAGGCCTGAGGCTGCTTGCCATCTTTAGAAGACCTGCTTATAAGACTGACCCTTGGCTGATGTCTGGAAAATTGGCTTTCCAAACATTTTGAAAATAGAATATTATATTCTACCTTCATTTGCTCCTTTTCCAATGATCTTCACCTCTTTATGCTAATCCAAGTTCCCACCTTAATCATAATCTTTCTGCCTAAATAATTTTCCTTTAACATTTCTTTTATGCCAGGTCTGCTGACAGTAAATTCCTTGTTTTTGTTTGTCTGAGAAAGTGTTCTTTTTTCCTTCATTTTGGAAGGACATTTTCATGCGATATTGAGTTCTGAGTTGACAGTTCTTTTTCCTCTTTCAGCTTATTACTCCACTGTTGCCTTGCCTGCATGGTTTCTAAGTCTGCTATAATTCTTTGTTCCTCTACAGTTAACGTGTCATTTTTCCTCTGGCTGCCTTCAAGCTCTGTGTCTTTGCCTAAGTGGCTTGTTTATTTTTTCATATTTATACTGCTTGGTGTTCTCTGAGCTTCTTGTGTCTGTGGTTTGATGTCTGTCTCTGATTTTGGAAAGTTAGCCACTATTTCATCAAGTAATTCTTGTGCCCCGTTCTCTCTTTTTGTTTTAATTTTTATTGACTTAATTAATAAACTTGATCTTCATGTTCACTAATTCTTTCTTTGTGTCAAGTCTACTATTGAATATGATGTTTTTTAACTGTGTTTTTAATTTCCACCATTTCCATTTGATTTTCTTACAGTTTCTATCTCTGCTGAAATAATACATCAGGCCTTGTATATTGTCTACCTTTGCCATTACAGTCTTGAACATATTAATTGTAATTCTTTAAAATTTCATTTCTGAGAGTCCCAACATCTGTGTCAAACTGAGTCTGGATCTCCTGATTGCTTTGTCACTTGGAATATTTTCTTGCCTTTTATTATGCCTGATAAACATGTTGAGATCTGAACATGGGCAGGAGATTGAGGTAATTATTAGATATATGTTTGGAGAACACAAGTGTCCCTCTGCTAGGCCTTTAGTGTAAGGATTTGAGTTAATGTAGTCAGGTTTTGTGTTAATGTTTGTTTTTGCTGTGGGCACGAGAAATTTCTGATTCCTCTAGTGATACCCTCCTTTTGACTCCTGCTTGGCTTAAGATTTTTCCTTTGTGCTGTTAGCCAAGAGCTGTCTCTTATAGCCCTCCCAGTTGTATTCCACTATTACTAAGGGTAGCTGGTTGGGGAGGAGGGAGTCCTCTGATGATTTGATTAAGCCTCAGACTTAGGCAGGTACTAAAGATTTCCTGCCTGTCCTCCGGTGGGGAGCTTCTTTTTCTTTGTCCTCTTCCTTTACCCCGCTGTAGTGAGTGTCCACCAGTGTCCTCATGCCATCGGTTTTAAACCCTTTCTCTTGCAGATTGAGTCTTTGTTCTGTACTGATGATAAAAGAAGGGGGTCTGGGTGAATTTCACAGTGGGTACTGTTTTCCTCAACTATACAGCACCAAAGTGGGAACTTTATCTGGGATTTTCCCTGATCCTCCCTGTGAGAGCCTGGTGGGATTCCTGTAGGAAAAAACTTGTAAGAGGATGGGAAATCCCCTGCCCCCTTGTGGAGCCCGGGAGCTTCATTCTCTCATGACATCCCATATTCTGGCCTTCAGTAATTTGTCAGAATTTCTAGTTTTATCTTCCTGTGTCTACCTCCAGGCACCTGTCTCTTCAGATATCAGGATGGTGGTTTGCCCAGTGAGCTCAGTTCTCCAATAGGTCTGAAAAGAGTCATTGATTTTCAGTTTGTCCAGCTTCTTTATTGCTGTAAGGGTGGGAATGATGGATTTCCAGTGCTTTACATGTCCAAGGTGAAACCTGAGTCCTAAAATAAGTTTTAATCAACATAAATGTCTAATGCAATGCATGGCCCATAGAAACTCAGTACAGGTTAGTTTTTCCCCTTCATTTTATTTTCTCACTGTCTTCAACTTTATGATGTTATGGGTAGGGATCCAGGAATAATTAATTCCAGTTTGGGTTCTGCCTATTTTAAGCTTTAAAAACCTCTACATCACTGGCAGTATATGTTTGTCTTGCTCTCTTCCAAAATTCTGTATGCATTTGTAATTATTGAGCAGCTCTCTTCCAAAATTCTGTATGCATTTGTAATTATTGAGCACATTGTTAGCACTCAGTAATAATTTGCCTCAGCAAAATTAGAGCATGATTTAGTCTTTCTAGATTATTGGTTTTCTCAGTGACCATGTGTTTGTCATTTTTATTCCCCACATATCCAGGTGCAATTCAGTTCTGCAAATATTGTTGAGTGCCCATTGTGCTATGTGTGAGGCACTAGGTATTGAGTAGAATACAAGCTTGACCTGGTAAGTGAGGTAGTCAAGGGGTTCCTGAAGGCACTGGAAGCCTTGTGGATGGAAGAATATTGCAACTTATGAAAACTTTCCACCAATCTAGAAGGATTTTTTAAATTCTAGTTTTAATTATATTACAGATACATGAATACATTCTAGCAAAAATTTTAAAATTGTAGAGAGTCATGGTTGTCCATGATATCCTTATTATAGTCTCATTCTATCACATTCTCCTTCCCAGGGTTAATTTTGATTACTTATTTTTATTTTACTATGCAAATTGCTATATCAAATATCATGCCATCTAATAATTTACTGAAATACTTGTATTCTTAAGGGAGTAAGTACCCAATTTCATTTAACTTTTGATAACTGCTTATTTAAAGAGATAACTGTCATCATTTGGATGTTTGGTCTGTATTTGGATGTGTGGCCTGATAATGATACTTTGCTTCACATTAAAGTGTAACTCTTTTAATTTTTAAATCTAAACATTGTTGTTAGTGATTAGCAGAACTATAAGAGTCTGCTGCTTTAAGTAAATGGGAAATACAGAAATTAGTACTGGCTACAAAGGTAACCTATTGCCTTTTTCTTTAATTATCATACAATAAAATTGACTTTTCTGGGGTGTGCATAGTTCTATGCATAGGATTTTGATACATGTATAGATCAGTGTAACCAACACCACGATCAAGATATAAAACAGTTCCATCTCCCCCAAAAACCCCTTAGTGCTACCTCTTCAGTCACATTCTCTTTTCCCACACCAACCTTGGCAGTCTGTGATCTGTGCTCCATCACTATAGTTTTGTCACTTTGAAGGTATCACATAAATAAAGTTAGGCTGTATATAACCTTTTGAATCTTGCTTTTTCCCTCAGTGTAATGTTTTTGAGATTCATCCAAGTTGTATCAATAGTTTACTCCTTTTTATTGTTGAGTAGTATTCCACTGTGTGAATATACCACATTTGGGTTGTTACCAGTTTTGGGTAATCATAAATAGAGCTGCTATAAAAATTCATGTGCAGGTGTTTGTATACACATAAATTTGCATTTCTGTAGGGTAAATACCTGAGAGTGAGATTGCTAGAATTATACTACCATGCATAGTAAAACTAGTTAGCTAGAGTTTTCAGTGCTAGATTGGATAGAGTAGCAGAGGCTCAAGTTGTTTGAATCCTGTTTCAGCTAGCTGTGCAACCTTAAGTGAGTTTAACCTCTTTGTGTCAGTTTCCTCATCTGTAAAATGAAGTTAATAATAATAACCCCTGGGATTGTTGTATGGAACTAATGGCATATTAAGGATAAGCTAAGCAATGTCTGGCATACTAAATATTATTATCTTGTGTTTAATAGAACCCTTTCTTTTTAGAAACATTTGTCTTTGATTAATTAAAATAGAGAAATCTGGTACTGTCCCTATGTGTGGTGTGTTTGGTTAGGCAAGCCTCCAAGGCATGCTGTCTGTGGGGGAAATTTCAAAAGTTGTCCACAGTAGCAAAAAGTTTAGGAACATAGATGTATAGGAGTCCTATACATCTCCCATAAAATTGGACCAGATGCCCAATTTTGATGGCTTTAATTGCCATCCTAACATTAAAGAATCATGTTCACCAAACATTTAGTTCATTACAATGCTTCATAAAGAAGCTGCAAAAAGTAGCTCAGACTCAGCTAACACTCATCAAGTGCTTGCTGTATACCAACCAGGCTAGACACTCCTCAAGTTTATAGACTCGGGTACCTCCCCACAAAATAAGTAATTTGGATAATCGCTAAACATTTTCATACTTTTTTTAAAAAGCTAACTGTGGAGGACACTGAAAGGGCATATTTTGGAGGCCCCATGATGTGAGCCACCTATGATTTCTCAGATCCTATCTTAACTCACATCTTTTGATAGGAAACCTCCCCAGTTTTGAGGATCACATTGAAGAGAGAATTGCAAGAACTCAGCATGCCCACTCAGATCTCTCCCTAGAGCACCATGTCATTGGAAAATGCAACAGAGCCCTCTTTCTTGCATAATTACCATAGAATATAATAATGGCTCAGTTTGAGCAAGCACCAATGGCAGAAGGGATGTGTTTTCCCCTGGGTAACTTATCACTGTCCTATGAGATAGGCCCAAAGGGCGACCTATTCACTTCTTAGACTGTGATAGAACCCAGTATGTGCAAAGAGGAAACTAAATATCTTTTCTTTTCTCTCTCGTCTCTTAATCAGTTGTTGTACGTTTTCACCACTGTCCTATGAGATAGGCCCAAAGGGCAACCTATTCACTTCTTAGACTGTGATAGAACCCAGTATGTGCAAAGAGGAAACTAAATATCCTTTCTTTTCTCTCTCGTCTCTTAATCAGTTGTTGTACGTTTTCACACTACACAGCCTATGAACTGAGGACAGTTCTTCACCTGGAATTTCAGGGGAACTGGGTAAACAGAAGTCTTGAGCACACAGTCTGGTATGTCATCTCTGAACTGTTTCCTCACTGCCTCCCCTCCCCCAGTACCACCAACAATCCAACACTCAAGGTTACCTCAAGCCTTTCCTCACAACTGGAACGTCCTTCCCTCTTTTCTCTGCCAGTCCTGCTTAGGCCAATTCTTCCAGGTTCTTGCAAATTCTAGCTCAGCAAGAAACTCCCCCACTCCCCAAACCCTGCTCGTTTGAATGCCATCCTCTACTCCATATTCCCTCATTAAGTCCTATATTTTCTATTTACTTTGGCACCTAATGCCATACTTCCTTACTCTGTGATGTATTTCGTCTACACATGGCGTGAAGATTTATGACTAGACAGCCACTCCCAGAATGGTTGGAAGCCCTCGGATTCTCTACATCCTATCTCCCACAATACCTGAAAGAGAATTCCTGCCTGCTATTTAATTAGCAAACCAAACATCGATTCTCATTTTGTTTTTTGTTTTTTGTTTTGTTTTTAATACTTTCCATGTATTTTGCTGTTGTGCTTTTGCTTTTGGACGGATTCGGATGAAGGATAATGACAACGTCGTTCGTTTAATTTAGAACCTAAATTTAGAATCAAATATGCGTTTTGTACCTTTTTTCTTTTTTGGGTATTAAAAAAATAGTCTTATTAACAGATTTTTTTTTCATACAGATAGATATTTATTGGAGCATTCGGGTTGTTTCCAATTTTTTTTTTTGGTAGATAATTATTTTTTATTGAAGGGTAGTTGACACACAGTATTACATTACATTAGTTTCAGGTGTACAACACAGTGATTCAACATTTATATACATGATAATTCTAGGTACCAGCTATCACCATACCAAGTTGTTACAATATTTTGACTATATTCCTTATACTATACATTACATCCTGGTTATTTATTTATATTACAATTGGAAGTGTGTACTTTTCTTTTCTTTTCTTTTCTTTTTTTTTGTGAGGGCATCTCTCATATTTATTAATCAAATGGTTAACAACAATAAAATTCTGTGTAGGGGAGTCAATGCTCAATGCACAATCATTAATCCACCCCAAGCCTAATTTTCGTCAGTCTCCAATCTTCTGAGGCATAACAAACAAGTTCTTACATGGAGAACAAATTCTTACATAGTGAATAAGTTCTTACATGGTGAACAGTACAAGGGCAGCCATCACAGAAACCTTCGGTTTTGCTCATGCATTATGAACTATAAACAGTCAGTTCAAATATGACTACTCATTTGATTTTTATACTTCATTTATATGTGGATCCCACATTTCTCCCTTTATTATTATTATTACTATTATTTTTAATAAAATGCTGAAGTGGTAGGTAGATGTAAGAAAAAGGTAGAAAACTTAGTTTAGTGTTGTAAGAGAGCAAATGTAGATGATCAGGTGTGTGCCTGTAGACTATGTGTTAATACAAGCTAGACAAGGGCAATAAAACATCCACGGATGCAGAAGATTTCTCTCAAAACAGGCAGGGGTGGGGTTCTAAGCCCCACCTCTGTTGATCCCCAATTCGTCACCTGATGGCCCCCCTGTGAATGTTCCTGTCTTAGGTTGTTCCTCCCTTGAGGAATCTTACCCGTCTTGGCTAACCAGTCATCTTCCGGGGCCATACAGGGAAATGTAAAGTTGGTAAGTGAGAGAGAAGCCTTATTGTTTGAAATGGTTAGCTTTTATTTCTTTGCATATTTATTCCCTGTAGCTTCTATGCCCAGCATTTGTCTTGAGGTATCTTTACCACTTGGCAGAATTATGATATTTGGTAAATTTGATATGAGGCACGAATTCTATTTAAGGGTTGTAATTAGGAAGGAAGAAGAAAAGCTATAGAAGTAGCAGGCGGAAGAAAACATGGGAAGATTGATTATTTCTTTGACATATCTTCTTGTAGAGTAACTTCAGCATGTATAGGTTTTAAGCTACTACTTAAACTGTGCACACACATTAACATAATAGGAGTATAGTTACATAACCAAAGCATACCTGTAATTACCAGCCATCTCCAGTGAAACCAAGAAAACCAGTTAGGCACCTTAGGCATTTGTGAAAACTTATCTATAATATGGTGGATATTGTCCAACTGAACTTGAACAGTCTGAGAGAAATCAGACAAATTAAAACAACCCATTCCTGGGGAATGTTCACATCCCTTATGTTCTTTTAACAGTAAATAGTCTGTAGTTGTAAGATTTTGGAGCGCTACAATTTGCACTTCTCCTACTTCTTGGTTGAGGTCCAACAGTATAGATCCAGTCAAATTTGTTGTTTTACTGTATGCACAGGCCAGCTTAGATATCTCCTTCCTCATTCCCATGGCAAGTCCAGTTACTGGTGGGATGAGTGCATCTACAGCTGTAGCAGTGCATGGATCTTTGTTGGGGTTTTTTGATGATCATCTTCTGGCATTAGTCTTCCAGAGAGTGCTGATGTTGGAAGTTCTTTTTCATATCGTATCTTAGCTAATATTCGGGGTAGCCCAATTAGGCTTTGATCCTCCGTATAAACACCAACAGACCCTTTGCCTACACTTTTATATGCCCTTTATACCCTTGTGTAGAACTCATTGGAGGTCACCACACAAGAAATGCCTTTTTTTTCTTTTTGGTATCACTAATCTACACTTACATGACGAATATTATGTTTACTAGGCTCTCCCCTATACCAGGTCCCCCCTATAAACCCCTTTACAGTCACTGTCCATCAGCATAGCAAAATGTTGTAGAATCACTACTTGCCTTCTCTGTGTTCTACAGCCCTCCCCTTTCTCCCACCCCCCCATGCATTCTAATCTTAATATCCCCCTTCTTCTTCCCCCCACTTATCCCTCCCTACCCACCCATCCTCCCCAGTCCCCTTCCCTTTGGTACCTGTTAGTCCATTCTTGAGTTCTGTGATTCTGCTGCTGTTTTGTTCCTTCAGGTTTTCCTTTGTTCTTATACTCCACAGATGAGTGAAATCATTTGGTATTTCTCTTTCTCCGCTTGGCTTGTTTCACTGAGCATAATACCCTCCAGCTCCATCCATGTTGCTGCAAATGGTTGGATTTGCCCTTTTCTTATGGCTGAGTAGTATTCCATTGTGTATATGTACCACATCTTCTTTATCCATTCATCTATTGATGGACATTTAGGTTGCTTCCAATTCTTGGCTATTGTAAATAGTGCTGCGATAAACATAGGGGTGCACTGATCTTTCTCATACTTGATTGCTGCATTCTTAGGGTAAATTCCTAGGAGTGCAATTCCTGGGTCAAATGGTATGTCTGTTTTGAGCATTTTGATGTACCTCCATACTACTTTCCACAATGGTTGAACTAACTTACATTCCCACCAGCAGTGTAGGAGGGTTCCCCTTTCTCCACAGCCTCGCCAACATTTGTTGTTCTCTGTCTTTTGGATGGCAGCCATCCTTACTGGTGTGAGGTGATACCTCATTGTAGTTTTAATTTGCATTTCTCTGATAATTAGCGATGTGGAGCATCTTTTCATGTGTCTGTTGGCCATCTGTATTTCTTTTTTGGAGAACCGTCTGTTCAGTTCCTCTGCCCATTTTTTAATTGGGTTATTTGTCTTTTGTTTGTTGAGGTGTGTGAGCTCTTTATATATTCTGGACGTCAAGCCTTTATCGGATGTGTCATTTTCAAATATATTCTCCCATACTGTAGGGATCCTTTTTGTTCTATTGATGGTGTCTTTTGCTGTACAGAAGCTTTTCAGCTTAATATAGTCCCACTTGTTCATTTTTGCTGTTGTTTTCCTTTCCTGGGGAGATATGTTCAAGAAGAGGTCACTCATGTTTATGTCTAAGAGGTTTTTGCCTATGTTTTCTTCCAAGAGTTTAATGGTTTCGTGACTTACATTCAGGTCTTTGATCCATTTTGAGTTTACTTTTGTATATGGGGTTAGACAGTGGTCCAGTTTCATTCTCCTACATGGAGCTGTCCAGTTTTGCCAGCACCATCTGTTGAAGAGACTGTCATTTTGCCATTGTATGTCCATGGCTCCTTTATCAAATATTAATTGACCATATATGTCTGGGTTAATGTCTGGATTCTCTAGTCTGTTCCATTGGTCTGTGGCTCTGTTCTTGTGCCAGTACCAAATTGTCTTGATTACTATGGCTTTATAGTAGAGCTTAAAGTTGAGGAGTGAGATCCCCCCTACTTAATTCTTCTTTCTCAGGATTGCTTTGGCTATTCGGGGTCTTTGGTGTTTCCATATGAATTTTTGAATTATTTGTTCCAGTTCATTGAAGAATGTTGCTGGTAGTTTCATAGGGATTGCATCAAATCTGTATATTGCTTTGGGCAGGATGGCCATTTTGACGATATTAATTCTTCCTAGCCACGAGCATGGGATGAGTTTCCATCTGTTAGTGTCCCCTTTAAGTTCTTTTAAGAGTGACTTGTAGTTTTCAGAGTATAAGTCTTTCACTTCTTTGGTTAGGTTTATTCCTAGGTATTTTATTTTTTTTGATGCAATTGTGAATGGAGTTGTTTTCCTGATTTCTCTTTCTGTTGGTTCATTGTTAGTGTATAGGAAAGCCACAGATTTCTGTGTGTTGATTTTGTATCCTGCAACTTTGCTGTATTCCGATATCAGTTCTAGTAGTTTTGGGGTGGAGTCTTTAGGGTTTTTTATGTACAGTATCATGTCATCTGCAAATAGTGACAGTTTAACTTCTTCTTTACCTATCTGGATTTCTTGTATTTTTTTGTTTTGTCTGATTGCCGTGGCTAGGACCTCCAGTACTATGTTAAATAACAGTGGAGAGAGTGGGCATCCCTGTCTAGTTCCCGATCTCAGAGGAAATGCTTTCAGCTTCTCGCTGTTCAATATAATGTTGGCTGTGGGTTTATCATAGATGGCTTTTATTATGTTGAGGTACTTGCCCTCTATTCCCATTTTGCTGAGAGTTTTTATCATGAATGGATATTGAACTTTGTGAAATGCTTTTTCAGCATCTATGGAGATGATCATGTGGTTTTTGTCTTTCTTTTTGTTGATGTGGTGGATGATGTTGATGGACGTTCGAATGTTGTACCATCCTTGCATCCCTGGGATGAATCCCACTTGGTCATGGTGTATGATCCTTTTGATGTATTTTTGAATTCGGTTTGCTAATATTTTGTTGAGTATTTTTGCATCTATGTTCCTCAGGGATATTGGTCTGTAGTTTTCTTTTTTGGTGGGGTCTTTGCCTGGTTTTGGTATTAGGGTGATGTTAGCTTCATAAAATGAGTTTGGGAGTATCCCCTCCTCCTCTATTTTTTGGAAAACTTTAAGGAGAATGGTGTCTTCCCTGTATGTCTGATAAAATTCCGCGGTAAAAAAAAAAAAAAAAAAAGGCAGTTCCTGTGTGGTAACCTCCAATGAGTTCTACACAAGGGTATAAAGGGCATATAAAAGTGTAGGCAAAGGGTCTGTTTGCGTCTATACAGAAGATCAAAGCCTAATTGGGCTACTCCAGAAATGAACTAAGATACGATATGAAAGAGTACTTCCAACATCAGCACTCTCTGGAAGACTCATGCCAGAAGATGATCATCAAAAAACCCCAACAACATTCCACACACTGCTACAGCTGTAGATGCACTCATCCCACCAGCTCCTGGACTTGCCATGGGAATGAATAAGGAGATATCTAAGCTGGCCTGTGCATACAGTAAAACAACAAATTTGACTGGATCTATACTGTTGGACCTCAACCAAGAATTAGGAGAAGTGCAAATTGTAGCGCTCCAAAATCTTACAACTACAGACTATTTACTGTTAAAAGAACATAAGGGATGTGAACATTCCCCAGGAATGGGTTGTTTTAATTTGTCTGATTTCTCTCAGACTGTTCAAGTTCAGTTGGACAATATCCACCATATCATAGATAAGTTTTCACAAATGCCTAAGGTGCCTAACTGGTTTTCTTGGTTTCACTGGAGATGGCTGGTAATTACAGGTATGCTTTGGTTATGTAACTATACTCCTATTATGTTAATGTGTGTGCACAGTTTAAGTAGTAGCTTAAAACCTATACATGCTGAAGTTACTCTACAAGAAGATATGTCAAAGAAATAATCAATCTTCCCATGTTTTCTTCCGCCTGCTACTTCTATAGCTTTTCTTCTTCCTTCCTAATTACAACCCTTAAATAGAATTCGTGCCTCATATCAAATTTACCGAGTATCATAATTCTTCCAAGTGGTAAAGATACCTCAAGACAAATGCTGGGCATAGAAGCTACAGGGCATAAATATGCAAAGAAATAATAAGCCAACCATTTCAAACAATAAGGCTTCTCTCTCACTTACCAACTTTACATTTCCCTGTATGGCCCCGGAAGATGACTGGTTAGCCAGAGACGGGTAAGATTCCTCAAGGGAGGAACAACCTAAGACAGGCATAGTCGCAGGGGGGGTCATCAGGTGAGAAATTGGGGATCAACAGAGGTGAGGCTTAGAACCTCACCCCCCTGTCCTGAGAGAAATCTTCTGCATACGTGGATGTTTTATTGCCCTTGTCTAGCTTGGATTAACACATAGTCTACAGGCACACCCTTGATCATCTACATTTGCTCTCTTACAACACTAAACTATGTTTTCTACCTTCATCTTGTATGTACCTACCACTTCAGCATTTTATTAAAAATAATAATAATAAAGAGAGAAATGTGGTATCCACATATAAATCAAGTATAATAACCAAATGAGTATTCATATTTGAACTGACTCTTTATAGTTTATAATGCATGAGCAAAACCGAAAGTTTCTGTGATGACTGCCCTTGTACTGTTCACTATGTAACTTATTCATTATGTAAGAATTTGTTCTCCATGTAAGAACTTGTTTGTTATGCCTCAGAAGATTGGAGACTGACGAAAATTAGGCTTGGGGTGGATTAATGATTGTGCATTGAGCATTGAGTCCCCTATACAGAATTTTATTGTTGTTAACAACCATTTGATCAATAAATATGAGAGATGCCCTCAAAAAATAAATAAATAAAGACAGACTTCCAATGGTAAAATAAATAAGTAACCGGGATGTAATGTATAGCATAAGGAATATAGTCAAGTTATTGTAACAGCTTGGTAGGGTGATAGCTGGAACCTAGAATTATGTATATAAATGTTTTATCACTGTGTTGTACACTTGAAACTAATGTAATGTAATACTGTGCGTCAACTACCCTTCAATAAAAAATAATTATTTAAAAAAAAAAAATTCCGCGGTAAATCCATCTGGCCCAGGGGTTTTGTTCTTTGGTAGTTTTTTGATTACCGCTTCAATTTTGTTGCTGGTAATTTTGTTAGCATATAGGTTTTCATAGGATTCTCTAATAATTCTTTGTATTTCTGTGGGGTCCGTCGTGATTTTTCCTTTCTCGTTTCTGATACTGTTGATTTGTGTTGACTCTCTTTTCTTCTTAATAAGTCTGGCTAGAGGCTTATCTATTTTGTTTATTTTCTCGAAGAACCAGCTCTTGGTTTCATTGATTTTTGCTATTGTTTTATTCTTCTCAATTTTATTTATTTCTTCTCTGATCTTTATTAT
Source organism: Manis pentadactyla (assembly GCF_030020395.1). Lineage (NCBI taxonomy): Eukaryota > Metazoa > Chordata > Mammalia > Pholidota > Manidae > Manis > Manis pentadactyla. The sequence continues at coordinate 41,291,628 of NC_080038.1, forward strand.
GTCCCTCCTTCTGCTGACCTTAGGCCTCATTTGTTCTTCTTTTTCCAAATTCGATAATTGTGACATTAGACCATTCATTTGGGATTGTTCTTCCTTTTTTACATATGCTTGGATTGCTATATACTTTCCTCTTACGACTGCTTTTGCTGCGTCCCACAGAAGTTGGGGCTTAGTGTTGTTGTTGTCATTTGTTTCCATATATTGCTGGATCTCCATTTTGATTTGGTCATTGATCCATTGATTATTTAGGAGTGTGTTGTTAAGCCTCCATGAGTTTGTGAGCCTCTTTGCTTTCTTTGTACAGTTTATTTCTAGTTTTATGCCTTTGTGGTCTGAAACGTTATTTGGTAGGATTTCAATCTTTTGGAATTTTCTGAGGCTCTTTTTGTGGCCTAGTATGTGGTCTATTCTGGAGAATGTTCCATGTGCACTTGAGAAGAATGTATATCCTGTTGCTTTTGGATGTAGAGTTCTATAGATGTCTATTAGGTCCATCTGCTCATGGTGATAGGAATAGTTTGCAGAGCTGGGACGAGTGACGGCTGGAAGAACTTCCCTTCTTGTTGGTTTGTGGCCCTCCTCTTCTGGGAGAACAGCGACCTCTAGTGATTTGTGCTGGGCAGCTGCGCGCAGACAGGGCTTCTCCTTCCTGCCCGGCTGCTATGGAGTTTATCTCCGCTGTTGCTGTAGGCGTGGCCTGGTTCAGGCCCCTTCGCGAGACACTGGATTCTCTCAGGTGCGGATGTTGTCTGGATATTGTCCTGTGTCCTCTGGTCTTTATTCTAGGAAGAGTTGTCTTTGTTATATTTTCATAGATATATGTGGTTTTGGGAGGAGATTTCCGCTGCTCTACTCACGCTGCCATCTTGGCTCCCTTCCCTCATTTTGTTTTAAAAATTACATGTGGCATGTTCTAATGGCCACATAAGTCCTGTGGAAAGCAGTAGTTTGGAAAAGAAATATGCATTTTGCAGACTGTCAAAAGAAAACTGGTGCTTTGCCATGCTGCCACTGTGAAAAGTGTGGCTGTACAGTCTGCCTAGACAGAGCATGGCTTTACAATACAGAATATAGTCAAAACTGCAAGTGGCTTTTCCCTTGTTCCATTCATGATTTCCAGGCTTCCCCAAAATTCTTTGCCCACTTATAATATTTAAGAGCACTAGGAATTTTTTCTTTCCAAATATAGGGAAAACTTTGACTGTAAACAGTTGTATCCTACTAGTCTCATATGAAACTTGCATTTTACACAGAAGAGGTGTGTGTGTGTGTGTGTGTGTGTGTTATAAGCCTAGATTTAGTTCTCTCTTGGATAACTAATTTATATCCAAGATAAATATTTTTTATACTTCGAAATAAACCTACCTATAAAAGCCCCAGTTATGCCTTTTAGCTTCTTGAAGAGAATCCATGTAGGCACTTCCCTTTAGAAAGATCTTTTCTGGGCTGGTTTCTTGCTGTGATCACTATGCCATTACATTCTAGGTCCAACTCAACTTCCTTCCAGTCTGCTGTCCATCATAAGGATGCAGGGTTCTCAAGGCCTCTTCCCTATACCACCATCCCCACTCCTGCCATGAGACCACCACTGACCCCTGACTGTTCGCTGTAGGTAGTGCCTTTATTCCTAAAAGCCTAGCAGTTAAAGTCCCCCACACCAGTCACAACCTTTCCCACCATCCTTACCTCTTACTTCTCAAATCCTCTCCTCTACCCATTCCACCCAAGTGTGCATTCACTACAGTCTAAATATACCGTGAGTCATCCTGCCTCTTTTGTCTTTAGTGCCTCTGCCTGAAGTTCTCCACATTCCTCTAAGTTTGTTCTATTCTGCACGCTCCTCAGGACCCACTCAAAAGCTTATCTTTTTTACCTCAGTGGGTACTTCCATCTCTGAAGGTCCACAGGACTAAATGTGCTCAACACCCATTTTAGAAGTGATGGTATGATAGAGTGCTTAATGGCCACAAAGTTCTTTCATCTCTGTGGGTATGAATGTGACTTTGCAACTCCTCGCATCAAGAAGTGGAGTCTGTGTGCTCCTCAAAGCTAGGCTGTTCTTATAACTTACTTTGGTCAGTAAAATTCAGCGTGAGTAACTTGGGGTGACTTCTGAGTCTAGGTCTCAAGACGTCTTGTAGCTTTCCTCTTACTCCCTGGAAACCCTGAAGCAACTATGTAAAGAAGCTCCAGCTAGCTGTTCAAGAAGAGAAGTGATGTGGACAGAAAGGCCAGTTAGCAGCCAACTATCAGGCATGTGAGTGAGTCGGCCATAGAATATGCAATCCCAATAACATTGCCAGATGACTGTAACCATATGAGGAACCACAGAAAAGACTAGCCGAAGAACCACCCAGCAGACTCTAGGCCAAATTGCTCACCCACAGAATGTAAGCAAATAAAAGGGCTGTTATTTTAAGCCACTAAGATTTGGGGCAATTTGTTATGCAGCAATAAATAACTGAAAGGGCAGGGTTTATATTGCTATATTCCCAGGGCCTAGAGGACATTCCCATGGCAGATTTTCAGTAAGAGATTGTTATGGATTACTGTCATCATGGTGTCACCCCTTCTCAATAGACAACCAAGCTTCCCTGTCCTCATGGCTTTTCCTTGCAGTTCTTCTTTGCTTTACTGGGTCAGCATCCATCCATTTTCTCCCTTCATAGCCCTATGAAGGTCATACCTCTCGGTTCCATGCTGCATCCCTCACTCCTTCCCCTTCTTCACTAACCCTGTGGGGCCAAGCCATGGACTGCCTCAATGCCACAAAGCTGTTCTCAAGTTCTCAGCCCTCCATCATTATGCTGAACCCGCACAACCTAATTAACATGTGCTTATAATTAGGAGGGACCTTTGAGATGGTCTGGGAGAATCCCTTCCAGTTAAATGAATGAGGAAAGGAAGGCCCAGATAAGGAATAATTATAATAATTGGCTTATTTAAGGTCACGTGATGGCAGTATCAATATCAGAGCCCACATCAAATGCAGATTATTACCTGGTAGATTGCTTATTTGTGCTTGGTTCATGTGTGTGAAACTGCTTTGCTGATTAGACTGTGGAAGTTCTTTGAAAGCAGGCATAACATCTTTTACTTCTTTTCACTTTCTCCTGCTATCCCCAAAGACTAACCGGTGACCACTGGACACATCAGTAGTCAATAAACATTTGTTGATTGACATTTAAAAAGCAGTTGTACTTGAAACTGTTCTAAATCTTGTTTGTGGTAGTAATTACAACTGTATGCATTTGTTAAAATTTGAAGTGTACATTAAAAAGGGTAAATTAAACTGTATAATTTTTTAAATTAAGGTATTCTAAGCAAGTATGCTGAAGAAATCCATTTATTTGATAAATGTGGCTGAATGTATAGGTAACGTGTTACTGAGAAAAGAAATTTGGCCCTTTGAAAAGAAATTTGCACATAATAGGCATTCAGTAATGTTAATTTCCTTCCTCCTTGCACACAAATGCTTCGTGATCATCTGTCAAGACTGCTAGAGCACTCCTGCCCCCGGAGATGGCTGGATCTCAGATGCCTTCTAAGATCCTATGATTGGTTTGAAAAGTAAATGACTATTTTGGAATGCTTATGTAAAGTAAAATACATAAGCGCTACTACTATTCTAAAAGCTGTCCCCCCTAGAAATTTAATTTTATCTCCAAAGACTTAGACTCAGGTATAAAACCATTAGCCCTCTGTTAATATAAATTATTTAAAACTTAAAAATAATACAAAAGGATGATCAAATGTTCTTTCATTGTTATCCTGGAGCATTGACTGAGAGGCCCACCAAAGGATTATTTAGTTCCCTAGGGTATTGTAGCTTTGTTTGGCTCATTATTCACTAATGATTTAGGGTGACTTTGAAGTGACATGCTAACTTGCATATTTTGGTGGTAGGGATGTAAAATTTTCTGTTTGGTAGAAGAAATAACCCAAAAGACTACAGATTAACTTTTATAAAGCATTAACCATTTTCCTATCTAATTTAGCTACCTTATTCTAGAATTTTTACTTTCAATACCTATATATACCGAGCCTCTCAAATATTCTTTAGGTCAACCTTACCTTCTGCTGGTTCCCTCAGTAACAAATTAGCCTTTGACATAGGTTCATTCTGTATTTGATGTGAGTCATATTTTTAATTTTGAAAATTATATTTTGACACCCAAAGTGTCCTACAGCATTACCTATGGATCATGCCCCATCCTATACAAAGTCCCTGAAGTCCACTACTGATTGCTGGATACTGATTTTGCCATACCAGCATCTTGAAATACCTTTCTGATCATGCTGGTACCTTGAAGAGGTCTTCACAGGGAAAAAAAACTGGATACCTCTGCAGGTGCTCAAGAACACTGGAGAAAGACTTCCTGGAATGAGTATACTCTCACAAAATGAGAAACTGATGTTCCAGCCAATCATATTATTGTTCTGTCCATAAGCCAAGAGGATAACGTTAAGAACCTTTGTTTTAGGAGATTCAGAGCAGACAAACTCACACTGGGCCTTTCTTTCCTGTCAGACACTATTCCTATAATCTGCTTTTGCTCATAATGGCCATAAAGTAACTATATTGGAGCAATAAAAATTGATAAACTACCAACTGCCTCAAAAATCTAATAGCTTTGGCAAAATATAGTGCAGCTCGTTGTGATAGAGCTTCCTTTCCCCTAACAGGTTTTAACACTTTCCTTTTCACACTACTGAACAGCATCTAATCAACAATTCTGCAGATGACCACTGTGTTCCAGGCACTAGGCACTGCTCTGCCTTGACCACCTGCACCATCCCCCAAGCAGGCTCCACTAATAGTGTCAGTCATTGATTTGCGGTTGTCCAGGATGAAAATGGAGAACAGAGCCCTAAGGTTGCAGTCTGCTCTGTCAGCACCCAAAGGATTTAAAATGGAGTCAAGCAAAAGAGGGGATCTCTTTTACATAAATAAAAGCATAGTTATCTACAAGACCACTGAGTATGAAATACATACAAATTTGACATCCTTAGAAACAGGAAGGGCAGGTTAAAATATGGTTGACTAGCAACAGGTGTTTATAAATATTTTGAATCAGTTGACAACTTTATTGAAAGAGTCATAAAACAAACACTTTGCAATAAATACTCAAATTCAGAAGTAATCCAGGTATGGTACCCATTCATACAAAGACCAAAGTGTCAACATTCCATGCAGCATAGGGAATCCTCTGCAGAGGAAGGAAGTCTGAACCAAATTTCTAAAACACCAGGGAGTGGGTAGGTGGATATATTGAGGATATTATAACAGGAGTAGGGAAAATTTTTTCAATCCACTTTTTCCCTAGTGGGAAAAAAGTATTTGTCTCACTATATTTCACTTTAATATTTTACTGTAAGTTATTTTTTTTTTAAATAATGAGTTGGACCAACTTCTGCACTGAGATGTAGGGAGCTGAAGAAGCATTGCTCCCACCCATACCCTACAATTTTAAAAAGCTGGACAAACTTCAAATTTGTGACTTTTATTAAACCCATCAGAGAGAAGTATTTTGCTCAAGTATTTGTTGAGAGTAGCATTTGTTGAAGTATTTTGCTCATTTTAAAATTTGATAGTTTATTTTCTTAGTGTTAAGTTTGAGAGATTTAAAAAAATACTCTGGATAAAAATTCTTTGTAGGTTATGTTATTTATCAACAAATATTTTCTCTATGTCTGTGTCTTGGCTTTTTATTTTCCTAGCAGTGTCATTTAGAAAGCAAGATTTTAATTTTGATGAAGGTCAAATTTACCACTTTTTAAAAGGATTCATGTCCAAACTTTTGGACTCGTATCTAAAAACACTTTTGTAATCCTAGGTCATGAAGATTTTCTCCTGTGTTTTCTTCTAAAAGTTTTGTAGTTGTATGTTTTACATTTAGGTCTATGCCCATTTTGAGTTAGTCTTTGTATGATGTGAAGTTTAGGTGGAGGTCTGTTTTTTACATATGGATGTCTAATTGTTCCAGCACTATTTATGCAGAAGACTTCATCCTTTAAATTGCTTCTGCACCTTTGTGAAAAATCAGTTGCTTGTATTTATGTGGGTCAATATCAGGACTCTTTTGTATCACTGATCTGTTTTTATCACTTCACCAATACTGCTGTTGATTACTATAGTCTTATGTAAGCCTTAAAATCAGTTGGTGTGATTTCTCCAACTTACTCTTCTTTTTTTAGAATTTGTTTTAGCTATTCTAGATCTTTTTCTGTTCCTTATAAATTTTAGAATTAGTTTGTCTATATTCACAAAAAAAATCCTACTGGCATATTTATTGGAATTGGGTTAAATCTAATGATGAATCTGATGAACTTGGGGATAATTAATATCAGTAACATGCTACATCTCCCAACACATAAATATAGTATATTTCTCCATTTATTTAGATTTTCTTTGATGTCTTCCATTTCTTTCTTCAGTTTTTTGTAGTTTTCAGTGTATAGATCCTGTACATGTTTTGTTAAACTTATATACCTAAATATTTCATTTCCTTGGAGCTATCGTAAATTTTATTTTTTTAATTTGCAATTGCTTATTGCTACCATATACAAATATGATTGATATTTATATTGACCTTATGTCCTGCTGCCTTGTTAAGCTGTGTGTGTGTGTGTGTGTGTGTGTGTGTGTGTGTGTGTGTGTGTGTGTGTGAGTGATGCAGGACTTTTAAAAAATAGGTTACTTGATATATTCTAAGTAAACAATCATGTTTAGAAGTAGGGGTAGTTTCATTTCGTCTCAATCTGTATGCCTTTTATTGATTGACTATCCCTATTGCACAGGCTAAAACTTCCAATATGATGTTTAATAGGAGTGGTGTGAAAGAACTTGTACATATTTCACCTTTAAGTCTTTCATCTTTTAGTTCTTTATCAGGTTGAGGAAGTTACCTTCAATTCCTAGTTTGCAAAGACTTTCTATCAAGAATGCATGCTGAACTTTGATAAATGCTTTTGTCATCATTAACTGATATAATCGTATGGGATTTTTTGTAGATATAATGTGGTTGATTACATTGATTGATTTTTGAGCATTGAGCCTGCCTTGCATTCCTGGGATAAAACCCACTTGGTTGTAGGGCTTTATGTATTGCTGTTGGTTTTGCTAATATTTTGTTGGGGATATTTGCTTCTAGTTTCATGAATGAGATGGATCTGTAGTTTTATTTTTGGTGTTTGTCTGGATTTGGTATCAGGGCTTGATAAAATGAGCTGGGAATGATTCCCTCCTTCCCTGTTTTCTGGAAGAGATCTTGTAGGATTGGTGTTTTTTTCTTTAAATGTTTGTTAGAACTTGCCAGTGAAATCATCTGTGCCTGGAAATTTCTTTTTTTAAAGAATTTTTAGATATGGCATTATTCAGCTATCTGTTTAATCTTCAGTGAGTTTTGATAGTTTGTGGTTTTCAAGCAATCTATCCATTTCACTAAATTGTCTAATTTATGTGCATAATTATTATTATGCCCTTATCCTTTGAATGCCTGCAGGGTCTATAGTAATCCTACTTTCATTCCTGATATTAGTAATTTGAGTGTTCTCTTTTTCTTTTGCATTATTCCTAGAAGTTTATCAATTTTACTGCTCTTTTCAAAGAACCAGCTTTTGTTTTCATTGATTTTTCTCTCTTGTTTTTGTTTCCGCTTTGTTTTTCAACTTCATTATTTCTGCTTTATCTTGATTATTTCCTTTTTCTGCTTGCTTTGGATATATTTTGCTCTTCCTTTTCTAGTTCCCTAAGGTGGAAGTGTAGATTATTTATTTGAGACCTTCTTTTTTGCTAAAAGAACATTTAATGCTATAAATTTCCTTCTAAGCACTGCTTAAGCTGCAGCCCACAAATTGGGTTATGTTGTTTTTTCTTTTTTCTTTTATTCAGTCTATTCTCTAATTTTCCTTGAAGGTTTCTGTTTGATTCATGGATTTAGATGTACGCTATGTAATATCCAAGTGTTTGGAGCTTTTCTTCTTCTCTCTCTGTTGTTGATTTCTCTTTTAATTCCTTTATGGTCAAGGAACATACTCTTTATGATTTCAGTTCTTCTATATTTGAGGTTTGTTTTATGACCCAGGATATGGTCTGTCTTGTTGAAAGAATATGTATTTTGATATTGTCAGGTAGAGTGTTCTATGCATGTCAGCAAATTCCACTTGGTTGATAATGGTGTTCAGTTCTTATATATTCTTGCTGATTTTTGGCTACTAGTTCTACATATTAATGAGAGAGGAGTATTGAAGCCTCCTACTATAATTGTGGATTTTTCTACTCTAATTGTAGGTCTGATAGTAATATTCTAAATTTATTTCTGCTATACTTTCCCAGTTGTCTGAAGAACTTCCTATAGCAATTCTTTTAGAGCATATTGCTGGCTATTTCAAAGATATCTTTGCTGGCTTTAGAATTATTTGTCGACAGTTCTTTTTATCCCCACACTTCAAACATGTTCTGTTTTCTTCTGACTTCCATGGTCTCTGATTTAAAAATCCACTGTATTTCAAGTTGTCATATCCCCTATAAAGTAATGTGTTGTTTTCCTCTGGCTTCTTTCAAGATTTTTTTCTTTGTGTTTATGTTCAGCAGTTTGGTTTTGATATATTTGGACATGGATTTCTTTGAGTTTATCCTCTTAATGGGTTTTTTCACTGCTCAGGCTCTTGAAAGTATCATAAGTAGTCTCTTGATGCCAGAGCAGACTGGAATAAAAATGATAAAAGTCTTCTTTGGAAAGTGACTTTGTCTCATAGGGACATGCACACAGTAGAGGTGGAACTATTTGCTGTGTCTCCCAGGTAGAACTTAACATTAGTTTAGTAAATTATAGTTGTAACACCTCCCTTTCAATGATGTGGAAAATTGTTGCAAATGGACTAGAATGCTAGGAATTGAGCCCCAGAGAGAATGGATGAATTTTGAAGCTTTAAACATCTAGTATGTTAAAGGTGATAGATTAGTTTTACAGTTTGGCTTCCACTATAGTAAGATGCTGTGTACTTACACTATTTGCCTCTTCCCACAAGCTGAAACTTTAACAATAAGTTAATGGTGAGATGCTCATTTGAGATGTCTCCTTTTTTTGTCAGGGGAAGTGTGAAATTTTAAATTTCTTCAGGATGTCATCAAGTCTTGGTTTGAGCAGGGATTGGTATGTTACACCCTGCCAGCCAAATCTGGCCCACTACCTGTTCTCATATAGCCCACAAGCTAAGAATTTTTCTTTTTTAAAATGGCTGAAAAATATCAAAAGAAAAGTAATGATTCATGACATGTGAAATCTGAAAATGAAATTTTGGTGCCCATAAGTGAAATTTTATTGGAACACAGCCATGTCCATTTGCTTACGTATTGTGTAAGGTTTCTTTTATGCTGCAGTGACAGAGTTGAAAGTTAAGACAGAGATCAAATGGGCTGCAAAGCAAAATATGCTTACTGTCTAGCCCTTTACAGAAAAAGTTTCCTAACCCCTGGTTTCAAATAATGTCCAGTGATTTGAGTTAGAATGTCAGTGATACGAACTCTGTGAAAAGTGTAGCTAGAATTCACTTTGTTCTTTGTATAAGGGTCTTAGGTGTAAGAAGAATAGAAGATAAAGTGTTATTAACTGATAACAGTTATAGTCTATTAACTTGTATTAAACATTTCTGTTTTGCTGCAGTATTCCAATTATGTGTACTTTTAAAGTTAGCCCTCCAGGAAATCCTGCTGTTTGCAACAACATAGATGTACCTGGAGGGCATTATGCTACGTGAAATAAGGCAGACAGAGAAAGACAAATACTGCATAGTATCATTTATATGTGATTTTTTTTTTTAAGTTGAACTCATAGAAACAGAAAGTAAAATGGTGGTTGCCAAGGATGGGAGGGTGGAGGAAATAGGGAGAGGTGGTAAAAAGGTACAAATTTCCAGTTATTAGATGAATAAATTCTGGGAGTCTAATGTACAGCATGATGACTGTTGTTAACAATTTTGTATTGTATATAGGTGTACCTCATTTTATTGAGCTTCACTTTATCACACTTCACAGATAATGTGGTTTTTACAAATTGAGGTTTTGTGGCAACTCTGCATTGAGCAAGTCTATCAGCACCATTTTCCAACCGCATTTGCTCATTCCATGTCTCTGTTTCATAATTTGGTAATACTTGCAATATTCAAACTTTTTCATTATTGTATTTGTTATGGTGATCTGTAATTAGTTGGTTATGACTCACTGAAAGCTCAGGTGATGGGCATTTTTTAGGAATACTAAAGTATTTTTTATTAAAAATATGTACATTGTGTTTTTAGACATAATGCTATTGGTCTCTTAGTAGACTAAAGCATAGTGTAGACATAACTTTTATATGCACTGGGAAACCAAAAAGTTTGTGTGACTCAGTTTATTGCTATATTTGCTTTATTGTGGTGGTCTGCAACCAAACCTGGAGTATCTTAGAGGTGTGCCTGTACTTGAAAGTTGCTAAGAGAGATCTTAAATGTGCTCACCACAAAAGAAAGAAAAAAGTTAATTATATGAGATGATGGATGAGTTGATTATTTTGGTGAGAATCCTTTCACAACATATATGTATAGCAAATCATCCCATTCACACTATACATGTGTTATAATTTTGTCAATTATACCTCAGTATAAAACTGAGGGGAAATTTTAATTAATTTAATTAGCCCTTCAGATCAGGAGAAATTGAGAAAAAAGCCTATCTTGCCAATGGGTTTCAGCCCCGGGCAAGTTCGCTGTGGATTCAATGTGACCAAAGAAAATGACAGCAAACATTCTTTGGGGTGAAAGCGTTTATTACCTGGCTTGTTCTCCTGGTGGTAGGTCAAGCACTAGCATCTCTGTCTCCACCCAGAGCACTGGGCTGAGCTCTCTATATAATGCAATTGCCTAAAGGTGTGGAAGCGGTAGCCTAGCAACAAGCTAGGCTGATGATAACCACATCATCAGGTGGTTTAAGTTCAGTGAGGATCCTGGCCTTAGGAACCCCAACTTCCCCACAAAGCCAGAACTATTTCTACCTAGTTATTTGAAGAAGATGGTCAATTGGAGGCACTTGAGGCCCAAGTGTGAGGGGCTTAGGGAGGCTTTCTTAACTAGAAGAGATGAGGGCCATTATTTAAATTTTGTTTTCGTGCTTGGGAGTTGGGCCTTTTACAGATCTAATTACCTAGTTGACTTTCTGTAGACTTCTTTTGTGAGGCTGTTTCTCTATGACTAGTGAGAGGAAATGCTGGTCACTTTTAAATGAAGAGGAAGGTCCAGTTCTGACCAAGATCCTAGCCTGTCATTGCCCCCTCACCCTTACATCTGTAGTGAGCCTTTAACCTGGGCTTGAGACCTTGTCTTGCCAGCTGGCCGCAGAAGTCCATTAAAATGTCCATGGCCTGTTTCTCCCAAGCTCTTCCCTCCATCTTAAGGACCAAATGAGCCATATCTGTACTATGCATTTAAGGATGGTTTTAGGCTCACATTAACTTCTGTTATCTACTGAAATTTAAGCTTCTTAAGTGGGTTGCCTATCATAGAGTTTCTAGAAACCACCAATTTTAAATACACAATACACATTAATTTAAATCTTACCTGAAATTTAAGCTTCTTAAGTGGGTTGCCTATCATAGAGTTTCTAGAAACCACCAATTTTAAATACACAATACACATTAATTTAAATCTTACCTTTTAGGTGACAGGAAAGCAAATCTCTCTTTGTATTATGCATCTGTATGTATTTTTCTTTGTATGTGTGTGTTCTTCAACTATATATTCACTCTTGGATCTGTTACTACCATGAAATACAGCTGTTCAAAATGCCTTGGGTCACACCATCCTGAATGTGAAGCCAGGGTCTGAATAATACTCATTCATGAACTTTTGCTGCTCTATTATAGTTTTCCAGTTCCAGGGCAGTCTTCAAAGATACCCAGTTTGCCCTGAAGCTATCTCCTGTTTTCCTGAATAGGTACTCTAGAGTTCCAAGTGTCATCTCTCTCCTCTCCTCTTTCCTCCTAGCACTTCTGGTGACCTTTGGGGCAGGTTCTTCCTAGGCTGTTAGTGCTTTCAGTCCCTGGATGCTGCTCTCCTGTGTTTGCACAGCCCCCAGTGCTGTTAATATCACTGACATGCCATATTCTGCCCATGTGGGTGACCCTCTCATCCAGTACCCAGTTAAATGCACTGGTGTCTCTACTAAGGCTCTTGACTATTTCATCCCCCTGCTGCAGCTCGTGCTCCTGGGGCTGGGAAGGCTGTATGTCAACTTGTTAGGTTTCTGCGGAAATCCTCTTTCTTACTGGATTTCAGAAGCACATCCTTGGAGGATGAGCTTTTACATAAATATGAATAACATACCTCAAACCATTTGCTGGATCATTCCTTCCTCATACCTTGGGGTATTGTCACTAGATCCAGTTGATGAGCCACCACCTTCTCTTGGGACCCCCCTTCTTTACTAGGAGATTGTTGGTTCCCTCAAGAATGTAGATTCCTGGTAAGATAGGCTGCTCCTAGGCACACTCCTACAGGTGAGAATCCCACTGGTGTGTTGATTACCTTCTGCTCAAGTGGGATACCACATATAACCTGTGGTTGACCTACCATCCAATATTACTGCTTCATAGAAGCTGGCATTCATTCAAGCTTAGATTATTGATTTAAGACTTTCTTATTTACTAATGTAAGCATTTAGTGCTAGAAATTTTCCTCTCAGCACTGCTTTCAATGTGCCCCATAAATTTGGATATGTTGTATTGTCTTGCCAATGGGCTTCAACCCCAGGCAAATCCACTGTGGTTTCAATGTGACCAAAGAAATGACAGTAGAACGTTCTTGGGATGAAAGCATTATATGCAACTTTATTTCCATGGTGGCAGGTTAATCACTAGAATCTCGTCCACTTACAAGCTAGTCTGCATGCAGCAAGCCAGTCTCTGCCTCTGGGCCGCTCTGCATGTGCAGCCATCCTCTGGGCCTCCCTACCCACACAGCTGTCCTCTGAGCCTCTGTCCTCGGCATGGCCACCACTGCAGCCTCTGCTCTACTTTCCTACAGCCTTATGGCTGTGCCACTGTGTTTCCCAGTGCACCCAGCAGGGCTCTTTATATAGAGTCAATAACGACGTATTACCCACACACGTGTAGAGACTTAGCCAACAGGGCCAGGTGAGAATCTTGCCACAGGAACCTTCATTTTATCCACATGCATATGTTTTCATTTTCTTTCATTTCATTGTATTTTTTAAATTTACCATAAGACTTCCTCGTTGAGTAATTGCTTATTTAGAAGTATGTTATTTTGAGTTTCCCAATATTTGGAGATTTTTCTGTCAACTTTCAGCTCTTGCTTTCTGCTTTGATTCCATTGTGGTCAGATGTACTCCGTATGATTTTTTTATTAAGGTATCATTGATAAACACTCGAATGAAGGTTTCACATGAGCAAAATCGTGGTTGCTACATTACCCATATTATCAAGTCCCCCCGACACCCCATTGCAGAAACTGTCCATCACTGTAGTAGATGCCATAGAATCACAACTGGTCTTCTCTGTGCTACTCTGTCTTCCCTGTGACCCCACCCCACACCATGTGTGCCAATCATAATTCCCCCCAACCCCTTCTCTATCCCTCCCCCACCCCTCCCCTTTGGTAACTGCTAGTCCCTTGGAGTCTGTGAGTCTGCTACTCTTTTGTTCCTTTAGTTTTGCTTTCTTGTTATACTCCACAAATTAGTGAAATTTGGAACTTGTCTTTCTCCACCTTGCTTATTTCACTGAGCATAAATACCCTCTAGCTCCATCTATGTTGCAAGTGGCAGGATTTGTTTTCTTCTTACAGCTGAATAATATTCCATTGTGTATATGTACCACATCTTCTTTATCCATTCATCTACTGATGGACATTTAGGTTGCTTCCATATCTTGGCTATTGTAAATAGTGCTGCAATAAACATAGGGGTGCTTATGTCTTTTTGAATCTAAGAACTTGTTTTCTTTGGGTAAATTCCTAGAAGGGGAATTCCCGGGTCAAATGGTATTTCTATTTTTAGTTATTTTTGAGGAACCTCCATATTGCTTTTCACAATGGTTGAACTAATTTACATTCCCACCAGCAGTGTAGGAGGGTTCCCCTTTCTCCGCATCCTTGCCAACATTTGTTGTTCTTAGTCTTTTCGATGTTGGCCATCCTAACTGGTATGGGGTGATATCTCATTGTGGTTTTAATTTGCATTTCCCTGATAATTAGCAATGTGGAGCATCTTTTCATGTGCCTGTTGGCCATCTGAATTTCTTCTTTGGAGAAGTGTCTGTTCAGATCCTCTGCCCATTTTTTAATATAGTTATTTGCTTTTTGGGTGTTGAGGCATGTGAGTTCTTTATATATTTTGAATGTTAACCCCTTGTCAGATAAGTCATTTACAAATATATTCTTCCATACTGTAGGATGCCTTTTTGTTCTGCTGATGGTGTCCTTTGCTGTACCGAAGCTTTTTAGTTTGATGTAGTCCTATTTGTTCATTTTTGTTTTGTTTCTATTTCCCAAGATGTGTTCAGGAAAAAGTTGCTCATGTTTATATTCAGGAGATTTTTGCCTATGTTTCCTTCTAAGAGTTTTATGGTTTCATGACTTACATTCAGGTCTTTTATCCACTTTGAGTTTACTTTTGTTTTTGGGGATAGACAGAAATCCAGTTTCATTCTCTTGCATGTAGCTGTCCAGTTTTGCCAACACCAGCTGTTGAAGAGGCTGTCATTTCCACATTCTATATCCATGGGTCATTTATTGTATGTTAATTGACCATATATGGTTGGGTTTATATCTGGGCTGTCTATTCTGTTCCATTGATCTACAGGTCTATTCTTGTGACAGTACCAAATTGTCTTGATTACTGCAGCTGTATGGTAGAGATTGAAGTTGAGAAATACCCCCAGCTTTATTCTTGTTTCTCAGGATTGCTTTTCCTATTAGGGGACTTTTGTGGTTCCATGTGAATTTTAGAACTATTTGTTCTAGTTTGTTGAAGGTTGGATGCTATTGGTATTTTGATAAGGATTGCATTGAATCTGTAGATTGCTTTAGGCAGGATGGCCACTTTGACTATTAATTCTTCCTCTCCATGAGTATGGGATGTATTTCCATTTATTGGTATCTTTAATTTCTCTCATGAGTGTCTTGTAGTTTTCACGGTATAGGTCTTTCACCTTCTTGGTTAGGTTTATTCCTAGGTATTTTATTCTTTTTGATGCAATTGTGAATGGAATTGTTTTCCTGATTTCTCTTTCTGCTAGTTCATCGTTAGTGTATAGGAAAGCCACATATTTCTGTGTATTAATTTTATATCCTGCAACTTTGCTGAATTCAGCTATTAGTTCTAGTAGTTTTGGAGTGGATTCTTTAGGGTGTTTTTATGTACAATATCATGTTACCTCCAAACAGTGACAGTTTAACCTTTTCCTTACCAATCTGGATGGCTTTGATTTCTATGTGTTGTCTGATTGCTGTGGCTAGGGCCTCCAGTACTATGTTAAATACAGTGGGGAGAGTGGGCATCATTGTGTTGTTCCCGATCTTAAAGGACAAGCTTTCAGCTTCTCGCTGTTAAGTATGATGTTGGCTGTGGGTTTGTCATATATGGCCTTTATTATGTTGAGAAACTTGCCCTCTATGCCCATTTTGTTGAGAGTTTTTATCATGAAATGAATGTTGAATTTTGTCGAGTGCTTTTTCAGCATCTATGGAGATGATCATGTGGTTTTTGTCCTTTTTTTTGATGTGGTGGGTGATGTTGATGGATTTTTTAATATTATACCATCCTTGTATCCCTGGAATAAATCCTACTCGATCATGGTGGATGATCTTTTTGATGTATTTTTGAATTCGGTTTTCTAATATTTTGTTGATATTTTTGCATTTATGTTCATCAGGGATATTGGTCTGTAATTTTCTTTTTTTGTGGTGTCACTGCCTGTTTTTGGTATTAGAGTGATGCTGGCCTCATAGAATGAATTTGGAAGTATTCCCTCCTCTTCTATTTTTTGGAAAACTTTAACGAGAATGGGTATTATGTCCTCTCTAAATGTCTGATAAAATTCAGCGGTGAATCCATCTGGTCTGGGAGTTTCGTTCTTGGGTAGTTTTTTGATTACCAATTCAATTTCATTGCTAGTAATTGGATTGCTTATATTTTCTGTGTCTTCCTGGGTCATTCTTGGAAGGTTGTATTTTTCTAGAAAGTTGTCCATTTCTTCTAGGTTATCCTGTTTGTTAGCATATAATTTTTCATAGTATTCTCTAGTAATTCTTTGTATTTATGTGGTGTTCGTCGTGAATTTTCCTTTCTCATTTCTGATTCTGTTTATGTGTGTAGATACTCTTTTTCTTGATAAGTCTGGCTAGGGGTTCATCTATTTTGTTTATTTTCTCAAAGAACCAGCTCTTGGTTTCATTGATTTTTTTTATATTGTTATATTCTTCTCAATTTTATTCATTTCTTCTCTGATCTTTATTATGTCCCTCCTTCTCCTGACTTTGGGCCTCATTTGTTCTTCTTTTCCCAGTTTCGATAATTGTGACTTTAGACTATTCATTTGGGATTGTTCTTCCTTCTTTAAATAGGCCTGGATTACTATATACTTTCCTCTTAGAACTGCCTTCACTGCATCCCACAAAAGTTGGGGCATTGTGCTGTTGTTTTCATTTATCTCCATATATTGCTTGATCTCTGTTTTAATTTGGTCATTGATCCATTCATTATTTAGGAGCATGTTGTTAAGCCTCCATGTGCTTGTGAGTCCTTTTGTTTTCTTTGTACAATTTATTTCTAGTTTTATACCTTTGTGATCTGAGAAGTTGGTTGGTGCAATTTCAATCTTTTTAAATTTGCTGAGGCTCTTTTTGTGCCCTAGTATGTGCTCTATTCTTGAAAATGTTCCATGGGCACTTGAGAAGAATCTGTATCCTGCTGATTTGGGGTGGAATGTGCTATAGATGTCTGTTAGGTTCATCTGTTTCAATGTGTTGTTCAGTGCCTCTGTGTCCATACTTATTTTTTGCCTGTTTGATCTGTCCTTTGGAGTGAGTGGTGTGTTGAAGTCTCCTAAAATGAATGCATTGCATTCCATTTCCTCCTTTAATTCTGTATTTGTTTCACATATGTCGGTGCTCCTGTGTTGGGTGCATAAATATTTATAATGGTTATATCCTCTTGTTGGACTGACCCCTTTATCATTTTTAATGTCCTTCTTGGTCTCTTGTTACTTTGTTTGTTTTGAAGTCTATTTCGTCTGATACAAGTACTGCAACACCTTCTTTTTTTCTCCCTATTGTTTTAATGAAAGATCTTTTTCCATCCCTTCATTTTTAGTCTGTGTATGTCTTTGGGTTTTAAGTGAGTCTCTTGTAGGCAGCATACAGATGGGTCTTGCTTTTTTATCCATTGTGTAACTCTGTGTCTTTTGATTGGTGCATTCAGTCCATTTACATTTAGGGTGATTATCGATAGATATGTAGGCTTTGGATTCGTGGTTACCAAAGGTTCAAGGGTAGCTTCTTAACTATCTAGCCATCTAACTTTAACTCATTTATTATGCTATTATAACCTTTAACTCACTTATTATGCTATTATAAGCACAGTCTGATGATTCTTTGTTTCTCTCCCTTCTTTTTCTTCCTCCTCCACTCTTTATATGTTAGGTGTCTTATCTGTACTCTTTGTATATCCCTTGACTGACTTTGTGGATAGCTGATTTAATTTTGTATTTAGTTGGTCTACGTCCTTTGTTGTGGTTTTGTTTTCTCTGGTGTCAGCTATTTAACCTTAGGCATACTTCCATCTAGAGAAGCCCCTTTAAAATACACTGTAGAAATGGTTTGTGGGAAGTAAATTCCCTCAGCTTTTGCTTATCTGGAAATTGTTTAATCCCTCCTTCAAATTTAAATTATAATCTTGCTGGATATAGTGTCCTTGGTTTAAGGCCCTTCTGTTTCATTGCATTAAATATATCATGCCATTCTCTTCTGGCCTCTAAGGTTTCTGTTGAGAAGTCTGATGATAGCCTAATGGGTTTTCCTTTGTAGGTGATCATTTTTCTCTCTCTGGCTGCTTTTACTACTCTGTCCTTGTCTCTGATCTTTGCCATTTTAATTATTATATGTCTTGGTGTTGTCCTCCTTGGTTCCCTTGTGTTGGGAGATCTGTGGACTTCCATGACCTGAGAGACTATTTCCTTCCCCAGCTTGGGAAAATTTTCAGCAATTATTTCTTCAAAGACACTTTCTATCCCTTTCTCTCTTCTTCTTCTGGTACCCCTATAATGCAAATATTATTCCATTTGGATTGGTCAAACTGTTCTCTTAATATTTTTTCATTCCTAGAGATCCTTTTTTCTCACTCTCTGCCTCAGCTACTCTATATTCCTGTTCTCTGATTTCTATTCTGTTAACCATCTCCTCCACCTCATTTAGTCTGCTCTTAAATCCTTCCATGGTTTGTTTCATTTCTGTTATCTCCCTCCTGAATTCATCCCTTAGCTCTTGAATATTTTTCTGTTGCTCCATCAGCATGCTTATGACTTCTATTTTGAATTCTCTTTCAGGAAGATTGGTGATTTCAGTGTCACCGAGCCCTCTTTCTGGTGTTTAAGGGATTTTGCATTGAACAAGGTTCTTCTCCCTTTCGTGGCGATGGGAGTGGTCGCTGGCAAGTGGTGCATATGTCAGCTGGGAGAACAAAATTCCTTCCTACTTGCTGGTCGCCTTTCCTGTCTCCACTATCTGTGATTGTTAACTGCACACAGGGAGCAGCCTCTGGGTTAATCCCCTAGGCTGTCATGGGCGGGGCAGCCCTCCAGATGGCCTAGGGCACACAGGCTGGGGTCGCAGGCCAGCAGCACGTGTGTCTGTCTCAGGGACAAAGCCTTTTTGTTGCTCTCAGTCTCAGCACCCATCTCCACTGTCTGTGCTGGTTAACTGCATGCAGGGAGCAGCCTCTGGGTTAATCCCCTAAGCTTCCATGGGCTGGGCGGCCTTCTTGATGGCCTAGGGCACTGGCAGGGGTCACAGGCCAGCAGCACCTGTTCTGCCATGAGAACAGAGCCCCTTCATGCCTCCTGGTCTCTGCACCCATCTCCTCTGTCTGTGCCAGTGAACTGTGCACAGGGAGCAGCCTCTGGGTTAATCCCCTAATCTCCCATGGGCAGGGCGGCCCTCAGTATGGCCTATGATACTGGTGGGGGTTGCGGGCGAGCGGCACGTGTTCTGTTATGAGAACAACGTCCCTTCGTACCTCCCAGTCTCTGCGCCCATCTCCGTTGTCTGTGCCGGTCAACTGTGCACCGGGAGCAGCCTCTGCATCTGGGCTGGTTAGCCACACAAGGGAGAGCCTATGTATTAAGCTGTGTGCTTGTTGTAAGCAGGCTGCTCTCCAGCTTGTCTGCAGCAATGGCGAGGTTTTCTTACAGATGCCCATGGGGAGGAAGGAACAGAAGGCTGCTTATCACAGTGAGGGGCCTCATAACTGCTTTGCCAACCAGGGGGATATGGTGCTTGAAGCTCCTTAAAGTTCCCAGCCTTCTAGGCTGAGTGTGCCAGGGCGATTTTGTCCACCTGCTAAACCCTTGTCCCTTGAAGACTTTTAAAGCACCTGCTTTTCTTTTGTCCCAGGGCAGCCAGCTGTGGGAACCTGTATGCGGTCTTAGTCTCGTATTTTGCTTTTCCACTCCTCTAATATCCAGAACATCATGCAATGTGTGTCTGTGATCCGGGGGAAGATTACTGAGGCTGGTCATTTTAGCAGTCCTGTGCTTCCACTCCCTTCTCACTCTGATTCTTTTCCTCCTGCCAGTGAGCTGGGGAGGGGAGAGTGTTCAGGTCCTGCTGGGTTGTGGCTTTGTACTTTACCCTTTTCTGTGAGTTGTTGGGTTCTCAAAGATGTAGACTGGGTGGTGTACTTCTATCTCTGGTCACTCTTTTAGGAATAGTTGTATTTGCTGTATTTTCAAAACATATATGGTTTTGGGAGGAGATTTCCGCCGCCATCATTTCCTCTCAGCATTTCATATTTGTAACGAATAATATGGAATCATAACTTTGTGTAGGCGATTCCCTCTTGTGCCCACAAGCTCTACTCTCTGGAGCTGCTCAGCACCTGGAGTGATGGCAGGGGTCGTAGGCAATTGGTGCTGGTGCCTGTCGGGAGGAAAGAGCTCTTGTGTCTGCCTCCACTGCCAGGGCCAGTGGGCTAAGTGTGCAGGGAGGATCCTCTGTGCTTCACTCCTGTAGCTGCCATAGGCAGTGCTGCCCTTTGGCTGGCCTGGCACAGTGGCAGGGGCAGTATTTTTGTGAGCCAGTCCCAGCCAGGAGGAGCAGCAGGCTTCATATCATGGTGGGGGGCCTCAGGGCAGCATTGTCAGCCAGGGGAATGGAATTCCTGAAGCTCCTGAAAGTTCCCAACCTTCTGGGCTGAGTGCCCTGGGCCGATTTCGTCCACCTGTCCTTTCTTCTGAGCAACAAGTTCTGTGTAATCCTTGCTCCTTTAGCAGCCCTCTCCTTGTTAGGAAGTCTTTCAAAGTGCCCACCTTTCTTTTGTTCAAGAGCGGCCAGTTATGGGTACCTGTGGGTATCTTCACAAGCAGCTGGAATCTGTCTGAGTTTTCCACCTGTTTTAGCTTTCCAACCCCACTAATCTCCAGAGCGCCAAGTAATGTAGGTTCATGCTCCCAGAGCAGATCTCCAGGGCTGAGTGTTCAGCCGTCCCAGCCCTCCACCCCCTCCCTGCTCCGTTTCTCTTCCTCCCTTCAGTTAGGTGAGGTGGGGTGAGGGCTTGGGTCCCGCCAGGTTGTTGCTTTGCTACTTTACCCTTTTCCATGAGGTCTTCCCTTTCCTCAGATGTAGGCTATCTGTCACAGTCTTCTTTCCTGTTGCTCTTTCAGGTTTAGTTGTATTTGCTATACTTTCATATTATATGTGGTTTCTGTCTCACTTCTCACACCGCCATCTTTAAGCCCATTTTTGAGCATGCACATGTATCTCTTGCCCCAACACCTCCTGGATGGATGGCTGATCCCAGAGCATCTGTCTGTTTTGTGGCTTATCTGTCCACAGCCTACAGATTGCTTCTTATACACTGGATTTCTCAGGTGGGAATCAGACACTGGTCTATGCTCTCTGCCCTTTTCATGATTTCAGTCCTGTTAAATTTGTTTAAGCTTGTTTCATTGCCCAATATATGGTCTGTCTTTGTGTATTTTCTGTGGATTCTTGAAAAGAATGTAGTCTGTTGTTGGATGCAATGTTCTATAATTATCAGTTAAATCTTACTGGTTGTGTTGTGGAGTTCTATAATAGTTCTTCTATATACAGCTGATTTTCTGTCTTTTGGCTTTATCTGTTGAGAGAATGTTGTCTCCCAACTATAACTGTGATTTTGTCTATTTCTCCTTTCAGTTCAGTTTTTGCTTCACATATTTTTCAGCTGTTTTGCTTTTATTTTGTTTTGTTTTGTTTTGGTGCATATATATTTAGGATTGCTATATCTTGGTAGATTGACCCTTCTGTCATTATTTGATATTCTTCTCCATCTGTGGTAATTTTTTGTACAATTACATGAGCAACATTATGGTTACTAGAGGGTTATTTTTTTATTGATATTAATATAGCCATTACTGCTTTCTTTTGAGTAATGTTTTCATCTTTTTTTGTTCTCCATTTTTTTTCACTTTCAACCTATTGAAATCCTTACATTCAAAGTGAGTTGTGGTAGATATATACATGGATCATGTTTTTTGATCCACTCTGCCAATCTCTGTCTCTGGTTTATTTAAACCATTTACTTTTGCTGGTTCTTCAGAGATCAATAAAATGTCAATACATATGATACATTTTCTAAATTTGTGTCTGGCTTCTTCATGAATGATTCTTTAAATATATGATTTAGTGGAAAGCTTACTAGCTAAAGAATCAAATGTCCTAGAACTTTGCCATACAGTAGTTCTGTGATCTTGGGCAAATGATACCACCCAGTTCCATTAAAAAATGCTCACAGAACGCCTGTTGGGCATCAAGTACTAGGCTTGGTACTAAAGACACAAAAATAAGACATAACACACTCCTTGCTTCCAGGAATTTAGAGTCCACTGGAAAATATGTACAAATAATCAAATATTTACAGTTGGTAAATATTATGGTAGACTTTGTAGGGACATTTTACCCAGCTTGAGAGATGAGGTTGAGTAAGGCTTCCAACAAGAGGTTATGGCAGTGCTGAATTTTAAATGACCAATAGAGATTGACTAGGTAAGGGGACTCAGAGGAAGAAAATTTTGAACATTTCTGAATTTTTATTTCCTTGTGTTTAAGGAGAGATTGGCACTCCAATAAAAAAATCCAGCACTCCCCACACAGACACACATATTTAATATTGTGTAATCTAAATGCCCTTAGGCCTTGGCATCCTATATTTCTATTTATACCCAAATTATATGGTCCTTGGTTCCACTAGCTCCTGCTGGACTTTCACCCTTCAGCAAAGTCAAGTTAGGTCTTTAAGTCATCATGGGGTATCTCACATGTCTTCATAAGTCAGTATCAGTCATAATCACCCTTCTTTGAAAATCTTTTATGCAGTAGATGCTTAGGTTGGGCTGTAAGGAAGGGGGCAGAACCGTAGGCTTCAAAAGACTATTAAATTTACACTTGATTTTAGAAGAGTGTTTGTCTTGGGAAAATGTGGAGAATGATAGAGTTGGAAAGCAAGACTTCAGAGTCGCAGGTAAAGGATTATGATCTCTGCGAAAGAGAAGATTAAGAGGGTGCTCCTTCAGTACTTGGGATATTTTAAACAAAATTTGCTAGTGGCCAGTTGTAATTCTGAATACAAAAAATAATATAAGGACTTTATTACTATGATGGGCTTTGAAAACGAATGAAGTATTTGTAACCACTGTTGCAATGTTCAAATGTATCCCAAAGGGATATAGTAGAATTTCCTAGCTGGGCCTAAGAAAAATATTTCATAGTCTCTCTTTTGTGGTAAATATAAAGGTAAATATAAAGGACTTAAGAGGCAGTGGGCAGGACTGGGGATAGAGTATTCTTATATCATCATCCAGCCCTCCCATGGAAGTAGCATGATGTAGTGGGGAGGTATGGTTTTGGGACTAAGTCCTTGGCATCAAATCTAAGCTCCCTGGATCTCACTGAGGCTCTTGTATAAATGGATAATATCATGTGTTAGGTATGATTAAATGAATTAAAGTATATGAGGCATCTGCCACAGCAAAGGGTGGCACCATGAGTATAATCTCTTTAACTGTCTGCCTCTGCCTTGGCTCCCCAGACTCACAACTCCTCAGTTTCTCATACCACTCTTTAGTCTTATCATACAGAATTACTTACAGGTTTTTTGTCTTCTGGTTTGTTCATTTTGTTTTGTTTTAAGCATGTTGTGCCTTTCCAGCCATTATGTGTGTGAAGCACTTCACCTTGGAGAGTTCACCTTGGTCCAGGGCTGGCCTTCCACTTGGTGGACTCTGAATCCCAATCTTGTTCATACTGAGCAGGGACCCTTACTAGGGATGGACTTGAGGTTACAGCAGCTCCTAAGATCTGATCTGTATAAGCCAAGATGGTAATTTATTGATATATAGTCAAAATTCAAGTGATTGCATTTTTGCAAGATGTAGCCACCTCACACCAGATTTTAAGAGCTGATTGTGCACATCACTTTCAGACTCCATGGTAACATCATCTTAATAACTGGAAATTCACCATAGTAGGAGTGTCTACATCACAGAAATCAGTAAACTATAAATCAGAGCCCCCTCCCCAGTCTGAGAACCTGATGTTAAATATTTAACAGCACACCACTGAAACTCTCTTTGGGTGAGTTGTGTGGGAGGCCATGCCATCTTCACCAGATTATATCACAAGTGTGGGCTTGGACCAGGGACCTAATGATGTTTGGTATCATCAGCATTAAGAGCTCCTCTTTGTCTTTTTCTGAAACTGTGGTATTCCTGTCCCCTCAGCCCAAAGGGGTAGGTCATGAGCTCCATCTCCACTGTGCCATGCTTAGATGGGAACTTCTGACTGTGTGATTCTTTTTTTCCAATCCCTTAGAATGAGCTACCTTTTATTCTTACAGTATTTTTTTCTTCCTAAGTAGAATATATAGTTGTTTGTTTTTACTAAATTGTAGTCATATTCCAATCCTGCTTCCTTGAAGTGAAGTCAGACTCACTTCTTTTTACATCCATGCAACTCCCAGATTAATTTGTTTGGAGTTTTGGGTGTTGATGGGCTTTTTGGTCTCCTCTACAGGCAGTATCAGGGTTTGCTCCCATAGGTGTCCAATCACATCCAAATGTGGAGTGTACTAGTTATTTCTCAGAGTAAACACCTGCATTTTGCTTATCTCTAATCTTCAGAGGTGCCCGTGCTATTTGGTTCATCCACATCCTGATAATGTGTCGCTTGCAACATGGAGCCTCCATGCCCTCTCTGGACAGATTTAGATACTATCTTCCCAGGCTCCTAGGAAATTTGGAGCCTCCCCTTCTTCTGTTATAAAACCTGCCACCTTGCTTTGTGGTAATTTGTTACCCTTTCTTCCTTACCTATCCACCAGAGCCCTGAGTTCCTTGAAATTAAAGGCCTTGCAGTTATCTGTCCCTGTTACCTGCAGTACTGAACATGGTGTCAGGCCTGTAGTATCCTGTACATAAATTTGGAATGTGGGTGAACTAATTAATAACAACTTGTGAATTTAAAGGGAATGTGGAAAATTAAGTTACTGGTGGGAGTTTTTAAGATTAAGATTTCTAAATCCAAATTTTACACTATGAGCTAAGAAATTTCTGGACACAGTTTTGCCCCTTTTATAAGCAAAATTTTCAGCTCTGATAATTGCTTAATTATATGAAAGTAACTTCAGAAAGATTGCCTGTTCAGGAAGGAGCATATAAAGGAATGTCACTCTGGGTCTACAGCTTTGTCCTGTAATTATGTGGACAAATGAATTAATCCTTCTGTTTAAAGGATGGTTTCCTCTCTGTGGATAGACAGGGCCCCGCTTCTTTGATGCTGAGTCATGAATTTCTGCCTGTGTAAAGGACGCCTATGTTCTCCCTGTGGTTTTTCTTGTGAGCTCTCTTTATGTGCTGCAGTTTTGACTCTATGTGATCTTAGTCACTGACAACAAAGAGTCAGGTTAAGTACCAAGTGTCATTGATTGGTCAAAAGACAAGAATGCAGATAAAAAGGGAAGTGTACATGCTGAAGAAGGATAAAGGGGGTGGTGGTGGTTGTAAGCAAAGAGGGAAAACCTTAAATATATGTACACACAGTATAAGGGACAGAATCTAAGATACAAGTGGAAGTATAAGGTACCTGAAGAAAAAGTGAACAAGTTATGCATGTACAACTCTATTAATAATCTCAAAGTGAATACCCATTTAACCAGTGCCCAGGTCAAGAAAAAGAACATTACTAGCTCCTCAGAAGACCCCCTTCTTGCTTCCTGGCAATGACTACCCCTTCCTTCTACCCCAGAGGTTACCAAGTTACCACTATCCTTAATTCTGTTACTACAGATTAATCCTGTTTTTGCATTTTACATAGATGGAGAATATATTCTCACAGTTTAAAAAAATTAGTGTGGTGAGCATTTCAGAGTTGTTTACAAATTGTGGCTATTACATATAGTGCTCATCTGAATGTTCTCACATACATCTTTTGAGGAACAAATGTGTGCATTTCTGTTGGATATACAACTAAGAGCTGGGTCATCAGGTCTATTTATGCTGAGCTTTAGTAGATGTTGCCAAACAGCTTTCCAAAGCATTTATACTAATTCACATTCTCACCAGCAGTATACAAGAGGTACTGTTTGCCCACATCTTTGTTAACACTTGTATTGTTGATGTTCTGAACTTTAACCATTCTAACGGACAGTAGTGGTAGTTTATTGTGGCATTATTTCTTTTTATTGAGATATAATTGACATACAGTAAAATGCAAAGATTATTAAGAGTACAGTTTGACTTTTGACAAATGTATATGCCAATGTAATCCACACCCCAATCACGATGTAGATGATTTCTGGCACCCAAGAAAGTGCCATCATGTCTCTTTTCAGTCAATCCTCTCCAACCACAGCCTACCACCATTCTGATTTCTGTCACCAAGGATTAATTTTGTATGTTATTGAGCTTCATGTAAATAAAATCATATAGTATGTATTTTTGTGTCTGGCTTGTTTGGGGCTTATTTTGCTCAATGTAACGTTTTTCAGATTCATCTATGATCTCATATGTATCAGTAGTCCATCCTATTTTATTGCTGAGTATTTCATTGTATGAATTTACCAAATTTGTTTATCTGTTCTTTTGATAGACATTTTGGGTTTTTTTTTTAAGTCTTATTGTAGTTTAAATTTGTATTTCCCTGATGATGAATAATATTGAATATCTTTGTATAACTATTGTCATTTGAGTATCCTCTTGTTCAAGACTTTTGCCATTTTTCTATTGAGTTGCCTGTCTTATTAATTTATTGGAGTTCTTTATATAGCCTGGATATGAGTCCATTCTAGTCTGAGAGAGTCTTTTCTCTCTTAAGAGAATCCTTTTCACACAAAAACCACCGAACTGTATTCCAAAGTGGCTGAACCATTTTGTAGTCCTACCAGCAATTCTTGGAGAATGTTCCATGTGCCCTTGAAAGGAATGTTTTCTAAATGCCAGCTAGATCAGTTTTTTGGTAGTGTTGTGTAGGTTTTCTTTATTCTTGCTGATTTTCTTTCTAGTTCTATAAAGAGCAGGATGTTGAGCTGTTAGTGTTGAATTTCTTCAGTTCTTTGTCTTCAGTTTTCAGCAGTTTGATTGTGATGTGTCTGAGTGTGAATTTCTTTGTATTTATTATGTTTGGTGTTCTCTCAGCTTCCTGGCAATTTTTGGCTACTTTTTTCTTCAAATATTTTTCAGCATCACACACTCCTTTTCTTCTCTGTACTGTATTCCATTTACACAAATGTTAGATCCTTTATTGTTATCTGATAGGTCCCTGAGGCTTTGTTCTCCCCCATCTCCAATCCTTTTTCTTTCTATCATTTAGATTGGCTAGTTTATCTGTTTTCAAGTTCACTGCCTCCTCTATTCTGCTCTTTTGTTCTTCCAGTGAATTTTTTATATTGGTTATTTTATTTTCCAGTTCTAAAGTTACAAAACTTGATTTTCCTTTATATGTTCTCTTTCCTTTGCCAATACTTTCTATTATAACTTTCTTTCAGGAGTGTTCAAGTTTGGTGATTGCTCATTTAGCATTTTTGTAATAGCTGCTTTAACATACTTGTTAGATAATTTCAATATTTGTGTCATCTCATTATAGGCATCTGTTGATTATCTTTTCCCATATGAGTTGGCATTTTTGTGGTTCTTTGCATACCAAGCACTTTTGGATTTTATCCTGGGCATTTTGAATATTATGTTATTAAACTGTCAATCTTGTTTCAGTCCAGTGCAAATGTTGATATATTTGTTGTAGCAGTCAGTTTACCTGGTTAGGTTCAGACTGCAAGTTCCATCTCACTCTCTGTGGGCTGTAGTTCCAATATCAGTTTAGGATTCAGTGACTTTGCTGTGCTGTTCAAATCTGTCCCATGTGTGACATCCACTGGTCACTCTAAGACCTGAATGTTCATCTGTTAGCTCAGTTCTCAAAGTCCTTGACACGTTAATTAGGATCAAATCCATACATGTACAGGTATGGGGTGATCTGAGTTGTTAATAAGTGGCTTTATGGGTTTGCTTTCCTGAACTCTTCCTTCTTCCTTATTTCCATGATACTTCTGGTTTCCTAGGGATATCCTTTTCAGTCCTCCAGTCAGTAACCACCCACCTTCATCTCTTGAACTATCTCTGGAACAAAAGGGGTGGTGAGCAAACAGAGAAAATAAGAAAAAGCAATGGGTTTGGCTTTGCCCTTTTGAAACTGTAGCTCCACCAAACGGAATGGAAGGTTCTTTTCCCTCGAGTGTTTCAACTCCTACAGTCTCCCTCTGCCTGTCGATTTTGTTGCTGCTGCCACAGCCTCCACCATGGGATTTTCTGGGCATGAGAGAAAAACCCAGGGGATTTCCCCCAAGTTTCTCTGAGTTTTAATAGTTCCCATTTCCAAAAAAAGCATCTCAAGCCAGAACATGTGCTCTAACCACAGTGCTCACTTTTAGGTTTTGTTGTGTTGAGTTCAGGCCAGAGAATACTGGAGGAAAAAAGGTAGTAAAGTTGCAACCAGTTCAGTTGTACTTGGCATTCTGGTATTTCGACCTGATCCACCTGCTGATACATACTTGTTCTTTAATAGCTGCCCATGCATTCTGTACAGATTTTACAGGTGTATTTGGTGGTCAGAAAGGTGGATGTGTTTATTCCATCTTACCTGGGACCAGAAGTCTTAACTTCTATTATGGATTGACTTACCCCCCGTCCAAAGTATTTGTATCTCTGAACTAACAGTTTCGGAGATGCAGTGTTTAGTGTAGTTAAATGGACCAAAGTTCCTAAGAGTAAGCAGAGGAGCTGCACTTTTGTCAAAAAACATAATGACCTCCTGAAGAACAAAGCTACTTTTCTGAAGGCATAGTGTAGTAATCTCATCTGGAAACACAATTATTTGTCCTCATGCAGCCTATCATTGACATCATTGTTTTTCTCAGCCCTGCATCTCTGTTACATTCTCTTATTTCTGTCCTGTTCCTTTCTTACCTTTGCCCCTTTCTCCTTCCTCCCATTTGTCTCTGGTTTCTCCCATACTCTCTCTTTCCTAACATTACAGTCTTGCATTTAATCACCAGACTCTGTCTTTCAAGGATAAATACACTGCTGTGTGACAACTTAGGATGTTGTAAGTACTTGCTCTTGAAGGATGGAGAAGCTAGTCTGGGGAGGTGGGGACTGAGGTAATAAGCTTTTTCTCATAGATTAGGGCCAGACCTGAGTCTCTGCAAGGCATTGTGGTGGTCTACCCAGCCACTTTTCCAGCATATTAGGGCTTTTCTCTTATTCATTATTTCTGGTGGTAGTAGAGACAGGCCACATAAAGTTCCAGCACAGCCAGGAATATGGGTCTGGAAAGAAGGTAGTATTCAACCCACACTAACCTCATTAACTTGGGGAATATATCAGACCCTTCTGAGCTGTTTTTTGTGTGTTTTTTTTTGTTTTGTTTGTTGTCAATCTTGAAATTTAATAGGAAGAAACCACTAAGTAACACTTTCATGCAAGTATTTCTAATTGTTAGTTGTATGGTACAGAATCACTGCAGGAAGGAAATCCTAAAGAAGGAAAAACACATGGACAAAGCACATGCTTTTATTTTGCAGCATGCTTTCAATGTATTTATGGTAGAAACATACATTCCTTAAAAGTGGGCTTTCCAGGTATCTATTCAGATCCATCAGTTTCCAGGCCTCTATGGCTGCTCAACTCTTAACCTTCTGGGCATATATTAACTATGTACAGATAAAAACCTGTTGGTAGAAGCTTAAAGATGGTGGCGTGAGAGGAGAGACAGAGGCTTCCTCCTAAAGTAGGATACAATTAGAAAATATAGTTGGCACAACTAATCCTGAGAGAGCAACAGGAAAGAGGACGGCGTCAGATGCACACACCTGGAGAAAAGAGCAGACCTCACCGAATGGGGTAACATACCAGAGCTGTGGCTCCACGGGACCCAAGTCCTTCCCCCACCCCAGCTCACTGGTGGGAGGAAGAGAAACGGAGCAGAGAGTGAGTGGAAGGCTTGGGACTGCTGAATACCTAGCTCCGCAGATCTGTGCTGGGAGCACAAACCTACATTTCATGGTGCTTTCATGAGACTCACATGACTACTGGGTTAGAAAGTTAATACACACAGAGTTCCTGGGGAGACTGGGATTCCGGCTGCTTGTGGAAAGCAGAGATCCATATCTGGCTGCTCTGGGACAAAAACTTATACCTGTCTGCCCGGCCCACTGGCTCAGGCAGTGGAGCCAGGCACAGCAGCCGAGAGGCAGGGAACAGCTCTTTCAACCCCGCAGGCACCAGTACTGCTCCCCTGCGACCCCTGACATTGCTTCAGGGGCTGAGCAGCTCCAGAGACTACAGATTCTGGACACTAGAGGGCGCCATATACAAACATCAAATGCCAAAGGACACTTGTCCAGAGTAAAATTATTAATA
This sequence comes from Manis pentadactyla, assembly GCF_030020395.1. Lineage (NCBI taxonomy): Eukaryota > Metazoa > Chordata > Mammalia > Pholidota > Manidae > Manis > Manis pentadactyla. The sequence goes on from NC_080038.1 coordinate 41,321,846, forward strand.
CAACTCCCGAGAAAGATCTAAATGATACGGACCTCGTGACTCATCCTGAAAGGGATTTCAAAATAAAAATCATCAACATTCTAATGGAGGTAGGGAAAGACATCCAAGAACTCAGGAATGAATTCAGGTTGGAGATCCAATCGTTGAGGAGCACGATGGACAGTATTAAAAGCAGGTTGGATATGGTGGAGGAGAAAATTAATGAAATAGAAACTACAGAAGAGGAATACAAAGAAGCTGAGGCACAGAGAAAAAAAAGGATCTCTAAGAATGAAAGAATATTGAGAGAACTGTGTGGCCAATCCAAGCGGAACAATATTCACATTATAGGGATAACAGGAGAAGAAGAGAGAGAGAAAGGGATAGAAAGTGTCTTTGAGGAGGTAGTTGCTGAAAACTTCCCCAATCTGGGGAAGGAGATAGTCTCTCAGGCCATGGAGATGCACAGATCTCCCAACACAAGGGACCCAAGGAAGACAACATCAAGACATATAGTAATTAAAATGGGAAAGATCAAGGATAAGGACAGACTGTGAAAAGCACCCAGAGGAAAGCCCATCAGGCTAACATCAGACTTCTCAGCAGAAACCTTACAGGCCAGAAGGGTGTGGCATGATGTATTTAATGCCATGAAGCAGAAGGCCCTGGAACCAAGATTACTTTATCTGGCAAGATTATCATTTAAATTTGAAGGAGGGATTAAACAATTTCCAGATAAGAAAAAGCTGAGACAATTTACCTCCCACAAACCATCTCTACAGTCCATTTTGGAGGGGCTGCTATAGATGGAAGTGTTCCTAAGGTTTAATAGCTGTCACCAGAGGTAATAAGACCACAGTAAAGAAAGTAGAACAGCTAATTACAAAGCAAATACAAAATTAAATTAACTATCCCCAAAGTCAACCAAGGGATAGACAAAAAGTACAGAATTTGATACCTAATATATAAAGAATGAAGGAGGAAGAAAAAGGAGGAGAAATAGAAAAGAACCTTTAGATTGTGTTTGTAACAGCATACTAAATGAAATATGTTAGACTCTTAGATAGTAAGGAAAGTAATCTGGAACCTTTGGTAACCACGAATCTAAAGCCTGAAATGGCAATAAGTACATACCTATTGATAATCACACTAAATGTAAATGGACTGAATGCACCAATCAAAAGACAGAGTCACTGAATGGATAAAAAAACAAGACCCATCTATATGCTGCTTACAAGAGACTCACCTCAAACCCAAAGACATGCACAGACTAAAAGTCAAGGGATGGAAAAAGTTATTTCATGCAAACAATAGGGAGAAAAAAACAGGTGTTGCAGTACTAGTATCAGACAAAATAGACTTCAAAACACAGAAAGTAACAAGTGATAAAGAAGGACATTACATAATGATAAAGGGCTCAGACCAACAAGAGGATATAACCATTATAAATATATATGCACCCAACACAGGAGCACCAGCATATGTGAAACAAATACTAAAAGAACTAAAGGAGGAAATAGAATGGAATGCATTCATTTTAGGAGACTTCAACACACCATTCACTCCAAAGGACAGATCCACCAGACAGAAAATAAGTAAGGACATACAGGCACTGAACAACACACTAGAACACATGGACCTAGTAGACATCTATAGAACTCTACATCCAAAAGCAACCGGATACACATTCTTCTCAAGTTCACATGGAACATTCTCCAGAATAGACCACATACTAGGCCACAAAAAGAGCCTCAGTAAATTCAAAAAGATTGAAATTCTACCATCCAAATTTCAGACCACAAAGGTATAAAACTAGAAATAAATTGTACAAAGAAAGCAAAAAGGCTCACAAACACATGGAGGCGTAACAACACGCTTCTGAATAGTCAATGGATCAACGACCAAATTAAAATGGAGATCCAGCAATATATGGAAATAAATAACAACAACAACACAAAGCCCCAACTACTGTGGGACACAGTGAAAGCAGTTTTAAGAGGAAATTATATAACAATCTAGGCATATTTAAAGAAGGAAGAACAAACCCAAATGAATAGTCTAATGTCACAATTATCAAAATTGGATAAAGAAGAACAAATGAAGCCTAAAGTCAGCAGAAGGAGGGACATAATGAAGATCAGAGAAGAAATAAATAAAATTGAGAAGAATAAAACAATAGCAAAAATCAATGAAACCAAGAGCTGGTTCCTTGAGAAAATAAACAAAGTAGATAAGCCTCTAGCCAGACTTATTAAGAGAAAAAGAGAATCAACTCACATCAACAGAATCAGAAATGAGAAAGGAAACATCACGACGAACCCAACAGAATACAAAGAATTATTAGAGACTAGTATGAAAACCTATATGCTAAGAAGCTGGAAAACCTAGAAGAAATGGACAACTTCCTAGAAAAATACAACCTTCCGAGACTGACAAAGGAAGAAACAGACAATCTAAACAAACCAATTACCAGCAACAAAATTGAAGTGGTAATTAAAAAACTACCCAGGAAGAAAACCCGTGGGACAGATGGATGTACCTCGGAATTTTATCAGACATACAGAGAAGATATAATACCCATTCTCCTTAATGTTTCCAAAAAAATAGAAGGGGAGGGAATACTCCCAAACTCCTTCTATGAAGCCAACATCACCCTAATACCAAAACCAGGCAAAGACCCCACCAAAAAAGAAAACTAGAGACCAATATCCTTGATGAACATAGATGCAAAAATACTCAACAAAATATTAGCAAACTGAATTGAAAAATACGTCAAAAGGATCATACACCATGACCAAGTGGGATTCATCCCAGGGATGCAAGGATGGTACAGCATCCAAAAATCCATCAACATCATCCATCACATCAACAAAAAGGACAAAAAACACATGATCATCTCCATAGATGCTGAAAAAGCATTTGACAAAATTCAACATCCATTCATGATAAAAACTCTCAACAAAATGGGTATAGAGTGCAAGTACCTCAACAAAATAAAGGCCATATATGACAAACCCACAGCCAAAATCATACTGAACAGCGAGAAGCTGAAAGCTTTTCCTCTACGGGAACAAGACAGGGATGCCCACTCTCCCCACTGTTTTTGAACATAGTACTGGAGGTCCTAGCCACGGCAATTAGACAAAACAAAGAAATACAAGGAATCCAGATTGGTAAAGAAGAGGTTAAACTGTCACTATTTGCAGATGACATGATACTGTACATAAAAACCCTAAAGACTCCACCCCAAAACTACTAGAACTGATATCAGAATACAGCAAAGTTGCAGGATACAAAATTAACACAGAAATCAGTCGCTTTCCTATACACTAACAATGAACTAATAGAAAGAGAAATCAGGAAAACAATGCCATTCACAATTGCATCAAAAAGAATAAAATACTTAGGAATAAACTTTACCCAGGAAGTGAAAGACCTATACCCTGAAAACTATAAGACACTCTTTAAGAGAAATTAAAGAGGACACTAACAGATGGAAACTCATCCCATGCTCATGGCTAGGAAGAATTAATATTGTCAAAATGGCCATCCTGCCCAAAGCAATATACAGATTTGATGCAATCCCTATGAAACTACCAGCAACATTCTTCAATGAACTGGAACAAATAATTCAAAAATTCATATGGAAACAACATAGACCCCAAATAGCCAAAGCAATCCTGAGAAGGAAGAATAACGTGGGGGGGATCTTGCTCCCCAATTTCAAGCTCTACTACAAAGCCACAGTAATCAAAACAGTTTGGTACTGGCACAAGAACAGAGCCACAGACCAGTGGGACAGGATAGAGACCCCAGATATTAACCCAAACATTTATGGTAGATTAATATATGATAAAGAAGCCATGGACATACAATGGGGAAATGAGAGTCTCTTCAACAGATGGTGCTGGCAAAACTGGACAGCTACATGTAGGAGAATGAAACTGGATCACTGTAACCCCATACACAAAAGTAAATTTGGAATGGATCAAAGACCTAAATGTAATTCATGAAACCATAAAACTCTTAGAAAAAAGCATAGGCAAAAATCTCTTGGACATAAACATGAGTGACTTCTTCATGAACAAATCTCCCCAGGCAAGGAAAACAAAAGCAAAAATGAACAACTGGGACTATATCAAGCTGAAAAGCTTCTGTACAGCAATGGACACCATCAATAGAACAAAAAGGTATCCTGCAGTATGGGAGAATATATTCATAAATGACAGATCCGATAAAGGGTTGACATCCAAAATATATAAAGAGCTCACGCACCTCAACAAACTAAAAGCAAATAATCCAATTAAATGGGCAGAGGAGCTGAACAGACAGTTCTCCAAAGAAGAAATTCAGATGGCCAACAGACACATGAAAAGATGCTCCACATCGCTTGTCATCAGAGAAATGCAAATTAAAACCACAATGAGATATCACCTCACACCAGTAAGGATGGCTGCCATCCAAAAGACAAACAACAACAAATGTTGGCGAGGTTGTGGAGAAAGGGGAACCCTCCTACACTGCTGGTGGGAATGTAAATTAGTTCAACCATTGTGGAAAGCAGTATGGAGGTTCCTCAAAAGCTCAAAATAGAAATACCATTTGACCCAGGAATTCCACTTCTAGGAATTTACCCTAAGAATGCAGCAGCCCAGTTTGAAAAAGACAGATGCACCCCTATGTTTATCACCGCACTATTTACAGTAGCCAAGAAATGCAAGCAACCTAAGTGTCCATCAGTAGATGAATGGATAAAAAGATGTGGTACATATGCACAATGGAATATTATTCAGCCAAAAGAAGAAAACAAATCCTACCATTTGCAACAACATGGATGGAGCTAGAGGGTATTATGCTCAGTGAAATAAGCCAGGCGCAGAAAGACAAGTACCAAATGATTTCACTCATATGTGGAGTATAAGAACAACGAAAAACTGAAGGAACAAAACAGCAGCAAAATCACAGAACCCAAAAATGAACTAACGATTAACAAAGGGATAGGGTCTGGGCAGGAGGGGTGAGAAGGGAGGTATAAGGGCAGGGAAAAAGAAAGGGGGCCTTACGATTAGCATGTATAATGTGGGGGGGCATAGGGAGGGATGTGCAACACAGAGAAGACAAGTAGTGAGTCTACAGCATCTTACTACGGTGATGGACAGTGACTATAATGGGGTTTGCGGGGGGGGGCACTTGGTGTAGCGGGAGTCTAGTAACCATAATGTCCTTCATGTAATTGTAGATTAATAATGATAAAATGAATTTTAAAAAATCTATTGGTATAAAAGATATGGTACCTTTTGAAAAGAAAATCCCCAGATACAGTATATTGTTTATTTTACTTCCACTAAAACCCATTCATTATCTTCTCAGTTGGGAGCAGAGCAGCAGCAGGGCACTGCCTGAGTTCTGACCTTACTGTTTTTATGCCAGACTGGCCCTCCTCACACAAGGACACATTAGTGATCCTCATTTTCTATTGCTACAGCTTTTATTTTTTTTCTTTTGGCAATAGCCAAAGCAACTGGTTAAAAAGAAAAGATGCTCATTATTCTTACTCTTTCACTTTACAAAGTAATATTCATTTTCGTGGGATGTTTCTGTGATGTCTTTAGCTATGAGAGCAACTTGACTTTTGTACCAGGAGAACAACTAAGCATGGAAATGGTGACTTAATAGGCAACAATTCTACAAATGCTGATTTAATTATGTGCATAAGGTTGAGAATAAGACCAAGGCATGAGACTTAAAGCTAGATTTATTCAAGGCCAGTGTAATTCTTATAACCCCCGGCCTATAATAATTTTCAGGCCCAGTTAAGTGAATTATTCCTTACTAATGGTGAAACACCATTAAAGGCTGTATTGAATTCAGATTGTTGCATTGCTTTTTAATGCTTGTCTTGGGATAACTGTGCTGCATTTCCCAGGGCCTGTGAACCCTAAACTGAGAGGTTCTAGTGCAAGGTTGATGGAATCTGAGAATTGGAAGGACCTTGGAATTCACCAAATCCAAGTACTTTTCCAGTGCTGGAATCCTCTTGGTAGTTAATTCTGTCAGGCAGATGTCTATCTCTGGACTACTTTTTTTTTCCCCCAAAGAATATGTACTTTCATTCATTCATTTTTTTAGGCTACTCACTCATTTTTCAGTGATAGATCATTCCAGGAACTCTCATGATTGTTCCCAGTTCTTCCTGCTTCCCATTCCCCTTTCTCCCACCTGAGGTCAGTCTGTGGCTAAAAAATTCCTGGTTATTTAAATGTATTCCTATTTCAGTGATTTTTAATACAGTGGAAAAATTTAAAGAATAATATCTCTACCAGCCAGAAGTATCAACAATTAAGATTTTGTCATTTTTTTCTTAAATAAAGGAATTAAACATTACAGAAATGGTTATTTCCCATTTGATCACCTCTTCCAGTGTCATCCTCCTCCCTCCTTAGTTCCATGCATATATAGAAATATATAAACAACACATAGGTTTGTTTGGGATCTCTGTTTTAATTTACATAAATGGTGATATTATGAATATGTTTTGTCCACACAGCAAGATGGCTTAGGTATCTTCATATGTTTTCTGTTAGTCCTTCCACAGTATATATTAGTATCAGTATTAGTCATTACATATAAAGAACTATTTTTGACTGACTGCCATCTGGGCATATGGTGGGATTTTAGTTCTGGCCTCTTTTGAAGTTAGTTATGGCCATGTGACTTGATTTGGTCAATGAAATGTCAACAGTGGTAATAGCTACACTTTCAAATGGAAGTTTTAAGAGCCACTGTGAGATTTACTACATTTCCTTCCCCTGGCAAATAGACATGGGGCCTCTGTCAGCCTGGGTCTGAGAATAACTACATTGCACTTTCCTGCCAACTCACTCTAAACATGTAGCATAAGGAATAAACAGACTTTCGTTGTGTTAAACCACTCAGATTTTAGGGCTCTTTTGTTACTTTGGCAAACTGAGCTCATCCTGATTGATAAGTAGACCTACATCATTGTTTCAGATGCTGTAAAGTATCCCAGAGTGCAAATTGACTTTAATCTGTCTAGCCATGCTCTTACTGACAGAAGCCTAAGTACTTCCTGAATTTTGCTTCTATATTGTATTGGTATTGTGTAAATTTGTGAGAGTTTCTCCAAGATATGTATCTAGAAATAGGATTGCTTGATCACAGAGTTTGTGTATTTTCAGTTTCACAGGATTCTGTCTTTGCCATCCAGAATGGCTATACCAATTTACATTCTCACCCTTTATTCAACTGTCATCTGTGTGACACAATTCCCAAACCATTCTCTAATCTTGGTTCCCCTCTCTGGATTCACTTGTGTTGGTTGCTGTTTCTTTGTAATACTCAAACTAGAACTTGGTTGTCTAGTCGTTGTCCAACCATAGTAGATGGTTTGTTTCCAAATTCAGCCCAAGTTGAGCAGTTGCATCACCTTGTGGTATATGCTGGCATCAAAAATTGAACTGCTATCATCCTGTATTTAGGAAATAGGGTTTTAAAAATTGCAGTGGCTTTATATATGTTCTATTTAAATTTCACCCATTTTTTTGCTTACCATATTAGTTTCTTCATTCTCCCCTTTCCTCTGATGAATGTTATCCCTCCTAGGTGAATAACACTAGGTTTATCTATGTTACTGATCTGCATCGGGCCAAGGGACATAACTCTGTGTCCAACCACAAGGCACCTTTCAGATTTACCTGTCTGCAGCCTGGATTCTTCATTTTATCACCTGGAAAATCCCAGAGGCCTTTGTCAGCTGTTTTCATTTATTTTGTACCTGTAAAGAATTATCTCAGTAAATGAATCAAGCAACTAGAACATAAGAGAGTCTGGAGTAAGTTGGGTGTGTCATGATTTTAGAGAGCCTGTGTTAGCTGCTAGTGACTGTTTCTCTTTTTCAAATGCTTATCCAACTTCTTTTTAAATTTGATCTAGAATTTAGTTTGGAGTGAGCTTCAAGCTTTTGATTTGTAATGGTTATTCTCTACCTTTCTTTAAATAAGGGAGATTTTTGCCTCTTCCCAGGCTGTTGGGAAGCCTAATTTCTATGAGTTTTATAGATGAAAGGAAGTGATCCTGCTCCCATAGCTACAATAAATAGTCTTTTAGCCCTGAGGAGAGGTATAAGGTGATTTCTAGGATTATGACCAGTCAGGATGCCTGTGCTCTATTCCCCAGCCAGGATATCTTTTCTCCCTGCATCAGAACCAAACCTGTTCACATTCAAGGAACTATAAGGATTTCCTAGACCAGTAGCTCAGGTCTTTACAAGTTAGGCTTGCTAATGGTCTGTCTCTTATCGTTGGGGACCAACTACATGTCTAATTCCAGTTACTATTTTAATATTAGGATTCTTAATTACATGTGTCAGAATCCCAGCTCAAATTAACCTAAGAAACAGGAAGTTCACTGGTAAATGAATTGCCATGGACTGCTGCCTTTAGGAATGGCTGCATCCTTTCACACATCACAGCCCTAATCTCCTTCTTTCCCCTTTGCTTCCCTCTGAGTTAGTTTCACTCTAGGCAGGCTGTCTACAGCAGACACAGTGCCTCATTCCCAATACTCCTGTCAAAACTGGATGACTTGCTGGTCTAGCCTGGGGAATGTGCCTTACACCTAGTAGGCATGTATGTGTTGGGGAGTGGGGCAGAAATTGCCCTCACCCAGACCACATGGACTGAGAGTGAGCCCTCATTCATTCCTCTTTCATACATTGCTGAGTATCCACTATGTGATAGGCACCATGATAGGTTCAGGGGTTATCACAGTGATCAACACAGGCATCTCTTCCTTCTTAAAGTATAAAATTATAAAAAACAAATAGACTTTAATGTGCTTATAGTGATATAGGAGAAGTTAGTGGTGCTGAAAAGCAAATGACAGGGGCTCTAACCTACTCTCTGGGGCAGGTGAGGAGGGCTTCTCCAAGGAGATGTTGTTTGAATTGAAATCTGATATGAGTAGGCATTAGCTCTGTGAAGTAGGTAGGGCAATGACAAGCAGTCAGGGAGGGGGTGAAGTAGTATGTACAGAGCCTTGAAGGTAGAAAGAAGCATATACCAGATGCTGAAAAGAAACCAGAATGTTTGGATCACAGAGACTGAAGGGACAGAGAGGCACAGGTTGAGCTAGGGAAAAAAATAGGTTCACCACCACTAGCATAGCCACATGGCTTGCAAGAGGTTGGGAGCCATACAAAGCTTAAGCAGAGAATCAAAGTAATTAATAACCCTGGTCCATGTGGGTAACTCACTTGCTGAGATACAATGTAGTATAGTTAATTAACTAGCCAAGATCACACACCTGGTTGGAATTTAAATCTAGGCATGCAGCAATATATCTGTTACATGTCCAGACATGGCTTGGGCATTGCTTCTCCTGGGAAGCAGTCCTCATTGCCCCTTGCGTCCTGTCACTGGGAGAGGGTGGGTGTTCCTCTATTCCTACTCCCTTAGTACCCTGCTCAAAGAACTCTCATGGTTCTGTTTACCCCATCCATGTCTGGACATGACTAGTGATTGGTATCTGTGCAAAAAAGTGTTATCATAGCAGGCCTAACTTTGAAAGGCCTGCTTGCAAAGGATATCCCTTGGTTGGCATCTGGGGATTTGATTTTCAGGAGGATTCCCACCATTCCCGGTACTGAGAAGAGTGGCTCATTGTGCCTGAACTGTACAAACAATGTGGTTTCTGCTGAACACCTCCTTTCCTTCTTGGAGTCTGGAATTTTGGTATTTGCCAATCAGTGTGCCAGTGTGACCAGCATCTAATCAAAACTCTGGGCACTGAGTCCCTAATGAGCTCCCTAGTAGACAGCATTTCACACGTATTGTCATAACTAGTTGCTAGGGAAATTTAGCACATCCTGTGTTAACTCCAGTGGGAGAGGACTCTTGGAAGCTTCTGCCTCATCTCCCCTGTGTTTCACCCGTCATTCCTTTTCTCTTTGCTGATTTTGTTTTGCATCCTTTTCCTGTAGTAAATCATAGCCATGAGTATGATTATATTCTGAGTTCTGTGAGTCCTCTTAGCAAATCACAGAATTTGGGAGTAGTCTTAGGGACCTCTGACACAGCACCCTTATAAAACCATTGTTAAATATGTGTTCAGTGCTGTTCAAAGAGATAGAGAGCCTGGTGAGGAACCAGGGCAGAGAAAAAGGGGTCTCTTGTGGTGGCACTGACTCTTCTCTTCTTTTAAGCAATAAGATTCACCCCTCAACTTGTACTACACTTTTACTTATACTCTAAACTTGTATACTTTACTACTCTACAGTCCTGCAAGGGTCTATAAAGGAATCTGTGAGCACTGGGGAACAATGGAAGGATTTTACACCAGAGAGTATCATGATCAGATTTGTGTTTTGGAAAGAATAAATGCCTAGAATAGTCAGGAAATTTTGTGAGGGGAGTTTGCTTTACCAGATTAAGCCACTACACATAAACTACAAAGCCACTGTAATAAAAACAGTGATAACAGACTAGCAATTTGGTCTAGCACCAAGGATTCCAAAATTCCAGCCCAAGTTCCTTCATCAAATCCTTCTTGAGTTTTTCACTGGGCCCTCTCAGAGTGAGCAGATGAGACTCAGTTCTTTCTCAGCCTTGTTTCTGAAACAGATCATGCACAAACAAGCATCACTTAAACCATCTGCAACTTGTTTTTAGGTGTTATAATGCTCTCAACTGACAAAGTAGGAATGACAAAGTAGGAACTGACAGGGAAAGCAGTAAGTAAACAACGAACTTTTTCCCAGTCTCCTGTGAATTGCTGATATTTCAGATCACTGCATATTAGTAGCTTAGGGATAATTTTGGCATTTTTAATTTTTATAGCTTTTCAATTGATAAAAGTGATATATTTCTGTCTCCACAATCTGACACCGTTGTTTTGTCTCTACATGTCAGAGGTGACACTTCCTAAGGGAAAACTTCATTAGACCACGCAATAATCTTCTTGGAGAAATTGAGAAAAATGGTTATTTAAAACACACTGGATGAAACATCTTACTTAAAAAAAAACCCAAAAACCTCTGAAAGAGGAAAACTTCCTGTACTGAGGGAACAAAGCTGGGATGATGGAGTTTTGCTGTCCCTGTTTTGCACTTCTAACAGTAAACTTGAAAGCACAGGATCTCCTGACCATTGAAGCTGAAATTATGTATTCAGTGTTTCTCATGAAATAATGTTTACTATTTAAAAAATGATTGCGTTTATATTTGTCCTGGGTAATTCTAAAAATTTTAATGTGGAAAATTCACCAGTTCAAGATCCGCACAAGGACACAAAAGCATTACATTGATTACATGTCTGTGTATTGACTGATTCCTGAAATGGTGTCTCAGAAGGATTAAAATTGAGCCTCTGTTCTGAGCACATGGTGTGTACTGTGGCCTGGGAGTGTGCCAGTTAGTCGCAGCACCTGCGTCTCCTCACAGGGCTGTTGCACTGCTCAGGAAGATGGAGGGGAATTGCCTCACCACTCAGCCACACACGAAGGGTTAGGAATCCTGCCTATGAGGCTTCTCCCACTCTGATCCCAAGATAATAGTCTAGCCAGCTGGCTGCAGCTCTTGAGCAGGAAAAGCAGAAGAAAATGAGAATAAAATCAAGCCCCACCCCCACCAAAGCCCACGCTGATACTAATGATCCCTCTTTTTGTTAAAAACTTCCTCTTGCATTAAACAACATTGAGGAATCCTGGGTGTGATGGCCTCTTTGCAGTATGCAATGGGACAGGGGAAGAGTGCACTCAGATCTGACCTAGAAATTTGAGATGTAGGTGGAGAGACCAAATACCCTCCTGGAGACTCACAAGCCAACTACCTTGAGTCTGGTAAGTGGAATACAACTCCTAAAGGAAACTAGGTATTTTGAACTAAGAAATAATGTATGTATGTATAGGCAAGGCTTCCTGTACTTCTTTCCTTATTAAAAGTCCTTAAAAGTTCGTAGGAATTAAGGTTCTCCAGAGTGTGTGAGGGCTTTAGAAACAAAGGGAGAGAAGCAAAAGCAAGGAGTCTTTTCTTTTTTTAATTTTTGTTCAAGAGCAAAATCCTGCAGTAATAGGTTGAACCATATGAAATTGCTGATTCTTAAAACATTTAGACCTACAACGATAGCAATTTCAAATGGTTTAACCTAGTTTAAACTTTTTTCATCACACATGCTTTGAAAATATTCTGTTTATTGTATTGGACTTAACTTCATCAGAGGAGCAAGGATCTTATAAATTCTTAGAGAGTCTTACATATTGTTTATAATAATTTTTGGCATATCCATCACTTACCAAAATCATTTTTTAAGCAGCTCTATTGAGGTACAATTGGCATACAAAAACTGCACATATTCAGTGTGTATAATTTGATGAGTTTGGATAAATGCATATACCTGTGATACCATCACCACAATCAAGGTAATAGACATATCCATCAACCCCGAAAGTTTCCTTATGCCTCTTCTTCTTTTGTGATAAGAACACTTAACATGAGGTCTACCTTCTTAAATTTTTTAAATGTACAATACAGTATTGTTAATAGGCACTATGTTGTACAGCAGATCTCTAGAACTTACTCATCTTGCATAACTGAAACTTTACACAGCAATTCCCCATTTCCCCCTCCTCCCAGCTCCTAGCAACCACTATTCCACTCTTTGCTTCTATGAATTTGACTATTAGATGCCTCCTATAAGTGGTATCATGAAATATTTGTCCTTCTGTGACCGGCTTATTTCGCTTAAAAACAGACTATCCATGCTGTTGCAAATGATAGGAATCCCTTCTTTTTGAAGGCTGAATAACTTTTTGTTGTATGTGTATACCACATTTTCTATACCCATTTGTCTGTCAGTGGACCTTTGGGTTGTTTACATATCTTGACTATGTAGACGATGCTGTAGTGAACATGGAGTATAGATATCTCTTTATGATTCTGACTTCAGTTCTTTTGAAGGTGTATGACTACAGGTATATGAAAAGATACTCAACAACACTAGTCATCAGGGAAGCGCAAATCAAAACCACAATGAGATACCACCTTACACCTGTTAGGATAACTACTATATTTTTAAAAGAAAAGTGTTGGTAAGGATGTGGAGGAGTTAGAACCCTCATACACTTCTTTTAAATTGAGGTATAGTTGATATACAATATTGGTTTCAAGTATACAGCACAGTGGTTCAACAGATAATCATATTATTAAATCCTTATCCCAACTAGTGCACTTACTATCTGTCAACATAGAAAAATGTTCCAGAACCCTTGGTTATGTTTTCCATGCTGTACTACCATCCCTGTGGCCAATATATTAATGACTGAGATTTTTGTGCCTTTTTATCCACCTCACTCTCCCCACCCACCCTCACAGTAACCACCAGTCATTTCTCAGTGTCTCTGGGTCTACTGCTGTTCTGTTCATTTTGTTTTGTTTTGTTTTTAGATTCCCATGCAAGTAAAATCATACGGTATTCATCTTTCTTTACCTGACTTATGTCACTTAGCATACTGTCCTCTAGGTCCATCCATGTTGTTGCAAATGGCATGATTTCTTTCTTTTTTATGGCTGAATAATATTCCATAGTGTTTATGTACAACATCTTCTTTATCCATTCATCTATTGATGGACACTTAGGTTGCTTCCATATCTTGGCTATTGTAAATAAGGTGCGTATATCTTTTCATATCAGGGATTGTTTTCTTTGGGTAAATTCCTAGAAGTGAAATTACTGGGTTGTATGATATTTCTATGTTTTGTTTTTTGAGAGACCTCCATACTTTGAACCCTCATACACTTTTGGTGGGAATGTAAAATGGTCTAGCCACTATGGAAAACAGTATGGAGATTCTCAAAAAACTAAAAACAGACGTACCATATAAACAAGCAATCTCACTTCTAGATACATATCTGGAATTAAATATTCTTGAGAGAGCATCCCAAAGAAATCCCAAACTCCAAATCCTGCTGCTATAAATACGGTGATATTGTGATCCATGCCATGTGATCCAGATGGACTAGAGTAGACTAGAATTTTTAGTTTATTTCTGGCTTAGTACCTGATTCATTTGGCCTTTTTAGGCAGTCTTTAGTTAGGCATGACTGCAAATCAGTTCCTATTGGAACATTTCATAACTTCATCCTCATATGCATGTTGGAAGCTAGTAGCTACTTTTTCCCTTGCTCAGAATGTTTTTGGAGCTCTCCTTTTTGAAACTACCTCCAGAGCCATTTTATAAGCCACCTATGGAACTGATTATTTACTTCATTCATCCAATAAATATTTATTTGAGTCATGTACAGTGTTGGGCATTGTATTGGATACAGAAACAGACGACATGGACATAGAGGGTGATCCAGAGGAGTGTGAACAGCTGCGTGCATGTGAGAAAGCACCAGGGCATGTAAATGGGGAGCAATAAGGGGCTCAGCTTCCCTAGAGAAGAGATTGTGCAAGGTGAACAAGACTGGAAAGGTGAGCTGTGGTCACATTGTGGAGTGCCTTGGAAACTAGGCCTAGGAGTTTGAAATTTGTGCTGTGAGCACTGGGAAGCCATTGAAAGATTTTGTGCTTTTAGAGTTTTAACCCGCCAGCTAATGACAGCAGCTTTAGAATTATAAATCAGCCTTGCAGTTTTTTTCCCCATCTTATTACTGACTAAAACCAGTTTTATACACCTCAGTTGCCTGTTCACTTCAATGGCCTTTGAATAACATTTGATTGCCTCCCCAAAAAGTTCACTGTCAAAGGAAAAATTTGCCTCCATTGACCAGAAATATATGCCAAAGGAGCAGAAAGCAAATCCAAACAAAAAATGTCCTAAGTATTTTGAGAAATTGCAATATTGGAACAAACATTTGCTACTGCGGAGGGTCTCTTGGAAGTCAGACTATAATTGAAGGTATGAATTCTGATATATTTGTTTTTTAAATGACTTCATATTACATGTGTATAAATAATCTTTTGAGTTGGTGTCTGCTCTGCCTTTGCTGAAGAGTAATACTGGTACAAGTAAAGAGGGATGGATTTTATAACTAAAAATAATGGGGATTCTAATAGCAATGCTAAGTTTTCCTTACATAAGGTATTAGGGATGTGGGCTATGTAACACTGACATTCTAGTTACGTAGTTACCTGCTGATTGCAGATGTCATTCACCTCTGGTCTGAGGAAGTACTTTCTTGTCTGCCTGGACATCAGGCAGGATGAGATACCTGCAGATAGAGTGACATTTGCTATTTGTATGGCAGCTATTACAGATTTATTCTTTTGGCCCAGGTGTTTGACCCCTCTGTGTTCTTGGCATTAGCCAGAGCACCCTTCTCAGTGGATCCTGGCTGTGGCACCTGATTTGGAGAATTATTCAATGTCTGAAGTGATTCAATTTAGTAAAACTGAGGTGTGGGATGAAGTTTCCATTCTACAATTAATCATTAAAAACTGGCTTTTAAGTTCTGTCAGTTAACTATTACTGTACATCTTGCCACTTCAAAAGTTAGTGGCTCAAAATAATAATTATTTATTTAATTCATTATTCCATGAGTCAGCCATTTGGTCTGGGTTCATCTTAGCGATGCAATTGTTCTTAGGTGGTTTCCCTTATTCCCAGAGGGAAGCTCTGCTTCTGAGGTTGGCTGGCTCAACTGGGACCAACTGGGGCAATGGCAGAGGACAGGAGCACTGGGCTCTACATCTCTTATCCTGCGTCAGGCCAGGCCAGGTTTATTTTCATGGTAGCTGGGCAGGTTTCTGAGACTGAGTAGAAGCAGGAAGGCCTCTTGAGGCCTAGGCTCAACTAGCACACCGTGACCCTGCTGTGTTCTCTTGCCCTAGGCAAGTCACAAAGCCAGCCCAGATTCAAGGAGTGGGAAGGAGCTTCAAAGTCACCTGGAAAGGACATAAATAAAAGGGTGGAGAATTGGGGCCATTTTTGCTATCTGTAACACAAATACAGATTACTCTTCTTAAAGGCTTCAGTTTCTCCTCTACCATTTAAAACCTCATGTGTTCTGTATGTTCAGAATTAAAGACTGATCAGAAATTAATATGAAAGTATTAAAATTGTTCACAAAGCAGGGCCTTGATGACAGTCCTTTTGTGAAGCTGGATGTTTTTGAAACTTGGATCCTCTGGATACCTGAGTGTGCCTCACATTTTAAGTCGAAGTCATTAATTCTGGATCCTTGCTACTGAGTGATGTGAAGACCATAATTAGAGGATCAAAATATAGCTGTACGGAGGCGGAGCCAAGATGGCGGTGTGAGTAGAGCAGCAGAAATCTCCCAAAACCACATATATCTATGAAAATATAACAAAGACAACCCTTCCCAGAATAAAGACCAGAGGACACAGGACAATATCCAGACCACATCCGCACCTGAGGCAACCCAGGGCCTCGCGAAGGGGGTAAGATACAAGCCCCGGCCCGGCAGGAGCCGAGCGCCCAACCCCCAACCCCCAGCAGGAGAAGAATAGGCAGAGCGGGAGGGAGACCGAGCCCAGGACTGCCGAACACCCAGCCCCAGCCATCTGGGCCAGAGTGCAGGGCCCTCGATACTAGGAAAACACGGCAGCAAGAACAGTGAGCGGGCACCGGTGGCCTGGTGCCGGAGGACACCAGAAAAGCGCGCGACCATTTTGATTTTTTTCTGTTTTGCTCTGGCGAACGCTTTTTGGAAGTCTTAAAGGGACAGGGCCCACAATACTAGGGAAACAGGGCAGCAAGACCGATGACCAAATGCCTGAGGCTGGCGCCAGAGAATAAAGAAAAACAAGCGGCCATTTTTTTTTTTAATTTAAAATTTTCTTTTTTTTTTTATTTTGTGGTCGTTGTTTTGTTTTGGCGGATGCTTTTTGGAAGTCTTAAAGGGGCACGGTGGGACACTTAATCCAGAGGTAGGGAATCTGGGGATCTCTGGGCACCCTAATCCCCTGGGCTTCAGGGAGCAGGGAGGCCCCTTACGGAGATAAATAGCCTACAGGCCGCTCCCCCTCCAACGTTACTCCACCACTTTGGAGCAGAGGCCCGAACCAGGCCACACCGACAGCAACAGCGGAGATAAACTCCATAGCAGCCCAGCAGGAAGCAGAAGACTTGTCTGCGCGCAGCTGCCCAGCACAAGCCACTAGAGGTCGCTGTTCTCCCAGGAGAGGAGGGCCACAAACCAAGAAGAAGGGAAGTTCTTCCAGCCGTCACTCGTCCCAGCTCTGCAAACTATTCCTATCACCATGAAAAGGCAAAGCTACAGGTAGACAAAGATCACAGAGACAACACCAGAGAAGGAGACAGACCTAACCAGTCTTCCTGACAAAGAATTCAAAATAAGAATCATAAACATGCTGACAGAGATGCAGAGAAATACGCAAGAGAGATGGGATGAAGTCCGGAGGGAGATCACAGATGCCAGAAAGGAGATCGCAGAAATGAAACAAACTCTGGAAGGGTTTATAAGCAGAATGGATAGGCTGCAATAGGCCATTGATGGAATTGAAACCAGAGAACAGGAACGCATAGAAGCTGACATAAAGAGAGATAAAGGGATCTCCAGGAATGAAACAACATTAAGAGAGCTGTGTGACCAATCCAAAAGGAACAATATCCATATTATAGGGGTTCCAGAAGAAGAAGAGAGAGGAAAAGAGATGGAAAGTATCTTGGAAGAAATAATTGCTGAAAACTTCCCCAAACTGGGGGAGGAAATAATCAAACAGACCACAGAAATACACAGAATCCCCAACAGAAAGGATCCAAGGAGGAAAACACCAAGACACATAATAATTAAAATGGCAAAGATCAAGGACAAGGAAAGAGTTTTAAAGGCAGCTAGAGAGAAAAAGGTCACCTATAAAGGAAAACCCACCAGGCTAACATCAGACTTCTCGACAGAAACCCTACAGGCCAGAAGAGAATGGCATGATATATTTAATACAATGAAACAGAAGGGCATTGAACCAAGGATACTGTATCCAGAACGACTATCATTCAAATATGACGGTGGGATTAAACAATTCCCAGACAAAAAAAAGCTGAGGGAATTTGCTTCCCACAAACCACCTCTACAGGACATCTTACAGGGACTGCTCTAGATGGGAGCACTCCTAGAAAGAGCACAGCACAAAACACCCAACATATGAAGAATGGAGGAGGAGAAATAAGAAGGGAGAGAAGAAAAGAATCTCCAGACAGTGTATATAGCAGCTCAATAAGCGAGCTAAGTTAGGCAGTAAGATACTAAAGAGGCTAATCTTGAACCTTTGGTAACCACAAATTTAAAGCATGCACTGGCAATAAGTACATATCTTTCAATAGTCACCCTAAATGTTAATGGTCTGAATGCACCAATCAAAAGACACAGAGTAATAGAATGGATAAAAAAGCAAGATCCATCTATATGCTGCTTACAAGAAACTCACCTCAAACCCAAAGACATGTACAGACTAAAAGTCAAGGGATGGAAAAACATTTCAAGCAAACAACAGCGAGAAGAAACCAGGGGTTGCAGTACTAATATCAGGCAAAATAGACTTCAAAACAAAGAAAGTAACAAGAGATAAAGAAGGACACTACATAATGATAAAGGGCTCATTCAAACAAGAGGATATAACCATTCTAAATATATATACACCCAACACAGGAGCACCACCATATGTGAAACAAATACTAACAGAACTAAAGGGGGAAATAGACTGCAATGCATTCATTCTAGGAGACTTCAACACACCACTCACCTGAAAGGATAGATCCACTGGGCAGAAAATAAGTAAGGACACAGAAGCACTGAACAACACAGTAGAGCAGATGGACCTAATAGACATCTATAGAACTCTACATCCAAAAGCAACAGGATATACATTCTTCTCAAGTGCACATGGAACATTCTCCAGAATAGACCACATACTAGGCCACAAAAAGAGCCTCAGAAAATTCCAAAAGATTGAAATCCTACCAATCAACTTTTCAGACGACAAAGGCATAAAACTAGAAATAAACTGTACAAAGAAAGCAAAGAGGCTCACAAACACATGGAGGCTTAACAACACGCTCCTAAATAATCAATGGATCAATGACCAAATCAAAATGGAGATCCAGCAATATATGGAAACAAATGACAACAACAACACTAGGCCCCAACTTCTGTGGGACACAGCAAAAGCAGTCTTAAGAGGAAAGTATATAGCAATCCAAGCATATTTAAAAAAGGAAGAGCAATCCCAAATGAATGGTCTAATGTCACAATTATCGAAATTGGAAAAAGAAGAACAGATGAGGCCTAAGGTCAGCAGAAGGAGGGACATAATAAAGATCAGAGAAGAAATAAATAAAATTGAGAAGAACAAAACAATAGCAAAAATCAATGAAACCAAGAGCTGGTTCTTCGAGAAAATAAACAAAATAGATAAGCCTCTAGCCAGACTTATTAAGAAGAAAAGAGAGTCAACACAAATCAACAGTATCAGAAACGAGAAAGGAAAAATCACGACGGACCCCACGGAAATGCAAAGAATTATTGGAGAATACTATGAAAACCTATATGCTAACAAGCTGGGAAACCTAGGAGAAATGGACAACTTCCTAGAAAAATATAACCTTCCAAGATTGACCCAGGAAGAAACAGAAAATCTAAACAGACCAATTACCAGCAACGAAATTGAAGAGGTAATCAAAAAACTACCAAAGAACAAAACCCCCAGGCCAGATGGATTTACCTCGGAATTTTATCAGACATACAGGGAAGACATAATACCCATTCTCCTTAAAGTTTTCCAAAAAATAGAGGAGGAGGGGATACTCCCAAACTCATTCTATGAAGCTAACATCACCCTAATACCAAAACCAGGCAAAGACCCCACCAAAAAAGAAAACTACAGACCAATATCCCTGATGAACGTAGATGCAAAAATACTCAACAAAATATTAGCAAACCGAATTCAAAAATACATCAAAAGGATCATACACCATGACCAAGTGGGATTCATCCCAGGGATGCAAGGATGGTACAACATGCGAACGTCCATCAACATCATCCACCACATCAACAAAAAGAAAGACAAAAACCACATGATCATTTCCATAGATGCTGAAAAAGCATTTCACAAAGTTCAACATCCATTCATGATAAAAACTCTCAGCAAAATGGGAATAGAGGGCAAGTACCTCAACATAATAAAGGCCATCTATGATAAACCCACAGCCAACATTATACTGACCAGCGAGAAGCTGAAAGCATTTCCTCTGAGATCGGGAACTAGACAGGGATGCCCACTCTCCCCACTGTTATTTAACATAGTACTGGAGGTCCTAGCCACGGCAATTAGACAAAACAAAAAAATACAAGAAATCCAGATAGGTAAAGAAGAAGTTAAACTGTCACTATTTGCAGATGACATGATACTGTACATAAAAAACCCTAAAGACTCCACCCCAAAACTACTAGAACTGGTATCGGAATACATCAAAGTTGCAGGATACAAAATCAACACACAGAAATCTGTGGCTTTCCTATACACTAACAATGAACCAACAGAAAGAGAAATCAGGAAAACAACTCCATTCACAATTGCATCAAAAAAACACAAAATATCTAGGAATAAACCTAACCAAAGAAGTGAAAGACTTATACTCTGAAAACTACAAGTCACTCTTAAGAGAAATTAAAGGGGACACTAACAGATGGAAACTCATCCCATGCTCATGGCTAGGAAGAATTAATATCGTCAAAATGGCCATCCTGCCCAAAGCAATATACAGATTTGATGCAATCCCTATGAAACTACCAGCAACATTCTTCAATGAACTGGACCAAATAATTCAAAAATTCATATGGAAACACCAAAGACCCCGAATAGCCAAAGCAATCCTGAGAAAGAAGAATTAAGTAGGGGGGATCTCACTCCCCAACTTCAAGCTCTACTATAAAGCCATAGTAATCAAGACAATTTGGTACTGGCACAAGAGCAGAGCCACAGACCAATGGAACAGACTAGAGAATCCAGATATTAACCCAGACATATATGGTCAATTAATATTTGGTAAAGGAGCCATGGACATACAATGGCGAAATGACAGTCACTTCAACAGGTGGTGCTGGCAAAACTGGACAGCTAGATGTAGGAGAATGAAACTGGACCACTGTCTAACCCCATATACAAAAGTAAACTCAAAATGGATCAAAGACCTGAATGTAAGTCATGAAACCATTAAACTCTTGGAAGAAAACATAGGCAAAAACCTCTTAGACATAAACATGAGTGACCTCTTCTTGAACATATCTCCCCGGGCAAGGAAAACAACAGCAAAAATGAACAAGTGGGACTATATTAAGCTGAAAAGCTTCTGTACAGCAAAAGACACCATCAATAGAACAAAAAGGAACCCTACAGTATGGGAGAATATATTTGAAAATGACACATCCGATAAAGGCTTGACATCCAGAATATATAAAGAGCTCACACACCTCAACAAACAAAAGACAAATACCCAATTAAAAAATGGGCAGAGGAACTGAACAGACGGTTCTCCAAAAAAGAAATTCAGATGGCCAACAGACACATGAAAAGATGCTCCACACTGCTAATTATCAGAGAAATGCAAATTAAAATTACAATGAGGTATCACCTCACACCAGTAAGGATGGCTGCCATCCAAAAGACAGAGAACAACAAATGTTGGCGAGGCTGTGGAGAAAGCGGAACCCTCCTACCCTGCTGGTGGGAATGTAAGTTAGTTCAACCATTGTGGAAAGCAGTATGGAGGTACATCAAAATGCTCAAAACAGACCTACCATTTGACCCAGGAATTGCACTCCTAGGAATTTACCCTAAGAATGCAGCAATCAAGTATGAGAAAGATCAGTGCACCCCTATGTTTATCGCAGCACTATTTACAATAGCCAAGAATTGGAAGCAACCTAAATGTCCATCGATAGATGAATGGATAAAGAAGATGTGGTACATATACACAATGGAATACTACTCAGCCATAAGAAAAGGTCAAATCCAACCATTTGCAGCAACATGGATGGAGCTTGAGGGTATTATGCTCAGTGAAACAAGCCAAGCGGAGAAATAGAACTACCAAATGATTTCACTTATCTGTGGAATATAAGAACAAAGGAAAAACTGAAGAAACAAAACAGCAGCAGAATCACAGAACTCAAGAATGGACTAACAGGTACCAAAGGGAAAGGGACTGGGGAGGATGGGTGGGTAGGGAGGGATAAGGGGGCGTAGAAGTAGGGGGGTATTAAGATTAGCATGCATGGGGGGGTAGGAGAAAGGGGAGTGCTGTACAACACAGAGAAGGCAAGTAGTGATTGTACAACATTTTGCTAGGCTGATGGACAGTGACTGTAAAGGGGTTTATAAGGGGGACCTGGTATAGGGGAGAGCCTAGTAAACATAATATTCGTCATGTAAGTGCAGATTAATGTTACCAAAAAAAACCAAAAAGGGCAGTTCCTGTGTGGTGACCTCCAATGAGTTCTACACAAGGGTATAAAGGGCATATAAAAGTGTAGGCAAAGGGTCTGTTTGTGTTTATACATAGGATCAAAGCCTAATTGGGCTACCCTGAAAATGAACTAAGGTACGATATGAAAAAGAACTTCCAACATCAGCACTCTCTGGAAGACTCATTCCGGAAGATGATCATCAAAAAACCCCAACAAAGATCCACGCACTGCTACAGCTGTAGATGCACTCATCCCACCATTTCCTTTACTTGCCATGGGAATGAGCTAGGAGATATCTAAGCTGGCCTGTCCATACAGTAAAACAACAAATTTGACTGGATCTATACTGTTGGAACTCAATCAAGAATTAGGAGAAGTGCAAATTGTAGCGCTCCAAAATCTTACAACTACAGACTATTTACTGTTAAAAGAACATAAGGGATGTGAACATTCCCCAGGAATGGGTTGTTTTAATTTGTCTGATTTCTCTCAGACTGTTTAAGTTCAGTTGGACAATATCCACCATATCATAGATAAGTTTTCACAAATGCCTAAGGTGCCTAACTGGTTTTCTTGGTTTCACTGGAGATGGCTGGTAATTACAGGTATGCTTTGGTTATGTAACTATACTCCTATTATGTTAATGTGTGTGCACAATTTAAGTAGTAGCTTAAAACCTATACATGCTGAAGTTACTCTACAAGAAGATATGTCAAAGAAATAATCAATCTTCCCATGTTTTCTTCCGCCTGCTACTTCTATAGCTTTTCTTCTTCCTTCCTAATTACAACCCTTAAATAGAATTCGTGCCTCATATCAAATTTACCGAGTATCATAATTCTTCCAAGTGGTAAAGATACCTCAAGACAAATGCTGGGCATAGAAGCAACAGGGCATAAATATGCAAAGAAATAAAAAGCCAACCATTTCAAACAATAAGGCTTCTCTCTCACTTACCAACTTTACATTTCCCTGTATGGCCCCGGAAGATGACTGGTTAGCCAGAGACGGGTAAGATTCCTCAAGGGAGGAACAACCTAAGACAGGCATAGTCGCAGGGGGGGTCATCAGGTGAGAAATTGGGGATCAACAGAGGTGAGGCTTAGAACCTCACCCCCCTGTCCTGAGAGAAATCTTCTGCATACGTGGATGTTTTATTGCCCTTGTCTAGCTTGGATTAACACATAGTCTACAGGCACACCCTTGATCATCTACATTTGCTCTCTTACAACACTAAACTATGTTTTCTACCTTCATCTTGTATCTACCTACCACTTCAGCATTTTATTAAAAATAATAATAATAAAGAGAGAAATGTGGTATCCACATATAAATCAAGTATAAAAATCAAATGAGTATTCATATTTGAACTGACTGTTTATAGTTCATAATGCATGAGCAAGACCGAAGGTTTCTGTGATGGCTGCTCTTGTACTGTTCACCATGTAAGAACTTATTCACTATGTAAGAATTTGTTCTCCATGTAAGAACTTGTTTGTTATGCCTCAGAAGATTGGAGACTGATGAAAATTAGGCTTGGGGTGGATTAATGATTGTGCATTGAGCATTGAGTCCCCTATACAGAATTTTATTGTTGTTAACAACCATTTGATCAATAAATATGAGAGATGCCCTCACACACACAAAAAAAAGTATACACTTCCAATGGTAAAACAATAAGTAACCGGGATGGAATGAATATAGTCAACGTATTGTAACAGCTTGGTATGGTGATAGCTGGTACCTAGAATTGTCATGTATATTAATGTTGAATCACTATGTTGTACACCTGAAACTAATGTAATGTAATACTGTGTGTCAACTACCCTTCAATAAAAAAATAATTATCTACAAAAAAATATATATAGCTGTAGATTCTTTGACACTACTCTCATCAGGAGGCAGGGCCAATGTCTCCTTCCAGTTAAATCTGGGTGGGCTTGTGACTGCATCAACTAATACAACAGATATGTGTCTTGCCAGGCTATGTCATGAAAGGCAGTGGAGCTTCTGCTTTGTTCAAACATTCATGCTCAGACCCCTGAGCAACCATATAAGGCTGCCTGCCCTGAGCCTGCCTGTGCTAGAGAGAGGCTTCATGTAGGTGCTCTGGAATGGTCTCTGCTAAGTCCAGTCATCCCTGTCAGAGGCACTAGATGATTGACTTTATTTATGGACACTGAAATAAGAATTTTAAATAATTCTTACATGTCACAAAATACTATTCCTCTTTTGATTTTTTTTCAACTGTTTAAGAATACATAAGCCATTCTTATCTCACAGGATCTACCAAAAACAAGCAGTGAGCTAGATTTGGCCTAGGGACCAGAGTTTCATGATCCCCAATCTAAGATTATGTAGTATTTCTAAAACTTTAAACTAAGGGCTTCTGGTCAAGATTGATGTGATTTCATACTTTAAACTCATATCTCCATTCTAAACAAAGTGATAATACATAAAATAAAAAGTTATAAAGACATATCTGTGATTACAAAAAAGTAAATCTCTGGACCAAAAACAGATAAAAAAATACGTGGAGATTGTTAACCATGGGCCACTAGTTACTGATGTTCTAGACTCTACATCCAGAAAAGGTAGAGATGGCTGGGAATTTTATTTCAGTAGATAATGGGGATTAAAACATTCACAGAATGGAGGAAATAATCCCTGACTGTGAAGTCAAAGATTGCCCATGAACAGAGAGAAAAAGGTATTACTTCTAGAGGGGCAGGAAGGAGAGCACGGAGAGACTCCCTGCGAGAGACAAATGTATTATTGGCTTATGTCTGAATCCGTACATTTTTCTCTGCTGGTAGGATGAGACTGAGAATCCTGGGAGGAAGCAACTCTCAATGGAGAGCATGAATGAAGAAAGAAAGAAATGAGCTTTCTGAAAGATTAGCCTGCAAACTAGAATTTCAAAGTTAGGACAGTTGTCCAAATTAGCAACCAGCAAATAAATTCACTCCAATGAGAATCATTGTAGAATCACCTTAAAGTTTAAGATTTTCAAAAACATAAAGAAAGAATAACCCATTAAAAATGTTTTTTGTTTTTTGTTTTTGTAGATAATTATTTTTTATTGAAGGGTAGTTGACACACAGTATTACATTAGTTTCAGGTGTAGAACACAGTGATTCAACATTTATATACATGGTAATTCTAGGTACCAGCTATCACCATACCAAGCTGTTACAATATTTTCACTATATTCCTTACGCTATACATTACATCCCGGTTACTTAATTATTTTACACTTGGATGTGTGCACTTTTTTTTTTCTGAGGGCATCTCTCATCTTTATGGATCAAATGGTTATTAACAATGATAAAATTCTGTATAGGGGAGTCAATGCTCAATGTACAATCATTAATCCACCCCAAGCCTAATTTTCGTCAGTCTCCAATCTTCTGAAGCATAACGAACAAGTTCTTACATGGAGAACAAATTCTTACATAGTGAATAAGTTACATGGTGAACAGTACAAGGGCAGTCATCACAGAAACTTTCGGTTTTGCTCATGCATTATGAACTATAAACAGTCAGTTCAAATATGAATACTCATT
Organism: Manis pentadactyla; assembly: GCF_030020395.1. Classification (NCBI taxonomy): domain Eukaryota; kingdom Metazoa; phylum Chordata; class Mammalia; order Pholidota; family Manidae; genus Manis; species Manis pentadactyla. Next base: position 41,347,856 of record NC_080038.1, read on the forward strand.
TGATTTTTATACTTGATTTATATGTGGATACCACATTTCTCTCTTTATTATTATTATTTTTAATAAAATTCTGAAGTGGTAGGTAGATTCAAGATAAAGGTAGAAAACATAGCTTAGTGTTGTAAGAGAGCAAATGTAGATGATCAGGTGTGTGCCTGTAGACTATGTGTTAATCCAAGCTAGACAAGGGCAATAAAACATCCACGTATGCAGAAGATTTCTCTCAGAACAGGGGGGGTGAGGTTCTAAGCCCCACCTCTGTTGATCCCCAATTTCTCACCTGATGGCCCCCCTGTGACTGTGCCTGTCTTAGGTTGTTCCTCCCTTGAGGAATCCTACCTGTCTCTGGCTAACCAGTCATCTTCCGGGGCCATACAGGGAAATCTAAAGTTGATAAGTGAGAGAGAAGCCTTATTGTTTGAAATGGTTAGCTTTTTACTTCTTTGCATACTTATGCCCTGTGGCTTCTATGCCCAGCATTTGTCTTGAGGTATCTTTACCACTTGGAAGAATTATGATACTCGGTAAATTTGATATGAGGCACGAATTCTATTTAAGGGTTGTAATTAGGAAGGAAGAAGAAAAGCTATAGAAGTAGCAGGCGGAAGAAAACATGGGAAGATTGATTATTTCTTTGACATATCTTCTTGTAGAGTAACTTCAGCATGTATAGGTTTTAAGCTACTACTTAAATTGTGCACACACATTAACATAATAGGAGTATAGTTACATAACCAAAGCATACCTGTAATTACCAGCCATCTCCAGTGAAACCAAGAAAACCAGTTAGGCACCTAAGGCATTTGTGAAAACTTATCTATGATATGGTGCATATTGTCCAACTGAACTTGAACAGTCTGAGAGAAATCAGACAAATTAAAACGACCCATTCCTGCGGAATGTTCACATCCCATATGTTCTTCTAACGGTAAATAGTCTGTAGTTGTAAGATTTTGGAGCGCTACAATTTGCACTTCTCCTAATTCTTGATTGAGTTCCAACAGTATAGATCCAGTCAAATTTGTTGTTTTACTGTATGGACAGGCCAGCTTAGATATCTCCTAGCTCATTCCCATGGCAAGTAAAGGAAATGGTGGGATGAGTGCATCTACAGCTGTAGCAGTGCGTGGATCTTTGTTGGGGTTTTTTGATGATCATCTTCTGGCATGAGTCTTCCAGAGAGTGCTGATGTTGGAAGTTCTTTTTCATATCGTATCTTAGTTCATTTTCAGGATAACCAAATTAGGCTTTGATCCTCTTTATAAACACAAACAGACCCTTTGCCTACACTTTTATATGCCCTTTATACCCTTGTGTAGAACTCATTGGAGGTCACCACACAGGAACTGCCTTTTTTTTTTTTTTGGTATCATTAATCTACACTTACATGACGAATATTATGTTTACTAGGCTCTCCCCTATGCCAGGTCCCCCCTATAAACCCCTTTACAGTCACTGTCCATCAGCATAGCAAAATGTTGTAGAATCACTATTTGCCTTCTCTGTGTTGTACAGCCCTCCCCTTTCTCCCACCCCCCCCATGCATGCTAATCTTAATATCCCCCTTCTTCTTCCCCCCACTTATCCCTCCCTACCCACCCATCCTCCCCAGTCCCCTTCCCTTTGGTACCTGTTAGTCCATTCTTGAGTTCTGTGATTCTGCTGCTGTTTTGTTCCTTCAGGTTTTTCTTTGTTCTTATACTCCACAGATGAGTGAAATCATTTGGTATTTCTCTTTCTCCACTTGGCTTGTTTCACTGAGCATAATACCCTCCAGCTCCATCCATGTTGCTGCAAATTGTAGGATTTGCCCTTTTCTTATGGCTGAGTAGTATTCCATTGTGTATATGTACCACATCTTCTTTATCCATTCATCTATCGATGGACATTTAGGTTGCTTCCAATTCTTGGCTATTGTAAATAGTGCTGCGATAAACATAGGCGTGCATTGGTCTTTCTCAAACTTGATTGCTGCATTCTTAGGGTAAATTCCTAGGAGTGCAATTCCTGGGTCAAATGATAAGTCTGTTTTGAGCATTTTGATGTACATCCATACTGCTTTCCACAATGGTTGAACTAATTTACATTCCCACCAGCAGTGTAGGAGGGTTCCCCTTTCTCCACAGCCTTTCCAACATTTGTTGTTGTTTGTCTTTTGGATGGCCGCCATTCTTACTGGTGTGAGGTGATACCTCACTGTAGTTTTAATTTGCATTTCTCTGATAATTAGCGATGTGGAGCATCTTTTCATGTGTCTGCTGATCTGTATTTCTTTTTCGGAGAACTGTCTGTTCAGTTCCTCTGCCCATTTTTTAATTGGGTTATTTGATTTTGTTGGTTGAGGCGTGTGAGCTCTTTATATCTTTTGGACATCAAGCCTTTATCGGATGTATCATTTTCAAATATATTCTCCCATACTGGAGGGTTCCTTTTTGTTCTATTGGTGGTGTCTTTTGCTGTACAGAAGCTTTTCAGCTTAATATAGTCCCACTTGTTCATTTTTGCTGTTGTTTTCCTTGCCCGGGGAGATATGTTCAAGAAGAGGTCACTCATGTTTATGTCTAAGAGGTTTTTGCCTATGTTTTCTTCCAAGAGTTTAATGGTTTCGTGACTTAAATTCAAGTATTTGATCCATTTGGAGTTTACTTTTGTATATGGGGTTAGACAGTGGTCCAGTTTCATTCTCCTACATGTAGCTGTCCAGTTTTGCCAGCACCATCTGTTGAAGTGACTGTCATTTCGCCATTGTATGTCCATGGCTCCTTTACCAAATATTAATTGACCATATATGTCTGGGTTAATATCTGGATTCTCTAGTCTGTTCCATTGGTCTGTGGCTCTGTTCTTGTGCCAGTACCAAATTGTCTTGATTACTATGGCTTTATAGTAGAGCTTGAAGTTGGGGAGTGAGATCCCCCCTACTTAATTCTTCTTTCTCAGGATTGCTTTGGCTATTCGGGGTCTTTGTTGTTTCCATATGAATTTTTGAATTATTTGTTCCAGTTCATTGAAGAATGTTGCTGGTAGTTTCATAGGGATTGCATCAAATCTGTATATTGCTTTGGGCAGGATGGCCATTTTGACGATATTAATTCTTCCTAGCCACGAGCATGGGATGAGTTTCCATCTGTTAGTGTCCCCTTTAATTTCTCTTAAGAGTGACTTGTAGTTTTCAGAGTATAAGTCTTTCACTTCTTTGGTTAGGTTTATTCCTAGATATTTTGTGTTTTTTTGATGCAATTGTGAATGGAGTTGTTTTCCTGATTTCTCTTTCTGTTGGTTCATTGTTAGTGTATAGGAAAGCCACAGATTTCTGTGTGTTGATTTTGTATCCTGCAACTTTGATGTATTCCAATACCAGTTCTAGTAGTTTTGGGGTGGAGTCTTTAGGGTTTTTTATGTACAGTATCATGTCATCTGCAAATAGTGACAGTTTAACTTCTTCTTTACCTATCTGCATTCCTTGTATTTTTTTGTTTTGTCTGATTGCCATGGCTAGGACCTCCAGTACTATGTTAAATAACAGTGGGGAGAGTGGGCATCCCTGTCTAGTTCCCGATCTCAGAGGAAATGCTTTCAGCTTCTCGCTGTTCAATATAATGTTGGCTGTGGGTTTATCATAGATGGCCTTTATTATGTTGAGGTACTTGCCCTCTATTCCCATTTTGCTGAGAGTTTTTATTATGAATGGATGTTGAACTTTGTCAAATGCTTTTTCCGCATCTATGGAGATGATCATGTGGTTTTTGTCTTTCTTTTTGTTGATGTGGTGGATGATGTTGATGGACGTTCGAATGTTATACCATCCTTGCATCCCTGGGATGAATCCCACTTGGTCATGGTGTATGATCCTTTTGATGTATTTTTGAATTCGGTTTGCTAATATTTTGTTGAGTATTTTTGCATCTACGTTCCTCAGAGATATTCGTCTGTAGTTTTCTTTTTTGGTGGGGTCTTTGCCTCGTTTTGGTATTAGGGTGATGTTAGCTTCATAGAATGAGTTTGGGAGTATCCCCTCCTCCTCTATTTTTTGGAGAACTTTAAGGAGAATGGGTATTACATCTTCCTTGTGTGTCTGATAAAATTCCGAGGTAAATCTATCTGGCCCGGGGTTTTTTTTCTGTGGTAGTTTTTTGATTACTGCTTCAATTTCGTTGCTGGTAATCAGTCTGTTTAGATTTTCTGTTTCTTCCTGGGTCAATCTTGGAAGGTTGTATTTTTCTAGGATATTGTCCATTTCTCCTAGGTTTCCCAGCTTGTTAGCATATAGGTTTTCATAGTATTCTCTAATAATTCTTTGTATTTCTGTGGGGTCCGTCGTGATTTTTCCTTTCTTGTTTCTGATACTGTTGATTTGTGTTGACTCTTTTCTTTTTAGTAAGTCTGACTAGAGGCTTATCTGTTTTGTTTATTTTCTCGAAGATCCAGCTCTTGTTTCATTGATTTTTGCTATTGTTTTATTCTTCTCAATTTTATTTATTTCTTCTCTGATCTTCATTATGTCCCTCCTTCTGCTGACCTTTGGCCTCATTTGTTCTTCTTTTTCCAATTTCGATAATTGTGCCATTAGATCATTCATTTGGGATTGTTCTTCCTTTTTTGCATATGCTTGGATTGCTATATACTTTCCTCTTAAGACTGCTTTTGCTGTGTCCCACAGAAGTTGGGGCCTAGTGTTGTTGTTGTCATTTGTTTCCATATATTGCTGGATCTCCATTTTGATTTGGTCATTGATCCATTGATTATTTAGGAGCGTGTTGTTAAGCCTCCATGTGTTTGTGAGCCTCTTTGCTTTCTTTGTACAGTTTATTTCTAGTTTTATGCCTTTTTGGTCTGAAAAGTTGGTTGGTAGAATTTCAGTATTTTGGATTTTACTGAGGCTCTTTTTGTTGGCTAGTATGTGGTCTATTCTGGTTAATGTTCCATGTGCACTTGAGAAGAATGTGTATCCTGTTGCTTTTGGATGTATAGTTCTATAGATGTCTATTAGATCCATCTTCTCTTCTGTGTTGTTCAGTGCTTCCTTGTCCTTATTTATTTTCTGCCCAGTGGATCTATCCTTTGGGGTGAGTGGTGTGTTGAAGTCTCCTAGAATTAATGCATTGCAGTCTATTTCCCCCTTTAGTTCTGTTAGTATTTGTTTCACATATGCTGGTGCTCCTGTGTTGGGTGCATATATATTTAGAATGGTTATATCCTCTTGTTGGACTGAGCCCTTTATCATTATGTAGTGTCCTTCTTTATCTCTTGTTACTTTCTTTGTTTTGAAGTCTATTTTGTCTTATATTAGTACTGCAACCCCTGCTTTCTTCTCGCTGTTGTTTGCCTGAAATATGTTTTTCCATCCCTTGACTTTTAGTCTGTACATGTCTTTGGGTTTGAGGTGAGTTTCTTGTAAGCAGCATATAGATGGGTCTTGCTTTTTTATTCATTCTGTTACTCTGTGTCTTTTAATTGGTGCATTCAGCCCATTAACATTTCGAGTGACTATTGGAAGATATGTACTTATTGCCATTGCAAGCTTTAAATTCGTGGTTACCAAAGGTTCAAGGTTAGCCTCTATAGTATCTTACTGCCTAACTTAGCTCGCTTATTGAGCTGCTACGTACACTGTCTGGAGATTCTTTTCTTCTCTCCCTTCTTATTTCTCCTCCTCCATTCTCCATATGTTGGGTGTTTTGTGCTGTGCTCTTTCTAGGAGTGCTCCCATCTAGAGCAGTCCCCTGTAAGATGTCCTGTAGAGGTGGTTTGTGGGAAGCAAATTCCCTCAGCTTTTGTTTGTCTGGGAATTGTTTAATCCCACCAGGGATAGTCGTTCTGGATACAGTATCCTTGGTTCAATGCCCTTCTGTTTCATTGTATTAAATATATCATGCCATTCTCTTCTGGCCTGTAGGGTTTCTGTCGAGAAGTCTGATGTTAGCCTGGTGGGTTTTCCTTTATAGGTGACCTTTTTCTCTCTAGCTGCCTTTAAAACTCTTTCCTTGTCCTTGATCTTTGCCATTTTAATTATTATGTGTCTTGGTGTTTTCCTCCTTGGATCCTTTCTGTTGGGGATTCTGTGTATTTCTGTGGTCTGTTTGATTATTTCCTCCCCCAGTTTGGGGAAGTTTTCAGCAATTATTTCTTCCAAGATACTTTCCATCTCTTTTCCTCTCTCTTCTTCTTCTGGAACCCCTATAATATGGATATTGTTCCTTTTGGAGTGGTCACACAGCTCTCTTAATGTTGTTTCATTCCTGGTGATCCTTTTATCTCTCTCTATGTCCGCTTCTATGCGTTCCTGTTCTCTCGTTTCAATTCCATCAATGGCCTATTGCAGCCTATCCATTCTGCTTATAAACCCTTCCAGAGTTTGTTTCATTTCTGCGATCTCCTTTCTGGCATCTGTGATCTCCCTCCGGACTTCATCCCATCTCTCTTGCGTATTTCTCTGCATCTCTGTCAGCATGTTTATGATTCTTATTTTGAATTCTTTGTCAGGAAGACTGGTTAGGTCTGTCTCCTTCTCTGGTGTTGTCTCTGTGATCTTTGTCTACCTGTAGCTTTGCCTTTTCATGGTGATAGGAATAGTTTGCAGAGCTGGGACGAGTGACGGCTGGAAGAACTTCCCTTCTTCTTGGTTTGTGGCCCTTCTCTCCTGGGAGAACAGCGACCTCTAGTGGCTTGTGCTGGGCAGCTGCGCGCAGACAGGGCTTCTGCTTCCTGCCCGGCTGCTATGGAGTTTATCTCCGCTGTTGCTGTGGGCGTGGCCTGGCTCGGGCGGCTGCTCCAAAGTGGTGGAGTTGCCTTGGATGGGGAGTGGCCAGGAGGTATTTATCTCCATAAGTGGCCTCCGTGCTCCCTGCAGCCCAGGGGATTAGGGTGCCCAGAGATCCCCGAATTCCCTACCTCTGGATTAAGTGTCCCACCCTGCCCCTTTAAGACTTCCAAAAAGCACCCGCCAAAATAAAACAACCACCACAAAAAAAAAAATTTTTTCTTTTAATTAAAAAAATAAGAAATGGCCGCTTGTTTTTCTTTATTCTCCGGCGCCAGCCTCAGGCATCTGCTCACCGGTCTTGCTACCCTGTTTCCCTAGTATTGGGGTCCCTATCCCTTTAAGACTTCCAAAAAGCGCTCGCCAAAACTTAACAGAAAAAAATTAAAAAGTTGGTCGCTCACTTTTCTTTTGTTCTGCGGCGCCAGCCTCCGATACCCGCTCGCCGGTCTTGCTGCCCTGTTTCCCTAGTATTGGGTTCCCTGTCCCTTTAAGACTGCCAAAAAGCGCTCGCCCAAACAAAACAGAAAAAGAAAAAAAAATATATGGCCCCTCGCTTTTCTTATGTCCTCCGGTACCCTCTCACCGTTTTTGCTGCCCTGTTTCCCTAGTATCCAGGGCCCTACGCACGCACTGTGTCTGCGCTCTGGTGCGGGTGGCTGTGGCTGGGTGCTCAGCAGTCCTGGGCTCCGTCTCCCACCCACTCTGTCTATTCTCCCGCTGGGAGCTGGGGGGAGGGGCACTCGGGTCCCACCCGGCCGGGGCTTGTATCTTACCCCCTTTACAAGGCACTGGGTTCTCGCAGGTGTGGATGTGGTCTGGATGTTGTCCTGTGTCCTCTGGTCTTTATTCTAGGAAGAGTTGTCTTTGTTATATTTTCATAGATATATGTGGTTTTGGGAGGAGATTTCCACTGCTCTACTCACGCTGCCATCTTGGCTCGAATACAAATGTTTTTTAAATCTAGCCTGTACCTCGTAAGAACTCATATTCTAGTTGAAATTTTTTAATATATATATATATCAGTGGTTACAAATTACTTTTAAAGTAGTGATGGTGCTATGCACAGGCCACTCTGAAAGCATACTACTGTTGGGATTGTCAATGTGTGGGTGAGTCAGACAAGGGAGACTTTCTAAAAGTGATGACATATTTGCAAAGCCTTATAAGGATGATTTTAATGAGTTTTCAAAGTGAGGAAGTGAGAAGAGGGCTTTCCAGGCAGAAGGGATGGTATTATTATATAAAGCATAGGGGTGAGAAGCAGCATGAGAGTAGGAACTATAGAGGCCCGCATTGTTAGAGCATAAAAGTGGACAGAGTGTGGTAAGGAAGTAGGTGCAGCTCAATTGTGGACGACCTTGTTAGCCTTGATGAGGACTTTAATAAAGAACTAGGAGCAAAGGGAAGCCCTTGAAGTCTCTCAGCAATGAAGGGGCATAGTCTAGTTTGTGTTTCAGACAAGTCTCTGGAAGTTGGATGGAGAGTGAATTTGAGGGCAAAAAAATCAGGAGTCCTAAGACCGGTTATGAAGCTGCTATTGCAGTCTCAGTTTTAGGAGTTGGCAAGGTCCCAAACTAGGAAAATGAAGGCAAAAAATGGGATAGGAATATTGATTTAGAAGATATTTACAGAGGTTAACTTGGCAGGATTTGATGACTGATTAGATGTTCTACAGTGAGAGAAAGGAAGGAATTAGGAGATTTTTCTAGATTTTGTGACTGCATAAAGGAGGGTGCCAACTGAGACCACTAAAAGGGAGGAAAAGCCACTGGAGAAGATAGAGGCCTTAGTGATGATCATCTTCCAGGTTGATGTGTCTGATTAGCAGGGGGGTTTGGATTTTTTTTCTTTCCTTCTTCCTCCCTCCCTCTTGCTTGCTTGCTTGCTTCCTTCCTTCTTTCCTTTCCTATATTTTTTCCTTTCCTTGGAGCCATGAGCATGTGCATAGTGTAGTTGGGCACTTCAGGGAAACACTATCGTAAGATGGTTAGAGGAGGATAAGGATATTTAGGAAGCAACACAGAGAACCTGGAAAAAAGCCTTTGGAAACCAAGGCAGTTGTTTCAAGAAGGCTGGTGGGAGGGAGTGGTCAGCATATCAAATGCAGCATACAGATACTTAGACAATGAGGGTTGGAAACTATGCAGAGACTGGTGAGTTTTTCCCGAACTCTGATGTGGTAGAAGCCAGTTGATTTACTAAGAGTAAGGAAGAAAAGACAGACTAGACTACTGTTTGAGGCGTTTGCAAGAGAAAGGAAAGAAAGAAATTAGGTATTAAATAGAGAAAAATGATGTAGGATCAAGAGATAGTTTGGGGATAAAAGTAGGAAGAGATTTGAACCTGTTAACAGTAATAAATCTAGTATAAAGGCAGAATTAGGTTAAAAGGCAAATATTTTTCTGTTCATAGAAAATAATTTCTTTGTTTAGAGTTGTCTAAAAATTGGAGTGGATTGCCTTGTTAGATAGTGAGCTCCCTGTCACTGGGGTGGTCAAGTAGAGGTTAGATGTTTTCTGGTCAGCTGTGTAGAAAGATACATTGGTGAGTGGTTCTGGGTGTTTTAGCCTCTGTTCAGTTCTCAGTAGTTTTCCAAAGTTGTTTTAAGCATTACAAACTAGTGACTTACTCTGTGGACCTGTCTTGCCTGGCAGCTCTCCATAGATTAATCAAATCAATGGGCCAAGTTAATTTACAAGCCTTTGATCTTGAAGGATGAAATTAAACTCCATATTTTCAAGTAAGAAAATATTGAGGCTTAGTGTCCAAAAAAGTTTCATCAATATGACAGTCAACCATAGTCTGGGCTCACAGGTATTTTTGACAAGGTGGTCACTTTCCATACCCAGCAACGAGTCTTTATTTCAAAACTTTTTAGTTTTTATCTGTCCATCATTTTTGTAAAACACTGTAACTTGGAATAATTAAAATAGCACTGAGATGATAGGAGAAGTGAATAGAGAAGACAAATCTGTTTCCTTTTCTCTATGATTCATATTCTTATATGGATGCTTTTAGTTTACATAGAAGTTTGGTTTTCTAGGGCCAAGAGATCATTAGTTTCCACTTATGCTCTCTAGTCCTCACCTTAGATCTTTTAGTGATCCCTTCAGTTAGCATTTAAAACAATTCAGGGGCAACCTTTTGCTGTTTTGTTTCAAATGACTACTTACCTGTGTCCAAATCTGGCTTCCTGGGGTATTGAAGCATGAATGGAATAAATGACTGAACACAACTAATTCTCAGAAGGCTCATTTTAGTCATTACTTTCCAGCTTTCTCACCCGTTTCTTTCACAGAACTAACAAGTAGTATAATTAATTAGTTTTATTCCTTTTCAAATTACATATTTTAATTTATCTCTCTTAACCTCTTGAATATGCTAAGTAGTAAAATAACTAAAATCCAGACTGGGAAACTAGAAAATGCAAATACTGATAAAACAGTTCCCCACACCTGAAGAAAAACCAGGAGCACCAGTTGTGGTGAGTTTTTTTTTTTTTAAGGAAAAATATATACATCCTTGTTACCAACTGACTTTCCTTCTTATGGCCTATAGCTAGCAGTTCAGCCTCCCAGTTACCCCAAGGCTTGTAAGTTTTATCCATTTCTTAGCCCTTTTGTTTCCTCATTCTAGGAGAGTGCAGTAAATAAAAATCTCACAAGTCTACAGGTTGATTGTTTTCCATTCTCAATTTAACACTTCCCTGATATGTTAGGAACATGAATAAAATATCCTCTTTATCATATGCTTACTCTTTTAACAGTTAGTTTTTTTGAATAAGAGATTTTGAGGTATTACATCTAAATTTAGAGAGGAGTTTCAAAAATAGGAGAGAGCAAGCTTCTTGTTCCAGACAAGATGGAGAGGATACATCTCACTCTGTTCTAGTTAAATGTAATGATATAGGTCATTTAAAAGTAAATGGATGCAGAGAAGACAAGTAGTGATTCTATAGCATATTACTATGCTGATGGACAGTGACTGTAATGGGGTATGTGGTGGGGACTTCATAATGGGGGGAATCTAGTAACCACAATGTTGCTCATGTAATTGTATATTAATGATACTAAAATTAAAAAATTAAGTAAATGGATGGAAAAATAAATACCATGCAAATGCCAGTCAAAAAAAAAGCTGGAGTGGTTATATACTAATATATCAGACAAATTAAGACATCAGAGCAAAGAAATCTCCAGGGATGAATAGGATCACTACATAATGATTCAAAGGGTCAGTAACCCAGAAGACACAGCATCTTAAATGTGTATGCCAAATAGCAGAGCTTCAGTGTACAGAAACAAAACTCGGCATAACTGAGTTGAGAAATAGATAAATGCACAGTTATAGTTGGGAACTTCAATGCCCCTCTTTTAGTAATTGATAGAACCAATAGACATCATGGATATAGAAGAAATAACACACCAGTCAACTTGATCCAACTGACATAGAATGCTCCACAACAGCATAATACATTTATTTTTCAAGTATGTGACATTCACCATGATAGACTATATCCCAGGTCATAAAACAAACCTCAACAAATATAAAAACACTGAATACAGAGTATATTCTCTGACCATAATGGAATCAAACTATAAATCAAAGCAGAAAGACTACAGGGAAGTCTCCAAACACTTGGAAATTAAACAACATACTTCTCATTAATCCATTGGTCAAGGAAAATAAAATTAATTGGCCTGGATTGAAAATGAAAATACAACATATCAAAACTTGCAGGATGTAGCTAGGCCTATGCTGAGTGGGAAATTTATAGCACTAAATGCTTATATGAAAAATAGATGAAAGTTCTCAAATGAGTATCTAAGCTTCTACCTCCAGAAAACGGGGGGGGGGGGGGAAGAGCAAAATAAGTGCAGAGCAAATTGGAGGAAGGAAAACATAAATAAAAGAGATGTTAATGTTATAGAAAACAAAAGCAATAAGGAAAAATGAATCCAAAAGCTGGTTCTTTGACAGAAGAGATTCTCACTTAATTGGTAATGGGTGCAATTTGGGCATTTGGGATTTTTACATGCTCCCTAGATGATTCCTGTGTGTAGTGGGGATTGAGAACTTCTGCTGGGGAGGCCAGATACATTTTTCTTGGGGTTTAACCTGTGTTGGCATCTATGGCCTAGCCCCTTTCATTTCTCCTGAGGAAAATTTGTAGTCATTTCATTTTCTCTAGCTTTTGGTTGCCCTCGAAGTCAAGAAATAACTGACTCTTTGCCTTGTATGTTAACTTCCATGTCTGATTGCTCCTTTGCCATAGGCATTGCTCTGACTGGAGGTGAGCATTTAACAGCAACCTCCCTCCACTTCACACCCAACAACCTTGATTGATTTGGGGGTTAACTCTGAAACCCCCTCCAACTGTTTGTCACACATCATTGGCTACCAGTTTTAGGCTGCAATCAGCCAAGCCATAGTGACAATGTGTCTAGTGCACCTGGTCTTGTGACTCTGGCTCTGAGAGAGCTGAAAGACTTGATTTCTCAGTTCTGGTGGACAGTGCAGTGCCTGCCCTCTGTTAGCACAGTATTAACAGTTGATGTGCAGTGGATTTGAACTTGCTCAGTAAGTTTGAGATTGTTTCTGTTTATTTGACCTTATATGTGAGATTTACATGCCTGTTACTGTTACTGAAACCTGGGATAAAGGTTATTTTTCCTCCTAATTCTGGTGATCACTTTGAATCAGGTAGAGTTACTATAAATTTATTAGGGGTACATGTGAGTAAAAATGTCAGTCTGGGAGCAACTCACAGCAGTAGCTAAGACATAATGGAAATCATTATTTTAAACAATTGTCTGAGTTTCTATCTGGAGAAAGAATTATGTATTTCATAGTAAAACTATTGTTGATTTACTTTATTTGCAAAGGTCTTACTTGCAAATGGCATTTACCTTAAAAGGATTTATATTTTGAAAATATATCTCTTTATTCTTAAGATGCCAAGCCTATGTATCTGGGTAGTTGAAATTGTTGAATATATGTACATAAGTTTAAAAGAAAATGTTCTGCTAATTTTTAAAAAGTTATTGGAGCTGGGCTCTTTTTCCTTAAAAGGCATAAAACATTTTAATGTAAAAAGGACTAGAATCTTTAAAGTCTGTCAAGATAATATCACAGAATAGGCCATCCAGACTGAAACTTAACAGTGAGGTCTGTTTCAGCCAAACAGTGGGCTAAGAGATTGGGAAGGAGGGGGTGGTGTTAGGAGAGTGATAATTCAACTATATGCTTTCAATTTTCAGTACTATTTCTTTCAGTAAAAGAAAAGTTTCTTGTAGGTTAGACCAGAGGTTGACAGTTGTGGCCTGTGAGCCACATCTAGCCTGCCACCTGTTTCTGTATGGCCTGTGAGTTAAGAGTGATTTTTAAATTTTTAAGTGGTTGAAAAATGAAGAATAGTATTTCACCATGTGAAAATATGTATGAAATTCAGATTTCAGTATAATAAAGTTTTGTTGAAACAAATCCATGCTCATTTGTTGATGTACTGTCCATGGCTGCATTCATGCTACAAGCAGATTTGAGTAGTTGCAACAGAGACCAGATGCCCCACAAAGCCAAAAATATTTGCTGTCTGGTCCATTACAGAAAATGTTTGTTGATTCCTCATTTAAACTTACTTCCTAACCTGGCCTTCCCATGCAAGATGATTTCTACTCAGGGGGGTTTGAAATTCCAAAATAATTTGTTAACAAGTCTGCATATTAAAAAGGATAAGCCTGCTTTCTGGCAACAAAAATAACTGTGATTGACATAGAAATACTTGTCCAAATCCCTGCTCATATCTTATGGTCTATGTGGACAAGAGTTTAAGACAATGGAACCCACAGTGCATGTGTATTGAAGTTACCTGAAAAGCCTTTAAAAAAACCTGATGTCTGGGTTTTATCCTCAGAGATTCTGAATTAATTCGTCTGGAGTTTGCCTAAGAAAATGGGACTTACAAACCTTTCCATATCGGTCTAACATGCCAACAAGGCTGACAACCTCTTATAACCAGGAATGAAATGGTTTGATTGTTAAGATCTGAATATGTTTATGTTAAGTAGGTAAAAGCAAATGGTTTTCAAAGTAGCTAGACCATCTTTTATTCTTACCATCAGTGTGAAGGACTTCCCTCTGCTTTGTTATTCATCTTTGTCTTCCTGATTTTTGCCAGTACGGTGCTTATGAAGATAACACATTATGATTTTATCTTGCATTTCCCTGACTGCAATTGTGTTTATTGTTTACTTATATTTTCATGTTTATAAGGTTTATAAACTTGTCAAGCTATCTTTTCTGCTAAATACTAGTTTCTACATTTTGCCTATTCTGTTGGTTGATTTATCTTTATTGATTCATAGGAATTATTGGGTACTGTGAATTCTAATTCATTGTCTGTTTATACAAATGTCTTCTCCATGTTTGTAGCTTTTATTTTAATAAAGAGGAGGACTCCATTGGATATTTAACCCTAAAAGGCTTTCAAGCCCCACACCTTCTCCTATTTACCTTACATCCCAGCAAGCCAATGAGAAAACCTACCCATACCCTCCTTTGGTGCTTGCATAAAGTTGAAACTACTCCCTCGAAACCCCTCATCATGGACCCACTTCCTAGCCACAATACAACCCAAATCACCAGCTTTCTCTTGCCATCCACTCAGACTAGACTACACCTCCCTCACTTTGCCTAGGAAGTCCAGTTGTGTACATAATAAATCATTTCATATCTTTTTGGCAGTCCAGTTGTATACATAATAAATCATTTCCTATCTTTTTGGTGTATGTAGCATTATTAGTCCCAATAGATTGTTGAAATTGCTAACTATAACTATTAAACTATTATGTTTTCTTTTCTATATTAAAAAAAAATGAAATACTTGTCCAAATAGCAGGAACCTACCTAGGTAAATTCATATTTTCTTTTTTTCTTTTATGCTTTTTTGAGGGCTTTGGGAAAGAGTTGACCTCCAGACTCCTCATCTGGTCATGGGAACTCATGAATCACATGAAGTGTCTTCATATTTTTAAAAAAGCTTTAAAATGATTGAGATGAAGGTGTTCTTCTTTTAGAAAGTACAGAAAAGGTCATCTACTCCAACTTCTGGTATCTCTTCTTTTTTAAAGACAGATTTAGGGGTGAGGAGAAGCAGAAAAATATGTGGGTTATGTTCTTTTTCTTCTGATATTTTTTGTAGTCTCTAAATAGATATTTATGGCTTTAGTCACGGGACAACTGAAATGTGGTAGAGATTAAAGACATTCAAGGTGAAAAGGCTTGAAGGGAATTTTTGTTTCCACAACACTGAAGAAGTGATAGATTGAATTGTTCTGTAGAGAGGAGTGAATTCTGAATTAAAGCATATAGGCAGTACACTCAAACGGTCTCAGTGTGGAGAGAGCTAGTTTTGTTTACCTCAGAGCAGAGGTGATCAACTCAAGCATATTTATAACATTCATGATTTCTGTTTAAGGAGCAGTTTGGAAAGTTCTTTGCCCAAAAGTGCAAGAATTCACCTGACGCAAAAGGATATAACAAGTGTGCTGCTCTGGTCTGACCAGTGATCCAATTCAAACATCTGTCTCTGTTAGCGGCTCTGAAGGATATTTTCCTGAAAGCCTCAGGGAGCTGGGCTTTTAGATGCTTCTTTACTTAAGGCTTACTTCCAAATATCATCATGGGTTTATTCTCTCTGATTTTATCTCAGTCCTTCTTGAACCTATTTACATTTTCATTCTGTTCCACTTCTTGAGCTGATGAGTTCTCTGAGTTCCCTAAACATTGCTCAAAGTCCTGCTTTCTTTTTGATAAAATTCCCTTTGGGTTCAGGGAGTGCTCCTTTGTTACTTTGACTCCTGATTGGGTGAATAAACTCAAGCCAGACATTTCTGACTTTTCTTGATTCTTATCAACTTCTGCTTCATCCTTTTATAGCAAGATTTCTCAGCCTTGGTAGGGCTGACATTGGGCCAGATGCATTTGTGCGCTGCAAGGGACTACATTGTGTTGTCAGACCTTTAACAGCCCCCTGGCCTCTGCTGCCAGATGCCGGTAACAGCCCCTTCCAAGTCAGACAACCAGAAGTGTCTTCAGTTACTGCTAGGTTTTCCTGGGGAACAGAATTGCCTTCAGTTGAGAACCACTGCTTTTAGATATTTGTCTTTTCCAAACTGCAAAATTATGTGCATTTTGGATGATATAATATGAAATTGTCTGTATCTAATTGATTGTATTGGGCTCCTCTGGATTTTTTCCAGCTCTGGTTAATACCCCTCTTGAATGGCAGTGACAGTTTATTTTAGTTTCAGTCTTTCAGGTTAGTTACATCATTTGTGGGTGGCAGGGGGACAGACAACTTGAAGTCTTACAAGTAATTTTTTCTAATTATAAATGCCCTATACGTGTACTGCTAAAATATGGAGAATGGAAAAAATTGGAAAGAATGTTCTTAATCGAGAAATTCATTACTTCAATATTACTAATGCAACTAATGCTAGTAAATTGGTTTATGGCCTTCATCCATTTCTATGTATTTTATATATTTTATAGATATAAACTCACTATAAAACCAATTTTTTGTATACAGATATTTATTTATATGGATGTACATTGCATCATTATTTATAACCAGAAGTTAGAAACAACACAAATGCCCATCAACTAATGAACAGATAAACAAAATGTACTGTATCCATACAATGGAATATTATTCTGTTACAAAAAGGAATGAAATACTGATACATGCTACAGCATGGATGAACCTTAAAAATACTATGCTAAGTGAAAAAAGCCAGCCACAAAAGACCACATAGTATATGACTCCTTTTATATGAAATGCACAAAATAGGCAAATCTATAGACATGAAATATATTAGTGGTTGCTGGGGGCTGGGATGGATAGGGAAATTAAGGGATTCATGGTAAGTGGGTGAACAGTCGTTAAACAATAGGGGTTTCTTTTTGAGATAAAAATTTTCTAAAATTGACTGTGATGTCCACTGTACACACCTATGAGTATCCTATAAGCCATTGAGTTACATGCTTTGAGTGGGTCAGTTGTATGGTATGTGAATTATATCTCAATAAAGCTGTTTTTGTTTGTTAAAAGAATGAGCTATAACAATATAACTATTTAACTATATATATATATATATAATTGAAGTATAAAGTATAGTTGGTACACAATCTTTTTTTTCTTGAGAGGGCATCTCTCATATTTATTGATCAAATGGTTGTTAACAACAATAAAATTCTGTATAGGGGACTCAATGCACAATCATTAATCAACCCCAAGCCTAATTCTCAAGTCTCCAATCTTCTGAAGCATAACGGACAAGTTCTTACATGGTGAACAAGTTCTTACATAGTGAATAAGTTCTTACATGGTGAACAGTGCAAGGGCAGTCATATCACAGAAACTTTCGGTTTTGATCACACATGATGAACTATAAACAATCAAGTCAGATATGATTATTTGTTTGATTTTTATACTTGATTTATATGTGAATCCCACATTCCTCCCTTTTTATTATTATTTTTTTTAATAAAATGCTGAAGTGGTAGGTAGATGCAAGATAAAGGTAGAAAACATAATTTAGTGCTGTAAGAGGGAAAATGTAGATGATCAAGTCTGTGCCTATAGACTAAGTATTAATCCAAGCTAGACAAGGGCAATAAAACATCCACAGATGCAGAAGATTTCTCTCAAAAAAACAGGGGGGGTGAGGTTCTAAGCCTCACCTCTGTTGATCCCCAATTTCTCACCTGATGGCCCCCCTGTGAATGTGCCTGTCTTAGGTTGTTCCTCCCTTGAGGAATCTTACCCGTCTCTGGCTAACCAGTCATCTTCCAGGGTGATACAGGGAAATGTAAAGTTGGTAAGTGAGAGAGAAGCAATATTCTTTGGAAAGGTTAGCTTTTTACTTCTTTGCAGATTTATGCCCTGTGGCTTCTATCCCCAGCATTTGTCTTGAGGTATCTTTACCACTTGGAGGAATTATGATACTCGGTAATTTTCGATATGAGGCACGAATTCTACTAAAGGGTTTTAATTAGGAAGGAAGAAGAAAAGCTATAGAATTGGCAGACGGAAGAAAACATGGGAAGATTGATTATTTCTTTGACATATCTTCTTGTAGAGTAACTTAAGCATGTATAGCTTTTAAACTACTAATTAAATTGCGTACACACATTAACAGAATAGGAATACAGCTACATAACAAAAGCAGACCTACAATTACCAGCCATATCCAGTGAAACCAAGAAAACCAGTTAGGTACCCTAGGCATTTGTGAAAACTTATCAGTGATATGATGGATATTGTCTAACTGAATTTGAATAGTTGGAGAAAAATCAGACAAATTAAAACAACACATTCCTGGGAACTGTTCACATCCCATATGTTCTTTTAACAGTAGATAGTCTATAGTCTCACGATTTTGGAGCACTGCAACTTGCACTTCTCCTAATTCTTGGTTGAGTTCCAACAGTACAGATCCAGTCAAATTTGTTGTTTTACTGTATGCACAGGCCAGCTTAGATATCTCCCCCTTCATTCCAATGGCAAGTCCAGGAACCGGTGGGATGAATGCAGCTACAACGGCAACAGCACCAGGATCTTTTTTGAAATTTTTTGATGATCATCTTCTGGAATGACTCTTCCAGAGGATGTTGATGTTGGAAGTTCTTCTTCATATCGTATCTTAATTCGTTTTCTGGGTAGCCAAATTAGGCTTTGATCCTCTGTATAAACACAAACAAACCCTTTGACCACACTTTGATATGACCTTTATACCATTTTGAAGAACTTATTGGAGATCACCACACAGGAACTGCTTTTTTTTTTTAAGAGAAAGGAATATTATCAGAAAAATGTACTTCCATAGCTGATCATGTAACACCCTTTAAAAGATCAAAATTAAGGATATGTACAGCATGCATTAATCATTGATTTGCAGTTAGTTTTATCCTATCAGGGTGTAATCCCCCTTTCCTTTCTCTTCTTTTTATCATTAATCTGCAATTACATGAAGAATATTATGTTTACTAGGCTCTCCCCTACACCAAGTCCCCCCCCACAAACCCCAGTACAGTCACTGTCCATCAGCATACCTAAATGTTGTATGATCACTACTTGTCTTCTCTGTGTTGCACAGTCCTCCCCTTTCTCCCACCCCCCATATTATACATGCTAATCATAATACCCCCTTCTACCCCCCCTTATCCCTCCCTACCCACCATCCTCCCCAGTCCCTTTCCCTTTGATACCTGTTAGTCCATTCTTGGGTTCTGTGATTCTGCTGCTGTTTTGTTCCTTCAGTTTTTCCTCTGTTCTTATACTCCAAAGATGAGTGAAATCATTTGGTATTTCTCTTTCTCCGCTTGGCTTATTTCACTGAGCATAATACCCTATAGCTCCATCCATGTTGTTGCAAGTGGTAGGATTTGTTTTCTTCTTATGGCTGAATAATATTCCATTGTGTATATGTACCACATCTTCTTTATCCATTCATCTACTGATGGACACTTAGGTTGCTTCCAATTCTTGGCTATTGTTAATAGTGCTGCAATAAACATAGCGGTGCATCTGTCTTTTTCAAACTGGAATGCTGCATTCTTAGGGTAAATTCCTAGAAGTGGAATTCCTGGGTCAAATGGTAAGTCTATTTTGAGCATTTTGAGGACCCTCCATACTGCTTTCCACAATGGTTGAACTAATTTACATTCCCACCAGCAGTGTAGGAGGGTTCCCCTTTCTCCACAGCCTCGCCAACATTTGTTGTTGTTTGTCTTTTGGACAGTAGCCATCCTTACTGGTGTAAGGTGATATCTCATTGTGGTTTTAATTTGCATTTCTCTGATAACTAGCGATGTGGAGCGTCTTTTCATGTGTCTGTTGGCCATCTGTATTTCTTTTTTGGAGAACTGTCTGTTCAGTTCCTCTGCCCATTTTTTAATTCGATTATTTGTTTTTTGTTTGTTGAGGTGGTTGAGCTCTTTATATATTTTGGATGTCAAGCCTTTATCGGATCTGTCATTTACAAATATATTCTCCCATACTGTAGGGTACCTTTTTGTTCTATTGATGGTGTCTTTTGCTATACAGAAGCTTTTCAGCTTAATATAGTCCCACTTGTTCATTTTTGCTTTTGTTTTCCTTGCCCAGGGAGATATGTTCAAGAAGAGGTCACTCATGTTTATGTCTAAGAGATTTTTGCCTATGTTTTTTTCTAAGAGTTTTATGGTTTCATGACTTACATGAAGGTCTTTGATCCATTTCAAATTTACTTTTGTGTATGGGGTTAGACAATGGTCCAGTTTCATTCTCTTACATGTAGCTCTCCAGTTTTGCCAGAACCATCTGTTGAAGAGACTGTCATTTCGCCATTGTATGTCCATGGCTCCTTTACCAAATATTAATTGACCATATATGTCTGGGTTAATGTCTGGATTCTCTAGTCTGTTCCATTGGTCTGTGGCTCTGTTCTTGTGCCAGTACCAAACTGTCTTGATTACTAAGGCTTTGTAGTAGAGCTTGAAGTTGGGGAGTGAGATCTCCCCCACTTTATTCTTCTTTCTCAGGATTGCTTTGGCTATTCGGGGTCTTTGGTGTTTCCATATGAATTTTGAATATTTGTTCCAGTTCATTGAAGAATGTTGCTGGTAATTTGATAGGGATTGCATCCAATCTGTATATTGCTTTGGGCAGGATGGCCATTTTGACAATATTAATTCTTCCTAGCCAAGAGCAGGGGATGAGTTTCCATTTGTTGGTGTCCCCTTTAATTTCTCTTAAGAGTGTCTTGTAGTTTTCAGGGTATAGTCCTTTCATTTCCTTGGTTAGGTTTATTCCTAGGTATTTTATTCTTTCTGATGCAGTTGTGAATGGAGTTGTTTTCCTGATTTCTCTTACTATTGGTTCATTGCTAGTGTATAGGAGAGCCACAGATTTCTGTGTGTTAATTTTGTATCCTGCAACTTTGCTGAGTTCCGATATCAGTTCTAGTAGTTTTGGGGTGGAGTCTTTAGGGTTTTTTATGTACAATATCATGTCATCTTCAAATAGTGACAGTTTAACTTCTTCTTTAACAATCTGGATTCCTTGTATTTCTTTGTTTTGTCTAATTGCGGTGGCTAGGACCTCCAGTACTATGTTCAATAACAGTGGGGAGAGTGGGCATCCCTGTCTAGTTCCCGATCTCAGAGGAAAAGCTTTCAGCTTCTCGCTGTTCAGTATGATGTTGGCTGTGGGTTTATCATATATGGCCTTTATTATGTTGAGGTACTTGCCCTCTATACCCATTTTGCTGAGAGTTTTTATCATGAATGTGTGTTGAATTTTGTCAAATGCTTTTTCAGCATCTATGGAGATGATCATGTGGTTTTTGTCCTTCTTTTTGTTGATGTGGTGGATGATGTTAATGGATTTCCTAATGTTTTACCATCCTTGCATCCCTGGGATGAATCCCACTTTTCATGGTGTATGATCCTTTTGATATATTTTTGAATTCAGTTTGCTAATACTTTTTTGAGTATTTTTGCATCTACATTCATCAGGGATATTGGTCTGTAATTTTATTTTTTGGTGGGGACTTTGCCTGGTTTTGTTATTAGGGTGATGTTAGCTTCATAGAATGAGTTTGGGAGTATTCCCTCCTCTTCTGTTTTTTGGAAAACTTTAAGGAGAATGGGTAGTATGTCTTCTCTGTATGTCTGATAAAATTCCGAGGTAAATCCGTCTGGCCCGGGGGTTTTGTTCTTGGGTAGCTTTTTGATTACCGATTCAGTTTCTTTGCTCTTAATTGGTTTGTTTAACTTTTGTGTTTCTTCCTTGGTCAGTCTTGGAAGGTTGTATTTTTCTAGGAAGTTGTCCATTTCTTCTAGGTTTTCCAGCTTCTTAGCATACAGGTTTTCATAGTAGTCTTTAATAATTCTTTGTATTTCTGTGGAGTCTCTCATGATTTTTCCATTCTCATTAATGATTCTGTTGATGTGTGTTGATTCTCTTTTTCTCTTAATAAGTTTGGCTAGAGGCTTATCAATTTTGTGTATTTTCTCAGAGAGACAGCTCTTGGTTTCATTGATTTTTTTCTATTGTTTTATTCTTCTCAATTTTGTTTATTTCTTCTCTGATCTTTATTATGTCCCTCCTTCTGCTTACTTTAGGCCTCATTTGTTCTTCTTTTTCCAGTTTCAATAATTGTGATTTTAGACTATTCATTTGGGATTTTTCTTCCTTCTTTAAGTGTGCCTGGATCTCTGTATACTTTCCTCTTAAGACTGATTTCGCTGCGTCCCACAGAAGTTGGCGTTTTGTGTTGTTGTTGTCATTTGTTTCCATATATTCCTTGATCTCTATTTTAATGTGTTCATTGATCCATTGATTATTTAGGAGCATGCTGTTAAGCCTCCATGTGTTTGTGAGCCTTTTTGTTTTCTTTGTAGAATTTATTTCTAGTTTTTATGCCTTTGTGGTCTGAAAAGTTGGTTGGTAGAATTTCAATCTTTTGGAATTTACTGAGGCTCTTTTTGTGGACTAGTATGTGGTCTATTCTGGAGAATGTTCCATGTGCACCTGAGAGGAATGTATATCCTGTTGCTTTTGAATGTAGATTTCTATAGATATCTATTACGTCAATCTGTTCTAGTGTGTTGTTCAGTGCCTCCGTGTCCATACTTATTTTCTGCCCAGTGGATCTATCCTTTGGGGTGAGTGGCATGTTGAAGTCTCCTAAAATGAATGCATTGCATTCTAATTCCCCCTTTAGTTCTGTTAGTATTTGTTTCACATATGCTGGTGTTCCTGTGTTGGGTGCATATATATTTAGAATGGTTATATCCTCTTGTTGGACTGAGCCCTTTATCATTATGTAATGTCCTTCTTTATCTCTTGTTACTTTCTTTGTTTTAAAGTCTATTTTGTCTGATACTAGTACTGCAACCCCTGCTTTCTTCTCTCTGTTGTTTGCCTGATATATGTTTTTCCATCCCTTGACTTTTAGTCTGTGCATGTCTTTGTGTTTGAGGTGAGTTTCTTGTAAGCAGCATATAGATGGGTCTTGCTTTTTAATCCATTCTATTTCTCTGTCTTTTGATTGGTGCATTGAGTCCATTTACATTTAGGGTGACTGTTGGAAGATGTGTACGTATTGCCATTGCAGGCTTTAGATTCGTGTTTACCAAAGGTTCAAGGTTTGCTTCTTTAGTATCTTACTGCCTAACTTAGCTTACTTATTGAGCTGTTATATACACTGTCTGGAGATTCTTTTCTTCTCTCCCTTCTTATTCCCTCCTACATTCTTTATATGTTGGTTGTTTTATTCTGTGCTCTTTCGTGTTTCCTTTAACTGCTTTTAGTGGGTAGTTGATTTTATTTTTTGCCTTTAGTTAGTATTTTGTTGGTCTGCTTTCTTTGCTGTGATTTTATTTTCTCTGGTGACATCTGTTTAGTCTTAGGAGTGCTCCCGTGGAGAATAATCCCTCAAGAATACCCTGTAGAGATGGTTTGCAGGACACAAATTCCCTCAACTTTTGCTTCTCTGGGAATTGTTTAATCCCTCCTTCATATTTAAATGATAATCCTGCTGGATACAGTATCCTTGGTTCAAGGCCCTTCTGTTTCATTGCATTAAATATATCATGCCATTCTCTTCTGGCCTGTAAGGTTTCTGTTGAGAAGTCTGATGATAGCCTGATGGGTTTTCCTTTATAGGTGAACTTTTTCTCTCTAGCTGCCTTTAAAATGCTTTCCTTGACCTTGATCTTTGCCATTTTAATTATTATGTGTCTTGGTGTTGTCCTCCTTGGGTCCTTTCTGTTAGGAGTTCTGAGTATTTCCATGGTCTGTTCAATTATTTCCTCCCCCAGTTTGGGGAATTTTTCAGCATTTATTTCCTCAAGGACACTTTCTATCCCTTTTTCTCTCTCTTCTTCTTCTGGTACCCCTATAATACAGATATTGTTCCTTTAGGATTGGTCACACAGTTCTCTTAATATTGTTTCATTCCTGGAGATCCTTTTATCTCTCTCTGTGTGAGCTTCTATACGTTCCTGTTCTCTGGTTTCTATTCCATCAATGGCCTCTTGCATCCTATCCATTCTGCTTATAAATCCTTCCAGAGTTTGTTTCACTTCTGTAATCTCCTTCCGGACATCTAATCTCCCTCCGGACATCTGTAATCTCCCTCCAGACTTCATCCCTTAGCTCTTGTGTGTTTCTCTGCATCTCCGTCAGCATGTTTATGATTTTTATTTTGAATTCTTTTTCAGTGAGACTGGTTAGGTCTGTCTTCTTCTCAGGTGTTGTCTCTGTTATCTTGGTCTGCCTCAAATTTTGCCTTTTCATGGTGATAGGGATAGTTTGCAGGGCTGGCATGAGTGACGGCTGGAAGAACTTCCCTTCGTGTTTTTTTGTGGCCTCCCTCTCCTGGGAGAACAGTGACCTCTAGTGGCTTGTGCTGGGCAGCTGCGCGCAGACGGGGCTTCTGATTCTTGCCCGGCCGCTCTGGAGTTAATGTTTAACTCCGCTGTTGCTATGGGCGTGGCCTGCCTTGGGCTGTTGCTCTGATATGGTGGAGCCGTGTTGGAGGGGGAACGGCCAGGAGGCTGTTTATCTCTGTGAGGGGCCTCCCTGCTCCCTGCTGCCCAGGGGGTTAGAGTGCCCAGAGTTCCCCAGATTCCCTGCTGCTGGACTAAGTGTCCCAGGATGCTTCTGTCCAGCTGTGGGGTCCCTGTCCCTTTAAGACTTCCAAAAAGCACTTGCTTTTCTTTGTCCCCAGGGCACCCGCTGCGGGTACCCATTCACAGATCTTCCTGTCCTGTTTCCCTAGTATCCAGGACCCCACGCATGCACTGTGTCTGCGCTCTGGTGCGGATGGCTAGGGCTGGCTATTTAGCAGTCCTGGGCTCCCTCTCCCTCCTGGCTCCAACTCCTCTCCTCCTGCCCGGAGCTGGGGTGTGGGGCACTCGTGTCCTGCCATTCCGGGGCTTGTATCTTACCCCCTTCGTGAGGCACTGGGTTCTTGCAGGTGTGGATGTGGTCTGGATGTTGTCCTGTGTCTTCTGGTCTCTCTTTTAGGATTAGTTGTATTTGTTGTATTTTCAAAAATATATGTGGTTTTGGGAGGAGATTTCCACTGCTCTACTCACACCACCATCTTGGCTCCCAGTTCCTGTAAAACCAATTTTATGCTGTTTTTTCCACTTAGCATTTTAGCATAAATGTTTTTCTTTATCCATGTTTAAATGATTGAATGAAATACCATAATATTAATGTACTTTAATTATCGCTCTTTTATGTGATAGTCAGGTTTCATTTTTTTTTGTTATGGAGTTTTAATTCAAATTTATGTTCATAAAGTGTTTTCTGTGTTTTGGATTATTTCTCAGAAATGAATGTTGGAAGTAGAATTTCTGGGTCAAAGGATGTGACTCTGTTTAGAGTCTTAGATTATGTTTTAAGCTGCTGTAAGCCTTCACAGAGAGCAGAGAAAAGGGAATCCTTATACTGACCATGCATTTCAGAAGTATGTCTCATGGGCATATAGAAGAAAAGGGAAGGGAGGTGTTTGAGTTAATCACTTTTCCTTGCCTGCCTGCTTCCCTGTGGGATTATTAATGGGGAGTAAAGTAGCCACCAAACCATAGATTTAGATTCCAGTCCCAAATAATCCCAGTTGGGTTGACTTCTATACAGTGCTCCTTTAAAGGAGTTTCACCCAAGAAAGGCATTTACTTTATACATTTGTATTTTGCCTGGCTTACAGTCACTTTAAAATAAATCAGTGTGCTGTTAATCACTTTGGTTGAAATTGTAGTAAGAATAAGATCTGAAAATTGCTGTCATAATTACTGTCCCCAAGAGTGCAAGGTGAGGCTGGAGCATATTTCATTTCTGCCAGAACAAAGGAATACTCACTGTGGGCGGTAAGGAAGTGGAGGTAAAGAATGACTTTATAAAGTCTGTACTCTGAATAGAGGACTGGAAAATCAACAGCTGAATAATATATCCAAATATAAGACACTGAGGCATATCATGAAGTTACTCCAAGATTGAACTGTACTTACTTATGGTTTTGCTTAACAAAAAAAAATGTTATTCTAAAGTACTTTTTGAAGTGTAGAACTTAATGAAGATTCACATGTTGTCTTAATAGGGGTGCCTGGAAGTAGAACCTGAGACAGTATTTGAATGTATGTGATTTATTGAGAAGAGTGCTCTCAGGAGAAACCTCTAAGGGAGCCAGGACAAGAGGATAGGGAAGAGGAAGGAGCTAAAAATAAGGATATCATCTTAGGAAGGTCTAACCTTAGCCTGTTTTGGTCGGGTTGTATAATAATTAACTGGCTTCTGGCTGCCCCTGGGAGTGAGAAAGGGAGAGTATATAATCTCCCTGGCAAGACTACAACTCTTAGGGGGACAGCTGTTGAGTCATTAGCAGCCAATAGGCACTAGCTGGGAGATGGATATGCTAGTGCTAGCTAGGTAGAGGGGATCTGGATGGGGCATCACAGCATATATTACTCTTTTACATGTTTACTTTGTACACAACTGTGTGCTAAGACCTCGGATAAGAGGTGCCTGTGACAAAATCCCTGCTTTCAAGATGATTATGGTCTAGTGGCAGGGCAGACCATGTAAAGAATATTCACAGTGCAACTGAGGTGTTTTTTACAAGGAGAGAAGCATGTATAAACTTGGTTAGAAAGCAAAGGATTAATTGTGAAAGGAAGGTAACCAGGGAGTTTCATTGAGGAGATCTGACAAATGGGTAGGACCAAGCTGGGGGTAAAATGGGCCAGTCGGGGTAAACAGGGAGGGAACTGAAGGCAGAGGGAAAATCCCTGTGCAAAGACCAGTAAGTATGAAACATGATGTGTTTATGGAATCACATGGGAGGGAAGAGGAGCAGCAGCCGATGAGGCTGGACAGATCCGAACGAGAATACTGTGGGCCTCAGAGGCCACGCTGAGGAGGCTGGGTGTATAAGGGGCAGCATTCCTGGTGTTGTCCCCCCACCTGCCTCCAGTCTCAGGTCTCCTTGAAGTGCCCATTTCCAATATACCTGCCAACTCTGCCCTCTGGTGGCTATGTAGCTCCAAAGCATGTTGCTTAAACATTTTAGAACCCCAATATCCTCATCTGTAAAATGGCTGGTGATATTTACAGGACTGTTGTGATTAGGAATAATAAATAAGGAAGGACAGAACTAAAGATTTACCATCATTCTGCTATATTTACTGTTGTCATTTCCCTACAGTAATTAAAACAGCTGTGCTGTAACAGAAATGAATAGACAGATCAATGGACTTTAATAGTCCAGACACTGAAATTTGCTTGCTTTTTGTTTACTTTTTAAAAATCATTACCAATCCAGTTTGTTATTTTCCCGGACTGGTATTAGTAGTGTTAGATAATCTGTTTTCCTAGGCTCTTTATGGGTAATATGAGATTTTTTGTTTCTACCTTTAATTAAAAATTATTTTTACTGTAATAGTTTTAAAAACACAAATACAAATCTGCACCTCCTTCAGTCATGAACAGTTTGATAACTCACTTAAAGAACAGAGTATTATATAAAATGGGACACTGTTTTAGCCAGAATTCATAAGACCAGAACTTCAGATGAGAGGAGTATCTAACTCAAAAGCACTCTTCGGTCTCCTGAAACTCTCAGGGAAGTGAGAAGAGAGGGATCGTGTTCAGCTGGCTTTCTTTACTGAGTTTTTAGAGAATAAAAGTATTTCTTCTATGGCATTTGCTGCCTTTGATCCCAGTATGAGTTATCCATATGGAGGCTATGTTCAGTAGACACAGAATTTTTCTATTGCTACTCTTGACTCTGCCTAAAAATTTCTCATTGGTAAATTGTTATGATAATTTTTTAAGGTTTTCTACAGCTTTATTGAGGTATAGTTTACATACTATAAAATATCCATCCATTTTAAATACACAATTCAGTGAGTTTTAGTATATTTATAAGGTTTTTCAGTCATTACTACTATCCAATTTTAGAACAGTTCTGTAATCCCAGAAAGAAGCTTTGTGCACATTTGCAGTCAGTCCACATCTTACTCCGAACCCTAGGCAACCACTAATCTATTTCCTGTCTCTACAGCTGTTGCTACTCTGGATATTCATATAAATGTAATCATACAATAAGTGATCTTGGGTTTATGACTTCTTCACTGACCATAGTGTTTTTGCTAAGTTTTTTTTTTAACATTTGTTTTACATGTTGTAGCATGGATCAGTACTTAGTTTCTTCTTATGGCTGAGTAATATTCCATTGCATGGATGTACCACCAGTTGTTTAACCATTCACCTGTTGAAAGACATCTGGGTTGCTTCCGGTTTTTGACTCTTCTGAATAAAGCCAGTATAAATATTTGTGTACAAATTTTTATGTGAACACAAATTTTCATTTCTATGGGATAAATGTTCAGGAGTTCAATTGCTGAGTCCTGTGGTAGTTGCATGTATAATTTTTAAAGAAATGGCCATATTGTTTTCTAGAATAGCTGTACCATTTTACATTCCCACTAGTAATGTGTAAGTAAAACAGTGTCTTCACATATTCTCCACTGTTTGAATTTTCACTATTTTTTACTTCAGCCATTGTGGTTTTAATTTGCATTTCCCAAATGGCTAATAATATTGACTATCTTTTCATGTGCTTATTTGCCATTTGTATTACTTTTTTGATGAAATGTCTGTTCAAGTCTTATACCCATTTTTAATTGAATCATTGGTTTCCATGTTGAGTTTTTAGAGTTCTTTACATAGTCTGGATACAACTCCATTGTCAGATGTGTGGTTTATAAATACTTCATCCCATTCTATAACTTGTTTTTGTATCATCTTACAGAGAAGTTTTTCATTTTAATGAAGATGATTTTTTTTGACATATCTTGCTTTTGTTGTCAAGTCTGATAACTCTTTGCTTAGCCCTGAATCCCAGGATTTTCTCCTATGTTTTTCTAAAAGTTTTATACTTCTACAATCTTTGTAGAAGGTGTGTAACATAGTTGGGTTTGGGTTTTGTTTTTTATTTTTTACTACTACTTTAGTACCACTTATTGAAAAGGCTATATTTCTTCCACTGAATTGCTTTTCTACCTTTGTCAAAAATCTTTTGGACATATTTGTGCAGGAATATAATCACTTTTTTTGTTTTATTTTAGGTACCTATGTTCCTATTGTGTCTTTAATTTTTTTATTGATGTATCATTGATATACAATCTTATATATTAGTTTCAAATATATAATATAGTGGTTTAACAGTTATACATATTATGAAATCCTCACTCCCTCTAGTGTGGTTACTATTTGTCAACATAGAAAGATGCACAATCATTGACTATATTCTACATGCTGTACTACTATCTCCATTACCAACTTATATTATGATTGAGAGTTTTTGTGCCCCTTTATCCCCCTCACTATCCCCATCCACCCACCCCAAACTCTCTCCCCTATGGTAACCACCAGTCATTTCTCAGTGTCTTTGAGTCTACTGCTGTTTTGTTCATTCTGTTTGCTTTGTTTTTATATTCCACAAATAAGTGAAATCATATGGTATTTGTCTTGCTCCACCTGGCTTATTTCACTAAGCATACTACCCTCTAGATCCTTTCATGTTGTTGGAAATGGCAGGATTTCTTTTCTTTTTATGGCTGAATAATATTCCATTGTATTTATGTACCACATCTTCTTTATCCATTCATCTATGGGTTGCTTTCTTATCTTGGCTATTGCAAACAGTGTGGCAGTAAACATAGGGGTGCATGTATCTTTTTGAATCATTTGTTTTCTTCAGGTAACTTCCTAGAAGTAGAATTACTGGGTTGAAAGGTATTTCTATTTTTACTTTTTTGAGGAACCTCCATACTGCTTTCCACAGTGGTTGTACCAATTTGCATTCCCACCAGCAGTGTAGGTGGGTTCCCCTTTCTCCACATCCACACCAATACTTGTTATCCTTTGTCTTTTGGATAGTGGCCATTCTAACAGGTGTGAGGTGATATATCATTCTAGTTTTGATTTGCATTTCTCTGATGATTAGCAATGTGGAGAATCTTTTCATGTGCCCGTTGGCCATCTGTATTACTTCTTTGGAGAAGTGTCTATTCAGATCCTCCACCCATTTTTTAGTTGGGTTATTTGGGTTTTTTTGGTGTTGAGGTGTATGCATTCTTTATGTATTTTGGATGTTAACCTCTTATTGGATAAATCATTTATATTCTGTAGGTTACCTTTTTTTCTGCTGATGGTGTCCTTTGCTCTAGAGAAGCTTTTTAGTTTGATGTAGGCCCATTTGTTCATTTTTTATTTTGTTTCCCTTGCCCATGGAGATGTGTCCAGGAAAAAATTGCTCATACTTATGTTCAAGAGATTTTTGCCTATGTTTTCTTCTTAGAGTTTTATGGTTTCATGTCTTACATTCAGGTCTTTGATCCATTTCAAGTTTACTTTTGTGTATGGAGGTAATCTAATTTCATTCTCTTGCATGTAGCTGTCTAGTTTTCCCAACACCGGTTCTTGAAGAGGCTGTCTTTTCTCCATTGTATATTCACAGCTCCTTTATCATATATTAATTGATCATATATGCATGGGTTTATAGCTGGGCTCTCAATTCTGTTCCATTGGTCTATGGGTCTGTTCTTGTGCTAGTACCATACTGTTTTGATTACTGTAGCTTTGTAGTATAGCTTGAAGTCAGGGAGCGTAATCCCTCCAGCTTTGTTCTTCTTTCTCAGGATTGCTTTGGCTATTTGGGGTCTTTTGTGGTGCCATATGAATTTTAGAGCTATTTGTTCTAGTTCATTGAAGAATGCTGTTGGTATTTTGATAGGGATTGCATTGAATCTGTAGATTGCTTTAGGCAGGATGGCCGTTTTAACAATATTAATTCTTCCTACCCAGGAGCATGGGATGAATTTCCATTTATTAGTATCCTCTTTAATTTCTCTTAGGAGTATCTTATAGTTTTCAGGGTATAGGTCTTTCACTTCCTTGGTTAGGTTTATGCCTAGGTATTTTATTCTTTTTGATGCAATTGTGAATGGAATTGTTTTCCTGATTTCTCTTTCTGCTAGTTTATCGTTACTGTATAGGAATGTCACAGATTTCTGTGTATTAATTTTGTATCCTGCAACATTGCTGAATTCAGCTATTATTCTAGTAGTTTTGGAGTGGATTCTTTAGGGTGTTTTTATGTACAATATCATGTCCTCTGCAAATAGTGACAGTTTGACTTCTTCCTTACCAATCTGGATGCCTTTTATTTCTTTGTGTTGTCTGATTGAAGTGGATAGGACCTCCAGTACTATGTTGAATAAAAGCGGGGAGAGTGCGCATCCTTGCTTGTTCCCGATCTTAGATGAAAAGCTTTCAGCTTCTTGCTGTTAAGTATGATGTTGGCTGTGGGTTTGTCATCTATGGCCTTTTATTATGTTGAAGTACGTACCCTCTATACCCATTTTGTTGAGAATTTTTATCATGAATGGATGTTGAATTTTGTCATGCTTTTTCAGCATCTATTGAGATGGTAATGTGGTTTTTAATCCTTTTTGTTAATGTGGTGTATGATATTGATTGGTTTACAAATATTATACCACCCTTGCATCCCTTATATTCACTTTTAATAATGTAAAAATATATTCAGTTGTGGTAGACAGAATAATGGGCCCCCAAAGGTGTCTGTGCCCTAATCCCTGGAACCTGTGAATATGTTAGGTTACACACCAAAGTAGAATTGGGGCTGCTAATTAACTGACTTTAAAATAGGGACATTGTTATAGATTATCCAGGTGAGCCTGATGTAATCACAAGGGCCCTTAAAGTGGAAGAGGGAGGCAGAAGAAAAGGGTTAGGGAATGAGATGTGATGACAGAAGCAGGGTTAGAGAGATGCAGTGTTGCCAGCTTTGAAGATTGAGGAGGAGGGCCAGAATTCCAAGGAATGTGAGTTGTCTCTAGAAGATGAAAAGGGCAAAGAAATGGACTCTTTCCTAGAGCATCCAAAAAGGAGTGCAACCCTGCCAACATCTTGATTTTAATCCAGTGATACCTGTGTCAGACTTCTGACCCACTAAACTACAAGTTAATAAATTGGTATAGTTTTAAGCCTCTGACTTTATGATAAGTTGTTGCTGCGCAACAGAATACTAATAAATGGGTATTTTATAAAAGCTCTCATTGTTAATAGGATTTTAAATGTTTGGGCACAACATTTATCTGGAAAGTTTACATATATAGAACATCCTGGTGACATCAGACAAAAGAAGTGCTACTTGAGGTAGAATTGTACATTCAATAGGGAATAATTAGAAAATATATCACTTTTTGTTTAAATTTCTATATTCATTATGACTTTACACATACTTTTTGAAGGGAAGTGTTTTGTTATTGTTGTTCTCATTTGCATTTCAGAAGAGTGTCTGAATGTCTTAAGTTTTGTACCAAGGAGCCAAATGTAACCCAGACAATTTATTTGATGGGAGGTTAACATTCTCTTTAAAGAAATAGCTTTCATTTTGCAATATATACAAATACTGAATCATTACGTGTATGCCTGAAACTAATATAGTGTTATAGGTCAGTTATATCTCAATTTAAAAAAGAAGTATTCCATTGACTTTAACAGTAGGATAAATATAACTTTGAATAATGACTTTGATATTTTTGCTAATCCTATTGGTTTTAAAATAGCAGTTTTATCAAGATATAATTTACATACCATACAGTTCACCCATTTAAAGTATACAATATCATGATTCTTAATATAGTCACTGACATGTACAAACATCCCTACAGAGTACTTTGAATACCTTATCTCAATGCCTTCTGACTTCCACTGTGTCTAATAAGAAGTCAGCTGTTAATCCTGTTGGGGTTCCCTTATAAATGAGGAGTCCTTTTTTCCCTTGCTGCTTTCAGGGTTTTCTCCTTGTCTGCCTTTTAGCAGTTTTGCTATGATGTATCTGTGGATCTCTTTGCAGGTGGTGGTGGTGATGGTGGTAGTGGTAGTAATATAAATTACTTGGAGGTTTTTTTAGCTTCCTGGTTGTACAAATTGTTTATGAGTAAATTTGGGAAGTTTTCAGTATTTTTTAAATATTTTTTTCTCCTTTCTTTCCTTCTGGTATTCATATATATATATGTATGTATGTATATGTATATGTATACACACACACACACATACACACACACATATGTGTGTGTGTACTTAATGATGCCCCACTCTTCTCTTAGGCTTTTGTTAATTTTTCTTCCATATGTTTTCTCTCTGTTCTTTGGCTTGCATAATCTCTACTGATCTATTTCAAGTTCACTAATTATTCTGCCAGTTCAAATCTACTGTTGAGCCTCTTCAATGAATTTTTCATTTCACTTATTGTACCTTTCAGTGCCAGACTTACCATTTGGTTCTTCTTGGTACTTTCTATCTCTTTATGCTTACCTTCCTTTACATCTTTAACCATGGTTTACTTTAGTTCTTGAAACATAATTATATGGCTAATTTGAAGTCTTTGCCTGTTAAACACAGCATCTGTCTACTCTCACAGGCATATAGGTCATACTCTTCTGTTTTATTGCATGTCTCATAATTTTTTGTTGGGAACTGGTCATTTTAGAAATATAA
Source organism: Manis pentadactyla (assembly GCF_030020395.1). Taxonomy (NCBI): domain Eukaryota; kingdom Metazoa; phylum Chordata; class Mammalia; order Pholidota; family Manidae; genus Manis; species Manis pentadactyla. The sequence goes on from NC_080038.1 coordinate 41,381,266, forward strand.
TCTAGCAATATAGTATACTAGTGTCTCCCCACCCACACCAGGGTTCTTGTTATTTGTTTACTCTTTAGTGACTGGGTTATTTCACTGAAGTCTGTTTACTCCCTTCCCCACAGCCCTTTGCCCTGCAATGTGAAGTCTTGATGTTGTTTCTTAGGAGTGAATCCTTCCATATGCCCACAGTCACTCTGGGATGACAGTGGTCTTGACAGGGCTCTTTTTGACTGTCTCTTTCCCTGACCACACCTGGCTGTTAAGATGCACTAATTGCTGGCTGATTGGGCTGCTGTTTTTAATAATTCCCTGGGACGTAAATTGCTCCACAAACTGATCCAGTCAAATTAAGGCTCCTTGGAAGGGATAGTTCCAGAAATAAGTATTTGAGATTTCTTCTGACCCCAGGATGGTTCCTTCCAGCTGTCTCCCCCCACCCCCCCCCCCCAGTTCTCTCCAGCATCCTAACCAGCTTAGGCCTGAACTTCACACTCTATTGCAAATGAAGTCAGTTCCATTGGGGGAGATTTGGAGCCCTCTTTTCTATGGCCTGCTTCTCCCCCTAGGCAAAATCTCTGAGCCACAGCTCTAGCACACGGGGTGGGGACAATGATGTACTTCCCTCTGAGTGGCAGCCCCAGGTCTCAGGTTTGCCTCTCCTGATGTAGAACCCCCATTCCATGAGCTGGGGTCAGGGCAGTTGGGGCCTCAATATTCTTAGTGGCACCATCCTCTAGGTGTAGCCTCCATGGATGGCTGCCTGGAAGAAAGGAGCTCCTAGCTCTCAGTCACACTTATCTGGAACTTAGCCACAGCAACAGGTAACTGGGGGCAGAATGAGAAACACTGACATCTTGTTCCTCCGAGGATGAAAGCCTTACAACTGGGAGCTGGGAGAGAGGGAGCTCTGTGTTCTTGGCTTCACCAGTCTGGTGTGAGATCTGTACCAAGAGAGGAGATGGAGGGAGTGGGGTCTAGGTCCAGATGCCACAGACTCTTTACTCACTGAGTTTTAGTAGAGTTTCTTTAATAAATGCTGCTTCATTTGCTATATGTCCTTAGAACCATTTGCAGAGATTGTAAGTGGGTGGGTTTTTTTGTTTCTTTTTAAAATAATTTTCACCAGTTTCACTGGAGAATAGGTCTCTGAAGCTCTTCCCATTGTCATGCCAGAAATGGAACTCTATTAGTTTTTTAACATAAAGTTTTATTTCTGTAACTCCTAATTGCTCACAGTGGCCTTGTACTTAAATTTCCATCTCCTTGGTAGATTGTGAGTGACTTGAAGGTAGTAGCCCTGAGCTTTATTCCTTGTGGAATCATGATTACCCTGAGTAGCATTTTTGTATAATGTGGCAAAAATGTCAATTATGAACTGTATCACTGTCTTTTCTAGTTTATATTTCCAGCACTTACTTTATTACTCGAAATGTCTGTGTCTTTCTTTGTTCCTACACTCTAGTGCTGGTGTGTTCCCAGAAAGGTGGTACATTTTCTTTATCTGTCATTGGCCACACACACACAAGGAAGGGCACTTAAACCATTATAAGTTTTAGTCAAAAGCATTATGTGTCTTTCACAATATAGGTGCTTTCTATATTCCTTGTGGTGTATATAAATATATAATTTTAAATTAGGCTCGTTTGGAGGTGGGGGATGTGGAGGGACAAAGTGAGAAAGAGGAAAAAAAGGCAGGCAGAAAAGCAGTGTGGTTGTATTCTTAAAGGTAGGACACACCTCACTTGTTCTTTATTCAGCTAACCATGTCTCATGCCTTTCAACCATAGCCCTTCATAGCTCTGCCTTTGCAACTGCTTTTTCCTTTCCTGCTCCTCCCTTATTGGGGATCCCTGGCTGGTGACAGCACCATGGCTGCCCCCTCTTTGTTTGGGTGGGCAGCTGTCATGTGGCCACATACAGGGCTCCAGCCAGTCCTGTACCATTCATCTTCTACTGCTTGGGTTTCCTCCTAAGGCTAATAGGTGGCCTCACCTAGTCTTTGCCATTGTGTTAGAGAATTTGGCAGTACTCTTCTCCCATCACTCTAGGTCATTTGAGAATATTCTTGACAGAAATCATTTGATTGATTTGATTTGTCTGCTGCTGCTGGGACTCTGTAGGACTTCCTACATCTGTTAACTGCCCTCTAGGATGGGTGTGTGTGTGTTGACTGTTTTATTCAGTGTTGTTCTCTTTCCCAGGATGTTCCAGGATGAAACGCCATAGAACTCTCAGCAGCAGTGACAGTTCAGACGAGAGTGAGTAGAACCAGCCAACAGCTGGCAACCTCTGTATCTGTGCTTGAGGGTTTCTTCTTTGACTTGATGACAAGCTGTTTTCATGCTTCCTTCAATGGCTAAAAAACAATGTTTCTAGGAAGCGAAGCTTCGAATGCCATTTTTCTTATATGCATTTAAATTTAATTAGAATTAGGTAAGTTAGGTGGGAGAACTGGTAGCATATATATATAGCATTTTGTTTTTCATTTTTCATTTATCTAAAACAACAAAAGCTAAATCTAATAATTATTTTTTCTAAAAAGGAAGAAAAGTATGAGAGTGTAAATTGTAGGCCCTACAATTCTAATTGTCATTCAGGTACTAAATGTTTGACTGAATAGCTCATCATTTGTAAAAGACAACAACCTTACTAATAGTGCTTGTGGAAGTGCTGAAGCATACACAGATTACTTGCTCCACATTTTTAGTTTCTCCACTTGCTTTTGCAGATACTTTTTCTCCAGGTGGACTATGAATCATGTTATTCCAAAATGTTATTTGGTATGATTACACCAGATTGAATCTCCTTAGTATTAGCCTTGTGGAAGCTTTTGCACACTGAGAGGTCACTTATAAATGTCGTTAAACTCCATTGTGAGACTTTCTTGGTTGCAATTTAACTGTCTTCTTCAGTGGTATAAGATCACTGTGCTCTTCTCCATCATATCTTTCATATGACATATATGACACTTAGCTATATGACATTTAGTTATTAGCAGGTAATAAGTCTCAGCATTTTTTTCTAATTATCTTTTGCAGGTCCTTCCACTTCCTTTAATTCTGGCTCAATGCATAGAAACAAGTCAAAAATTCCAAAAGAATTCAAGAAACCTGCTGAGGTGAGATCAGATATTCAATATTTAGACTTAAAAAAATAGACAGCTTGCCTTCTGCCTACATACCTAAACCACCCAGATCTTGGAGATATGTAGAATAAACTGTATGTCAGTGATGGGCTTGTTTTCTAATGAACTTTTTTTATTTTTCAAAAAGGATTCCATTTTCTTTTCCCTATGGGAGAACAGTTAATCTTCACACACTTATTTCATTTGGTGATGACACTTAAGTGCCTGGCTTTAGAATACAAAGCCTCCCCTAGCCAAGAAGACAAAGGGAGCCAGACTTGGAGAATTGGCAAGGACCCAAGGGTCTGGCCTGTGATTGGAAAGAGTTAAGTTGGCAAGTAGGAGGCAATGCAGGAAGGGACAGATGAGGTTGTGGATAGAGAAGGGAAGAATTAGGTTGGAGATCTGGGCTGTGGGCTGTGATGGGTCCTTACACATTCAGAGCACTGCCAGCCCAAGAAGAATCGGTTGTTACTTGTGACGTTGATCGTCTTCTGCCCCAAGGGCAGCAAAGTGCTAGTGTTGTACTTGGACTTGATTTAGTGGTCTTACAGAGTTTTCTCTATGATAATTAAATGGTGAGAAACTTATCTTGTGTATCTTTACTTATACTATGAGTGGACTTACTTGTCTAACAAGGAAAATAGAGTATATTAGTTAATTATTGCTGCATTACAAGTTATCACAAAATTAGTGGCTTAAAGCAACACACATTTATTATTTCAGTTTCTGTGGGTCGGGAGTCTACACAGCATGCCTAGGTTCTCTACACAAGGTCTTTCAAGGCTGCAATCAGTGTGCTGGCTGGGCTGTGTTCTTGTCTAGGTTCTACGAGGGAAGAATTCACTTCCAAGGTCATTCAGGCTGTTGGCAAAATAATATGTCCTTGCAGCTGGAGGACTGAGGTCCTCAGTGTTTTGCTGGCTTTTGGTGAAAGACGGACTACCCTCTGCTCCTAGAGGCTCTTGCCATGTGGCCTTCTCTGTACATCCTTTCAAAACATGGCAGCTTACTTTTTCAAAGCCAGCAAGGAGAGGGTCTTTTGCTCCAGTCTGCTAAGACTGAGTCTTACATGACATACCATAATCATGGCAGTGAAATCCCATCACATTTGCCACATATCATAACCTAATAAACGGATTGGCATCCTGTCACATTAGCCATATTCTTTTGGTTAGAAGCAAGTCACAGGTTCCCCCTGCTCCCATGCAAGGTGTGATTTAGGTTGTCAGCCAATGAGCTTTTCTCTCTCCCTTTCTCAAAAGTCACTTTTCATTTTCCACCTTTTGCCAGGGATCTTTCTGGGCACAGTAGAATATCAAGAGTATATTTACGTGTGTCTGTTTCATGCAGAAAAACTTAAGGAATAAAATGTACAGAGGGTGGAGCCAAGATGGCGGTGTGAGTAGTTCAGTGGAAATCTCCTCCCAAAAACATATATATTTATGATAATACAATAAATACAACTATTCCTAAAAGAGACACCAGTGGATACAGTACAACAGCCAGGCTACATCTACATCTGCGAGAACTCAACATCACACGAAGAGGGTAAGATACAAGCTGTGGCCCGGCAGGACCAAAATGCCCCCCCCAGAACCTGCTGGGAAGAAAGGAGTCGGAACAGGGAGGGAGTGAAAGTCCAGGACTGCTAAACAACCAGCTCTAGAAATCCACACCCAGAGCACAGACACACGGTGCACGGGGTGCTGGATATTAGAGAAATGGAAAAGCAAAACCTGCAGGCAGGTCCCCACAACCGGCGCCACTGAGACAAAAGAAAAGTGAGTGCTTTTTGCAAGTCTTAAAGAGACAGGGACCCCACAGCTGTACGAAGTCATCCCGGCACACTTAGCCAGCAACTGGGAATCCTGGGGAACTTTAGGCGCCCTAACCCCCTGGGCGGCAGCGCAGCTCTGAAGCCCTTCATGGCAATAAGCAGCCTAACAGTCGTCCCCCCAACTGGTGCGGACCCCGACACACCGGCCCAGTAGTGGGAGAGCAGCAGCACACGCCGGGGGCGGCAGCGCCAGAGGGGACCGGGAGTGGCTTGTGTGAGCCCGCAGCAGCAGCGACTGAGCGGCCCGGGAGTGGACCGCGGGCACCAGCAGCCACGGTGCCAGAGGGGCCCAGGAGAGGCCCACGCGAGCCCGCGGCGGCGGCGACCAAGCAACCTGGGAGCGGCCTGCGTGCGCCAGCGGCCATGGCGCCAGAGGGGCCCGGAAGAGGCCCGCACAAGCCTGCAGCGGTGGCAACCAAGCGGCCCAGGAGTGGCCCACACGTGCCAGCGGCGGCGGAGCCAAAGGGGCATGGAAGAGGCCTGCGCGCACCTGCAGCAGCGCCACAAGGGCCTGAGTGCGGCCCGCATGTGCCAGCAGCGGCAGGGTAAGAGCAGACCAGGAGCAGCCGCACCCCCAGCAGCCGCACGGAATCCCAGCCCAACGCACAGTGCCCTGGGCCAGACCCAAAAGCCGCTGCTGGTACACACCTGCCCAGCAGGGGCACCGCTTTCGTGGGGGAGCGCACCCGGCATGCCTGCCACTCCCCGCAGGGCACTGCGCTGCTCTGATGGAGACCCCGCCCGCAGCAGCTTATGGGATTAACCCGGTGGCTGCTCCAGGAGTATGGGTAACCGACACAGGCAGTGGAGAAGGGCAAGGCGTCCAGGAAGCAGGAAAGGACTTTCTTCTCCCAACTGACACACACACTACCTGCCTACAGCCACCACTATCACTATGAAAAGGCAGAAGAATTTAGTCCAGTCCAAAACAGTCCAGACAACCCCTGAGAGAGGACCTGCAGAGATAGACCTAACCGGTCTCCCTGAAAAAGAACTCAAAATAAAAATCATAAACATGCTGTTGGATCTGCACAGAAATATGCAAGAGCTAAAGGAGCAAGTACAGAGGGAGATTACAGAAATAAAACAATCTCTGGAAGGACTTGAAAGCAGAATGAACAGGATGCAAGAGGCCATTAATGGAATAGAAACCAGAGAACAGGAATGCTTAGAAGCTCATGCAGAGAGAGATAAAAGGATCTCCAGAAATAAAACAATATTAAGAGAACTGTGTGACCAATCCAAAAGGAACAATATCCTCACTGTAGGGGTACCAGAAGAAGAGAGAGAAAAAGGGATAGAAAGTGTCTTTGAAGAAATAATTGCTGAAAACTTCCCCAAACTGGGGGAGGAAATAGGTGCTCAGACTACAGAAGCACACAGAACTCCCAACAGAAGGGACCCAAAGAGGATAACAGGAAGACACATAATAATTTAAATGGCAAACATCAAGGACAAGGACAGAGTATTAAAGGCAGCCAGAGAGAGAAAAAAGGTCACCTACAAAGGAAAACCCATCAGGCTATCATCAGACTTCTCAATAGAAACCTTACATGCCAGAAGAGAATGGCATGATATATTTAATGCAATGAAACAGAAGGGCCTTGAACCAAGGATACTGTATCCAGCACGATTATCATTTAAATATGAAGGAGGGATTAAACAATTCCCAGAAAAGCAAAAGTTGAGGGAATTTGCCTCCCACAAACCACCTTTATAGGGTATTTCAGAGGGACTCCTCTAGATGGGAGCACTCCTAAAAAGAGCACAGAACAAAACACCCAACATATGAAGAATGGAGGAGGAGGAATAAGAAGGGAGAGAAATAAAGAATCATCAGACAGTATTTATAATAGCTCAATAAGTGAGTGAAGTTAGACAGCAAGATAGTAAAGAAGCTGACCTTGAACCTTTGGTAACAACAGACATAAAGCCTGCAATGGCAATAAGTACGTATCTTTCAATAATCACTGTAAATGTAAATGGACTGAATGCACCAATCAAAAGACACAGAGTAATATAATGGATAAAAATGCAAGACCCATCTCTATGCTGCTTAAAATAGACTCACCTCAAACCCAAAGACATGCACAGATTAAAAATCAAGAGATGGAAAAATATATTTCATACAAACAACAGGGAGAAAAAGCAGGTGTTGCAGTACTAGTATCAGACAAAATAGACTTCAAAACAAAGTAACAAAAGATAAAGAAGGACATTACATAATGATAAAGGGCTCAGTCCAACAAGAGGATATAACCATTATAAACATATATGCACCCAATACAGGAGCACCAAAATATGTGAAACAAATACTAACAGAACTAAAGGAGGAAATAGAATGCAATGCATTCATTTTGGGAGACTTCAGCACACTACTCACTCCAAAGGACAGATCCACCAGAAAGAAAATAAGTAAGGACATAGAGGCACTGAACAACACACTAGAACAGATGGACCTAATAGATATCTATAGAACTCTACATCCAAACGCAACAGGATACACATTCTTCTCAAGTGCACATGGAACATTGTCCAGAATAGACCACATAATACGCCACAAAAAGAGCCTCAGTAAATTCAAAAAGATTGAAACCCTACCAACCAACTTTTCAGACCACAAAGGTATAAAACTAGAAATAAATTGTACAAAGAAAGCAAAAAGGCTCACAAACAAATGGAGGCTTAACAACATGCTTCTAAATAATCAAAGGATCAACAACCAAATTAAAATGGAGATCCAGCAATATATGGAAAAAAAGGACAACAACAACACAAAGCCCCAACTTCTTTGGGACACAGCAAAAGCAGTCTTAAGAGGAAAGGATATAGCAATCCAGGCATATTTAAAGAAGGAAGAACAATCCCAAATGAATAGTCTAATGTTACAACTGTCGAAATTGGAAAAAGAAGAACAAATGAGGCCTAAGGTCAGCAGATGGAGGGACATAATAAAGATCAGAGAAGAAATAAATAAAATTGAGAAGAATAAAACAATAGAAAAAATCAATGAAACCAAGAGCTGGTTCTTTGAGAAAATAAACAAAATAGGTAAGCCTCTAGCCAGACTTATTAAGAGAAAAAGAGAATCAACACACATCAACAGAATCAGAAATGAGAAAGGAAAAATTATGATGGACCCCACAGAAATACAAAGAATTATTAGAGAATACTATGAAAACCTATATGCTAACAAGCTGGGAAACCTAGGAGAAATGGACAACTTCCTAGAAAAATACAACCTTCCAAGACTGACCCAGAAAGAAACAGAAAATCTAAACAGACCAATTACCAGCAATGACACCCTAATACCAAAACCAGGCAAAGACCCCACCAAAAATGAAAACTACAGACCAATATCCCTGAGGAACATAGATGCAAAAATACTCAACAAAATATTAGCAAACTGAATTGAAAAATACATCAAAAGAATCATACACCATGACCAAGTGGGATTCATCCCAGGGATGCATGGATGGTACAACATTCGAAAATCCATCAGCATCATCCACCACATCAACAAAAAGAAGGACAAAAACCACATGATCATCTCCAGAGATGCTGAAAAAGCATTCGACAAAATTCAACATCCATTCCTGATAAGAACTCTCAAGAAAATGGGTATAGAGGGCAAGTACCTCAACATAATAAAGGCCATATATGATAAACCCACAGCTAAAATCATACTGAATAGCGAGAAGCTGAAAGCTTTTCCTCTGAGATCGGGAACAAGACAGGGATGCCCACTCTCCCCACTGTTATTGAACATAGTACTGGAGGTCCTAGCCTTGTCAATTAGACAAAACAAAGAAATACAAGGAATCCAGATTGGTAAAGAAGTTAAACTGTCACTATTTGCAGATGACTTGATATTGTACATAAAAAACCCTAAAGACTCCACTCCAAAACTACTAGAACTAATATCAGAATTCAGCAAAGTTGCAGGTTACAAAATTAACACACAGAAATCTGTGGCTTTCCTATACACTAACAATGAACTAATAGAAAGAGAAATCAGGAAAACAATTCCATTCACAATTGCATCAAAAAGAATAAAATACCTAGGAGTAAACCTAACCAAGGAAGTGAAAGACCTGTACCCTGAAAACTACAAGACACTCTTAAGAGAAATTAAAGAGGTCACTAACAAATGGAAACTCATCCCATGCTCCTGGCTAGGAAGAATTAATATCATCAAAATGGCCATCCTGCCCACAGCAATATACAGACTCAATGCAATCCCTATCAAACTACCAACAGCATTCTTCAACAAACCGGAACAAATAGTTCAAAAATTCATGTGGAAACACCGAAGACCCCGAATAGCCAAAGCAATCCTGAGAAGGAAGAATAAAGTGGGAGGGATCTCATTCTCCAATTTCAAGCTCTACTACAAAGCCACAGTAATCAAGATAGTTTGGTACTGGCACAAGAACAGAGCCACAGACCAGTGGAACAGAATGGAGACCCCAGATATTAACCCAAACATTTATGGTCAATTAATATATGATAAAGGAGCCATAGACATACAATGGGGAAATGACAGTCTCTTCAACAGATGGTGCTGGCAAAACTGGACAGCTACATGTAAGAGAATGAAACTGGATCACTGTCTAACCACATACAGAAAAGTAAATTCCATATGGATCAAAGACCTGAATGTAAGTCATGAAACCATAAAACTCTTAGAAAAAAACATAGGCAAAAATCTTTAGACATAAACATGAGTGACTTCTTCATGAACATATCTCCCCAGGCAAGAGAAACAAAAGCAAAAATGAACAAGTGGGACTATATCAAGCTGAAAATCTTATGTACATCAAAGGACACCATCAATAGAACAAAAAGGTATCGTACAGTATGGGAGAATATATTCATAAATGACAGATCCGATAAAGGGTTGACATCCAAAATATATAAAGAGCTCACGCACCTCAACAAACAAAGTCAAATAATCCAATTAAAAAATGGACAGTGGAGCTGAATATACAGTTCTTTAAAGAAGAAATTCAGATGGCCAACTGATACATGAAAAGATGCTCCACATCACTTGTCATCAGAGAAATGCAAATTAAAACCACGAGACATCACCTCTCACCAGTAGGGATCGCCACCTCCAAAAGACAAACAACAACAAATGTTGGTGAGGTTGTGGAAAAGGGGAACCCTCCTCCACTGCTGGTGGGAATGTAAATTAGTTCAACCATTGTGGAAAGCAGTATGGAGGTTCCTCAAAATGCTCAAAATAAAAATACCATTTGACCCAGGAATTGCACTCCTAGGAATTTACCCTAAGAATGCAGCAGCCCAGTTTGAAAAAGACAAATTCACCCCTATGTTTATCGCAGCACTGTTTACAATAGCCAGGAAATGGAAGCAACCTAAATGTCCATCAGTAGATGAATGGATAAAGGGGATGTGGTACATATACACAATGGAATATTACTCAGCCATAAGAAAAAAGCAGATCCTACCATTTGCAACAACATGGATGGAGCTAGAGGGTATTATGCTCAGTGAAATAAGCCAGGTGGATAAAGACAGGTACCAAATGATTTCACTCATATGTGGAGTATAAGAACAAAGGAAAACTGAAGGAACAGAATAGCAGCAGAATCACAGAACCCAAGAATGAACTAACACTTACCTAAGGGAAAGGGACTGGGGAGGATGGGTGGGAAGGGAGGGATAAGGGCGGGGAAAAAGAAAGAGGGCATTACAATTAGCATGTATAGTGCATGGGGGGCGTGGGGAGGGCTGTGGAACACAGAGAAGACAAGTAGTGATTTTACAGCATCTTACTACACAGGTGGACAGTGACTGTGAAGGGGTATGTTTGGGGGACTTGGTGAAGGGGGAAGCCTAGTAAACATAATGTACTTCTTGTAATTGTAGATTAATGATACCAAAATAAAAAATAAATAAATAAAGAAGAAAACAAATCCTACCATTTGCAAGAACATGGATGGAGCTAGAGGGTATTATGCTCAGTGAAATAAGCCAGGAGGAGAAACACAAGTACCAAATGATTTCACTCATAAGTGGAGTATAAGAACAAAGAAAAACTGAAGGAACAAAACAGCAGCAGAATCACAGAACCCCCGAATGGACTAACAGTTGCCAAAGGAAAGGGACAGGGGAAGATGGTTGGGAAGGGAGGGATAAGGGCAGGGAAAAAGAGAGGGGGCATTACAATTAGCATGTATAATGTGAGGGGGCATGGGGCGGGCTCTACAACACAGAGAAGACAAGTAGTGATTTTACAGCATCTTACTACGCTGATGGACAGTGACTGTGAAGGTGTATGTGGGTGGGACATGGTGAAGGGGGAGCCTAGTAAACAATGTTCTTCATGTATTTGTAGATTAATGATACCAAAATAAAAAAATTAAAAATAAAATGTACATAAACAGGAGCAGAACAAATTTCCTATCTATCTAGAAGAGGCTTTGATTACAGAATGGTGATAAAGAAACCTTACTTTCCCATTTAGGACAGCAGGTCCCTGTGAGACAGTGAAAGAACAGGAGGCAGTCCCTGTTCAGTTAGAGCAAGATAAGGGCCCTGGGAAGGACAAACAGGATGCTTACTAAGGGCCTTGAGAATGTGAAACAGGGGAGACTTGCGGCTGAAACAGTACAACAACATATAAGATGGTTCTCATCACTGAACCTCTGTGGTAAAAAAACATTTTTACTAACTCTAAGTCTCATAGCTCGCTAGGTAAAAATAGAAATGACCTTTAGTATGATCAGCTTAAATAGTTTCTCTCCCTACTCAATGCAACAGGCATAAATCTCCTAGACCTGAGCCCAGAGAAGGTAGTTTTGCCCCTCCCAGTATATGCCTGGGAGTTCTGTACCTTTACTTCTGTCAGTAGAAAAATTAAAAGCCTCTTTCTTGCTTGCCTACCTTGAGTGTTTGTGAAGTTCATTTTTCGAATCCATAAATAAGAACCCCAGTATCACTAGAACATAAAGTGACTCAAGAGCTTTGGGTCTTAAGGCCTGCTGTCTCCAGGTCAGTAGTGAGAATAGCTTTGTTGACAGGGATAAGGCACCTGGACTACTGAAAGCAAATTTTTTCATTTATATTTTCATTCTTTTATAAAAGAGAGAACCTGATATTGTAGAACAAAACTAATCTTGGCATTAGAAGAGATTGATTCCATATTTTGCTTTGCTGGCTTATTTCATTTCTAAAATAATTTGTCTGATTGTTTCCCAAAATTAAGCAATTATAAGAATCTCCTTGGATGCTTCTTTCTTTGAAAAATTTTATTAAATAACTTATATCAGTATGGACTCATGTACATTTTATACGTTGGGTTATAATTCAATACTATATAATTTATTGTGCTGCTCAGATTGTTCCATAAATCAGTGAAATCATCTGTTATTTTTTCCTTTCATTCCCAGATTTCTGTTCTGATTTTTATTTTCTTCCTTCTTGCTTTAGGTTTATTTTGTTCTTTTTCTAGATTCTTGAGATGGGTGCTTAGGCTATTTGAGATTTTTCCTTTTTTCTAATATAGGAATTGTAGTGCTATTCAGGCAGAGAAAGACAAGTACCAAATGGTTTCACTCATCTCTGGAGTATAACAAAGCAAAAAGTGAAGGAACAAAACAGCAGCAGACTCACAGAACCTAAGAATGGACTAGCAGTTACCAAAGGGAAAGGAGTTGGGGAGGGTGGGTGGGAAAGGAGGGATAAGAGTTATTAAGGGGCATTATGATTAGCATACATATTGTTAGGGGTAGGCACGGGGAAGGCAGTATAGCACAGAGAAGACAAGTAGTGACTCTATAGCATCCTACTATGCTGATGGACAGTGTCTGTTATGGAGTATGTGGTGGGGACTTGATAATAGGGGGGAAGGTAATAACCACAATGTTGCTCATATGAAACCTGAGCATAAGATTGTATATCAATGATACCTTAATAAAAATTAAAATTTTTTAAATTAAAAAAATATTTTAGTGCTATAAATTTCCCTTTAAACACTGCTTTAGCTATATCCCATAAATTTTGATATTTATTTTCATTCATTTTCATCCAGTTCAGTATCTTTTTTTTTTTCTCCCTTGAGATTTCCTCTTTGCCCCATGGATTATTTGGAAGTGTGTTGTTTAGTTTCCAAGCATTGGGAGACTTTCCTGCTATCTTGCTGTTACTTATTTCTAGTGAGTCCTTTTTTGTCTGAAAACATAGTCTGTATGGTTTTGGTTCTTTTATATTTGTCAAGGTTTGTTTTATGACCCAGCGTATAGTTTATCTGCGTGAACGTTTCATGGGCGTTTGAAAAGAATGCATATTCTGCTGTTGGGTCCTATTGGTTGATGGTGTTCTTCTGTATGTTTCCTGATTTTCTGCCTAGTAGTTTTATCATTTGTTCGGAGAAGGCTATAGAAGTCTCCACCTGTAACTGTGGCTTTGTCTATTTCTCTTCTCAGTTTTACCAGTTTTGCTTTCTTTATTTTGAAGCTCTGTTACGTACATACACATTTAGGATTACTATATCTTCTTGACAAATTTTTTATTAATGTCCCTCTTTGTCTTTGGTAATTTTATTTGCTCTGGAGTCTACACTATCTACTATCAATATAGTTTATGGCTTTTCATTCATGTTTATATGGTGTATTTTTTCCATCCTTTTACTATCAATCTATATATGTGGTTATATTTGAAGTGAGTTTCTTGTGGATGACATAGTTTGGTCATTTTTTAATTCACTCTTTCAATCTGTCTTTTAATTGGCATATTTAAACCATTTATATTTATTGTAACTCTTTGTATGGTTTGGTTTAAATCTGTCATTGTTTGCTTTCTATGTGTTCTCTCTGTTTTTTTTTTGTCCCCCTGTTTTACTTTTTCTCTTTCTGTGGATCATTACTTGAACTTTGTTTTCGTGGTACAAACTGCCTTTATTTTTTTTATTGAAGTATATTTGATATGCAGTCTTATGATGGTTTCACATAAACAACACACAACATTCACCTGTATTATCAAGTCCTCAACCCCTCCATTGCAGTCACTGTCTGTCAATGTAGTAAAATGTTATGAAGTCATTAATTGTCTTCTCTGTGCTGTACTGCCTTCCCTGTGACCTACCTATATTGTGATTGCTAACTCCAGTGCCCCTTAATCCCCTTCTCCCTCCCCACCCACTGTCCCCACGTACCTGCCCCCCCACCTTTGGTAACCACTAGTCCCTTCTCTGTGTCTGTGAGTCTACTGCTCTGTTGACATGAACTTTTTTTTTAATTACATGTTGATTTTTCTGTAGTAGTTTTGAGTATATATCTTTGTGTAGATTTTTAGTGTTTGATTTTGGGGATCAATCTTTAAAAGGAAGGACCTTTTATCAGTCTACTGGTCTCCACATTTTACCACTTTGAGAGAAACAGAAAATTTACCACCATTTAGGTTTATTTATCCACCCTCCCTTTTTATAACTGTCTTAAATATTTTTTCTACATGCATTGAGAACTATATTAGGCAATGTTGTACTACTTCCCTCAATCAGAAAACGTTATAAAACTCAGGAAGAGAAGGATAGTCTATTATATTTACCCATATTTTTACTCTCTTGTTTTTCCTTATATTCCTGATGTTCGAACTTTGCTTTTCTTCATTTTTTTGTTTGCAGGACTTCCTATAGCCGTTTTTAGGATAAATCTGTAGGTGATGAAATCTCTTAGTTTTCCTTCTTTGATAAAGTCTTGGTTTCATCTTCATTCCTGAAAGATATTTTTGTTTGATATGGAATCCAGTTTGATAGTACTTTTTTTCAGTACTTGAAAAATGTGCTACTTCTATCTGGCCTCCATGGTTTCCAATGGGAAATCTGCTCTCATTCAAATAATTGCTCCCCTGAAGGTAATCAGTCATTTCTTTCCCAGTTGCTTTCAAGATTTTTCTTTGTCTTTATTTTTCCAAAATTGGATTATGATATGCCTGTGTATGGATTTCTTTTGATTTATCCCGTTAGGGTTTAGGGTTTAGGGAAATTTTTAGCCATTATTTCTTCAACTATTTTTTCAGTTCCATCTTCTTTCTCCTCTTCTTTTGGGACTTCACCTGCATGAATGTTAGATCTTTTGTTATTTTCCTACAGGTCTCTAAGATTCTTCTGTTTTTCTTTTTTAGTGTATACTCTTTCTGTTGATCAGATTGGGTGATTTCTCTTGTTCGCTGATTCTTTATTCTGTTAATTCCATTTTGTTGAGCCTAACCCATGAGTTTGTTGTTTTACTTATTATATTATTACATTTCAGGTTTTTTATTTGGTTATTCTTTGTATTTTCTATTTCTTTGCTGAAAAGTATTTATACTTCAAAAATGTTCATAATTTCTCACTGAAGCCTTTTTATGATGGCTGCTATAAAATCCTTGTCAGATAATTCCAGTATCTCTGTCATCTTGGTGTTGATGTCTGTTGATTGTCTCTTTTCATTCCTGGTTCTTAGTATGATGAGTGATTTTCTATTGTATCCTAGACGTTTTTGGTATTATGTTATAAGACACTAAGTCTTATTTAAATCTGTTTTAGCATGCCTCCGTAATAACCAGGCTGGTTGGGAAGCAGAGCACTGACTCTTTACCACCAGTTGTGGAATTCCTAGGCTCCATATCCTAGTTCTGTTATCTTTTTAGGAAGATAGTTCTGTTATCTCTCTGGGAAGGAGGAAGGTTGTCTCGTTACTACTTGGTCCGGGTGGAAATCCCCACCTTGATGTCCCCACTGATAGCAAGGGGAGTGGGAGTGGTAAGAGGTGTACCACATATTGATGGGCAGTGGCGACAGTCTAGACTTCCTACCCTGTGTCTGCTGATACCACTTTGAGGAGGAGGATCACCTTGCTATTTCTGGGTGGTAGTAGATGTCAAGGCCTTTCAGATGACGTACATTGACACCAACACAATTTCCCTTTTTTAAAAAACATTTTTAATACCTTTTTTGAAATAAGTTCTTACACCATACGATTCATCCATCTAAAATTTGTAATTTAGTGGGGGTTTTGTATATTCACAGAGTTTTGTAACCATTACCACAATCCATATTTAGAACATTTCATCACCCCAGAAAAAAAGCCCCTACCCATGAGCAGTTACTCCCCAGTCCCCCTACTCCCAGCCCTTGGCAACCACTAATCTAATTTCTGTCTCTGTGGATTTACCTGTTCTGGACATTTCATATAAATGGAATCATATAATATACAGCCTTTTGTATCTGGCTTCTTTTACTTAGCATAATGTTTTCAAGGTTCATCCATGTTGTAGCATGGCAGCACTTCATTCCTTTTCATGACTGAATGGTACTACATTGCATGGATATTATCACATTCACAAGTTGATAGACATTTGGGTTGTCTCCATTTTTGGAGTATTATGATTAATGCTGCTATGAATATTCCTGTAAAAGTTTTTATGTGGACATATGTTTTCAGTTGTCTTGAGTATACACCTAGGTGTGTAACTGCTGAGTCATATAGTAACTATATTTAACCATTTGAGGGAATGCTAGACTGTTTTCCAAAGGGGCTTCATCAGTTTATAGTCCCACCAGCAGTGTATGAGGGTGTTTAAAATATATTATTACTATACGCACCAGAGACTTCTAATTCCTCTGGTGACCTTGTTTTTGTCTCCTGTCTTGGCTTAGAGTCTTCCCTTTGTGCTTGGCCTCAGAGAGATTCTGTCTTTTGCTACTCCAAACTGTAAGCCACTGTTACTATCACTGGAGGCTTTAGTATGGTGGTAGAGTGTAGGGGAGGGGCAGTGTTCTCCAATCTCTGGCTATGTCTCAGTCTTTGGAGTGCATAGTGGTCCTTTGGGGGCAGGCTGAGGGAGGTGGACTTCAGGGGTAGAGCTTTTTGCCTCTGACCCCTATTCCCCAATCTGATTGTAGCAAGTATCCTCTGGAGTTCTCAGTCTATGTCCTTGAGATTCTCCTTCCTGTATATTAAGGCTATTTTTCCTCTTGGATAACACAGGGAGGCTGACATTGGGTGCTTTTCCCCTCCTCCAAGTACTAGTGAAATTTCACCAGTGCCCTCATTTGATGTCCTTCCCCTGCAGATGAAGCCTTTTGTTCAGTAATGGAATCAGAACACTGAGCACCAGGAGCCCAGACAGCTCCACTGGGGGAGCTCTCTCCAGGCTTTCCCCCATCTTCCCTATGAGAGCCTAGTTGGGTTTCTGGAGAAAAAGCTTACAAGAAGGTATGAACCCTCTATGACAGTAGCCCCCAGCGATTCTTCAAAATTTCTAATTTAATATTCCTACTGCGGCTTCTGCCCCAGGTAAGCAAATGCTCCTGTCCTATGTCTCCCTGTAGGCACACCTGTCTCTCTTTGAGTTGGCCGTTTGTCCTATGACTCATTTCTTTAATAGGTTCACCAAAACAAAAACTGTTAACTTGCTGCCTGTCCTAATTTTTCATTCCTTTAAGGATGGGAGTTTCTTTTTTCTGACTCTCTACAGGTCTGAGATGAAACCCTATGTGTGTTTTTACTGGGAGTTAGTCATTGAAATGCAATATAAATGATCATTTTTGCTGGGGCTTAATTGGCTGCATTAATAGATATATATTTTCTTTGATATTTAGTGCTTCAGTGAGATTCCTGTGCATGCCTCCCCCTGACTTATCCTCTAGAGAAGAGTTTCCTAGGGGTAGATGAATCCCACATATGGTTCAGGGACTTTGATAACTTCTGAAAATTATATACAAACTTTTAAGGGTATGATTTTATGTGTATTTTTTTTCTGAGTTAGACATTGTCTGATTCTCAAAAGGGCCAATGCTCTTACAGATGGTTTTTTTTTTGAGAGGGTATCTCTCATATTTATTGATCAAATGGTTGTTAACAACAATAAAATTCTGTATAGGGGACTCAATGCACAATCATTAATCAACCCCAAGCCTAATTCTCCACAGTCTCCAATCTTCTGAAGCATAATGAACAAGTTCTTACATGGTGAACAAGTTCTTACATAGTGAATAAGTTCTTACATGGTGAACAGTGCAAGGGCAGTCATATCACAGAAACTTTCAGTTTTGATCATGCATCATGAGCTATAAACAATCAAGTCATATTTTTATACTTGATTTATATGTGAATCCCACATTTCTCCCTTATTATTATTATAATTATTATTATTATTATTATTATTTTAATAAAATGCTGAAGTGGTAGGTAGATGCAAGATAAAGGTAGAAAACATAATTTAGTGCTGTAAGAGGGCAAATGTAGATGATCGGGTCTGTGCCTATAGACTAAGTGCCTAATCCAAGCTAGACAAGGGCAACAAAACATCCACGGATGCAGAAGATTTCTCTCAAAACAGGAGGGGTGAGGTTCTAAGCCTCACCTCTGTTACAGATGTTTTTTAAAAACCATTTGTCCTAGAAAAAGCACATAGTACTAAATGACCAATTTAAATATATTCAAAAGTCTTCCATTCTTTCTCAAATCCAGGATATTTTCACCTAATATTAGTCTGATTGGTCTATAAGACATATCAACCTATCTTAAAGCACTGACTGCATATCATCTGTGGGCCTGGAATCTCATTTATTATGTCTGAGATTTTCATAGCAACAGAGTGAATGCTCGTATATTTTAACTCAGCAGAGAACACTGCAATACCTTAGAACAGAGCTTCTTTACAGTGCTTTATCTGTATTTCTAACAAGCTTGATTTTATGGTTTTCTGACCCACTGCAAGTAAAAAGCACTAAGCTTGCAAATGCACACTTATTGCACAAAAAGGGACATTGAGGGATAGGATAAAAACTTGCAAAGCAAACCTCAGATGCCATCTCTTATGTGAAAACTGCGCAGATGTCTAAGTTAGACTCAATTGTTCCCCCTTCTCCATTACCAGGATGCATACATCTCTGGTATGGAGTGAAGAAAATAATCAAACCTACACTAAGCTGCCCAAAAGTACATTGTTTTGTGGTAATTGATGTTCCAGTTGATGTCAGGCCATAGCCATCACAAATGTCCTGTTTATTTATAAGAAACCTGAGAATTATTTTAAACTATTTGAAAAGTATTTCCATGAAAAATATTTATATGAACTTAGAATTGGACAAGCTTTGCTTCATTGAGAAAATTAGTAAGGAACACAGCATCGACAATACTAGGTATCTTTGATCCCATATAAGAGCAAGCTTGTATTCTTTGCTAGATTTTCTCTGCTCTAAGTAGTTGATTCTTCTAGATAACCCCAAAATGTTTTCTTGCTTTAAAATTATGTAATTTCAAGAAAGTCACTTACGGTTAATTCCTTTTGATTAAATATAGTTACCATGTTTGCAGCAGGTTTTTTGTGCTTTTGGGGTGACACATCTGTTTGTGGTCAGTTATATATAGTTTCAGATTTAAGTGACTATGAATCAAAACTTATTAATCTCTCTGCTTCATTCATATGGACTAGACAGTGTTCCCCTTTGTGTCATACAGGAAGTAAATGTTTTGGCTTTTCCCCTAAAAAATGTCACAGAAATGTTCAGACTAGCTGTGCTTTAAGAAACTGCCCACTGAGATATGTTAATGAGAGCAATAAAAGCCAGAGCTGTCCATGAAGGGCATTTTTCACTTTGTGGCTCTGGCAGGTTAGGCATTGATACTCTAATTGAATTCATAGTGAGGCCTCCTTTGTTTCTGCAAGCATCAGAGAGGCCAAGATGTGCATGTGCTGTTAGACTTGGCATAGCTGCTGGGCTGTATGTTAGCCTGTGAATCCCCTCTTTGACCATAAATGAGCAGATATCGGGTAAATAGAAAGCCTTTTTGTTTCCGGAACTTTTGGGGAAACTACCAGTGCATATAAAATAGGCACACAATTAAGAACTTGTAAAATTTTCAACTTAATTACCTAGGTCAGTGTCAACATCCATATCCCTCATTCATAATCTTTAATTTAGCAGCAAATGGCCATGCTATATTTTGTGAAGTTTCTTTCTTACCTCATGGGGCCTATAGAATGCTGGTTAAAATTCTTGATGGGGCTTTTGCTTGGGAACCCTGTCTTTCAGGAGCCAAACCATGCACATTTTAGTTGAGCCATGAACTCACATCTCCTTTATGGACTATATAGGAGAATTCAGCTATCTACTTTTTTCTGCTTTTGGAAGTAAAGCTGAGACTATGATGATTATAATAAAATAACTGAAGATAGAATTTATTTAGCAATTACCATGAACCCAATACCATGCTGAGCCTTTCACATAAATTCATACATTTATTCATTAAAACAACCCCTATGAGGTAAGTGTTGTTATTATCCCTACTTTGTACATGAGTAAACTGAGACACAGAGAATTAGATTTAACTTGCCCCAAACTAGGAAGTGGTGAAACCAGTAGACCATTCCTGGTAGTCTGTCTCTGGACCCATATTCTTTTCTTTAAAGAATTTTAATTTCATTTTTAACTATGTAAAATATTTGCCTGGCTCAAATGTCAGACAATGAAATAAACTTCATTCAAAGAGATTCAGCTTTTGTCTCCCTCTCCTCCCTGATTTTTCCCCGTTCTCCAGAGTTAACCATTTTTTTTAAGTTTTTGGTTTATCCTTTTATTGTTTCTTTATGAAAATATATACAAATTTGTATATATGTGTTTGTCACTATATGTGTATAAAACTCACACCTCTCCCAAGATATGCTATAGTTATTTGGTTTGCCTGAATTCATTTTAAAAACCTAAAAACATGTCTTTTCTATTAGAATCAGATTCATAAGACCAGTCTACTAAATATATTTCATATCACTTTGCAGATGTCTGTCTGAGTACTGAACTTACATTCCTATTCCCCTCTTTAGCATGTTATGTTCTTCATGCTTGAAATGTTTGACTTCTACAGCAAGATAAAGCAGACTTCTTGCACTCTGCCTTGAGTAAAAATGCTTCTCTAGAAACCCTGGATCTGATGATATTTAATTTGGCTAGCTTATAAAATTGAAATCAGGCTTATCATGTAAGTCTATTATTTTTCTCTAAAGGCAGAAGGGAAAATTATAATAGTTATTGGATTTACCCTTTATTTGCTTAAGAAAAATAGGTGTGAGTTGATTGGTGTTCCTGCAGTCCAAGGTTTCCCAGACTTCACAGAATGCCTGTTCCTTGGAGGTTTGGTATTTCTGAAGACTTGGACTAGGGCCAGATTTCATTGGCTCTGCTTATATATCTCTCTGTTTAGAGTCTTCTGTTTGGTAAATATATGTATCACTTTCCTAGGGCTGCCATAACAAATTACCATAAACCGGGTGGCTTAAAACAATAGGAATTTATTTTTCTCAAAGTTCTGAAGGCAAGAAGTCCAAATTTGGACAGGCTGTGCTCCCTCCACAGATTTAAGGAGAGATTTCATTCTTTGCCTCTTCCAGGTTCTGGTGACTGTCAACATTTATTGACTTGTGGATCAGTGAGTCTCTCCAATCTCTGCCTCCTCCTCTTCTCTCGAATCTCCCTCTGCCTTTGTCTTATAAAGACACTTAGCATTGAATTGAGGGTCCACCTAGATATTCTAGAATGATCTCTTCATGTCCAAATCCTTAAATTATTTACATCTGCAGAGATTCCTCTTCGAAATCAGGTAACATTTGCAAGTTGCAGAAAGTAGGATATAGATATTTTGGGGGGAACCACATTCAATCCACTACAATATGTTTCCAGGCTACTTAGGAAATGACAGAACAGATTTTCATAATCAGTTATATCAAGTGTGAAGACATGGCTTATGCTGTATGACTATATGGTGTAGCATTATTTAGCCTAAAGTATGATTTTGCAATCCATTGGTGTATTTTGTGAAGTGTATCACATGGAAAATAATTAAATATTTTAGGATGTTGAAAAATACTTGGCTGTAGTATTCTTTTTTTTTTTTGAGAGGGCATCTCTCATATTTATTGATCAAATGGTTGTTAACAACAATAAAATTCTGTATAGGGGACTCAATGCTCAATGCACAATCATTAATCCACCCCAAGCCTAATTCTCGTCAGTCTCCAATCTTCTGAAGCATAACGAATAAGTTACGGTGAACAAATTCTTACATAGTGAATAAGTTCTTACATGGTGAACAGTACAAGGGCAGTCATCACAGAAACTTTTGGTTTTGATCACGCATTATGAACTATAAACAATCAGGTCAAATATGAATATTCGTTTGATTTTTATACTTGATTTATATGTGAATCCCACATTTCTCCCTTATTATTATTATTATTATTATTTTTAATAAAATGCTGAAGTGGTAGGTAGATGCAAGATAAAGGTAGAAAACATAGTTTAGTGTTGTAAGAGAGCAAATGTAGATGATCAGGTGTGTGCCTGTAGGCTAAGTGTTAATCCAAGCTAGACAAGGCCAATAAAACATCCACAGATGCAGAAGATTTCTCTCAAAACAGGGGGGGTGAGGTTCTAAGCCTCACCTCTGTTGATCCCCAATTTCTCACCTGATGGCCCCCCTGTGAATGTGCCTGTCTTAGGTTGTTCCTCCCTTGAGGAATCTTACCGTCTCTGGCTAACCAGTCATCTTCCGGGGCCATACAGGGAAATGTAAAGTTGGTAAGTGAGAGAGAAGCCATATTGTTTGAAAAGGTTAGCTTTTTACTTCTTTGCAGATTTATGCCCTGTGGCTTTTATGCCCAGTATTTGTCTTGAGGTAACTTTACCACTTGGAAGAATTATGATACTCGGTAAATTCGATATGAGGCACGAATTCTATTTAAGGGTTGTAATTAGGAAGGAAGAAGAAAAGCTATAGAAGTAGCAGGTGGAAGAAAATATGGGAAGATTGATTATTTCTTTGACATATCTTCTTGTAGAGTAACTTAAGCATGTATAGGTTTTAAACTACTAATTAAATTGCATACACACATTAACATAATAGGAATACAGTTACATAACCAAAGCAGACCTATAATTACCAGCCATCTCCAGTGAAACCAAGAAAACCAGTTAGGCATCCTAGGCATTTGTGAAAACTTATCTATGATATGGTGGATATTGTCCAACTGAACTTGAACAGTCTGAGAGAAATCAGACAAATTAAAACAACCCATTCCTGGGGACTGTTCACATCCCATATGTTCTTTTAACAGTAAATAGTCTGTAGTCGTAAGATCTTGGAGCGCTAAAACTTGCACTTCTCCTAATTCTTGGTTGAGTTCCTACAGTAAAGATCCAGTCAAATTTGTTGTTTTACTGCATGCACAGGCCAGCTTAGATGTCTCCTTCTTCATTCCCATGGCAAGTCCAGGAACCGGTGGGATGAATGCAGCTACAACTGCAGCATCGCCTGGATCTTTGTTGAGGTTTTTTGATGATCATCTTCTGGTATGACTTTTCCAGAGAGTGCTGATGTTGGAAGTTCTTCTTCATCTTGTATCTTAGTTCATTTTCTGGGTAGCCAAATTAGGCTTTGATCCTCTGTATAACACAAACAGACCCTTTGCCCACACTTTGATATGCCCTTTATACCATTGTGTAGAACTCATTGGAGGTCACCACACAGGAACTGCTTTTTTTTTTTTAAGAGAAAGGAATATTACCAGAAAAATGTACCTCCATAGCCGATCATCTGACACCTTTTAAGTGATCAAAATTAAGGATATTTAAAGCATGCATTAATCATTGATTTACAGTTAGTTTCATCCTGTCAGGGAGTAATCCAACTTTTCTTTCCTTCTTTTTGATTTTATCACTAATCTACACTTACACGAAGAATATAATGTTTACTAGGCTCTCCCCTATAACAGGTCCCCCCTGTAAACCCCTTTACAGTCACTGTCCATCAGCATAGCAAAATGTTGTAGAATCACTACTTGTCTTCTCTGTGTTGTAGAGCCCTCCCCTTTCTCCCACCCCCCCATGCATGCTTATCTTAATACCCCCTTCTTCTCCCCCCCCTTATCCTTCCCTACCCACCCATCCTCCCCAGTCCCTTTCCCATTGGTACCTGTTAGTCCATTCTTAGGTTCTGTGATTCCACTGCTGTTTTGTTCCTTCAGTTTTTCCTTTGTTCTTATACTCCACAGATGAGTGAAATCATTTGGTATTTCTCTTTCTCCTCTTGGCTTGTTTCACTGAGCATAATACCCTCCAGCTCCATCCATGTTGCTGCAAATGGTAGGATTTGCCCTCTTCTTATGGCTGAGTAGTATTCCACTGTGTATATGTACCACATATTCTTTATCCATTCATCTACCGATGGACATTTAGGTTGCTTCCAATTCTTGGCTATTGTAAATAGTGCTGCGATAAACATAGGGGCGCATCTGTCTTTCTCAAACTTGATTGCTGCGTTCTTAGGGTAAATTCCTAAGGAGTGGAATTCCTGGGTCAAATGGTAAGTCTGTTTTGAGCATTTTGATGTACCTCCATACTGCTTTCCACAATGGTTGAACTAATTTACATTCCCACCAGCAATGTAGGAGGGTTCCCCTTTCTCCACAGCCTCGCCAACATTTGTT
This sequence comes from Manis pentadactyla, assembly GCF_030020395.1. Lineage (NCBI taxonomy): Eukaryota > Metazoa > Chordata > Mammalia > Pholidota > Manidae > Manis > Manis pentadactyla. Next base: position 41,405,715 of record NC_080038.1, read on the forward strand.
GTTTGTGTTCTGGATGGCAGCCATCCTTACTGGTGTGAAGTGATACCTCACTGAAGTTTTAATTTGCATTTCTCTGATAATTAGCAATGTGGAGCATCTTTTCATGTGTCTGTTGGCCATCTGTATTTCTTTTTTGGAGAACTGTCTGTTCAGTTCCTCTGCCCATTTTTTAATTGGATTATTTGTTATTTGTTTGTTGAGGCGTGTGAGCTCTTTATATATTTTGGACGTCAAGCCTTTATTGGATCTGTCATTTACAAATATATTCTCCCATACTGTAGGGTTCCTTTTTGTTCTATTGATGGTGTCTTTGCTGTACAGAAGCTATTCAGCTTAAAATAGTCCCACTTGTTCATTTTTGCTGTTGTTTTCCTTGCCCGGGGAGATATGTTCAAGAAGAGGTCACTCATGTTTATGTCTAAGAGGTTTTTGCCTATGTTTTCTTCCAAGAGTTTAATGGTTTCGTGACTTACATTCAGGTCTTTGATCCATTTGGAGTTTACTTTTGTATATGGGGTTAGACAATGGTCCAGTTTCATTCTCCTACATGTAGCTGTCCAGTTTTGCCAGCACCATCTGTTGAAGAGACTGTCATTTCGCCATTGTATGTCCATGGCTCCTTTATCAAATATTAATTGACCAATTATGTTTGGGTTAATGTCTGGAGTCTCTACTCTGTTCCACTGGTTTGTGGCTCTGTTCTTGTGCCAGTACCAAATTGTCTTGATTACTATGGCTTTATAGTAGAGCTTGAAGTTGGGGAGTGAGATCCCCCCTACTTTATTCTTCTTTCTCAGGATTGTTTTGGCTATTCGGGGTCTTTGGTGTTTCCATATGAATTTTTGAATTATTTGTTTCAGTTCATTGAAGAATGTTGCTGGTAATTTGATAGGGATTGCATCAAATCTGTATATTGCTTTGGGCAGGATGGCCATTTTGACAATATTAATTCTTCCTAGCCAGGAGCATGGGATGAGCTTCCATTTGTTAGTGTCCCCTTTAATTTCTCTTAAGAGTGACTTGTAGTTTTCAGAGTATAGGTCATTCACTTCTTTGGTTAGATTTATTCCTAGGTATTTTATTCTTTTTAATGCAATTGTGAATGGAATTGTTCTCCTGATTTCTCTTTCTATTAGTTCATTGTTAGTGTACAGGAAAGCCACAGATTTCTGTGTGTTGATTTTGTATCCTGCAACTTTGCTGAGTTCCGATATCAGTTCTAGTAGTTTTGGGGTGGAGTCTTTAGGGTTTTTTAAGTACAATATCATGTCATCTGCAAATAGTGACAGTTTAACTTCTTCTTTACCAATCTGGATTGTATTTCTTTGTTTTGTCTGATTGCCATGGCTAGGACCTCCAGTACTATGTTAAATAGCAGTGGGGAGAGTGGGCATCCCTGTCTAGTTCCCCATCTCAGAGGAAAAACTTCCAGCTTTTCGCTGTTCAGTATAATGTTGGCTGTGGGTTTATCATAGATGGCCTTTATTATGTTGAGGTACTTGCCCTCTATTCCCATTTTTCTGAGAGTTTTTATCATGAATGGATGTTGAATTTTGTCAAATGCTTTTTCAGCATCTATGGAGATATCATGTGGTTTTTGTCTTTCTTTTCGTTGATGTGGTGAATGATGTTGATGGATTTTTGAATGTTGTACCATCCTTGCATCCCTGGGATGAATCCCACTTGGTCATGGTGTATGATCCTTTTGATATACTTTTGAATTCAGTTTGCTAATATTTTATTAAGTATTTTTGCATCTTCATTCATCAGGGATATTGGTCTGTAATTTTCTTTTTTGGTGGGGTCTTTGCCTGGTTTTGGTATTAGGGTAATGTTGGCTTCATAGAATGAGTTTGGGAGTATTCCCTACTCTTCTATTTTTTGGAAAACTTTAAGGAGAATGGGTATTATGTCTTCTCTGTGTGTCTGATAAAATTCCGAGGTAAATCTGTCCGGCCCGGGGGTTTTGTTCTTGGGTAGTTTTTTGATTACCGTTTCAATTTCTTTGCTCGTAATTGGTTTGCTTAGCTTTTGTGTTTCTTCCTTGTTCAGTCTTGGAAGGTTGTATTTTTCTAGGAAGTTGTCCATTTCTTCTAGGTTTTCCAACTTGTTGGTATATAGGTTTTCATAGTAGTGTTTAATAATTCTTTGTATTTCTGTGGAGTCTGTCATGATTTTTCTGTTCTCATTTCTGATTCTGTTGATTTGTGTTGATTCTCTTTTTCTCTTAATAATTTTGGCTAGAGGCTTATCTATTTTGTTTATTTTCTCAAAGAACCAGCTCTTGGTTGTGTTGATTTTTGCTATTGTTTTATTCTTCTCAATTTTGTTTATTTCTTCTCTGATCTTTATTATGTCCCTCCTTCTGCTGACTTTAGGCCTTATTTGTTCTTCTTTTTCCAATTTCGATAATTGTGATGTTAGACTATTCATTTGGGATTGTTCTTCCTTCTTCAGTTGTGCCTGGATCGCTATATACTTTCCTCTTAAGACTGCTTTTGCTGCGTCCCACAGAAGTTGGGGCTTTGTGTTGTTGTTGTCATTTGTTTCTATATATTCCTTGATCTCTATTTTAATTTGGTCATTGATCCATTGATTATTTAGGAGCATGTTGTTAAGCCTCCATGTGTTTGTGAGCCTTTTTGTTTTCTTTGTAGAATTTATTTCTAGTTTTATACCTTTGTGGTCTGAAAAATTGGTTGGTAGAATTTCAGTATTTTGGATTTTACTGAGGCTCTTTTTGTGGGCTAGTATGTGGTCTATTCTGGAGAATGTTCCATGTGCACTTGAGAAGAATGTATATCCTGTTGCTTTTGGATGTAGAGTTCTATAGATGTCTATTAGGTCCATCTGCTCTAGTGTGTTGTTCAGTGCTTCTGTGTCCTTACTTATTTTCTGCCCGGTGGATATGTCCTTTGGGGTGAGTGCTGTGTTGAAGTCTCCTAGAATGAATGCATTGCAGTCTATTTCCCCCTTTAGTTCTGTTAGTATTTGTTTCACATAATGCTGGTGCTCCTGTGTTGGGTGCATATATATTTAGAATGGTTGTATCCTCTTGTTGGACTGAGCTCTTTATCATTATGTAGTGTCTTTCTTTATCTCTTGTTACTTTCTTTGTTTTGAAGTCTATTTTGTCTGATATTAGTACTGCAACCCCTGCTTTCTTCTCGCTGTTGTTTGCCTGAAATATGTTTTTCTATCCCTTGACTTGTAGTCTGTACATGTCTGTGGGTTTGAGGTGAGTTTCTTGTAAGCAGCATATAGATGGGTCTTGCTTTTTTATCCATTCAATTACTCTGTCTTTTGATTGGTGCATTAAGTCCATTTACATTTAGGGTGACTATTGAAAGATATGTACTTATTGCCATTGCAGGCTTTAAATTCGTGGTTACCAAAGGTTCAAGGTTATTGGCTGTAGTATTCTTTACAGATGTAAAGTAGGATTTCTCACAGCACTGTGTTTCCCAAAGACAATAGTTTAGCACACTTGTAAATTGCCACCACCACTTAACCACTTTCTCATTAAAGGCACTCTAGTAATTTATAGAAATGGATCAGAGTATTCAGCAAAATGATGATTTCGTTTCTCTGGCTAGCCACCCAGAATACTGAGCTCTTTGCAAAACATGTTATATGGATATGTCTGTAAACCTCTTTTACCACCTTATAATAAAGCATTATGTAATAAACCACCAGTTTTTGTTTCCTGTAGACTTAGCTTTGTCCCTGCCCAGCACCCAGTTAACTTTAATGGGCTAAGATTCTTGGTAGGAAGGTCATTTTGTTTGCCACCTTGGCACCAGCATGTTTAAAATTGGTTTCCTTCTCTACTTTTCTCAGGCCATGTTAGTAATTCTAAATCTTCCCTAAATGAAACCAGTAAGCATTTGCAGAGTTGTCCCTGCAAAGTAACAAATGGAATGAGTCATTATTCATTTAAATGGCATCATTTGTTTATGTGATGGTTGTCCCATACTCTGTGAAATATCAGTTAAAACAGAAATACACCAACTAAGAATTAATTGCTTTATTGGATCATGCTCTGTGCCTCTAATTTCATGTTACACATAACTTGGACAGTGTTTCTCCTCAAAGAACTTTTATTAGTGTTAAAGGCTAAAATGTTTGCTTGATAGCATCTCTTCCTTTGATCTTGCAGATACACAAACACATTTATCTTCAACCTGCAAGTGGTTGGTTGATTTTTTTTTTCAGAATGAGAAATTAGTAGGTGCGGTGTAGACCAGTGTATGTAAGCTCTTATCTGAAAGTATAATCCTTCATTGCTTAAACATTAACTGGACCTTCATCACTGAAATCATTGCCAAGTTAGCTTAAGAACTCATGGTATACTATTTTCTGTTGTTGAAAGGGCAGAATCACAAAGATTAAGCTGCCACAGCCATTTAAGTCATGTTTGCAAGCTGGTGAGCACATTTCTGTGCCCCTTTTTCAACCAGGGGATAACAGTGTATCAAACTTTAGATTGATCCCTGTTCCCATATTTTCAGTACTAGATTGTGCTTAGGGTACAAAAAATAGACTATGTGAAATCTCTCTGCTTCCACAAGTCCATGTTGTAGGTGTAACTCTATCATCATCCCCTACCTCTGGCCTTTCAACTTGCCACACAGCTAGGGCTTCCTTGCCAGGGGTAGGATTGACTCATCCTGAGAGCATCTTGGTTGCCACAATAGCCATATCATTCATATTCTTACCCTGAGGAGTTCACTGAGAGTGATAAAAACTGATAAACCAGATAGTAAAAGATTTTTTTTTTAGATAATTATTTTTTATAGAAGGGTAGTTGACACACAGTATTACATTACATTAGTTTCAGGTGTACAACATAGTGATTCAACATTTATATACATGACAATTCTAGGTACCAGCTATCACCATACCAAGCTGTTACAATATCTTGACTATATTCATTACATCCCGGTTACTTCTTATTTTACCATTGGAAGTATGTACTTTTTTTTTTTTTTTTTGTGAGGGCATCTCTCATATTTATTGATCAAATGGTTGTTAACAACAATAAAATTCTGTATAGGAGAGTCAATGCTCAATGCACAATCAGTAATCCACCCCAAGCCTAATTTTCGTCAGTCTCCAATCTTCTGAGGCATAACAAACAAGTTCTTACATGGAGAACAAATTCTTACATAGTGAATAAGTACTTACATGGTGAACAGTACAAGGGCAGCCATCACAGAAGCCTTCGGTTTTGCTCATGTATTGTGAACTTTAAACAGTCCGTTCACATATGAATACTCATTTGATTTTTATACTTGATTTATACCTGAATACCACATTTTTCTCTTTATTATTATTATTTTTAATAAAATGCTGAAGTGGAAGGTAGATACAAGATAAAGGTAGAAAACATAGTTTAGTGTTGTAAGAGAGCAAATGTAGATGATCAGGTGTGTGCCTCTGGACTATGTGTTAATCCAAGCTAGACAAGGGCAATAAAACATCCAGGGATGCATAAGATTTCTCTCAGAACAGGGGGGGTGAGGTTCTAAGCCTCACCTCTGTTGATCCCCAATTTCTCACCTGATGACCCCCCTGCGACTGTGCCTGTCTTAGGTTGTTCCTCCATTGAGGAATCTTACCCGTCTCTGGCTAACCAGTCATCTTCTGGGGTCATACAGGGAAATGTAAAGTTGGTAAGTGAGAGAGAAGCCTTATTGTTTGAAATGGTTAGCTTTTTACTTCTTCGCATATTTATGCCCCGTAGCTTCTATACCCAGCATTTGTCTTGAGGTATCTTTACCACTTGGAAGAATTATGATACTCGGTAAATTCGATATGAGGCACGAATTCTATTTAAGGGTTGTAATTAGGAAAGAAGAAGAAAAGCTACAGAAGTAGCAGGCGGCAGAAAACATGGGAAGATTGATTATTTCTTTGACATATCTTCTTGTAGAGTAACTTCAGCATGTATAGGTTTTAAGCTACTACTTAAATTGCGCACACACATTAACATAATAGGAGTATAGTTACATAACGAAAGCATACCTGTAATTACCAGCCATCTCCAGTGAAACCAAGAAAACCAGTTAGGCACCTTAGGCATTTGTGAAAACTTATCTGTGATATGGTGGATATTGTCCAACTGAAGTGAACAGTCTGAGAGAAATCAGACAAATTAAGACAACCCATTCCTGGGGAATGTTCACATCCCTTATATTCTTTTATCAGTAAATAGTCTGTAGTTGTAAGATTTTGGGGCGCTACAATTTGCACTTCTCCTAATTCTTGATTGAGTTCCAACGGTATATATCCAGTCAAATTTGTTGTTTTACTGTATGCACAGGCCAGCTTAGATATCTCCTTCCTCATTCCCATGGCAAGTCCAGGAACTGGTGGGATGAGTGCATCTACAGCTGTAGCAGTGCGTGGATCTTTGTTGGGGTTTTTTGATGATCATCTTCTGGCATGAGTCTTCCAGAGAGTGCTGATGTTAGAAGTTCTTTTTCATATCGTATCTTTGTTCATTTTCGGGGTAGCCCAATTAGGCTTTGATCCTCTGTATAAACACAAACAGACCCTTTGCCTACACTTTTATATGCCCTTTATACCCTTGTGTAGAACTCATTGGAGGTCACCACACAGGAACTGCCCTTTTTGGTTTTTTTTTGTAACACTAATCTACACTTACATGACGAATATTATGTTTACTAGGCTCTCCCCTATACCAGGTCCTCCCTATAAACCCCTTTACAGTCACTGTCCATCAGCATAGCAAAATGTTGTAGAATCCCTACTTGCCTTCTCTGTGTTGTACAGCCCTCCCTTTTCTCCTACCCCCCCATGCATGCTAATCTTAATACCCCCCTACTTCTCCCCCACCTTATCCCTCCCTACCCACCCATCCTCCCCAGTCCCTTTCTCTTTGGTACCTGTTGGTCCATTCTTGAGTTCTGTGATTCTGCTGCTGTTTCGTTCCTTCAGTTTTTCCTTTGTTCTTATATTCCACAGATGAGTGAAATCATTTGGTATTTCTCTTTCTCCTCTTGGCTTGTTTCACTGAGCATAATACCCTCCAGCTCCATCCATGTTGCTGCAAATGGTTGGATTTGCCCTTTTCTTATGGCTGAGTAGTATTCCATTGTGTATATTTACCACATCTTCTTTATCCATTCATCTATCGATGGACATTTAGGTTGCTTCCAATTCTTGGCTATTGTAAATAGTGCTGCGATAAACATAGGGGTGCACTGATCTTTCTCATACTTGATTGCTGCATTCTTAGGGTAAATTCCTAGGAGTGCAATTCCTGGGTCAAATGGTATGTCTGTTTTGAGCATTTTGATGTACCTCCATACTGCTTTCCACAATGGTTGAACAAGTTTACATTCCCACCAGCAGTGTAGGAGGGTTCCCCTTTCTCCACAGCCTCGCCAACATTTGTTGTTCTCTGTCTTTTGGATGGCAGCCATCCTTACTGGTGTGAGGTGATACCTCATTGTAGTTTTAATTTGCATTTCTCTGATAATTAGCGATGTGGAGCATCTTTTCATGTGTCTGTTGGCCATCTGTATTTCTTTTTTGGAGAACCGTCTGTTCAGTTCCTCTGCCCATTTTTTAATTGGGTTATTTGTCTTTTGTTTGTTGAGGTGTGTGAGCTCTTTATATATTCTGGATGTCAAGCCTTTATCGGATGTGTCATTTTCAAATATATTCTCCCATACTCTAGGGTTCCTTTTTGTTCTATTGATGGTGACTTTTGCTTTACAGAAGGTTTTCAGCTTAATATAGTCCCACTTATTCATTTTTGCTGTTGTTTTCCTTGCCCGGGGAGATATGTTCAAGAAGAGGTCACTCATGTTTATGTCTAAGAGGTTATTGCCTATGTTTTCTTCCAAGAGTTTAATGGTTTCGTGACTTACATTCAGGTCTTTGATCCATTTGGAGTTTACTTTTGTATATGGGGTTAGACAATGGTCCAGTTTCATTCTCCTACATGTAGCTGTCCAGTTTTGCCAGCACCACCTGTTGAAGAGACTGTCATTTCGCCATTGTATGTCCATGGCTCCTTTATCAAATATTAATTGACCATATATGTCTGGGTTAATGTCTGGATTCTCTAGTCTGTTCCATTGGTCTGTGGCTCTGCTCTTGTGCCAGTACCAAATTGTCTTGATTACTATGGCTTTATAGTAGAGCTTGAAGTTGGGGAGTGAGATCCCCCCTACTTTATTCTTCTTTCTCAGGATTGCTTTGGCTATTCGGGGTCTTTGGTGTTTCCATATGAATTTTTGAATTATTTGTTCCAGTTCATTGAAGAATGTTGCTGGTAGTTTCATAGGGATTGCATCAAATCTGTATATTGCTTTGGGCAGGATGGCCATTTTGACGATATTAATTCTTCCTAGCCACGAGCATGGGATGAGTTTCCATCTGTTAGTGTCCCCTTTAATTTCTCTTAAGAGTGACTTGTAGTTTTCAGTGTATAAGTCTTTCACTTCTTTGGTTAGGTTTATTCCTAGGTATTTTATTTTTTTTGATGCAATTGTGAATGGAGTTGTTTTCCTGATTTCTCTTTCTGTTGGTTCATTGTTAGTATATAGGAAAGCCACAGATTTCTGTGTGTTGATTTTGTATCCTGCAACTTTGCTGTATTCCGATATCAGTTCTAGTAGTTTTGGGGTGGAGTCTTTAGGGTTTTTTATGTACAGTATCATGTCATCTGCAAATAGTGACAGTTTAACTTCTTCTTTACCAATCTGGATTCCTTGTATTTCTTTATTTTGTCTGATTGCCGTGGCTAGGACCTCCAGTACTATGTTAAATAACAGTGGAGAGAGTGGGCATACGTGTCTAGTTCCCGATCTCAGAGGAAATGCTTTCAGCTTCTCGCTGTTCAATATAATGTTGGCTGTGGGTTTATCATAGATAGCCTTTGTTATGTTGAGGTACTTGCCCTCTATTCCCATTTTGCTGAGAGTTTTTATCATGAATGGATGTTGAACTTTGTGAAATGCTTTTTCAGCATCTATGGAGATGATCATGTGATTTTTGTCCTTCTTTTTGTTGAAGTGGTGGATGATGTTGATGGATTTTCGAATGTTGTACCATCCTTGCATCCCTGGGATGAATCCCACTTGGTCATGGTGTATGATCCTTTTGATGTATTTTTGAATTCGGTTTGCTAATATTTTGTTGAGTATTTTTGCATCTACGTTCCTCAGGGATATTGGTCTGTAGTTTTCTTTTTTGGTGGTGTCTTTTCCTGGTTTTGTTATGAGGGTGATGTTGGCTTCATAGAATGAGTTTGGGAGTATCCCCTCCTCCTCTATTTTTTGGAAAACTTTAAGGAGAATGGGTATTATGTCTTCCCTGTATGTCTGATAAAATTCTGATGTAAATCCATCTGGCCCCGGGGGTTTTGTTCTTTGGTAGTTTTTGATTACCGCTTCAATTTCATTGCTGATAATTGGTCTGTTTAGATTTTCTGTTTCTTTCTGGGTCAATCTTGGAAGGTTGTATTTTTCTAGGAAGTTGTCCGTTTCTCCTAGGTTTCCCAGCTTGTTAGCATATAGGTTTTCATAGTATTCTCTAATAATTCTTTGTATTTCCGTGGGGTCCGTCGTGATTTTTCCTTTCTCATTTCTAATGCTGTTGATTTGTGTTGACTCTCTTTTCTTCTTAATAATTCTGGCTAGAGGCTTATCTATTTTGTTTATTTTCTCGAGGAACCAGCTCTTGGTTTCATTGATTTTTGCTATTGTTTTATTCTTCTCAATTTTATTTATTTCTTCTCTGATCTTCATTATGTCCCTCCTTCTGCTGACCTTAGGCCTCATTTGTTCTTCTTTTTCCAATTTCAATAATTGTGACATTAGACCATTCATTTGGGATTGCTCTTCCTTTTTACATATGCTTGGATTGCTATATACTTTCCTCTTAAGACTGCTTTTGCTGTGTCCCACGGAAGTTGGGGCTTAGTGTTGTTGTTGTCTTTTGTTTCCATATATTGCTGGATCTCCATTTTGATTTGGTCATTGATCCATTGATTATTTAGGAGCGTGTTGTTAAGGCTCAATGTGTTTGTGAGCCTCTTTGCTTTCTTTGTACAGTTTATTTCTAGTTTTATGCCTTTGTGGTCTGAAAAGTTATTTGGTAGGATTTCAATCTTTTGGAATTTTCTGAGGCTCTTTTTGTGGGCTAGTATGTGGTCTATTCTGGAGAATGTTCCATGTGCACTTGAGAAGAATGTATATCCTGTTGCTTTTGAATGTAGAGTTCTATAGATGTCTATTAGGTCCATCTGCTCTACTGTGTTGTTCAGTGCTTCCGTGTCCTTACTTATTTTCTGCCCGGTGAATCTATCCTTTGGGGTGAGTGTTGTGTTGAAGTCTCCTAGAATGAATGCATTGCAGTCTATTTTCCCCTTTAGTTCTGTTAGTATTTGTTTCACATATGCTGGGCTCCTGTGTTGGGTGCATATATATTTAGAATGGTTATATCCTCTTGTTGGACTGAGCCCTTAATCATTATGTAGTGTCCTTCTTTATCTCTTGCTACTTTCTTTGTTTTGAACTCTATTTTGTCTGAAACTAGTATTGCAACTTCTGCTTTTTTCTCCCTATTGTTTTCATGAAATATCTTTTCCATCCCTTGACTTTTAGTCTGTGTATGTCTTTTGGTTTGAGATGAGTCTCTTGTAAGCAGCGTATAGATGGGTCTTGCTTTTTTATCCATTCTATTACTCTATGTCTTTTGATTGGTGCATTCAGGCCATTAACAGTTAGGGTGACTATTGAAAGATATGTACTTATTGCCATTGCAGGCTTTAAATTTGTGTTTACCAAAGGTTCAAGGTTAGCCTCTTTAGTATCTTACTGACTAACTTAGCTCGCTTATTGAGCTGTTATATACACTGTCTGGAGATTCTTTTCTTCTCTCCCTTCTTATTCCTCATCCTCGATTCTTCATATGTTGGGTGTTTTGTGCTGTGCTCTTTCTAGGAGTGCTCCCATCTAGAGCAGTCCCTTTAAGGTGTTCTGTAGAGGTTGTTTGTGGGAAGCAAATTCCCTCAGCTTTTGTTTGTCTGGGAATTGTTTAATCCCACCATCATATTTGAATGATAGTCATGCTGGATACAGTATCCTTGGTTCAATGCCCTTCTGTTTCATTGTATTAAATATATCATGCCATTCTCTTCTGGCCGGTAGGGTTTCTGTCGAGAAGTCTGATGTTAGCCTGGTGGGTTTTCCTTTATAGGTGACCTTTTTCTCTCTAGCTGCCTTTAAAACTATTTCCTTGTCCTTGATCTTTGCCATTTTAATTATTTCGTGTCTTGGTGTTGTCCTCCTTGGATCCTTTCTGTTGGGGGTTCTTTGTATTTCCGTGGTCTGTTCGATTATTTCCTCCCCCAGTTTGGTGAAGTTTTCAGCAATTATTTCTTCTGAGATATTTGCCATCTCTTTTCCTCTCTCTTCTTCTTCTGGAACCCCTATAATACGGATATTGTTCCTTTAGGATTGGTCACACAGTTCTCTTAATATTGTTTCATTCCTGGAGATCCTTTTGTCTCTCTCTTCGTCAGCTTCTGTGCGTTCCTGTTCTGTGGTTTCAGTTCCATCAATGGCCTCTTGCATCCTATCCATTCTGCTTATAAACCCTTCCAGAGTTTGTTTCATTTCTTCAATCTCCTTTCTGGCATCTGTGATCTCCCTCTGGACTTCATCCAATTTCTCTTGGGTATTTCTCTGCATCTCTGTCAGCATGTTTATGATTCTTATTTTGAATTCTTTGTCAGGAAGACTGGTTAGGTCTGTCTCCTTCTCTGGTGTTGTCTCTGTGATCTTTGTCTGCCTGTAGCTTTGCCTTTTCATGGTGATAGGAATAGTTTGCAGAGCTGGGACGAGTGACGGCTGGAAGAACTTCCATTCTTCTTGGTTTGTGGCCCTCCTTTCCTGGTAGATCTGCGACCTCTAGTGGCTTGTGCTGGGCAGCTGCGCGCAGACAGGTTTCTGCTTCCTGCCCGACTGCTATGGAGTTTATCTCCGCTGTTGCTGTGGGCATGGCCTGGCTCGGGCGTCTGCTCCAAAGTGGTGGAGTCGCATTGGAGGGGGAGCGGCCTGGAGGCTATTTATCTCCGTAAGGGCCCTCCTGCTCCCTGCAGCCCAGGGGTTAGGGTGCCCAGAGATCCCCAGATTCCCTACCTGTGGATTAAGTGTCCCGCTCTGCCCCTTTAAGATTTCCAAAAAGCACCCGCCAAAACAAAACGACCACAAAAAAAAAAAAAAAAGGTGGCCGCTCGTTTTTCTTTATTCTCCGGCGCCAGCCTCAGGCATCTGCTCACCGGTCTTGCTGCCCTGTTTCCCTAGTATTGGGGTCCCTATCCCTTTAAGACTTCCAAAAAGCGCTCGCCAAAACAAAACAGAAAAAAAAAAATTGGTCGCTCGCTTTTCTTATGTCCTCTGGTTCCCAGCCTCCGGTGCCCACTCACTGTTCTTGCTACCCTGTTTTCCTAGTATTCAGGACCCTGCACTCTGGCCCGGATGGCTCTGGCTGGGTGTTCGGCAGTCCTGTGCTCCATCTCCCTCCCGCTCTGCCTATTCTTTTCCCACCGGGAGTTGGGGGGATGGCCGCTCGACTCCCACCGGGCCGGGGCTTGTATCTTACCCCCTTCGCGAGGTGCTGGGTTCTCTCAGGTGCGAATGTGGTCTGGATATTGTCCTGTGTCCTCTGGTCTTTATTCTAGGAAGGGTTGTCTTTGTTATATTTTCATAGATATTTGTGGTTTTGGGAGGAGATTTCCACTGCTCTACTCACGCCGCCATCTTCCGCCCATCTCCAGATAGTAAAAGATTTAAAAAGAAAATGAGATGAAGGACATTTTAAAAAATCTAAGTACAAAGATAACAACTAGAATAAAACTACAAACATAAAAAAAATTATAATTAAAAGAGCAAAGAGTACACATCTGGTAGAGAATGAAAGAAGCATAGGAAATACAATACACATAATTACAAAATATGACAGAGTTGAGACCAAATATATGAGTCATACCAATAAATATGAATGGGTTTAACATCTATTACAAAAAAGAGTTGTTTGACTCACAAGGCCAGAACCAACTATGTGCTGTATAGAAGAGTATACCTAAGACCCATCAGACAGGCTGAAGAGATGGAAAAAGGTATACCAGAATAATGGAAACAGAAATAGCAAGAGTAGTGGTCTTGATATCAAAGTAGATCTCTAGACCCCAAAATAAAGGACAAGATTTTTTAGTGCTAAAAGCTACACTTCACTATGAAAATGTAGTGCCTATGAATATTCATACACTGAAAAACATCATGACCACCGTTATGAAGCAAAAACTACAAGAGTTGCAAGGAGACATAGCTAGAAATACTAATCATAGGAAACTTTTCAACACTTCTCAGTATCAGACAGATTAAGTGAACAAATCAATAAATGAGAAGATAGAAGATCTAAACAACTTAAGCAGTGAGGTACATATCTGATGAATATCAAGCTCTATATTCTGTAAAGAATATACCTTCTCAGTTGTCTCTGGTATGTACACAAAATATCAACTATTAAGTCACAAAGGAAACATCAGTAATTTCCATTAAGTAGAATGATTATAAACAACACTGTGACTACCATGCACTAAAATCTGAAATTACTAACAAAAACAGAAAGGTCCTTCCTATGGAGATTTTAAAACCTTTTATTAAGTAACTCTTGGATAAAAAGGAGAAATACGAACTGAAATTATAGATTTCTTAAAAAATAGTGATGATAAAACATTGCATCTCAGGTACTTGCCCCATATCTTAAGTTATGAGAAAAAGGAGGCAAGCATTGTTCCAACTACTCTTGATAACTTTTTTTACAAAAAAAAATTTAGCTCTCAATGTTGCTAATATTTAATTGCAGTGTACTAAATAAATATTCTGTTATTTCTCATTTCTCTATATATTTATAGCCAATGGTAAGGAAGTTTCTAATATTTTGACCAAAATATGTAAAGGTCATAGAAAAATCATAATTTTTCCCATTAATTATTAAGATCATTTCCCACAGTTTACACACTCACCTTCATTTTTATGGTCCCAAACTCCTGTGCAAAGTGGAACTACTATACTTGCAAACCCCTCTACAAATAAATTTGAAAACCTGGATGAGATAGGTAACTTCCTTTGGAAATAATACATTATCAAAATTGACCCTATTAGAGGTAGAAAGCTTAAAGAATCAATTTCCAAAGAAGAAATAGAGAAAATTATTAAGGTACAACACCATTAAAAAAGCACCAAGTCCAGATGGTTTCATAGGTACCAGATAGTCCTAATAATTCTCAGATTATTCTAGAGCATTGTAATGGAAAGAAAATGACCTAATTCCTTTTATGAAGCATGCATAACACCGATACCTAAACTTGAAAGACAACACAAAAAAAGGAAATTACAGATAAATACCACTTGTGAATGTGATATAAAAATATTAAGTAAAATGTTAGAAAACAGAATATAATACCATATTAAGAAAATAATATATCTTGACCAAATGACATTCATTCTAGAAATACAAAGTCTGTTTCAGGATTTAAAAATCCAGTATTACCTACAGCATATTAATATATCTAAGGAAAAAGTTATATAATCATTTCCATATATTCTGAAAAAGATTTTGACAATATTCAATACCCAGACATTATAAGACATTCAAGAAAATAGGAATTGTAAGATACTTTCTTAACATTATAAAATATGTGTACCATATCAATATAGTACCTTAGTTAATGGGGAAACTAAAGGCATTTGCACTAATTTCAGGAAGAAGGCAAAGAAGCCCACTGTCCCTTTATCATTCCAAATGGTAGCAGTATTAACCAACCCAATACAATTAAAGAAGAGAAACCAATTAGAGACATAAGACTAGGTAAAAAAACATGCAAAAACTATTTGTAGATGATAGTATATCTGGAAACCCATAGGAAAATCACTGATAAAATTAACTCATGCAAAAAGAAAACAGAATTCAGTAAGGTAGCAGGATATAAAGTTAACCTATAAAGTCAGTAGCTTTGATGCCTGGGGCATGTTGTAATGTAGGAAATTAAAGAAATAGTCAAGAAAGGATGGGATATGTCAGAAGAGTTACAGGCACCAGCCCAACTTGAAAGAGCTCCCCATGACCAAAGATGGAACAATTTGAGCAAAAAGTAAGTGACAGGGCGGAGCCAACATGGCGGCGTGAGTAGGACAGTGGGAATCTCCTCCCAAAAACATATATACTTTTGAAAATACAACAAACACAACTAGCCCTAAAAGAGAGACCAGAAGACGCAGGACAGTGGCCAGACTGCAGCTACACCAGCGAGAACCCAGCGACTGGTGAAAGGGGTAAGATACAAGCCCCGGCCCGGCGGGACCCGAGCGCCCCTCCCCCCAGCTCCCGGCGGGAGAACAATAGGCAGAGCGGGAGGGAGACGGAGCCCAGGACTGCCGAACACCCAGCCCCAGCCATCCGGGCCAGAGCGCAGACACAGTACATGCCCAGGGGGCCCTGGATACTGGGGGAACAGGGAGTAAGACCTCCGAGCGGGTGCTGAAGCTGATGCCCCTGTGACAAAGAAAAGCGGGGGCTTTTTGAAAGTCTTAAAGGGACAGGGACTTAACAGCTTGACGGAAACAACCCAGGTCACAGTACAGCAGCTGGAAATTACAGGGAAAACCGGGTGCACTAACCCCCTGGGCAACAGCTCTGAGACCCCTCACGGAGGCAAACAGTCAAGCAGCCCCCCCCATCCATCACCCCACCGGGCGCTGCGAAAGCAGAGAAGCAGCCTGAGACAAATTCCGCCCACAGAAAGGGAAATTTCTCCCTCCCGGCCAGGCAAGACACAAAGACCCACTCTACACGCAATTACCCAACACAAGCCACTAGGGGTCGCAGTTGCCCCAGTAAAGAAAGGCCAGTAGTAAGTGAAAATTTTGGCCCTCCCAGCTGACAGTCAATAGCACCTGTCAACATGAAAAGGCAAAAAAATATGATCCAGACAAGACTAACCCAGACAGCTTCAGCATCTGCTACATCTTCCCCTGAGAAGGAATCTGGGGAGATAGATTTAGCCAGTCTACCTGAAAAAGAATTCAAAACAAAAGTCATAACCATGCTGATGGACTTGCAGAGAAATATGCAAGAACTAAGGAAGGAGAATTCAGAAATAAAACAAGCTCTGGAAGGACTTCAAAACAGAATGGACGAGATGCAAGAGACCATTAATGGACTAGAAAACAGAGAACAGGAACGCAGAGAAGCTGATGCAGAGAGAGATAAAAGGATCTCCAGGAATGAAAGAATCTTAAGAGAGCTGAGTGATCAATATAAAAGGAATAATATAAGAATCATAGGCATTCCAGAAGAAGTAGAGAGAGAAAAGGGGATAGAAAATGTCTTTGAAGAAATAATTGCTGAAAATTTCCCCAAACTAGGGGAAGAAATGGCCTCTCAGACCACAGAGGTACACAGAACTCCCATGACAAGGGATCCAAGGAGGGCAACACCAAGACACATAATAATTAAAATGGCAAAGATCAAAGACAAGGACAAAGTATTACAAGCAGCCAGAGAGAAAAAAAAGGTTACCTACAAAGGAAAACCCATCAGGCTATCATCAGACTTCTCAACAGAAACCCTACAGGCCAGAAGAGAATGGCATGATATACTTAATGCAATGAAACAGAAGGGCCTCGAACCAAGACTACTGTATCCAGCACGAATATCATTTAAATATGAAGGAGGGATTAAACAATTCCCAGACAAGCAAAAGTTGAGGGAATTTGCCTCCCACAAACCACCTCCACAGGGCATCCTACAGGGACTGCTCTAGATGGGAGCACTCCTAAAAAGAGCACACAACAAAACACCCAACATATGAAGAAGGGAGGAGGAGGAATAAGAAGGGAGAGAAATAAAGAATCATCAGATTGTGTTTATAATAGCTCAACAAGCGAGTTAAGTTAGACAGTAAGACAGTAAAGAAGCTAACCCTAAACCTTTGGTAACCACAAACTTAAAGCCTGCAATGGCAATAAATTCATACCTTTCAATAATCACGCTAAATGTAAATGGATTGAATGCACCAATCAAAAGACACAGAGTAATAGAATGGATAAAAAAGCAAGATCCATCCATATGCTGCTTACAAGAGACTCACCTCAAACCCAAAGACGCGCACAGACTTAAAGTCAAGGGATGGAAAAAGATATTTCAAGCAAACAACAGAGAGAAGAAAGCAGGTGTTGCAATTCTGGTATCAGACAAAACAGACTTCAAAATAAAGAAAGTAACAAAAGACAAAGAAGGACATTACATAATGATAAAGGGCTCAGTCCATCAAGAGGATATAACCATTATAAATAGATATGCACCCAATACAGGAGCACCAACATACCTGAAACAAATATTAACAGAACTAAAGGAGGAAATAGAATGCAATGCATTCATTCTAGGAGACTTCAACACACCACTCACTCCAAAGGACAGATCCACCAGACAGAAAATAAGTAAGGACACAGAGGCACTGAACAACACACTAGAACAGATGGACCTAATAGACATCTACAGAACTCTACATCCAAAAGCAACAGGATACACGTTCTTCTCAAGTGCACATGGAACATTCTCCAGAATAGACCACATACTAGGACACAAAAAGAGCCTCAGTAAATTCCAAAAGATTGAAATCCTACCAACCAACTTTTCAGACCATAAAGGCATTAAACTAGAAATAAACTGTTCAAAGAAAGCAAAAAGGCTCACAAACACATGGAGGCTAAACAACACGCTCCTAAATAATCAATGGATCAATGACCAAATCAAAATGGAGATCCAGCAATATATGGAAACAAATGACAACAACAACACTAAGCCCCAACTTCTGTGGGACGCAGCAAAAGCAGTCTTAAGAGGAAAGTATATAGCACTCCAAGCATATTTAAAAAAGGAAGAGCAATCCCAAATGAACGGTCTAATGTCACAACTATCAAAATTGGAAAAAGAAGAACAAATGAGGCCTAAGGTCAGCAGAAGGAGGGACATAATAAAGATCAGAGAAGAAATAAATAAAATTGAGAAGAATAAAACAATAGCAAAAATCAATGAAACCAAGAGCTGGTTCTTCGAGAAAATAAACAAAATAGATAAGCCTCTAGCCAGACTTATTAAGAGGAAAAGAGAGTCAACACAAATCAACAGTATCAGAAATGAGAAAGGAAAAATCACGACAGATCCCGCAGAAATACAAAGAATTATTAGAGACTACTATGAAAACCTATATGCTAACAAGCTGGGAAACCTAGGAGAAATGGACAACTTCCTAGAAAAATACAACCTTCCAAGACTGACCCAAAAAGAAACAGAAAATCTAAACAGACCAATTACCAGCAACGAAATTGAAGCGGTAATCAAAAACTACCAAAGAACAAAACCCCCAGGCCAGATGGATTTACATCGGAATTTTATCAGACATACAGGGAAGACATAATACCCATTCTCCTTAAAGTTTTCCAAGAAATAGAAGAGGAGGGGATACTCCCAAACTCATTCTATGAAGCTAACATCACCCTAATACCAAAACCAGGCAAAGACACCACCAAAAAAGAAAACTACAGACCAATATCCCTGATGAACGTAGACGCAAAAATACTCAACAAAATTTTAGCAAACCTAATTCAAAAATACATCAAAAGGATCATACACCATGACCAAGTGGGATTCATCCCAGGGATGCAAGGATGGCACAACATTCGAAAGTCCATCAATATCATCCACCACATCAACAAAAAGAAAGACAAAAACCACATGATCATCTCCATAGATGCTGAAAAAGCATTTGACAAAGTTCAACATCCATTCATAATAAAAACTCTCAGCAAAATGAGAATAGAGGGCAAGTACCTCAACATAATAAAGGCCATCTATGAAAAACCCACAGCCAACATTATATTGAATAGCGAGAAGCTGAAAGCATTTCCGCTGAGATCGGGAACTAGACAGGGATGCCCACTCTCCCCACTGTTATTTAACATTGTACTAGAGGTCCTAGCCACGGCAATCAGACAAAACAAAAAAATACAAGGAATCCAGATTGGCAAAGAAGAAGTCAAACTGTCACTATTTGCAGATGACATGATACTGTACATAAAAAACCCTAAAGACTCCACCCCAGAACTACTAGAACTGATATCGGAATACAGCAAAGTTGCAGGATACAAAATCAACACACAGAAATCTGTGGCTTTCCTATATACCAACAATGAACCAACAGAAAGAGAAATCAGGAAAACAACTCCATTCACAATTGCATCAAAAAAAATAAAATACCTAGGAATAAACCTAACCAAAGAAGTGAAAGACTTATATTCTGAAAACTACAAGTCACTCTTAAAAGAAATTCAAGGGGACACTAACAGATGGAAACGCATCCCATGCTCATGGCTAGGAAGAATTAATATCGTCAAAATGGCCATCCTGCCCAAAGCAATATACAGATTTGATGCAATCCCTATGAAACTACCAGCAACATTCTTCAATGAACTGGAACAAATAATTCAAAAATTCATATGGAACCACCAAAGACCCCGAATAGCCAAAGCAATCCTGAAAAAGAAGAATAAAGTAGGGGGGATCTCACTCCCCAACTTCAAGCTCTATTATAAAGCCACAGTAATCAAGACAATTTGGTACTGGCACAAGAACAGAGCCACAGACCAATGGAACAGACTAGACAATCCAGACATTAACTCAGACATATATGGTCAATTAATATTTGATAAAGGAGCCATGGACATACAATGGCAAAATGACAGTCTCTTCAACAGATGGTGCTGGCAAAACTGGACAGCTACATGTAGGAGAATGAAACTGGACCATCGTCTAACCCCATATACAAAAGTAAACCCAAAATGGATCAAAGACCTGAATGTAAGTCATGAAACCATTAAACTCTTGGAAGAAAACATAGGCACAAACCTCTTAGACATAAACATGAGTGACCTCTTCTTGAACATATCTCCCCGGGCAAGGAAAACAACAGCAAAAATGAACAAGTGGGACTATATTAAGCTGAAAAGCTTCTGTACAGCAAAAGACACCGTCAATAGAACAAAAAGGAACCCTACAGTATGGGAGAATATCTTTGAAAATGACACATCCGATAAAGGCTTGACGTCCAGAATATATAAATAGCTCACACGCCTCAACAAACAAAAAACAAATAACCCAATTAAAAAATGGGCAGAGGAACTGAACAGACGGTTCTCCAAAAAAGAAATACAGATGGCCAACAGACACATGAAAAGATGCTCCACATCGCTAATTATCAGAGAAATGCAAATTAAAACTACAATGAGGTATCACCTCACACCAGTAAGGATGGCTGCCATCCAAAAGACAGAGAACAACAAATGTTGGCGAGGCTGTGGAGAAAGGGGAACCCTCCTACACTGCTGGTGGGAATGTAAACTTGTTCAACCATTGTGGAAAGCAGTATGGAGGTACATCAAAATGCTCAAAACAGACTTACCATTTGACCCAGGAATTGCACTCCTAGGAATTTACCCTAAGAATGCAGCAATCAAGTATGAGAAAGATCAGTGCACCCCTATGTTTATCGCAGCACTATTTACAATAGCCAAGAATTGGAAGCAAACTAAATGTCCATCGATAGATGAATGGATAAAGAAGATGTGGTACATATGCACAATGGAATACTACTCAGCCATAAGAAAAGGGCAAATCCAACCATTTGCAGCAACATGGATGGAGCTGGAGGGTATTTTGCTCAGTGAAACAAGCCAAGCAGAGAAAGAGAAATACCAAATGATTTCACTCATCTGTGGAATATAAGAACAAAGGAAAAACGGAAGGAACAAAACAGCAGCAGAATCACAGAACTCAAGAATGGACTAACAGGTACCAAAGGGAAAGGGACTGGGGAGGATGGGTGGGTAGGGAGGGATAAGGGGGGGAGAAGTAGGGGGGTATTATGATTAGCATCCATAGCGGGGTGGGAGAAAGGGGAGGGCTGTACAACACAGAGAAGACAAGTAGTGATTCTACAACAGGTTGCTACGCTGATGGACAGTGACTGTAAAGGAGTATATAGGGGGGACCTGGTATAGGGGAGAGCCTAGTAAACAAAGTATTCGTCATGTAAGTGTAGATTAATGATTAAAAAAAAAAATGCAGTTCCTATGTGGTGACCTCTAATGAGTTCTACACAATGATATAAAGGACATATAAAAGTGTAGGCAAAGGGTCTGTTTGTGTTTATACAGAGGATCAAAGCCTAATTTGGCTACCCCGAAAATGAACTAAGATACGATATGAAAGAGAACTTCCAACATCAGCACTCTCGGGAAGACTCATGCCAGAAGATGATCATCAAAAAACCCCAACAAAGATCCACGCACTGCTACAGCTGTAGATGCACTCATCCCACCAGCTCCTGGACTTGCCATGGGAATGAAGGAGATATCTAAGCTGGCCTGTGCATACAGTAAAACAACAAATTTGACTGGATCTATACTGTTGGAACTCAACCAAGAATTAGGAGAAGTGCAAATTGTAGCGCTCCAAAATCTTACAACTACAGACTATTTACTGTTAAAAGAACATATGGGATGTGAACAGTGCCCAGGAATGGGTTGTTTTAATTTGTCTGATTTTTCTCAAACTATTCAAATTCAGTTAGATAATAACCATCATATCATTGATAAGTTTTCACAAATGCCTAGGGTGCCTAACTGGTTTTCTTGGTTTCACTGGAGATGGCTGGTAATTACAGGTATGCTTTGGTTATGTAACTATACTCCTATTATGTTAATGTGTGTGCGCAATTTAAGTAGTAGCTTAAAATCTATACATGCTGAAGTTACTCTACAAGAAGATATGTCAAAGAAATAATCAATCTTCCCATGTTTTCTCCCGCCTGCTACTTCTATAGCTTTTCTTCTTCCTTCCTAATTACAACGAATTCTTAAATAGAATTCGTGCCTCATATCAAATTTACCGAGTATCATAACTCCTCCAAGTGGTAAAGATACCTCAAGACAAATGCTGGGCATAGAAGCCACAGGGCATAAATATGCAAAGAAATAAAAAGCTAACCTTTTCAAACAATAAGGCTTCTCTCTCACTTACCAACTTTACATTTCCCTGTATGGCCCTGGAAGATGACTGGTTAGCCAGAGACGGGTAAGATTCCTCAAGGGAGGAACAACCTAAGACAGGCACAGTCGCAGGGGGGTCATCAGGTGAGAAATTGGGGATCAACAGAGGTGAGGCTTAGAACCTCACCCCCCCCTGTTCTGAGAGAAATCTTATGCATCCCTGGATGTTTTATTGCCCTTGTCTAGCTTGGATTAACACATAGTCCAGAGGCACACACCTGATCATCTACATTTGCTCTCTTACAACACTAAACTATGTTTTCTACCTTTATCTTGTATCTACCTACCACTTCAGCATTTTATTAAAAATAATAAAGAGAGAAATGTGGTATCCACATATAAGTCAAGTATAAAAATCAAATGTGTATTCATATTTGAACTGACTGTTTATAGTTCATAATGCATGAGCAAAACCAAAAGTTTCTGTGATGACTGCCCTTGTACTGTTCACCATGTAACTTATTCACTATGTAAGAATTTGTTCTCCATGTAAGAACTTGTTCGTTATGCTTCAGAAGATTGGAGACTGACGAAAATTAGGCTTGGGGTGGATTAATGATTGTGCATTGAGCATTGACTCCCCTATACAGAATTTTATTGTTGTTAACAACCATTTGATCAATAAATATGAGAGATGCCCTAACAACAACAACCAAAAAAAAAGTACACACTTCCAATTGTAAAATAAATAAGTAACCGGGATGTAATGTATAGTATAAGGAATATAGTCAGAATATTGTAACAACTTGGTATGGTGATAGCTGGTACCTAGAATTATCATGTATATAAATGTTGAATCACTGTGTTGTACACCTGAAACTAATGTAATGTAATACTGTGTGTCAACTACCCTTCAATAAAAAATAATTATCTAAAAAAAAAAAAAAAAAAAAAGTAAGTGACAAAAACACTACATTATAACCCAAAGAATAAAAGATAGCCACCAGTCTATAATGATGTTAATAAATAAGTTGGGAGAAGGGACAAATCTTTCTTAGAAAGGAATTCCAATTAATAAATGTAGAAGGACCAGGGGAAACAGAAAATCACCATTAGGACACTACAGTAATAATTGTTGCAGGCAAGATATCCATTAATGGATGCTAAAAATAGTCCATGACAGTTTGAGGAGAAACAGGATGTTTTTATAATCTCAAAGTATCTCCTCAGCTAGTTATTAATTACAAAGGGAAGTACAGTAACATAACAGCAGAGAAAACCAGTAAAACACTACCTTAACCGAGTGATCAAGTTTAACATCACCACTTGGTAAGACATTGATATCATACATCCCTGATATAATGGACTGAGAAGGGCACAGCATCATTTCTATGCTGATCTTGGCCAAAAAATGAGTAACTTCAATCTAATCATGAGAAAGCATCATACAAACACAAATTGTAAGGACATTCTATAAAATACACGACTAGTACTCTAGTGTCAGTCTTGAAAGACAAGGAAAGACTGAGGAACTGTCACAGTTTGGAGGATACCAAGGAGATATGACAGTTACAGTGTGGGATCCTGAATTTAATTCTGGAACATCAGGACATTAGGGGGGAAATTACTAACATTTGAATAAGGTCTATAGATTATTTTATAGTATTGTAGCAACGTTAACTTCTTGGTTAGGTAATTGTGCTTTGGTCTTGTAAGATGTTAACATTAGAAGAAACTATGTGAAGCATGTATGGGAACTCACTGATTTTATAACTTTTCTATAAGTCAAATAATTTCTAAGTAAAGAATTAGAAAATAAGGTGAAGGGTAAATAAACAATTTTAAGTTGTCAGGATAACTTCCAGGTAAATGGGTACTTGCTGCTTAATTTGAGAGAGTCAAGGATTGTTTGTTTTATACAAACTGTTTTAGAACAACCTGTATTGTTGATTTAAATTCAGTGAACCCTAGAAAATAATTCAGAAAGAGCCCCTTTCATCTTTATTAAAGCCAACATTGGTTTCCCTGTCAATACTTCAAACCCTTTTCAAATAGAAGTTGATCTGACCATTTAGGAAGTTAGGTCTCTCCAGTTGAAGCATTGAAGTCTTTTTAAAAGGAGAACATTAAATGGTATTAGTCCAATAGTGATGCTTCTCAAGGTGTGTGCAATGTCTTCCCAGGTATTCCGAAAGGACCTCATCAGTGCCATGAAAATTCCAGATTCTCATCATATTAATCCTGACAGCTATTACCTCTTTTCGGATACATGGAAGGAAGAATGGGAAAAGGGAGTCCAGGTACCAGGCAGTCCAGATGCTATTCCACAGCCTTCCGTCAGGTATTTCTTTGTTTGTACCATTGACTTGGGGAATGAATACTCTCATGGTTATCTGTGTGCTGCTTGTGGAGAGACTTTGAGTGACTAATTATACATTTATAATACAAAGTCACATACCATACCATGTTCACTAATTCATTCAGACCAGTAGCATTTATACCAGGCTAGGACAGGTCAGTAGTTAAAAGTCAAGCTCATTTAGTTAGGGATGTAATATAAACCCATTCATAGCATAAAACTGGTTGAAGTCCAATCTGAAATTATGATAAGGTTTTGGAGACCAGGATTTCCATGTCTGACTCAACAATAGTAGCATTTACTAATCTTTGAAAAGCATCAATTACATAACCCCCTAATAATTCTATTAATACGTAACTCCATGAGAAGTTGCATCATTATAATAGGGTCCTCATAGTAATAACATCTATAAATGGCCAAAAACATACAATATGTAAAATGTATAGACCCAAATGAAAGGGGATAACTGGAATAATTGGGCTGACTATAAACATATAATGTTAACTTGCAAAGTCTTGAGAAGAAAGTTTAAATAGGAGAGGACTTCGGTTTTCTGGAAAGGAGAGAGGACTTTTCTGTCAGAAGAAGTAGTAAATTAAGCTCCTTAAGAGTAATGACTAGTTTGGAAGCCATTTTTTCTTAGTGGTCTTTGTGTTCCCAGTGCTTTTTGCCCAAAGGCTAGCATGAAACAAAAAGCTTAGCATAACACAGGGCATAAATCTGCAAAGAAGTAAAAAGCTAACCTTTTCAAAGAATATTGCTTCTCTCTCACTTACCAACTTTACATTTCCCTGTATGGCCCCGGAAGTTGACTGGTTAGCCAGATATGGGTAAGATTCCTCAAGGGAGGAAGAACCTAAGACAGGCACAGTCGCAGGGGGGCTATCAGGTGAGAAATTGGGGATCAACAGAGGTGAGGCTTAGAACCTCACCCCCTTGTTTTGAGAGAAATCTTCTGCATCCGTGGATGTTTTGTTGCCCTTGTCTAGCTTGGATTAATACTTAGTCTATAGGCACAGACCTGATCATCTACACTTGCCCTCTTACAGCACTAAATTATGTTTTCTACCTTTATCTTGCATCTACCTACCACTTCAGCATTTTATTTAAATAATAATAATAATAATAAGGGAGAAATGTGGGATTCACATATAAATCAAGTATAAAAATCAAACGAATAATTATATCTGACTTGATTGTTTATAGTTCATGATGCGTGATCAAAACTGAAAGTTTCTGTGATATGACTGCCCTTGCACTGTTCACCATGTAAGAACTTATTCACTATGTAAGAACTTGTTCACCATGTAAGAACTTGTTCATTATGCTTCAGAAGATTGGAGACT
The DNA here is from genome assembly GCF_030020395.1 of Manis pentadactyla. NCBI lineage: Eukaryota > Metazoa > Chordata > Mammalia > Pholidota > Manidae > Manis > Manis pentadactyla. The sequence continues at coordinate 41,431,574 of NC_080038.1, forward strand.
GTGGAGAATTAGGCTTGGGGTTGATTAATGATTGTGCATTGAGTCCCCTATACAGAATTTTATTGTTGTTAACAACCATTTGATCAATAAATATGAGAGATGCCCTCTCAAAAAAAAAAAATACCTTGGCATAAGTTGAATGGAGGGAGAAGGGGAGGGAGGGAGGAAGGAAGGGAGGAAATAGCACCAGATAAAGGGGCTGGTGGGACCTGCTGCTTACTATGAGAAATTGTACAACTCATTGTAAATCTATCTATTTCTAGTACATACTAGGTTCTTAAAGGGCAAAGATCACATCCTTGAATTCTCTTCCCCAACCAGAATCTTAGGTCCTACTCACGTTCCAGAAATGCTTGTCAAATCAATTCTAGAAACCCAAGCTCAGGCTTTTCCACCTACAGAGAGACTGTCTGTGTTCTGTTAAGGAAAGTTCCACAGTCTTGCCCAACATACATCCTGAGCCTCATTGGCTCATCATCATTGACGCCATCTCCTGCCTTCTGAAAATAAGAGCAACATCATGAATGAACACAAGAGTCACATTTTCAAGTCCTTACTGTCAGTTATTTTTATATACCATAGCAGTCACAGTGAGGAACCTAGACCTCTACCTCAACCTGGCAGTAATGATGCATCCCTCTTCCCATCTAGGGTGGTATCAGAGGAGACCTAGTAGAAAGTCAGGGCTTTTACCACTGCCCAGCAGTAATGAGGACACTTCCTCCCCTCGGTGGTGTCAATGGAGGCCACATAGGAAGCAGTATTAAGGCCAGCCTCAGCACTAACAGAGAGTTCCCACCCATGGATGTCAACAGAGGCCAAATGGTGAACCAGAACTTGAACAACCACCTGGTAGTACTAAGGTGATATCCCTTCCCCACCCACCCCAATCTCCAGCCAGAACAGTGCCAAAGGAAGCAGCCAAACAGAAGGCTTAAAGAAGATCTAGAGTCTTACAGCATAATACCCCAAATGTCCAGGTTTCAGTGAAAAAAATCACTCATATCAAGAACCAAAAGGATCTCAACGTGGTGAAAAACAATCAATATATGCTAGTACCAAGATGGCAGATAGACTAGAATTGTGTAAAAAAAATTTTAAAGCGGCCATCATAAAAATGTTTCAGTGAACAATTATGAACCCACTTGAAGTAAATGAAGCAATAGTATATCCCCCCTTTCACTCCTGATATTGGCAATTTTTAATCTCCTATGTTTCTTGTTACAACTTGGTCAATTTTATTGACCATTTCATACAACCATCTTTTTGTTTCATTATTTTTTGTTTTAAATTACATTTATTTCTGTACTTGTCTCTATTGCTTCAATTCTTCTGCTTGCTTTGGGTTTACTTCACTCTTCTTTTCCTAGTTTCTTGAGTTGGGAGCTTAGCTTATTGTTTTGACTTTTCCTCTTTTCCAGTGTAAGCATTTAGTATTATAAATATCCCTCTCAACATTGCTTTAGCTGTGTCCCACAAATTTTGATGTATTTTATTCTCATTTTCATTCACTTTAATGTTTTTTTTCCCTTGAGATGATTTATTTCATCTTCTTTTTCTCCTTGGGACTTCTTTAATTTAGAAATTTGATTTTTAGTTTCCAAGTATTTGGGTATTTTTTTAATCTTTCTGTTACTGTCTTTCTAGCTTGATTCCATTGTAAAGACCACACTCTGTATAATTACAATTTGTTCAAATTTATTGAGGTTTCTTTTATGGCCCAGGATATTGTCTGTCATTGTACATGTTCTATGGGTGCTTGAAATAATATGTATGCGGTTGCTGTTAGGTGAAGTGTTTCTTCTATAAATACCAATTCAATCCTGTTAATTGATGGTATTGAGTTTTATCTCTTGATGATTTTCTGTCTGTTCTGTCAGTTACTAAGAAAGGTTGAAGTCTCCAACTATAATTGGGGAGTTTATTTCTCCTTTCAGTTCAGTCCATTTTTATTTTACATATTTTGCAGCACTGTTGTTTGGTGTACATAAATTTGTGATTGTTCTGGTTTTTTTGGTAGATTGATCCTTTTATCATTATATAATGTTTCTCCATCTCTAGTAATTTCCTTTGCTATGCAGTCTACTTAATCTGTTATTAATATAGTCACTCCTGCTTTTTGAATAAGGTTTGCATTATATATCTTTTTCTTATTTTACTTTTGACTTAACTTCCATACTTATACTTTTAAGTGGTTTTCTTTTATATGTAGCATGTACTTGGATCAGTTTATAATCCACTCTAATGTAATTGTTGATATGTTAGGACTTTAATCTGCCTTTTTATTTGAGTGTGTGTGTGTGTTCTCTCTGTTTTCTTTCTCCGGCATTCCTAAGGGTTACCTGAACAAATTAGCACAACTCACCCATTGTGAAATAGATATTTGAATAGCCCCATAACTATTAATGAATTTGAATTTGTAACTAAAAGCACTCCCTAAAAATACCTCCAGGCACAGATAGTTTCACTGGAGAATTCAACCAAGAATTTAAAAAAATTAAAAGTGATAATACTGGAAGAAATTGAATCAAACTGTAATCACAGAATAAATAGCAGACCATGGGAATGGGATACACCATTGCTGTTTGAGAGGCTCTACAAGTGCAGCCAGAGGAACTTAGTGAAGACTAACTTGTGGACATAAATAAAGTGATTATGATTAAAAGAATGATGTGTCCCAGAGCAAATGATGCTACCAAAACACTACACATTGATTGAACCAACAAAAATAATTTCTACTGTATGGAGGTTCCTCAAAAACCTCAAAATAGAAATACCATTTGACCCAGGAATTCCACTCCTAGGAATTTACCCTAAGAATGCAGCAGCCCAGTTTGAAAAAGACATATGCGCCCCTGTGTTTATCACAGCACTATTCACAATAGCCAAGAAATGGAAGCAACCTAAGTGTCCATCAGTAGATGAATGGATAAAGAAGATGTGGTACATATACACAATGGAATATTATTCAGCCATAAGAAGAAAACAAATCCTACCATTTGCAACAACATGGATGGAGCTAGAGGGTATTATGCTCAGTGAAATAAGCCCGGCAGAAAAAGACAAGTATCAAACGATTTCACTCATCTGTTGAGTATAAGAACAAAGAAAAAAACTGAAGGAACAAAACAGCAGCAGACTCACAGAACCCAAGAATGGACTAACAGTTACCAAAGGGAAAGGGACTGGGGAGGATGGGTGGGAAGGGAGGGATAAGGGGGGAAAGGGGGCATTACTATTAGCAGACATAATGTGGGGGGAGGGCACCGGGGAGGGCTGTACAACACAGACAAGACAAGTAGTGATTCTATAGCATCTTACTACGCTGATGGATAGTGACTGTAATGGGGTATGTGGAGGGTCTTGATGATGGGGGGAGTCTAGTAAACATAATGTTGCTCATGTTATTGTAGATTAATGATACCAAAATAAATATATTTTTTTTCCAACTTTGAAAGCACAAAGGACAAAAATGTTGGAAATGCATCCAAACTTAGAAAGGAGTGAGACACTTTGCCAAGGCATAGAAAAAGTGCCTTCTCTGTATTATAAGTTATGCAACAAAACAGAGTTAAGCACTGTGCTCTTGATAAGTTTTTACAAAGAAATAAAAGAGTTTAAATTCTCAATGTTTCAAATTACAATATACTAAATATGTACTGTTTCACTATTTTTTCTCTATGTTTATAGCCAACAGTAAGAGAGTTTATAATGTTTTGACAAAAATTTTAAAGGTCACTAAATAATCATGATTTTCCCCATTGATTATTAAGATTGTTTTTCACAGTTTCAGCTTACACAGTCATTTTTACTGTATCATACCACTGTACAAAGCAAGGACTACCTATAATCTTTGCTGACAGCAGAGCAGTGGTTTTTTAGAAGGGAACATTGGAGCAGGAGGGGAAAAGGAAACTTGGAGGTGATGTTTATGTTTATTATCTTCAGCGATTGTAGTGCTAGTTGCACAGATGTGTTATCTATGTATTTATGTGTGTATATATGTATATCAGAACCTATTAATTTTTACATTTTAAATATATGCAGATTAGTGTATGTAATTTATACCTCAATGTTAAATCAAGTGTCATTCGTATATATAATATACATAAAATATTATTTTATTTATATAATACACATAAAAACAATCATCACAAATAGAGGAGTGTATAGATGGGTAAGAAAATGTGATGATACAACAATGTGTGACTAGAAGAGGAAAAAAAGACAACCAGATGTGGCTATGAATTATTATGTAAGAGCAGAGACCCTATTGTCAAATTGTAGGTTTTCAATACACATTTGTTGTTGTAAGGAGAATAGGACAAAGGAAGAAAGAAGAAAATAGGTGGGTGTTAGGAAAGAAAATCAGTGAAGAACAAAAGATATAAGTAAGAAAAACAAAGATGAGGATAGGAAAGCAAGGGCATAAAAACAGGGAAGATTAGGGAATAATAGCAAATAGGAAGGGCTAAACCTCCCATTTTAGCCTTCCTATACTAAAATTAAGATTATTTTCACTTTCTCAAGCACTAGATTGAAAGAGTTTAGTGTAAATAAACATGTATTACAATTAACAAGTAACACTGTAAATAAAAAAAGAGTGGGAGATAGGGGGATTTCACTCAGTTCCTCAGGTCAAGTTCCAAGTTTGTCACATGACCACCCTGGGTTTTCATAAAAGTGCAGCTTCCTTTTTTTTTAGATTTTTTAAATTGTTGAGCTACAATTAATGTAAATTGTTTTTGATATAGAATTTACATACCAAAATATTCACCATTTTAAATTGTGTGGTGTTTTTTACTATATTCACAGAACTATACAATTATCGCCACTGTGTAATTCCAGAATATTTTCATTACCCTAGAAAGAAACCCTATGTCTGTTAGCACTTACTTCTTTTTTTTTTTTGGTATCATTAATCTACAGTTACATGAGCAACATTATGTTTACTAGACTCCCCCTATCACCAAGTCCCCCCCACAAACCCCATTACAGTCACTGTCCATCAGCGTAGTAAGATGCTATAGAATCACTACTTGTTTTCTCTGTGTTGCACAGCCCTCCCCGTGCCCCTGCCACATTATACATGCTAATCATAATGCCCCCTTTCTTTTTTCCTCCCCCTTATCCCTCCCTTCCCACCCATCCTCCCCAGTTCCTTTCCCTTTGGTAACTGTTAGTTCATTCTTGGGTTCTGTGAGTCTGCTGCTGTTTTGTTCCTTCAGTTTTTCGTTGTTCTTATACTCCACATATGAGTGAAATCATTTGGTACTTGTGTTTCTCTGCCTGGCTTATTTCACTGAGCATAATACCCTCCAGCTCCATCCATGCTGCTGCAAATGGTAGAATTTGCCCTCTTCTTATGGCTGAGTAGTATTCCATTGTGTATATGTACCACATCTTCTTTATCCATTCATCTACCGATGGACATTTAGGATGCTTCCAATTCTTGGCTATTGTAAATAGTGCTGCAATAAACATAGGGGAGCATATGTCTTTTTCAAACTGCACTGCTGCATTCTTAGGGTAAATTCCTAGGAGTGGAATTCCTGGGTCAAATGGTATTTCTATTTTGAGCATTTTGAGGAGCCTCCATACTGCTTTCCACAATGGTTGAACTAGTTTACATTCCCACCAGCAGTGGAGGAGGGTTCCCCTTTCTCCACAACCTCGCCAATATTTGTTGTTGTTTGTCTTTTAGATGGTGGCCATCCTTACTGATATTAGGTGATATTTCATTGTGGTTTTAATTTGCATTTCTCTGATGACTAGCGATGTGGAGCATCTTTTCATGTGTCTGTTGGCCATCTGAATTTCTTCTTTGGAGAACTGTCTGTTCAGCTCCTCTGCCCATTTTTTAATTGGATTATTTGCTTTTTGTTTGTTGAGGTGTGTGAGCTCTTGATATATTTTGGATGTCAACCCTTTATCAGATCTGCATTTATGAATATATTCTCCCATACTGTAGGATGCCTTTTTGTTCTATTGATGGTGTCCTTTGCTGTACAGAAGGTTTTTAGCTTGATATAGTCCCACTTGTTCATTTTTGCTTTTGTTTCCCTTGCCCGGGGAGATAAGCAGTTACTTCTTATTTTCTCCTTCTCCCAGTCCCTGGCAATCACTGTATTTAGTTGCTAAGACTGTAATAACAAAATACTACAGACTGGGTAGCTTAAAGAACAGAAATTTATTTTCTCTAAGTCTGAAGGCTAGAAGTCCAAGATCAAGTTGCCATCAGCATTAGTGTCCAGTGTCACCTCTTCTCTTGACTAGTATATAGCCACCTTCTCTCTGTCCTCACATGGCCTTCCTCTGTGTGCATACACATAGAGAGAGAGAGATCTCTGGTGTCTTTTCCTCTTCTCATAAGGACAGCAACCCTATTGGGTTAGGGCCTCACTCTTTTGATCTCACTTAACCTTTATCATCTCTTTATAGTCCCTATCTCCAAAAACAGTCACACTGGGAGTTAGAGTTTCAGGATATTTTGGGGGGACATAATTCAATCCATAACAACCACTTATCTACTTCCTGTCTCTATGGATTTGCCTGTTCTGTACATCTCATATAAGTGGAATACAATGTCTGCTTTCTTTTACTGAGTGTAATGTTTTCAAGGTTTGTTCACGTTGTAATTTGCATCAGTTGATGGGTGTTTGAGTGGTTGCCATGTTTTGGCTATTACGAGTAATGCTACTGTGAACATTCTTGTACAAAGTTTTTGAGTGGACATATGTTTTCATTTCTCTTGGGTATATACCTAGGAGTAGAATTACTGGGTCATATGGTTACTGTGTCTTTAACATTTTGAAGAACAGCCAAACTGTTTTCCACAGTATGTGTACCATTTTACATTCCCACCTACAATAACAAGATTTCCATGTTCTCTACATCCTCACCAACACTTGTTATTTTCCTTTTTATTGTAGGCCATCCTAGTGGATCTCATTGTGGTTTTGACTTGCATTTGCCTGATGGCTAATGATGTTGAGCATCTTTTCTTCATGTGCTTATTAGCTATTTGTATATTCTTTTTGGAAGAGAACTTACTTTATTACAAAAAAATGTGGTGAAAAGGTACAAGATTGTTCTTTTTTCTCTTCCTGTGAAATGCTACCATTCAAACAGCCAAAGTCAATTAATTGTCTCTGTTCACTTATTTATGTTCCATCACCTTCACTTTCGAATGGATGTGCTTGGCTCCTAAAAATCTGATCCTTTGGTGAACAGAGTGACAAAGTCCCCTGCTAGGAGTTCTAGAATGTCCCATTTTTGTATAGTGCATCCATGAATACCTCCTATATATATCTTCTTAAGAACAACTATTCAGGTCTTTTGCCCATCTTAAAAATTGGGCTATTTGTCCTTTTATGGTTGAGTTGTAAAAATTTCTTACATATTCTGGATACAAGTCTCTTATCAGATATACGGTTTGCAAATATTTTCTCCCATTCTGTAGGTTGCCTTTTCACTTTTCTCTTTTCACTTTCCTCTTTTCACTTTCTTGGGATGTCCTTTCAGTCACAAAAGTTTTTTAATTTGGACCTAACAGACATCTACAGAACTCTACCCCCAAAAGCAGCAGGATACACATTCTTCTCAAGTGCACATGGAACATTCTCCAGAAGAGACCACATACTAGGCCGTAAAAAGAGCCTCAGTAAATTCAACAAGATTGAATTTCTACCAACCAACTTCTCAGATCACAAAGGTATAAAACGAGAAATAAATTGTACAAAGAAAACAAAAAGGCTCACAAACACATGGAGGCTTAACAACATGCTCCTAAATAATCAATGGATCAATGACCAAATTAAAACAGAGATCAAGCAATATATGGAGACAAATGACAACAACAACACTAAGCCCCAACTTCTGTTGGATGCAGCAAAGGCAGTATTAAGAGGAAAGTGTATAGCAATCCAGGCCTATTTAAAGAAGGAAGAACAATCCCAAATGAATAGTCTAAAGTGATAGTTACTGAAACTGGAAAAAGAAGAACAAATGAGGCCCAAAGTCAGCAGAATGAGGTACATAATAAAGATTAGAAAAGAAATAAATAAACTTGAGAAGAATAAAACAATAGAAAAAAATCAGTGAAACAAAGAGCTGGCTCTTTGAGAAAATAAACAAAATAGATAAACCCCTAGCCAGACTTATTAAGAGAAAAAGAGAATCTACACACATAAACATAATCAGAAATAAGAAGGGAAAAAATCACAACTGACACCACAGAAATACAAAGAATTATTAGAGAATGCTATGAAAATCGATATGCTAACAAGCTGGATAACATAGAAGAAATGGACAGCTTTCTAGAAAAATACAACCTTTCAAGACTGACCAAGGAAGAGACAAATCTAAACAGACCAATTACCAGAAACGAATCTGAATCGGTAATCAAAAAAGTACCCAAAACAAAACCCCTGGGCCAGATAGATTCACAGCTGAATTTTATCAGACATTTAGAGAAGACATAATACCCATTCTCTGTAAATTTTCCCAAAAAATAGAAGAGGAGGGAATACTCCCAAACTCATTCTATGAACACAGCATCGGTCTAATAATACCAAAACCAGGCAAAGACACCACAAGAAAAGAAAATTACAGACCAATATCCCTGAAGAACATAGATGCAAAAATACTCAACACAATATTAGCAAACTGAATTCAAAAATACTTCAACAGAATCATATACCATGATCAAGTGGGATTCATCTCAGGGATGCAAGGATGGTACAACATTCGAAAATCCATCAACATCATCCACCACTTCAACAAAAAGAAGGACAAAAATCACATGATCACCTCCGTAGATGCTGAAAAAGCATTTGACAAAATTCAACATCCATTCATGATAAAAACTCAACAAAATGGGTATAGAGGGCAAGTACCTCAACATAATAAAGATCATATATGACAAACCCACAGCCAACATCATACTGAACAGCAAGAAGTTGAAAGCTTTTCCTCTGAGATCGGGAAAAAGACAGAGATGGTCACTCTCCCCACTGTTATTCAACATAGTACTGGAAGTCCTAGCCATGGCAATCAGACAAAACAAAGAAATAAAGGGCATCAAGATGGGTAAGGAAGAATTTAATCTGTCACCATTTGCAGATGACATGATATTGTACCTAAAACACCCTAAAGACTCCACTCCAAAACTACTAGAACTAATATCGGAATTCAGCAAAGTTGCAGGATACAAAATTAACACACAGAAATCTGTAGCTTTCCTATACACTAACAATGAACCAATAGAAAGAGAAATCAGAAAAACAATTCCATTCACAATTGCATCAAAAAGAATAAAATACCTAGGTATAAATCTAACCAAAGAAGTGAATGACCTATACTCTGAAAACTACAAGTCACTCTTAAGAGAAATTAAAGGGGACACTAACAAATGGAAACTAATCCCATGCTCCTGGCTAGGAAGAATTAATATCGTCAAAATGGCCATCCTGCCCAAAGCAATATACAGATTTGATGCAATCCCTATGAAACTACCAGCAACATTCTTCAATGAACTGGAACAAATAATTCAAAAATTCATATGGAAACACCAAAGACCCCGAATAGCCAAAGCAATCCTGAGAAAGAAGAATAAAGTAGGGGGGATCTCACTCCCCAACTTCAAGCTCTACTATAAAGCCATAGTAATCAAGACAATTTGGTACTGGCACAAGAACAGAGCCACAGACCGGTGGAACAGAGTAGAAACTCTAGACATTAACCCAAACATAATTGGTCAATTAATATTTGATAAAGGAGCCATGGACATACAATGGCAAAATGACAGTCTCTTCAATAGATGGTGCTGGCAAAACTGGACAACTACATGTAGGAGAATGAAACTGGACCATTGTCTAACCCCATATACAAAAGTAAATTCAAAATGGATCAAAGACCTGAATATAAGTCATGAAACCATTAAACTCTTGGAAGAAAACATAGGCAAAAACCTCTTAGACATAAACATGAGTGACCTCTTCTTGAACATATCTCCCCGGGCAAGGAAAACAACAGCAAAAATGAGTAAGTGGGACTATATTAAGCTGAAAAGCTTCTGTACAGCAAAAGACACCATCAATAGAACAAAAAGGAATCCTACAGTATGGGAGAATATATTTGAAAATGATACATCCGATAAAGGCTTGACGTCCAGAATATATAAAGAGCTCACACACCTCAACAAACAAAAGACAAATACCCAATTAAAAAATGGGCATTGGAACTGAACAGACAGTTCTCCAAAAAAGAAATACAGATGGCCAACAGACACATGAAAAGATGCTCCACATCGCTAATTATCAGAGAAATGCAAATTAAAACTACAGTGAGGTATCACCTCACACCAGTAAGGATGGCTGCCATCCAAAACACAAACAACAACAAATGTTGGCGAGGCTGTGGAGAAAGGGGAACCCTCCTACACTGCTGGTGGGAATGTAAATTAGTTCAACCATTATGGAAAGCAGTATGGAGGTTCATCAAAATGCTCAAAACAGACATACCACTTGACCCAGGAATTCCACTCCTAGGAATTTACCCTAAGAACGCAGCAATCAAGTTTGAGAAAGACAGATGCACCCCTATGTTTATCGCAGCACTATTTACAATAGCCAAGAATTGGAAGCATCCTAAATGTCCATCGGTAGATGAATGGATAAAGAAGATGTGGTACATATACACAATGGAATACTACTCAGCCATAAGAAGAGGGCAAATCCTACCATTTGCAGCAGCATGGATGGAGCTGGAGGGTATTATGCTCAGTGAAACAAGCCAAGCGGAGAAAGAGAAATACCAAATGATATCACTCATCTGTGGAGTATAAGAACAAAGGAAAAATTGAAGGAACAAAACAGCAGCAGAATCACAGAACCCAAGAATGGACTAACAGGTACCAAAGGGAAGGTGACTGGGGAGGATGGGTGGGTAGGGAGGAATAAGGGGGGGAGGAAGAAGGGGGGTATTAAGATCAGTATGCATAGGGGGGGTGGGAGAAAGGGGAGCACTGTACAACACAGAGAAGACAAGGAGTGATTCTACAACATTTAGGTATACTGATGGACAGTGACTGTAAAGGGGTTTATAGCGGGGACCTGGTATAGGGGAGAGCCTAGTAAATATAATATTCTTCATGTAAGTGTAGATTAAAGATAACAAAAAAAAAGAAAGAAAGAAGAAAAGGGGGATTACTCCATGATAGGATAAAACTAACTGTAAATCAACAATTAATGCATGCTTTAAATATCCTTAATTTTGATCACTTAAAGGGTATCAGATGATCGGCTATGGAGGTACACTTTTCTGATAATATTCCTTTCTCTTAAAAAGAAAAAAAAAAGCAGTTCCTGTGTGGTGACCTCCAATGAGTTCTACACATTGGTATAAAGGGCATATCAAAGTGTGGGCAAAGGGTCTGTTTGTGTTTATACAGAGGATCAAAGCCTAATTTGGCTACCCAGAAAATGAACTAAGATACGAGATGAAGAACTTCCAACATCAGCACTCTCTGGAAAAGTCATACCAGAAGATGATCATCAAAAAACCTCAACAAAGATCCAGGCTATGCTGCAGTTGTAGCTGCATTCATCCCACCGGTTCCTGGACTCGCCATTGGAATGAAGAAGGAGATATCTAAGCTGGCCTGTGCATTCAGTAAAACAACAAATTTGACTGGATCTACACTGTTGGAACTCAACCAAGAATTAGGAGAAGTGCAAGTTGTAGTGCTCCAAAATCTTACAACTACCGACTATCTACTGTTAAAAGAACATATGGGATGTGAACAGTTCCCAGGAATGGGCTGTTTTAATTTGTCTGATTTCTCTCAGACTGTTCAAGTACAGTTGGACAATATCCATCATATCATAGACAATTTTCACAAATGCCTAGGGTGCCTAACTGGTTTTCTTGGCTTCACTGGAGATGGCTGGTAATTATAGATCTGCTTTGGTAATGTAACTGTATTCCTATTATGTTAATGTGTGTGTGCAATTTAATTAGTAGTTTAAAACCTATACATGCTTAAGTTACTCTACAAGAAGATATGTCAAAGAAATAATCAATCTTCCCATGTTTTCTTCCATCTGCTACCTCTATAGCTTTTCTTCTTCCTTCCTAATTACAACCCTTAAATAGAATTCATGCCTCATATCGAATTTACCGAGTATCATAATTCCTCCAAGTGGTAAAGATACCTCAAGACAAATGCTGGGCATAGAAGCCACAGGGCATAAATCTGCAAAGAAGTAAAAAGCTAACCTTTTCAAACAATAAGGCTTCTCTCTCACTTACCAACTTTACATTTCCCTGTATGGCCCCGGAAGATGACTGGTTAGCCAGAGACGGGTAAGATTCCTCAAGGGTGGAACAACCTAAGGCAGGCACAGTCGCAGGGGGGCCATCAGGTGAGAAATTGGGGATCAACAGAGGTGAGGCTTAGAACCTCACCCCCCCGTTTTGAGAGAAATCTTCTGCATCCGTGGTTATTTTATTGCCCTTGTCTAGCTTGTATTAACACATAGTCTACAGGCACACACCTGATCATCTACATTTGCTGTCTTATAACACTAAACTAAGTTTTCTACCTTTTTCTTACATCTACCTACCACTTCGGCATTTTATTAAAAATAATAGTAATAATAATAATAAAGGGAGAAATGTGGGATCCACATATAAATCAAGTATTAAACTCAAACGAATATTCGTATTTGACCTGATTGTTTATAGTTCATAATGCGTGATCAAAACCGAAAGTTTCTGTGATGACTGCCCTTGTACTGTTCACCATGTAAGACCTTGTTCGTTATGCTTCAGAAGATTGGAGACTGACGAGAATTAGGCTTGGGGTGGATTAATGATTGTGCATTGAGCATTGACTCCCCTATACAGAATTCTATTGTTGTTAACAACCATTTGATTAATAAATATGAGAGATGCCCTCTCAAAAAAAAAAGAACAATAAATAAGCAGGTTATAGATATATCAGATTCAATAAATTGAAAACTGATTGATTTATTTTTCATGATCATCGATGATGTTTCCAAATATTGCCTCTTTACTCCAAAATAATTGCTAATAAATATCAAAAATAATGCTAAACAAAAAAACTGTCCTTGGTTTCATCGATAAGGCATAGAGTCTTGAGAAGAGGTCAACCCAGAGTGGCAAGATTAACAAGGGCCATCTTGGGAAACTACTCTTAGATATGTTATTACAGGGAACTACTAAGTTAGCTTTTACATTTATTTCTAGCCTTTAAAAAATCCATAATGTTATGGTATTTGTGCAATTTATGTGCTGTTCACAAATTCCAATCCACTCATTAGGAAATGAAGCATAGTCTCTACTCGCCAAATACTTAGATCAACTGAAGACACACTGAGGACTCCACAGGAGGAAGCCATAGGTCGGGTTAGAGTGACTACAGCTTCCTTTTGCTGCCTCCTCAGAGGCATTGCAGTATTCACTTTGGGCCAGGGTAGCTGGCCTCCCCTGAGGAGCAGCTTTCTATGCTCTTTCTATGGGGCTGAGCAGGTACAGTTGTGGGTCCTTTCACCAAAGGTCAGCCATCCAGTAAGTTATTACAATATTCATTTATGTTCAAGCATCCAAACTGAAAACTGCTCTTACTACATCATCCTAACAAAATTGCTCATACCTCTTGGCTTATGAGCTTTTGCTGATTTGGTCAGTGGTCTGGTGACCATTCAAGAGTGTTTCATACCTGACATACAGTGGCCAGAGAAGAAAATCACCCAGGGATAATCCTGGGATTTCCCCCAACTGTAGCAATGTTATATGTACTTGAAGATGTTAAAGCTGCATTTTTTAAAAATCCCAAAATAGTATTTTTTCACTAATTCTCATAGATCTTCCCCTCTATTATTATAAATACAAGATCTCTCCTTGTGACTTTATATTAACTTTACCTTTTACCCACACATTTCCTTGCCTTTGGTATTACTGTTTCAGTCTATCATTTTTTTATTGTTATAGATTCTATCTTTAGATTCAGACCTTTAGTTCAAGATACGTATGAAAGGATGAGTGAGACAACATCATCATCATTATCATTATTATAAATTTTACATTGAAGTGTAATATACACACAGAAAAGTAACCAAAGCATAACTGTGTTGAATAGTAAATTAAAAACACTTGTTTAATTGCCACCCAGATCAAGAAATAAAATATTACCAACACCCCAGAAGCCCTCCTGCTGCACCTGCTTAGTAACTGACATCCCTCACTATATGTGATAGTTTTGCCAGTTTTTGAACTTAATACTGAGAATGGATTGTTTTGTTCATCATTATGGTTGTGAGATTCATCCATGCTATAGCATGTAGTAGTTCATTAAGTTTCATTTCTGTGTCATATTCCATTGTGTGAATATATTACATTTTATTCTCTTGATTTTTCAGCTATTAAAAGAATGCTTATCTGAACATTTTTATTCATCTTTTGGTGTACATATGTGTATATTTTTATTAAGAATATTCCTACAAATTGGTTTGCTAGGTCATAGGGTATTCATATGATCAACTTTAACATCTGCCCCCAAATAGTTTGCCAGAATGGTTGTGCCAATTCACACTCCCACTAGCAGTGTATGAGAGGTCTATTTGTTCCGCTTCTATTTGAGCACTTAAGAATTGTCAGTTTTTTGGTCAATCTTTTCATAAGCCATTCTGGTAGATAATAATGATTATGGCTTCCACTTGCATTTCTATGATAACTAATGAGGTTGAGGACTTTGAAAGTTTCCTTGCCACCCAGCTAGCCTTATTTATGAAATGGCTATTCACGTTTTTTGCCCAGTTTTTAATTGGGTTGTCTGTCCTTGCCTAATTTATTTGTTAGAGTTTGTTATATATTGTTAATAAACAGAAGTTTTTCTGTCTCTTCCTTTATGGTTAATAGCCTTTGTGTTTTATTTAAAATATCTTTGCCTATCTGAAGGTCATAAAGATATTCCTTTTTTTCCTTCCAGAAGCTTGATAAACATACTAGTTTAATTCAAGAATATTTATAGTCTACCTTGTTCCACATAAAATTTGAGGCAGTTGAGATGAATAGTTAGCAAAATATTCTTCCTTTTAGAACAAGGTGAATCTTCAAAAAAATTAGATATTCTGTAATTACCTTGTAGGCCATGTACCAAATGAGCACAGAATATTTAATCTCATACTCTCTAGAGAAGACTATGCATGTCTTGTCCTTTTAAGTTGGGCTCATTTCAGTTGGAAGCAGGTCTCTGACAGCAGTTCTCAAACTTTTAGCTTCAATTAGTATTTTAGGGTTCTCCTTTTTTCTTCAAATATTTGTTGCCTTTCACTTTAAAAACTCCATATGGTAGAAAAACTAAAATGTGCAAATGCATGAAATTACTACTTTTATTCAACATACATTATTTGGAACTGTAAGTTTTTGGAAGAATTCTTAGGAGGAGATATTTATATTTACAGGGTGGGCTATATGTTTATATATAATCATATGAACATGTTTATAAATCCTTCTACATATGTAGTGACTTTAGAGAAACTGGCTCCAGAAGCCTTCCAGAGAAACAATTTTCATTATTTTAACATATATATATGTATTTTTCTCTTTTTAGATGGCCCACCCTGTTCTTTAAAATTGCCAGGGAATAATAATCCAGATTTCTTCTTGGTTTATATATTCTGATGCTTCATGAAGTATCTAAAACATCAAGTATAGAATAAATCATTGGTATGAGAAACTTCTATTTCTTCCCTTGCTTGGTTTCCTTGCCTTGGCTTCTTAAGTGTTAGAAGGGGTGAGGGGAAATATGAGTTTGTTCAGGCCTGCTGGAGAAGTTGATGGAAGAACAGGAATCTTTCATCCTGTCATGTTACAGTGGCTTAGACAGATGGTCACCTTTGTTCACGGTTAGGAAATGCCTTAAGTTTTTGTAAGTCCATCATGGCCCCTTGGCTTTAACTCATCTACATAAATAGTCAAAATAATAAGAAATATAACAGTAACTGATGTTATTGAACATCTATTATTGTATACTATGCTAAGCAATTAATTTTATTTCATGTAATTCATAATAGTACTATAAGTCTGATATTGTTTTATCATAATTTGTTTATCATCTTTACTTTATAGCTAAGAAAACTGAACCTTATAGAAATTAAGTAATTGCCCACAATCATCATACAAGTGAGTAACAGGAAAAACAGGCTTGCATGAGTCTATAGCCTATACTCTTTACCACTATCTGGTATTGCTTCCATGGCAGAAAATCCTGAGTTTGGCTGAAATGTTATCTTTGCTATGGAATGTGGCTGTCTTTTTGTGCAAGTATCACCCCTTCCTCAGTTTCCACTTCTAAGTAAACTTGGTTGCCATTGCACCGAGAACACACAATGCAACAACATTTTATTAGAACAAATGGTGGTAGGGACCCAGGAAGCATTTTGTTAGCAAAGTACTGACAGCAGATGACAAAACTGAATTTGTAGATCCATTTGCTTTCTAGAAAGGAATCTGCCATAACTCCCAGTTCATAGAGCATGGGATTTTCCTAGGATAGAAAGGGAAAGTATTCAGCTCCACTGAATGGCCTGAGTCCTGTTGGGCCCATCTAGTCAGTGCCTGGGATGTGTCATTTCTTGATTATCAGTGTCTTTCTTTTGCTTTTCTAGGATTATATCAGAGAAGGTGAAGGAGGTTCTGTTTATACGGCCCCGAAAGTATATCCGCTGCTCCAGCTCAGAGACCACAGATCCTGGCTATATCAACATCACGGAGCTGGCAGCATCTGTGTGCCGCTACGACTTAGATGACATGGACATGTTCTGGCTCCAGGAACTCAATGAAGACCTCACAGAAATGGGTAAGTTGTTTCTCACAAGTAAGTTGTTCCTTTACTTGACTGGTGAATTTTCTTTTAAGATGTCAGGACCATTTAACCTGATTCATCTTATGGCTTCCTTCCTTTCTCTTTGATCTTATCTTTATGATGCATTTCTTGAAATGCATAAATATATTGAAATGGAGCAATAACATCTAAATCTGACCTTTTCTTTCCTTGTTCATTCTGAGTAGCACAGATCAGGGATGGCATGTAGGTTTCATGAAGCTGTTTCCCAGTTTTGAGTGGTTATAGCTGATTGGACTTCTGGTTGAGAAGGATTCAGAGACTGGTTCCTGGCTCAGCCCTGAAAAGCACTCTGATCAAGGATGGTGACATTTCTGCCATCTCCGCCTGGACAGAAGCTCCCACTTAAGCATCAGGCAGCACCATGGCAATTGACACGTTGATGTAACCAGTACACATTAATGCCAGACTTGTGATTTTGCTGCCCAGAAGAAGAATGGCAGGCCTGGGTCAAAACATCCCCAAAGCAGTTCTTAGCTTCCTTCAGGGAGTTCAAGAGTTGTCATGTAATTCTCAAAAATAAAATTAAGTTAAACAAAAACAAGCAAACAACTTGGAAGTAAACATAATAATAATTTTAAAGTAAAGGCATGCCATACAGTACCATACTGGCAATGCTGGGAAATGGCTAGGCTAAAAAGAAACTCATTTTGTACTTCACACAGCTCTTTTTGATCTGTTTTCAATCTAAGCAGTATGTAGATCCCAATGGTCCTATGGAATTGTGTGGGTAGTTTTTAAGTCTCTATGAGATAAGTTGAAGCATACATTTGATTTCATTTTTGTTTGAATCATATTTGTTCATTGTTGGTACAACAAGGATCAGTGGTTTTCCCCTTCTTCCCTCCCTCCCTCACTTTTTTTTTTAAGGTTAGTATCTGAATGCATGAGAATAAAAATTTTTAATTGTATTAAATCCAGTTTGGCATGAAGGTGATAGTTATTCTGCCAGTAAACTAATACTTACTCCTTGCTTTTTAAAACTTTTTATTCTATGTCTTCTCTTGGTCTGCCTTCTAAGAGGAGAGAGGAAGGTAAATGTAAGGTGGGAACCACAGAGAGAAGAGAAAAAGACTGAGAGGGAAAGTCAAAGTACGGGGGCATAATCCAGTGGATTGATGGCTCAGTGAGCAGTTGGTTTCTGAGCCTTGTGACATCCACATGCGTTACAGCCATTGCAGTGCTACCTTTGACATGACACCACCTTATCACAAGGTCCCTTTGGTATTTTACAGTTACTTCCCTTTGGATGAGTTTTTTTTAATAAACATTTTTATTTTGGAAGAGTTTTAAATTTGCAGAGAAGTTGCACATTTAATATAGTTACCATATATTCCCATGCAGTTTCAGTGTCCTGTAATGTTAAAATGTCTCACTTTAACATGGTACATTTGTCAGAGCTAAGAAGCCAACTTACATACATTACTGTTATTCCAGACTCCATTGGAATTTCACCAGTTTTTCCACCCTTTTCTGTTCCAAGATACCATCCAGGACATCACATTGCAAAGGATTGCCTTATCTGAAGTTTTCCTTTAGAGTGAATCATATTGTAGTGAGGCTTCTAAGAGCTTAAAATAAACTTCTAAAAAACATTTATATCAGCAGGAGGGAGCCAAGATGATGGTGTGAGTAGGACAGTGGGAATCTCCTCCCAAAAACATATATATTTTTGAAAATACAACAAATACAACTAATCCCAAAAGAGAGACCAGAAGACACAGGACAACAGCCAGACTACATCCACACCCACAAGAACCCAGTGCCTCACGAAGGGGGTAAGATACAAGCCGCGGCCCGGTGGGACCTGAGCGCCCCTCACGCCAGCTCCTGGCAGGAGGAGAGGAGTCGGAGCAAGGAGGGAGGGGGAACCCAGGACTGCTAAACACCCAGCCCTAGCCATCCGCACCAGAGCACAGACACACAGTGCGTGCGTGGGGTGCTGGAAACTAGGGAAACAGGACAGTAAGACCTGTGAGCGGGTCCCCACAGCCAGTGCCCCTGGGACAAAGAAAAGCGAGTGCTTTTTGAAAGTCTTAAAGGGACAGGGACCTCACAGCTGGACGGAAGCGTCCCGGGACACTTAACCGAGCAGCTGGGAATCCTGGGGAACTCCGGGCGCCCTAACCCCCTGGGCAGCAGTGCAGCTCTGAGACCCCTCACGGTGATAAACAGCCTCCCGCCCGTTCCCCCTCCAGCATGGCACCACCATAGCAGAGCAGCAGCCTGAGGCTGGCCATGCCCACAGCAAGGGAGCTTCCTACATAGTGGCCGGGCAAGAAACAGAGACCCAGTCTACGTGCAACTGACCAAGAGAAGCTGCTAAGGGTCGCCGTTGTGCCAGTAAAGAAAGGCCAGGAGCAAGTGGAAAGTGTCTTGGTTCTCCCAGCTGACAGATGAGCTAACAGCATACCACTGCATTGATCAACATGAAAAGGCAGAAAAATTTGATCCAGACGAGACTAACACAGACATCCTCCACATCCTCCCCTGAGAAGCAATCTGGGGAGATAGATTTGACTAATCTTCCTGAAAAAGAATTCAAAATAAAAGTCATAACCATGCTGATGGACTGTCAGAGAAATATGAAAGAGCAAAGGAGGGTGAATACAGAAATAAAACAATCTTTGGAAGACTTCAAAGCAGAATGGACAAGATGCAAGAGACCATTAATGGACTAGAAATCAGAGAACAGGAACGCAGAGAAGCTGATGCAGAGAGAGATAAAAGGATCTCCAGGAATGAAAGAATATTAAGAGAACTGTGTGACCAACCGAAACAGAACAATATTCGCATTATAGGAGTACCAGAAGAATAAGAGAGAGAAAAAGGGATAGAAAGTGTCTTTGAAGAAATAATTGCTGAGAACCTCCCCAAACTGGGGGAGGAAATAGCCTCTCAGACCCCAGAAGCACAAAGAACTCCCATGACAAGGGACCCAAGGAGGGAAACACCAAGACACATAATAATTAAAATGGCAAAGACCAAAGAAAAGGACAGAGTACTAAAGGCAGCAAGAGAGAAAAAAAAGGTCACCTACAAAGGAAAACCCATCAGGCTATCATCAGACTTCTCAACAGAAACCTTATAGGCCCAAAGAGAATGGCATGATATATTTAATGCGATAAAACAGAAGGGCCTTGAACCAAGAATACTGTATCCTGCACGATTATCATTTAAATATGAAGGACGGATTAAACAATTCCCAGAGAAACAAAAGTTGAGGGAATTTGCCTCCCACAAACCACCCCAACAGGGTATCTTAGAGGGACTGCTCTAGGTGGGAGCACTCCTGAAAACAGCAGAGAACAAAAACACCCAACATATGAAGAATGGAGGAGGAGGAATAAGAAGGGAGAGAAATAAAGAGTCATCAGACAGTGTTTATAATAGTTCAATAAGTGAGTTAAGTTAGACAGTAAGAAAGTAAAGAAGCAAACCTTGAACCTTTGGTAACCACAAACTTAAAGCCTGCAATGGCAATAAGTACATATCTTTCGATAATCACCCTAAATGTAAATGGACTGAATGCACCAATCAAAAGACACAGAGTAATAGAATGGATAAAAAAGCAAGACCCGAGATTAAAGATAGCGGCGTGAGAGGAGAGACAGAGGCTTCCTCCTAAAACTGGATACAATTAGAAAATATAGTTGGCGCAACTAATCCTGAGAGAGCAACAGGAAAGAGGACAGCTTCAGACTGCACACACCTGGAGAAAAGAGCAGACCTCAGTGAAAGGGGTAATGTACCCGAGCTGTGGCTCAGCCGGACCCGAGCCCCTCCCCCACCCCAGCTCACTGGTGGGAGGAAGAGAAACGGAGCAGGGAGTGAGTGGAAGGCTTGGGACTGCTGAATACCTAGCTCCAGAGATCTGCGCTGGGAGCACAAACCTACATTTCATGGTGCTTTCATGAGACTCGCATGACTACCGGGTTGGAAAGTTAATACAGGCAGAGTTCCTGGGGAGACTGGGATTCTGGCTGCTTGTGGAAAGCAGGGATCCATACCTGGCTTCTCTGGGACAAAAACATACCTGTGTGACCAGCCCACTGGCTCAGGCAGTGGAGACAGGCACAGCAGCCAGGAGGCGGGGAACAGCTCTTTCCTCCCCCCAGGCACCAGTACTACTCCCCTGTGACCCCCAACATTACTTCAGGGGCTGAGCAGCTCCAGAGACTACAGCTTCTGGACACTAGAGGGCGCCATATGCAAACATGAAACGCCAAAGGAACCTTGTCCAGAGTAAAATCGTTAATACAACTCCTGAGAAAGATTTAAATGATATGGACCTCGTGACTCTTCCTGAAAGGGAGTTCAAAATAAAAATCATCAACATTCTAATGGAGGTACGGAAAGACATCCAAGAACTCAGGAATGAATTCAGGTCAGAGGTCCAATCGTTGAAGAACACAATGGAGGGTATTAAAAGCAGGTTGGATGGGGGGGAGGAGACAATAAATGAAAAAGAAACTAGAGAAGAGGAATACAAAGAAGCTGAGGCACAGAGAGAAAAAAGGATCTCTAAAAATGAAAGAATATTGAGAGAACTGTGTGACCAATCCAAGAGGAACAATATTCGCATTATAGGGATACAAGAAGAAGAAGAGAGAGATAAAGGGATAGAAAGTGTCTTTGAGGAGGTAATTGCTGAAAACTTCCCCAATCTGGGGAAGGCGATAGTCTCTCAGGCCATGGAGATCCACAGATCTCCCAACACAAGGGACCCAAGGAAGACAACACCAAGACACACAGTCATTAAAATGGGAAAGATCAAGGATAAGGACAGACTGTTAAAAGCAGCCAGAGGCAGAAATAAGATCACATACAAAGGAAAGCCCATCAGGCTAACATCAGACTTCTCAGCAGAAACTTTACAGGCCAGAAGGGAGTGGCATGATGTATTTAATGCCATGAAGCAGAAGGGCCTGGAAGCAAGATCACTTTATCCGGCAAGATTATCATTTAAATTTGAAGGAGGGATTAAACAATTTCGAGATAAGCAAAAGCTGAGAGAGTTTACCTCCCACAAACCATCTCTGCAGTCTATTTTGGAGGGACTGCTATAGATGGAAGTGTTCCTAGTGTTGGATAGCTCTCACCAGAGGTAGTAAAACCACGGTAGGGAGGGTGGAGCAGCTGATTGCGAGGCAAATGCAAAATTAAGTTGACTATCCCCAAAGTCAGTCAAGGGACAGACAAAAAGTACAGAATTTGATACCTAATATATAAAGAATGAAGGAGGAAGAAAAAGGAGGAGAAATAGAAAAGAACCTTTAGATTGTGTTTGCAACAGCATACTAAGTGAGTTAAGTTAGACTCTTAGGTAGTAAGGAAAGTAACCTGGAACCTTTGGTAACCATGAATCTAAAGCCTGAAATGGCAATAAGTACATACCTATCGATAATCACCCTAAATGTAAATGGACTGGATGCACCGATCAAAAGACATAGAGTCACTGAATGGATAAAAAAAACAAGACCCATCTATATGCTGCTTACAAGAGACTCACCTCAAACCCAAAGACATGCACAGACTAAAAGTCAAGGGATGGAAAAACATACTTCATGCAAACAATAGGGAGAAAAAAGCAGGTGTTGCAGTACTAGTATCAGACAAAATAGACTTCAAAACAAAAAAGTAACAAGTGATAAAGGAGGACATTACATAATGATAAAGGGCTCAGTCCAACAAGAGGATATAACCATTATAAATATACATGCACCCAACACAGGAGCACCAGCCTATGTGAAACAAATACTAACAAAACTAAAGGAGGAAATAGAATGCAATTTATTCATTTTAGGAGACTTCAACACACCATTCACTCCAAAGGACAGATCCACCAGACAGAAAATAAGTAAGGACACAGAGGCACTGAACAGCACACTTAGAACAGATGGACCTAATACACATCTATAGAACGCTACTCCCAAAAGGAACGGGATACACATTGTTCTCAAGTGCACATGGAACATTCTCCAGAATAGACCACATACTAGGCCACAAAAAGAGCCTCAGTAAATTCAAAAAGATTGAAATTCTACCATCCAACTTTTCAGACCACAAAGGTATAAAACTAGAAATAAATTGTACAAAGAAAGCAAAAAGGCTCACAAACACATGGAGGCGTAACAACACGCTTCTGAATAGTCAATGGATCAATGACCAAATTAAAATGGAGATCCAGCAATATATGGAAATAAATGACAACAACAACACAAAGCCCCAAGTTCTGTGGGATGCAGCAAAAGCAGTCTTAAGAGGAAAGTATATAGCAATCCAGGCATATTTAAAGAAGGAAGAACAAACCCAAATGAATAGTCTAACATCACAATTATCAAAATTGGAAAAAGAAGAACAAATGAGGCCTAACGTCGGCAGAAGGAGGGACATAATAAAAATCAGAGAAGAAATAAACAAAATTGAGAAGAATAAAACAATAGCAAAAATCAATGAAACCAAGAGCTGGTTCTTTGAGAAAATAAACAAAATAGATAAGCCTCTAGCCAGACTTATTAAGAGAAAAAGAGAATCAACACACATCAACAGAATCAGAAAAGAGAAAGGAAACATCATGACAGACCCAACAGAAATACAAAGAACTATTAGAGACTAGTATGAAAACCTATATGCTAACAAGCTGGAAAACCTAGAAGAAATGGACAACTTCCTAGAAAAATACAACCTTCCAAGACTGACCAAGGAGGAAACACAAAATCCAAACAAACCAATTACCAGTAACAAAATTGAAATGGTAATCAAAAAACTACCCAAGAAAAAAAACCCCGGGCCAGATGGATTTACCTCGGAATTTTATCAAACATACAGAGAAGATATAATACCCATTCTCTTTAAAGTTTTCCAACAAATAGAAGAGGAGGGAGTACTCCCAAATTCATTCTATGAAGCCAACATAACCCTAATACCAAAACCAGGCAAAGACCCCACCAAAAAAGAAAATTACAGACAAATATACCTGATGAATGTAGATGCAAAAATACTCAATAAAATATTAGCAAACCGAATTGAAAAATACATCAAAAGGAGCATACACCATGACCAAGTGGGATTCATCCCAGGGATGCAAGGATGGTACAACATCCGAAAATCCATCAACATCATCCACCACTTAAACAAAAAAGGACAAAAGCCACATGATCATCACCATAGATGCTGAAAAAGCATTCGACAAAATTCAACATCCATTCATAATAAAAACTCTCAACAAAATGGGTATAGAGGGCAGGTACCTCAACATAATAAAAGCCATATATGATAAACCCACAGCCAACATCATACTGAACAGTGAAAAGCTGACAGCTTTTCCTCTGAGATCAGGAACAAGACAGGGGTGCCCACTCTCCCCATTGTTATTCAACATAGTACTGGAGGTCCTAGCCATGGCAATAGACAAAACAAAGAAATACAAGGAATCCAAATTGGTAAAGAAGAAGTTAAACTGTCACTATTTGCAGATGACATGATATTATACATAAAAAAACCCTAAAGACTCCACTACAAAACTAATAGAACTGATATTGGAATACAGCAAAGTTGCAGGATACAAAATTAAAACACAGAAATCTGTTGCTTTCCTATACACTAACAATGAACTAATAGAGAAATCAGGAAAACAATTCCATTCACAATTGCATCAAAAAGAATTAAATACTTAGGAATAAACCTTACCCAGGAAGTGAAAGACCTTTACCCTGAAAACTACAAGACATTCTTACGAGAAATTGAAGAGGACACTAACAAATGGAAACTCATCCCATGCTCTTGGCTAGGAAGAATTAATATCGTCAAAATGGCCATCCTGCCCAAAGCAATATACAGATTTGATGCAATCCCTATCAAATTACCAACAACATTCTTCAACAAACTAGAACAAATACTTCAAAAATTCATGTGGAAACACCTAAGACCCCGAATAGCCAAAGCAAACCTGAGAAGGAAGAATAAAGTAGGGAGGTTCTCACTCCCCAACTTCAAGCTCTACTACAAAGCCACAGTAATCAAGGCAGTTTGGTACTGGCACAAGAACAGAGCCACAGACCAGTGGAACAGAATAGAGACCCCAGATATTAACCCAAAAATATATGGTCAATTAATATATGATAAAGGAGCCATGGACAAACAATGGGGAAATGAGAGTCTCTTCAACAGATGGTGCTGGCAAATCTGGACAGCTACATGTAAGAGAATGAAACTGGATCACTGTCTAACCCCATACACAAAAGTAAATTTGAAATGGATCAAAGACTTGAACGTAAGTCATGAAACCATAAAACTCTTAGAAAAAAGCATAGGCAGCAATCTCTTAGACATAAACATGAGTGGCCTCTTCTTGAACATATCTCCCCGGGCAAGGGAAACAAAGGCAAAAATGAACAAGTGGGACTATATCAAGCTGAAAAGCTTCTGTACAGCAAAGGACACCATCAATAGAACAAAAAGGTATCCTACAGTATGGGAGAATATATTCATAAATGACAGATTTGACAAAGGGTTGACATCCAAAATATATAAAGAGCTCACACACCTTAACAGACAAAAAGGAAATAATCGAATTAAAAATGGGCAGAGGAGCTGAATAGACAGTTCTCCAATGAAATTCAGATGGCCAACAGACACATGAAAAGATGCTGCACATTGCTTGTCATCAGAGAAATGCAAATTAAAACCACAATGAGATATCACCTAACACCAGTAAGGATGGCCACCATCCAAAAGACAAACAACAACAAATGTTGGTGAGCTTGTGGAGAACGAGGAACCCTCCTCCACTGCTGGTGGGAATGTAAATTAGTTCAACCATTTTGAAAAGCATTGTGTAGGTTCCTCAAAATGCTCAAAATAGAAATACCATTTGACCCAGGAATTCCACTTCTAGGAATTTACCCTATGAATGCAGCACTCCAGTTTGAAAAAGATAGATGCACCCCTATGTTTATCGCACCACTACTTAGAATAGCCAAGAAATGGAAGCAAACCAAGTGTCCATCAGTAGATGAATGGATAAAGAAGATGTGGTACATATACACAATGGAATATTATTCAGCCATAAGAAGAAAACAATTCCTACCATTTGCAACAACATGGATGGAGCTAGAGGGTATTATGTTCAGTGAAATAAGCCAGGCAAAGAAAGACAAGTACCAAATGATTTCACTCATATGTGGAATATAAGAACAAAGAAAAACTGAAGGAACAAAACAACAGCAGAATCACAGAACCCAAGAATTGACTAACAGTTACCAAAGGGAAAGGGACTGGTAATGATGGGTGGGAAGGGAGGGTAAGTGCAGGGGTAAAAGAAAGGGGGCATTATGATTAGCATGTATAGTGTTATGGGGGGTACGGGGAGGGCTGTACACCACAGTGAAGACAGGTGGTGATTATACAGCATATTGCAATGCTGATGGACAGTGACTGTAGTGGGGTGTGGGGGGTGGTCCTGGTAAACATTGTGTTCTTCATGTAATTGTAGTTTAATGATAGTAAAAAAAATAAAAATAAAAAATAAATAAATTAAGGGAAATGACAAAAACATTTAGATCAAGCAATTTTTGGTTAGGATTAAGGAATTATAAATATTGAGTGCTTAGTTCATACCAGGCACCATATTAAGTATTGTACAAACAGAACCTCACCTCAGCCTCGCAAGGAATCAGTGAGTTTGGTATTACTGTGTTTATTTTACAGGAAGGGAAACTAAGCCCTAAAAAGGATAAATAACATGTCAATTGATTAAAATAACCTAATCAATATGAGGTCAAATTGGAATTTGTATCCAGCTGCACTTATAACCAGACATTATACTTCTTCACTCCACACAAAAAATAGTAATACAATTTGTCCTGCCCGGAAAAATGAAACGTACCATCTGGATAGTTTTTAGTTTCAAAAGTAGCTATATTAAAAAGGTACTTTATGTGAAATTCCAATGTCTTTAGGATATATTAAAAATTAAGTGGAATACTTGAGTAAATTTGTTTTGAATCATTTTGAGAAATATTCCTGAGTTTACAAGTTGTTTAAATATGTGTGTGCTCTCACAAAATAATTAGTCCCCCGAAGAAGAAAATTGCTTAGTTGTTACCAATACCCACCATATGAATCTTTTAGCTGGGTTATTTAATATAGAAGACTAAGAAAAATTAAGAGTATAGAAGAAGAAATCAAGAGGCAAAAAAGGCCATTTCAAAATTTGCAGTCAGAACTTTGTGAATGCTAATAAGTTTATTTTATATTATAGTTTACCTTTGGAAAATATTACTGGATTTTTTTTAAACTCAGGTTTGAAAAACAAACTGTTTCATGTGTGTAATCACATATACAGTGCCTAGAATTTTCTTTAATGGCTTGATACCATTTGGCATGAAAATTTCCTCATATAGGCATTAGATGGGCTCATTGGGACTAAGAATGAATTATTACTTATGTCCAAATAGTTACATAATTCTAATTACTTTGTTATACTATAAATTAAAGTGTACAAAATTACAAAACTCAGTGAAAGTGCTCCCTCAGCGGGAAGAAGAGAAAACAGATTTAGGAGGAGACTGGCTAGGATTTAGACAGAGAATTTAAAGGGTCATTAATATATCTTCCAAAGAATATCATGAAATGGATTTCTCTCTTCATGTGTCAAACACTAATATGTGATGATAGGTAAATATAATAGATCTAGTAAAAGATTCTTTGAAATCTGGTTGTTTTAGATCAGAGTAGGAATGGTTTTATCCTTCAGAATCTTCCCACCCCTGCACTAGGCTCACAAATTTGGGAATGACAGCTGACTGATGGGTTGTTTGTATTTCTGTGCAGGTTGTGGGCAAGTTGATGAGAATCTTATGGAAAAGACAGTAGAAGTCCTGGAACGCCATTGCCATGAAAATATGAACCATGCTATTGAGACAGAGGAAGGACTAGGCATAGAGTATGATGAAGATGTGATCTGTGATGTGTGCCGATCTCCAGACAGTGAAGAAGGGAACGATATGGTGTTCTGTGATAAGTGTAACGTCTGCGTGCATCAGGTTAGTGAGAGTGGAGACTGCCACCTCCCCACGGTCAGCCTTCCTAAAACTCAGTGATTTCCAGCACCCATATCTGGGTAGCAGCTTGCATTTAAGGGTAAAGACAAAGATTTGTCCTGGCTGCTCTTCTGTAATTCCTTCAGAAACATTTCTTAAGATCCCAAGGTGACTGACTTACTAACTTTGCCCCAGGGGGTTAAACCCAGGTCTTTATTGCATTGCTTCATGCCCAAGTCATTGAGATTCCTTTGTTCAATACTTTTACAGTCCCCTGGGGAGTCTCCTTGCTGCCTTCCTGGAAGTCTCTCTTCTGCCTTGAATCCCTGTTATATCAGGTTACACCCATGGTCAGTAACCTTGGTGAGTTTACACTTCCTGCAGCTGGAAGTCTGAAATCCTTATTCTGGCACCTAGAGCCCTCCCCAGTCTCCCAAATATTTAACTCCCAGGAAGCTGATCATTCATAAAGATCACAGAATTTTAGTACTGTACAAGACTGTCCCTTCTCAGTTTTACAGTTATCTGTCAGGAGAAGTGAAGTGACATTACCCAAGCTCTTACAGCTAGTTGTCATTCTTTCTACCACACTGCCTTTTTAATAATGATGATGATGATGACATCAACATTCTTTTCAGATCTTTCCTCTTCTTCCCCCACAAGCACTATGCTCCTGTGAAATAAGGTTATTCAAGGGGGCAGTGATGAAAATTCCTTGACACTGTCCTATCTCCAAGTTTCAACCACACCTCAATTTAAAATGCCTTCTCCCACTTCAGCTATCAAAAATCTATGTATCTTTCAAAATCTAGTTCAAATCCTTTCTTGAACTCCCCTTCCCTAAGTGATTTTTCACTCTTCTGACTAGTTGTATGTTTCATTCATTTCACTAATTTATCTAGCAAATAGGTACACTACACCATCCATGTGCCAGGACTGTGCTGCATGCTGAAGACTCAGTCAGTGATGAAGAGGCAGACATGGTCTTTGCCCTTAGGGAGATCAGAGTCTGGTGTAGGGACTACAGGAAATTACCTATGTAGCTTAGGATACCAAGTGTTTTTATAGATAGAAGTCCATCCTGCTGTGGAAATGCATGGGAGGGATGGAAGTCAGGGACAACTTCCAGGAAGTGGCATCCAAGCTGAAATTTAATGGCCAACAGGAGATGCCAGATAAAATAGTAGCATGTGTTTAGGCAGGTCAGACAAGGTAGTGAGAGTGGGCAAAACATGTTGGAGGCAGCTCTGAGCAGTTCAGAACTATGGAGAGTGGCAGGGTGGAGTCGGGAAGGCATGAAGAGTGAGGGTACAGAGGGATATAGGTACACATGTGAAGGCCCTTCTCTGACAAACTAAGGAACTTCAGTTTTGTCCTGTCAACCCTGAAGGATATGATTTGTATTTTAGAAAGATAATTCTGGCTACAAATGACTAAAATGATTAGATGACATAGGAGATAGACAAGGCTTAAGATAACCTGGGCCACTTCACCTAACCCTCTGTATTAGAAAGTGCTCAAAATTATTCTGTGACCAGTTGGGTCTTTTTCTTCATTTTATCTGTGTCTTTTAAAAGAATGAATTCAGAAAATTTATCTTCATTCTACCAATTATTGGCATTTATGTCACATCTTTAGTGAAAGAGAAACTTTTTACCATTTAAATATGAATTTAAATATCTGACAGTACAGGACCACAGTCCCTTCTCTGCAATTCCAAAATTATAATGCTCTGTAAACTGCAAGTTTTTTATTAAATTTGCCACCAAAACTAATTTGGGGGCAATACTAGAACTCAGCTGTTCTGAGGCTGTTGATAGTCTTTATCCCATTTTGTGTAAATTCACATATTTGTTAGAGAAATATTAAGGTATTTGATTATATGGTACTGCCTCTGGTCCCATTGGGGGTGGGGGGCGGTAAGGTAATACACCATGTATGTACTGTGTTGTTTTCCTAAAATCTGAAGAATTCTGAATTTCCTCATGTTTCTCACCCTAGGGTTTTCAGATAAATGATTGAGGATCTGTAGTAGGCTTGAGGGGAATAATACAAAGGTGATCTGTATGTTTTCTGTATTTGTCCTTCACAGTTGGGACAAAATATTGAGGAATCATTTTCCGGTTCTTTGACTAACAAAATGAAATGTAGCATAATAACTGTTCCTCCAAGGTGATTTGTTTTGAAAATATATCCAGTAATGACTATAAATGATGCCCTTTCCTCAAATAGAAAGAGATGACAGCAACGCCTGACCAGGCCTTGCAGAATATAAGCTGGTAAGTATTAAAGCTGGATGTTGGTGCCAAATAAAGTTTCATATAAAAGAGATTCTTCCCAAAAGAGTATATTCACTTGAATTCTAAAGAGATACTTAGGTTAGAGCTCCCTCTGTTGACTAAAAAAAAAGTGACATTATCTGAAAAGTGACAGAGGGTACTCTGACTGCGTACCAGAGCAGACATTTACCCTGGTGAGAAAATGCTAACCATTCTCCCCTCTCCCCCTCATGCCTACAGGCCTGCTATGGTATCCTCAAGGTCCCAGAAGGCAGCTGGCTGTGTCGTTCCTGTGTCGTGGGCATTCATCCACAATGTCTGTTATGTCCAAAGAGAGGTGGAGCTATGAAGACCACCAGAACAGGGACTAAATGGGCTCACGTCAGCTGTGCCCTGTGGATTCCAGAGGTGAGAATTTATCCAGGCCTCTGAGGCCATTTGCTCTAGGATGCCCCCATTTCGTACAACATTCAGACCAGCTCAGGCTTCTTGCTATGCTTCATGCCTGCCCATGTTTCAGAGGTGATAATGCTTCCACTTGAGCCCCCTCAATCCTTCTTGGATGCAAGTGAGCATGTAAGCCCATGCTGATTAATTTATAGGTGGTACTACCAGTGGCACTGAATAAATCTGTATGAAAGGAGAGGTACAAAAGTCCCCAGGGTATGAGCAGACATTTTTAAAGTAAAAGATATCTGTAACCACAACCCAGACCAAGACATGGAATACCCCAGAAATAGAGAGCAACCCAGAAGGATCCCTCATACCCATTTTCCAGTCCTTGTCTGGGTTCCTGTTACCCAAGAGTAGCTACCATTTTGATTTCTGTCACTACAGATTAGCTTTGTCTGGTTTTGAGCTTCATATAAATGAATCATACAGTGTGCACTCTTTTCTGTCTGGCTAACAGTCTGCGTTGTAGTATGTTGTAAGTCCAGGGGGGATATATTTTCCAGCCCAGGGCAAAATACCTTTGAACCAAATCAGTCAAAGAAAGAAATAAAGTGGGAGATACCCATTTATTGCTTACAAGCAGTTCTCCACTTCTGCTAGCCCGTGTGTCTTACGACCCAGCTACAGAAAAGGGGGCCCCACCCAACCTCTCAGGTTGATATCCCCTCACTGCCCCATGTAATTACCTATTGATATGGAGATGTACTAAGACCAGGCAAGAGATTCTGGAAATACTGCAATTTTACCCACAACCCACCCCTCCAGAAATCTCACATCACAATCTACTCAATTCCCCATCTTCTGTAGTGGCCCCTGTACGAAAAAACTGGAGCATTATAACCAGACTAATAACATGCAGTAGCAACAGCAATAAAATTATGATAATCCTTGAGCCAGAGGATTCAGCTAGGTTCAAAGACCTGTGCAGATTAAGTCCATAGCTCTCTCATTCCACAGGCAGTCAGTAGCTAAACAGGTAGGGAGTTCAGAGCAATCGTCAAGCAGCCGCAGCAGCCAGGGGGCAAGTCCAGGCCATAGGGACTATAGAAGAAAATAACCTAAAGGGCAATAAGATACATGTTTTAATGATATCAGCAGAGGCAAATCTTGTCCATCAGGTAGGATGCATGCAAGAGAGTGGTCCTGTGATAGGACAGTGACAGGAATGGGATCTCGTCCTGGTCTAGTATACCAGACTTTCACCCTCCTCCCTGTGGGAGTTACAGGTGGGTTAGTATATAGGGCTGCAGGAGGTACATGCACTGGCCATAAAGATAAAACTTCCCCATAAGGTGCTCTAACCTCCCGGATATTTTGGGTACACTACCATGATCTTTGGGCGCTACTCTGCTGTTACTCCAGGAGCACATGGGAGGCCAGCATCCAGGACTTTTTCCCAAGGTGCCAGAAGGGCCAGCCATCACTGGTCCATGTATCAAAATGTCCAGAGCCACATTCACTCAACAGAGTCTCCAGGGTTTAATGCAGTTGGGGCTGGCAGCTGGATGTTGCTCTGCTGGCCATATCCTGGCTTCAGTAACTCCTCTTTGGTTTGCACATAGGAGAGGCAGCAATATGTGTTAGCATATCGACAGGGCTCAAGGCTCCTTTTCGGGGCTTCTCATTCAAACACCATTTCACTGTCCATAAGCAAACTGACCATCCCTGTAGACTGTTGGAGTCCAACTTCAGGCCAGATTTCAACAAACCATTGTACCTCTCTATCATGCCTGCCCCAGTAGGATTATATGGCACATGAAACTTCCACTTTATTCCTAATTACTGCACCCATTCTTGTAACGCATGTCCAGTAAAGTGGGTGCCTTGATCACTCTCAATCACCTGCGGTCGGCCATAGGCTGCAAAGAGATGCTCTAGGCCCCTTTTGGTCGTTTGCTGATCTGCACAATGTGCAGGAAAAGGAACCAACAGTCCAGTAGCTCTGTCCACACAAGTCATAGCATACCAATATTCTTCTGATACGGGCAGAGGCCCAATACAGTCTATCTGCCACCTGACAAGGAGTATTGGCCCCATTGCTATTGTCCCATGTTGCTGCGGGACATGGGGTAAGACCCTCTTGGAGCACATAAGGCACTCCTTTTGGTCTCGGCTGACTTCTTCAAAGGTCAATGGCAAGCCCCACTGTTGGGCTACAGCCCACATTGTTTTTTGACTCACGTGCAACAAATGCTGGTGCAGCCATTGGGCCCATCAGAGGCAGGCTTTACTTCTAGCCAACGCACATGGGCCAGTGTGTCTGCTTCATCATTCCCTGGGGATGCCAAAGGCAAATGGCCAGTCAAATGATATATGGTAACTGTCTTAGCCTGACCAGAGGCCCATAGGTCTTGCCACAACTCTTGCCCCCAAAGGGGCCAGAGACCAACCATCCAGTTGGCATGGTACCCTATCAGTAGCCACAGGGTCAAACCCCAGTAGATGGCCCAGCTGTCAGTGCAGACAACTATAGGGGAGGGCTCCTGGGTAATCACGAGCCATACTGCCTGCAACTCAATCCATTGACTGCTCTTCCCCTCTCTGTCCTCCGTCCATATTGTCTCAGTCTTACAATGGAAAGCCACAGCCCTCCACTACGGGGGCTGCCCATGACTGGAGCCGTCTGTGTACCAAGCATCTTCAGGTATAGGGGCTTTTCCCTCCTGATAAGGACTCTCAGCTACCAATGGTTCTAAAGCAAGTTATTCCTGCTTTCCACTGGTATATGTCACTGGCCCCAATAAGCATTGGAGTTCTCCACTTAAGGGGCTACTAGAGAGGGCACTACACTGCTGTAAATATGCACCCCATTTGGCTAGTGTAGGCATCTGTGCCACACCACCCCATGGCCTTTGGGTCCAGTCTTGCAATACCCTGCAATGGGATAGATGGTTATTACCTTGGTTGGAGCTGTTCCGGTGATGGGCTCCATAGGGCTCCATAGCCAGCAAGGCGTGATACACAGCAACCAGTTGCTTCTCTGTCAAGGTGTACCAGACTTCTGCTCCTTTCCATAGTTGTGACCAGAATCCAATAGGTTAGCATGTCCATTCAAACCTCTGCCAAAGACCCCATCCATAACCATCTTCAGTTACGTGAACATCTACCTCACAGGGCCTTGATAAGTCCATTACACTCAAAGCCTGTGCAGCCTTGACTGTTTGCTTAGCATCAGTAAAAGCAGCTGCACATGTTTCATCCCAGTCCCACCTGATGCCCTTTAGTACCCAGCTGGTATAAGGGCTGCAGAATTTGTGTCAAATGCAGAATAAACACTCTCCAGAAGGCCAAAAGACCCAAAAATTCTTGTAATACTGCCACAGTGGTAGGGGTAGGGAATGCCTGGACCTTGTCTGTGACTGCTCCAGGAATAACTTTAGTTTGACCCGGCCAGACAAACCCCAAGAATTTTACAGACAAACCAGGTCCCTTAGCATCGGTGCTGTTCACAGCCCATCCTTTCTCCTGTAGATGTTGCAGGAGTCTAGGAACTGCCTCCTTCTAAATCTGCAAGAGAATCAGACATGAGCCTAATACCATCAATGTAGTGATACAGCCACAGTGTTTGCAGTTTCTTCCATGTGACCAAGTCCTGGACTACAAGTCCATGACGAATGGTGGGACTGTGGAGGTATCCCTGTGGAAGGACAGTGAATGTCCACTGCAGGCCTTCTCATGTGAAGGCAAACTGTTCCTAACTTTCCTATGCTATGTCAGTAGAGAAGAAAGCATTAGCAAGGTCCACAACATAATGATACATCCCTAGTTCATGACTAAGTGTGTCCATAAGGGCTGCTATAGAGGGGACAGCAGCATGCAAATGGGGTGTGACTGTATTCAATTCTCAGTAGTCCATGGTCATACACCAGGAGCCATCTGACTTTTTCACTGGCCACACTGGGGAATTAAAAGGACTATGAGTAGGCTGTATGATGCCCACCTTCTCCAACTCTTCTAGGATTTCTCCAATTTCCTTGTGCCCCCAGACAATTTATACTGCTTAGTATTTGTCACTCACTGAAGTACAGGAAGAGCTACAAGTGGGTGCTTAGCATGTCCCCTCAGAACTGCCTTTACCACACATACCCTCAGTCTGAACTCACCTGCAGTGGTCTGTAACCACAGGCCCTGAAGGATATCGACCCCCAAAATGTATTCAGAGATGGGAGAAATGTACACAGTATACTCCTTTGGGGGTAAACACCCTATCCCCAGTGGGATTTGGGCTTTCTTCACTCTAATAGCCTTACCCCCATAGCCATCTATCACAGCAGGGGGCCTGGGAAAATGCTCAGGGTTGCCATGAATCAAAGAACACTCAGCTCCTGTGTTCACCAGTGCCAGGACATATTGTACATTCACAGGGGACCAATGAATTGCTATTTCTACATGTGGCCTTCGGTCCCCAACATGTCCCCCAAGGTGGGGACCTTTACCCACCCCCTCAGTCAAACCATGATGCTCAGTTCATCCTCCTGTGGGGGTTAGGGCCCAAGTGGAGCCTGAATACTGCCCCCCAGGAAGTTTTGCAGAGACATGGG
Organism: Manis pentadactyla; assembly: GCF_030020395.1. Lineage (NCBI taxonomy): Eukaryota > Metazoa > Chordata > Mammalia > Pholidota > Manidae > Manis > Manis pentadactyla. Next base: position 41,466,822 of record NC_080038.1, read on the forward strand.
CCAGACATGGGGCTTTGCCTCTGGCTTCCTTGTCCTGGATTTCAATGGCTAGAACTGCTGCTCTGGCTTTAATTGCTGCCACAGTTCCAACAAGATCCTATTGGGCTGCCCATTAAATTTTTCTTTCACTACCCCCACCTTTATCAAATCAACCCACATCTGGGTCCTTGAGACCTTCATGGGGACCTTTGTACCTCTCCTTTCAGTCATACCCTGCACTTCCTCCCATGCTCTTATTGTTTCAACTCCCCCAGATCTGCTAAAGTACAAGTAGCCTCACAAGTTTCCCTATGTAGGAACCAAGAACAGTCAATAGGGACCCAAAGAGAGATGGGGGAGCTGTATGGAGCACCAGATTTCTCATTCCTACGGTGAACAACTCCTCATCAGGGCCCTGGGGGTCCATATTATAGATTATATTTTTCATGCCCAGTTCCTGTAACACCTGCTGGAGCTCTCTGCATATGTTTTCCAGCTAGTAGGCAAGTATGATAAATCACTCTGATTAGGCCAAACTGCCCTGATGGCTGCTGTCAGCCAATCCAGAAATGCCTGATTCCCTGAGGTGTGACAGACACTTTGCAACTACTGCCAAAGGGAAGGGTAAGTTATTTGGGAAGCCAGTCTACCCATTTCAGAAACTGACATAACAATGTTTTCCACCCCCATATCCCAGAGACACAAAAGCCATGTATGTAGGCAGAGGTTCTGATGGCTTCTGCCGAAACTGGATGCTCATGTCCACCAGCTTATCCTGGGTATAGAGGCAGAACATGGAGTGCTCCACAACCTGGGAAGGAGGTGGCCCCTCCCTCTGTGGAGCCCACAGTTAATTGCATTTTTATTTTCTTAATTACAACCAGGCAGGCCTTTAATACAGGAGAGGCTGGTGCCTCAAGCAGTGGCCTTGGCAACAGATAGGCCCTCAGCCTCACCCCCTCATCCTCTCCCGACTTCTCCTCTACCATCTCTGGGACTGAGAGCACTGCTCTTTCCTCCTTCTCCCCTACAGTCTCCTACAACACAGATTCTCCTCCTACCTCCTCCTTCACTGCTAATGTATCTTCCAGGAGCATGACCTGTCTTCTCGATAACTATCTCTATTTCTTGAGGCCATCCCATAGGTCATCACCCAGCTCCCCCAAGCAACACCAAAGTATGTCTTTTTCCTCAAGAAAAAGACATCCCACAATCCTGGCTGCTACATGGCCACTCGACCACGGAGGGCTAGTTCCACAGCTTCTGGTGTCTCCACCCTTCCCCACTTCTAGAGAAGGCCCCACCCCTCTAGGAGGTGTTGTACCCTAGACCAATTCCCCACTAGGAGCTCCCCAATTGGAAGCCCCACAGATAGGGGGCTCCCAGGTAAGGCTGCACCCTCTACTTTTGCAGCCACTGGGGCCTCCCTACCATCCACAGGGGTTTCTGGGTATCTCCCTACCATCTCTAGGGTCAGCCCACCCAAGGATCACATCCTTAAAGACAGATTTTGGGTTCAGAGATCCTGCTGGCTACCACCAGATGTAACTCCATGGGGGAAATATTTTCCCAGCCCAGGGCAAAACACCTTTGAACTGAAATCAGTCAAAGAGGAAAATAAAGTGGGAGAAACCCGTTTATTGTTTACAAGCAATCATCCAGTTCTGCTTGCCCCTGTCTCTCAAGACCCAGCTACAGAAAAAGGGGCCCCACCCAACCTCTCAGGTCTAGATATGCCCTTGCTCCCTGTGTATTACCTATTGATATGGAGATGGACTACTTCTCTCCACACCTTGAATGCACTAAGGCCAGGCAAGAGATTCTGGAAATATTGCAGTTTTACCCACAGCGTATCAACATTCATTCCTTTTTTTTTGCTGAGTAATAGTCCATTGTATGGATATTACCATAATTTATTATCCATTCTCTTTTGGTGAACATCTGAGTTGTTTCCAGTTTTAAGTTATTACAAATAAAGTAAGCAACAGCTCTTTTCCCCACTATGATGGTTGCCCTTTGATTTTTGAAGCTCCTTTCAGAGTTGGGACTCAACATTTATCTTAGAACATATGTATTCAGAATTCCATCCCTCATTATTTAATCTGGTCCTTGAATTGCTGATATTTCCTGAGAGGCTATGTGCATGCTGAATTGATTAAAAAGGGCTTCCAGACATTACTTCTGCTTACTTCTTATGGCTGCCTTTTTTTTTCCCACTAACATCCTCTTTCCCTAACCCCTATCGAAGCAAGCATATTTCTTAGGCAGTTTAACTGCAGGGCAAGAGATACTGCAGAATTCAGTCCATGGGGTGCTGATAATAACTGTGTTAGTAATTCATTCTCCTTTAAAACTTCCCTGGCGTTATTCTTGTTAATGTCAGTTCTAGGGGAATTACTATGTAACAACTGAGCTCACGCAGTACCTAGATGCATACTGTGGTATTCTTATGGATATGGAAGTCAGTGTGTTTTAAAATATTTGAGTAGTGGTTTCTTTTTCTTACTAAGAACATCCAGCTTATAAACATGTGAAATGAATACTCAGGTTTCTAGCCTGAGAGTGACTCGTTTCCAGCAGCAGATTTCCCAGCTAATAGAGCAGGCTCTCTCAGCACGTAGAAGTCTGGAATGTGACTCAGGAAGAGTTCTTAAATATAAAAGAAGCTTTTTCACCTATTGACATTCTCTTATGGTTTTCTAGTACCTGATTTCCTGTGCCTTTGGGGCTATTCAAGATATCTTCAATCTTTCTACTGCTGGTTTCTCAATGTGGGCAGAATTTACACTAGTTTAACTATCCTTCTCCAACAATCCTTCACTTTTTAAAGTTGTCTGTCTTTTAGAAACTCATGCACATATTTCTCTAGAAAAGAAAAAACAAAGATAAAAATTTCTCAGCAGAAGTTGTTTGACCCCTTATTTTCATATAGACAAAATTTTTCCATCTTTTTTTAAAGTATCCTTTCCTTTAAGCACTCTTCCAAAGACAAATGTCACTTCAGAGCTACTCTGGCTGAGAGTAGAGTAAGCTGATGATAGTTATGTGATTTTAAAGATGTTATCATCCTCATCCTTTCTACTTATATGCCAATCTCTTTATTACACAAAGTGCTGCTGCTTTCCAATAATATCATGCTTTTTTATAAACTGAACTAAAAGACTTGTTACTGCCTCTTTTTCATTGTGAGTTGATTAAATGAAAAAACATAGCGTGTGGCATCATCTGTAACATATGACAGATTACAGCAGATTTTGTGTATTTTAATTCCTTTCCTTAGCTTTCCTCAGTAACTTCATTGGATCATAAGTAAAGTATAGATGTCTTTGATTCATTAAGATAACCATACCTAGTCTCTACTCCTCCCCTCTCATCCTATATATGAATTGTTTATATTATTGGACATGGTTGAAAGTCTGAGCAGAGGCTAAAGACAGATTTTATTTATTCTTGGTTCCATATTAACCTTAAGAGACTGTGGCTTGCCTCCTTGTTTTGATGTCCTAGAGCTTCAGGTACTATCATTTATGGTTTGTGAAGAGTACTCCTGGAATGCATTGGTGCCTCTGCCTTATGGTGGTTTTCCATTTATAGGTCAGCATTGCTTGTCCTGAGAGGATGGAACCGATCACAAAGATTTCTCATATCCCACCCAGTCGGTGGGCTTTAGTCTGCAACCTGTGCAAGCTGAAGACAGGGGCTTGTATTCAGGTAAGCCCCCATGAGAAGTGGTTCAGGTAAGTCCCCATGAGAAGTGGTGGAGTGGGCTAACACCAAATTGACTGGACTCATCCTCCCAGGGAATGTATCCTATTCACCAAAAGGTGACTCAGGAGGCCTCCTACTCACTCCTAGGGCTGTGCCATTTCTAGAACCCTCACTTTGGACTCTTCAGCTTATTCTTTTCCATATCCATAGTAGTAATTAATTTCCACCATTTGCTGTCAGATTTGATTAGGTGGTTCTAAAGCTAGATGATACCATCCTCGGTGGAGAAAAGCCATAACTCTAAAACAAGAAGGCCTGTGTACTTGTGTGTCTCACCTACTGACTATGGATGGATTCTGGTTCCAGGATGATTTAATGGATGACTTGGTGGCTGGACTAAATGCAACTTATATTGGTAGGAAAGATGCATCTGAATGAATAAATTATGGTGGGTAGGTTTGAAAGTCACTCTCCTAGGCACCTTTGTTACATATGGTAGTACAGGTAAAGTTTTCTGAGACATCTAGGGCACAGGAATTTAGCTGCTTGACATAGACATAGTAGTTAGTGCACCCAAGAGCAGCAGTCTGGGGGTGGGGTTGGGACTGGAAAAGGCCACTTACCTCTGGTAAGGCAGGAAGGCTGACTCTTCCTTTACCAGACCTCCTGCGAAGGAGCTACAGGCTGGTTGTAGTTAGATTTGCCTGCTGACCTTCTTTACAGAAAAGGAGCTATATGGTATCATGGTATCATAACATAGGGACAGTGGCTCTAGGTATTAATGAATGTGAGGTTCCTTGCTGTCTGGCTCATTTTGTAGATTTCTTGCTCCAGACCTGGAACCAACCACTCCTCCAGGGAGCCCTGGTTCTTTTACTGGGAAATGACATTTAAATAACACAAACTGGACCCCAAAGACCCTTTTAATTTTTTTAAATTCACTTTTACATCTAACAGAATTGGATGCTTCATCTCACTTTTTTTCACTTTTTTTATACTGACATAATTTAACTACAGTACTTTAGTAATTGTAAAGGAAAAAATTTTAAAGGTAAACTACTCCCACGGGGTCTACTACCTTAACACATTACCTGTTTGTGTTTGTCTAAGTTCTCTTCTGGTTGCTCCCCATACGGGAGCTCCTTGAGGGCCAAGGTTGTACATCATTCTTCTGTAAATTTCCCCCAGCACAAAGGAGAGGGCCTGCCTATGGTCAGTGCTCCATTAGTGTTTATTGAATAAATATATCCATATTTAATTGTATTATAGATCATTTTGTAATATGCATTCTACCCACTAAAAAAATAAAATATTTTCCATGTTTTCATAATTATTAGTCACTTTTAATAGCACATTGAATTTATATCTATTAATTTACTTATTTTCCTTATTGTGGTACCTGCATTTTCCCCCTATTTTTTCTGTTTTAAAGGATGATTTTTTACCATAGTTAATAACTGACAGTATGACTATGGTGAGATACAACACTGGCCTTGACCTTAGCAGACCTGAATTTGCATTAAAGGCCCACATTACCACATTCTGCCCTCTATTATAGTCATTTATCTGTGAGTTTTATCTTCCCTAGTAGACTGTAAGCTCAGACTGTTTCATCCGTAGATCCCCCACACCCTTGACATGGAGAAAGCATTCTTATTTTTATTACTTAGAGTTCAGAGTCTGCATTTTGTAAAGATCTTAACTAAATTTAAGACTCAGATTTTTTATTGTAAGGAATTACATTTATTTGACAAATATCTGAATAATTGTGTGCCAGGCACTGTTATAGGCACTTTAAATTTATCAGTGAACCAACAAAGAACCTTGCTTCATCAAACTCACATCTTAGTTCGGAGCAATAGGTAATAAGCAATAGATATTAAATAGCACATTAGAAATGGTAAGTGCTATGGAAAGGAAAAATGTGAAGTATGGTAAGATGGGGGTGTGGGGCAGGGGTCATGTGTTGCAAGTTTAAGTAGAGTGGTCAGAGTAGGACTCATTGTAGAGGTGACATTTGAACAAAGACTTGAAGGTGAGAGAAAACAGTGCAGATACTTGGGTTAAAAATGTTCCAGGTAGATGCATCCGCCAGTGCAAAAGCCCTGAGATAGGAGTGGTTTGAGCAACAGGGAAGAGGCCAGTGAGACTGGAACAGTGTAGGAAGAGAAGATCAGGGAGATTACTTGGGGACTTAATTGGTTAGAGCAGGGGTTGGCAATTTTTTTCTGTAAATGACCAGATAGTAAATATTTTAGACTTTGCAGGCCATACAGTCTCTGTCGTTAAGTACTCAACTCTGTAGCACAAAGGCAGTCCTAGACAATACTTAAGCAAATGAACATGACTGTATTCCCATAAAACTTTTATGGACTGAAATTTTAATTTCATATTATTTCATATGTCATGAAATATTCTCCTTTTGATTTTTTCCCACCATTTAAAAATGTAAAAACCATCCTCAGCTTCTGTTATTAGCTTGCAGGCCACACAAAAATAGGCAACTGGCTATATTTGGTCTGTGGGCCATACTTTGCCAGCCTCTGGTTGTGGTCTTCCAGAGCTCTTATGAGATCTTTTGTTTTTACTCTTGAGTTTAAGGGGGAGCCATTGGCAAGTTTTGAGCAGACAAATGACATGATTTGATTTATGTTTTTAAGGGATCACTTTGTGGAATGATATGATGTCTAAGAACAGGGTACTGTGGGGGTTAAAGATAAAACAAGATTGATTAATCATGTTGAAGCTGAACGATGGTATATGGAGTTTATCATAGTATTCTCTTTGCTATTCTATAGGTTTTTTAATTTACATAGTAAAAAGTCAAACAAGAATAGACCCTCTGGCTGTTGTATTTACAATAGATGGTGAAGGAGGGAAGGTTGGAAACAGGAAAAGCAATTAGGAGGCTACTACTGTAAATCCATCAGAGATGGTGGTAGCTTAGACCAGAGTGTTGGCCCTAGAGGTAGTGAAAAGTGGTTGAATTCAGGATGAGTGTTGAAAGGAGAGCCAACAGGATTAACTATGGATTGGATATGAGGTGTGAGAGAAAGATAAGAGTTCGGGGTGCCTCCAGGTTTTTGACAATGGAAAGCGTGAAGTTGCCGTAAACTGAATGTAGAAATCTGCAAGTAGAACAGATTTGGGAGAAAAGGTAGTAAGTTCAGGTTTAGACATCTAAGTTTGAGATGTCTATCAGATATCCTAGTGGAAGTGTCAAACTGGCAGTTGTCTATGTGAGTTTGGCAAGTAGTTTTGGACTGAAGACGTACATTTAGGAGTCATTGACATATAGTTGGCTTTAGCCTGAACTGGGTAAGATCACTGAGAGAGTGAGTGTAGATATCGAGAGGAGCACAGTACCAAGCACTGGGCCATGCATCATTCCAGCATTAAAAAGTCAAGGAGACCAGGGAGACAGGAGGAAAACCAAGAGAGTGCAATAACCTAGAAATCAAGGGAAGAAAGCATTTCAAGAAGGAAAAGATCAGTGGTATAAAAATGCAGCTGAAGTAGGATGAGGACTACAAATTGACCCCTGAATTTAGCAATGTGATGGATGATTGGTAATCTGGGTAGGCAGTTTAGGTTGGTGTGGTGATGGCAAAAGCTACATTGCCAGGGGTGAAAGCAAAGAAATGGAGTAGGGACAATTCAGCAAGGTAGGGGAAAGGTGTCTTTTATTTAAGATAGAAGAATAACAAGTGTCTATGTGTACTTATTCACATATGGAACATGGCAATCTGCCTGCAAAGGGACTGATGCAGTGAGGAGAAGAAATTGCTGGAGCAAGGTTTTGGGTGCAGGCTTGAAGGCAGAGTGTGTAGGTGCAATTGGTGTGTTAGGTAGGTGCGTTGGTAGGAATCTGCGAAAGTGTTCTTTTGTTTTAATTTCCTCAGTGAGGTAGGAAGCAGGATCACCAGCAGAGAGTAAGGATGTGGGTGAGGTCTGGAGGTCTGAGGAGAAAAAGGTATGAAATAGTTTTCTGGTTTGGGGAACTGTAGTGTGAGTGCCAGGCTGCCTTAACGACCCTCCCCACAGGAGAGAGGGAGTGAACTTTAGGTGACCTTAAGTGTGGTTATATTTTTCTCTACATACAGTCTGTTTATAGTAATAGAATGGTCTTTGTTTTCCATAGCTGAAACCTAATTCCTCTGTGGGAAAACAAACCAAAACTTTTTTTTTTCCTTTTAAACCACCACTAAGTAAAGTTAATTCCAAACCCATTAGTAATTTAGTATCTTGTTCCCTGTGTGGGAATCAGAAACATTGTGAACAGATACAGTAATTCAGCAGGGGTCAAGTTTTATTAGCATCATTGTTCTTCGGAGGTTTATTTAAGAGTCTTTGTGATTAGTAGCGTATGTTGGGTATTTTGCTTTATAAACTGTTTATGGGAGTTTCTTAACTGTGAATTGTGCTCATTCTTCCTATCTCCCAGCAGTGTCAATACCCACATCTATCCTCTTCTTTTGGTTTGGAAACATTCATTGGGTGAAGATAGAACTAATATTGGTGGGCTTAGCGTCTAGAGTAGACAATATGTGGGAGCACTAGAACCTTTCTCCTGATCGTGAAGGCTTCTGATAATCCAGAAATGGATCTTAAAGACTGAGTTCAAATCAGATGCACCAGACAGCTCTGGATTTTGCCTAGACCCTGGACACAGTTCCTCCAACTGCCAGCTTTCCAGAATTCCTACAGTGTCCTTATGTATGTTGTATTCAAGCTCTTTTCAATCTAGATACTGATAATTTAGACCTTCACTGAGAAGAAAAAAAGAACAGTGATTAAGAATATGGCCTTTGGAGCCAGACTTCTGGGGTTCAAATCCTGGTTCCACCTCTTGCTTGTTAGGCAGTCTTGGAGAAGTTACCTACCATATCTGTGTCCCAGTTTCCACATCTATAAGTGGAGATGATAATAATACCCACTTAAGAAGGTGGTAAAGAGCTTAGCACAGTGACCAACAGAGAGTAAATACTCAGTAAATGTTAATGGTACTAATAGTTGTATGTATTATTCATATTATTATTCCCTGGAGTCAATCTGACTTTGCTGATGGAAAGCCCTAGCGTTTCATCCAGCCAAACTGAGTAGAATCATCAGATATTTGGTACTGGGATAGGTGTGCCTTTCAATGGTAGAGGAATGTGGTCATGTCTAGAGTCACCTGCAAGTATATTCAAGTCAAGATAAATCAGTGAGCCACCTAAGTTTACTGTTAGGCTGATATGAATTTGACTATGAGAGAAACGAACTTCTTTTTAAAAATGAATGAAAATCCTCAAGTGGGGAAATGCAAGAATACCTAATCAGTGACTATTAAAAGTAGTACTGATAGAGAAAGAGATAAATGTTGAGATTAAAGGGCACCAAAACAACAACAGGAGGGAAGCACCTGAATATTTTTCCCATATATTCCAAATTTTATTTGTCAGTACAAATTGTTCCTGTTCTAAGACATTTATGGTGCCTGCCTTCAGGAGTTGTTAATCTATTGTAGGAAACCAGATATAAACATGGGAATAGTGAAAAAACACCGAGTGTCTCCCCTTAGACCTGACAGACCCTTTGGAGTGAGTGATCAGAAGAGCTGGTGGCCACTGTCAGTGCTAAAGTTTAAGTACACAATGGCTGAAGTATGTTTCATAGGCTGGAACTGAACCACTTACGACATTGTTTCAGTGACCAAGTTTTGAGAAAATTGCTCTACCACCCATATGTCTGTTCACAGATTATTGGGGCTTAAGGGCAACCAAATGGACAGTGTCCTGCAGCAGGACAAGAACTGCTGAGGGCATATGCTTGGTGTTCCAGGCTGGTGTCATCTGCTTTTGAGAAAGACACTCTCAGGGGTTGGAAGGTGATGAAATATTTCTTTAAAGAGGCAAGAAGCACCTTAATTCCTAAATCAGTCCCTGGTGTTCTTTTTCAAAATTTCTCATTCCACAGAAAAATCTCCTTACAAATGTGAATGTGTAAGGGTAGCATTTTCCCTCTAATGGAAGTATTTTTAAAACCCATTTCTCTTCTACAGTTTCTGAAGAATATGTAGAAAATTATTTCTTTTTCCCCTTTTAAAAGTAAATAAGCCACATGAGGTATCACTTCATACTCACTAGGGTAGTAATAATCCAAAAAAACAGACAATAACAATAATTGGCAAGAATGTGGAAAAATTGGAACCCTCATGCATTGTTGGTGGGAATATAAAATGTGCAGCCACCATGGAAAGCAGTTTGGCAGTTTCGCAAAAAGACATAGAGTTACCATATGACCCAGCAATTCTACTTCTAAGAATATACCTTCAGTTAGAGAGGTCCCCAAGACCACCTTCAGGTTCCATGATTAACCAGAAACATTCCAAGAACTCAGAAAAGCCATTGTACTCATGGTTACAGTTATTAGAGTGAAAGGGTGCAGAGTAAACTCAGCAAAGGGGAGAGACAGGCAGGGCAGGGTCCAGGAGAGCCCAGGCATGAGCTTCCAGCAAACCTTTCCTAGTGGAGTCTCATGGACAGTGCTCATTCCTCTGTGTGTGCAATTATACACACACAGCACTGCCACCCAAGGAAGCTCACACAAGCCTTGGTGTTCAGAAATCTTATTAGGAGTTGGACACGTAGACATAGCTGACCATCTGCATGGCTGACCTTAGTCTCCAGTCTCTCTAGAGATTAGGCTGATCCACATGACCCAAAGCCTCCACCATAAATCTCATTATTAGTATAGACATGGCCCAAGGCTCCCAGGTAAACAAAGACACTCTTATCGGGCAGGACATTCCACGGGCTTAGAGGTTACCTCTCACAAGCTGGGGCAAAGGCTCAGACCTTTCTTTGTGCATGGTTAATTCTTTTTTGCACATTACCAGAGAGAAATGAAAATATATGTCCATATAAAAACTTGTACACAGAGTTCATAGGAGCATTATTTCCTAATAGTCAAACAGTGAAAACAACCCAAATGTCCATCAGCTGATGAATGGTAAACAAATGTGATATATCCATACAATGGAATATTATTTGGTCATATTTTTAAAAGAATGAAATTCTGATACATGCTACAACATGGATGAGCCTTGAAAACATGTTAAGTGATAAAAGCCAGATGCAAATGGCCACATACTGTATGATTCCACTTACATGAAATGTCTAAAATAGGTATGTCTAGAGACATACAAAGTAGATTAGTGGTTGCTTGGAGCTGGAGTTGGGAACAGGGAGTGACTGCAAATAGGCATGCAGTTTCTTCTTTGGGGTGATAATAATTACTGGAATCATGTGGCGGTGATGGTTGCACAACTCTAAATACACTAAAAACCATTGAAGTATATACTTTAAATTGGAGAGTTTTATGATATGTAAATTTTATCTCAATTAAGATTTTTTTAATGGGCATAATAATACCTCCCCTGACACCTTAAGTGGAGCAGTAGAAATAATTGTGTATGAAGGTATTTTGTTTAATACAATGTGCCAAATATATGTTTTTGGAAAAAGGTAAGTAGGTATTTCATTGGCACCAAGACTTGGTTGGCATTTCTCCTTTACCACCAAAATATATAGACCACCAACTATAAATACCGTATTTTGAAACTAGTTGGATTTTGTGGCAGTTCCTGAAGACATTCCATTTTTTATCTAAGTTCCCAATTCTTATTCATGTATTGTCTTTTATTTTGAGTAGTTTATATTTATTTCTCCACATTATATAAATTTGACCTGAGAGAGATGATCTCCTTTTAGCTTCCCATTAGTAGTATTTTATGTTACACATTCATCCCCTTGGGGGGGAAAAAAATCTTTTTGCTTTCTCTTCCCATATCTTTATCAGTTACTAAACAACAAAAGAACACGATACCTAATACTTTTAATCTTTTACTAAAGGATGCCCTTTGCAGCTTGTTTCTTAGCCAGGTAATAATAAAAGGTACCAGATAAAAGTGAGTTTGGGGCCTTCATCATCTTCATTTTCATGAGGGTTTTCAAATACATGGAAGTTTAAGGATACATATTTCAGTGTAATATAACAAACATTTCCAATAGAGATGTCCAAAGCTTGGGTCTTTATTCATATCCAAGGTTATCCTCTATGTTTAATTATCAAAAACCCAACCTATAGGTAAATTGAGCAGTCTGCCTTTCAGATGCAGGCTTCCCAAAGAGTTGAGACTTGGCTTCAACCATGGGAATTCTCACTCTATCCTTAGAAACAAATTATCCACTGCTTTCCATCCTTCCTCTGCATAAACACATAAATGTACACATGCATTTTAAATCTTTGGAAGGAAAACTAAAACATTGCAATCATAACAAATGGTAATTGAGACTAATTGAACCATAGTAGTACAGCAATCATAGGTCAGGATCTTTCAGCTCTAGCTACCTATGAATCTTCAGTGCATGGTACAATAGTGATACTTAACAATGTATCCCATCTATGAACGGCAGGGTAGTATAACCTTAATTTCAGATTGTCTGTAACCATACTGCCCAGCAGAACTTTCTGCAGTTATGGTAATCTGTGCTGTCTGATGCAGCTGAAATGTAGCTAATGTGACAGAGGAATTGAATTTTTAATCACATGTAATTTTATTTTAAGTAACTACTTGTGGCGAGTTGGCTACCATGTTGGACAGCATAGCTCTGTAAGACCAATTTCAAGTTAGGCTACTTGGACATCGGAGTTCCTGTGGCCACTTTAGAACCAGTAGATGCTCTAGCAATAATACTGACTTGGTTTTTACCTTCATTTATTCAGAAGCACTTCTTGAACATGTATTTGTTCAGTAGTTGATGACAATAGAAAGATGAATAGTACAGCATCTGTCTTTAAGAGCTATGGCCAGGGACTTGACAATTATTATACTGTAGGTACAATGTGAAAAGTATCATTATAGAAGCATATAATAAGGTGATATAGAGGACACAGAGAAGGTACAACATGACTCTTTGCAGGGGTTGAGGAAGAGGAAGACTTCGCAGGAAAAGTTAATGCTTGAGCTGAAACCTTGAAGGAGAGTTTGAAAAAAAATTTTTTTACTCTTTTTGCTGTTTTCTGTAAGAACAGCTTTCTTGGTTATGTGTAAAGCATCTATCATGGTCAGTTTAGGACAACTTTCTCCCTGTTTTTCCTTTGCTTCCTATGAGCTCTCAGTTTAGGCCCAGGATATAGGGCTTCCCTTTTACCCTAGCCCTGCTGCCCTAACACATCTTTTCTTCCTGCAGTGCTCGGTGAAAAGCTGCATCACTGCCTTCCACGTCACCTGTGCCTTTGAGCACAACCTAGAGATGAAGACCATCCTAGATGAGGGGGATGAAGTGAAGTTCAAGTCATACTGCCTCAAGCACAGCCAAAGCGGGCAGAAATCTGGGGAGGCTGAGTACCCCCTATACAGGGCTTCAGAGCAGAGCCATGCCAAAAGCGAGAAGACCGGCCTGCGGGCGCAGAAGCTTCGGGAGCTGGAGGAGGAGTTCTATTCGCTGGTCAGTGTGGAAGATGTGGCCAAAGAGCTGGGCCTGCCCATGCTAACTGTGGACCTTATCTATAACTACTGGAAACTGAAGCGGAAAAGTAACTTTAATAAGCCATTATTTCCTCCAAAGGAGGATGAAGAAAATGGTCTACTGCAGCCAAAAGAAGAGAGTATTCACACTCGCATGAGAATGTTTATGCATCTACGGCAAGACCTAGAGAGGGTAAGGTGACCTTCTGTGACTAGTGTTTAGGTCTGTGTAGAAATGGAGGCCCCACTTCCAGGTTTGTTTGTTTTTTTAAGGTCAGCCCATGCATAGTGCAGGCTTCTGTGTCCTTGCTTTTCTTCTGATTTCATTGTGGCCTCAAGCATTGGGCTCTGTTTAAGGTCAGCCCGTGCATAGTGCAGGCTTCTGTGTCCTCGCTTTTCTTCTGATTTCATTGTGGCCTCAAGCATTGGGCTCTGTTTAAATTTTGGCAGGCATATTCAGGGAATTGGAGAGGCCTCACTCATATGTGCTGTGAACCTTAAGTCTGAAATAAATTCTCATTTGGCTTAATTTTTATTCACTGGTGAGCCTAAGCTGGCTTGGCTATATTTTATTGACACACAAGACTGTGGGTTGAAGAAAGAATGAATTTTGTTCAAGAAAATGCTAGGTCAGAGTTTGTCAAACTTGGCACTATTGGCATTTGGACTGGCAGGTATCTAGCAGCATCTCTGGCCTCTCCCTACCAGATGCCAGTAGCACCTCCCCCAATCTACCCAGCTGGGACAACCAAAAATGTTTCCAGATTACCAAATACCCCCAGGAGAAAATTGCACCTGGTTGAGAGCCTCTGAACCAGCCAATTCAGTTTAATTCATGATATGTGTATCAGGTATCTGCCAAATTAGGTACCAAAGGAGTTCAAAGATAAGTTAGGCCCTGTACTTACCCGAGAGAATTTTATGAGTATAAGTATAGAGATGGCTTATCTTTTTCTCTGCTATCAGAATTTAGAAGGAAACTAATAGATTTGGCTCTCTTTTAAAAATTTAACTCACATATATGTAGCACTTACTATGTGGTAGCACTGTTCTAAGTATTTTAGATCCTAACATGCCTATGAAGAAGATACTATTCCTATCCCTAGTCAGTGATGAATAAACTGGGGCAGAGAGAGGTTGAGTAATTTGTCGAGGTGGGGGGTACAAAGAAAAGGAGGGTTTTACCCTTGTGGCTGTGGAGACTTGGCAGAGCAGCAAGTGTGAGGGAAAAGCCACTTTCAGTCTCCCAGCTGACCTTTATCCTGCTGCTCCAGCACTCATTAGACAATTGTACTGGATCAAGCATTGCCATTATTTACTGAGGGATCCAAGAGGAAGCTGAAATGCTAAATCATCATTCGGTCTTCCCAGCCTAGCTATGCAGATAAATATCGAGCCCGTGGCACTGAAGGGAGAGTAGGCTTCAGGAGGTGGTTGTGGAATATTTTGCTCATGCTGCCGGTTGGTAAGGGAACCATGGTCTCCCGACTGACCAGGCTGCAGGAATTGCTGTGGAGTGGCTCTCATTATGCAACTTTGGCACTCTGTCTTCTCTCCTCACTGCCCCCTCCCCACCTGACTTCAGTTGTCTTAATTTTAGCTAAAAAATTTGAATCGTCAGGTTTGTGAAATGTGACAAAAATCTCTATGTGCTGGGGATTGGGCTTTCAGGTCCGAAATCTGTGCTACATGATAAGCAGGAGAGAGAAGCTGAAACTGTCACACAACAAAATACAGGAACAGATCTTCAGTTTGCAAGTCCAGCTTACTAACCAGGAAATTGCTGCAGGTAACTTTATATTACAGACATCCTAACAAATAATATAGACTCTGGTCACATCTTGTTTTAAAAATTTACATTTCTTGTCAATTGTTTCACTTTAAAATCTCTTAAAATTCTTGTCAAATATCTGATTTGCTTTAGTCCAGTCCTGCTATAACATGACCCATTTCACTGTCAATTCATGAAGCAAGAAATCCCAGGATGGATTTGGGCAAGTTACAGGTCTAGGGCAGATAATCTAGGCCCAGACAGATATTAGGGGCCATTAGTTGGAGACATGAAATTATTTCTAAAATCATCAATTAATTTAGAAATCAATAGGATAGGATCTAATCCTAGTTTCCAGAAAACATTTAATTCCAGGGTTACTCATCTTTAGCAGTAGTCTGTCAAAACAAACCTTTAGCCAGAAGTCAGGAGATCTGGGTTCTTGTCTCTTCCCTTATTCACTAATACTTGTTGAACGTCTACTGTGAACTAAGGACTAAGCTAGAATATAGAGCAGTCAGCAAGATAGAATCGCTGCCTGCAGAGTACACTGTCCACTTGGTGAGAAAGACGGGTGAGCGTAATTATAGTGCCCTAAGCATAGGGAGCGTGGCTGATAGGATGGCAGTCATACTCGGTGACATTTGTGACCTCCGTGTGCCTCATTTAACACAGAGGTTGGTGGCAGAGCCTGGTCAGCCAGGGGTCACTGGGCAGGATGTGCAAAATCCAGCTCCAGCCAAAGGCCAGCCACAGAGCAAGAGAGACACCCAGAAACAAGGCATTGGGTGGGTATCAAAGACTCTGGGTTATTTTTGAGTATCACAGGTCACAACAGAATGGTTAGCAAGAGGCAGTAGGGCCTCTCAGCCAGAAGACAAGGAAAACAAAAGGACAGCAGGGAGGAGCCCCTGCATGCCAGGGAAATTGGCCCCTAGAGCATGTGACTTCTGAGTGGTGGGAGGCAGTCCCACTGGTAGCAGGTGGAAGCCCCTGGTAGAGAGAGGGGCTGTGGTATCCAGCCTGGACCCAGAGGGAACACCTAGTAGTTGTCTTATGTAGGTCATTTTTGTAAGGCTCCATACAGTAAGATGGTTATGCACAAAGGCCAAGTCCATACACAAGGAGGAACTGTTTGGTAGTGCTTTTAAATTTCAGGGCACTCACAATAATAGAGAGAGGAAGACCTGTTCAAAATAC
This sequence comes from Manis pentadactyla, assembly GCF_030020395.1. Taxonomy (NCBI): domain Eukaryota; kingdom Metazoa; phylum Chordata; class Mammalia; order Pholidota; family Manidae; genus Manis; species Manis pentadactyla. The sequence continues at coordinate 41,482,994 of NC_080038.1, forward strand.
AAGTATAGGATGACATAACTAGGTAACTGATTGCTAGTACTCCTCAGACCAAGTCCATAGCAGGCCATTGGCAGGAATGTTGTGATTCTTCCTGCTGGCCTTGCCACTGCAGAACCTGCCCCACACCTCCATGATTGATGGTCGTTCAGAGTCAGGAAATTAGGTTAAGTGAAGGACATAAAATACACAGGAACCACCTACTACCACTTCTACTAATGCCAGGCTAAAACACACACACACGCACTCTTCAGCCACCAAAACCTACACTACATCCCTGAGGGTTTGTATTCAACTTGCTTTAGAAAGCTCTGGAGAGATTAGAGGGCAGCATCAGACATGTCTATGTAAGGCACATCATAAGTGACGTACAAGTAGCCACACGTGCTCACACACACACATAGGGAGACCCTGCTCTTAAACAACTGCTAATGACATTCTTTTCAGAAATGGAAGGGGCAGAGATAGGGATGTGGGAGGCAGCACACTAGTCTTCATGGTTGTTTTACAGACTGGGGAGCAGAGGTGCAGCGGTGGGGAGTCACACAGCCATCAGTGGCATTGCTGAGTTTTCCACCTAACTGCACTCACTGCCCCAACCTCTAGTTCAATTCATTCCAGCTGCCATACCATGATGCATATGTATCAGAGACATGTACTTGTTAGACATTTGGAAGAGTATGTGAACTCTCCCTGCCATAAGCATATACACTGTTATTTAAATCAGTTGTTAAAATGAATCTTTCTTTTTTATCTCAGGGCTTCCTTTGACAACTTCACTAGAAAACTCATTGTTTTACCCGCCACCAAGAATTACCTTAAAGTTAAAAATGCCCAGATCATCCCTGGAAGACCACAGAAGCAGCTCCACAGAGCCTGATCATGGATCCCTTTCGCCTGACAGCAGCTCCCTTGTTCACGATGTAAGGGACACACGGGTGCCTCAGGAGTCACTAGAAGTGAAAATGAAATCGTACCTGAGACAGCCATTAGAGACCAAGAGTAACCATTTGCTGGCCAGTCTCAGCCATTTTAGGAGTGAAGCCAAGGATCCCAGTCCTGCTTGGAAAACTCCATCTCTGGAGTTGTATCATGGGCAGTCGTTGGGAAAGCCTCTGGCCCTTCAGGCTGCCCTACATGGACAGTCTTCCATTGGGAATGGGAAAAGTCAGCCTAATCCCAAGTTTCCCAAATCCAACGGTCTAGAAGACAGCTGGTCTGGGGATGTCACCCAAAAAGACAGCTCAAGCGAGATGTTCTGTGACCAGCAGGAATCCATGTTTAGCTCCCACTTGGCCAGTCAGGGCAGCTTTAGAAAATCTACCATGGAACACTTCAGCAGATCCTTTAAGGAGGCCACCAACAGATGGGTGCAAACCACAGAAGACCTGCAGTGCTGTGCAAAGCCAACCAAGAATATTAACCCTAGGGAGCAGCTCTGGGGCAAGCAGCTGGTTAGGCGGTCTGCAGGGAGAGCTCCATATCAGGAGAACGATGGGTATTGCCCAGATTTGGAGCTTAGTGATTCAGAAGCAGAAAGTGATAGGAATAAAGAGAAAGCCAGGGTAAGGAGGGATAGCTCAAACAGGGAAAATCCTCCCCATGACTCTAGACGGGATTGCCATGGTAAAAACAAGACACATCCTCTTAGCCACAGTTCAATGCAAAGGTAATTAGAAACTCATAAGAAGAACTCAGTCTTGTTCTTTGCCTCATATATGGGGGGGAAACCCATACACCAAAAGGATTCTAGCATATGTTAGGAGGAATTGTAGTGAAAAGGATAAAATTTTCCACAATAAACTGGCTTACAGTTTCGGAAACCATTTCAAGTCTAGTTTTTCTAAGCACATTGTAAGAATTGCAGATCGTCCGAAAGTTTTTTTGCCAGAGGCTATTGAGAACAGCTGGTCCCAGAGTATTTGCTCGGTAAATTCTTTGGGGCAGCTTTCCAGTTCTATTAACACTTTGATGCACATATGTATTAAGAGTCCTTGCATTGTTAAAGAACTTGCAAGAGACCATTGATTATCAGACACTAAAACTACTTATCTTTTGAAGCTACAGCATGTGACTTCCAGAGCTCTCATCTGTCGGAAGTTTCTAACTCCATGGTTATCTGGAAATCTTCAGGAAAGAACCAGGGACCAACATCTCAGATATTGTCAAACTCACTACTCTTCTTGGCTCTGCACAAGGTTGAGTTCCTTTCATAGTATCTTAACTTACCAAGTCAATACTTCTAATGCTTCTAAGTGTCCAGTGCCTGTTCCTAGACTTGCTTGTTAGGGACACACTTATAACTCTCTCACCCAGCTAACAAGCATAAAAGGCTAACTTGTGGATAGTGTTTACAAAAGTACAAAAGTACTACTTCCAAGGAAAATGCTCTGATTCTCTCACTTTAGGCAGTTATAAAGAATCCCAGAGCCTTTCCCAAAGTGAGACCATTTCTGGGAGATCTGTACCAGGTCAGGATTTTTGTGTTACTGTTTTCAAATGAGTTTGGCTGACAGTTTTGTATACCTGCTTTAATGTTTATAAAATTTTTATTGAAGTATAAGTAAAATATAGTAAAATGCACAGAGGTTAAGTATTCTTACCTGCTTTAATTTTTATTGTCAAACAATTTGAAAGCATGTGTTTAACACATGGATATAATTTAGCTTTGTACCAACTTTGAATCCAAGGCAATTTCCCAAACAAAAGGCTGGAGCTGTTTTTCAGAAGTTTCTTATGCCCTGTTCCCAAACTATCAGCCTTGATTAATCTCTGGGAGGAAGAGAATAATTACATTTGGGGGGAGTGGATAAAACATGTCTACTTCCCATTTAAAGAAGGGGAAAAGTTAGTTTTAAAAATGTGAAGCCGACTATAATTCTCTGCTCTCTTTTCTTCTTAGCCTTAAATTAATATTCTCTTTCTTCTAGTTTGGGCAAGTGTAGTGGGAATTTTCAGACAAGAGCCTGTTTTAGATTTTTAAAGTTGCTTACTGGTGACACAGCCCAGCTGCTTGTAGCACCAGTCAGCAAGGGCAGCAGCCTCTCTCCTCCCCATCAATAAGGGGAACTCAGCGGTTTTCCCCTCCGCTGCTTTTGTTCTTGTAGCCTTGCTAATGTGTTTCTTTGCTTTTTTCTTTTCTTCCTTTTCTGAAAACTTCTGTATTTTGCCTCCCCTTGGATACACCTTCAAAAAGTTTCTTTGATGCCTATGTACGTATGTGAACATGCCATAGCATGTGCGCTAGTTGTCCTGATTTTTGTTAAATGTAAAAGGCTATGAATTATACAAATGAGGAAGAGAATTTCCCCTATTTATGCACTAGGTGTCTGTGCTTTTTTTTTTTTTCAGTTCTTCTGGAGTAGAGACTGACACCTTAATAGTAATGACATTATAGTGGAGCTCTGTGATAAACTCCTTCTGTTAGAGGCTAGTACAGTAGCCTGTGTCCCTTCATGCCTTTCATTTCCAAGTGAGTGAGAGGAAAAGCAAAAATTGAAAAAGTGCTTCAGCCAAATTCCATATGTAATGCCACTGGAAGAGTATTAACTAAAATAAGTTCAGTCAGGGAAATATAGTTGTAATATTTTTACAGGATTTTCCTAACTAAATGAAGGAACCTTCAGTTGTGCAAATTTCAATTGCCCCAAAATGTATTTGCTACATTTTGCTGTTGTTTGAAGTATTACCTCTTCACCTTCTTTGTTAATTTGTTTTCATTTTGTCTTAAATAGTCCAGTTTTCCAAGATAAACTCCGTCGTTTTTCAAATGTTACCTTTTTACCAATACTTTTTCATTAAATTATGAAAATTGCAGACTACTGTCAGTGTGGTATTTTTTTATTTTGGAATATGGGTTTTAGAAAATCTCAAGTGAGCTCCTTTTATATTTAAAAAATCTTACTTATTAAACAAAATGGATGGTGGAGGGAAAGGAAGGAAGAGGGAGGAATTGAACATTGAGAAGCAAGATTCATGATCCACGTCAAAACCAGTGACCAAAGAGAACTCTAGGCATTTGGACTTCACCCAGAAATCATGATTTCATCAGACTGATAAGACAAAAACTTAGGATCATCATTAAAAATCATCAGAGAAATGGATTCTATCTGTGTCTCAAAGTTCAGAAGGCTCAGATCAGGCATCACTTATATACACATTCTTTACAATATTCATTCTGTTTGGAGTCATGTCAGTATATTAATGTTTTAAAGGTTATGTAGTGTCATGGGGAGACTTTGAGGGCTAATGTTATTCTTTGTTTGAGAAATGTACTTGCTAAAGGCTGTTGGGCAAATGAATAGTGCAGATGGTTAAAAGATAAGGTGTAGTGTCTGAAAAGGTTTAAGCTGCCTATTGCACCTGAGAATGAAACCAAAAAATCATAATCTATACCCAAGAAGGGAGATCCACTGAGTCCTGATATTTGAGCCCTGGGCCCTCTGGAACTACACTAAGGCTTTTCATTTACTTGAGCCCAATACATTGCCTTTTTCCTTCAGTCACTTCTGTTTCTGGGGGTACAAAACAAGATAAAGTTGTTTCTCTCCCCCTTCCTCCCCTTTCCTCCTTGTCTTCTCCCTCCTCCTCCCTGTCCCCATCTCTCTCTTTTTTTTTTTTTTTTTTAATAATTATTTTTTATTGAAGGGTAGTTGACGCACAGTATTACATTACATGAGTTTCAAGTGTACAACACAGTGATTAAAACATTTATATACATAATTCTAGGTTCCAGCTATCACCCTACCAAGCTGTTACAATAACTTGACTATATTCCTTATGCTATACATTACATCCCGGTTACTTATTTATTTTACCATTGGAAGTCTGTCCTTTTTTTTTTTTTTTTGTGAGGGCATCTCTCATATTTATTGATCAAATGGTTGTTAACGACAATAAAATTCTGTATAGGGGAGTCAATGCTCAATGCACAATCATTAATACACCCCAAGCCTAATTTTCGTCAGTCTCCAATCTTCTGAGGCATAACAAACAAGTTCTTACATGGAGAACAAATTCTTCCATAATGAATAAGTTACATAGTGAACAGTACAAGGGCAGTCATCACAGAAACTTCCAGTCTTGCTCATGCATTATGAACTATAAACAGTCAGTTCAAATATGAATACTCATTTGGTTTTTATACTTGATTTATATGTGGATACCACATTTCTCTCTTTATTATTATTATTTTTAATAAAATGCTGAAGTGGTAGGTAGATACAAGATAAAGGTAGAAAACATAGTTTAGTGTTGTAAGAGAGCACATGTAGATGATCAGGTGTGTGCCTGTAGACTATGTGTTAATCCAAGCTAGACAAGGGCAATAAAACATCCACGTATGCAGAAGATTTCTCTCAGAACAGGGGGGGTGAGGTTCTAAGCCTCACCTCTGTTGATCCCCAATTTCTCACCTGATGGCCCCCCTGCGACTGTGCCTGTCTTAGGTTGTTCCTCCCTTGAGGAATCTTACCCGTCTCTGGCTAACCAGTCATCTTCCGGGGCCATACAGGGAAATGTAAAGTTGGTAAGTGAGAGAGAAGCCTTACTGTTTGAAAAGTTTAACTTTTCACTTCTTTGCATATTTATGCCCTGTGGCTTCTATGCCCAGCATTTGTCTTGAGGTATCTTTACCACTTGGAAGAATTATGATACTCGGTAAATTTGATATGAGGCACGAATTCTATTTAAGGGTTGTAATTAGGAAGGAAGAAGAAAAGCTATAGAAGTAGCAGGCGGAAGAAAACATGGGAAGATTGATTATTTCTTTGACATATCTTCTTGTAGAGTAACTTCAGCATGTATAGGTTTTAAGCTACTACTTAAATTGCGCACACACATTAACATAATAGGAGTATAGTTACATAACCAAAGCATTCCTGTAATTACCAGCCATCTCCAGTGAAACCAAGAAAACCAGTTAGGCACCTTAGGCATTTGTGAAAACTTATCTATGATATGGTGGATATTGTCCAACTGAACTTGAACAGTCTGAGAGAAATCAGACAAATTAAAACAACCCATTCCTGGGGAATGTTCACATCCCTTATGTTCTTTTAACAGTAAATAGTCTGTAGTTGTAAGATTTTGGAGCGCTACAATTTGCACTTCTCCAAATTCTTGGTTGAGTTCCAACAGTATAGATCCAGTCAAATTTGTTGTTTTACTGTATGCACAGGCCAGCTTAGATATCTCCTTCATTCCCATGGCAAGTCCAGGAGCTGGTGGGATGAGTGCATCTACAGCTGTAGCAGTGCGTGGACCTTTGTTGGGGTTTTTTGATGATCATCTTCTGGCATGAGTCTTCCAGAGAGTGCTGATGTTGGAAGTTCTCTTTCATATCGTATCTTAGTTCATTTTCAGGATAGCCCAATTAGGCTTTGATCTTCTGTATAGACGCAAACAGACCCTTTGCCTACACTTTTATATGCCCTTTATACCCTTGTGTAGAACTCATTGGAGGTTACCACACAGGAACTGCCCTTTTTTTTTTTTTTGGTATCACTAATCTACACTTACATGACGAATATTATGTTTACTAGGCTATCCCCTATACCAGGTCTCCCCTATAAACCCCTTTACAGTCACTGTCCATCAGCATAGCAAAATGTTGTAGAATCACTACTTGCCTTCTCTGTGTTGTACAGCCCTCCCTTTTCTCCTACCCCCCCATGCATGCTAATCTTAATACCCCCCTACTTCTCCCCCCCCTTATCCCTCCCTACCCACCCATCCTCCCCAGTCCCTTTCCCTTTGGTACCTGTTAGTCCATTCTTGAGTTCTGTGATTCTGGTGCTGTTTTGTTCCTTCAGTTTTTCCTTTGTTCTTATATTCCACAGATAAGTGAAATCATTTGGTATTTCTCTTTCTCCGCTTGGCTTGTTTCACTGAGCATAATACCCTCCAGCTCCATCCATGTTGCTGCAAATGATTGGATTTGCCCTTTTCTTATGGCTGAGTAGTATTCCATTGTGTATATGTACCACATCTTCTTTATCCATTCATCTATCAATGGACATTTAGGTTGCTTCCAATTCTTGGCTATTGTAAATAGTGCTGCGATAAACATAGGGGTGCATCTGTCTTTCTCAAACTTGATTGCTGTGTTCTTAGGGTAAATTCCTAGGAGTGGAATTCCTGGGTCAAATGGTAAGTCTGTTTTGAGCATTTTGGTGTACCTCTATACTGCTTTCCACAATGGTTGAACTAACTTACATTCCCAACAGCAGTGTAGGAGGGTTCCCCTTTCTCCACAGCCTCGCCAACATTTGTTGTTGTTTGTCTTTTGGATGGCAGCCGTCCTTACTGGTGTGAGGTGATACCTCATTGTAGTTTTAATTTGCATTTCTCTGATAATTAGCGATGTGGAGCATCTTTTCATGTGTCTGTTGGCCATCTGTATTTCTTTTTTGGAGAACTGTCTGTTCAGTTCCTCTGCCCATTTTTTAATTGGGTTATTTGTTTTTTGTTTGTTGAGGCGTGTGAGCTCTTTATATATTCTGGATGTCAAGCCTTTATCGGATGTGTCATTTTCAAATATATTCTCCCATACTGTAGGGATCCTTTTTGTTCTATTGATGGTGTCTTTTGCTGTACAGAAGCTTTTCAGCTTAATATAGTCCCACTTACTCATTTTTGCTGTTGTTTTCCTTGCCCGGGGAGATATGTTCAAGAAGAGGTCACTCATGTTTATGTCTAAGAGGTTTTTGCCTATGTTTTCTTCCAAGAGTTTAATGGTTTCATGACTTACATTCAGGTCTTTGATCCATTTTGAGTTTACTTTTGTATATGGGGTTAGACAATGGTCCAGTTTCATTCTCCTACATGTAGCTGTCCAGTTTTGCCAGCACCACCTGTTGAAGAGACTGTCATTTCCCCATTGTATGTCTATGGCTCCTTTATCAAATATTAATTGACCATATATGTCTGGGTTAATGTCTGGATTCTCTAGTCTGTTCCATTGGTCTGTGGCTCTGCTCTTGTGCCAGTACCAAATTGTCTTGATTACTATGGCTTTATAGTAGAGCTTGAAGTTGGGGAGTGAGATCCCCCCTACTTTATTCTTCTTTCTCAGGATTGCTTTGGCTATTCGGGGTCTTTGGTGTTTCCATATGAATTTTTGAATTATTTGTTCCAGTTCATTGAAGAATGTTGCTGGTAGTTTCATAGGGATTGCATCAAATCTGTATATTGCTTTGGGCAGGATGGCCATTTTGACGATATTAATTCTTCCTAGCCACGAGCATGGGATGAGTTTCCATCTGTTAGTGTCCCCTTTAATTTCTCTTAAGAGTGAGTTGTAGTTTTCAGAGTATAAGTCTTTCACTTCTTTGGTTAGGTTTATTCCTAGGTATTTTATTTTTTTTGATGCAATTGTGAATGGAGTTGTTTTCCTGATTTCTCTTTCTGTTGGCTCATTGTTAGTATATAGAAAAGCCACAGATTTCTGTGTGTTGATTTTGTATCCTGCAACTTTGCTGTATTCCGATATCAGTTCTAGTAGTTTTGGGGTGGAGTCTTTAGGGTTTTTTATGTACAGTATCATGTCATCTGCAAATAGTGACAGTTTAACTTCTTCTTTACCAATCTGGATTCCTTGTATTTCTTTGTTTTGTCTGATTGCCATGGCTAGGACCTCCAGTACTATGTTAAATAACAGTGGGGAGAGTGGGCATCCCTGTCTAGTTCCCGATCTCAGAGGAAATGCTTTCAGCTTCTTGCTGTTCAATATAATGTTGGCTGTGGGTTTATCATAGATGGCCTTTATTATGTTGAGGTACTTGCCCTCTATTCCCATTTTGCTGAGAGTTTTTATCATGAATGGATGTTGAACTTTGTCAAATGCTTTTTCAGCATCTATGGAGATGATCATGTGGTTTTTGTCTTTCTTTTTGTTGATGTGGTGGATGATGTTGATGGACGTTCGAATGTTGTACCATCCTTGCATCCCTGGGATGAATCCCACTTGGTCATGGTGTATGATCCTTTTGATGTATTTTTGAATTCGGTTTGCTAATATTTTGTTGAGTATTTTTGCATCTACGTTCATCAGGGATATTGGTCTGTAGTTTTCTTTTTTGGTGGGGTCTTTGCCTGGTTTTGGTATTAGGGTGATGTTAGCTTCATAGAATGAGTTTGGGAGTATCCCCTCCTCCTCTATTTTTTGGAAAACTTTAAGGAGAATGGGTATTATGTCTTCCCTGTATGTCTGATAAAATTCCAAGGTAAATCCATCTGGCCCGGGGGTTTTGTTCTTTGGTAGTTTTTTGATTACTGCTTCAATTTCGTTGCTGGTAATTGGTCTGTTTAGATTTTCTGTTTCTTCCTGGGTCAATCTTGGAAGGTTGTATTTTTCTAGGAAGTTGTCCATTTATCCTAGGTTTCCCAGCTTGTTAGCATATAGGTTTTCATAATAGTCTGCAATAATTCTTTGCATTTCCGTGGGGTCCGTCGTGATTTTTCCTTTCTCGTTTCTGATACTGTTGATTTGTGTTGACTCTCTTTTCTTCTTAATAAGTCTGGCTAGAGGCTTATCTATTTTGTTTATTTTCTCAAAGAACCAGCTCTTGGTTTCATTGATTTTTGCTATTGTTTTATTCTTCTCAATTTTATTTATTTCTTCTCTGATCTTTATTATGTCCCTCCTTCTGCTGACCTTAGGCCTCATCTGTTCTTCTTTTTCCAATTTCGATAATTGTGACATTAGAATATTCATTTGGGATTGCTCTTCCTTTTTTAAAAATGCTTGGATTGCTATATACTTTCCTCTTAAGACTGCTTTTGCTGTGTCCCACAGTAGTTGGGGCTTAGTGTTGTTGTTGTCATTTGTTTCCATATATTGCTGGATCTCCATTTTGATTTGGTCATTGATCCATTGATTATTTAGGAGCGTGTTGTTAAGCCTCCATGTGTTTGTGAGCCTCTTTGCTTTCTTTGTACAGTTTATTTCTAGTTTTATGCCTTTGTGGTCTGAAAAGTTGGTTGGTAGGATTTCAATCTTTTGGAATTTTGTGAGGCTCTTTTTGTGGCCTAGTATGTGGTCTATTCTGGAGAATGTTCCATGTGCACTTGAGAAGAATGTATATCCCGCTGCTTTTGGATGTAGAGTTTTATAGATGTCTATTAGGTCCATCTGCTCTACTGTGTTGTTCAGTGCTTCCGTGTCCTTACTTATTTTCTGCCCGGTGGATCTATCCTTTGGGGTGAGTGGTGTGTTGAAGTCTCCTAGAATGAATGCATTGCAGTCTATATCCCCCTTTAGTTCTGTTAGTATTTGTTTCACATATGCTGGTGCTCCTGTGTTGGGTGCATATATATTTAGAATGGTTATATCCTCTTGTTTGACTGAGCCCTTTATCATTATGTAGTGTCCTTCTTTATCTCTTGTTACTTTCTTTGTTTTGAAGTCTATTTTGTCTGATATTAGTACTGCAACCCCTGCTTTCTTCTCACTGTTGTTTGGTTGAAATATATTTTTCCATCCCTTGACTTTTAGTCTGTGCATGTCTTTGGGTTTGAGGTGAGTTTCTTGTAAGCAGCATATAGATGGGTCTTGCTTTTTTATCCATTCTGTTACTCTGTGTCTTTTGATTGGTGCATTCAACCCATTAACATTTAGGGTGACTATTGAAAGATATGTACTTATTGCCATTGCAGGCTTTAAATTCGTGGTTACCAAAGGTTCAAGGTTAGCCTCTTTAGTATCTTACTGCCTAACTTAGCTCGCTTATTGAGCTGTTATATACACTGTCTGGAGATTCTTTTCTTCTCTCCCTTCTTGTTCCTCCTCCTCGATTCTTCATATGTTGGGTGTTTTGTGCTGTGCTCTTTCTAGGAGTGCTCCCATCTAGAGCAGTCCCTGTAAAATGTTCTGTAGAGGTGGTTTGTGGAAAGCAAATTCCCTCAGCTTTTGCTTGTCTGGGAATTGTTTAATCCCACCATCATATTTGAATGATAGTCGTGCTGGATACAGTATCCTTGGTTCAAGGCCCTTCTGTTTCATTGTATTAAATATATCATGCCATTCTCTTCTGGCCTGTAGGGTTTCTGTTGAGAAATCTGACGTTAGCCTGATGGGTTTTCCTTTATAGGTGACCTTTTTCTCTCTAGCTGCCTTTAACACTCTTTCCTTGTCCTTGATCTTTGCCATTTTAATTATTATGTGTCTTGGTGTTGTCCTTGGATCCTTTTTGTTGGGGGTTCTGTGTATTTCCATGGTCTGTTCGATTACTTCCTCCCCCAGTGTGGGGAAGTTTTCAGCAATTATTTCTTCTAAGATACTTTCCATCTCTTTTCCTCTCTCTTCTTCTTCTGGGACCCCTATAATACGGATATTGTTCCTTTTGGATTGGTCACACAGTTCTCTTAATATTGTTTCATTCCTGGAGATCCTTTTGTCTCTCTCTATGTCAGCTTCTATGCGTTCCTGTTCTCTGATTTCAATTCCATCAATGGCCTCTTGCATTCTATCCATTCTGCTTATAAACCCTTCCAGAGTTTGTTTCATTTCTGCGATCTCCTTTCTGGCATCTGTGATCTCCTTCCGGACTTCATCCCATTTCTCTTGCGTATTTCTCTGCATCTCTGTCAGCATGTTTATGATTCTTATTTTGAATTCTTTTTCAGGAAGACTGGTTAGGTCTGTCTCCTTCTCTGGTGTTGTCTCTGTGATCTTTGTCTGCCTGTAGCTTTGCCTTTTCATGGTGGTAGGAGTAGTCTGCAGAACTAGGACGAGTGACAGCTGGAAGGACTTCCTTTCTTGTTGGTTTGTAGCCCTCCTCTCCTGGGAGAACAGCGACCTCTTGTGGCTTGTGTTTCGCAGCTGCGCGCAGACAGGGTTTCTGCTTCCTGCCCGGTTGCTATGGAGTTAATCTCCGCTGTTGCTGTGGGCGTGGCCTGGCTCGGGCAGCTACTCCAAAATGGTGGAGTCGCATTGGAGCAGGAGCTGCTGGGAGGCTATTTATCTCCGTAAGGGGCCTCACTGCTCCCTGCAGCCCAGGGGTTAGGGTGCCCAGAGATCCCCGGATTCCCTACCTCTGGATTAAGTGACCCGCCCTGCCCCTTTAAGACTTCCAAAAAGCACCCGCCAAAACAAAACAATGACCACCAAAAAAAAAAAAAAAAGAAAAAAATTTTTAAATTAAAAAAAAAAAAAGAAGTTTTTAATTAAAAAACAAAAAAAAAAGGTGGTCGTTCGTTTTTCTTTATTCTCCGGTGCCAGCTTCAGGCCTCTGCTCACCGGTCTTTCTGCCCTGTTTCCCTAGTACTGGGGTCCCTATCCCTTTAAGACTTCCAAAAAGCACTCGCCAAAACAAAACAGCAAAAAAGCAAAAAAAAAAAAATGGTCGCGCGCTTTTCTTATGTTCTCTGACACCCGGCCTCCAGTGCCCGCTCACTGTTCTTGCTGCCCTATTTTCCCAGTATCCAGGGCCCTGCACTCTGGACCGGATGGCTGGGGCTGGGTGCTCGGCAGTCCTGGGCTCCGTCTCCCTCCCGCTCTGCCTAATCTTCTCCCGCCGGGAGCTGGGGGGAGGGGCGCTCGGCTCCCGCGGGGCCGGGGCTTGTATCTTACCCACTTCGCGAGTTTCTGGGTTCTCTCAGGTGCGGATGTGGTCTGGATATTGTCCTGTGTCCTCTGGTCTTTATTCTAGGAAGGGTTGTCTTTGTTATGTTTTCATAGATACATGTTGTTTTGGGAGGAGATTTCCGCTGCTCTACTCACGCCGCCATCTTCCGCCCCTCCCCCCCATCTCTCTCTCTTAATAATGGGTAACTATTTTGATTCAGATCATTAAGAACAAAATGTTGAAGAACTGAAACTACAAATAGCCAACAAAAGCGTCTGGTTTATACTAACATCTGTATTTCCAATCGGAGATGACCCTTTGTCTTCGTGCTGAAACTTTTAAATTCAGTGAATAAACCAGAGGAAGCAGCATCCTGGGTTTTTTTCCCTTAAGGACTTTACAATCCTCAGCATGCTTCCTGACCTTTGAGAATCAAAGAAATACATGATAGGAGTAAAACCTTATTTACCACTGAATAACTTCCACATGATATTTTCCAAAAAACTTCTTGCAAAAAATGTTTATTAAATTTTCACAGCCTTAATTTCAAACTATTTTCAAGTTTTATGGAAAGCAGCATTTCTGGATTGATTTTTAGAAAAAAACTTTAAGTTAATAAATAAAGGCCTACCATGAGGCTGTCACTCCTATGCAGGGAGCTCTTTGACACTAAGTTCAACACTGTTAAAGGATGCTCCTGTTAATTCAATTCATTTTACTTGGTGGATTGGAAAAAAGTACATGACCTGAAGCCATGAGGATAGTTATACCTGAAATGAGTGGAGGTGGAGGAGGCTCAAGGCCCACACTGGTGTTCCCTGCCCTATCCAGTCACTGACAACTTAGTTCTTTGACCTGATGCCCCCTAAATGCTTTTACCATCTAGATGAGCTCTCAGAACGTCCTTCATTTCTCATCTTGTCAGGGGTTGGGGTGCAAGCATTCCAGCCTCAAGGCCTGGACACCCCAAGCTTTAGATTTCCTTCCCCTCCCTTCACTCCTCCCTCTCCATTTTCTCCATTTTGTTTATTCTACCTGAATTGAAGTCAGGTCATAAACTGGAAGGATGTAACTGGGCTGATTAAGCTATACTCAGCTACAGCAAGTTATCTGAACTTGGAAACCATTTGCAGAGCCACCTTTCGGTGAACGTCACTTTCTGGAGTATTGCCACAACATAAGGAAGTTGCTTTCACAATTCTCACATGCTCTCATTATCTTTTTTTTTGTGTCATTAATCTACAATTACTTGAACAACATTATGGTTACTAGACTCCCCCCATCATCAAGTCCCCACCACATACCCCATTACAGTCACTATCCATAAGTGTAATAAGATGCTATAGAATCACTGCTTGTCTTCTCTGTGTTGCACTGCCCTCCCTGTGCCACCCCCCACACCATTTGTGCTAATGGTAATGCCCCTTTTTCCCCTTATCCCTCCCTTCCCACCCATCCTCCCCAGTCCCTTTCCCTTTGGTAACTGTTAGTCCATTCTTGGGTTCTGTGAGTCTGCTGCTGTTTTGTTCCTTCAGTTTTTGCTTTGTACTCCACAGACGAGTGAAATAATTTGATACTTGTCTTTCTCTGCCTGGCTTATTTCACTGAGCATAATACCCTCTAGCTCCATCCATGTTGTTACAAATGGTAGGATTTGTTTTCTTCTTATGGCTGAATAATATTCCATTGTGTATATGTACCACATCTTCTTTATCCATTCATCTACTGATGGACACTTAGGTTGCTTGCATTTCTTTGCTATTGTAAACAGTGTGGTGATAAACATAGCGGTGCATATGCCTTTTTCAAACGGGGCTCCTGCATTCTTAGGATAAATTCCTAGGAGTGGAATTCCTGGTTCAAATGGTATTTCTATTTTGAGGTTTTTGAGGAACCTCCATACTTCTTTCCACAATGGTTGAACTAATTTACATTCCCACCAGCAGTGTAGGAGGGTTCCCCTTTCTCCACATCCTCACCAACATTTGTTGTTGTCTTTTGGATGGTGGCCATCCTGATTGGTGTGAGGTGATATCTCATTGTGGTTTTAATTTGCATTTCTCTTATGACAAGCGATGTGGAGCATCTTTTCATGTGCCTGTTGGCCATCTGAATTTCTTCTTTGGAGAAGTGCCTGTTCAGATCCTCTCCCCATTTTTTAATTGCATTATTTGCTTTTTGTTTGTTGAGGTGCATGAACTCTTTATATATTTCAGATGTCAACCCCTTATCGGATATGTGATTTATGAATATATTTTCCCATACTGTAGGATGTCTTTTTGTTCTATTGATGGTGTCCTTTGCTGTACAGAAGCTTTTCAGCTTGATATAGTCCCACTTGTTCATTTTTGCTTTTGTTTCCCTTGCTCGGGGAGATATGTTCATGAAGAAGTCACTCATGTTTATGTCCAAGAGATTTTTGCCTATGTTTTTTTCTAAGAGTTTTATGGTTTCATGACTAACATTCAAGTCTTTGATCCATTTTGAAATGACTTTTGTGTATGGGTTTATACAATGATCCAGTTTCATTCTCTTACATGTAGCTGTCCAGTTTTGCCACCACCAGTTATTGAAGAGGCTGTCATTTCCCCATTGTATATCCATGACTCCCTTATCATATATTAATTGACCAAGTATGTTTGGGTTAATGTCTGGAGTGTCTATTCTGTTCCACTGGTCTGTGGGTGTGTTCTTGTGCCAGTACCAAATTGTCTTGATTATTGTGGCTTTGTAGTAGAGCTTGAAGTTGGGGAGTGAGATCCCCCACGCTTTATTCTTCCTTCTCAGGCTTGCTTTGGCTATTCAGGGTCTTTTGTGGTTCCATATCAATTTTAGAATTATTTGTTCGTTGAAGAACGCTGTCGGTATTCTGATAGGGATTGCATTGAATCTGCAGATTGCTTTAGGCAGGATGGCCATTTTGACAATATCAATTCTTCCCATCCATGAGCACGGCATGTGTTTCCATTTATTGGTATCTTCTTTAGTTTCTCTCATGAGTGTCTTGTAGTTTTCAGAGTATGGGTCTTTCACTTCCTTGGTTAGGTTTATTCTTAGGTATTTTATTCTTTTTGATGGGAGTTGTGAATGGAATTGTTTTCCTGATTTCTCTTTCTGCTAGTTCATTGTTAGTGTATAGGAAAGCAACAGATGTCTGTGTATTAATTTTGTATCCTGCAACTTTGCTGAATTCAGATATTTGTTCTAGTAGTTTTGGAGTAGAGTCTTCAGGGTTTTTTATGTACAATATCATGTCATCTGCAAATAGTGACAGTTTGACTTCTTCTTTACCAATATGGATTCCTTGTATTTCTTTGCTTTGTCTAATTGCCATGGCTAGGACCTCCAGTACTATGTTAAATAACAGTAGGGAGAGTGGGCATCCCTGTCTTGTTCCCAATCTTAAAGGAAAAGCTTTCAGCTTCTCGCTGTTCAGTATGATGTTGGCTGTGGGTTTATCATATATGGCCTTTATTATGTTGAGGTACTTGCCCTGTATACCCATTTTCTTGAGAGTTTTTATCATTAATGGATGTTGAATTTTGTCGAATGCTTTTTCAGCATCTATGGAGATGATCAGGTGGTTTTTGTCTTTCTTTTTGTTGATGTGGTGGATGATGTTGATGGATTTTCAAATGTTGTACCATCCTTGCATCCCTTGAATGAATCCCACTTGATCATGGTGTATGATCCTCGATGTATTTTTGAATTTGGTTTGCTAATATTTTGTTGAGTATTTTTGCATCTATGTTCATCAGGGATATTGGTCTCTAATTTTCTTTTATTGTGGGGTCTTTGCCTGGTTTTGGTATTAGAGTGATGCCGTGTTCATAGAATGAGTTTGGAAATATTCCCTCCTCTTTTATTTTTTGGAAAACTTTAAGGAGAAGGGGTATTATGTCTTCTCTATATGTTTGATAAAATTCAGCGGTGAATCCTTCTGGTCCGGGGGTTTTGTTCTTGGGTAGTTTTTTGATTACTGCTTCAATTTTGTTGCTGTTAATTGGTCTGTTTAGATTTTCTGTTTCTTCCTTGGTCAGTCTTGGAAGGTTGTATTTTTCTAGGAAGTTGTCCATTTCCCCTAGGTTTTCCAGCTTCTTAGCATATCGATTTTCATAGTATTCTCTAATAATTCTTTGTATTTCTGTGGTGTCCATTGTGATTTTTCCTTTCTCATTTCTGATCATGTTTATGTGTGTAGATTCTCCTTTTCTCTGAATAAGTCTGGCCAGGGGTTTATCTATTTTGTTTATTTTCTCGAAGAACCCGCTCTTGTTTTCATTGATTTTTTCTATTGTTTAATTCTTCTCAATTTTATTTATTTATATTCTAATCTTTATTGTGTCCCTCCTTCTACTGACTTTGGGCCTCATTTCTTCTTCTTTTTCTAGTTTCATTAATTGTGACTTTAGACTGCTTATATGGGATTGTTCTTCTTACTTGAGGTAGGCCTGTATTGCAGTATACTTTCCTCTTAGCACGGCCTTGGCTGTGTCCCACAGATTTTTGCAGTGTTAAATTATTGTTGTCATTTGTCTCCATATGTTCCTTGATCTCTCTGTTTTAATTTGGTCATTGATCCATTGATTATTTAGGAGCATGTTGTTAAGCCTCCATGTGTTTGTGAGACCTTTTGCTTTCTTTGAACAATTTATTTCTAGTTTTATACCTTTGTGGTCTGAGAAGTTGGTTTGGAGAATTTCAATCTGTTTGAATTTGCTGAGGCTCTTTTTGTCATCTAGCATGTGGTCTATTCTGGAGAATGTTCCATGTGTACTTGAGAAGAATGTATCCTGTTGCTTTGGGGGGGTAGAGTTCTGTAGATGTCTGTTACGTCCATCTGTTCTAGTGTGTTGTTCGGTGCCTCTGTGTCCGTACTTATTTTCTGTCTGGTTGATCTGTCCTTTGGAGTGAGTGGTGTATTGAAGTCTCCTAAAATGAATGCATTGCATTCTATTTACTCCTTTAATTCTGTTCGTATTTGTTTCATGTATGTCGGTGCTCCTGTGTTGGGTGCATATATGTTTATAAAGGTTATATCCTCTTGTTGGGCTGACCCCTTTATCATTATGTAATGTCCTTCTTTATCTCTTCTTACTTTCTTTGTTTTGAAGTCTATTTTGTCTGCTAAAAGTACTGTAACACCTTTTTTCTCCCTATTGTTTGCATGAAATATCTTTTTCCATCCCTTGAATTTTAGTCTGTATATCTTTGGGTTTAAGGTGAGTCTCTTGTAAGCAGCATATAGATGGGTCTTTCTTTTTTATCCATTCTATTACTCTGTGCCTTTTGATCGGTCCATTTACATTTAGGGTGATTATTGATAAATATGTACTTACTGCCATTGCAGGCTTTGGATTCGTGGTTACCAAACGTTCAGGGGTAGCTTTGTTACTATCTGACTGTCTAACTTTAACTCACTTATTACGCTATTATAAACACAGTCTGATGATTCTTTATTTCTCTCCCTTCTTATTCTTCCTCCTCCATTCTTTATATGTTAGGTGTTTTATTCTGTGCTCTTTTGTGTTTCCTTTGACTGCTTTTGTGAGTAGTTGATTTTATTTTTTGCCTTTAGTTAGTATTTGGTTGGTCTGCTTTCTTTGCTGTGATTTTATTTTCTCTGGTGACATCTATTTAGCCTTAGGTGCGCTTCCATCTAGAGCAGTCCCTTTAAAATATTTTGTAGAGGTGGTTTGTGGGAGGCAAATTCCCTCAACTTTTGCTTGTCTGGGAATTGTTTAATCCCTCCTTCATATTTAAATAATAGTCATGCTGGATATAGTATTCTTGGTTTAAGGCCCTTCCGTTTCAGTGCATTAAATATATTTTGGGTGAATATATTTGGGATATTGTGCATAAAAAACCCTAAAGACTCTACTCCAAAAGTACTAAAACTAATAATTTCCATTCTCTTCTGGTCTCTCTTTTAGGAATAGTTGTATATGTTATACTTTCAAAAATATGTATGGTTTTTAGAGGAGATTTCCACCTCCCTACTCACGTAACCATCTTGAGCCCTCTCTCTCAGGTCTCATTATCTTATAGTCTTTTTCTCACATGATGAAAAAGCTTCATGCTAAGAATGGCTGACATTTTGGAAATTATAATCGCATTGAATTAATCAACCTCAGCCTCAAAAAAGAAAGACACTCTGGTTGGGCAATTACTGTTTTAGATCTTTCAACTGCTTAGAGGAGGAAACATTCTGTACTTACTCCTGCTTCAGATAAGCCTGGCGTATGTACCAGAGTTCTGGTAACATACTTCTCTTCTTTCCACCCCAACCTTTCCTCTTCTACTTTCTGAGACAAGACCTCTGGTTAATTCTGCCTCCTCTTTCCTCCAGATCTGCAGACAGGCTGCCATGGGTAAAACCAACAGTGTTGTTCACAAAGCTGTTGTGGGCTGTATGCAGGACTATGGCCACTCCTCAGTCCTCTCAGTCATAGTTTCCCTCAGCAATAACAATGAACAAGATCAAACAGGGCTGTCTGCCTCTTTGGGACAGAATTTGTGCCAGTGTCCTTGTCCCATGGTTCTTGAATATGAACTACACTGGCAAAGATCAGGCTAATGGTCAGTTTCAAGACAGCTACTTGGCTCCCTACAGGAAGCCAAGCAAGACCAAAACCCTTCGTAAGACAGGCTGGGAAAGTTGTTTGAGACCAGTCAAGCCTTCAGATAAGAACAGCAATTTTCATTTGAGCCCTTACTTGGCATCAGCCCTGTGCTAATTAAGCCTTTTCCATGAACTACATTATATTTAATTCTCATGGCAACCATATGAAGATGATTCTGTTAGCACTATTTGACATGTGAAAAATGATTAAGACAGTTGGGCAAGGCCCCATAGCCTGTTTATGGCAGGATTAGGACTAGAACCAGTGAGGTTGTTTTCTACAACTCATACTCTTGTTCACTTTGCTTGACTCCAGTGCCCCAAGGCCCTTTAAGTGTTCCTACTCAGCTTCTCCCCAAAGAAAGCAACATGAGTTGGGGCTTAATCATGTAGGTTCTGTACCACTTGATCCTTGCCATCCTGGACAGAGATGACTGGACCAGAATTAGACATCTGACACAAAGGCACCCATTTCAGAGGCTCACATCCAAAGAGCAAGATAATTCACCCAAATCTGGACAGGACAGTCCTCATGGTGGAGTAGGGCCTGGTGGGCTCGCCTTCTGCCTAGCTAGTCTAACCTGTAGCTGAATGTAGTAGGCTAAATATTGGCCTCCCAAAGAGATCCATATCCTAATCCCTAGAACCTGTGACTGTTAGCTTGCATAGTAAAGGGGACTTTGCAGATGTGATGATGATGAAGGACCTGTGATGGGGAGATTAGCCTTGGTTACCCAGTTACCCACGCATGCCCAACCAATATAATCACAATTGTAATTACAAGAGGGAAGCAGGGGGATCACCACAGTAGTAATAAGAGATGTGACAGTGGAAGCAAGAGGTTGGAGTGAGGCCAAGATGAGCCAAGGAATTCAGGTGGCCTGTATAAAAGGCCAGGAAATGAATTATCCCCTAAGGTCTCCAGAACCCAGCCTGGAGAACCTACACTGTGATTGTAGATTTCTAACAGAACTACAAGAGAATAAATTCATGTTTTAAGGCATTCAGTTTGTGGTAATTTGTGACAGCACGAATAGGAAACTAATACACTAGGCACACAGCAAGTGCTCCTTACCTTTCAGAGGAGCATTTATCCTTCCCAAAGGGCCCACCTGGGCTGCAGCTGGCCACGCTAGATTGATCTTGTACTTTCTCTCTTATTTGAAACACTTTATGGAAATAGGAAATAAGTGGGGTTTTTTTCAATCAATAAGATCCTCCCCTGTAGAAATTAGTTATATATTTCCTTCCTCCCACACTTTTTCCAAGATATCCTTAGGTACTTCTCAGTAGGCTTGGGAAATCCTCCATGGGCTTGCTTGATCCTTAGCTGTCTGAGGAGTTGCCATAGGTTTAGATGTTCCTGTTTGAAAAACTGTCCTTGAGAAATGGAAACAATTCTCTGAGTATTGCTCTGCGGGGAGGCAATAAAATGCAGGCAGGGCACATTATAAGGAATTATGTTCCAATTATCAGAGCCTCCTACATGGAAGCTGGTAGCTTGGGAAGTTAGTTCTCAAAGATTCCAGGCACCTGAACAGAGCTTGGGGGTTAAGGAAAACAACAATGCTACCTAGAAGAAACCCATTTTTAAATATAAAGACACAAGTTAAAAGTAAGAAGGTGAACAAAAAAAAAAGTTATTGGCAAAAAATAAGTAAGGGTGGAATAAGATCAGAGTGCCATCAGATTCTGTCTGGAGGGCCCGCTTCCCAGTTTGTAGACAGCTGCCTTCTGACTGTGTGCTCACATGGCCTTCCCTTGGTGTGTACTTGTGTAGAAAGATACCTTTCTCTTCCTTTTATAAAGGCATTAATCCCATCATGAGGGTCCCAGCCTCATGGCCTAATCTAAACCTAATTATCTCCCAAAGACCCCACCTCTAAATACCATCACACTGGGCACTAGGGCATCAATATAGGAATTTGGAGGGACATATACTCAGTCTATAACAATGACCAAGTGAGATTTATCCCAGAAATGCAAGGTAGATTTAACATTTGAAAAACAGTATAATTCACCATATCACAAAGGTACATAAAAAGCATTTGACAAAATCCAATATCCATTCCTGATAATAACACTCAGCAAACTAAGAAAAGGAGAGAACTTCCTGAACCTAATGAAGGATATCTATGAAAAACCAACAGCTGACATCATATCTAATGCTGAAAGACTTACTACTTTCCCCCTAAGATCAGGAATAAGACAAAAATGTCTGCACTCACTACTTCTCTCCCACATTGTACTAGTGTAATTCTGCAATAAGGCAAGAAAAAATAAATGAAAGGCATCCTGATTAGAAAGGAAGAAATATAATGTGTTTTATTCCCAGATGACATGATTATGTAGAAAATCAGATGGAATCTACCAGAACTAATAAGTGAGCCTAGCAAGGCAGCAGGATGAAAGGTCAATTTACAAAAATCTATTGCATTTTACATGCTAGCAAGGAATGATCAGAAGTTGAAATTTTTTTTTTTTATTAATTATTTTTTATTGAAGGGTAGTTGACACACAGTATTACATTACATGAGTTTCAAGTGTACAACACAGTGGTAGAACATTTATATACATAATTCTAGGTTCCAGCTATCACCCTACCAGGCTGTTACAATATCTTGACTATATTCCTTATGCTATACATTACATCCCGGTTACTAATTTATTTTACCATTGGAAGTCTGTCCTTTTTTTTTTTTTTTGTGAGGGCATCTCTCATATTTATTGATCAAATGGTTGTTAACGACAATAAAATTCTGTATAGGGGAGTCAATGCTCAATGCACAATCATTATTCCACCCCAAGCCTAATTTTTGTCAGTCTCCAATCTTCTGAGGCATAACAAACAAGTTTTTACATGTAGAACAAATTCTTACATAATGAATAAGTTACATAGTGAACAGTACAAGGGCAGTCATCACAGAAACTTTCGGTTTTGCTCATGCATTATGAACTATAAACAGTCAGTTCAAATATGAATACTCATTTGGTTTTTATACTTGATTTATATGTGGATACCACATTTCTCTCTTTATTATTATTATTTTTAATAAAATGCTGAAGTGGTAGGTAGATACAAGATAAAGGTAGAAAACATAGTTTAGTGTTGTAAGAGAGCACATGTAGATGATCAGGTGTGTGCCTGTAGACTATGTGTTAATCCAAGCTAGACAAGGGCAATAAAACATCCACGTATGCAGAAGATTTCTCTCAGAACAGGGGGGGTGAGGTTCTAAGCCTCACCTCTGTTGATCCCCAATTTCTCACCTGATGGCCCCCCTGCGACTGTGCCTGTCTTAGGTTGTTCCTCCCTTGAGGAATCTTACCCGTCTCTGGCTAACCAGTCATCTTCCGGGGCCATACAGGGAAATGTAAAGTTGGTAAGTGAGAGAGAAGCCTTATTGTTTGAAAAGTTTAACTTTTCACTTCTTTGCATATTTATGCCCTGTGGCTTCTATGCCCAGCATTTGTCTTGAGGTATCTTTACCACTTGGAAGAATTATGATACTCGGTAAATTTGATATGAGGCACGAATTCTATTTAAGGGTTGTAATTAGGAAGGAAGAAGAAAAGCTATAGAAGTAGCAGGCGGAAGAAAACATGGGAAGATTGATTATTTCTTTGATATATCTTCTTGTAGAGTAACTTCAGCATGTATAGGTTTTAAGCTACTACTTAAATTGCACACACACATTAACATAATAGGAGTATAGTTACATAACCAAAGCATATCTGTAATTACCAGCCATCTGCAGTGTAACCAAGAAAACCAGTTAGGCACCTTAGGCATTTGTGAAAACTTATCTATGATATGGTGGATATTGTCCAAATGAACTTGAACAGTCTGAGAGAAATCAGACAAATTAAAACAACCCATTCCTGGGGACTGTTCACATGCCATATGTTCTTTTAACAATAAATAGTTTGTAGTTGTAAGACTTTGGAGCGCTACAATTTGCACTTCTCCAAATTCTTGGTTGAGTTCCAACAGTATAGATCCAGTCCAATTTTGTTGTTTTACTGTATGCACAGGCCAGCTTAGATATCTCCTTCCTCATTCCCATGGCAGGTCCAGGAACTGGTGGGATGAGTGCATCTACAGCTGTAGCAGTGCGTGGATCTTTGTTGGGGTTTTTTGATGATCATCTTCTGGCATGAGTCTTCCAGAGGGTGCAGATGTTGGAAGTTCTTTTTCATATCGTATCTTAGTTCATTTTTGGGGTAGCCCAATTAGGCTTTGATCCTCTGTATAAACACAAACAGACCCTTTGCCTACACTTTTATATGCCCTTTATACCCTTGTGTAGAACTCGTTGGAGGTTACCACATAGGAAATGCCCTTTTTTTTTTTGCTTTGTTTTTGGTATCACTAATCTACACTTACATGATGAATATTATGTTTACTAGGCTCTCCCCTATACCAGGTCTCCCCTATAAACCCCTTTACAGTCACTGTCCATCAGCATAGCAAAATGTTGTAGAATCACTACTTGCCTTCTCTGTGTTGTACAGCCCTCCCTTTTCTCCTACCCCCCCATGCATGTTAATCTTAATACCCCCTACTTCTCCCCCCCTTATCCATTCCTACCCACCCATCCTCCCCAGTCCCTTTCCCTTTGGTACCTGTTAGTCCATTCTTGAGTTCTGTGATTCTGGTGCTGTTTTGTTCCTTCAGTTTTTCCTTTGTTCTTATATTCCACAGATAAGTGAAATCATTTGGCATTTCTCTTTCTCCGCTTGGCTTGTTTCACTGAGCATAATACCCTCCAGCTCCATCCATGTTGCTGCAAATGATTGGATTTGCCCTTTTCTTATGGCTGAGTAGTATTCCATTGTGTATATGTACCACATCTTCTTTATCCATTTATCTATTGATGGACATTTAGGTTGCTTCCAATTCTTGGCTATTGTAAATAGTGCTGCAATAAACATAGGGGTGCATCTGTCTTTCTCAAACTTGATTGCTGCGTTCTTAGGGTAAATTCCTAGGAGTGGAATTCCTGGGTCAAATGGTAAGTCTGTTTTGAGCATTTTGATGTACCTCCATACTGCTTTCCACAATGGTTGAACTAACTTACATTCCCACCAGCAGTGTAGGAGGGTTCCCCTTTCTCCACAGCCTCGCCAACATTTGTTGTTGTTTGTCTTTTGGATGGCAGCCATCCTTACTGGTGTGAGGTGATACCTCATTGTAGTTTTAATTTGCATTTCTCTGATAATTAGCGATGTGGAGCATCTTTTCATGTGTCTGTTGGCCATCTGTATTTCTTTTTTGGAGAACTGTCTGTTCAGTTCCTCTGCCCATTTTTTAATTGGGTTATTTGTTTTTTGTTTGTTGAGGCGTGAGAGCTCCTTATATATTCTGGACGTCAAGCCTTTATCGGATGTGTCATTTTCAAATATATTCTCCCATACTGTAGGGATCCTTCTTGTTCTATTGATGGTGTCTTTTGCTGTACAGAAGCTTTTCAGCTTAATATAGTCCCACTTACTCATTTTTGCTGTTGTTTTCCTTGCCCGGGGAGATATGTTCAAAAAGAGGTCACTCATGTTTATGTCTAAGAGGTTTTCGCCTATGTTTTCTTCCAAGAGTTTAATGGTTTCATGGCTTACATTCAGGTCTTTGATCCATTTTGAGTTTACTTTTGTATATGGGGTTAGACAATGGTCCAGTTTCATTCTCCTACATGTAGCTGTCCAGTTTTGCCAGCACCACCTGTTGAAGAGACTGTCATTTCGCCATTGTATGTCCATGGCTCCTTTATCAAATATTAATTGACCATATATGTCTGGGTTAATGTCTGGATTCTCTAGTCTGTTCCATTGGTCTGTGGCTCTGCTCTTGTGCCAGTACCAAATTGTCTTGATTACTATGGCTTTATAGTAGAGCTTGAAGTTGGGGAGTGAGATCCCCCCTACTTTATTCTTCTTTCTCAGGATTGCTTTGGCTATTCGGGGTC
Organism: Manis pentadactyla; assembly: GCF_030020395.1. Taxonomy (NCBI): domain Eukaryota; kingdom Metazoa; phylum Chordata; class Mammalia; order Pholidota; family Manidae; genus Manis; species Manis pentadactyla. The sequence goes on from NC_080038.1 coordinate 41,508,142, forward strand.
TTTGGTGTTTCCATATGAATTTTTGAATTATTTGTTCCAGTTCATTGAAGAATGTTGCTGGTAGTTTCATAGGGATTGCATCAAATCTGTATATTGCTTTGGGCAGGATGGCCATTTTAACGATATTAATTCTTCCTAGCCACGAGCATGGGATGAGTTTCCATCTGTTAGTGTCCCCTTTAATTTCTCTTAAGAGTGAGTTGTAGTTTTCAGAGTATAAGTCTTTCACTTCTTTGGTTAGGTTTATTCCTAGGTATTTTATTTTTTTTGATGCAATTGTGAATGGAGTTGTTTTCCTGATTTCTCTCTCTGTTGGTTCATTGTTAGTATATAGGAAAGCCACAGATTTCTGTGTGTTGATTTTGTATCCTGCAACTTTGCTGTATTCCGATATCAGTTCTAGTAGTTTTGGGGTGGAGTCTTTAGGGTTTTTTATGTACAGTATCATGTCATCTGCAAATAGTGACAGTTTAACTTCTTCTTTACCAATCTGGATTCCTTGTATTTCTTTATTTTGTCTGATTGCCGTGGCTAGGACCTCCAGTACTATGTTAAATAACAGTGGAGAGAGTGGGCATCCCTGTCTAGTTCCCGATCTCAGAGGAAATGCTTTCACCTTCTCGCTGTTCAATATAATGTTGGCTGTGGGTTTATCATAGATGGCCTTTATTATGTTGAGGTACTTGCCCTCTATTCCCATTTTGCTGAGAGTTTTTAACATGAATGGATGTTGAACTTTGTCAAATGCTTTTTCAGCATCTATGGAGATGATCATGTGGTTTTTGTCTTTCTTTTTGTTGATGTGGTGGATGATGTTGATGGACTTTCGAATGTTGTACCATCCTTGCATCCCTGGAATGAATCCCACTTGGTCATGGTGTATGATCCTTTTGATGTATTTTTGAATTCGGTTTGCTAATATTTTGTTGAGTATTTTTGCATCTACGTTCATCAGGGATATTGGTCTGTAGTTTTCTTTTTTGGTGGGGTCTTTGCCTGGTTTTGGTATTAGGGTGATGTTAGCTTCATAGAATGAGTTTGGGAGTATCCCCTCCTCCTCTATTTTTTGGAAAACTTTAAGGAGAATGGGTATTATGTCTTCCCTGTATGTCTGATAAAATTCCGAGGTAAATCCATCTGGCCCGGGGGTTTTGTTCTTTGGTAGTTTTTTGATTACCTCTTCAATTTCGTTGCTGGTAATTGGTCTGTTTAGATTTTCTGTTTCTTCCTGGGTCAATCTTGGAAGGTTATATTTTTCTAGGAAGTTGTCCATTTCTCCTAGGTTTCCCAGCTTGTTAGCATATAGGTTTTCATAATAGTCTCCAATAATTCTTTGCATTTCCGTGGGGTCCGTCGTGATTTTTCCTTTCTCGTTTCTGATACTGTTGATTTGTGTTGACTCTCTTTTCTTCTTAATAAGTCTGGCTAGAGGCTTATCTATTTTGTTTATTTTCTCGAAGAACCAGCTCTTGGTTTCACTGATTTTTGCTATTGTTTTGTTCTTCTCAATTTTATTTATTTCTTCTCTGATCTTTATTATGTCCCTCCTTCTGCTGACCTTAGGCCTCGTTTGTTCTTCTTTTTCCAATTTCGATAATTGTGACATTAGACCATTCATTTGGGATTGCTCTTCCTTTTTTAAATATGCTTGGATTGCTATATACTTTCCTCTTAAGACTGCTTTTGCTGTGTCCCACAGAAGTTGGGGCTTAGTGTTGTTGTTGTCATTTGTTTCCATATATTGCTGGATCTCCATTTTGATTTGGTCATTGATCCATTGATTATTTAGGAGCGTGTTGTTAAGCCTCCATGTGTTCGTGAGCCTCTTTGCTTTCTTTGTACAGTTTATTTCTAGTTTTATGCCTTTGTGGTCTGAAAAGTTGGTTGGTAGGATTTCAATCTTTTGGAATTTTCTGAGGCTCTTTTTGTGGCCTAATATGTGGTCTATTCTGGAGAATGTTCCATGTGCACTTGAGAAGAATGTATATCCCGCTGCTTTTGGATGTAGAGTTCTATAGATGTCTATTAGGTCCATCTGCTCTACTGTGTTGTTCAGTGCTTCCGTGTCCTTACTTATTTTCTGCCCAGTGGATCTATCCTTTGGGGTGAGTGGTGTGTTGAAGTCTCCTAGAATGAATGCATTGCAGTCTATATCCCCCTTTAGTTCTGTTAGTATTTGTTTCACATATGCTGGTGCTCCTGTGTTGGGTGCATATATATTTAGAATGGTTATATCCTCTTGTTTGACTGAGCCCTTTATCATTATGTAGTGTCCTTCTTTATCTCTTGTTACTTTCTTTGTTTTGAAGTCTATTTTGTCTGATATTAGTACTGCAACCCCTGCTTTCTTCTCACTGTTGTTTTCTTGAAATATGTTTTTCCATCCCTTGACTTTTAGTCTGTACATGTCTTTGGGTTTGAGGTGGGTTTCTTGTAAGCAGCATATAGATGGGTCTTGCTTTTTTATCCATTCTGTTACTCTGTGTCTTTTGATTGGTGCATTCAACCCATTAACATTTAGGGTGACTATTGAAAGATATGTACTTATTGCCATTGCAGGCTTTAAATTCATGGTTACCAAAGGTTCAAGGTTAGCCTCTTTAGTATCTTACTGCCTAACTTAGCTCGCTTATTGAGCTGTTATATACACTGTCTGGAGATTCTTTTCTTCTCTCCCTTCTTGTTCCTCCTCCTCGATTCTTCATATGTTGGGTGTTTTGTGCTGTGCTCCTTCTAGGAGTGCTCCCATCTAGAGCAGTCCCTGTAAGATGTTCTGTAGAGGTGGTTTGTGGAAAGCAAATTCCCTCAGCTTTTGTTTGTCTGGGAATTGTTTAATCCCACCGTCATATTTGAATGATAGTCGTGCTGGATACAGTATCCTTGGTTCAAGGCCCTTCTGTTTCATTGTATTAAATATATCATGCCATTCTCTTCTGGCCTGTAGGGTTTCTGTTGAGAAATCTGACGTTAGCCTGATGGGTTTCCCTTTATAGGTGACCTTTTTCTCTCTAGCTGCCTTTAACACTCTTTCCTTGTCCTTGATCTTTGCCATTTTAATTATTATGTGTCTTGGTGTTGCCCTTCTTGGATCCTTTCTGTTGGGGGTTCTGTGTATTTCTGTGGTCTGTTTGATTACTTCCTCCCCCAGTGTGGGGAAGTTTTCAGCAATTATTTCTTCTAAGATACTTTCCATCTCTTTTCCTCTCTCTTCTTCTTCTGGGACCCCTATAATACGGATATTGTTCCTTTTAGATTGGTCACACAGTTCTCTTAATATTGTTTCATTCCTGGAGATCCTTTTGTCTCTCTCTATGTCAGCTTCTATGCGTTCCTGTTCTCTGATTTCAATTCCATCAATGGCCTCTTGCATTCTATCCATTCTGCTTATAAACCCTTCCAGAGTTTGTTTCATTTCTGCGATCTCCTTTCTGGCATCTGTGATCTCTTTCCGGACTTCATCCCATTTTTCTTGCGTGTTTCTCTGCATCTCTGTCAGCATGTTTATGATTCTTATTTTGAATTCTTTGTCAGGAAGACTGGTTAGGTCTGTCTCCTTCTCTGGTGTTGTCTCTGTGATCTTTGTCTGCCTGTAGCTTTGCCTTTTCATGGTGATAGGAATAGTCTGCAGAACTGGGACGAGTGACGGCTGGAAGGACTTCCTTTCTTGTTGGTTTGTGGCCCTCCTCTCCTGGGAGAACAGCGGCCTCTAGTGGCTTGTGCTGCGCAGCTGCGCGCAGACAGGGTTTCTGCTTCCTGCCCAGCTGCTATGGAGTTAATCTCCGCTGTTGCTGTGGGCGTGGCCTGGCTCGGGCAGCTACTCCAAAATGGTGGAGTCGCGTTGGAGCAGGAGCTGCTGGGAGGCTATTTATCTCCGTAAGGGGCCTCCCTGCTCCCTGCAGCCCAGGGGTTAGGGTGCCCAGAGATCCCGGATTCCCTACCTCTGGATTAAGTGGCCCGCCCTGCCCCTTTAAGACTTCCAAAAAGCACCCGCCAAAACAAAACAACGACCACAAAAAAAAACAAGAAAAAAAATTTTTTTAATTAAAAAAAAAAAAAAAATTTTTAATTAAAAAAAAAAAAGGTGGTCGTTCGTTTTTCTTTATTCTCCAGTGCCAGCCTCAGGCCTCTGCTCACCGGTCTTTCTGCCCTGTTTCCCTAATATTGGGGTCCCTGTCCCTTTAAGACTTCCAAAAAGCGCTCGCCAAAACAAAGCAGCAAAAAAGCAAAAAAAAAAAAAATGGCCGCGCGCTTTTCTTATGTCCTCTGTCGCCCAGCCTCCAGTGCCTGCTCACTGTTCTTGCTGCCCTGTTTTCCCAGTATCGAGGGCCCTGCACTCTGGCCCGGATGGCTGGGGCTGGGTGTTCGGCAGCCCTGGGCTCCGTCTCCCTCCCGCTCTGCCTGCTCTTCTCCCGCCGGGAGCTGGGGGGAGGGGCGCTCGGCTCCCGCGGGGCCGGGGCTTGTATCTTACCCCCTTCGCGAGGCGCTGGGTTCTCTCAGGTGCGGATGTGGTCTGGATATTGTCCTGTGTCCTCTGGTCTTTATTCTAGGAAGGGTTGTCTTTGTTATATTTTCATAGATATATGTTGTTTTGGGAGGAGATTTCCGCTGCTCTACTCACGCCGCCATCTTCCGCCCCAGTTGAGAAGTTGAAATTTTAAAAATAATACCATTTATGATAGCACCAAAAAAATGTGAAGTTCTTAGGTATAAATTTGACAAAAGATGTGAAAGACCTGTACAATGCCATCTATAAAACATTAACTGAGAAAAACAGAAGATGTAAATAAATGGAGAGATACACCATATTCATGGATCCAAAGGCTCAGTACTATTAAGATGTCAGTTATTCCCAAGTTGGTCTATAGATGCAATGCAGTTTCAATCAAAAGTACACCAGGTTTTTTTGGGGGGGGGTGTAATTGACAAACCAATTTTAAAATACACATGAGAGTGCAAAAGACCTAGGATAGGCAAAACCACTTAGAAAAAAAAGAATTAATTAGAGGACTGCCACTACCTGATTTTAAGACTTATTACAAAGCTACAGTAATCAAAACATTGTGATATTGATATAATGTTAAACATGAAGAACAATAGAACAGAATGAATTCATAAGTATATCCACACATATATGAGCAACTGATTTTCAACAAACATGCACAGCAATTTAGTGAAAAAAATTGTGCTGGAACAATTGGATATCCATATGTGAAAAAAAGGAAGAACTCCATACCTCCCACCATACATACAAAATTAATACAATATTAATATATAAAATTAATTTTAAAATTGATCAAATACCTAAATTCAAAACTTAAAACTATAAAGCTTCTAGAAAAAAACAAAGAAGAAAACCTTCAGGACCTTAGTTAGGTAAAGATTTCTTAGATAGGACCAAAAGCACTTTCCACAAAGAACATATTGGTAAATTGGACTTCATCAAAATTAAAAACTGCTACTATTGAAAGACAGTGTTAACAGGATAAAAAGAAGTCACAGACCAGGAAAAGATTTGCATATCATTTATCTGATAAAGGATTGATACCCAGAACATGTCGAGAATCCTCACAACTTAATAACAAAAAAACCTAGTTTTTGAAAATGAGCAGTCTCAACAGTGTCTTTGGTGAAGACCTATGAATGGCAACTACTCACATGAAAAGATGCTCAACACCATTAATCATTAGGGAAATGCAAATTAAAACTACAAATGACATACCACTACACACCTATTAAAATAGCTAATGACTCACCATACCAAGCAATAGACAAAGGATGTCTAGGAACTGAAACTACAGGAATGTAAAATGGCACAACCACCTTGGAAAACAGTTTGGAAGCTTCTTACAAAGTTAAATATGTAACTACCATAAGATACAGCCATTCTTCAGAGAAAGACAAATAACATATGATTTCACTTATTTGTGAAATATAAAAACAAAGCAAAACAGAAGGAACAAAGCAGCAGTAGACTCATTGACACTGAGATGTGACTAGTGGTTACCAAGGGAGGGGGATAAGGGAGCACAAAAATTCTCAATCACAATATAAGTTAGTTACAGGGACAGTAGCACAGCATGGAGAATATAGCCCATGACTCTGTAACATCTTACTACATTGATAGATAGGTACTGCACTAGAGGGGGTGAGGATTTAATAATATGGGTAACTGTTGAACCACTGTGTTGTACATTTGAAACTAATATATAGATTGTATATCAATGATACTCAAATAAAGAAAAGATACAGCCATTCTTCTCCCAAATATTCATTTGAGAGAAATGAAAGCAAATGTTCTTCTAAAGAGTAATACATAAATATTCATAGCAGCTGTGTTCATGAGAGGAGAAACTAGGACCAACTCAAATGTCATCAACACTTGGATGGATAAACAAGTTGTAGTATTTGTAGACGGTGGAATCCTCTAGTAATAAAACAGAATGAGAGATGCTCGGCAAGATGGCAGTGTGAGTAGAGCAGCGTAAATCTCCTCCCAAAACCATATATATTTTTGAAAATACAACAAATACAACTATTCCTAAAAGAGAGACCAGACGATACAGTACAACAGCCAGGCTACATGTACACCTGCAAGAACGCAGCGCCTCATGAAGGGGGTAAGATACAAGCCATGGCCTGGTGGGAACCGAGCACGCCTCCAACCCCAGCTCCCCTGCAGGAGGAGAGGAGTCAGAGCGGGAAGTAAGAGGGAGCCCAGGACTGCTAAATACCCAGCCCTAGTCATCCGCAACGGGAGCACAGTTACACAGTGTGTGGTGTGCTGGATACTAGGGAAACGGAAGAGTTAAACCTGCAAGCGGGTCCCCGCAGCTGGCGCCCCTGGGAAAAAAGAAAAGCGAGTGCTTTTTGAAAGCCTTAAAGGGACAGGAGCATCACAGCTGGACGGAGGCATCCCGGCACACTCATCACAGCAGCTGGGAATCCCGAGGAACTCCGGGCGCCCTAACATCCTGGGCAGCAGTGCATCTCTGAGGCCGCTCACAGTGATAAACAGCTTCCCAACAATTTCCCCTCTGGCGCAACCCTGCCATAGCGGAGCAGCAGCCTGAGGCCAGCGACACCCACAGCAGCCACGCAGAGCTGCATCTGCAGCCACCAGGGTCAGACTTAGAGGCCCCATCAGGGTGCAGCTGCCCAGCACAAGCCACTAGGGGTTGATGTTCTCACAGGAGAGGAAGGCCACAAAACAGCAAGTAGGGACTTTGTTCTCCCAGCTGACACATGCGCCAACTGCCCACGACTACCTCTATCACCATGAAAAGGCAGAAGACTTTGATCCAGACCAAAATCAGACTCAACACCTGAGAAGGAGCCTGGGGAGATAGACTTAACCAATCTTCCTGAAAAAGAATTCAAAATAAAGGTCATAACCATGCTGATGGAGCTGCAGAGAAAAATGAAAGAGCTAACAGATAAAGTTGGGAGGGATAATACAGAAATAAAACAATCTCTGGAAGGACTTAAAAGCAGAATGGACGAGATGCAAGAGGCCATCAATGGAAAAGAAATCAGAGAACAGGAATGCAGAGAAGCTGACGCAGAGAGAGATAAAAGGATTTCCAGGAACGAAAGAATATTAAGAGAACTGTGTGACTAATCGAAACGGAACAATATGCACATTATAGGGGTACCAGAATAAGAAGAAGAGAGAGAGAGAGAGAAAAAGGGATAGAAAGTGTCTTTGAAGAAATAATTGCTGAAAACTTCCCCAAACTGGGGAAGGAAATAGCCTCTCAGACCGCAGAAGCACACACAACTCCCAACACAAGCGACCCAAGGAGGACAACACCAAGACACATAATTAAAATGGCAAAGATCAAACACAAGGACAGAGTATTAAAGGTAGCCAGAGAGAGAAAAAAGGTCACCTACAAAGGAAAATCCATCAGGCTATCATCAGACTTCTCAACAGAAACCTTACAGGCCAGAAGAGAATGGCATGATATATTTCATGCAATGAAACAGAAGGGTCTTGAACCAAGGATACTGTATCCAGTACGATTATCATTTAAATAAGAAGGAGGGATTAAACAATTCCCAGGCAAGCAAAAGTTGAGGGAATTTGCCTCCCACAAACCACCTCTCCAGGATATTTTAAAGGGACTGCTCTAGACAGAAGCACTCCTAAGGCAAAACAGATGTCACCAGAGAAAATAAAATCACAGCAAAGAAAGCAGACCAACCAAATACTAACTAAAGGCAAAAAATAAAATCAACTACTCACAAAAGCAGTCAAAGGAAACACAAAAGAGCACAGAATAAAACACCTAACATATAAAGAATGGAGGAGGAGGAACAAGAAGGGAGAGAAATAAAGAATCATCAGACTGTGTTTATAATAGCTCATTAAGTGAGTTAAGTTAGCCACTAAGATAGTAAAGAAGCTAACCTTGAACCTTTGCTAACCACAAATCTAAAGCCTGCAATGGCAATAAGTACATATGTTTCAAAAATCACCCTAAATTTAAATGGACTGAATGCACCAATCAAAAAGACACAGAGTAATAGAATGGATAAAAAAGCAAGACCCATCTATATGCTGCTTACAAGAGACTCACCTCAAACCCAAAGACATGCACAGACTAAAGTCAAGGGAAGGAAAAAGATATTTCATGCAAACACCAGGGAGAAAAAAGCAAGTGTTCCTGTACTAATATCAGACAAAATACACTTCAAATCAGAGAAAGACATTACGTAATGATAAAGGGGTCAGTCCAACAAGAGGATATAACCTTTATAAATATATATGCACCCAATACAGGAGCACCAATATACATGAAACAAATACTAACAGAATTAAAGGAGGAAATAGAATGCAATGGATTCATTCTAGGAGACTTCAATACACCACTCACTCCAAAGGACAGATCCACCAGACAGAAAATAAGTAAGGACACAGAGGCACTGAACAACACACTAGAACAGATGGACCTAATAGACATCTATAGAACTCTACACCCAAAAGCAACAGGATACACATTGTTCTCAAGTGCACATGGAACATTCTCCAGAATAGACCACATACTAGGCCACAAAAAGAGCCTCAGTAAATTCCAAAAGATTTAAATCCTACCAACCAACTTCTCTGACCACAAAGGTATAAAACTAGAAATAAATTGTACAAAGAAAGCAAAAGGTCTCACAAACACATGGAGGCTTAACAACATGATCCTAAATAATCAATGCATCAATGACCAAATTAAAACAGAGATCAAGCAACATATGGAGACAAATGACAACAACAGCATGAAGCCCCAACTTCTGTGGGACACAGCAAAGGCAGTTCTAAGAGGAAAGTATATACCGATCCAGGCCTATTTAAAGAAGGAAGAACAATCCCAAATTAATAGTCTAAGGTCACAATTATGGAAACTAGAAAAAGAAGAATAAATGAGGCCCAAAGTCAGCAGAAGGAGGGATACAATAAAGCCCAGAGAAGAAATAAATAAAATTCAGAAGAATAAAACAATAGAAAAAAAATCAATGAAACCTAGAGCTGGTTCCTTCAGTAAATAAACAAAATAGTTAAACCCCTAGCCAGACTTATTAAGAGAAAAAGAGAATCTACACACATCAACAGAATCAGAAATAAGACAGGAAAACCCAAGATGAACCCCACAGACATACAAAGAATTATTAGAGAATACTATGAAAATCGATATGTTAACAAGCTGGAAAACCTAGGGGAAATGGACAACTTCCTAGAAAAATACAACCTTCCAAGACTGACCAAGGAAGAAACAGAAAATCTAAACAGACCAGTTACCAGCAACAAAACTGAAGCAGTAATCAAAAAACTACCCAAGAGCAAAACCCCCGGGCCAGATGGATTTACCTCGGAATTTTATCAGACATACAGAGAAGACATAATACCCATTCTCCTTAAAGTTTTCCAAAAAATAGAAGAGGAGGGAATACTCCCAAACTCATTCTATGAAGCCAGCATCACCACAATACCAAAACCAGGCAAAGACCCCACCAAAAAAGAAAATTATAGACCAATATCCCTGATGAATGTAGATGCAAAAATACTCAACAAAATATTAGCAAACCGAATTGAAAAATACATCAAGAGGATCATACACCATGACCAAGTGGGATTCATCTCAAGTATGCAAGGATGGTACAACATTCAAAAATCTATTAACATCATCCACCACATCAACAAAAAGGACAAATATCACATGATCATCTCCATAGATGCTGAAAAAGCATTCAACAAAATTCAACATCGATTCATAATAAAAACTCTCAACAAAATGGGTATGAGGGCAAATACCTCAACATAATAAAGGCCATATATGATAAACCCACAACCAACATCATAATATTCAGGGAGGAGCTGAAAGGTTTTCCTCTAAGATCGGGAACAAGACAGGGATGCCCACTCTCCCCACTGTTATTCAACATAGTACTGGAGGTCCTAGCCATGGCAATTAGACAAAACAAAGAAATACAAGGAATCCAGATTGGTAAAGAAGAAGTCAAACTGTCACTATTTGCAGATGACATGATATTGTACATAAAAAACCCTGAAGAATCTACTCCAAAACTACTAGAACTAATATCTGAATTCAGCAAAGTTGCAGGATACAAAATTAATACACAGAAATCTGTTGCTTTCCTATACACTAACAATGAACCAACAGAAAGAGAAATCAGGAAAACATTTCCATTCACAATTGCATCAAAAAAAATAGGATACCTAGGAATAAACCTAACCAAGGAAGTGAAAAACCTATACCCTGAAAACTACAAGACACTCTTAAGAGAAATTAAAGAGGACACTAACAAATGGAAACTCATCCCATGCTCCTGGCTAGGAAGAATTAATATCGTCAAAATGGCCATCCTGCCCAAAGCAATATACAGATTCGATGCAATCCCTATCAAATTACCAACAGCATTCTTCAATGAACTGGAACAAATAGTTCAAAACTTCATATGGAACAGTCAAAGACCCCGAATAGCCAACACAATCCTCAGAAGGAAGAATAAAGTGGGAGGGATCTCGCTCTCCAACTTCAAGCTCTACTACAAAGCCACAATAATCAAGACAATTTGGTACTGGCACAAGAACAGAGCCATAGACAAGTGGACCAGAATAGATACTCCAGACATTAACCCAAACAGATATGGCCAATTAATATTTGATAAAGGAGCCATGGACATACAATGGGGAAATGACAGTCTCTTCAACAGATGGTGCTGGCAAAACTGGACAGCTACATGTAAGAGAATGAAACTGGATCATTGTATAAACCCATACACAAAAGTCAATTCAAAATGGATCAAAGACCTGAATGTAAGTCATGAAACCATAAAACTCTTAGAAGAAAACAGGCAAAAATCTCTTGGACATAAACATGAGTGACTTCTTCATGAACATATCTCCCCAGGCAAGGGAAACAAAAGCAACAATGAACAAGTGGGACTATATCAAGCTGAAAAGCTTCTGTACAGCAAAGGACACCATCAATAGAACAAAAAGACATCCTGCAGTATGGGAGAATGTATTCATAAATGACAGATCTGATAAAAGCTTGACATCCAAAATATATAAAGTGCCACACACCTCAACAAACAAAAAGCAAATAACCCAATTAAAAAATGGGCAGATAATCTGAACAGACACTTCTCCATAAAAGAAATTCAGATGGCCAAAATGCATATGAAAAGATGCTCCACATTGCTAATCATCAGAGAAATGCAAATTAAAACCACAATGAGATATCACCTCACACCAGTTAGGATGACCAACACCCAAAACACAAACAACAACAGATGTTGGCGAGCATGTGGAGAAAGGGGAACCCTCCTACACTGCTGGTGGGAATGTAAATTAGTTCAACCATTGTGGAAAGCAGTATGGAGGTTCCTCAAAAAACTCAAAATAGAAATACCATTTGACCCAGAATTCCACTTCTAGGAATTTTCCCTAAGAATGCAGGAGCACTGTTTGAAAAAGACATATTCACCCCATGTTTATCGCAGTACTATTTATAATAGCCAAGATATGGAAGCAACCTAAGTGTCCATCAGTAGATGAATGGATAAAGAAGATGTGGTACATATACACAATGGAATATTATTCAGCCATAAGAAGAAAACAAATCCTACCATTTGCAACAACATGGATGGAGCTAGACAGTATTATGCTCAGTGAAATAAGCCAGGCAGAGAAAGACAAGTACCAAATGATGTCACTCATATGTGGAGTATAAGAACAAAGAAAAAACTGAAGGAACAAAACAGCAGCAGAATCACAGAACCCAAGAATGGACTAAGAGTTACCAAAGGAAAAGGTGCTGGGGACGATGGGTGGGAAGGGAGGGATAAGGAGAGGGAAAGGAAAGGGTGGTTACAATTAGCATGTATAATGTGGGGGGGGCATAGGGAGGGCTGTGTAACACAGAGAAGACAAGTAGTGACTCTGTAGCATCTTACTTCGCTGATGGACAGAGACTGAAATGGGGTTTGTGAGGGGGACTTGGTAATGGGGGGAGCCTAGTAAACATAATGTTCCTCATGTAATTGTAGATTAATGATACCAAAATAATAAAATAAATAAATAAACAGAATGAAATGCAAACATTAAGAAAGATGAATTTCAAAATAATTATGCTGAGTGAAAGAAGCCAGACAAACAATACATGTTGTATACTTCCATGTCTATAAAGATCTAGAAAATGAAAGCAAATCTAATGTGACAGCAGATCAATGGTTAGTGGTTGCCTGTGAGTTAGGATCTTGGAGGGGCAAGAGGGAGAGATAATAAAGGGGCAGAGGAAACTCTAGGGAATTGGTATATGTGTAGATACATCCATCATTACCCTGATGGTGGTGATGGCTTCAGGCTTATGTACATATGTTAGAACTAATCAAATTATACTTTATATATATATGTCAGTTCATTGTATGTGTATTATACATCAGTAAAACTATTAAAACCTTTAAAGGACTTCCTCAGTTATGTCTTTGTGTCTCTAAGAACTTTGTTTCATCAGCCCAGAATCAGGGTTTATGTAGCGTCCGAGGGATAATGGTTGGCCTTACACCAGGCTCTAGAGACACAAGATTGCACCAGCACCATCCTATGGTCAATGGATGCTGTCATGGGGTCTTCTGAATCTAAAACTGAAACTGTTTCACATTAAACACCTGCTTCCTTCATATTTTCCTATTGTCATGTTCTCTACCTGGCCTAATTTCTCTAGGGGCAATTTGAAATTACCGTGGCCACACTGGGGAAGTTTTGACATGAACAATGTTATTAGTTTAAGAGGTACTTTAAAACAAAAAGGGAAGAAACCTTCATAAGGAGACTTAATTTCCATATTTCAAGGGTTAACGAATGGTAGCTTAAAAATTGGTAAAATTGTCAGCAGCAGCCTAAATTAGTATCTAAACCAGCTCTAGTCCCTCCCTCCCTCTCTCTCTCTCTCTCTCATGTTTGTCAAAATGGTTTTATCTGTACACTCTTCCCTCTCCTTCTAAAAGCATGATTAGCCTTTTACAATGATTATTTCCTATTTGTCTGAAGCTGGCTCCCTGCTCAATTTTTTTGTTCCTCTCCCTCTTTTTCCACTTTGGTAAACTTTTATGATTAACTGATCAAAAAAATTCAGTTATTATATGTACACTCTAGGAATATCTAATCCAGATAAACTGTCCAAAATGTCTAAAAGAAGAAAAAAAATGCTCTTCAATGATACTTCTTTTCATGAACAGCAAAAACTGAATTTACATAATAGCCTCCACTATTTTATTTATGAGAAAAGAAGAAAAGAACTTAACTCCAAGATAAAGAAGAGCTTTTGATATGACTGAGTCTTTAAAATTTCATTTCTCATTTAAAAATAATGTCAGCATTATATTTTGGTTTGTGCAAAACCAGGGTTAAATTATTGAAACTGTCTGAATTTCCTGCACTGGTTTTATGGGTTAAGTAGTCACCATTGTTTCCATAACTTCTTGTGTGTGTATATATGTGTGTATATATATGAATATGTGTATACATGTATTTATATATGAGTGTGTATATATATGTATATGTATATATATGAATGTGCATATACAGTGTATATATGTGTACATATATATACATGAATGTGTATATATATGTGGATATATATACACAAATGTGTATAATATGAATGTGTGTATATATGTACATATATGAATGTTTATATATGTGTATATATATGAATATGTATATATATGAACAACTAAATGGAATGGTAATAGATGTCTTTTCAAAGAGTTTAATTATATGAAATTTGTAAGTTGCTACAAATCACAAGGATTTAACATATTAGCTAATACTGAAATTTCTAGATCCTAACTAACTTTAAGACCTTAGATAAAGGATTAAGTTAATTAATAAATAATCTTTGTATGCCTGGACAGTTTCTAAGTAAGAAACATACAAAACACTGGTCACTGACCCTAATTTTTTATTCTTATTTTCTGGAATGGCACTGTCCTTATCATCCATACATTCAGAAAAGCATAAAGAACTAAATAAATTCTGAAACCAAAATTATCAAAGCTCTCAGAAACCCCTTGAATGTCCATGGCCTAAAGTACTGCCATTCTCCTTGATGGTAACACGCCCTGTCCCCTCTAGGAGCCACAAGTAATCTCCTGAGTTAATAACAGATTGCCCCACACATTTGGAAACTATTTCCAGCCCTGGACTTTACCCTGTTAGAAGCTGATATGTTTCTGTAGGGGACTCATACAGTGCCTCCAGCTTTACCACCAACAGGTAGAGCCTACATTTTCAAACACCCAACTAAGCAGCCTCTGCATGATCTCAAACCTGAAGGTTTGATTTTCTGAAAAGACATCAGAGAAAACTACCCATGAGCCTCAGTGGAAAAGACCTCATCAGGTACTTTCAGCAGCTGACACAGCAATAAAACTCCAAAGTACTGATACTTAAGCTCATGTTTCCCAAATGAAAAACTATACATCACTTTACCCTGATCACTGCATGGCCATTCCACTGGGACACTCAACAGGATTACTACGAACCCTCCAGAAACTGCTGACTGCAGAAGTAGCCAGCTTCTGCCCAAAGTTACTTTTCTCATTCTTCGGCAGCCTTTTTCTTTCCCTTTACCTATTTCTGTACCTCACACTAGTAAAGTCGGTTACCCAGTAACCAACTGAAAGGCTCCTCATATTCTCCCTTATCTTCTTCATCCTGTGCCTTTTGACCCTCCACTATCTTCCTCCACTTAGGAGAAAAGAAAACATTCTGATAGGGTTTACTTAGACTATAAGCTACTGCTCTGAATTTAACTGTTTGCAGACAAAAAATTAATGACTGTTCATTTTATTTTTACTTATTTTTATTAAGGTATCATTGATATATACTCTTATGAAGGTTTCACAAGAAAAACAATGTGGTTATCACATTCACCCTTATTATCAAGTCCCCCCCATACCCCATTGCAGTCACTGTCCATCAGTGTAGTAAGATGCCATTTGTCTTCTCTGAGCTACACTGTCTTCCCCATGACCCCACATACACCATGTGCACCAATCATGATACCCCACAATCCCCTTCTCCCTCCCTCCCCACCCACCCTCCCCCACTCCTCCCCTTTGGTAACCACTAGTCCCTTCTTGGAGTCTGTAGGTGAGTCTGCTGGTGTTTTGTTCCTTCAGTTTTGCTTCGTTGTTGTACTCCACAAATGAGGGAAATCATTTGGTACTTGTCTTTCTCCGCCTGGCTTATTTCACTAAGCATAATATCTCCAGCTCCATCCGTGTTGTTGCAAATGGCAAGATTTGTTTCTTATAGCTGAGTAAATATTCCATTGTGTATACGTAACACATCTTCTTTATCCATTCATCTACTGATGGACACTTAGGTTGCTTCCATATCTTGGCTATTGTAAATAGTGCTGCAATAAACAGGGGTGCATATGTCTTTTTGAGTCTGAGAACTTGTTTTCTTTGGGTAAATTCCTAGGAGTAGAATTCCCGAGTCAAATGGTATTTCTATTTTCAGTTTTTTGAGGAACCTACATATTGCTTTCCACAGTGGTTGAACTATTTACATTCCCACCAGCAGTGTAGGAGGGTTCCCCTTTCTCCACATCCTTGCCAGCATTTGTTGTTCTTAGTCTTTTCTATGTTGGCCATTCTAACTGGTGTGAGGTGATATCACATTGTGGCTTTAATTTGCATTTCCCTGATAATTAGCAATGTGGAGCATCTTTTCATGTGCCTGTTGGCCATGTGATCTCTTCTTTGGAGAAGTGTCTGTTCAGATCCTCCGCCCATTTTTTCATATGGTTGTTTGCTTTTTGGGTGTTGAGGCATATGAGTTCTTTATTTATTTTGGATGTTAACCCCTTGTCGGATATGTCATTTACAAATATATTCTCCCATACTGCAGGATGCCTTTTTGTTCTGCTGATGGTGTCCTTTGCTGTACAGAAGCTTTTTATCTTGATGTAGTCCCATTTGTTCATTTTTTATTTTGTTTCCCTTGCCTGAGGAGATGTGTTTGGGAAAAAGTTGCTCATGTTTATATTCAAGAGATTTTTGCCCATGGTTTCTTCTAAGAGTTTTATGGTTTCATGACTTACATTCAGGTCTTTGATCCATTTTGAGTTTACTTTTGTGTATGGGGTTAGACAATAATCCAGATTCATTCTCTTGCATGTAGCTGTCCAGTTTTGCCAACACCAGCTGTTGAAGAGGCTGTCATTTCCCCATTGTATGTCCATGGCTCCTTTATTGTATATTTATTGACCACATATGCTTGGGTTTATATCTGGGCTCTCTAGTCTGTTCCATTGGTCTGTAGGTCTGTTCTTGTGCCAGTACCAAATTGTCTTGATTACTGTGGCTTTTCAGTAGAGCTTGAAGTTGGGGAGTGCAATCCCCCGCACTTTATTCTTCCTTGTCAGGATTGCTTTGGCGATTCAGGGTCTTTTGTGTTTCCATGAATTTTAGAACTATTTGCTCTAGTCCGTTGAAGAATGCTGTTGGTATTTTGATAGGGATTGCATTGAATCTGTAGATTGCCTTAGGCAGGATGGCCATTTTGACAATACTAATTCTTCCTACCCAAGAGCATAGGATGAATTTCCATTTACTAGTGTCCTCTTTAATTTCTCTTAGGAGTGTCTTGTAGTTTTCAGAGTATAGGTCTTTCACTTCCTTGGTTAGGTTTATTCCTAGGTATTTTATTCTTTTTGATGCAATTGTGAATGGAATTGTTTTCCTGATTCCTCTTTCTGCTAGTTCATTGTTAGTGTATAGGAGTGCAACAGATTTCTGTGTATTAATTTTGTATCCTGCAACTTTGCTGAATTCAGATAGTAGATCTAGTAGTTTTGGAGTGGATTCTTTAGGAGTTTTTATGTACAATATCATGTCATCTGCAAACAGGGATAGTTGAACTTCTTCCTTGCCAATCTGGATGCCTTTTATTTCTTTGTATTGTCTGATTGCCGTGACTAGGACTTCCAGAACTATGTTGAATAAAAGTGGGGAGAGTGGGTATCTTTGTCTTCTTAGATATTGTTCCCGATCTTAAAGGAAAAGCTTTCAGCTTTTTGCTGTTAAGTATAATGTTGGCTGTGGTTTTATCATATATGGCCTTTATTATGTTGAGGTACTTGCCCTCTCTACCCATTTTGTTGAGTTTTTATCATGAATGGGTGTTGAATTTTGTCAAATGTTTTTTCAGCATCTATGGAGATGATCACGTGGTTTTTGTCCTCTTTGTTGATGTGGTGGATGATGTTGATGGATTTTTGAATATTATACCATCCTTGCATCCCTGGAGTAAATCCTACTTGATTATGATGGATGACCTTTTCTATGTATTTTTGAATTTGGTTTGTAATATTTTGTTGAGTGATTTTCCATCTATGTTCATCAGGGATATTGGTCTGTAATTTTCTTTTTTGTGGTGTCTTTGACTGGTTTTGGTATTAGAGTGATACTAGCCTTGTAGTTTGGGAGTATTCCCTCCTCTTCTACTTTTTGGAAAACTTTAAGGAGGATGGGTCTTCACTAAATGTTTGATAAAATTCAGCAGTGAGACCATCTGGTCCAGGGGTTTTGTTCTTAGGTAGTTTTTTTTTCCTTAGGTAGTTTTTTTATTACCAATTCAATATCCTTGCTTATAATTCATCTATTCAGATTTTCTGTTGACTGTTCATTTTATAAGCCCATTCTAGTTCTTAAATTGCCCTCATATCATTCATCCCAAATGTTGGTCACAGAGAAATTGACCTGACATCAACAACAGAAGGCTTCTGCTGAAGGTCATTAGAACCCTACCAGCAAGACCTAGCTGCTCAGGCACGGGCACTAATGCTGGCGCTATGCTGGCTACAGTTGTTTGTTCTCTTCAGAGACGTAGCTTTCAGGAGTCATTTAACTCCACTCATATCAAGGTACCTGCTCATGTCAAGGGACCTACAACTAGCTCATGCAAAATGATACTTATGCTCCCAGTAGAGTCTCTGCCCATTGGAATACCATCTTTTATGTGGGCATTGAACTTAATCCACCTGCCATGCACTAATTTAGCCAGTATATCAGATAATTGTCAGAGACTTTCAGATGTTTAAAACTACCACCCCTACTGTGGCACATGTTTTCCCAAAAAGATGAAGCAAGCACAGGTGACTCTGGAGAGCTCCCAGGACAGACAACTGGCTTCACGCATACTCAGTTCCCACATCAGTGAAAAGGTGACCCAAAATCTGTCACTGACCTTAGCAGATGCCATAAGTGGCACAATTTCTGCTCTAGAAGTCCAACAAACCAGCTTAAATTTCAATTCATTAGCCAGAGTTGTCATGAGCAAGCTCATAACCATTAATTTCCTTTGGGCCAGCCAAGGGGGAGTTTATGCTTCAGCAAACACTCCTTGCTGTACTTACAGAAACACTACAGGTCAAGTAGAACAATTTCTGATGAGGCTAAAAGAAAAAGCCACCTGGCTTTTACAAGAGTCCAGCTGGAGTTTGGGACATGTTTGCATGGGCCTGGTCGTCCAAGCTCCTGTCTACAGGGTCTATTGTGAGGACAAACCAGCTTCTTGTTTCTGGCAATTGACTGTAATGCATGTGGCCAGGGTATCCTGTCCAGAGCCTTAAATGTCAGTGTGCCACCCTTGTGACACCAGAGGATCCAACAACTCATCCTGCAACACCAGGAGCAGGAGAGACTAGCTCCAGGCCTGCTACAGACTACTTTCTCTGAGCCATATCCAGATCAGCAAAATCTTGGCAACAGTAATGATTAGAATGTATAGATTCCCCTGACACTTGGGCCAACATGGCTGAAACTAGAAGTAGTAAGCTAAGTGAAATAAGCCAGACAGAGAGAGATGAATATCATACTCTTTCACTTATATGTGGAATCTAAAAAATACAACAAAACAAATGAACAAAACAGAAATAGACTCATAGACACAGAGAAGAGCCTGGTGGGTACCATGGGGGAGGGGTTGGGGCAGTGAAGGGTAAGGTGGGTAAAGGGGCACAAAAATCTGAATCATAATATAAGTTGGTTTCGGGGATGAAAGTACAGGCTAGAGAATAAAGCCAATGATTCTGTAACATCTTCCTATGTGGACAGATAGTAACTGCATCAGAGGGGGTGAGGATTTAATAATGTGGGTAACTCTTAAACCCCTGTGTTGTGTAGTTGAAACCAATATAATATTGTGTACCAACTATACTCAACAAAAAAGAATATACAGATTCACATTTCATGGCCTGACTTCATCTGGCCTTGGACAAAAGGGGAGAGTGAGAAAGAAATGCAGCCCCTGCCGTGCAGGAGCTTGCCTGGCACTCACAGAAAGGCCTTGGCATTCTCTTGTGGAGCATGAATGATTTCACAGGTCACCACCATCAGACCAGGCTGCTCTGTGACTGGTGGATCAAGATGAAAACAAGACTAACAAACATTGTCCAAATCCCAAAAATGCCCAAACATCACCCTCTCCTAGCTCATGTGAGCAAGTGCTGCTTCTTTATCAATCACTCCATTCTTCTCACCTTCTAGACAGGAACTAAGATACCCAATCATAGAGTTACCCCACTTCCTGACAGCCTTCATTCCTTGGACTCTCCCCAAAATCTCCTTATATAAAGCCAAATCCTATCATAGGTTCTTTCTACACCTTCTTACTGAGACAACCCATGGTTTCCCCTATGGTGTGCGTTCTCTCTCATTGCAAGGAATCAATAAACCCAGATGTGTCAACTGGAGGTGATTTTTGAATGAAGGGATTTATATTATCTGAAAAGATCCAGGCCTTACCCTCTGAGAGCTCATAATGTAGCAGGAGAGACAGAGAAACCCACAGTTCTCCATCAGTGTGGTGAGCATCATAATAAAAACATAAAGACAGGATGCTATAAGAGCAACAGGTTAGAGTCAGGGTGTCGGCTTCCTGGTTGGGGGGGGACATGAGGCTGAATCTTAGAACTGAGCCCAGCACAGAGGTCAGGGTTGAGTCAGTGAGAGAAGAAAGTGTTCTAGGCAGAGGGAGTAGCAAGTTCAAAGACAAGAAGCAGAGAGTACATGGCTAGACCCCAACTAAGGTCAAGAAGGGACTACCAGCAAGGTCAAGGGCCTTGAATGCCCTTGGGTCCCTTGAAGGGTGGTATGATGAGATTGTATTTCACAAAGATTCAATAACGACATATTGAGATCAAGGTTAACAAATCAATACCATTTACCTCCAGATGCTAAGAACCATACAGCATCACTTTTGTAGTATTGCGAAGAAAGCATAACCTGAATGAACCATGGGGAAATATCAAATAATCCCATATTAAAGAACATCCTATATTTTGAACTCTAAAAATGACATTGGCATGAAACAAAGGCTTGAGGACCAGTTCCCAGTTAAAAAAGACCAAATACATCTAATGCGATGCTTTACCCTGGATCAGATTTGGTAATGAAATACTTTTTTTCATTTTATTGTCAAGGACATTAGCGGGACAACTGATGAAAATTCAGCTAGATAATACTGTACTATCTACACTAGGTAGATACTGATTGCCTGGTCTTCACAGTCGTGCTGTAGTTGCACAAAAAGGGAGTCCTTGTTCTCAAGAAATGCCCACCAGGGTACAGGTAAAGGGACATTCCCGTGATTTACTCTCAAACTGCTGAGAAAAAAAATACGTATATATGCACATATATATTTGTATGTTTTTATATATGTATTTGTATATATTTGTTAACATATATGCGTGTAAATGAGAGAAGGAGGGATAAAGCAAATGTGGTAAAGTTAACACTTGGGGTATCTAGGTGAAGGGGAATCATGAATTCTTTGTATTATTTTCACAACTTTTCTGTAAGACAGAAATTTTTTCTAAATAAAGTTACCCCCTCCCTAAAAGAGAAAAAAAAAGCCAGTAGTTGAAGCCGCCCTGTGTGTCAGCACTGTGGTGGGACCTGGGGAGGCTGGAGTGAATAAGATGCCCCCCACCTCACCCCTACAGGACTCAGAGTCTAGTGGGTCGTTCTGGCAGCAGATTCAAAGGCATGAGACAAAACCTCCCAGGAGATGGCAATTCTGGGTGAGAGATGGAGATGGTCTGAATGAACCAAGGCAGCGCCAGCATAGTTGGAAGGACATGAAAGGGACAGTTCCAGGATGTAGTGACTAACGGGACTTGAGGCAGAGAATGAGAGAAGTCTAGTGAGGCATTTGGGCCTCTCACACAGGCCATTGGCTGGCTTGGCTCGTGCTCCCATTCCCCAAGCCAGAGTGCCCAGGAAGTCTGTGGGCAGTAATGAGACCTCAGGGTGCTGTCAAGCAGAAGGTTTGAGTGACACGCCTGTAGGCCAGGAGAGGTCTGGGCTGACATGCAGTGTGGGGGTCATGAGCACTGAGGAGGCAAAGGAAGTCATGGGCAAGGAAGAAGGAATGGCCAAATCCCCGAGAAGCCCCAGCATCTGGAGAGCACAGCCCAGTTCTTCACCCCACCCAAGAAAGTGTCCTTTAAGTTCTTTGTCTACTCGTGGTTTGGGCTAGTTGCCAGATTTTTCCAGCTGGAGGTGTGGCTTTGGGAATCTCCTCACTCTGTAGACCTGTGTTTTCCCATCTGGAAATGGGGACATGGGGAAGTAGGTGTCTTGAGTACCTCCCAAGGTGAAGGGGAAATAACTGAGGCCTTAAGTGCCAGCTATTCTAAGTTGCTAACCTCAAACTTTGAGCTGAGATTGCTCCAAACATCTCCTGCCTGCCTAGAGCCTCGTGCCTCTGGACATTGATTTCTGGCCTTTCCTCCTTAGTGAATTAAAGGGAAGTAGAATGCCACAAAGGATTGTGATTTGAGTCCTAAGGGGTTTTAGGAGAGTGCAGATGGCAAGGAGTGGGACACTAGATTGAGAGCTATCAATGAGGCCATGCTGACCTTAGATTCAACACATGCAACGAACCACATAAATGTCAAGTGCGCCACTAGACACTGTTTGCCCATCTCCAAGCCCAGGCAACTCAAACCTCTGTCAGGATGCAAACCATCTCCATCACCCCAGAAAATTCCCTTAAGCCCTTCACAGTTCATCCTTGCCTCCATCCCCTCCCCAGGGGCAGCCACCATTCTGTTTACCTCCCTCCCCTCATTGGTTTGTTGTTTTCTATTTTAAACTTGTGGGTTGCTTCCAGAAAGAATGGATGGTGAGGTGGCAGGACAGGAACCACCTAGGCCCCCAGGGGAGAATGTGGAGCTGAGGGCTGCTTGGTTCCTTCACTCCACGTGATTCTGAAATCAAATCCAATGAAGCCTTTCCTCTTCCCCCACCAAAAAGAAAGGTTTTGCAAGCGTTGGTCTCCAGCACTCAGAGTCTTCTCCACTAAGAAAAGGTAGGATTTATTTAACCGCTTTGTACTTTCCTTTTTAACCTTGTGTTTAACTGGGCCTTGGACCCAATATCTCTGTTAGACATTTTAACAACTTTTTGTTTAAGTAAAAGACAAACTTCAGAAGTGCGTCCAAACTCCAAAGCTTAGGCTCACCAGGGTCCAAACCTCTGCCCCGCCTCCCGGCGCGGGGTGGCTTTGCAGGATTGTTGCCTCCGCGACGGAGGAGGGGAACAGGCTGAGCCGCCACCCATCTGCGGAGCCGCTGTTTCCCCACACCGACTCCTCCCGCTCTGGGCCTGACCTTTGAGTCACTGGAAGTCACTGATCCGGTGAGTGTCTGGGTCAGGCCGGCCTTCCCGCCCCCTCCCTGGAGAGGATGGTCTGGCCGCAACCGAGCGCCCCACCAGAGGAGTCTGTCCTCCGCCCCAAGGCGACGCGCGAGCCCCCCTCGCCGGCCGAGGCCCAGGCGGGCTCAGCCGTCCGCTTTCCGAGGCCGTGCGATCGCCTGCGGCTGCGGCCGCGCCACCGGACTGCGCCCAGGCTGCAGCACGAGCACCTGACACCGCGTCCCCACCGCCGGGCCACCCGTTTCCAGCCACGGTCTCGTCTCCACAGCCCGGGCGGAAAAGGGACATTTGTCAGCCCCCGGCCTGCACGACCGAGCGTGGGCTTCAAAGTTGCTATTGCAAAAGTCCCGCCTGTGATCTTGGGTCTTATCTCGGGGGTGGGTGGGTGTGGGGGGGGTGGATAGCATGAAGGTTTTCGGAGCTGGTGCCAAGTTTTAACGACCGGGGAAGATTCCCCATGCTATTACACTGCAGTCAGCACTTCAGGCCGATTTGAGCTGTGGCTCTCTTTTTTGAAAATGCAGTTTGCTGAAGGAAATATACTACACCAAATACTACTTTTCCCTTTTTCCCTGTCATTAATTTGCCCATCCATGTGTGGGACCACTTCAAAGCAGATAGATGCCAGGGGGGATGAAGACACAGTCAGTTTGGATTATCAGCCCCCAGCATTTGGGCAGGTGAGAAGGCTCCTGCGTGTGGCCTGTTTGCCCTTTCCCACATGCCTTTCTTAGGTAATGTTTTGTCTTTTCTGAGTTTCTCTTTTTATTCTCCCTGGTTACTGATCACCGTCTCTGGCCTAAAGTCCCAGCATAGAGTGTTCTTGCCCGTGGAGCTCGAGACTCCTTGCCAAAGTGTCAGGGTGCCTTTCTGGGCAGCAAGAAATAGCTGAGGGGCTGTCGGTTCCTACAACGATGCCCAGACGATGTCCTTTCCTCCACTCCTTCCACTGATGTGGAAAATGGATATGAGCTCTAATTTAGTGTATTGTCACTGACGAAGGTATTTCTAAAAATGCAGAGCAGAAAGGCTCTGGCCTTTGAGCAGTCAATCAACATCAACTGATGGGGAGGGCGGCTGGAGAAGCTGACCTGCCGACACAGAGGGGCCACCAATAAGGGAGCTGCCCGCCCCGTGGCCTGCCTCGGGGGGGCTACTGTGCTGGTTTAAAGGGCAGCCTTGCCTCGTTGGAGCAGCCGGCTCTCTGAGGGGTCCACTAGCGCTAAGGTGTGGATGTTGGAGTGTTGCTCTTCTTAGTCTTTTTTTATAGATAGCTTGAAAGAAAGCACTGGTAAGTTGATCAAAGATGTCTGGTGTCATGGCCTGTTAGCTCTTTCTTCTTTTTCATACATGTCTCCTCCTGCCACTCTGCATATTTCGCTCTGATATTTGGGGAAGGTGTGCCCAGTTTTTTTCAAGGGCGAATACAAACCCCAGTCTGTTTTGGGATCGCACCAGAGTCTGAAGCCAGTTGTCTTGCTGAATTGGCTCCATGCGATTACATTTTATTCTCTCTCTCTCACCTTCAGCAGACCTCCCCCATGACGATGTCTTCCATTAAGATCGAGTGCGTTTTACGGGAAAACTGCCGATGCGGCGAGTCTCCGGTGTGGGAGGAGGCGTCCAACTGTCTGCTCTTTGTTGATATTCCTGCAAAAAAGGTTTGCCGGTGGGATTCACTGAACCAGCAAATGCAGCAGGTGACCGTGGGTAAGGATGAAGGCGGGGCTCAGGTCCGCCCAAACAGCCATCTTCTCCCTGGGGAGGGCCGGCCACCTAATCGTCCTTCACCAAGGGGCCTTCTTGTTAAAGCATACTGAATATGCTTGAAAACAGTTGGATGCTCTTCGTGTCCTCCCACTTTGACCCAGGAGGACGTTCTGGATGGTCAATACTTTCTTCTTCCCCTGTGGGTAAGAGTCAACATTCGCCATTTTGTTCTGAGGAGGAGGCCCTGTGGCATCTTTCCTTAATACCTGTAGTTAACAGAAAAGCATTGAAAGTTGACGACCCGGTTTGGGGCTCAGCAAAGGCTGTCTACTTTGGGTCACGCCAAGGCCTTAAGTTTCAAAAAAAAAGAAAAATAGCAGATATGTCCCTTCTTTGAATGTGAAAGGAAGAGCTTTTGGACTTATCAAGCTTCAGCTAGGACTATCTCTTCACTATACAAAATAGGATTCATGACCAATTCCCAGAGCGTTTGACTGTGATTCTGTTTATGGCCATGTGATTCCCAGAGGAGCGGTTTATCACTTCTGTGGCCCAAGGGTACAGGCTTGCTTAGTGATAAGAAGTTTCTTGTTTCCATTATTGTGTTCATGGGAAGAAATACCGGGAATTCCTGTGACCTTCGGACACTCTCTCTCAATCCAAAACTGGGGAATCTCAAACTTTTTTTTTTAGTGAGCAGGAGCAGCTTTTTGATTCACCAGATGTGGCTGTGGCTAGAGGCAAAGTGACTGTGACCTCTGAGATCAGAGTCGGGGAGGGACGCACTGCCCCTCCCTAGTTTCTCTTTCCCAGCATGCACTAGGGCTACAGTTCCACCCGTAATCTGCAACCCCCACCCCCACAAAACCTCAGAAAGGCTGTGGAGTCAGGAGGAGCTTAGAAAGCTAACAGAAGTCCAGGCCACGGGTTAGGATCCCTGATGAGAATTCGGCCCTCCTAATAGTGTCCTGCACATTCCCTGGCACCCTGATTGGCTTGAATCAACTTCTGAGTGGCACTTTTAGCTCAGAGCTGCTCCCAGAGCACCCAGCACCTTGAACCACATAGGTTCTTAAGAAATCTTTTCAAAATAAATTCTGTTAAATTTGTTCCCTATGACTGTGCACCATGGTACTCAGTCTCTCCACTTAAGAAAAGTTTCCTCATACATGAAAAAATTTTGAGCCCAGAAAATCTAACATTTAAAAAGTCAAAATACAGTAATATCCCGAAGACACATGGTTGTTTTATCACCGTATCTTCATTTCTATTTTTTTGCAAGTTTACTTCCAAAAAGGATTTGAGAAATCAATTTTCAATTAAATACACATAAAATAGAGCCCCTTAAAAAAAGACAAGGAGAGATGTTACAAAACATAGGTGCTGGAACC
This sequence comes from Manis pentadactyla, assembly GCF_030020395.1. Taxonomy (NCBI): domain Eukaryota; kingdom Metazoa; phylum Chordata; class Mammalia; order Pholidota; family Manidae; genus Manis; species Manis pentadactyla. The sequence goes on from NC_080038.1 coordinate 41,534,493, forward strand.
AAACACAGTTTGTGTCTCTGAATGTCCTGACAATCAGGCAAATTGAGCATCACTCGCTCTGTGACAACTGATCTGGTGCCCACCTTCCCCAAGGTTAGGAAGCCCTCCTTTGAACTTGCCCTGGTGCCTGTCCCAGTGTATGGTGGCTGCTGTAGTCTGACTTCTCTGTTTCTTCCACTGGACTGGGAGCTTTTGAGAGAGCTGGGTGTCATCCAGCTCTTTGTCCCTGCTGCACAGAACAGCACACAGAGCTCCTAAATAACGAATGTCCTCATTATGGAGGCTTCGCTCTTCAACAGAAGAGAGAGCGCTCCCATTGTCAAAAGGTCTGGAATCCTCTAAGAGGCACCAGGTGACATGATGGCCATATTCTGACAACTGCTTTTGTCTCTGCAGATGCCCCAGTCAGCTCCGTGGCCCTTCGCCAATCAGGAGGTTATGTTGCCACAGTCGGAACAAAGTTCTGTGCTTTGAACTGGGAAGATCGATCATCAGTGGTCCTGGCTGCAGTAGATAAAGACAAGAAAAACAATCGATTCAATGACGGGAAGGTGGATCCCGCTGGGAGATACTTCGCTGGTACAGTTTGTTTAGCACCTACTTATTGAGCTCTGGAGAAAACCACAGGACGTATCCAAGGGTCACAGCTGTAGGGGTAAAAGTGTGATTCACAGTGGGTCTTGGGCTCTTCTTTTATTCATTACTTCAATAACTTGTTTCACTAACAAAAAAAAAAAATCCCAAAAGAAAAATTTCATAGATGCTCCTTTCAATTGCTATCTCTCTAGCAGAGATAAAATTTGTATGGTACTTTTGTAGTTTTGTTTTTTTGGTTTTTTGTTTTGTTTTGTTTTGTTTTGATATCATTAATCTACAATTACATGAGGAACATTATGTTTACTAGACTCCCCCCATCACCAAGTGGTACTTTTGTAGTTTTAATGACTTTTAAAATAGAGGTTTTGTTGTTGATGATGTTTAAATTGGAAATAACTTCAAATTTACAGACCCAAATAAGAATAGTACAAACAACCCATGTAGACCCTCTTTTTTACCTAGATTCACCTGTTGTCATTTTTTGTTCCATTTATTCTCTCTACATACAAACATATTTTTCTCCAGAATCATTTGAAAGTAAGTTGCATCTATCACATGCCTTTACCCCTAAGGTATTTCAGTGTGAATTTCCCAAGAAAAATGACACACTCTTACATGCCCACAGTAGAGTTATCAACGTAAAACTTAATATTGATACAATAATTTTATCTGATATACTCCAGTTTTGTCAATTGACCAAATAATGTCCTTTATACCATTTTTCCCCCTGCAGTCTAGAATCATGTATTACATTTAGCTGTCATGTCTCTGTAATATTCTTTAATTTGGGACAGAACATAGCCCTTCTTTGTTTTTATGACATTGTCAATTTGAAGAACACAGTCCCACCAAACTCCCCCGCTTTTTAATACAACGTTCCTCATGTTCCTCGCAGTTTTGTGTCTGTCTAATGTTTGCTTGTGATTAGATTGACACTATATATCCGTGGCTAGACTACTGCATAGGTGATGTTCTGTCCTCATAGTATCCCATCTGGATACCACTGTCCCTCATTGATGGTGTTAGTTTTGATCACCCAGTTAAGGTTGTCTCAGGTTTCTCTACTGTATAGGTACCATTTTTAACTGCAATTTATAAACATTTTGTGGGCTGTGTCAGTTACCTCTTGCTGTGCAATAAATTGCCCTGAAAGTTAGTGGCTTAAAATAACAAATGTTTATTATCTCACACTGTTTCTGAAGGTCAAGACTCTGGGCCTGGCTTAGCTAGATAGCTGTAGTTCAAGGCTATGTAGTGAAGCTGCAGCCAAGCTGTTGGCCGGGGCTATAGCCTCAGAAGGGGCTGCAGTCTCTGAAGGGGCCTGGAGGGTCTGCATCCAAGCTCCCTCACGTGGGGCTGGGCAGGAAGCTTCAGATCCTCACCACGTGGGCCTCTCCATAGGGCCGCTCTGGACATGGATTCCTCCAGAGCTGGTGATGACACAGAGGAAGAGAGAATGCACAAGACAGAAGTCACATTCTTATTATAACCAATCTTGGAAGGGACAGATCACTGTCACTTCTGCCATGTGCTTTTGGTCACACAGACAATGATGAAGGAGACTATATATAAGATGTGAATACTAGGAGACAGAAATCATTGGGGGCCATTATGCAGAAATACTTTAAGTCCAAGCAAATATCCTGATCAATACCAAAATCTGTCCCTTAGGCTTTACCTTCATTAATGATCTTTGCTTGAACCAATCTTTATTATGATGGCTGCAGGATGACTTACATGCAGATTTAAATGAATTGTAACTATAGTTTGACATTAAGTTATGCATTTCACACATGTTCTCATTTACCTCCCATCATAACAGCTCTATAAGTTAACCAAAGTTAATTCTAAATCCCTGCTGTTTCCACCTCTCCACACTGCGCCTGACATTACCAGCCATGTTGTCCTGGCTCCAATCACTTTCAACACAGAAGGGAGGTGAGATCTCAGCAGCTGACTGTGCAGTGTTTCCCATCTTCCTGGACTTGATAAACTACAGGTCTAGTCCTGGACAAATTGAATGATTGGAGATGAGAATCCATTGGAAGCTCTCCTGCTAGTAATTTCTGCAGGATAAAGAAATATGATTGAATACCCTACCTCTGGTTGAAATTGATTTTCTCTCTCCCTTATGGCTAGATGTTTACAGTTCTGTGGCACTTTGTGAGACAAAATAAAGGTGTCCTCAGAGGCCTGAGTTCTTAGCCTGAAGTCCCCAGCTCTTAACCTGTGCCCTCAGGAGACCCCTTAAAATTGTAGGCGTCACTGTGGGTAATGTTCCTGTGTATCCACCATAAGCACCTGAGGAACTTTTCTACAGAGTTCATAGCTTTCAGCAGGTGCTGAGAGGTGTTCCCAGACCAGAAAAGGGTGGGATCATCTGATAGTCTAGCTTGGTCTCAAGGCGGTAGGTAATACCCTGAAGGTGTCCCCACACCTGGGGTCGGACCCATCTGTGCTCACTAGTAGATGATGATGCATAAACCTGGACTCCAGTTTGTTCTTTCTGACTAAGAAAGAGCCCTTTCCAAGCAGTGGGGATTCACATTCATGTTCCAGGCATCTCTTTCTAGAGGCAGATAATGGGGAGGAATATTAATGAGACACACGCAACTGCCTGCTGGCAGGGAACTGCTCCCCTCCCTTTGGCCTGGGGAAGGAGGATTTACCCTTTCTCGCTGGCTATGCAGGCATTGCAGTTCTAGTTCATTTTCCTCTAACTCAACCTCAGATGGAGGTTGGTATGGCACCTGAGCTACCCAGTTTCTTCATTACAGTCAAATTCTTCTCTGTCTGCTGAGATCACGCTAAAGTCCATCTAAGTGACTACACCCTGTGTACTTGAGAAGAATGTGTATTCTGCTGTTGTTGAGTGGAGTATTCTGTCAGTGTTGCTTAGATCCACTTGTTCAGTAGTGTTCAGTTCTTCTCTTTCTTTGTTGATTTTCTATCTACTTGTATCTACTTCTAAGAGAAAGATGCTGACATCTCCAGCTATAATTGTGGATTTATCTGTTTATCCTTTCAGTTCTGGCTTTTGCTTTGTGTATTTTGAAGCTGCGATGTTAAGCACATCTATCTCTTTACTGAACTGACCATTTTCACAGTGTGTGGTACCCCTATCGATCCCCGGTAATTCTCTTTGCTCTATTTTGTCTGATATTAACATAGCTTCTCCACCATTCTTCTGATTAATATTTGCATAGTATGTCTCTTTCCATCCTTTTACCTTTACATTACCTGTATCATTATATTTGAAGTGAAATTCTTGTGGACAGCATTTATATAGGATCTTTAAAAAAAATTCATTCTAACAATATCTAAATTGATGTCTCTAGATTATTTACATTTAATGTAATCATTGATATGCTTTGACTCAGCTCTACCATTTTATTATTTGTTCTCTCTTATTTCCCTTTATATTATTTGTTGCTCAATTTCCCTTTTCATGTCTTCTTCTTCTTGGGTTATTTGGACATTTTTTTAAAGTTCAGTTTTAATTTCTATATTGTGATTTTTCACTATATCTCTCTGTATAGTTTTTTGAGGGTTGCTGAAGGGATTGCAAATACATAGTTAACTTTTCACAGTTTATCTAGAACCAATATTTTACCACTTCAATTGACAATCACCTCTTTATGCTACAATTGTCTGTCTATACATAGATAGAAAATCCCATCAGAAGTGTATTTTTTGCTTTCAACCATCAGAAATATTTTGAAGAACTGAAGATGACAAGAGGAGTCTATCATGTTTACTCAGATTTTTACTATTTCTATTGCTCTTCCTTCATTCCTGATGTTCCAAGTTTCCTTGTGGTATCATTTCCCTTCTGCCTGAAGAATTTCCTTTATCAAGTCTTCTAGAGCAAGTGTGCTGGCTGTACATTCTCCTAGTTGTACTTCATAGGAGAATGTCTGTACTTCAGCTTCATTCTTTTTTTTTTTTTTAGATAATTATTTTTTTTATTGAAGGGTAGTTGACGCACAGTATTACATTACATTAGTTTCAAGTGTACAACACAGTGATAAAACATTTATATACATAATTCTAGGTTCCAGCTATCACCCTACCAAGCTGTTACAATATCTTGACTATATTCCTTATGCTATACATTACATCCCGGTTACTTATTTATTTTACCATTGGAAGTCTGTCCTTTTTTTTTTTTTTTTTGTGAGGGCATCTCTCATATTTATTTTCAGCTTCATTCTTGAAGCTGTTTTTACTGAATGTAGAATTCTAGGTTGGCACTTCTCTTCTTTCAGCAAATTACAAATGTGTTACTTCCTTCTTACCTTTATGGTTTCTCATGAAAAATTGACAGTCATTGAAATCATTTTCCCCTGTACGTAATACATCATTTTTCTCTCATTGCTCTCAAGGATTTCTTTTTCTTAACATGTTTTTATTGAAGTATGGTTAATACATGATATTATATTGATTCCAAGTGTACAACATAGTGATTGAACCGTTATCTACATTAAACGCCTACCCCCACTAGTGCACTGACTATCTGTCAGCATAGAAGGATGTTACAGAACTATTGACTATATTCTCTATGCTGCACTTCCATCCCTGTGACTAATTTATACTATGATTGAGATTTTGTGCCTCTTTATCCCCTTCACCTGTTTCACCCACCTACCCACTCCCTCCCCCATGGTAACCACAGTCACTTCTCTGTGCCTATTCAAGGATTTCTATTTGACTTTAGTTTTCAAAAATGTGACTATAATGTGTTGTGGTGTAGGTTTCTTAAGGCTTATCCTGTTTGGGGTTTGCTCAGCTTCTTGCATCTGTAATTTTGTGCTTTTCACCCAACTTGGGGAGTTCTGAGCCATTTTTTTGAATACATTTTTAGCCCTGAATTCTTTGCCCTCTTCTCTAGGAATCCAATAACACCTACTTTAGCCCTTTTGTTATTGTCCCCTAGGTCCCCCAAGCACTGTTCACTTCTTTTCACTTTCTTCCCTCTGTTGTTCAAATTAGATCATTTATGTTGTTCTATCATCTGGTACACTGACTCTTTCCTCTGCTATTGAATCCATCCATTGAGTTTTTTATTTCAGTTATTTTTCAGTTCTAAACTTTCGTTTGCTCATTTTGGGTTCTATTTTGGGTTTTGTTTCAAGACCACTTACAAATTGCTCACTTGAGCATTATTACTTGGGCTGCTTTGGTCTTTGTGAAATAATTCCAGCATCTGTGCCATCTCATTTTCTGTGTCTGTTGATTCTTTCCCTATACAAATTGAAATTTTCATGCTTCCTCATGCTGCCAAGTAATTCTGGATTATATCCTGGACATTTTGACTATTATGTTTTGAGACCCTGGCTCTTATTTAAATCCTATGAAGAATGTTGATATATTTCTTTTAGTAGGCAATCTGTGTGTTTAGACTCAGACCACAAGTCCCAACATGCTTTCTATTAGGTGCCATTAGGATCTGTCCCACATGTGTGCCACTCAGTGATTAGCCTGAGAGTTAGAAGGACCTCTGTCCAGTGCTCCATTCTTGGTGTCCAGTATGCTAATTAAAATCAGATCCATGCATGTGCAAGGAGAAGATGAGCCCAGGAGATCAAAAACAGCTTTATGAGGTTGCATTCCTGAGCAATATCCCTGTCCACAATCTTCAGGTACTTTCCAGTGTCCTGGAGCTCTGCGCCTCATTCCTCCAGCCAGAAACCACCCATCTCTGATTGTGTTGCCTCCAGGACCAAGTGGCTGTAGGACAGAGAGAACATAAAAGCAACAGCATATGGCCCTACCCTTTTGGAGCTGTAGCTTCACCAAATGGAAGGGAATATGCCCTTCCCTCAGTTTTGATTCCCTTCATTTCCTGTTGCTGGCCACTCTGCTGTGGCTACCTTTGCTGCAGAATTGCCTGGGGACTGGTGCACGAGGGAACAGAGAAAAAGGAAATAAAATGACCAAAGAATGTCTTCCACTCTCTCTGAGCCTCACCAGCTTTCTTTTCTGCTCCTTGAGCTAGATTCAGAGGATTTCTCTGAGATCTCTGTCTGCCTGCCCCACAGGGCTCACCTCCAGGTTCCAGGCTGTCTGAGTTCAGGCTGGGACACAGGGCAGGGTAAAATGGAGAACTCACCAACTAGGTGGTACTTCCCACTCTGGCGTCCTTCCCTGAGCTGCCTAATATTTACTCCTCAGACTTGTCAAGTGGCTATGCCTTGCATTTGCTCCGAGTGCTGTAGGTGGGCTCAGGGGGAGAAAATGCGCTTGGGGCAGATGTACTTCTTATCGGGAATCAGAACCTCTCTTCTCTAGCTTTAATTTGATGATAAGTAAAGTAATTGACATTTAAAAAATATATATAGGGCCCAGATTGGGACTGTGTATGATTGCCTTGACTTAGTCATGGGAAAGGAGCCCTGATGAGGAAAGATGGTGTAGCGCATGGGGCAACATGCTTTGGGGCTAAGCACCCTGCTCTTTGGTCTTTGTAGGCACCATGGCTGAAGAAACAGCCCCGGCTGTTCTGGAGCGCCACCAAGGGTCCCTGTACTCCCTCTTTCCTGACCACCATGTGGAAAAGTACTTCAACCAGGTGGACATCTCCAATGGCTTGGATTGGTCCCTGGACCACAAAATCTTCTATTACATTGACAGCCTGTCCTACTCTGTGGATGCCTTTGACTATGACCTGCAGACAGGAAAGATCTGTATGTACTTTTTGATTATTTTTCTTAATACTGCTCTTTTATTCATATGTAAGTAACTAGTAAGCTGCCCCTCCCTCAACCCATATGAAAAGGCCCTTACTTGTCCAAAAGAGAGCTGTCCAATGTTATTATCCCAGTATAGTAATGATTACACAGACCTCACTGTGCTGCCCTGAGCACCACTAAATAGGGCCACAGCTGGCATAATGGGGATAGGTCCTTAATCTTCTTTCTTGCCACCATCACTGTAAAATGGATAGTGTTCTACCAAAAGGTGCCTAAAGTCAAATAATGTACAGCAGGATGGTGTAAAAGAACATAGAATCAGTTTGGGGTTGATAGTTCTTATCTGGACTTTAGTTACTCAGAGGCCAATACTCAAAGTCAAATTAACAACCTTTCAAAACAGAAAAATTAAAAAAGTAGTTGCACCTAGTTCAACTCCACCAATGGGCTCTACATGAGCCATAGTTGGAAACTGGGAGAGAAGGAATTATTTGAGAAGAATTTAGAAAGGAATACTTGAAAGTGTTTCATGAAAGGTGCCAAACCACGAGAGCAAAACCAATAATAATTACTTGAAAAAACTCACAAGACTCTCATTTAGATTTAATCAGAGGCAAAATAATCCAGTACATATGTTTTGCTTTGACATATGTAGTGCTCTTTTTTTTTATGACTGTTTTTACCCATTTTCTTTACACGTGGTGTTCGCATTTTTTCCCAGTATACCTCGACCTGATTGCTCTAATGACCTGGATCTTGTAGTATAAAGTTCCTCTGGGTTTTGGTATTGGTTTTTTGTAAACTCTGAGTCCTGCTTTAAGGCCAGCCAGGTGGTTTCAGAATACTCTGCTTCCAGAAACAAGCTCTTCTAATATTTATTTTTGATGAGATGAGTTTGGAGCATTCAGCCAGGCAGAAACAGAACTCCTACATCTTACTAGTTTTTGTGTATGAACTGTTCCTGTGGTACCATTAAGTTGCCTTCTAGACCTTGGAGTTAATCAAAGTAGGCATTTCTGTAAGTAAAACAGCAGAGGTCTAAACCACAGACTGAAATGTATCTGAGGTGGACCTGCAGAACTTCTGTTCAGATCAGCCTCAAAAAGAACTAGTGGTATTTTATTAAGAATTCTACTTTCTCTTTTCTCTCCTGCTCTGAAATCTTAGGCAGATATGTCTGTAAAGGGAGTATATCCACCCCAGATCGCATGTTAAAAATCCTCTGTTGAGGGGTGCCCACTCATGTTTCTGGACATTTTTGTTTAGAGTCAAGAATCCTTCGGAAGTGCCCCATCTGTGCTACCCACGTGCTAGCAGCCCCTGCATAAGCAGAAGTGATCACTATTTACAAGCTGCTTCAGAGCCCATTGTTTGATGCTCAGTATCGAGTGATGCGTTGTTTTGGTGTGTGTGTGTGTGTGTGTGTGTGTGTGTGTTTAACCATAGCCAACCGCAGAAGTGTTTACAAGCTGGAAAAAGAAGAACAAATCCCAGATGGAATGTGTATTGACACTGAGGGGAAGCTCTGGGTGACCTGTTACAACGGAGGAAGGGTGATTCGTTTAGATCCAGAGACAGGTAGGTCCACCACAAAATGAAAAATCCCTGCCATGTCTAGGAAACACCAGACACTACGGACTGGAGAAACTTCATTACTAATGAAGTTACATAGAGATACATTCAGAGGTCTCAGTTGGATGAGTTTGAAAATAAAGGCCAAAGATATAGCCCAAAATTTATAGTCAGAACTTCTTTTCTGTGGAAGTAAGTCTTTCTGCCCAAAATAAATTGTCAGAGAAGGGTGGTTAAATACATGGCTTGAGGTCTGACCACCACAACCTTCTTTGACCTTCCCTGTTACTCCTCAAGGGGTCCCAAAGGTTTACACAGGTTGGAAATTTACTAGAACTAGACTTTAAATAAAATATTTGGTGGCCTAGGAAAAAGACTGCAAACTGTGACATTGCCTGTTGAGAAAACTACCTCATGCTGCTTCGGAGGGAAGGATTATTCTGAAATGTATGTGACCTGTGCCCGGGATGGACTGGACCCTGAGGGTCTTTTGCGGCAACCTGAAGCTGGTGGAATTTTCAAGGTGATCTGGCTATATTTTTCTCTTCAGGTTGAGGTGGGAGATCCCCCGTTAAGTTACTGAATGATTCATGCTTTTTCATACTTCCAAACTTAATTCTATTTGGCATTTTAAGCTCATCATGCTAGATTTTAAAACATTTTATGTAGATTTTCTAGACTAAGTTATCTGAAGTCCAGAACAATGTACAGGACTTGAGCCTACTTCGTACAGGACTTAAAAATATTTTTTTTGCTTCAGTGGTGGTTCTTGAAATTCTACAAATCAGCAGAATGGGCTTGGGAAACCAGTGTTTCCAACAAGTTTAAAAGATCAGTTGATTGTTTTGATGTAAAACAATATTTGGGGGGGTTTAACTTTTTTTGCAAGAAAACACTGATGAAAATTATAGACCTTTTGAGCTGAAAATAAATAAGACAATGATAGAAATAAATTCAGTTTTAAATCCAAGTTACTTGTAAATGATTACTGGTTGTATTATTATCTGTGTGAGTAATCAGGTTGGACCCTTACCTAATCAAGTAATTCCTTTTTATGATAAGAAATAAAACAAGGATAATAGGTGGCTAAATATATTATTATGAATCATAAAAATGCTTTTGAAGAATACCTGTGAATTACTTTTTAGCAGAGTTTCTCTCTTCTTTTTTTTTAACAGATAACTGGCCTGGGGGTCAAAGGAATTCCTCCCTATACCTATGCAGGATGAGTGACAGGCCTTCTTTCCTACTGGAGGGACTTTTGAAGGCAGCTAGATGATTCTGGAACTGACATTTTGATCTAGTTACAAAAAAAAAGAAGAAGCAATATTATTAATAGGGTTAAATTTTTATTTACAATTTTTAAAAGAGAGCATTTTTAACAAGGGGGTGACAGGTGGTTTTGATAATGCTACAAGGCTTTCTGTAAAGGTACTATAGAAATGTAAAGAATATTCAACTGTCAACCAGCCTCTTGATTCTTTGCAAATTGCTGAGGGGAGGGGGGCACTGTTTCTACATTCCATCTTTACTATACCTAAGGCTTCAAAAAACTAATAAATAATACTTGGTAATGACTTAGTATGATTATGTTCCTTTTTATTTCCATCTTAATCTTATAAAATATACTGCAATGCTAATCTACCTTCCTATATGTTATTTTTACAACTAAAATATTGCTGGAGGAAAATAATTAAACACCCTGGCAAAGTCCATGGTTCCAACTGCCTCCTAATTGATGTAAAAGTAATATATCTCTTTAGAAAGAATAGTTTTTTAAAAAGCTTTATGGAGTTATAACTGACCTACATGTATTTGAAGTATACAATTTGACAAGTGTAACATATATGTACTGACAAAACCAACACCACAAGCAGGATAATGAATCTCTCCACTACCCCAAGACTTTCCCTGTGACCCTTTGTAATTCCATCCTTTGGTCCTTCTGTAGGCCTGTCCCCATCCTCAGGAAACCATTGGTCTGACTTCTGTCACTATAAATTAACCTTAAAATCAGGCAGTGTGATTTCTCTAACTTTGTTCATTTCCAGAATAGTTCTAGATATTTTAGTTCCTTTGGCCTGCCTTATAAATTTTAGAATGAGCTTGACTATATCTACAAACACAAAAATCCTGCTGCAATTTTAATTGAAATTGCTTTAAATCTGTAGAAGGATTTGGGAAAAATTGACAGCTTTACTATTTGTAGTCTTCCAGTCCATGAACACAGCATGTCATTTCAAGTATTTAGGTCTTTTTTGATTTCTTTCATCAGCATTTTGTAGGTTTCTGCATACAGATCTTGTACATGTTTTGTTAGATTTATAGCCAAGTATTTCATTTTTTGGAGCTATAAATGTTATTATTATTTTTAATTTTTTTGTTTCCAGTTGTTTATTGCTCATTTATGGAAGTATGACTGTTGTTGGTAAGTTGACCCTGTATCTGATGATTTTGTGAAACTAAATTATTAGTTCTAAGAGTATGTCTATAGCTTCTCTAGGATTCTTTGGATATATAATCATGTTTATCATGTTTCCTGTGAATAGACGGTCTTATTTCTTCCTTTCCAATATGTGTATTTTTATTTCTTTTCCTTGCCTACTTGCATTGACTAAGATTGTCAGTACTATGTTGAATAAGAACAGTAAGAACAAATATCCTTGCCTTGTTTCCAAGCTTAAGGGGAAAGCATGCTCGAAATCTCAATTGTAATATAAACTAGTCACAGGGATGAAAGTACAGCATAGAGAATACAGTCAATGGTTCTGTGACATCTTTCCATGTTGATGGATAGCAGCCACAGTAGTTGGGGTGAGCATTTAATAATGTAGACAACTGTTGAAACAATGTGCTATAAACTTGAAACCAACATAATATCGTATGTCAACTACATTTCAATAATTAATTAATTAATTTAAAAAAAGAAAAGCATGCAATCTTTCTTCATTAAGTGTGATGTTAGCTGTAGGGTTTTTGGTAGATGTCCTCCCTCAGGTTGAGGAAATTCTCTTCTAGTCTAGTTTACTGAGGGTTTATTATTATTATTATTATTGATAGAGTTTGTCAAATGCTTTTTCTGCATGTACTGATATGATCATGTGGTTTTTCTTCTTTAGACTGTTATTCTGATAGATTTTTGCATTCTTGAGATAAAGTGCCCTTGGTCATGGTCTATTATTATTTTTATATATTGCTGAATTTAATCTTCTAATATTTTGTTGAGGATTTTTGCATCTATTGTTCATCAGGGATATTAGTCTCTACTTTCTTTGTTTCTACTGCCTTTGGTGCTGATATCAGTGTAATACTGGCCTCATAAAATGAGTTAGGAAGTATTCTCCTTTAATCTTTGGAAAAGATAATACATTTATTGTTCTTTAGTCTTCAAATTTTTGTCTCCAAATTCTCCAATGAAATAATTTGTACCTGGATATTTCTTTTTCAGAAAAAATTTTTAACTTGCCTTAGTAATTATAGGACCACTCAGGTTATCTATTTAATCTTGAGGATTTTGGTAGTTTGTGGATTTTGAGAAATTGGTCATTTTCATCCAAGTTGCCAAATGCATGTGCATAAAGTTTTTTGTAGTGTTTCCTTATTCTCTTTTTAATAATGTCTTTGAGGTTTGTAGTAATATCCCTTTTTCTCTGATATTGGTTATTCATATCTTCTCTTCATTCATTGTCAGTCTTGCCAAAGGTTTATCAGTTGTATTAATCTTTTCAAAGAGCCAGGTTTGATTTCACCGATTTTTTTCTTATTCCTTTTTGGTTGTCAATTTCATTCACTTACTCTCTTCATTATTTCCTGCCTTCTGACTGATTTGGATTTCTTTTGTTCTTTTTCTAGCTTCTTAAAGGGGAATATTAGATTATGGATTTGAGAAATTTCTACTTTTATAAAATAAGCATCTAATGCTATAAATGTTCCTCTCAGCACTGTTTTTTTTTCTGCAGCTCATAAAGTCTGAAATGTTATATTTTCATTTTTGTTAAATTCAAAGTATTTTCCAATTTCCTTGGAGATTTTTTCTTTGAGTGAGTTAATTTCCAACTGGTTGGAGATTTTACTGTTATCTTTTTGGTATTGGCTTCAGGTTTAATTCCATTATCATCAAAGAGCATACTTTCTGGTGATTTTAAATCTTTATTTCATTAAAGTTTGATTTATGACCAAGGTTATGGTCCATCTTGCTAAGTGTTCTATGTGCACTTGAGAAAAATATGTATTCTGTTTTTGTGAATAAGTGTTCTATAAATGTCAGTTAGATACAGTTGGTTGATGGTGGTGGTCAGTTCTTCTGTATCCTTCCTGAGCTTCTGCCTTCTTCATCTATTAATGGGGAGTGTTGAAATCTCCAAACTTAATTTGGGTTTTTTCTATTTCTCTATTCAATCCTGATGATTTTTGGTTCATGTATTTTGGAACTCTGTTGTTTGGTACAAACACCTTTAGAATTGTATGTCTTTTGCATGAAGTGATTTTTTTTTGAGAGGGCATCTCTCATATTTATTGATCAAATGGTTGTTAACAACAATAAAATTCTATATAGGGGACTCAATGCACAATCATTAATCAACCCCAAGCCTAATTCTCAACAGTCTCCAATCTTCTGAAGCATAATGAACAAGTTCTTACATGGTGAACAAGTTCTTACATAGTGAATAAGTTCTTACATGGTGAATAGTGCAAAGGCAGTCATATCACAGAAACTTTCGGTTTTGATCACGCACATGAAGTGATTTTTTTAAAGAGTTTCATTGTATTTTATTCTGTTTCATGAAAATTCAGTTTACATTTTATATTCATAAAAACCTTTATTGTGTGTGTGTATGTGTGTGTGAACTGATTCTTATTCAGTGTGCAATGTCTCTCTTTATTCCTGGTAATTTTCTTTGCCCAGTTTTGTTTTGGTTCATGTTTGCATGGTTTATCTTTTTCCATCCTCTTACTTTTAAAGTACCTATATCATTATATTTGAAGTGAGTTTCTTATAGATAACATATGGAGATGGGTCATTGTTTATCCTCTGACAATCTCGTATTCTAATTGATGTATTTGGACCATTTACACTTGGTATAATATTTAGTATGTTTGGATTTAGTCTGTTCTCTTATTATTTGTTTTTCTGTTGATTTTGGTCCTGTGTCTCCCTTTCCTTAACTTCTCTTGGATATTCGGACATTTTCTTAGAACTACTGTGATTTTAACTATATCTGTTTGTATAATTTTTTTAGTGAGTGCTTTAGGGATTATAAAAGACATAGTCAACTTTTCACAGTCTATTTAGAATCAATACTTACCACTTTAATTGAATATATAAACTTTACCACCATATGGATCCCCTTACCCTTCCTCCTTCATGCTACAAGTATATTATATAATATACACATTGAAAACTCATCACTTTCAACTGCAAAGCATGTTTTGAAGAACTCAAGAAAAGAATAGTCTACTATCTTTACCAAGATATTCACCATTTTTGTTCTTCCTTCATTCGTGATATCCCAAGTCTTCTTCTCATATTCTTTTTAGTACCTGAAGTGCTACCTTTGGCAGTCCTTTTAGAGCAGGTAGGTTGGCTGTAAATTGTTAGTTTTTCTTCATAGAAGTCTTTATTTCACCTCCATTCCTGAAGACTCTGTTCACTGGATATGAAATTCATGGTTACTAGCTCTTTTCTGTCCACCATTAGGCATTTTTTAAATGCTTGCTGAGAAATTTGCTGTGGTTGAAATCATTGTTCTCCTACAGTAATTTTTCTCTCAATGATTTCAAGAGTTTTAATTTTGTCTTCAGTTTTCAGTCACTTGATTATGACATGTTTGGACATAGATATCTTGGATTTATCCTCTCTGGGGTTTGCTCTGCTTCATGAATCTGTGAATTTATGTCTTTTACCTAACTTGGGAAGTTTGGGGCCATTATTTCTTCAAATAGTTGTTCTGCTTCATATTCCTCTTTCTGGGATTCTGATGTCTTGAATATCAGATTTTTTGTTGTTCTCCCCTAAGTTCCTGAGTGTCTTTTAATTTTTTTTCATTATTTTTTTCTCTCTGTTGTTCAGGCTGGTTAATGTTTATTGTTCTCTCTTCAACTTCACTGACTCTTTTCTCTGTTATCTCTATTCTGCTACTGAGTTCGTCTGGTGATTTTGTTACTGTTGTTATTTTATCTTTCAGTTCTAAAATTCCATTTGGTAATCTTTATATCTTCTTTTTTCTATTCTAATACTTTCCATTTTAATACTTGTTTAGAGAATTTCACGATTGCTCATTCCATCATTTTTATAATTTGACTTTGAATATTTTATATTTGAGCTGTTTTAAACTGCTTGTCAGATAATCCCAACATAATCATCTCATTCTTGACACCTGTTGATTGTTTTTCCCCATTTGAATTGAGCAATTGACAGCAATACAATCATGGTAGGAAACTTCAATACCCCACTTTCAGTAATGGTTATTATATACCACTCTTTCTCTAGTCACAATATATATATGAATATTATTCATCCTTAAAAGAGGAAATACTTCCATTTGCTACAACATGGATGAAACTAGAGGACATTATGCCAAGTGAGATAAGCCAGTCACATAAAGAAGAGTACTGCATGGTCTCACTTATGGCGGAATCTCACAAGTGTAAATCACAGAAGCAAAGAGTAGAACAGTGGTTACCAGGGGCAGAGAAGTAGGGGAAATGGCAATATGTTGGTCAAAGAGTACAAAATTGCAGTTTTGGATGATGCATAAGTTTTAGAAATCTAATGTGCAATATGATGACTATAGTTAATAATATTGTATTCTAGAAATCCGCTAAAAGGGTAGGTCTCAGGGACTCAACACATACACAAAAGGTAACTATGTGAAGAGATAAATATATTAATTAACTTGACTGTGGTAATAATTTCACTATCATATCTAATTGCCTGGTGGACATTACCAATAGAGTGTGAAAAAAACATGTATCCGAAATATTTTTTCTGTCTATGGGAACTCCAGGAGGACAAGGACTTTGCCTATCCTGTTGACACTTGTGTCTTCAGTGCTTGAGATATATAGCAGGTGACTAAGAGTTTATTTCTTATTCAAGAAATATCTTCCCACAAAGAAAATAGAAAGCCCAAGTGACTACAGTCAAATTCTACAAAACGTTCAACGAACAGATTATTTAACGCCATATAAAGTCCTACAGAAAATAGAAAAAAGAGGTAAAATCCCCAATTTGTTTTATGAAAGTAGAGTATTAGTTTTCTAGGGCCTCCATAACTGAATACCACAAACTGGGTGGCTTCAAACAACAGAAATTTATTGTCTCATGATTCTGGAGGCTGGAAGTCTGAAATCAAGGCATCAGCAGAGCCATCCATGTTCGCTCTGGAACCCATAGGGGAGACTCTTTCCTTGCCTCTCCCTAGTCTCTGACAGTCAGCCAGCCATCTTTGGTATTCCTTGGCTTGTAGCTGCATAACTCCAATCTCTGCCTTTGCCATTGTATGGCATTTTCTTGTAATATGAGTCATATTGGATTAGGGTCCCATCCTACTCCAGTGTGACCTCATCCTAACTAATTCTATCTGCAATGACCCTATTTCCACATAAGGTCACATTCTTAGGTACTGAGGGTTAGGACATAACATTTTTTTGGAGGGGGAGTACAATACAGCCCTTAACAGAAAGCATAACAGATGACAAAGAAAAATTTCAGGTTCATCTCACTCATGAACACACATACAAAAATCCTAATGGAATATTAGCGATAGGTAAAAAGGATAATAGATCATAACAAGTTGAGTTTATACTTGGAATACAATGTTAGTTTATTGTTGGAAAATTGAATAATGTAATTTACCATATTTACAGATTAAAGGACAAAATTTGTGGTTGCCAAGAAAGACACAGAAAAAGCATCTGACAAATTTTAACATCTATTTATAATTTTCTTTAAACTTAGCAAAGTAGGAAGAAATGGGAACTTCTTTAACCTGATAAGGGTCTCTACAAAAAGACATTATTCTCAGTGGAAAATGATGAAAGATTTCCCTTTAAATCAGGGAAAAAACAAGGGTTCTGTTATCTATAATCCTCTTCACCATTGTACTGAAGATCCTAGCCAGTTCAGTAAGACCAGAAAAAAAATGTATAAGGACTAATGGTTTATGGGGTCAGCGATTGCAGGGGTAACAGGTCTGTGAGGCCAAGGCCAAGAGCTCAGGTTGCAGGGTGACAATGTCATGGGCACTTAGAGCTCCTGGATACTTCAATGCACATCTTGGGGAACTTATACAGCCTACATTCTTCTAATAAAACTTAAAACTTCCCAGATACCTACTTGGGCTGCAAACCAGGAGATCTGTAGCAGGACTGTGTCCATGCTGGTCTTTCCCTGAGTTAAACCTGATAGGTTTGGAGATCAGATTTACCAGAGTGGGCATGTGTACACCCCACCGTTTGCAGCAGACCTGCTTCACCAGGAGCTCCTCCCTATCTGGACAGTGCCCCCAGTCTCCAAGTCTGGAATCTCTAGGAGGGTATCCCAGTGTATTACTGTCCTATTTCCCCAAACTAGACATGCTGAGGATTTTCTACAACAATACCTAGAACTTATACATGCTATGTAATATATATGTACATATATATATCATGATATATTATCCCCACTTCATAGATAAGGAAACTGAGGCTCAGAGAGAATATGGGATTTGACCAAACCATGTTGATGTGAAATAATAGAAAAGATATATACATATAGGTCTCTGCCCTTCCCCATTCCTAGCACAGAGCTGCTGCAACCCTTGTCATTTCCTAAGTGATAAGAGCACCAGGCACATCTCTTGTTCTAATATATGCTCCTGAAACCTTTGTAAATTCCTCAGTGATAAGAGCACCGAGAGCGTCTTTTGTTCTAATGAGGTGACTCTAGGAGGGCCTGGATGGGGGCTGGTCACCAGAAAGACCAGGCGTGATTAGAAGCTTGGGATTTTCAGCCCACCCCCATTCTCCAGAGAGGAGCGAGGCACTGGAAGTGGAGTTAATAATTGATGAGGCCTATGTGAGGAATCCTCCATAAACCCCAATAGCCCGGGGTTCAGGGAGCTTCCAGGTTAGCGATCCCATCCACACCGGGAAGGCGACACACCCCAACTCCATGGGGACAGGAGCTCCCATGCTCAGGACTCTCCCAGACCTGGCCCTTGTATCTGTTCATCTGGCTGCTCACCTGCATCCTTTCTCATGTCCTTTAATGAACTGGTAAAGGTTAAGTGTTTCCCTGAGCTCTGTGAGGTGCTCCAACAAATTAATCAAACCAATGGAGGGGGTGTGGGAAGCTCCATTTTGTAGCCACAACTTCTGTGGGAACCTGGGGACCTACTACATATCAGATTAGCATCTGAAGTGTATGTGTAGGGAGGAGGGGAGTTCGTGGGGCCAAGCCCTTCACCTGTGGGGACTGACTTTCCCCAGGTAGATGGTGTCAGAACCAGGTTACATGGTAGGACACTCAGTGGCATCCCAGAGAGTGGCTTGGTGTGGGGAGGACCCTCCACACAGTTGGTGACCAGGAGTGCCAGAAGCAAAATGTTCTGTGTGAAACTAAAGGAGACACACAGGAAGAAGAGGGTGGGGGTTTTCCCTAAACAGAAGAGGGAGAACTAGGTGGTTTTTCTAACATGGTTAGTGGCAGAGCTACCAAATGCAGGTAGATTGGAATCAAAAGGGTGAATATTACCTAAGAAAAATCCAATCCCGTATCTTCCCAAAGACCCATTCTCACCCAGAACATGGGGCCTCTGTATTTCCCACAGCATCCTCCAAATTCTCCAAATGCAAATCACATGTAGCCCCAGTCACTGACCCTCAAAAAATCCAATTAAGGAACCAAAGAAACCCCAATCAGAGTGTCACTCATCACTGGCCCACATAAATATTAGCACCACAGTCCCTTTCCCAGTGATTGACAGCCACAGATCCTCAATGAGTAGCCTTGAAGGCCTCTGATCACTAATTACCTTAGGATCCAAATCCTTGGAGCCACATCCCTAGCCTCACTGGTGGCTGATCATTGACTTTCAAAAACTGCCATGGCCCAACCTTAGAGAATGTCAGAGTGCACAGAAAAACCCCTCAGTCCTTCACTGTCAGGGTCTGAGATTTACCTTCTTGCAAGCTAACAAGTTTGACAGATGCTGACAGAAGACATGAGATCCCTGGGGCAGAGACAGAAGAGTTCAGTACTGATGGCACAGTAAGGATCAGGCAAAGCATATTGGTGCTGCATGTCCTCCAAATCGCACAGGGATGACATGGAGGGGCCTTGGTGCAGGCTGCGCACGCAGTGGATTTCTATTAAAGCCAAGAAATGCTAAGTGTGGAGCATCCAACCTACCCTTTGTCCCAGAGGGAGACATTACTTCACCCTTCAAGACTGCTTGCTGTCAACAACCCTTGTTCCCACAACCCTGAGAAATGGCCAAGGTAATGAGCAGTCGGAGCTTTGTGTTTAGATAGCCGGGAAGTAGTCTAAGGCCAGGATCTAATGCTTCAACCCACACAAAGGAGTTTGACTTGCTGATGTTATGTTAGGTATTCCAGCCAACAATTATAGGGGGCAATACATGGGTCCAAAAGCAAACCCCATTCCCAGTGGAAATACATTCTGTTCTCCATTCTTTCCCCAATAATCAAATATATAACCCAAAGGGGCACAGTTCATTTCAGTTCAGAATTTGTTGCTAAACTTGGCTGGGAGCACCATTACATTGGTGGGGTTAAGTTCCATGGGTGGGTCATCAAGTGCTTGTAGCCAATTTGCTAAACATGGCATAATCCAAAGCCACCTGGGTGTCAGGATGGATTTGGATCAGTCAGACCTAAACAAGGTCATGCTGGCCCATGTGTGTATATAGGTAAGAGGGAGATGTTCAGGAGCTGATGTTGATGTGCCAGACACCACAGGATAGTTTAGGACCTGCCATGTTCACATGAGTTTTCCTGTTTCTGTCATCCCAAGAAGAAATGGCATCAACTACTTGACTCCAGGAGACCACATCATTGTTTTTCCAGGCTTCAGTGCTCAATATGGGGGCAAAGAAGCACTAATTGTCTCCTCACCTTGTATCTCTCAGGTTCTGATCCAAGTACTCTCCTTCTACTGCCATGAAATCAGTGTGTCCTATTCCAGTGCCTATAACTTCACTTGGATCCAATCATCCCCTACTTGCCCCCAGACCTTTTATCCAGAAGGGTCAGGCATAAGAGAACCAAACGCATTTTTATAAAATTTACATTTTTTTAAATGTTTTCTGTCTTGGTCACTGTGGGCCACTGTAGGGGAATTCAGTGAGCATGTACTTAGTCAAGTTGTCATTATCGTTATGATCTAGGACCATGTCCATCCAACAAGAGAATCCAGGTGACTGAACCAGAATGAAGTTTGAATTCCCTAGGCCCCTTTTGGGCTGAGCTGCCACCAGAGAATTACTAACTAGGTTGGCCTAGGATTGCTGTAAAGGGGAAAAAAAGATACATCATGTCCAGGAATGGCAGGGCATAGTCCCACAATTTAAAAATAGGTCTCTATAACCCACTCCTTTTGTCCTGATCATTATCTAGGAGGTATCCAATAAGAGATGATCCTTTTGGGGGGATGATCACATTCAGTAACCGAAATGCCTTACTAAGGTGTGTGGACCAGGAGTTGGTGAGAGAGGTAGAGCCTGAAACCCTTTTGAGCCCAATTTTGAGGAGGCTGTTTAATGCTCAACAGTATCAGATACCTGCCAATGGTAGGGAGCCTGGAATGTCTATCGAATACTTTGACTATTGGCCAATTGTTGGGTGGTTTTGCAACAAAAGGCACACTACTGTCAGACCTCAAATGGGCTGCATCAGAAACATAGAGTCTTTTACTTTATGCTTGTGCCAGGCCTCTGATGTCCAGGGGACAATGGCAGCAATCTGGGCAGCACCAGCTCCATCAGCTGCTTGATACCAGTCGGTCTCATCAGAGAGCAGGCCTTACTGTGGATGTCTACATGGTCGACACAAACTAACCTCAATCACTAACTGTCCATTACTGATCCCCACAGGCCCCCATCATTGCCCCCAGGAACTCCCATCACTCTCACCAGAGACCCTCTATCAGACATTCCCCCTGTCGCAGTCTCCCAGGCCCTAAAGCCTCAAAACAAGTTCAAATTCTATGACAACTGCTGTCAAGCTGCTTCTGAGAACCACTTCTATTTCCTTTCTCCACCCCTAAGACCACCTTTTCCAAGAGCTGTTCTTTTTCACAGGGGCAGTGAGGCTACGTTTCTGTCCAGCATAAGAAAGTGAAATTGCTGTAAAGCTGTGATTTTCAAACTTTTTAAAGTATCAGAAGCCTTTTTTAAAAATAGGTAAGTTAGGGGGAGAGGTTACCCGTGGGATTCCTCCTTAAGCGAAAGGAGGTCAGTCTAGGACAAGACCCTTTTCCTCAACTAGTCGTCCCGCCCCCAGCCCAAGAAGGCATGATTATTGGATAATAAGCGTGTCAGTCAAAGGAAGATGCTACCACTCGACTGCCCAAAAGACCGCCTGGCACTGACGTTCTCATTGGTTGAAAAGGCTATCAAGTGCGCCATGCACGTGGAAGAGGGGTGGATCTAGACTCGGCGCTCACAGACAGGTTCGTCTGTCAATCAGCCCTCCAGCCTCTTGTCCAGCACGCTCAGAGACCCTGCCCTTTCAGCTGGAGAGCCCACCCTCTACTGTCACCGCTGATTAACCCGAGGGCTGTCCCTGGCCCACAGATCTGTCACAACTGGCTCCGCCTCTTCGCGGACTTTTAATAGCACAGAGACAGGCCGGGCTGCAAAGAGGCTCTGAGCCCGTTCCAGCTTCTCTCTGCTGGTTATTTTAAGGTGTGTTCGGTGCCCAGTCTCACTCGGGAAGGGAGGCGGTGGGGCAGTGTTGGTTTCCCTGCAGTGGGACAAGGAGTCTCTGCGCAGCCGCATTAGAGAAAACAAAAGCGTAGCGGAGGATCCAAACACTTTTTAAGATTAACTCACAGCGCTTCTACTTTTGTGTTCTCTAGCGCTTAGGTATTGGTTTCCGTTCAGACAGCCGGAGTTGAATTCCGATCCAGGAAATTCTACCCGAGTGTGTATATGTATGTTATCTTTTAAAAATATATTTAAACTTTCTGTAATTGTGTTTTAAGGTTCTGCAATATGGTGATGGTGGTGTGTAATTAACTTACAACTCTAAAAGTAAAAACCAAATGTAGTAAAAGAAGCATAGCTACAGTAATCTGTTATTGTTTACATAATATAAAAAACATATAAACTTAGTATCAGTAACCTAAATTGTAACCAAACCTAACTGTTTGGAATTCAGGAATGATACTGAAGTTGTTACTAGCATAAAACTGTATGTTATAAATTTAAGCTATTTTATGTAAGCCTCATGGCAACCACAAGGGAAAATCCTGTAGTAATTACACAAAAGAACACCAAAAAGAAGTCAAAGCACCCTCATACAAACAGGCATCAAAACACAAAAAGAGACAGCAGAATAAGAAATAAAGATCAACGGATCTACAAAACAGCCAGAAAGCAATAAACAAAACAGCAATAGTAAATCCTTACCTATCAATAATTATCTTAAACATAACTGGACGAAATTCTCCAATCAAAAGACACAGAATAACTGAATGGACCTAAAAAACAAGACCCTACAATATGCTTCCTACAAGACAATCACTTTAGCCTTAAATTCACATACAGACCGAGAATGAAGGCATGGGAAAAGGTATTTCAAGCCAATGGTAACCAAAAAAATAAAAGCAAATGTAGCTATACTTTATCAGACAAAAAAGGCTTTATACTAAAAATGACAAATTTAATTAATAAAATGTCTTTTTCAGGGTCAGATCCCAAACTGACCCCTCTGAGCTTATTTTTTCAAAATTGAAGCTTTCCCCCAAAAGGCCACCTTTGCAGGGAGAGTGGAATTCCCTGGAAAAGTGAGAAAGCAGATTCCACATGAGAAAAATGGTGGCCAAGAGGGCGATCTAACTTAGAATCTTGGCAAAAGCAGAGGCTGGGAAGTGTGTGCAGAATTTTCCATTTGGATGGAATCTGTTCAAATCCACACACACACACACACACCAAACATCTGTGTGACATTCAGAGCCTTGCAAGATCTGGCCCCAAACCACCAGTCCTGCCTCATCTTGATGGGTTTAGGTTTTTGAAGATTTCTCACCTCCTCCCCTCCCTCCCTTCCTCCTTCCCTCCCTCTTTCCTTTTTCTCCCTCTTTCACCCCCTCCCTTTCCTCCTTCCTGGCTCTCTCTCCATCTCTCTCTCATTAAAATAACAACCTAGTTTACTTTTGTTTAATTCCTGGTAGCACGACCACAATTAAAAGGACAACACCCCCAGAGCAGTTTGTGTGTGCTGTGGAGCAGGAAAACTCAACAAGAAACATACAGAATGTCTAGTAAAAAGGACTGGAATTTTCCAAAAGAGGAGTCCTCTCTGAGAAGCTGATACTTGGCAAAGAGGTATCTGGCATGCCCTTAACCACTAGTAAGGGAGTTGGAAAGAGAATTAAAAGACAAGGCTACAGCATTTCAGGGCCCCCGGAGGTGTACCTCTAATTGAGCCCTCGTGGCATTCATCAATGGCTGCTCTTTTCCTAAACTTCAGCTGAGACCCTGGGTCCACATTCTGACCCTGACAGAGTTTCCCAAACCTTCTCTACCAGGAGACGACCAACTCCAAGAATCCTGCAACTTTTCAGTCAACTACTGCTAGAGGCCCTGACTGACATAAATTGTTTTCAAACTTTGTCTTCAGGAACCACCACTTTCAATACCCAACCCTCTCAGTAGTGACTGCCAGGGTTCTTTCTGTTCTGAGTTCACAACTGACCATTCCCCCAAATGTGGTTACAGTGTCATTTTTTAGGGCGCTTACTTAAAAACTTCTATGACCACTACATTAATGTTAATAAAGATTCATCCATTCAACCATATTTACAAACACCTAATCTGTGTCAGGCAATGTTATACACTTTCAGATTAATCCTCTCGATATTCTTAGGAGGCAGTTAATTTCATTAGCCCCCATTGGTAGAGAAGGAAAATGGGAAGATAAGGTCACATATTTGGTATGGAGGGGGCTGTGATTTGAATGCAGGCAGTCTGGCCCTGGAATGGTAAGACAAAAGGAAAGAGGGAGGGAAGGGGGGAGGGAGGGAGGGTAGGAGGTGAGAAATCTTCATAGTCTTACCACTATGACTGTGTTGCAATCACAGCTCTTGTTCCAAAGTTCTTTCTTCAGTTAGACACTGCCTTCAGTTTTTTCTCAAATTCATCTCAGTGAGGTCTTTTTCCCTGGCCATTCTAGCTAAAATTTACACACACACACACACACACACACACACACACACACACACACACACACACAAGCTCACTATACCCTTTCCTGCTTTGTGTTTCTCTGTAACACTTGCCACTGTATTATACATTTTGCTAATTTACCAAGAGATTATCATTACCCAAAATTGTTATTTGTTCTTTATATTTATATCTGTCTCTTACTCCTATGCTAGAAGTCAGCTTCAGGAGGACAGGGGTTCTGGCCTGTTTTGTTCACCACTATCTCCCCTGTCACACAGTAGACACTTGGTAAATATTCCTGGGATGAATTAATGAATAAATGAATGAATGAACCCTTCCAATAATGGTTAATTCCAAGTTGCCTTGCCTGGATCTTGGTTGGCCCTAGATTCCCCCCTCTGGCTTAAATGCAATTGACCTCTGATGTATTGGCTCTGCTTACAAACAGTAACATTTAAAATTGAAATTATACCAATTCAGATGGATTTGAGAAAGTTTGCCCTGGAGCGAATTCTGAGCCAGTTTAATTCCTTGTTCAATGCTGTACTGTGGTGCAGTTAACCCAAGGGCCATTTTGGCCATTCTTCTGAAATTGTTTTTAGTGGGCTGAATCATTTTCGGGTTAATTTTTACCATGATGATTCAATCTGTGCATCAGTTTTTTTTATCTGTGTCATATTTCAGCAACAATAGCTTTGCCCCAGATACCTCCTTGGCCTCTGGCTGCTCCTTGAAACAGGTTGGGCACATTCTTACTTCAGGCACTGTACTGGCTGTTCCCTCTGCTAGAAATGTTCTTGCATCTGGATAGCTCATCTCTCTCTTTATCTTTCAACAAGGCCTAAGATGACTATCCTATTTAAACACAAGCTTCTCCCACCCTGCACTCCTGATCCTTCTTACCAGCTTTATTTTAATGCACACTTATCACCTCCCAACATACAAATCATGTAATTTGTTGCCTGGTCTATTGTCTGTCTCCCTCTGTTGGAATATAAGCTCCACTAAGGGCAGAACTTTTTGAATCTTTTCTTCCCCACTGTACCCCCACTGCCTAAAAGAATGCCTGGCACCCAGTAAGCACTCAATAAATATTTGTTGAATGCATAGCTCCTTGTCATTCTGAGCTTTATTTGTGGTCAGTGCTCACCAAGTCTAATATTCCAGGATCAAAATGTGCAGGTTCACACTGTTGAGAGCATCACATCCTGCCATCACTTTTTCCTCAACACGTTTTTAAAGTTCACAGTTGCGGCTGTTGTCAGTTTATTCCGTGGTGCTTCTATCAGTAAATAGTCACTGTGAATCTGGTAAGATATTTTGTTTTTATTTCCTGGGTCATCCATGAGAAAAATTGTAAGCAAGCCCCCTTACACAGTCCAGAATCGTCTGAGATGGGCTTGGATAAACTGGGTTTTCAGCAAGCCTCTGGCCAACTTTGCGTAGTGTGTAAAATCAAAAGTCTTAACCATGGCCCATGGGGCCCTGTGGATCTGCTCTGTGACCACCCTTACAACCTCATCTCTAGCCACTCTCCCTGGAGGATTCCAGTGATTCCATAAGCACAATATTGCAGCCACACTGACCTTCTGGTAGAATTTAATCTCATCTGTTGATTTCTGTGTTTGTTTATTATTGGTCTGACCTGCAGCTGGAGGTTAACTCCTTGAGGACAAAGACTGTCTATGTTTGGTCCTCCAGAAGACAACAGGATTGAAGTCACACAGTTGATCTAGGACGGAATCTGGGAAGCACCTGTAGGGTAGTGAGGAAGGGCGGAAGTGAGACAAAGGAGAGAAGCTGGCCAATGAAGACAGCTATTAAGGGACTTATCGCTGTGGGAAACTGGAGCAAGCCCCTGCTGAGGAATTCTGGGGCCAGAGAGAACACACACCTTAAGAGATATCCCAACTGAGGGGCGGGGGACAGGGGTGTTTACCTACCAGCTCTCATCAAAGGGGGTGTTCATTTCCTGGCCCTTGCAACCTGCCAGGCCCACAAACAGAACAGCCTTCTGCAGCTGGAGAGGAAGCCCTCCAGTGAAGAGATGCAACCCCTGGCAGCTGGCAGTCGGCCAGTGTACACTGGAGCAGTAAAGCCACAGGAATATGGTGAGGGACATGTCTGTTAAAGGGACTCTGACTGCTTTGTTCACTGGACCTTGCACATAATACATGCTTTCTTAGATTGAAGGATGGAGATTGCTACCTGTTATGTTTCCAGAGCAAAGCTGGGCCCATAATATCAAGGCTCAAATATCCTTGGGATCATGGAGTGGGGTGAAAACATTGTGTTTAAGTTCTCTGACCACTCATGCTGGCCCCCACCCGCAACCCGGCAATTCCTGAGGACAGGGATCCTGGTATTTGTCAGGGCCTGGCACATGATCAGGGCTTGGTACATAGTAGTAGGCACTCAACTCCCACCCGTTCATCCAAAGGTGGTCTGCCAAAGGTCAGTCATGCCATAGAAGGGCTACCGTGAAAAAGATGGAGAACGCTGAGTGGTGGCGAAAATGTGGCATTCACCTCTGGGGAAAGTGTAGATTGGATCATTGGCATGACTTACCAAAGTTGATCACACATGTTTACCTCATGACTTAGCAATTGCCTTCCTAGGTATATGCCCAAGGGAAATAAGTGTATATATCCATCAAAAGATGTGTGCAAAAATGTTCACAGAAGAATTATTCTTAATAGCCACCAATAGAATCTACCCAAATGCCCATCAACATCAGAATGGATGAAGTGTTTTGATGCACACAGTGGAAGAGACTCCAGCAATGTGGGTGGAAAAACTACTGATTGTGTAACAACATGGATCCATCTCACAGATATCATGCTGAATTAAAGAAGCCAGACACAAAAATGCAGGACTGGGCTTCCAGTAAGTCCCAAACCAGAGAGTGGTTGCCCTTGGGGCAGGGGGCTGGGCCTGAAGGGATCTTCTGGGATTTGCTCATGTTCTTTCCGAACCTGGATGTTGGTTACATGGGTGTGTCTAGCTTGTAGAAAGTAAATGAGCTTCGTACACTTACAGTACATATACCTTACTGTATGCACATTTTAATTCAGTGGTTAAAAAAAGAGGTGGCCAGTTTGGCTGGGCCCCAGTGAGGGAGGGGGATGGTGGTATTGCTGCCATCACAAAGGGGGCAAGGGCATGGGTTTTAGGATTTAGTCCAACAGCAGCCTCTTGTTTGACCAGAATGCAGGTTTTTTCAGTCTGAGAGCTTGAGGAGGAGGCAGAGCTGGGGGGATCTGGAATGCTCATCCTCGGGGATGGTAGGCCTGAAGGGCATTGATGGTAGGGGGTGGCAGCCATGCCAGAGGGAACATGTTTCTCAAGCACATGCTGTATCAATGCCTGCTCTAAGCGAAGAGACATGCCTGAATACCTGCCCTCATGGAGCTTTCATCTGGTGGGTGCACATGTTCTCTGGGCCGATGGAGGATATGGCACCAACGGGCTGAGGTTTACTATAGGAGCTATTACTCCAATATACTCTGGCATTTGGTGGCTGAGGTAACACATCCTTTACTTCCATAGTCCCAGTAACCACAGGCTGGAGAGAGGAGTGCTCCCTTTACACATTAGTATTCTCAGCTTTGGGCCTGTCCCTGAGTTGGGACACCGGCTGCACAAGGAAGCACTCAGGGAGTGACACTGCTCACTTCCACTGCTCCCACCTTAGCCACAGACAAGCAGACTGGGGCTCCCCCCAAGACTCAGCTAGAGGTGGGGGCATCGCTTCTGGTGGGGAGCCATCAGGCCAGTCTTTCTTCCAGTGGCCAGTGACTGGGAGCTCCTCCACTCCCCAAAGTCCCACACAGAAGCATTCCCAGAGGCTGTAGCAACGAGCATGTGATGTGGGAATCTCAAAAGTGTGAGCTGAGGAAGGGGGCCATCAGGGAGAGGGCAGGAATGTTGGGGGCAAGAAGAGGAGCCCTCAGAAGATGACTGCATTTGTAGATAGGGTCTTTCAAGAGGTAATTAAGTTAAAATTAGGGCCCTACCCCAATATGACTGATGTCTGTAGAAGAGATGAGGACACGGATATACACAGAGGACACAGATACACACAGAGATTACGTGGAGACACAGGGAGAAGATGGCCATCTACGAACCAAGGAGACAGGCCTCAGAAGAAACCAAACCTTGATCTCAGATTTATTGACTCCAGAGATGTGAGAAAATAAATTTCTGTTGTTTAGGCCACTCAGTCTGTGGCACTTTGTTACTGTAACCCTAGCAACTAATAAATAGCTAAACTCAAAAAAAAAAAAAAAAAAAGAAGAGGAGCCCAGATGTCCAGACTTACCAGGGATCTAGGAGAGACTCCCTGGAAAGAAAGAAAGACAGCCAGGGCAAGTCTCCTGCTCCACTTGCCAGATCCAGAGACTCAGAGAAACAGAGACAGAGAGTATGAGTAAGCCCCTGATGCAAGGAAACAGCTAATTCCCAGAGAGAAAGCAGGCAGGGGTCAGGGGTGGGAGGTACTTCCTACTTGACAGAGAGAGAGAAGGGTCAGGGAGAGAAAGAGACACACAAGCACACACACAGAGATGACCACCTTGAGTCAGAGACCAGCCAGATCAGAGCAGAAAGGAAGAGAGAGGCATCCAGACCCACCAAGAAGGGCAGGCAGAAAGCCGGAAGGCCGGAGAGGAACAGAGGAGGCAGAAGGGAGAAACACTCATCCTCAGTGACAGAAAAGCCCTGCTCTGGTCCATCATCCTCAATCCCTGGTCACCCTGGCCCTTTTTCCAACGAAGGAGGTCCCAGTATGGCAGCTTTTCTCTAAAGATGGCTGCCATCAATGTCTTTCTTTCGGCTACACTCCCATCCAGAGGAACCCTAAAAGCAGCCCAGGCTAATCTGCTGGAGAGACAGGTTACGAAGACTGAAGTGCCAGACAAGAGGGTAAAGAAGCGATCCAGGATGTCCAGCCTTCAGATAACTCCAGCCCCAGCCACCATCTGACTGCAATCATCTAACACTGCAAGAACCATGTAGCTGAGCCCAGTCAACCACAAGACCATAAAAGATGCCAACATTTGACCCTAGTAATTCCACTCCTAGGAATTTACCTGAAGAAAACAAGCCCGATTCAAAAAGACAGATGCACCCCTATATTTATCACAGCACTATTTACAATAGCCAAGATACGGAAGCAACCTAAGTGTCCATCAGTAGATGAATGGATAAAGATGTGGTACCTATACACAATGGAATATTATTCAGCTGTAAGAACAAATCCTACCATTTGCAACAACATGGATGGAGCTGGAGGATATTATGCTCAGAGAAATAAGCCAGGCAGAGAAAGACAAGTACCAAATGACTTCCCTCATTTGTGGAGTATAACAACAAAGCAAAACTGAAGGAACAAAACAGCAGCAGACTCACAGACTCCAAGAAGGGACTAGAGGTTACCAAAGGGAAAAGGGGTGGGGAGGGAGGGAGGGAGCAGGGGATTAAGGGACATTATGATCAGCAATCACAATATAGGTAGGTCATGGGGAAGGCAGTATAGCATGGAGAAGTAATGTCTCTATAGCATTTTACTATGCTAATGCACAGTGACTGCAATGGTGGGGGGGGCGCTTGATAACATGGGTGAATGTTGAAACCACAATGTTGCTCATGTGAAACCTTCATCAGGTTGTATGTCAATGATACCTTAATTTAAAAAAAAAGGAAAAAGATAATGCCAAATTGTCATTTTAAGCCTCTAAGTTTTCGTGTGTTTGTTACACAGAAATAGATACCCAGAACACCCACAAAAGGCTGCAGTGGACCTTTTAAGGCCTGATGCCCCAACTCGCACATCTCCCTCACAACAAAATCAAAACCAGCCAGTCAGACTTTCAGTCCTTTTAATTAGGTGCTCTGAGGAGAGGAGAGAATGGCGGGGAGGGTGTGGAAAAGATGGTGCTTCTTGAGCTCCACTCAGAAACCGGTCAGTCTTCATCCCCTGGCAGCTTGATCTTGCTAGGGTCAAAGCAGTTGGATTCCATGATGGGGAGGCCATTGGCCTCTCGGTATTTCACAAGCCTCTCAGCTTCCCGGCGGGCCCACTCGTGCATCCTGGAGGCAACAGCGTCAGGGTAGATGTCAGGGAACCTCACTGGACACCAATCCCTATCTTAGCTCCCCAATCCCCCTACAAGGCAATCTCCACCCCTGCCTCTGTGTCCACCCATCCCACTCTTTTGGACACCCCATGCACCTGTAGTCAGGCAGATAAGCCACAAAGGTGCTGCCAAGGACCAAGACGATGGAGAAGCCAAAGAAGAAGACAACCCGCATGTTCCAGAGGTCCACAACAGGGTCCTTGTCATAACCGTGGGAGTCTGGATTCTGTGGTGAAGAAAGGAAGAGATGAGGGCTTCCTGCTGCTCCACAAAGCCTTATGCTGGCTCTGCATAAGCTGGTCCCCAATTTCACCTGAGATCAATCTCCCCATCCTCCCTAAATTTCTCTCTTTCTAGTTTTATGACTTGTCAAGCTTCTTCCTATCACAGGGCTTTTGCACTTGCTGTTTCCCTCTGCCTGGAAAGCCTCTTCTCCAGATCTAGTCAGGTCTAGATCTGTCTCCTCATTCAAAGTTTTGGCTTCCTCACCATTTCCTTTAGGGAGCATTCCTTAGTCACCTTGTCTATTCATTTGAACTATAGGAAATTGCCATTTTTCTAGGTCAAAAATGGTTGAATATTGGCAATTTCCTATGGTTCAACTTAATAAAACTATTCCCTAACTTCAAGTCACTCTCTATCCCCTAATTCTGCTCAACTTTCTTTCTAGCATGTATTAGCGTACCAAAGTAGCATCTCCTCCGATCCTCCGTATACATTATCTTACATGATCAATTCTATATTACTGTTTTCAAAATGTTTACATGTTTATTTTCCCTGTTATCCACTATCATACAAGCTCAATAAAAGCAAGGGCTTTATCTGAATTCCACACTGCTGAACCTCTAGGGCCCAGATCTGCAACCTGGCATACAGCAGTTCCTCAATACATATTTACAGAATGAATGAATAAATGAATAAGCATCCTATATATCCAAGAGCCTTAACCAGAAGTTAGTATTGATTAAGTACTTACTATGTGCCGGGCCTTTTCACATACACAAACTTGACAATATCCCAGTGAGGTGGAAAATGGCAATAATAATTAACACCTTCTAATTCTGAATATTTACTAGGTACCAGCAGCTGTTCCGAGCATTTTGAATAATTTAATGACATGAGGCAGGTGTGGTATTTTGTTTTAGGTGTCCTACTTTCCCTATTTTCAAAGAAACTGAGGCACCAAGAGATAAGGCTACTTGCCCAAGATCACACAGGTTAGTGGCTGTCAATGCCTGTACCCAACCTAGGGATTCTGATTTCAGAGTCTCTGCTATCAATACAGCACAGCGGACCTGATTCCACCATACATTAAGTTATGGGAGCTTGGGCAAGTCACCGAACATCTTTATGCTTCAGTTTCCTCGTCTGTAAAATGGGCATACTAATAGAACGTACTTTGAAACGGGGTTGTTTTCAGGATTAGATGAGTCAGTTTACTAAAGTGTTTAGAACACTGTCACTGAACAAGCGCCCTATCGGTGTTTAGTGTTATTGTTATACTGTATTGCTTTTAACGTGTTTTGAGCACTTCCTGCTTCAGGTTTGGCATTTGTCTGCAAAATAAGGCCAATCTCGCCTTTGGCCCTGAACCGAAGATGATCAGGAGACAAAGGAGGAGAAGCAAAATTCCCAAGTCTTCAAGAATTTCACCAGCTGCGCAATCCGCAGTCACCTAAAATACGTCCTCTACAGCGCCGCGTCCGCCGACCCCCGAATGACCCTTCCGGCGTCCCGTTTCCCCTCCCTCTCACCTTCTCATAGAGGTTCTCGTCCTCCAGATCCGGGTCTTCCTGCCAGCGTATTTTCGGTCCCGGTGTCCGCTTTTCCGCCACAGCGGACGGGACGATCACAGACCTGGACGAGCTGGATTCCCAGCGAACACGGGCAGCCAGAAGCCTTCGCATCGCTGCTGCTGCCAAAAGGCGGCGAGTGCACAAACCTAACGCCCCGGCCGCCATGACAGATTGTTCAGCAGGATTTCGGGGGCGGAGACGGAAATGCGACTGTGCGCAGCTGCAGTTGGCCCGGGCGCGATCTTTATCACTTTGTCCTCGCTGCAATAATTTGGTCCAGAGTCTGGATTTTGTTTCCGGATGAAGTGAGACGTTGCATAGCCCTCTATCACGGCCTCATGAGAGCAAACATTTTCTTGTCGTCTGGATCAGGCTATTTTATTTCTGACTGATAGGTCCGCTCCTTTCCTTGAGAAGAAAGCGGTGACATGCGGGTGGATGCAGATCCCAGGGAATCCCTCGATTTCCCTTGCGTGGGGAAAGGGGCGGGGCTTCCGTTTGTCTTTTATCTTCGAAGGAAGCCAACTTTCTAAAAAGCGGGCGTCATTGGATTGTCCAATAGCTACTCTTTTCCTCGACCTGCGGGCGTTCGCGAAGGGAGTGGAGGTGGCACACGCTTGCCAATCAGAGATGGCCAGGGCTTCCCGTCCGCATTCGGCGACCAATAGACAAGGCCAGTCAGAGCGCGCTCCCTTAGTAGGTGGATGGTGGTCGAAGCGCCGGTTCCTTTCTCGTCGTCGCCATTTTGTGCTGGTGACTGAGGCCGGCTGGGAGTAGGCGGCAGTGCGTTTCCCGGGGAGGGAAGCGCGCTTGGTGCTTCTCCCCTCCCCGCTCCTCCACCCTTGAATTTGGTTGTTGCGCGGACCCGCTCCGGCTGAGCTAGGAGAGTTGGAGGAGGTGGCATTGGGCCGAGGTGATGTCTGGGAGTCCTCCCTTGACAGCCTGGGCCGAGAAGGTGAGCGTCGACGCTGGTCGTGGGGGCGGAGGTAAGGGGCCGCGGGCGGGAGGGTGCGTGGAGGAGGCGTGAGGGCGGACTACGGGTCGCGGGCCTGGGCTACGCGCGAAACTGAGGGATGCGTGCGCTGTCTGAGCTCGAGAGGGGGTGTCTTTTTTTCTTTTCCTTTTGAGAGCAGAGGCGCCTGCGCGGTTGGGACGCGGGATGGGTGCACGCGTGGTGGGGGAAGGGAGAGGGATGGAAGGGGGGTCCTGTGGCTTACTGTCTGCGACACCAAACTTTATCCGTGGGGACGTGGGTGTCCGCTCTGTGTTGCTTTGGTACCACGGGGAAGTGTTCTGTGGCTCTGGTCCTTATTCTTGGGTCAGGGAGGAGAGAGAACGTCTGTATGACTCTGGTCTTTATCCTTGGAGAGAGAGAGAGAGAGAGAGTGTGTCTGTGTGTCTGTGTCTGTAACTCTGGTCCTTATGCGTAGGGAGGGGTCCTTATCCATAGGGAGTTGCTTGCGACTGGCCCAAACCTACTTACTGGGCGGGGAGGAAGTGCAAGGAATGTGTGTATGAACTTAACTGCCCTCTAGTTGGGGAGATTCGGATCTGTCACTCTGATGCTCATCCTTTGAAAGGGGGCCTGAGTGTGTGATTATGGCCCGTATTTACTGTGGGCTCCTGTCTGTGATTTTGGCCCGTAGTTATTCGGGGCTAGTGTCTGCGACTCTCGTCCCTATCCGTTGTGGATACCAGTGTGTGACTCTTTGCCAGAGTCTACTGATGTTTTGTACCTGGCTCTCATCCACTGGGGCTCCTGGTTGTGATTCTGACTCGTACCCATCTGGGAGCAGGTAACTCTGGTTCCCTGTGCCTTGAGGACGAAAAGAAACTTGGTGTGTGTGTGCGTATACATACTTGGAGAAAAGGTGTGGTGGCAACCTAGTGTTGGGTAGGTGCTGTGCTGTTCCCTCTTGGCTTTACCTGATTCCTGTTAAGAGGGTGGGGCCTGAAGATTCTGGGAGACTTCGTTGTAACCCCTAGCCAGGTCATGTGGGCTCTCAGGGCAGCCCTGAGGGTTGGGTGAAGTGACTGCCCTTCCATCTCAGCAGAATAGCACAGTGGTTCTGAACAGCCTCCAGCTCTAGAAGGGCTCCTTTGCCTCTGAATAACTTGGGCCCACAGCCCTGGGGAGAGAGCCACTTTGGGACCTGGCTGCACAGAAGAGACAGGGCTCAAGGCTGAGGCAGTTGCTGAGTGAGGGCCAAAGCTGTTGTTGGTCAGGGGCCCAAGGAGGAGGCAGCTGTGTTATTGCCAAGTTAGCCCCCCTCACCTCCTAAGCCTTTCATGGTCTCCTGCCGCTTTGTAGGGGGCAGCCAGCATCTTGTGGGGAGAATGAAACCGCACCTGGGGGCCAACTGAAGAAGCCTGGTAGGTCCCTGGGGCTCCTGTTGTGGTGTCTTTCTCCTTGCTTAATGTGCCTTATCTTGGACAAGTCATCCAGCACAGAGAGCCCCCTGGGTGGCTAGCTCCAGGTTTGAACTTGTCTACCAGTCTCAGATGGCAAAGCCGTGATCACAGAATGGGTAGTACCTCCATGTCTCTCTGCAAGATGTTCCCTGTCTGCTGAAGTCCTTGCTCTTTCTAGGGCAGTGGGCTTTAGCCTCCCTTTTATTGGAAAGGGAAGGAGCAGGCCAGGTAGGGGCTGCCTTACTGCTCTGGTCACTAGGCATTGGAGAAACAACATCTCTGGGCTAAGGGATGTTACAGAGCCTTGACCACGAGGGTTTCTCAAGGAGGCCCTCTCTGTCCAAACCGCCCTGACCCCTTTCTTCCTTCTACTCTCCCCAGAGTCCCTGCAGGACGCATCACCCAGGCTGGCAGATCATGGTGGCAGCAGCGGGAGTGGCTGGGAAGTGAAACGAAGCCAACGGCTGAGGAGGGGCCCCAGCAGCCCTCGCAGGCCCTATCAGGATATGGAGTATGAAAGACGGTGAGTTAACTGCTCCCACCTCTACCAAGAAGCCTAGGCTGTGGCTTGTTCCCATGTGAGAATTTATCCAGGGAGGTGCTGAGAGGGCTTCCAGGCAGAGGAAACAGCACAGCAGATGATTGGTTTCAAGTAAAGCAGACAGACACTTACTTGGCACCTGTTGTGAGCTGGGACCTGAGCGAGGCTCTGGGGGTGCTGTGGGGAATGAAACAGAAGATTGCACCTTCTCAAGGTCTCACAAGGGAGACCATGCAGTTTATATTTACAGGTGATTACCAAACAGCTGGATGGGTGCGGTAGTTGGTGTGAGGGTGGGAGGGGATTAGGAGAAAGGGAGGAATGGAGGCTGATGTCCAGGCTTCCAATTTGGGTGACTCAGATAGGTATATGGTGCCAGTCACCAAGGGGCAGCACCTGCAGGAGGAGAGGCAGAGGTGGGTGGTGGGTTTTAAGTGCCTGTGGAATCTCAGGGGAGAAGTGTGGGCTGTAGCTTTGAGTTTGAGGGATAGATGGGAGTGGTGCCTTCAGAGTCAGGAATTTGCCCAGGGCAGGTATATAGGGTGAGCCTGGTCAGGCAGTGGGAGCCTTCTGGGAGGGTGTGCTGAAGCTGACTTGATACTTGTCTTGGAATGGGACACTCTCGTACAGTTTTTTTTAAGCTGCAGTACAAACAAACAGTTGGAACACTTGTAAAATACAGAGATCCTGGATCATACCCCTGCCATCCTGGTGGGTCACTGCAGTTGATTGTAATTCAGATACCTATTTCTGACATTTTAAGATTGCATAGAGAAGCAGATCTAACTCTCCCAGAAAGCCTCTATTAAGAGTGAATAGATTTATAAAAAGTCAGAAAGGACATATTTTTTTTGGCTTACAGAAGGTTTCTTCTACCACTCTTGATAAAAATGTAGAATTATAACATTTTGTTTTCTGAAAAGTGAGCCCCTATTTAACATGGGCTCATTATCTAGTGTATTCAGTCTTGACCCTTTTTAAAAATGTCTTTTGAAAAGCATTAGATTTTGGATGGTAATCCCTGGAAACGCTCTGGCAGTTTCTAAGTTTGAGTAGGTGATATACTTCTTTTAGACTTCATTACCAAATAAAGCCACCAGCTTTCTTTTGGCTTTTCAAGGACCTCGATTGCAGAGGTTTGAATTAATCAGACTTTTCCAGGTCAAGACAGGTTTCTGTCATAGGTCAGTGCAAGGTCTTCTCTTGCGATGTTTCCTTTTTTTAAAATTTTTTATTAAGGTATTATTGATATACACTCTTATGAAGGTTTCACATGAAAAAAAAATGTGGTTACTCCATTTACCCATATTATCAAGTCCCCACCCATACCCCAATGCAGTCACTGTCCATCAGTGTAGTAAGATGCCACAGATTCACTATTTGCCATCTCTGTGCAACACTGTTTCCCGGTGATCCCCCACACCATGTGTACTAAACATAATACCCTTCAATCCCCTTCTCCGTCCCTCCCCACCCTCCCTCCCACACCCCTCCCCTTTGGTAACCACTAGTTCCTTCTTGGAGTCTCTGAGTCTGCTGCTATTTTGTTCCTTCAGTTTTGCTTCCTTGTTATACTCCACAAATAAGGGAAATCATTTGGCACTTGTCTTTCTCCACCTGGCTTATTTCACTGAGCATAATATCCTACAGCTCCATCCATGTTGTTGCAAGCCATGTTTCCTTTTTATGCCCAGTTCCCCTCACTGTAGCAGCTGCTCTGTGTGTTTGTAATGTATCCTTCTAAAATAAGTAACATTGTTTTGAGTATCTGTATTTCCAGAAGGTCAACCCAAAGCTATAGCCCACACTTCTCCCCTGAGATTCCACAGGCACTTAAAACCCACCACCCACCTCTGCCTCTCCTCCTGCAGGGGCTGCCCCTTGGTGACTGGCCCCAATACCTATCTGAGTCACCCAAATTGGAAGCCTGGACATCAGCCTCCATTCCTCCCTTTCTCCTGATCCTGTCCCACCCTCACGACCAACTACTGCACCCATCCAGCTGTTTGGTAATCACACAAATGGCAGATTGCTACAGTTTTCATTCTGTTACCTGAACTTTGTGTTCCTTGGCACTGCACTGCATTTTTTAGATCTGTCAGTATTGCGGTGTGCATATTAGTGCTTTGCTTCTAATTAATCCCAAGGATACCATAGGATGTGCCTACTACTGCCTTTTACTTAATGATTCCCCCAAGGATGGATACCTGTTAATTTTGGTGTAGTAAAATTCACCACTGTTTTGTCTTAAAATCTGTGCTTTCAAAATCTTCCATATTCTTATCTTTGGATCACAAAGGTTGTCTTCACTCTATAGGTACACCTTTCACATTCAGGTATTTAAATCCATCTAGAGTCCACCTTTGAATACATAAGGTAGGTCCTGGTTTTATTTTCCTCCATATAGTGGGCAGTTTTGCCACTACCACCTCCTAAAGAGTCCATTGTTTCTGTATTGATTTGTGGTACCTCATCTCATTTCAAGTTCCCTCATCTACGTGGATCTGTCTTCAGTGACCTGATTTGTTTTATTGGTCTGTTTGCTTATTCTTGTGCCAGAACCTTACTGTTTTATTATTATGGCTTTATAGAACATCTTCATAGCTCCCACTTTGCTCTTACTTTTCAAAATTGATTAAGCCATTTGTGGACTTTTATATAAAAAGTTTACCGAAGTTCCTCAAAAACATTCAAGAATTTTGATCAAGATTGCACTGAATTTACATATTGATTTGGGGAGAATTGGCATCTTTGTAACTAGTCATCTCACCCAAGACCTATATGGAGAATATTTTAAAGTTCATTTGGAGGATATAAAAATCTGGATAAATGGAAATACTGGTCTTGCATATTCTTTGTAAAAACAATTCATAGGTATTTCAGTAATGTTCATTGGCATCTTACTTTCTTTTGTATTTTCCAGCTGTTATTGGCTGGAGTAGAGGAAGCTGTTGATTTTTGTATTATCTTATCCATGCTGTACTCTCTTGTTATTTTTAATCATTTGTTGTTGATTCGGATTGGTCTTTCTAAGTACTTGGTCATATTGTATACAAATCAATCCTGTCATTTATTTCTTTTTCCTCACTTAGAGCATCCAGGAGTTTAATACCATGTTACATAGCATTGGTGATGCTGGTTATACAAATTAAGATTCATTTTGGTAGGTTGTCACAGAAAATCCAAAGAATAATGGCTTACACAGTAGTTTTTTTTCCCATAATGATAGTCAGTCCAGGCCTAATAGGCAGCCCCTTTTTCTTAGCTGTCAAGTCTGATGTGTGCTACAGACTTTTAGAATGTAGCCTTTAATAAATCAAGAAAATTCTCTGATTTTAGTTTGCCAAAATTGATCAGAAAAAGATTACTGAACTTCATACTTACATGCTTTTGTTTTCTCTTTTGCCCATTAATTTCATAAATTGCATTAAATTACGTCCTTGGCATTCTTGAGACATACCCTCCTTGATCATGGTATATATGTGTAAGTTTCTAACTTCTTATTTTGAAAAAATTTCAGATTTACAGGAAAGTTGAACATACAGTGAACTCCCATATATCCTCTACCCAGAACCATTAATTGTAAACATTTTGCCATATTTTTTCTACCTACTTATACACCTATCCCTCCCCTCCCCTCTCCTTCCCTCCTCCCCATATACATAATAATTTTTTCTGAATCATATTGAGTTAGTGGCAGACATGACCCTTAAGTACTACAGCATGTATGTCCTAAGAACAGGACTTTCTCTTTAACCACAGTACACTTACCAATATCAGGAAATTTAACATTGATACAACACTTTTGTCTTATACAAAGTCCATATTCAGATGTCATGTTGTCCCAGTAATGTCCTTTTTAGCTGTTTTTCCCTAATCCGGGATCCAGTCCAAGGTCACACATTGTATTAAGCTATTTTGCATTTTTAGTCTCCTGTAATCTGGAACAGTTATTCAGTCTTTCTTTATCTTTTATGACCTTGCTGTGTTTTAAGAGTACAGGTCAGTGGCTTTGGAGGTGTTTCTCAGTTTGGAGTTTTCTAATGTTTACTACTAATTTTTGGCAGAAAAATTAAGTAATGTTATGTATATTTTTAAAACAGTTCCATTTGATTAGGTACTGTATTATTTAGGATATTTCATCTGTGCCCACCAGTGAAATGGTACTATAATTTCCTTTTCTCTGGCATTGAGTCGAGGTAGCCTCATGACGTGAATTGGGCAGCTCTTGCTATTTCTCACTTTATTGGAGAAACTTGTGTAAGAATTATCTACCCCTTGAAAGCTTGGTAAAACTCACCTTTTAAAGGGCCTGAGTTTTTGATTTTCATTTTGTCTGCTTCTGCTGATTTTGGCATTTTCTGTTTTCCAGAAGTACACTCATTTTGTGGAGGTCCTCATATATTATGATTTAGTCCAGCTTCCTAGAAATGTATTATGAAGAGGATCTGCCTTTGGAAGGTGTTTAGTCAAAGTGCTCTGTGACCAATGAAAAGTGTCCTTTACCATCCAAATCTGTTCCTTTCCTGAGATTAGATAGCAATAGTTCAATTTCCAAATTTATTTGGATTAGATGCTGAATGTCAAAGAATTTGATCTGAACATTTATTCAAATCCATCTGCTTCTTATGTTCTGATGACTAGAGTTCAAGTATCAAGGGACACCTATGGTAAGCAAATATGAAAACACATTGTTCATAACAAAAACCTTTAAAATACTCACACCACTTACACCAGCCACTTCTTGCCTAGGCATTTATGAAAGGGAGACCATTTGGGTTCCATGCTGAGCTCACAAGTGCAAGAACTTCATTTAGTTCACAGCCTTTATCCCCAGCAACCAGAACAGTATCTGACACACACCAAATGTTGCATTAATATTTGTTGAATGAAAAAACAATTATGAAAAATTGGAAGCTAACCAGAATGTCTGGAAACATTTTATTTTCCCCACCTGTTCATTATCTTTTCAATTTATGTTTTCCCAATATTTTATTATGGAGTTTCAAACATACAGCAAAGTTGAAAGAAATTCAGTGAACACTTCTATGCCCATCCATTGGAGTCTACCATTAACATTTTACCATACTTGCTTTATTACATGTTTATTTGTTTATGGTATTTTTTTAACATAAACATATTTTTTAATCTTTATGAAGCCAGATTTATTAGTTAAATCTTTTTATTTTATGACTTCTGGGTTTTGTCTTGCTTAGGCCTTCCCCATTCTTGAAGTGATCAATTTTTTTCTGATATTTTCCTTTTAATATTTTTATGGTTTCTATTCAGGGATTTTAATTTTTGATCCATCTAGAAATGGTGTAAGAAGTGGGATAGATAAACAACTTAATTTTTTTAAAGGTCAACAAACTTTTTCTGTAAAGGACCAGGTAGTAAATATTTTTGGCATTACAGACCATAGGGTTTTTGTCACAACTGCACGGCTGAAAGCTACACAGAGAATATGTAAGCAAATGGTGTAGCTGTGTTCAAGAAAACTTTATTTAGGTGACTGGATTAGGCCCACTGGCTATAGATTGCCAATTCCTGGGTTAGACATTTATCCAACTAGTATTTGTTGACTAATCCATTTTCCCCTGTTTATTTGAAATTCACTGTTTGGCTTATTCTAAATTTCCATGTGTGTTTTGGTGTGCTGTGAACGCTGTTCATTTTCATTGCTCTGTCCATTCATGTTTCAATTGTTCTACCTTTGCATACAATGTGTTTTAATATTTGGTGGGGCTCCACTCCCCTTGAATTAGTCTTTTTATAAACAGAATTTTCCTGACTCTTCTAAGTTGTTTCTCATCTTTTGCTGTTACAAACAGTGCTGCATTGAATAATATTTTTGTATATGTGCAAGTATATCAGTACATTAAATTCCCAGTAGGAGAGTTGAGAGTCAGAAGGTATATAGATTTTTAGTTTTGCCAGCTATTGCTGAATTCCCCTCCTTAGGGGTTGTTCCATTTTCATTCCTACAGTAACATGAGAGTGTCTGTTTCCCATACAGCCTTGCCAACAGTTTGTCAAATTTTTGAACTTTTGCAGATCTGTTGAGTTAAAAACGTTCTATCACAAATCTTCCTTACAGAAGAATTCCAAATACTCTATGTAGATACTTCTCTATCCAGGAGGTAGAGCTTAACTCCCCCTTCTCTTCAGTGTGGGCTGGTCTTAGTGACTTACTTGTTCTAAAGAATGGAGTACAGAAAGGGAAAAAGAGAAACTTGACAGGAGAGAAACCTGGCAGACCCCACCCTAACCACATGATCCAGGTCAACATCACCAGTGATAAGTCCTGTTGGTATCATGCGCCCCCTGATACAATAAAGTCAGAAGGGCAACTTGCCACTATATTGTACTCTTCTCCCCAAAAAACCATAACCTCAAGTCAGGGCACAAGAACACATCGGAAAATCCCCAAGTTGGGGTACATTCTACAAAATACCTGACCAGTACTTTTCAGAACTACCAAGGTCATTAAAAAAACAAGGCAGGACTGAAACTTTCATGGGCCAGAGGAAACTAAGGGGGCATGATGACTAAATGCAATGTGGTATCCTGGATTCGATCCTGGTAGTGGAAAAACTGTTGAAATCCTAGTAAAGTCTATAGGTTAGTTAACCTCTTAGTTTTCATAAATGTACCATTGTTCTGTTAACATTAAAGGAAGCTGGATGAAGGGTGCACAAGAATCCTATTATCTTTGAACTTTTCTGTAAATCTAAAATTATTTCAAAATAAATTTGGCTTCGATATTAGAAACTTTCGTACATTAAAGAACACTCTTCAAGAGAGTGAAAAGACAACCCACAGAATGAGAGAACATATTTGTAAATCATATATCTGATAAGGGATAAACACCCAGAATATATAAAGAACTCCTACAACAGCAACAGAAAAACCCAGTATAAATTTGGGCAAAAGACTTGAATGGACATTTCTCTGGAGAAGATTCAGAAATGGCCAGTAGTCACGTGAAAAGATGCAAAATAACAAGTGTCAGTGAAGAGATGGAGCAACTGGAACCTTCATGCGTTGCTGGTGGAAATGTAAAATGGTACAGCAGCTGTGGAACCTAGTTTGGGGGTTTCTCAAAAAATGAAGCATAGAATTACCATATGACCCAGCAATTCTTCTGGGTGTTCACCCAAAAGAACTGAAAGAAGGACTTAGGCAGGTCCTTGTACACCAATTTTCACAGCACTAGTCACAAGAGCCAAAACAGCCAGTAGGTGGAAACAACCCAGGTGTCTACCAGCAGATGAATGGAAAAACATAATGTGGTATATCCATGTGTACATACATATTCAGCCTTTAAAAGGGATGAAATTCTGATTAATACTCTGTAACACGGATGAACCTTGAAAACATTATGTTAAGCAATATATGCCAGACATGAAGGGACAAATAAGATTCCACTTATATGTGGTGACTAGAATAGGCAAATTCATAGACAGAAAGTAGAATAGAGGTTGTGGGGTGGGGTACGGAGTTATTGTTTAATGAGTACAGAGTTTCTGTTTGGGATGATAAAAGGTTCTGAAAATAAATGGTGATGGTTGCACAATATTGTGAAGGTACTTTATGCTGCTGAATTGTCTGCTTAAAAATGGTTAAAATGATAAAGTTTTATGTGTATTTTACCAGAATAAAGATGATTTTTTAAAAATACACAAAAATTAACTTTAAATGTTTATTTTAAAATGGTCTAATTTCATCCTTTGTTATAAGTGAGGTGGAGCACCTTTTCAAATATAAATCATTTCTATTTCTTATCTATGAATTCTGTTCCTTTTTCCTTTTGTCATATTTTTTCCAGTTTATTGTTTGTCTTGACATAGCTTATGATGGTTTTTGTTTTTTCCAGGCAGAAGTGTTTTATTTTTATATAGATGAATTCAGTAATCTTTTCTTCTGTGGCTTCTGGATTTGGGTCATAGTTTTCCCTATTTCAAGATTATCAAGAATTTATCCCATGTTTTCTTCTACTTTTAT
The DNA here is from genome assembly GCF_030020395.1 of Manis pentadactyla. NCBI lineage: Eukaryota > Metazoa > Chordata > Mammalia > Pholidota > Manidae > Manis > Manis pentadactyla. The sequence continues at coordinate 41,577,635 of NC_080038.1, forward strand.
GGTTTCATTTCTTCCATTTAAATCTTTGGCCCATTTCAGTAGTATCCTGTTTTTTATGTGTGAAGTATAGTCATAAGATCTCACACTTGTCTAGGTATTTAACCTTTCTGAAGCAGTTATGCTGGAGATATCTTCCTATTTTCTAAACAGTGGCTCTGAATACAGGCAAGATATGTATTTGTGCACATTGGTTTTGTACCCAGCATCCTTATTGATTTTTTATTATTTGTAATCATTTTCTTTTGATTCTCTTAGGCTTTGTAGGCATATCCTCACATCATTTACAATTTTATGCTCTCCTTTCCAGCTTTTAACGTCTTTTTTTCTTTCCTGGTTTAATTGTTCCAGCTAATATTGTAGAATAGCGTTAATAAGAGGTGTTGGCAATGGACATTCTAGTGTTGTTCCTGACCAGGATTGGGTTCCTGCTATTAGTAATCTACTATGGTGTCTGTTTTTTCTTGTTTTAAGTAAACATGTATTGATTACTTTTAGAATACTTTTTAAATCATTGTTTTATCAAGAAAATAATTATTGGGTACCTACTGAGTACTAGACACTAAGCTAAGCTTTGAGGAATAGGGCAGTGGACCAAAAAGTTATGGTCCCCTCATTTCCTGGAACTCACAGTCCAGTACTTATTTAAATCATCAAAGAAATGCAATTTTTTTTTGTGAGGGCATCTCTCATATTTATTGATCAAATGGTTGTTAACAACAATAAAATTCTGTATAGGGGACTCAATGCTCAATGCACAATCATTAATCCACCCCAAGCCTAATTTTCGTCAGTCTCCAATCTTCTGAAGCATAACAAACAAGTTCTTACATGGAGAACAAATTCTTACATAGTGAATAAGTTACATGGTGAACAGTACAAGGGCAGTCATCACAGAAACTTTTGGTTTTGCTCATGCATTATGAACTATAAACAGTTCAAATATGAATACTCATTTGATTTTTATACTTGATTTATGTGTGGATACCACATTTCTCTCTTTATTATTATGATTTTTAATAAAATGCTGAAGTGGTAGGTAGATACAAGATAAAGGTAGAAAACATAGTTTAGTGTTGTAAGAGAGCAAGTGTAGATGATCAGGTGTGTGCCTGTAGACTATGTGTTAATCCAAGCTAGACAAGGGCAATAAAACATCCACGTATGCAGAAGATTTCTCTCAGAACGGGGGGGTGAGGTTCTAAGCCTGACCTCTGTTGATCCCCAATTTCTCACCTGATGGCCCCCCAGCGACTGTGCCTGTCTTAGGTTGTTCCTCCCTTGAGGAATCTTACCCGTCTCTGGCTAACCAGTCATCTTCCGGGGCCATACAGGGAAATGTAAAGTTGGTAAGTGAGAGAGAAGCCTTATTGTTTGAAAAGGTTAGCTTTTTACTTCAAAGAAATGCAATTTTGAGATAATAATTTACAGTTATTGCAGTAGAAATGTTAACAAAACAGTTGCCAGTGCTAGCAAGTTGCCTGCAACAGAGGGGCAGGGTGGCATGGTGCAGTCAGGTAGAGGGAGAAAGGTTGGCAGGGACCTCACCCCACAGGGCCCTGCAGACCTTGTTGGTGAGCATTTTGGCATTTTGTCTTGAGAATACGAGGAAGCCATTGAAGGGGGTGATATGGTTGGGCTTGATTGGCTTTGTCTTGTGGAACACTTGCTCATACTTTGGGTTAAAGAATTAACTGGAGGAAACCTGGGTGGAGGTGGAGAACCATCAGGAGGCCACACCTGAGGGCCCAGTGAAGGAAGACAGGCATGGACTGAGAGGTGGGGGAGAGAAGAAGGAAAAAAGTGGATTGGATTTGAGAGAGAGGTGGGAGCCAGCCCTCCCCATGGAGTTAGGATTTAGGGATCCTTGTTGGGGGAATCAGACTAAGGGTCAAGAGTTAGTGAGTGGGTGGGGGTCATGCTCACCTCTTGTGCCTTTCAGAAAGCACTGTCTTCTAATCCCTCCCCATCCTTCTTCCCCTAGAGGTGGTCGTGGAGACAGGACCGGCCGCTATGGAGCCACCGACCGTACACAAGACGATGGTGGGGAGAACCGCAGCAGAGACCATGACTACCGAGACATGGACTATCGCTCATATCCCCGCGAGTATGGTAGCCAGGAGGGCAAGCACGACTACGACGACTCATCTGAGGAGCAGAGTGCAGAGGTAAGGGTGGGGTGGGGCCAGACCTAGGTAGGCAGGCTCCTGCAGGGCCTCTGGCTGCAAAACCATGTGCAGGTAGCTCTCAGCTCCCATGCCTTCAGACTGCGCTCGGTAGCTTTGCCTCGCCTGGAGGGTCTGTCCACACTCCCATCTCTGAGGACTCTTCTCCCAAGTTGGGTCTCCCTAACTCCACATGCTTAGCTCTGTACTTCTAAGGGACCCTGGCTACCACCTCACTCCCTTCTTCCCAGTTGTTCAATTTGGGCCCACAGGTCACCGTGAGCCCTGTACTGCCTGCTCCCAGCTCGTTTGGGACCCTTGAAGAGCCTCTTGCATGAGACCCAGCGTCGGGTTCAAATGGTAGCTGGGAAATATCACCAAGCTGGGCAACTGTGGGGAACCACCTCTCCTTTGAGTTCAGGGGGTAGCCAGTTCCACATTGGGTAGTTAGCCCTAACCTGAGGAGAGAGGCATGTTGTTTGACTTCAGGGAGCCCCCATCTGAGGAGAAGAAGCAGCCTTGCCCTAGGGGAACCCCGGTTTGAAGGAGCAGTCAGGGCCCCATCCCAGCAAGCAGACAGCATACCTGTCTGGTGAGGTGGTAAGGGTACTCTTGCATCCCAAGCCCTGGGAGGCAGAGGGCACCAGCCACTCTGTAGAGCAAAGACCCCTTAGTGGCATCTGTGAGTTGTGCCTGTCTGTCTCCAGGGCACTAGACAGGCCGAGGTAAACCCTTGGCAAGAGCGGAGTGGAGCACTGAGTTATCTGGCCCCCTGAGGGCGGAGGGATGTGCACCCAAGCCTGGCTTGATAGTCCTAGATGGATGGGTTGGGCAATACCCAAGAACCTACTGAGCTCGCCCTATTAGGAAGGAGCCTCATAGTGATGGAGGACTGACCAGGTAGAGGATCAGGGACCAAGGGGACCTTGTACCTCTGCCAGCCTGTGGTGGCTAGCTCTGGCTAAGATCTTAAGCTCTTCCTGTACTTACAACTTGGTTGCAGGGCCCAGGCCCAGGCTGGACTTGGAGGCACAAGGAACAATTGCGGAAGTACTAGCTGAGCTGGGGAGGATGGGGGCAGAAATAGAGGGCAGGATTTAGTGTGTGAATTCCAGACCACCTCTTCCCAGAGAGGTTTAAGTGGTGTCCATCACCATCTGTGGGAGTTCCTTCCCTACACCAATGCCACTGGCCTCTCCCCACTCCCCACCAAGACAGCCCCTAAAAGTATCCTGGGAAGAGTTTCCGACCCCAGCAGGGTTGCAATCCAGGGCCTACCTACCCTGCCTGCCCTAAGCCTTTAGCCAGAGCCCGCCCACCCCTGGCTTTCAGAGCCTGCCTGCCTCAGAGAGCCTGCCCCAGACTGACTGCCGTCTGGTGTCTCTCATCTCATTCTGTCGGCCAGGACTCCTACGAGGCTTCCCCGGGCTCTGAGACTCAGCGTAGGCGGCGGCGGCGGCACAGGCACAGCCCCACCGGCCCGCCAGGCTTTCCCCGAGACGGCGACTATCGGGACCAGGACTATCGGACCGAGCAAGGGGAGGAGGAGGAGGAGGAGGAGGAGGAGGAGGAGGAGGAGAAGGCCAGTAACATCGTCATGCTGAGGATGCTGCCACAGGCAGCCACTGAGGATGATGTACGTGCCCCCCCCGTGGCTCCGGGCAGGCCGCAGAGCAAGAGGCCAGGCTGGGTCTCCTCCAGGACCCTCAACTTCTCCCTCACCCCCGACCTCAGCACCTTTCATCCCTTCTCCCTAGGGGCTTCTGTCCCCCAGCACTGATGTGTCCTCTGGGCAGGCCCCGTCGTCTCCAGCCTGGAAGGATAGAGTGTTGGCTAGGGCTGGCTTGGCCAAGGGGCTACACTGGTCAGTGTGGGAGGGAGCAGAGTGTTCCTCCCGCACATTCCACTGGTCGCCCTTCCATTCTACATGTTGGTGGAGGGCCAGATGCTCGCTGGGCCCAGTGCTGGGTAGTGCTGGTGGCAGAGATGATGTGGGGCCCACAGCCTGGGGGTGGAGAGGGTCCCCATGGGATTTTCTGAGGTCTTCTTTTCATCCCTCCTCGCCCTGCAGTGAAGTCAGACTGCCCCACCCAGCCTGGCCACAGAGCCTTGGGTTCTTGGACTTCTTCACTGCTGCCAACAGCCTCTGCACCCTGTGTTCCTTTGTGACACTCCCTTCTGTCCTCCTCCCTTTTTTCCTGTTTGCTTCTCATAGACTTCCCCTATCGAGCCTCCATAAAACCCCCAAAGGGCCACTGGAATAGCCTGCCTAAACCACCCCTGCCCTCTGTGAACTCTGCTTAGCTCTCCTCTGAAATCTGCCCACTGCCCATTTTGTCACAGAGAAAATCCCACTGTGTATTTGAGAGCTTCTCAAGTCTGGCCCACCAGACTTGTTCAGGGTCAGACAGTAGCTGAGTGCTGACATTTGTGGAGTATTTATCACAGAGTGGACCACATGTCAGGTTTGACTTAATCTTCACAGCCACTCTTCAGGAAGGTACTCTTTGTATCTCCATCCTTAGATGAGGGAACCAGGCCCCCAGCTTTGGAGCACCTTGCCCCAGGTCCCAGGGCCAGTGAGTGGCAGAGTAGAGTTAGGGTCTGAACCTGGGCAGCTGGACCCCAGAGCCCACATTCAGACTGTTTCCTGAGCCCTCCCTGAGTGTTCACAGTCTTCATAGGCTCCTCTGTGTGTCTTTATCATTCATGTGTGTGTGTGTGTTTTGAATCTCCTGTTGTTTAACCTGATTGGGAAATTAAGATCTAGAGGCATTAAGACTGCTTGCTGCCTGCCTGAGAATGCTCAACACAGGCTCCCAGTCTTTTTTAAGAGGTACCACTGGCCAAAAGACCCTGCCTCACCTGGCCTGAATCCCAGGTTGCCTCTGTAGCTTCCCTCTGGCTTACTCTGTCCAGGAAGCTTTCCAAACCCCATGACCACAACTTTTTGTCTCTACCCTAAGTTCCTACTCCACTCATGGTCTAGGGCACATGGCTGGGGTCTGCTCAGACCCCAGTCCTTCCCATTTTGGTATTCGCATCATGGGTCTCTTCTGATGGAAGCCAGAGGGCAGTCCCAGAATTGCATCTTAGCTTAGCTCGCTTTGTGGCTGCACCGAGTCTGTCGTCAGACTACCCTTGCCCACCTTCTTGAGCTGCTGGCTCGCTTGCTTTCTTACTGTTCTCCGCCCCTGAGGGGCATCACACTGCCATGCTTCACCTTGCACCATGCCCCTTTCTTCATTTGACTCATTCTCTGCAAGTCTGGGGCCGAAAGCTGAGACTCGGTACTTGCATGGGTCTGGGGCTGTCGTCACTTGCGGGGGGGAAGCCCTGAAAGAGGGAGAGGAGACAGTGCATGCACATCACCGATGACCTCTCAGAGTCCTGGAGGCCTCCAGATGACCTCAGATACTCAGTAGTGGCCCTTGTGCTGAGCCTGCCTCAATCTGTATCTCTCTGTACAGATCCGTGGCCAGCTGCAGTCCCATGGCATCCAAGCAAGGGAGGTCCGGCTGATGCGGAACAAATCATCAGGTGAGCTTTTGTTCCCAGTGCCCTCCCCTTCCACTGGCCAGCCTCAGCCTCCTCCCACCTGCCTCTACCTTCTCCCTCTCCCTCCCTCCCCTGCTTTCCTGCCACAGCTGGGAATGGGCAGTTTGGGGGTACCCTCTCTTCTCTCCCTCTCATCCCACTCTCCTCACAGCTACGGGGCTGATGGGGAGGGGGTGCAGTGTTGAGCTGAGTGCTCCCTGGGGGCAGGGCCAGGGCCAAGCTCTGGAAAACCTCTTTGGGACTCTGAGTACCTGAGATGGTAACCCCCCTAAATATACTCTCTTTCCTCTCTTTTCCTTCCCTTGCCCCTTGCTCCCCCCATTTTTCTGGTAACAGCCTCTAACCAGAAAGTAGGTCTGACATGGCCCCACCCACGGGTCCCAAGAGGGGAGGTAGGGGATGGCTCTTATCAAGGGTGCACCCCAAGGAGCATCCAGGAGTTCTGGCCTCACTTGTTCCCTCCCTCCCTCTTGCAGGCTGCTTGGAGCTGGCCTGAGGTTAGTAGGGTGGTGGTGGGGAAGTTGTCTCTGCAGGACCTCTGGCCCACGCTCCCCAAGGCAGGCACTGTGGGGCCTCTCTCTGCCTGGGCTTCTCTCTCTATCTCTCAATCTCTCTCCCCACACCTCCATATCTCTCTCTTTTTCTTTCTCAGCCCCCTCTCTCCGCCACTCTCCCCCTCCCATCTTTCTCTCTCTCTAAATGTATCTTTCCACTCTCCTGTGCATCCTAACAGTTACTGTTTTGTAGATCAAGCATGCCCTCCAAGCCCCACCACATCTAAGCCCTCCCTGTGTGTATACCTCCATTGGAAGAGCTGCTTTCCTATGACTTCAAGCCCTGCATCCCTTTCCCAGCCCTGGCCAGGCCTTGAGTCTCATTTGGTAGCATGGCGGTCTTGCTGTGCTTCACCCTAGCCAAACCACACACTGACAAGATTCTGGTCTCTCTCCCCAAGGTGGTATCTGAGGTGCAGCCTCCTCTGTGGCCCTGGACACTTCTCCCAGGCACCCACTCATTCTTTACTCTAAGGTCCACCTGGCTGATCCCAGCCCCCATTCTCCCGCTGTTGAGGAGGACCTGAATTGTGGGTAGCTGTATCTTCCCAACTTGGCCCTGAAGTGACCCTGGTGAGGCCCACCTCCCCTGCAGTGCAATGAAGTTGAGGTGACATTGTGTTTCTAACTCCCACTGGTTCCTGATGGGCCTGGAGCCTTTCTAGCCTCACCAAGCAGCCTGGCCCAGCTTCTTCGATTGGACACATGTTACAGGGCCCCTCCGGGCACCTCTGGCCTTGTGCTGCACCTGCCGTTTTGTTATTCTGGCCCATGTGGAGCCAGCAGTCTACCCATCTAACCCTCCTTCCTCCTCTGGAGACAGACCTCTACATGTACCCCTTCCCTCTCAGCTCGTCCTCCGTCTCTGTCACCCCAGGCAGATCTGCCTGAGCCCCTTTCTCTCTCTTTCTTCCCAGCTAGTGTGTGTGTTTCTCCTCTTCCTCCCCTGACCTTTGGCCTGGTTCCCCTCCCTCCCCTTTCCCTCTTCCCTGTCCCTCCCAGCCATCTACCTTGCCTCCCAGCCCCTAGTCTTTCTCTCTCTGATTGCTCCTGTCTCTCCCTTTCTTCCTTTTTCCTCTCCCCTCTTCCCTCTCTGCCCCAGTCCTCTCCCCTCGGGTCCCACCCCCGGGAACGCCGTGTGTCCAAAGCTGTTGACTAACCCACTGCGTCTGTATCTGAATGCTGTCTCCAGGTCAGAGCCGGGGCTTCGCCTTCGTCGAGTTTAGTCACTTGCAGGACGCTACACGATGGATGGAAACCAATCAGGTTGCTTTGCCGCACTTGAACCCCCTCCCAAACAAATACTACTTTGTAATCGAGCATTCCCCATCGCCTGATTCTTATGGACACAGTTCCCTGCCCTGTGGCCCTGTGTCCCATCCCCCCTGCCCCTCTCTCTCCCCCTTCCTGACCCTCACTGTCTCCTCTTCCCATCTCTCGCTTCCCACTGGGCTTCCCATCAAGAACCCACACTCAACACTGGTCCGTCCCCACCGCCAAGCACTAGCTCTCCCCTCCACGTCTCCCAGTTGAGCTTTCAAGAGACAAGGCTGCAGGGGGTTTCTTCCACTTAGGTTCCCACTCCCTGGGCGACCACTCTGCTCCGGGATAGGCAGAGGCAGGACTGCGTTCCACTCGTGGGCACTGCTGGCAATCCAGCCACTGGGGACCATAGCCATTGGCACAGTAACTAGCAAGTCCCGTTTTGCCAGGTCTCTCCCTGCATGAGAGTTGGGCCTTTTGATTCCACGTGAGAGTCCAGCACTGCTCTTTTGATCTCAAGTACCAGTCTACTGTGATAGTTTCATTCAATGGGGCCTCACTTTGGAGGCCCTGCCCCTCCCACTGCACTGTCCTCACCAGGAGTCATCAGCAGTCACCAGCCAGTGCTCCTGCTCCACGGGGGTTGCGGGGGTTGGGGGTGGCTTGCAGGGGCAGGTCTGCCTCCTCAGCAGGGAGCCATGCTATGGTGAAGGGAAGGGAGCCTACTCCCCAGCCTAGCACAGGCTCCTAACCCAGCAGCTTTTGGACCTTCAGAGACCCAAGGACCTACTCTTGTCCACCCACTCAGAGCCCAGCTCACTGGTGTGGGTCATGGAAGGAAAGCCTCAGGGGAGGAAGGTGCAGAGGTCGTGGAAGCAGGGCTCAGCAGGAGCAGCCCTGGAGCTATCTCTGCCGCCCATGGGCTAGTGCCGTGGGCCCAGGACCTAGCCAGCAATGGGAAGACAGCCTCACAGCAGGAACTTCCATCTTTCAAATATGGCTCTTTCTTTTTCCCTTTCTCCAGCACTAGCGTGCGTGTGCTCTCTCTCTCTCTTTCTCTCTCTTTCTCCCTCCCTCCCTCCCTCCCTGCCCTCCCTGTCCCCCCTCATCCCAAGTGTAGCCTCTAGTGCTGGCCCTGGGTGTGGCCTAGCAGTGTCAGGGCCGAGTAGGGGGTTTTTCCCACTGTCCGGCAAGCGTCGGTCAGCCAAGCACTGTGCCTGGTGGCGTGTGTTCACTTGTGTGTGCACGTGCCCGGAAAGGCTGCAAACAGCTGCACCTGAGGGCTGTGGCGCTTTCCCTCCCTCCTTCCCTTCCTTCTTCCCCCCTTGTCCGTTCTCCAACCTCCCTCCGTTCCCTGTCCCTCATCCATCCAGCTGAAGGGCTCGCTCACTCTCTTCTCCTGTGCTGGAACGGTGTGTGGGGCACTGCTGCCGGGGCCTCACTGTGCTCTACTTTTTCCCACAGCACTCCCTCAACATCCTGGGCCAGAAGGTATCCATGCACTACAGCGACCCCAAGCCCAAGATCAATGAGGACTGGCTGTGTAATAAGGTACAGCAGCGGTGGGCAGCGGGTGCCATGGAGAGACAGCAGCAACAGTGCAGGCAACGCCTGTCTCCCTGGGGCCTCTGAGGTGGCATGGGCGTTGAGAACTGGCTCAGCTCAAGTAGCCAAGTAGCCTTCATTCCTTGCCACCCACTCTCCAGCGTGTGCTAGCCTTTCATTCAGCACCAGGCTCTGCCCTCATGAAGCATAGTCTTGCCTGAAGTCACAGTAGACTTTCAACAAACATGTATATAAATGACTAACTAGTTGACAGTGGAGGCCTAACATGGTGTGTAAAATGTGGACTTCAGAACCATGCTGGCTGAAATTAGACTGTCCCAGATTTGCCTTGACCTTGGTCTGGGTACTTACCCTCACTTTGCCTCACTTTCCCCACCTCTAAAATTTGAATAGTAATGACACTTCTCCCTGAGGGTGGCTGGGATGATTTGGATGTGGCGATGAAAGGGTGACACTTGGAGCAACATCTGGCCCACAGTTAACACCGTTTAATGTCAGCTGTTACCCTCAAGGAAAGCACAGGGTGTTCTGAGAGTCTGTGTCAGGTGATCCCACATTGAAGGCTGCTCAGGCAAAGCCATGTCCCCCTGAGACTGAGGGGACAGGCTATAGGTCTTCACAGTTGTGTCCCTAAGAGGAAGCCGAGGCTGAGAGAGGTGGGACTGTGAGGGAGCCTTGAGTGACTCTGCATACCACTGTGGGTTTAGGTCCCCCCTGGGGCTAGCCTCACAAGCATCCGAGGCAACCTTGCCACTCTGCAGCCCCACCCCTACATCTGGATGGCAGTCCTGAGACCTGAGGGGAGGACTGAGAACTTGCAAAGGCCCTGATCCTGTCCCCAAGAACTCTGCCTAGTAAGGGGATTGGCACCTATATTTTTTTAAATTTTGGTATCATTAATATACAATCACATGAGTAACATTGTGGTTACTCACTTATTTTTTTAAAAAGTAATATCAGAAGTCAGGTGTCCAGTGTCTCTGGAGATGTAGGGATGAAATGACAGAATTCCATTTCTCCTATATTTTCACATACTCCTTGAAATCAGGGTGTTCTCTTCTTTCCCCTCCTTTATTCACCATATCCTGTTGGTCACCAGGTCCAGTCACTTCCATCGCAGACATGCTCTCCCTTGTCATTTCCACTACTCAGGCCAGTCCTCACCTCCCTCCCCCAGACAGTTGCTATGGACCCCTCTCTGGTGTGCTGGCCTATTGCCTTTTTATCCCACCCTCTCACCTGTAACATTCCTCAAAACTACATGTGATCATGTCTCTCATTCTCTGTCTAAAAGTTCCCACACAACTCTGAGCTTATGTGTGATGATCCTCCATAATCTAGCCCCACCTGCTCTCTCCAGCCTCAGCTTTTGCCTCTCTCCTCACCCTCCTACACCAGCTGAGGAAAGTCCCTTGTTGCCTCTGCTAGCAGTCACTTCTTGGCAAACCAAACCAACCTTTCAAGCCTCCCAGACTAAATATCCCTACCAGCTGTCTACAGCTGAGGGAGCCATGCCCCTCTTGGCCCATTCCCTTCCCTGAGCCCCTGTTGGTGACCATCCTCACAAACTAACCAACCCATTTCTCTGTGCTGCATCTTCTGCCTGCTGTTAGACTAGGAGGGCAAAGCTTGGCACAGAAGCAGTGGAACAGAGAAAGAAATGTGGTGGAAGCTGGGTATCTCTGCAGGTTGGAATATCCAAGACTGATTTCTCACTAGTGGCAGGATCCAACCCAGTCCTCAAGATAAAGGAGGGAAGGGAGTCCAGCAGAAGAGGGGCTGCTGGCTTTTAGGGATAGAAATAGTGAAGGTTTCTGAACAGGGAAGCAAATCTTGGGAAAAGGAAACTACTAAAAGGAGATGGAGTGCGATCCTGGGAGCTGGTGTGTCAGAGGAGGCGGCAGTTTTAACGGGTGAGGGAGTTAGTGATTCCTAAGTTGAGGGGTTGGCACTGAGGACAAATTTGAGACCATAGAAAGGGAAGATTCACAGACCGAATGTGACAGCCAGAGCCTCAGAACCCCCTGCCCCCTAACCCTGAGACCTTCCTTCCCGGGGCATTGTGGGGTTCCCTGGGGGATCTCCAGATACAAGTTTGGAGGGTGCAACAGAAAGCCCCACCCTTCTGATGGCCTGGCCTATGCCTCACAGTGTGGTGTCCAGAACTTCAAACGCCGTGAGAAGTGCTTCAAATGTGGTGTGCCCAAGTCAGGTGAGGCCCTCCTACCTCCCCACCATCCTTGGGATGTTGGTAGGGGCGGGGAAGAGGGTGACCAGCCTTGAAGCCTCCCCGTTTGTCACCAGCCTGTCTTCTGCCCCTGACAGAGGCGGAGCAGAAGCTGCCCCTGGGCGCAAGGCTGGATCAGACGCTACCCTTGGGTGGGCGGGAGCTAAGCCAGGGCCTGCTCCCCCTGCCACAGCCCTACCAGGCCCAGGGAGTGCTGGCCTCCCAAGCCCTGTCACAGGGCTCAGAGCCAAGCTCGGAGAATGCCAACGACAGTGAGTCACTTGTTCCTTCCTCTTGCCTCCCTGCTCTTGGGTATCTGGGCCGGGCTCTCCCAAGGCCAGAGACATGGTGGTGACCAGGAGGTAGTCCTCCCAGGGTCTCCACCTACTGGGGGGGACACACATATAGGGAGAACAGCGGAGAAGCATTGCCCAACTCGACTTTGGGGGTGTGTTGGGAAGGGTCGCAGCAGGTGAGCGACTGAGCTAAGACCTGGACTGACAAGCAGAGTTTATCCAAGAGGAAGAGGTGACAGGAAGCAGCAGGTGCAAAATTCTGAAGGCCAGAGGAGAGGGAGCAATGGGGAGCCACCAGAGAGTAGGGCTAGAGCAGAATATCAGGGGTGTCCCCTAATGCTGGGCTCCTTCCCACAGCCATCATTTTGCGCAACCTGAACCCACACAGCACCATGGACTCCATCCTGGGGGCCCTGGCACCCTATGCAGTGCTGTCCTCTTCCAATGTACGTGTCATCAAGGACAAGCAGACCCAGCTGAACCGTGGCTTCGCCTTTATCCAGCTCTCCACCATCGTGGTGAGGGCGGCACAGGGGGGGCCGGGCAGCCAGGGTCCCGGCCCCCAGGGCAGGGAGGAGGAACCCTGACCCCAGCCCCTCCACCATCGCGGCCCCAAGCCTGGAAATGGGGCAATGGAGCCGGGGGCCTCCCCGGGCCTGACCCTTCTGCCCCTGCCTCCTCTCTTCCCCTAAGGAGGCAGCACAACTGCTGCAGATCCTGCAGGCCCTGCACCCACCGCTCACCATCGATGGCAAGACCATCAACGTTGAGTTTGCCAAGGGTTCTAAGAGGTCAGGGCCCCACCTGTGTCCCTTTCCAGCTGCTCCCCCAGCTTGGAGCCTCCCATCTCACTCCCAGTCTTTGACATCCTCCCCAGGGACATGGCCTCCAATGAAGGCAGTCGCATCAATGCTGCCTCTGTGGCCAGCACTGCCATTGCTGCGGCCCAGTGGGCCATCTCACAGGTACTCAGAGACTCCCTTCCACCCCCAGCATCCCAATGCCTGGGCCACTTTGACCCTCCCGTGCCCTCTCCGCAAACAGGAGGGCTGGCTTGCTGCTTGGGCTTCCAATGGACCCCAAACCCTCACAGTGGCTGCTGTGGGCTTTAGGGGCCCTGCTGTAGCACCCTTTCCAATCACCTCCCAGGCTTTCGTTTTCAACACCATCATGGCTGCTTTTCTCTTCTGTTCGGTGGTTATGTTATCATCCTGAGTTGTTACAACTTCTTTAATAAAAAGGAATTCTTAAGTGGCTGAAAGAAAATTTGGGAGAGGAGAATAAAGAAGGGCAGGATAATATCTTCCTTGGTCTGACACCCAACACTAACCACACACTTGTACCAGTGTCGGCCCTGGGAGCATTTTGGCACGTATCTTTGTACCAGTCTTGATTTTGACACTGCCCTGCCGTGGCCAGGCCACCCTCACATTTCATTTGTTTGAAGGCTGCGTGCTTTCTGTCAGTGGACAGACACTAGCCTCGCCTGTGAGCACATGCTTCTTTGCAGGTCCCCTCTCCCTCACCCCCTCCTCTGCTAATGAGCCCCTCCCACCTGCCCCTCAGGCCTCCCAGGGTGGGGAGGGTGCCTGGGCCACCCCCGAGGAGCCAGCGGTCGACTACAGCTACTACCAACAGGATGAGGGCTATAGTGGCAGCCAGGGCACAGAGCCCTCCCTCTATGCTCATGGCTACCTCAAGGGCACCAAGGGCCCCGGCATCACTGGAACCAAAGGGGACCCAGCTGGAGCAGGTGAGCCCCAGCATCTCTCCCTGAGCCCATGGTGGAGGGCCAGCAGGCAGAGGGTCCTGGCCTCGCCATTTACAGGCATTCCTCTTCATCCCCCTTCACAGGTCCTGAGGCCTCCCTGGAACCTGGCACAGATTCTGTGTCGCTGCAGGCTTTCTCCCGCACCCAGCCTGGTACAGCCCCTGGCATCTACCAGCAGTCAGCAGCCGAGGTGGGCAGCAGCCAGGGTGCTACTGCCAACAGCCAGGTGAGGGAGCTCAGTGGGGATCCTGGTGGGCCAGGCAAGGGGGTTCTGGGGGCACAGGGGTCATTGGCAGACACTGAGCCCTGTTCCCCTGTCTGGCCCCATGACTAGTCATATACCATCATGTCACCCGCTGTACTCAAATCTGAGCTCCAGAGCCCCACCCATCCCAGCTCTGCCCTGCCACCGGCCACCAGCCCTACTGCCCAGGATTCCTACAACCAGTACCGTGAGTAGCCGCGGCCTGGGGTTGGGGGGAGTTCCTTAACAAAGCAGAGAAGAGTGTGATACCCCCCTCCCTTTTCATCTCTCAGCTGTTCCTGATGTTTCCACCTACCAGTATGATGAGACATCTGGCTACTACTATGACCCCCAGACTGGCCTCTACTATGACCCCAACTCCCAGGTGATAGGGCAGCCCAGGGGGAAGATGGGGTCTGCAGTTCCCCTTCTCCACATCTTCCCTTATGCTCCCTGTCCCATCCCACTTCTGCAGTATTATTACAACGCTCAGAGCCAGCAGTACCTGTACTGGGATGGGGAAAGGCGGACCTATGTCCCTGCCCTAGAGCAGTCGGCCGATGGGCATAAAGAGACGGGGGCACCCTCAAAGGAGGGCAAAGAGAAAAAGGAGAAGCACAAGACCAAGACAGCCCAACAGGTAAACACTGTTACCTGCTACCCTCCGCTGTTAGTAGGGGTAGGTGTGTATGTAGGCAGTAATTTGCTCAAGAGAGGCCAGGCTCCTGGTCCAGCTCTGCTCTTTGCTGTGTGACCTTGAGCCAGGACAGTCTGCTCAGTGTGTGCTGTCCAAGTGAGCCCTGCTGGCTTCCCTGTTTCCCAGTGGGAACCCTCAGGCTGCTGGTGGGAGCGTGAGCTGGTGTGGGCATGCCTGAAGCCAGGCTAGCCCTACCTGTGGAAACGAACAGGCATGTCAACTCCTTTGGGCCCAAACACTCCTCACGGATATATGTCTGGGTCTGTCTGTATGTACATCCCAGAGAACTCATCGCAGCCCATTGGAGTGGGCAGGGAACCAGCTGGTGCAGTGTTTTGTGGTAGCAGGCAGTTGGAGGGGACCTCAGATCTCTCTGTGGAAGCAGAGTGTGACAGTCTGGGTACAGCACTTAGAAGCAAGAACTAAGTATTCTCTTGGTAGCCTGGTGAATTCTAAAAATGGTGTTGTGCCAGGGGTGGGGGTGGGGAACAGTATGGAAAGTGGCATAGTATCACACATGTCAATTAAAGTCATACACAGAGAAAGCCATCCTATGCACTGTAGAAAGATAAAACACACAGCAAATGTAATAGTGTGGGTGCCTGTCAGGAGAACAGGGGCACAGGTGACAGTATGACAAGAAATGGGGACTTTCACCACCAGGTCTCACCCCCTGCTTGAGACTGCAGGACAGAAGGGGCAGTGGGTGGAGTCTGTTGGCCTCCGCAGTTGGAAGGTTCCTGAGAGCCTCACCCCCACCCTTGCCCCTAGATTGCCAAGGACATGGAACGCTGGGCCCGCAGCCTCAACAAGCAAAAAGAAAACTTCAAAAACAGTTTCCAGCCCATCAGCTCCCTTAGAGACGATGAAAGGCGTGAGTCAGCCACCGCAGATGCTGGCTATGCCATCCTTGAGAAGAAGGTATGTTGTAGCCACCCGCCTATCCCTGCCCCATCTTGTCATCCCTCTGTTCCCTCTGTGGAGTCCCTGTATTTCTCCCCCTCCACCCCAGGGAGCACTAGCTGAGAGACAGCACACCAGCATGGACCTCCCGAAACTGGCAAGCGATGACCGCCCAGTGAGTGCCCAGGGCAGAAAGAGGGCAGGGGGAGCTGATCTAGCAAGACCTGACCTCCCACATCTACCTCCACCTCCTACAGAGCCCACCGCGGGGACTGGTGGCAGCCTACAGTGGGGAGAGTGACAGTGAGGAGGAGCAGGAGCGGGGCGGGCCTGAGCGGGAGGAGAAGCTCACTGACTGGCAGAAGCTGGCCTGTCTGCTCTGCCGGCGCCAGTTCCCCAGCAAGGAGGCCCTAATCCGCCACCAACAGCTCTCTGGGCTCCACAAGGTAACTGTGGTTGGCTTGGCAGGGAACTCTGGCCCATCCTGACTCTGCCCAGCTGCTTCACTCCTTCTCTGGTCCCCTTGCAGCAAAACCTTGAGATTCACCGGAGAGCCCACCTGTCAGAAAATGAGCTGGAAGCACTTGAGAAGAATGACATGGAGGTGAGATGTGACCCACTCCCAGGGCTACATCCCCTGTCCCTTGCCAAGTACCCATCCCCTCAGGCAGCTGACGTTCCAGTTCCTCAGCTGGATACGCCCTGGCTTCGGTCAGCCTTCTCACGTCCTATATCTGCAGGCTCTTCCAAGTCCCCCATGCTGCTACTTGTGTCCCCAGTGTCCTGCTGCAGGACCTCAGGCCTGTTAGCCAGCTCCAGCTCCCTATGGGTACCCCCACCATGTTTCTGTGAATAGTGACCAGCTTCCCTATCCTCACACATGTACACACAAACTCTCAGCAAATGAAGTACCGGGACCGTGCAGCTGAACGTAGAGAGAAGTATGGGATCCCTGAGCCGCCAGAGCCCAAGAGGAGGAAGTACGGTGGCATGTCTGCAGCCTCCATGTGAGTGGCCAAGCCAGGCAATGGGAGCTCGGGGCCAGTAGGCCTGTCACTCACACTGTACTGTTGTCCCCTGTAGGGACTTTGAGCAGCCCACAAGGGATGGGCTTGGCAGTGACAACATTGGCAGTCGTATGCTCCAGGCCATGGGCTGGAAAGAGGGTAGTGGCCTGGGCCGCAAGAAGCAGGGCATTGTGACACCCATTGAGGTGAGTTTCCCATGATCCTCTCCCCATCTCCCAGCACTCTCTGCTGCAGTCCGCCCTCACCCCCATCCCCCAGCCAACCTTACAGAGCCTGCCTGCCTCACACAGGCCCAGACACGAGTGCGGGGCTCTGGCTTGGGTGCCCGAGGCAGCTCCTACGGGGTCACCTCAACCGAGTCCTACAAGGAGACACTGCATAAGACAATGGTGACCCGCTTCAATGAGGCCCAGTGAGCAGCTGCTAGAGCTTCTTCTTCATATGTCGGGTGTCCAGCCTAGGGTAGGGGAGGGTGAAGTAGTGGGTGGTCTGTGCGGGACCCTGCACCTGTCTACCAGTCCACTTCCTAGCCAGAGAAAGGCCCTGACCAAGTCAGACTTTGAGTGGGTGACTTTTGTTGGAAAATTGGGCTGGGATCATGCTCTTTTTTTAATAAAAGCTGAAAAGTCAGCAGTTTGCATGTCCTTTCTTTTGCCCCCCAGCATGTGTGTGGCTTACACAGACACGGGAACATAAATACAGATGGATAAGGGCCCTCGTCAAGCCAAGGTGGGCAACAGTGGTAGCATTCATCATGTCTGGTGCATAGTTGCTACCAGCCTCAGTGTGGGAGGGGACAGAACATGGGGTTCTGGCCTGTGCCCCAACCCACAGGATCTTGGTCATGGCCCCTCAGAACTGAGAATCCCCCATCTCCCGGCCTTGCCACCCTGAAGCTGCACCTACTCTACAGTTGCACTTATCCCTCCTGGGTCTGGGAACAATACCCTAGGGCATCTCCAAGTGGATTACAATGAGCATTCTGGTGCTGGTTGGCTCTTCGCCCTCAAAAGGCTGATGACCCCAGAGGGGTGGAGATAGAGAAGTTTGGCCTGCCAATCCTACCTCCAGGGGATGCCCCATAAGGATTGTTTGGGTCCACTTGTTCCCCAAGTTTCTGCGGCTGTTAACACAGTATCTCACCCCCTCTGGTCACCACCCACCAGTCTGTACCCTGTGATCCTCAAGTTACAGGCATGTGCTTAGCACAGATGTGGGTGCAGCAGAACATGAAGCTGGGGCTGCCTTCTCCCAGCCTCAGAGTGCTGGGAAAGAGGGCCAGGAACTGCCCCTCCTCTAAATATACATGCTTGTGAGACCAGAGGGTGTAAGGGAGGTGGCTAGGAGGAGCAGTTGGTGCAAAGCCCCTCCCCCACAGGGCATGTGGCAGCACCCTGCACCAACTGTAGGAAGTTGGGTTAAGGAGGGCCCTAAAGGTGGAATAGTGCTGGTGAGGTGGGCATGTTGCCCAGTGAGGGGTGGGGAGGAAATAAGAATAGAAAGAGGCCACCCAAAAGAGCCTGAGTCTCCAAATGGGTGACCTCTAGTCTGGAGGTGCCCCCACATTCCCTTCCCTCTTTGCCTTCTCCCCCTGCCGAGTTCCCGGAATCCCACAACAAGGAACCCTCAACAGCCAGTCAGGAAAGCTGTTTGGCTATTTCATGTAAAGGTAAACCTACACTGACCCAACGACCCAGCAGGTCCATTCTTAGATATTTACCCCAAATAAATGCAAACATATGTCACCAAAAGTACTTGTTTATGTACATTCATAGCATCCGTGTTCATAATAGCCAAAAACCAAGGAACAGCACAAACGTCCAACAAGTAGAGAATGGATAAATTATGGTATACAATGAACTACAGCTCAGCAATAAAAAGGAACAAAATACTGATACAAACATAAACAGGAATGAATCTCAGAAACGTGTTGAGTGAAAACACAAGAAAAAAAATCACACATGAATGTATGATTCCATTTATGTGAAGTTCTCAGTTACATGGGATACATTTGTGACAATAGAGGAGGGTGGAGGTGGGGAGGTGTTATCACTGGAAAGAGTTGTAAGGTACATTTCTGGAATTTGAAAATGTGCTGTATCTTGACTAGAGTGCTGGTCCAATGGGTATATACTTAGGTAAAAATTCAGGTTGTAAAACAGCATTTTATTTTATGTAAATTATATAAGAAGTTGGAAAAAGACCACCAGAGCAAGCCCCCACAAGAAGGAATTAAAAGCAGGAATAGATGAAATAGAGAAAAACACAGAATAATAAAACCAAAAGTAGAATTTTTGAAACAAATTAAGAGTAAAGACTGACCTCTGGCAAGACTGATCAATTAAAGAAGATAGAAGATGCAAACAAACCAAATACAAAGTTAAAAAGGGATTTACTACAGATGCAATAGAGCTTTTTAAAATAATAAATGTGTATCTGAAAATCTAGATGAGGCAAATACATTCCTAGAAAAGTAAAATGCCAAAGCTGTTCCATGAAGAAACAGACTGGTTGAACACAGCAAAAAGTAATAAGTTGAAATGGCAATCAAAAGCTTCCCTCTCCCTAACAAAATAAGGGCCCAGGGTGGTTTTCATAATCTATCCAGCTCCCAAGGAATAGTTAACTGCTATTTTATGAAAGTTGTCCTAGATATTAGAAAAAGAACAAAAGATGTCTGTTTTATAAGGTGAGTGTATTCTCGATCCCTAAAACAGACCAGAAAATACGAGAACACTTCAAGCCTATTTTACTTCCACCTGTAGATATAAAAATCCTTAATAAAATCTTAGCCACATGAAACCAATAGAAAGCAAATGTTTTGATCAAATAAAGAGTTTATCCCAGGAACACAAAGTTGGGTCAACATCAGAAAAGTTATAAATGTAGTTCTCAACATTAACAGATGAAAAGTAAAACAATAATTTTAACCACAGAAAAAGCTCTTGATAATGTTTAAGAATCCATGAATTCCATACATACATTAAATGATAAAAGTAAATAAATGGAGGAGTAGGTGAAATACCTTCTTTACAATAGAGTGTCAACTAATGATTACAAAACTGACTTGGAATATCTGTGCATGCTAAATAAAACTGGTGGTTACACTGCTGGCTACACGTTGATAAAGAACAGAATATTTACATAGATTGAAAGTATTGCCCCATGCAATACACCAAAGTTAATGAAAGGAATATCATCTAAAGGATGGGAACAAAGTGAACATTATCAGTATTAAAATCATGAGCCATCCGATAGGATGCAATGAGACAGCATCACTTGTGTGATAATCCCACCCAAATGTAACACCTGGAATCTATTAGGAAACACCAGACAAAACCAAACTGAGGGACATTCTACAAAATTCTGGCTTGTTATCTTGAAAAGTGTCAAGGTCGTGAAGGACAAGGGAAGAATGAAGAACTGTTCCAGACTGAAGGAGACAATGCCATTTGAATGTTAAAATGTTACCTCAATGAGGCCTGCCCTGGATATCCCATTTAAAATTCTAAATCCTACCCGTCATGCCTCCTGGGCACCTTCCTTGCATTGTTTTTCTCCATTACACTTGTCAACTTTTTGCATACTATGTATTTCTTACTTTTCTACATTGTTTCTCTGCTTCACTAGAATGAAAGCTCCGTGTGTGGGAAGAGACTTTTTTTCTGCCTTGCTCACTACTATGTTCCCAGAGCCTAGAACAGAGTTTGGCAACAGCTCTTGGAGGCATGAATAAATACACAGTAACTTCAAATTGCTCACATCCTCAAGACTTTTTTTAAGGTACTATAGAAAGAGTCCCTAAAAATCCGTAAGTACAATAACCCAATAGAAAATGGATAAAGAACATGAGCAGAAAATTCCCAGAAAACAAGAATGCAAATACCTTGATTTGGGGGGGGGAATAGTTGATAGACACTATTTTATTAGTTTCAGGTACACGACACTGATTTGAAATTTATATACATTCCAAAATGCTCACCACGATACATGCAGTTCCCATCTGTCAGCATACCAGGTTATTACAGTATTACTGACAATATTTCCTATGCTGGACTTTTCATCCCTGTGACTTATTTTATAATTGGAAGTTTGTACCTCTCGATCTCCTTCACTTCTTTTGCCTCTCCTCCTCTCTGGCAGCCACCCGGTTATTCTCCGTATTAATGAGTCTATTTCTGTTCTCTGTTCATTTGTTGTTTTTTTGAATTCCATTTATAAGTGAAGTCATACAGTATTTGTCTTTGTCTCACTTCACTTAGCATAGTGCCCTTTAGGTTCATGCATGTTGTCCCAAATAGCAAGATTTCATTCTTTTTTTTATGGCTAATATTCTACTGTGTATATATACCACATCTTCTTTACCGATTCATCTATCAGTGGACATTTAGGCTGCTTCCATATCTTGGCTGTTGTAAATAATGCTGCAATAAACATAGGGGTACATATAATTTCAAATCTGTGTTTTCATTTTCTTTGGCTAAATATTCAGGAGTGGATTTACTAGATGGTATGGTATTTCTATTTTTAGTGTTTTGAGGAACTTCCATACTGCTTTCCACAATGGTTGTACCAATTACATTCCCACCAGTAGGGTAGGAGGGTTGCCTTTTCCCCACATCCTCACCAACACTTGTTACTGCTTGGCTTTTGGGTACTAGCCATCTGACAGTGTGAGATGATAGCTCGTTTTGGTTTTGATTTCTGCAAAAATGCCCAAACTCACTCATAATAAGAGAAATGCAAGTTTTAATTACACTGAATTGGCAAGCACCCAAAGGCTTGACCATCAGCTCAGTGAGGCTGTGAACCAGCAGGCATACTCATACGTGGCTGGAGACCACACGACACGGTACAACTCTCACCCCCACCTTCGCCCTCCCTCTTCTTTTCTTGCTTTCTTACCTCCACAGGCTTCTGCTCAAGCCGTTCCCTCCAACTGGAATGCTTTTCCCTCTCAACTGAGAAAGTTCAAATCCTGCCTGTTACTTCCACTTATCCATCTGAAGGCAATCAATTTTTCAGAGAACTCGGCCACACCCATGGATTCAGCTATCACCTCTGATGGTCCTCAATCCTTATCTCCAGCCCAGACCTCCCTCCACCCCCGAATTTCAGCCCAGTCCCCAACTGTTCACTCAACTGACACATACCACACCTTGGATGCCGAACAAGCAGCTCAAATGTAACACACCCCAAAACAAACTCCTGATCTTACGCCTCACCTGCTTCTGATGGAGTATTTCTCATGTTAGTTGATGACAACTTGATCCAGCTGCTCAGGCTAAAAACCTGGGTGTCAGCCAGGACCCCTCTCTATTTTTCATGCCCCTTATCTGATCTTTTGGAAAATCCTGGCGTCTTTACCTTCAAAACCAATCCAAAATCAAATCTCTCTGCACCACTTACACTTTCACCACGTTGGTGTGATCTCACTGCTTCCTGGATTCTTGCAGTGGCTTTTTCACTGGGTGTTCTGCTTCCACCTTCCCCTTTACAATTTTTTTCTTTCCCTACACAAAGCAGCCAGACCGCTTATTCTAAAATATAATTTATATAATGTGACTCCCCTGCTTAAAGTCCTTTTATGGCTCTCCACAGGTCTTAGAATAAAAACCAGACAAACATCTTGGCCTGGCTTACAGAGCTCTCTACTTGGCACAGTCTCGGATCTCGTCTCCCAATGCTCCCCCTTCCTTGCTCCCTGCCTACACAGACTTCTGCATTCTTCCTCAAACATGCTGAACTCCCACCCTCAAGGAATGCTTTTCTCCCATGTTACACATGGTTCGCCTCCTCACTTTTAACATGCCACCTCCTCAGAGAAGCATTCTCTAACTACATGGGGCTACCAGGGAGGTCTCTCTGAGGTAAGGCAAAAGATAAATAAGAAAAAAAAGATCTGATGGAAGAGTGTTCTTGACTATTGCAAGGGCAGTCTCCTCGCTGTTCTTTGCCATGTTCCCCAGTGCCCTGCACTTGGTGGGCGCTCAATAAAACTTCTTCAAATGAACAAATTTGGAGACTGTTGACAGGATATGAGACAGAATTTGCAATAAGGCGATAAGACCATTTGTGTTGAACAGCTTGGCTCAAACATCACCTTCTCAGCCTGTCCCCACAGATTTCCCCTTACCTTGTTCTATTTTTTTCCACAGCATTTAGCAGTTATGTGTATACAACGCATATTTACAGGTGTATTTAATTATACATTTGCATATTAACATAGAACATGTATAATGTATGCAACAGAAGACATTATATACAGATGTCAATTATTTACATATTGACTAGCTATCATGTAAGCTATGAAGTATTTATATGTACATTTTATTATGTATGATTTATATAGTCACATGTCTGTTATGATACCACTTTTTAACTTATTTATGTATTTATAGCCTGTCTCTCACTAGAATGTCAGTCAGAACCCTCAGGTCAAGGAAGAATCAAGCTGGCCCACAGCTTGAGCTACATAAATGTCAAATGAATGAATTTTGGCCATCTGAGCCTCAGCCTTCTCATTTGTAGGATGGGTGTGCCTTTTCATCTGGAGATATCCACCGTGTTCTGCTCCCTTCTCCCACCCGCCCAGAGCACAGCTCCCAGAATTCCTATAGCCCAGGTTTACATTTTCCCTTACACTGAGCGCTGATGCCCACCACGTGCACCAGATACTAGCCAAAGAGGACTACCACCCCCAGCATGCTTCGCGCGTCCTAGAAGTACCACAACCTGTAGGGGTGGCTGTGTCTGACACAGGCGCCAACGGCGCGGGAGCAGGGGCTGGCGTCCCTCTAGCTAAGCATCTGTGGTACGTCCCAAACCGGGGGCCCTCCAAGGCCCCGCGCTTCCGAGCTCATTGCAAACTCTGGCTCTTGTACGGCGGAGGTGGTGTGCTCTTCCGTTGCCCGGTGGCTTCAGCTCATCTCCAGCAGGAAGGCGAGGCTTCCGCCCGGCGCAGGGGGTGAGCTGGAACACGGTGCCCCCAAGCCCCTGGACAGCTTTTGAGGGAGGGGGGCTCAACTTCGGGAATCCTTTAATGGGCACATTTGGAGACTCTGGGCCCCAGGTGGCATTTAGGGGTGGTTGTTTCTGAGGGGACTCTTAGGAAGTGGCGTTTGGGGTCTCCGGGGTGGGCTTTGGGAGTCTGTTTTAGGGGGTGTCCCACGGAGGCAGAGTTCATACCCCTCAGCGACAGTTTAGGGGGATCTTTGGGGACGCTCGTAGCGTCCGTGCATGAGTACTATATGGGGCAGAATTTGGGGTGCTTCCTAAAGGGAGAGGAGAAGTTTGAGGTTCCTGAAGTCAGGGAGGAATTTTGAGAGGGCTCGTTTTGGAACGTTCCTGGTGACGGTGGTAATGTTTGTGACTGACGTGGCATCGTGGATCTATAGCCTTTGTGACCTCTGGTTCTATGATGAGGTCCCCCGCACTTGGGCACTTGGGGCGGCGAGACTGGACGTGTCGGGGCTCACACGTTCTTGGAAGAGCCTCCAGCCCACGCTGTGGAAGGGACGCTGGTGCCTGGTGTACTAGCCTTTTCCCGAGGGGCCAGGGTGCCACTAGGCCTGCCTCGGCGCGACTTTATTCATTATTCATGAGGGGGTGGGGCTATTGAGGAAGCCCATTTTTGCCTCTTTCGCACCTGGTCCGCGGGAAGTATCGGCTTATGAATTACTCACAAGGGGGCGTATCAGCGTGCTGAAGTGGCTCTCTGCAGTCTGCCGGGTAAACTAGAGCTTCTTGATTACTCGTAAAGGTGAGTATCGCCCCTAGTTTTCTTTGGCTTTTCTAGGGGCGTTGTATATAATTCATGAGGGGCGAAGCTTTTATGGCTTCGTCTGTAGGATCCGCTGTTAGCTTTCCCTTATAGGTTCCAGGTTTTAAGCTTTGCTCTGCCGAAGGGATAGAAGCCTCGTACATTGTTCATTCCTTATGGCCCAGTTATCCCTGATAATCAACAAAGTCTCGATATTCAAATCCCATCGACCTTCGCCAGCTGTATGGTCTTTGGCAGATAGTACATTGAGCCTGAAAAATGGGTATGGGCATAATAACGATCAAATTAGTTTACGCTCTTTTTAGCACTTTATTAGCTCATTTAATCCCCACAACAGTCCTAAGAGGTAGGTTATCATCCCATTTTATAGACTAAGAAACTGGGCCACGGAGAGGCTTAAGTAATTTGCCTAAGGTTACTCACAGTCGGTTGAGGGGCTAAGCCAGGAGGCAAACCCAGTCTAGTTCCAGTGTCTGTAGTTTTAATCAAATACCGTAAATCCTCCCTCTCTCGCCAATTTAATGGAACTGCTACTAATGTTAGTTATATGGCAGTTAATGTGCCAGACCGTTTTAAGCCCTTTCTACATAGTTACTCATTTAAACTCCATCACAAGGTAGGTCGCTATTGTTCTCATTTTGTGCCTGGGGAAACAGCGGCTCAGAGAAGTGAAGTGTGGAAAATGGTTTTTGTGAGGGTTTAGAAACTCTCTAAGGAGGTCGCCTTTTAACTGAGACCTGAAGGACAAAAGGGAACCGATTTCCTGCTCTGCATTCCTGAAATTAGAGGCACAGTGCATGGAAAGGACACACTACCATAGCAGGCATCAGTGGTACGACCCAAACCGGGGGCCCTCCAAGGCCCCGCACTTCCGAGGTCGTTGCAAACTCTTTGACTCTTGTACCGTGGAGGTGGTTTGTTCTTCCGTTGCCCCATGGCTTCAGCTCATCTCCAGACCTGTTAATGTGATCTATTGTTATTTTTCGACAAATATTGGATGCTTATTGTGTGCCTGGGGCTTTGGTAGGCAGTTGTACCTCTGGTGACCTGGTAGCCTATCCTACCTATTTAATGGACATTAGTGGCTTTAGCACTGTGTTTTCCAGAGTCCTTCTGGGAGGGTGTTTCACGACATCATTTTTAAAATAATGCCCCAAGTTGGGGGTTTCTCTAGTGGCTAGGTATACCCTCACCCATAACTAATTTTATTTTAATGCAAATATATATTTACATATAACCTTTATATTAATACATAATACTTTAAAAATTTAACAGTCCCTATGCCATCACTGCTCGAGCTCATTCCCTAATTCATATTAACACATTTTGCCTTTATGATGTAGATGGGGGGGGTGTCTATTACTATACCCGTTTTACAATTGTGGAAACTGAGGCACGTGCCAAAGGTATATGATTAGTCCGAATTTGGTTGAACCAAGAAAGCCCTGGTTCATGTGCAGTTAGTCAGGGGTGGGCAGGAGGCACCTACACTTCCCCTGGGTTTCCCATGTGGCTCTGTGGCATGTCTTTAATTATGAACAGGAAGGTGTGGCCATGTTGCCTTGGTTGGAGTACCATAATCCCTACTTGCTGGGCAGGGCTGTCTTCAGTGTTTCTGTCCATCCACCCTGTGCATAATTCATGAGTAGCTGGGTGGAGCCTTTCTTGACCTCGCTGAGTTTCCAGGTTGAAATAGGATGGCATCATTATTCGTTATTCATGACCCAGGAAATGCGTTTTCCTTATAGTAAGTTGCCCTATTTCCCTGTATACAAGGTATTAGATGCAGCAATAGGCAGACCTGTCTCTTTTGTTCCAGCCCACCGGGCTTAATGCATTATTTATGATAAGATGCAGCCTTGGTCTCCTTGGCTTCCGGGCCGCTGCAATACATTCATTATTTATGATAGGGGTGTGTGGCTTCCATGTTTTAACTTTGGTTTTCTGGTTGCAGGAAGTTAGCCACCAACCACCCGGCCTCATACATAATTCATGATCAGGAAGTGTGGCCTTGATGTCCTTTCTTGGTTTCCTTGGCAGCCTGGCGACACCTATCATTTATTATTCACATTTAATGGGGCGTGGCCTGTATGCTACTTTACCCGTTTACCTGGTTGCTGCTACAGTTGCCACCAGGTGGAGCTATTCTATTTCTAATGAGTCACCGAAGTGCTGGGATTATCATGCATGATTCATGGTTGGGCGCGGCCTGCTTGCATCCAGGCTGCTGGGGGATGGGGCCCAAGGTTTTGTTCCAGCCCCGGGCTCAGCAGCCGCCATCTTATGTCAGTGGCGGAGGTGAAGGAGGTGGTAGGGACGAACGCAACCACTCTGGACGGGGGAGGAGAAGGCGGCTGCAGCGGCGATTCTAGGCGGCCCAGGCGGCGGGGAGGAGGAGGAGGAGAAAGAGGAGGGTGGCGGCCGGGCTTGGCTTCGGCTCCTTGAGGAGTTGGCGGCGCCGCGACCCGGGGAACCGGCATTGGTAACAAATGGCCTTTCTCAGTGCCTTGGCCCGGGCAGGGGTTTCGGGAAGCAATGGAGGTACCTGAGCCAGCGCTGGGCCAGGCTGATGTCGGGGTGGGCCGTGGTGACTCGGATGCTAGGGATTCGCGGGGGGCAGTGGAGGGCAGATCTTGGGGCGCGGCCGACACAGTTCCCATCCCGGACAAGCCCAGTCCCTTGGGCTCCGAAAGCTGACCTTGAGGTCAGACACCCCACCCCGACCCGCCAGGATCTGCTTTTAGAGACTCAGGTCCAGCATCCCTAGTCAGAGACCTGACTCCATCCCGCACCTTGTAAAGCAAACCAGAACTCTCCGCAATAGCCAATGCGGACTTGGGGGATCGACATACCTGGTCATAGTCGCCCACCAATGTATGCCATTGAAGACCTTCCCCAGAATCTCCCTTCAAAAACCCTTCGTCCCTCTCGCAGTTTATTTGCTCTCGCAGCTTACCAAAAGGGCTAGACCTCGAGGATGGTCCATATGGCCTTCATTTCTGAAAGCCAGTCTTGCCTAGCATCTTTCTTCAGACTCTCCCTCCCTCCCCTCCACACGCATTATCTGCCCTCAGAGCTTCCAAGGGGACTAGACACTGTGAAAGTCTGTTTGGGCCTGGCCTCCCTGTCAGAGATACCTCCTCCACAAATCAGAGATTTCCCAACCCCACCCTGACCCTAGCATCTTCCATCAGAACCCTTCTGGGCCCACCATTTCTATTCAGAGGGCCTCTTACCCCAAGCATCTACCTTTAGAGACTCCTTTAATTTCTAGAATCTACTCTTGGAGATTTTCTCTACTTTAAGGGAATGTTCCCTTTTTCAAGGTCCCAGTATTTTCTAACAATACTGCCTCTTGCAGGCCTCAGCATTTCCCGTCAGACATCCCTAGCCACCAGTATCTTCTCTCAGAGCCTCTCAGGGGACCAGACACCCGACAGGGACTGTTAGGACACATCACCCTCCATTAGAGACCCCCCTGCCAACATCTGCTCTGTTGCCTTCTAGCCCCCTCCATCAGAAGTTCACCTCTCAAACCCCACCCTTCACTCAGCCTTTGCCTTCAAAAGCCAACCAGGGTTCCAGCTTTTCTTACAGATCTCTTAAGCTCACATCATGTCTCAGAATCTGCTCCCAGAGCCTTTCAAAGCTCCCATCGTCTTCAGTCAGAAGCCCTTGGCTTATGTTTCATTCAGCTTCACAGGACCCCATCATCGTCAGGTGTCCCTTTTCCCAACAGGCCCAGTTGTCCTCTGTCAGAGTAGGAAAAATAAAACCTTCTTGGCATCGACTCTCACAGCCTCCATGAAATCCCACATAATTGGTCAGAGAAACCCAACTCCACCTGGGGACCTAGCAGGTATCTGCTTACTGAACTTTTTAGGACCAGAATTCTCTGGGCTTATCTGCTCCCTCAGAGCAGCTGCCCTATCTAGCATGTAATAATCAAGAGGTCAACACACAGCCTTTGTGCTCCATTAGAAATCCCTCCCCAACCCCACTGTGGACCTCAGCATCCATCCTCATAACCTCCTGGGATGTTGGCATCAATGGCAGAGGCACTACTCCCCCTGCAAAGTACCTATTATTTTTACTCAGACATCTCTCTGCCACCAGCATCTGCCCCCAGAGCCCCAGCATCCTTTGGTGGAGAACACCCCTCCTCGCAGATGCCTTGCAGCTTTCCATGGGGCTCAGCAACTGCCCTCCTATCTCCCTGCAGTCTCTTGGCCTCAAGTGCAATTTTCTGGCCCTTCTTTAAAAGATCCTTTCGAAAGACCCAGATTTGAGTCTTTAACAACCCTATCTGCCCTTGCCCTGCCTGCCGGATAGGGCTTCTAACAACTGCTTTCCCATATCCCTCTGAGCCTCCACAGGCTCAGACAACCACCTCCTGACTCCTCTCTTTTATGTTCCCAGGGACTTCTCAGTTAATCCCCTGCCAAGGAGGCTTGACAGGCCCCAGCATCCTAGGCCCTAGCTTCTCCATCCTGATAATCTGACCCTCTGCTTACCCCCTCTCATACCTGCTCCAAGACTCCTACCTCAAACCATCTCTGGTTTGTGGTAGAGAGTGCTCAGGCTTCAAAATCACCAGTTTTGGAGACTTCAGGCAAGTTCTGAAAACGCTAAGCCCCAGTTCAGTTTTGCTGAACAGTTGATAGTATATGTGTCCTAATTGGGGCCTGAGTGTATGTTGAGGGAGAAAGGGTATCAATTTTCTGCTGGGGGGTGGTGGTGGAATCCTTTAGCTGCTCTCTGGGGTTTTTGCTCCAGGCTTCTCATTGCCGTAAGGCTGGCGTCTTCCAAACCTCTGCAGTTGAAATCTGCTTGAGCATTCAGCCAAAACCTGCTTGGACCCTTGCTGCCAGCACAAGGGGTCCAGAGGTAAAAGGTCCACACATGGAAGATCTCTCTGGTCCTGGATCATCTCTGATTTAGGGAGCAGGGAGATGGTGTGTCCCAAACAAGCAAACTGGTAACAAGGCAAGGAGGTAACTGAGTAATGGAGGCCACTGCAGGTGCCCAGGGAGTAGCTTCCATACATCCTCAGGTTGCTGAGTTCTGACCACACACCTTAATTTTTCTAACCTTCCCAGCCTCCCCTTGAGAGTAGTTCCATTTGTCCCTGCTTTTGGAGAAAATGGGGCTCAAAGGAAATTAGATCCCTACCCCCATTCAGAAATTCACTAAATGGAAAAATAGGATTTGCTTTTGTCTTTACTAACTAACCAACCCTCTTCCCACCTAGGTTTGTTCTTAGCATTCCTAGTAATTCAGCTGGCTGACTTCACACCCTAGCCTGTCTCTTGGGTCCTCCTCCCTCACTCTGCATCCCTTAGCCCTATGGGCTGGGCTCTAAACTGGCTCTATCCCCCAAGGAGGCATTTGGCAAACAGACCAGCACCTGTGGGACTCTGGGCAAGTGACTTGAGTTCTCTGAACTTTTGTTTTCTTATTTATGTTGTGGGCATAAGGTTATCTGGTTTGTGGGCATTGTTAGGATTTTAGACAAAGCCTTTTACCCTGTGATTGACAGGCAGTAAGCTCTTGGTAGATGGTAAGAAGTTCCTGTCATCTTGCTTAGTGCTAGAGTGTGACTGGTGCCAAGATGGAATCTTAGGTATGGTGTGGGTACTTCATGTGATTGGGTGTCAGAAAAGGCTCAGTGTAGAACAGAGGCTTAGAGGAGCATTGGGGGTGAGGGGAGATGATTACCGGTCCTGTCTTTTCCAGTGTCTGGGTCCCTGCTCCCCCTCCTTTTCTCATTCACGCACACATACACACATATCCCCCCAGGTCTCACTTCTGTAGCAGGCTGTATTGTTCTGTCTCTGGGACCAGGTCTGTAACCCGTGGCCAGTTACTTGACCTCGTGAGCTCAGGTTTTCCCTCTTGTCCGGCAAGGCCACTCAACCCTGCCTTGCAAGATCAGGACCATTGAGGGAATGAAACCTGATAACACGGAGAGGCAGCCTGGGCTTCAGGGTCAGCAGATCCTGGTCTGGGCCCAGCTTGGCCACTCTGTTTGTGGGAACCTCAGTCAAGTCACCAAAGGTCCCTGAGTGAATTTTTTTCCTCCAGTGTGAGCTGGGGGATGTTATTGATAGTAGTCCAAACCCCAAAGGGTTGCCTTAAGGACAAAGTGAGGCAAGGCTCCTAAAGTGCTTAGTATGACATCTGGCATAGGGAGGACTCCTAATAAATATTCATTTATCATTATTGGTAACCTGCTTAAGGGTTCTACATGCAAACAAAGCTTGGGACATGTGTCCTCTCCCTGCCACTTCTTATAACAGCCTAGGAGCAGGGGAGGGGGGCTGGGCTTTGTAAAACTCCCTAAGTCAGCCTGGGGACTGGGTTCTCGGCAAGGTATCTCCTGCCGTCATACCACCCTGATGGATATCCAGGCTGCATTTCCTGCCTGCACCCCTATTGCCGGGGTTAAGGGAGAAGAGACTGGCTGCTTATTACCTGCGCTGTGCAAGGCGCACTGGTCTCTCTTCTCTCATCACTTCAGCAACTCCATGGGGTAGGTAAGTGGTATTATCAGCCCTGTTTTACAGATAAGGGAACTGAGCTCATAGTTGCTAAATGACATCTGTCAAGGAGTGGCAGGGTCTGACCTAGTGCTACCTCCCTCCTATAACTTCCCCACAAGTACATTCTTCTTGTCACTCCTTTCATCCTGCAGGATTGGAATCTCCCTCACTATGCTGGGCTGGGGAGAAAGGTGAATGGCCTAGTGGTCAGCAGCATAGATTGCAAGCCAGACCACCTGGGTTCAGATCTTAGCTCTGACAGCCATGTGACCCAGGACAAGTCACCTCACCTGTCCCATTTTCTGTGCAGTGGACATACTAGCCCTTAAGTCTTCTCCTTCCCCATGGTCATCACTAACCAATGAAACCCTCCTTTATCCCTCCAGATGTCCAGCTCGCCGCTGTCCAAGAAACGTTGCGTGTCCGGGCCTGATTCAAAGCCGGGTTCTAACTATTCCCCTGCCTTCGCCGTGTTGTCCGAAGTGCCCTCAGTGCCAACCAACGTGAGTGGCTTCTTCAGGGAGACTGGCAGGCAAGGTTGTGGGGGGTGGGGTGGGAGAGTCTTTGGGAGCACTGTGCGTATGTCCACACCCTACTCCTGTGTGTCTCCCTGAACCTGTTCTCCATCCCTAGGGAATGGCGAAGAACGGCAGTGAAGCAGACATAGATGAGGGCCTTTACTCCCGGCAACTGTAAGTGGGGCCGACTTTGGGCTGAGAGGTGGGTGGGGGCATTGAGGGGTAGAGTCAGGAGGGTCAAGAGCTGACTTGGTATACCTCTATAACCTGGCAGGTATGTGTTGGGCCATGAGGCAATGAAACGGCTCCAGACATCTAGCGTGCTGGTGTCAGGCCTTCGGGGCCTGGGTGTGGAAATTGCCAAGAACATCATCCTTGGTGGGGTCAAGGCTGTCACCCTACATGACGAGGGCACTGCCCAGTGGGCTGACCTCTCCTCCCAGGTACCTCTGCCCAGCCTCCTCCTGCTCTGCTGAGGCACCAGCCTCCAGGCTCTGCAGCCACTCACCTCTTCCCTGTTCCCCTTTGCAGTTCTACCTGCGGGAGGAGGACATCGGTAAAAACCGGGCTGAGGTCTCGCAGCCCCGTCTTGCTGAGCTCAACAGCTATGTGCCTGTCAGTGCCTACACTGGGCCCCTGGTTGAGGACTTCCTTAGTGACTTCCAGGTATCTCAGGGGTGCACTGCCCAGACTCCTGCCCTGTTCTCTCAGGGCACATCTCTGCTTTGTTCATGTGTTCCATATTTAATGGGCCCATCTGTGTGGCAGCTTTCATGCTGGGGACGCAGCTAGGGGATGCAGGCGGAAGTTAGACCCTGGACCTGCCCTTCTAGGGTGGGATGTGAACAGACAGACTATACAGCCTAGTGGTTATGAGCCCAGACTGCCAGACTGCCTTGGCATGAGCCTCCAGTTCCACTGGTATGACCTTGGCCAGGTCACTTAATCTCCCGGGCCTTACTTTTTCCTGTTTGTAGATTTGGGAATGGCAGTAAGTGGCAAGTTTATAGAGTTTTTGTGAGGGCTTAGCACTTAGAATAGCAACTGGCATGTGATAAGGGCCATCCAGTTGTTTCTTAAATACAAACCCTAGGGCAGAAAGAGGAACTGCAGGAGCTGTGGTGCTGCCCGGGCTGTCCCGGGGGGCCCTGAGGTAGGAGTAGGAGCTCACCCTGGTGGAGAAGCGTGGACATTCCGGCAGAGAGCAAAGTCCCCAGGATCATGGCTGAGCCACATTGTCTTGAGAATTGGGAGCAAGTGGGTGTGGTAGGAGTGAACTCAGACTTTGGCTGTGTTTCACAGGGCATGTCTGGTTTGTAGGCTGACAGTGGGTGTTGGCAAATAAATGAGTCAGCTGTTCTCCAAACTCTGTTCTCCCAGCTACCTCTTTACCTTGCCTGCCTTGCTGTAGGGATTCTCATGTCTCTTCACTCCTGAGTGATACACAGTAGATACTTTGTGAGAAAGACCTCAAGTATGGTAGCCTTATAGGACTCCCTGGGCCCCAGCCTGTAACACTGCACCAGCCTTCTGCCATTATGCTCTCCCCTCTGCCCAAGTGCCAGGCCCTCACCCTGAGCCTCTGCCTCTCCACAGGTGGTGGTCCTCACCAATACCCCGCTGGAGGACCAGCTGCGGGTGGGTGAATTCTGTCACAGCCGTGGCATCAAGCTGGTGGTGGCAGACACACGGGGGCTCTTTGGGTGAGTGACCTTTTCACCCATCCCTTGCCGGGCTCAGGCCAAGACCCTGCAACCTTTCACTGCCCTTAGCCACCTGGGGTGTGGGTCACCATGTGGCACAAGCACTGTCTCATTCCCAGCAGCAGTGGGCTGAGTGTGCTCAGCAAGTATTTGCTGCATCTTAAGGGACACATGGGGTTCCTGTGTGCATGGGACTCCGTATCAGCCCTGTTGCCTCCCTCTACAGGCAGCTCTTCTGTGACTTTGGAGAGGAAATGATCCTCACAGATGCCAATGGGGAGCAGCCGCTCAGTGCTATGATTTCTATGGTCACCAAGGTGAGGAGGCCAGCCTCAGGGGTCCTGGCAAGCAGATGGGCAGCAGCAGGCTTTCCTGTCTGCTCCTGCTACCCGTAGCCTGCCTCTGAGGCTCACTCCTCCTTTAACCAGGACAGTCCCGGTGTGGTTACCTGCTTGGATGAGGCTCGACATGGATTTGAGAGTGGCGACTTTGTCTCCTTTTCAGAAGTACAAGGCATGATTGAACTCAATGAAAGTCAGCCTATGGAGATCAAAGTCCTGGGTGAGCTAGGGCCACCAGGGGTCAGGGAAGATAGGAACTGTGTCCGTGGGCTCTGAGTGAGAGGACACACATCCTGGCTGTCTGAGATGAACCAGAGGCAGAGTACCTTGAGGTCCAGCCAGAGCTGGTGGGCCCGGGGGAGAGGTGCTATCATGTTTAAGCTGTTCCTGGGACAATAGGTCCGTGGTATCTGAGCTGAGGGGAAAGGGCTGTGGTGTTTGAACACAGCAGATCAGAGGATGCACTCATGTCTCAGCTGATTTGGGCAGGGAGCAGAGAACATCTTCATGTGTAGACTTGGGGCCAGGGATACAGAGTCTCACTGGGCCCTGAGTTGTGTCTGGAGCAGAAGAGAGTTGTATCTTCCAATGTCTAAGAGGAACCTGGGGTGGAGAGGAGATGGCTTCTGATGTCTGAGCTGGGTCAGGGGTGGGGTTTTCCATATCTTGTGGGCACTGTGGGTTTTAGGGAGGGTGGGTAGCCTGACAGCTTCCCTATCCACCCTAGGTCCTTACACCTTTAGCATCTGTGACACTTCCAACTTCTCTGACTATATCCGTGGAGGCGTCGTCAGTCAGGTCAAAGTACCCAAGAAGATCAGCTTTGTGAGTGTCGGGTAGTGGTTGGCAGGGGGAAGTTCTGGGCATATCCAGGTTCTCCATTCTTCTCTTGTGATTCTCTTGCCCTGCCCCCCACAGAAATCCTTGCTGGCCTCACTGGCAGAGCCCAACTTTGTGATGACAGACTTCTCCAAGTATTCCCGCCCTGCCCAGCTGCACATTGGTTTCCAGGCCCTGCACTATTTCTGTGCTCAGCATGGCAGGCCCCCTCGGCCTCACAATGAGGTGGGTGGGTGGGTGAGCCAGCCAGGGCAGATGACCTGGGTGCTGAAGGCCCTCCATGCCTCTCTACCTGTATCCAGGATACAGCCTTTGCACAGTGTCCTGACAGATGTATGTGGCCTTGTTCATTCTACCTCACCAGGAAGATGCAATGGAGCTGGTGACCTTAGCACAGGTTGTGAGTGCTCGATCCCTGCCAACAGTACAGCAGGAAAGCCTGGATAAAAACCTCATCCGGAAGTTGGCATATGTGGCGGCTGGGGATCTGGCACCTGTAAACGCCTTCATTGGGGGCCTGGCTGCCCAGGAGGTCTTGAAGGTCGGTATTGGTGGTGAAGGGCAGGGTAGGCACCTTCCTGACTCCTCATTTGTTGTCCAGCTGTGTCAGGCTCCGACTAACTACTGCCTGCTTCCCCTCTCCTCCCCAATCCCCAGGCTTGCTCTGCGAAGTTTATGCCCATCATGCAGTGGCTGTACTTTGATGCCCTGGAGTGTCTCCCTGAGGACAAAGAAGCCCTCACAGAGGAAAAGTGCCTCCCGGTATGTGAGTGGGGCCCATGCAGAAGGCATCCTTGGGGGCATTTCTGGTAAGGCCCCTCTCTGATGCTCTTCCCTTCACATCCCTCAGCGCCAGAACCGTTATGATGGGCAGGTAGCTGTATTTGGCTCAGACCTGCAAGAGAAGTTGGGCAAGCAGAAGTACTTCCTGGTGAGTGATCCCCCCTGGACACTGGCTGCCTTTGCCTCCCCGCTGGCTATGGCCACCTCCTTGGAGTTCTCCTGCCTTCCAAGGGAGGGTCTTTTGGTTCTTGTTCCTCTATCATATGCCTTTTTGCCATTTTCTGTATCTTGAGGGAAAGCCTGGTACATCCTCCCTCAGATGACTATGGGTTCTTTCTTTTTTATTTATTTATTTATTTTGGTATCATTAATCTACAATTACAGAGAGAACATTATGTTCACTAGGATCCCCCCTCACCAAGTCCCCCCAACATACCCGTTCACAGTCACTGTCCATCAACATAGTAAGATGCTGTAAAATCACTACTTGTCTTCTCTGTGTTGCACAGCACTCCCCGTGCCCCCCCACTATGCATGTTAATCGTAATGCCCCCTTTTTTTTATTGAATGTCGATTTTTATTTTATTTATTTTTATTTTGGTATCATTAATCTACAATTACAGAGAGAACATTATGTTTACTAGGCTCCCCCCTTCACCAAGTCCCCCCCACATACCCCTTCACAGTCACTGTCCATCTGCATAGTAAGATGCTGTAAAATCACTACTTGTCTTCTCTGTGTTGCACAGCCCTCCCCGTGCCCCCCAAACACTATACATGCTAATCGTAATGCCCTCTTTCTTTTTCCCCGCCCTTATTCCTCCCTTCCCACCTGTCTTCCCCAGTCCCTTTCCCTTTGGTAACAGTTAGTCCATTCTTGTGTTCTGTGAGTCTGCTGCTGTTTTGTTCCTTCAGTTTTCTTTTGTTCTTATACTCCACAGATGAGTGAAATCATTTGGTACTTGTCTTTCTCTGCCTGGCTTATTTCACTGAGCATAATACCCTGTAGCTCCATCCATGTTGTTGCAAATGGTACGGTTTGTTTTCTTCTTATGGCTGAATAACATTCCATTGTGTATATGTACCACATCTTCTTTATCCATTCATCTACTGATGGACACTTAGGTTGCCTCCATTTCTTGGCTATTGTAAATAGTGCTGCGATAAACATAGGGGTGCATCTGTCTTTTTCAAACTGGAGTGCTGCATCCTTAGGGTAAATTCCTAGAAGTGGAATTCCTGGGTCAAATGGTATTTCTATTTTGAGCTTTTTGAGGAACCTCTGTACTGCTTTCCACAGTGGTTGAACTAATTTACATTCCCACCAGCAGTGTAGGAGGGTTCCCGTTTCTCCACAACCTCGCCAACATTTGTTGTTGTTTGTCTTTTGGATGGTACCATCCTTACTGGTGTGAGATGATATCTCATTGTGGTTTTAATTTGCATTTCTCT
Source organism: Manis pentadactyla (assembly GCF_030020395.1). Classification (NCBI taxonomy): domain Eukaryota; kingdom Metazoa; phylum Chordata; class Mammalia; order Pholidota; family Manidae; genus Manis; species Manis pentadactyla. The sequence continues at coordinate 41,613,866 of NC_080038.1, forward strand.
GATGACAAGCGATGTGGAGCATCTTTTCATGTGTCTGTTGGCCATCTGAATTTCTTCTTTAGAGAACTGTCTATTCAGCTCCTCTGCCCATTTTTTAATTGGATTATTTGCTTTTTGTTTGTTGAGGTGTGTGAGCTCTTTATATATTTTGGATGTCAACCCTTTGTCGGATCTGTCATTTATGAATATAATCTCCCATACTATAGGATACCTTTTTGTTCTATTGATGGTGTCCTTTGCTGTACAGAAGCTTTTCAGCTTGATATAGACCCATTTGTTCATTTTTGCTTTTGTTTCCGTTGCCCGGGGAGATATGTTCAAGAAGAGGTCACTCATGTTTATGTCTAAGAGATTTTTGCCTGTGTTTTTTTCTAAGAGTTTTATGGTTTCATGACTTACATTCAAGTCTTTGATCCATTTTGAATTTACTTTTGTGTATGGGGTTAGATAGTGATCCAGTTTCATTCTCTTACATGTAGCTGTCCAGTTTTGCCAGCACCATCCGTTGAAGAGACTGTCATTTCCCCATTGTATGTCCATGACCCCTTTATTGAATATTAGTTGACCATATATGTTTGGGTTAATGTTTGGAGTCTCTATTCTGTTCCATTGGTCTGTGGCTCTGTTCTTGTGCCAGTACCAAATGGTCTTGATTACTGTGGCTTTGTAGTAGAGCTTGAAGTTGGGGAGTGAGATCCCCCCCACTTTATTCTTCCTTCTCAGGATTGCTTTAGCTATTCGGGGTCTTTGGTGTTTCCATATGAATTTTTGAACTATTTGTTCCAGTTCATTGAAGAATGCTGTTGGTAATTTGATAGGGATTGCATCGAATCTGTATATTGCTTTGGGCAGGATGGCCATTTTGATGATACTAATTCTTCCTAGCCAGGAGCATGGGATGAGTTTCCATTTGTTAGTGACCTCTTTAATTTCTCTTAAGAGTGTCTTATAGTTTTCAGAGTATAGGTCTTTCACTTCCTTGGTTAGGTTTATTCCTAGGTATTTTATTCTTTTTGATGCTATTGTGAATGGAATTGTCTTCCTGATTTCTCTTTCTATTAGTTTATTGTTAGTGTATAGGAAAGCCACAGGTTTCTGTGTGTTAATTTTGTATCCTGCAACTTTGCTGAATTCCGATATTAGCTCTAGTAGTTTCGGAGTGGGTCTTTAGGGTTTTTTATGTACAGTATCATGTCATCTGCAAATAGTGACAGTTTAACTTCTTTACCAATCTGGATTCCTTGTATTTCTTTGTTTTGTCTAATTGCTGTGGCTAGGACCTCCAGTACTATGTTGAATAACAGTGGGGAGAGTGGGCATCCCTGTCTTGTTCCCGATCGCAGAGGAAAAGTTTTCAGCTTCTCGCTGTTCAGTATGATGTTGGCTGTGGGTTTATCATATATGGCCTTTATTATGTTGAGGTACTTGCCCTCTATTATGGGTTCTTTCTTTGAGCCCTGGGACCTAAAGATTTGGCACTAGAGTCTCTTCCTCTTTCCTGCTATCTTCAGAGGGAGTAAGGAGTGATCGGTGATTTCATGCCAACCCGAGTTGCCCTGACCAGCCTCTGTGTCTCTTCTTGGCTGCCTTCTAGGTGGGTGCAGGCGCCATTGGTTGTGAGCTGCTCAAGAACTTTGCCATGATTGGGCTGGGCTGTGGGGAGGGCGGAAAAATTGTCATCACTGACATGGACACCATTGAGAAGTCAAATCTGAACCGACAGTTTTTGTTCCGTCCCTGGGATGTCACGGTGAGTGGGGAAGGGAGAGGGGTGGACCTTTGTCATCTCCCTTGTCCCCGTCTTTAGTTCCTGGTTTTTCTGGAAAGGAGGCCTTTCTGCATTTTTCCTTCAGCTCTTTCCCTCAGTTTCTCTCTGTCAGTCATTCAACAAATATTTTTGAGCATCCTTCCATTGAATCTACCATTTTCTGATCTTTTTTTTTCTTAACTTCTTACAAGTGCTAGTTGGGACAGTGTGTGGGGGTTCCCCCTGACCATCCCCAAATTTGATGATTCACTAGGAGGACTCACAGGACTCAACATATAGTTGTACTCAGAGCTATGATTTCTTCCAGCAAAAGGATGCAGAGCACAATCAGCAAAGGGAAAAGGTGGCCAGGGCCATGTCTGGCGGAGACCAGGCACAAACTTGCATGACTCCTCTCCCAGGGGAGTCACACAGGACTTGCTTAATCCCCCAAGTAGCCAGTTGCAGCAACATGTATGAAACATTGCCAATCAGAGAAGCTTATTAGCGACTCAGTACCTAGGGTTTTTACTGTGGGCTGGTCACGTAGGCACCCTCTGCTGGGCACATACCCAAGTTCCAGATTCTTAGAAGGAAATCAGGAGTTCAGCATAAACCACAGTGTTTGCATACAGAACAGTGTAGGCACAGTGAGCCACCCATATCAGGTAAAGAATGGTGTGAACCCTTCTAAAATTCAGGTTCTCAGACCCCAGCCTTGCAAGACCACCTTTCCTAGGAGAGCGCTTATGCTGTGTTTACTTTTCTTTGCACGGATGGAAGCTGAGTTCTTCAGGGATGTAGCCAGGAAGCTGCCTATAGAAGACAATACCATTTTTGCCTGCCCAGGATCTGTTCCCCTGTTGTTCCTTCATTTATTCACCAAGCAGTTATTGGGCTAGGTGCTGTTCTCAGCAATTGGGATATACCAAGGAAACAAAGATTCTGGTTGGGGAAGACAGACTAAACAGTAAACACTGATATAGTAACAAAGTTACAGTTAATGGCAATGATACATGCTGTGCAAAGGAAATGGCAAAAACAAGCTAAGGGAAGTTGGGCGTGCCCAGGAGATTGGTTGGTAGTGTTGATTACAGGTTAAAGGAGGGCTCATGTCTGCAGACTTGGAGGTGTGAGGGAATAGGAGCCCCTCTGAGGAAGAGTGCCCTGAGTAGGGAGGTAGGTGGTAAGGAGATGAGCTGGAGGAAACGGGCCAACTCATGTTACCCTTAGTAGAGGTGGGGGCCAGGGGAGGATTTTCAGTGGAGGACTTGGGCTTTGAAAGAATCCTGCTTGTTTGGAAGCTAAGATCCTGTTTTATTTGGGGGAATGCACCCCAACCCTGGGTGCCATTACCTGAAAGAATAATAGAGGTTGGGTGGGCAAAAGAATAGATGGCTGGCCTATTGTCTCCAGTCTGTGCCTGTCCAGTTCTTCCCTTCTGCTGAGCTCCTCCCATATATGTCATAGCCCTAGCCATGTGGCACTGTCATGGACTGTCTCCTGCTAAACCAGGGTGCCTCCTGAGCTTGGCTTGGTCCTTCCTAGGATTAAATAAGTCAGCCTTCAGGAGGACAGCTCGATAGAGGTTCGTTGGCTGAATGTACGAATACCTGAGCTCTTTTCCCCCATCTCTACCTTCACCCCACTAGAAGTTAAAGTCTGACACGGCTTCTGCAGCTGTGCGCCAGATGAATCCGCACATCCAGGTGACAAGCCACCAGAATCGTGTGGGCCCTGACACAGAACGCATCTATGATGACGATTTCTTCCAAAACCTGGATGGTGTGGCCAATGCCCTGGACAATGTGGATGCCCGTGAGTTTGGAGGAATGAGGAGGTCAAGGGCAAAGGCTGTGTGTGTGCGCGCATGCGCGCACGTGCTGCACACCTGCATCAAAGTGCCTGTCTTCCTATCCTCTCCTGACATTCCTGGCACCCTTGTTGTCCCCTGCACCCCTGCACAGGCATGTATGTGGATCGCCGCTGTGTGTACTACCGGAAGCCGCTGCTGGAATCAGGCACACTGGGTACCAAGGGCAACGTGCAGGTGGTGATCCCCTTCCTGACAGAGTCCTACAGCTCCAGCCAGGACCCACCTGAGAAGTCCATCCCCATCTGCACGCTGAAGAACTTCCCCAACGCCATAGAGCACACCCTGCAGGTGATGAGCTTTGGGAGGAAGCAGAGGGGAGCAGGCACCCAGGCCTTCAGGTGTCACAGCCTAAGTGCAAGACACTTTTTCTTCAAACCGTCCTCCTTCCCATCATCCTAAGTTTCCAGAATTTTGAAAATTTTTCGACATGTAGACCAAAGTATGGTGAACACTTAAAATACTATTCTTCACCTAGATTTAACAATTGTTTTGCCATATTTTCTTATATTCCTGTATTTTATCTGTCTTTGTGCTGCAGTATGTCATGAGCATCATAATACTTCACTCCCTATCACTTCAGTATGCTCCTGCGAAGGGAGGCTCTGGTCCTGCATATCAGAGTCTCAACGTAGGCTTTGTCGACGTTTGGAACTAGATATTTCTTTGTTATGGGGGTGTGTCCTGTGCACTGTCAGATGGTTAACAGCACCCCTGCATTCTACACACTAGATGCACCCCGCACAAAATTGTGACAACTAAAAATGTCTCTACATGTCCAAATGTCCCCTGGGAGTCATGTTGCTCCCAGGTAAGAACTGCTTCTGTCTAACCAAAACAGCACTTTATGCTGAACAAAATTAATAGTAATTTTCTACCATCTTTTCTGGCTATTTGTCTCTAATATCCAGTCCATATTCAGGTTTTCCCAGCTGTTGATTAAAATGGGTTAAGCAACTAGTTTTTCAGGATTATCTGTTTATATGATGCAAATACATACAGAATACAGAACAGTACACATTATCATCTGGCTGAGTTTTTACAGAAGGAATACACCTGGGTAACCAGTATCTAGGCCACAATCCTGAACCCAAGGATGACCCAAGAACAACTTCAAGGCTATCAGAAGGCCCCTCAGTGCTGTCTTTGAGAGCAAACCACTTGGAACTGTTTAGTTAGGAGTATGGGGAAGGGGACAAAATAGGGAGAAACCAGTTCATTCTGCTGCTTTCCCTCCCAACCCTGTAGTTCCAGATGAGTGTGTTTATATGTATGCATCCTCCACAGTAGCACTAGGCCTTGTGTGACCTTGGACTAGCCTCTGACTCCTCTTGAAATGGGTGACATAGTATCTACCACACAGGGTTTAAAGCACTTAGCAATTACTATGCATTTGGTGCTGTTTTAAGTAAACTTAAATAATACATTGCTCATTCTTTCATTGTAACTGGGGTGAGGTCGGTGTTGCTGTTGCAAGATATGTTTGAGACGGGCTGCAGAGGTAAATGTTACAGTAAGTTCCTGAAGTCATGAAACTAGATACTAGTAGCAGAGCTGGGATTTGACCCTAGATCACTAACATCCATTTCCTGAAAACCGTCTTAACACTGACTGGGAATTCTCAGAGGGCAGAGCCTCTGTCTTGTCTTGTTTGCTGCTGAGTCCCCAGGGCCTTTATAGGGATCATTCTTGGTTTTGGTCTGCCTTTTTTTTGTGGTAAAATATATTTACCTGATTTTTTTTTCTTATTGCAGCATAATACACCTCAAGTGAGGAACACAGATCTTAAGAATAAATTTTTTATACACATGTAACCACTGCCCAGATTTAGTTAGTTGGTTTTAAAATTGAGGAGCCATGGGTAGGGGGTGGGGAAGATTGGGGAGCAGTGGCTGGGGGGCTTCCCTTCTCCAAGAGAGCTGTGTTCTTCCTGTTGGATTTATTCACTGATGGTCTTTCTAATGCCTCCTGAAACCTGTTTGTCAACCATCACCCCGTGTAATCCATTTGTTCTGTCTGCAGTGGGCTCGGGATGAGTTTGAGGGCCTCTTCAAGCAGCAGGCAGAAAATGTCAACCAGTACCTCACGTAAGTAACCAAATGCTTGCCACTTGCTCTACCTCGGTTCACCAGCCAAGGCATCCTGTTTGTTTCCTCACTGCTCTAACATTCAGCAGCAGGCACTTTACAAAGGAATCAGTGAATGCATGGGCCTCATACCACTGGTGGTCAGGACCAGCCTTCTGTGGAAAAAGGGGTTGCCATGGGGCCGCTGTGTAATTCTACTGCTTTGGCCCCTCTAATTCCTGTTAGAGACCCCAAGTTTGTGGAGAGGACCCTGCGGCTGGCAGGCACCCAACCTCTGGAGGTGCTGGAGGCTGTGCAGCGTAGCCTGGTACTGCAGCGGCCACAGACCTGGGCTGACTGTGTGACCTGGGCCTGCCACCACTGGCACACCCAGTACTCCAACAACATCCGGCAGCTGCTGCACAACTTCCCTCCTGACCAGGTAACACCCAGCTGCCAGGTCCACTTGGTGGAATGCGCTTTACAGAAACAGGAACCTGCTGTGGCCTCTCCATGTGGCTCCTCCTGGCTGTGGAAGCAGCTGCAGCAGGTGCCCAAAGAATGGGGAGCTCAGAAGGATCAAGCCTGTGACCTGTTCCCTCGTCCCCTTTTCCTTTAAAGCAAGAGACTTTATTTCTGTTCCTTTACCTGGTGTGGTGTGAGCTGAGTCATACCCACCTCCCAGCATGGTAGGGATTATTGGGGAGAAATTTTGGAGTTAAGAGTACAAGAATCAGTATGGGTTCAAATCCCGGCTCTGTTTGCACTTGAGCAAGTCACATAATTTTCTCAGCACCTCGGTGTCCTTGTGGAAGTTTTTCTGAGGATTAACTGGTATTTACTAATAGTGAGTGTGTACAGTACCAAGTGATCCATAAGAGTTTGTTAAATGGCTGTGAGTTCCAATCTGGCAATGGAACTTCCATTTACAAGGCCCTACAGTTTTGGTTCTTTCATGATTAACTCCAGCTTCCTGTGTGTACCCAGCCAAAGTGAGTCATGGCACATCTGGAGCCAAAGTGAGGTGTTAGGCTCGTTAGAGAGGCTTCCACTATCGTATCCTGCTCCTCAAAAATCTCTCCACTCCCTTAGTTTACAAGCTCTGGAGCTCCATTCTGGTCTGGGCCCAAACGCTGTCCACACCCGCTCACCTTTGATGTCAGCAACGTAAGTCTCCCCAGGGTCTCTTAGGGTCACATGGAGGGTGGGCAGGTGGAAAGGAGGCCAAGATCGCCCAGGCAAGGGCTGATGTGCTTACCTTTCTGGGCCCTGCCTTCTCCAGCCCCTGCATCTGGACTACGTGATGGCTGCCGCCAACCTGTTTGCGCAGACCTATGGGCTGATGGGCTCGCAGGACCGAGCTGCCGTGGTTACACTCCTACGGTCTGTGCAGGTCCCTGAATTCACTCCCAAGTCTGGTGTGAAGATCCATGTCTCTGATCAAGAGCTGCAGAGTGCTAATGCTTCTGTTGGTGAGGGTGTTTGGCAAGTTGGCTGGGTGTCACACACCTTCCCCCCTCACCCCTTCTGTATCCCCTCCCTAGTCCAGCTTCCCCCTAAGTCCTCTGCTACTGGCTCTGCTCTGCAACCCTAGGCCTGAGGTTTCCCCACACTTCCTTTGAACCTCCCTTCCTCTGAAATAAAGAGGGTCAGTTGGGGCCAGTTCTCCTCCTCCCTCCCTCCTCCTTCCCATTCTATGGCCCTCAGGAGAACCAGTCATTTGTTTCCCTCGCTGTGTGTGTTTTTGCCTTGGGAAGAACAACTTTTCTGTTTCTTCCTGATCTGTTTATCTGGGAGGTATTATCTTCACTATTAGTCCCTCTCTGTTGGTGTTGCCCCCATCTTCCCACCCTGTGTTCTTCTGTATGTGTCTTTATCCTAATACTGCCCTCCATCTGTCTTATCTCCCTTTCACTGCTCCCTCTCCATCTGCCTCTGTGATCCCCCCAACTCCTCCACCTCTCTCCAGCTCATTGTTCCCTCAGCTCATGTTGTGTATCAGGGGTAAAGGGCCAAACAAGTCACTCTTTAGGCTCTGCAGACATTTAGGGTCTGCAGATAATGACCTGTGCAGTTGATGCACAAAAGCAGCTATATGCAACACGTTCATGATGAATGTGGCTGTTTTCCAGTAAAATTTTATTAGTAAGACTGGTTGGCAGGCTGAACTTGGTTTGTGGGGCTGTAGTTTGCCAAGCCTGGTCTATGTATTTATCCACCTATCTTCCCTTCCATACCTCTCTCCCTCCACAGGTAATGTGTGTGCAGCCACACAGTCCCCTGCATTTACTTTTCATACCTGCCCCAACCTTTCTTACCGTGTATCTTCTCCCCTTTCTTTTCAGATATCTATCTCCTCATGTTCTGTATATTTCTTGCCTTCATTCCTTTCACATATCCCTTCATTTCATGCATGTCTTTCCTCCATTTTCCCCCTCACATATGTGAATGTAGGTATATCGTGTATAAGTGTGTATAAAACGTGTATGTATAACACATATAAGGTGTATATAAACTGTATATGAACTGTATACAAAGGGTATATAAAATGTGTGTATGGTGCATGTGAAATCTCCCACCTGTTTCACCCTCTGTATGTGCCCCCACCCACCCGTGGTCGTATTCCTGTCTTCTCCTCCATGTCTTTCTGTATCCAGTCCATGTACTCTCCCTCTGTGTATCTTTGTCATCCCCCTTTCCCCTTTATTCTCCTCCATGTCTCCCCACCCCTTTGTCCATCATTTTCTCCAAAGTCTACAGCTCTCCTGTCTTGACTTCTCCATCTCCACTCTTCCCTAATGTGTTTACTTTTGCTCCTTAGTGTCTCTAGACATCTCTCTTGATACAGTCACCTCTTTCTGTCTTCTTCAGGTCTGTACTATTGTCCTGCTCTGCCCCTCCCCCTTGCACCTCCTCTCTTCCAGGACATCTTTCCTTTTCAAATTCTTTATCTACCTGAATACCATTTGTCCCACCCATGCTGGGCTCCTCAAACCCTAAAGGTCATCTAAAGGGCCAATGGTATCCCTCTCTTCCTGCAGATGACAGCCGTCTGGAGGAGCTCAAGGCCACGTTGCCCAGTCCAGAAAAGCTCCCTGGGTTCAAGATGTACCCCATCGACTTTGAGAAGGTGCTGGGTGGGGGCCCCGGGCAGGCAGGGGAATGGGCTAAAAGCATGGATGGGCTGGACCAACAAGTCTCTAGGGATCTGGAGGCAGCCCCAGGCCTTTATGGGGGGGATTGGATCATGGGCCTGCCATGCAGCCCTGAATTAATACATGTTCCCAGCTATGCCTTTGTGATGTGAGAGAGCCCAGCAGGTAACTGCAGTAGAGGATACTTATGTCCCTAGAGGTCAAGAGTCTGTTTCCTCCTCTGATCCTCTGCTTATTGTCTTTGCACTCTCTCCCATTACCCACCACTCAAAAGGATGATGACAGCAACTTCCACATGGATTTCATTGTAGCAGCATCCAACCTCCGGGCAGAGAACTATGACATTCCCCCTGCAGACAGGCACAAGGTAAGGGGACTATAGACCAGATGTTCCACCCTCTCCCAGGCTCAGGTTCCCTACATACCATGCCTTCTGTAGACTCAGAGCGTCTTCCACCTTAACCACTGCCTTCCTTGGTCCCTTCTTGCCTCACAGAGTAAGCTGATTGCAGGGAAAATCATCCCAGCCATTGCCACAACTACAGCAGCCGTAGTCGGCCTTGTGTGTCTGGAGCTATACAAGGTGGTACAGGGTCACCAACAGCTTGACTCCTACAAGAATGGTTTTCTTAACTTGGCCCTACCCTTCTTTGGTTTCTCCGAGCCTCTTGCTGCACCCCGTCACCAGGTGAGGGCCTGCACTGGGGAGGTGGGTTTATAGACAGGGTGTTTCTCTGTGGAACTAGTTTGCTTCATAGCCTGTCACCAGCTGAGGGTTTGAACACCAACTGTACCAGGTACTCTTATAGGTGCTAAGGTTATATTTGTGAAATGGATTATATAAATAACATGATCAATGATTTTGGAACCCCAAAAAAAGAGCAGAATGAGGCGGCCTTGGGAGTACCAGGTGGCAAGGGGATGAGTTTGGGATTTTAAATGTGGGTTGGTCAGGAAAGGCCTTGCTGTAAAGATGACATTTGAGTCCAGACTTGGAGGCAGTGAGGAGACAGGCCATGTTGTCTGTCACATTTGTGGGGGGAAGGCATTCCAGGCCGAGGGACTACCTCTGTCTACAAGGGCGCTGAGGTAGGAGTGTCCCTGGCATGTCTGAGGAAGAATAAGTCATTGAGCAAGAGTGAGTGAGGAAGAGTGGGGAGGCGATGAGGAGAGAGTAGGAGTCTAATGACATAGGCCATGTTGGTCATAATAAGGGTTTCAGTGCTTACTCAGGGCAAGGTGGAAGCCACAGAATTTTGGACAAAAGAGGCTTGTGATCTGGCTTAGCACACCTGCGTGAATGGAGGGGGGAGACTGATGGGGCTGGACCCTCTGGTGGCCCCCATCCCATTGGCCTGCTCCTTGTCTGCAGTACTATAACCAAGAGTGGACATTGTGGGATCGCTTTGAGGTACAGGGACTGCAGCCTAATGGTGAGGAGATGACCCTCAAACAGTTCCTTGACTACTTTAAGGTGAGGCCCCTTCTTCACTCTCACACCACCTGGGGGTGGAGTGTGCAGGTGACTCTCTGGCCTGTCCACCTCCATGACACTGCTGTCTCTTTCCCTCCTCCTCCAGACAGAGCATAAACTGGAGATCACCATGCTGTCCCAGGGTGTGTCCATGCTCTACTCCTTCTTCATGCCAGCCGCCAAGCTGAAGGAACGGTTGGATCAGCCGTAAGTTGGGTAGTAGAGGCCTCCACCTACAGATCCTATTCACTGCCCTTCTCTGCTCCCAGCGACCTGCCCCCCTCGCTCTTGCATTTGGCTTCCCTGACCCTCTGCTTCCCTGTCTCCAGGATGACAGAGATCGTAAGCCGTGTGTCGAAGCGAAAGCTGGGCCGCCACGTGCAAGCACTGGTGCTTGAGCTGTGCTGCAATGATGAGAGCGGCGAGGATGTTGAGGTTCCCTATGTACGATACATCATCCGCTGACCCCCATCCACTCCTGTAGACTGGCCCTAGCCCCCACCCCCTCTGGACCCTTCCAGCCCAGGGCTCCCATTTGGCCTCCAGCAGTAGCCCACCTAGCCAAGCCTGGTGTTTCTTCCTCATCCTCCTACCTGAACCCCTCTTGCTACTGCAGCCTCCTTTAGAAACCAAAACCTAATAAAGAGTTATAAACTCAGACATGGCATGCCCTGCTTGTTGCAGGGAAGGAGTGGACTTCCAAGAGCTGTCTGGTTCAGGTGGCAACCCAGAGGGCTCAGCCCCACCCCAGCTGCCAGTTTACTTAGCAGAGAAAATAGGGGAATTGCAACCTCCTCCTTCTGCTCTCCCTGCTTAGGAAGAGATGGAGGCACTGGTGAGGTCAGAGAGAGCAGGTACCTGGGTCCATGTGACTATGTTTGCACTAGGTTCAAATTCTATCTTTTCCATCTCCAGCTTCTAGCTCAGCCATACTAAAATCAGCCATACTTATTTTCAGAAGTAGTAAAGAGTAGTGTTTGAACAAGTCCTTTAACTTCTCTAAACTTGTCCCCAACTCTGTGAAGCGCTCTGTCAACCATGATGAGTAGTTGGCCGGGGCTTGGTCCTTGTAGTTTATGTCCTTGGGTCAGGTTCCTTTCCACCTGGCTCCAAGCACTCAAACCCCAGATAAGTCTTTATCATCATCGTTTCCAGCACCAGGGATGCCAGTGGTGCCCTTAGTTCAACTTCCCTACTGCAGGAGAGCCTAAACAGCCCAACTGGACAGAGGAATGTGAGCACCAATGCGTACTTCACAGTTTTTTTAATGAAAATATTCAGCTGAGAATATCTTCACAGGAAAGTCCCTTTCCCACCACACTCTCTCCCCTCAGGCCTGGTTTGCCTGTCCTGAGACTTTCTGCCTCAGAAGAGAGCGAGCTGTTGATTGGTTAAAGCAGGCAGTAGGAGACTCACTACAGGCCCCATAGGACTGCAGAGCTGCCCACGTGCTGTCCTTGGTCTTGACTGAGCACTGCAGATAATTGAAAGCACCAATCCCTGACTGGCCACCTAGTGCATGAGGATGCTACTCCTACCTATCCCTCACCAAGCCATATTCCAACTTGTCTCTCTCACTTCAAGACAGACCCCTCATTCCTGCACTCAAATCTGGGTATTGGAAATAGCACATCCTGTTCCTGAAGCTGGCCTGACATCCACCACAGCCTTTCCCCATATATGCTGCCTCCTGGGCAGCTCCAGAATCCAGGCACAGTGCATGCCCTTGCCCATCTCCCTCTTGACTCTTTTTCTTGGCCACCTCTGCCTGGGTGACCTCATCCTTCCATACTTCCTTCTTATTCCCCGCTAGGACATTAGAGACTAAAGTACTTTACCTCTGGCATCTATTTAATGGTGATACTGGCTGTATAGGTCCAGTGGAGAGGTTTTCCCACCACAGATAATTTTTCCATTGTTGCTGCTCTATAGAGTACCCCAAACACTGCACACATCTGTTCACTGTTTCCACTGTTACAGCATCTGAGGTGTGTGTACACACACTTTATTCCTCTGCCTCCTTTCTCCACTATCCCAGTTCTTTGTTCTATGTATCTCCCCCATTCCAGCTCCTGATTCTCCAGACACCTTGTCCCTTCACCAGCACAGCTCCTGAAGCCTTTTGCTACCTTACTGGTACCTGACACTCTTCATCAAAAACAGCTTCATCAAGAACTTGTGAATCCTGATTGCATCTTAGTTCCCCCACACTTGCCAGTTTGCTTCTCGGGCATGTTTGTCTGCCATTGTAACATCAGCAAGATAGGAGACTGGGGTTCAGTGGGCAGGGGTTGGGGCGCTGCACTGAGCCACCTGCACCCATCTGATACTAAGGATGGTGGGACGAGGTTGTCTCCTCTTGTCTCTGCCTAGAACTATTTGTCATTAAGTATTCAACATTTGTTGAGTGTTTACTGTATGCTGGGCACTGTTCTAGGCATTGGAGACAGCAATGGATTAAGAAGATTCCTGTCCCTGGAGGGTGGGGTTTATGTTCAGATAGTGTGAAACTCAGAAGAGACAAAAAACACAGTAAATAAATTGTATGTTAGCAGTTGCTCAGTAATTTTTAAAATGTCTGTAGAGCCAGGTGCAGGATCTGGAACGATGGTGCAGACAGGCATTTTTAAATCGGGTAGTCAGGGAAGGATTCATGATGGTGACCTGAAGCAAGGACTGGAAGAAGCGAAGGGATGAGGCATGTGGATATCTAGGGGAAGAGCATTTCAGATAAAGGCAACAGCAAGTGCAAGCTTGGTTCCTGAGGCTGGATTGTGCCTGTTTTATTCAGGAAAAGCTAGAGGGCAGCTAGTATGGCTGGAGCACAGTGAGAGGAAGAAGGGTAAAGAGATGGGGTCAGAGACGTGCTGGACCTGACCTTGTAGTCTGCGGGGACCTTTTGTCTCACGTATTCGCACTTCCACGGTGCTCCAGTAAATCCTTGCTACTATGAGCCTTCCCGAAAACACTGGTGAGACCAAGGCCCCCTTCAAGGGAACCCCAGAAGAGGCGGGGAAGCTGGCTTTGGACGGGTGCAAAGTGAAGATGTCTCATAAGCCTTGCTGAAGCCTGTCACCAGTTGAGCTGGGCTTAGTGATATAGTGTAAGAGTTTTCCAGGTAAAGGGGTTGAAGGGTTAGGTCTACCTGGCAGTTCTTGACACGCAAGAGGCGTCCAATAAATGCAACAAAACCGCAGAGCCGGGGAAGCCATGGGCGGAGCTCTGGCGAGTAAGAAGAGGTAGTTGAACGGTGGCAGAAGAACCCAATACAGGGTGAATACGCAAATCGTTCTGTAAGGCTGAAGAAACGCCTCCTCCCTACCAAAGTTCCAAACATGCGCAGTAACGCACTCGCCCTATTAAAGGTCCACCTTCTCTTTCCTCGACATAGCCTCCACCCTGTAAACCTCACTGAGGAAGATGGGAGGAGTTAGAAGCGGGATGCAAGGCGAGTGAACGCTTTTTTGACCAGTCACCTTGCGGGAACATCGGCCTACAGCGAGAGAAGAGCACAGAAAGACAGGCCTGCTCCCCGGCGGTGAAGGCCAACGAAAACCTGTCAGAGGCGGGGGTTGTGGGGGGCGGTACGGAGTGAAATCACGCCTCTTCAGCCTGGCCACGCCCTTAATATTGCTCTGCCTCGCCCCAGGAGGCAAATCCGATTGGCTGAGTGACTTCAATGGGCGGGGCCGCACGCGTTCACAGTGGAAATGAGCTCGTGGAGTGGAGGACCGCTGCTGGGTGGGGCTAAGCGCTGTTCTCTCTAAGGTGGTAAAGGCCAATAATTCTCCAGGCCGCCTTTACCAGTAAAGTCATCTGCTCGCGAACCTTTAAAATTCTTGCCTTCCGAGGCACCTCAGGGGGCTAGGGACTGACTGTCTCATCTTTTTCTTCCTTGCAAAAGTCCCGTTTGTCGTCATGGGGATGTACCAAGTGAGACCGAGTAGGGGGAGAGAGTGGTGACTGGCAACGCTGGTTACTGGCTGCTGCCCACTTCAGCGCTAGCAAACTTATAACAATATCGGAACTGAGTACTAAACAACCTCTGTATTTCTCCCTGGCGCTTTCCAGGGCTGGTACCACGTTTCCCGGTGGGCGCGCAATGGCCGCGCCCCCTCCCGCTGTGGACGGGTCTTTTGGTACATGCAGTCCGAGGTGAGTCCCCTCCTTCCCACTTCACCCTTTCCAGCGCGTGCGTGCGCATGCGTAGAATGCGGCACGCGCAGCAGTTGGGCTGTTAGCTGTTCGGCCCTGGGATCGGCCGCGTCTCCGCGAGCAGTCGGCTCTGAGCCGCGAGCCGCCGTGAGCTCTCGGATTCTAGCCGGCGCCAGCGAGCCCGGGGGCATCGCCCGCATCGGCCAAGCTCATGGCTGGCTGAGCGGGACGCCGCCTCCGCCTCAGCCACCGCCGCCGCCGCCGCCTCCTCCTCCTCAGCCGGCGGCGGCCCGGGCCCAGCAGCCATGGCAGAAGACTACTGGGACGGGCGCCTGCGGCGAACAGGAGGAGGAGGTCGCGCGGCCTCAGCCCAGGCCGCCGCCCCAGGCGCCGCCGCGCCGGCCCCGCGGCGCTGAGGTTTCTCGCGCGCCCCCGCCGGTGAGCGCGTCCCTGAGATGTGGGGTGGGGGCTGCCCTTCACCTACAGAACCAACTCAGGCTGCACCGCTGGCATGTCCCCCCTTCCCCCAGCGAATTTCCCAGAATGCACCGGGCGGTGGGGTGGTGTCATTCGGTGCCTTCCTGACCTTGGCCCCGCCCTAGGCCCAGTCTGGTAGCTGGGGGTGGGAAGCAAAGTGGTGGTTAGTGGAGAGCAGGGTGATCGAACGACCAAAGGGTGTGGGAATGGGTGGCAGATTGCTGGAATACTCGAGGTTTACTAATGGGAGCCTGAGCTGTGGAGGGATCGAAGCATGAAATAAGTCTTACCGCTGTGTATGATTTGAGGCCCAGTATGTGCTAATGGAGGGTGGGGTGGGGGGCGGTGGAGACACCCGAGCGTGTATATAGGGGAGAGGATGTCCTAAGAGTGCTGAGATAGAAAATGGGGTTGTAGCTGTGTAGAAGCCCTGTGTATGTTTGTGAATGGAGGATAAGGTGGTGGAGGTACCAGAAGGTATGCTAATAGGATCAGTGCTCTGAGGCCCTGTGTGTGGTATTGAAGGTCAGGATGGTGTTAATATTGTGTATTTGTCCACGAGGGACTGGCTACATCCTGTGAGGGTCCAGAGTGTGCTTGTGGAAGGCCGGGTAGTGGAATAGCCCAAGTGTTGAGATGTGCTAACGGGGGTCATAGTTGTAGAGTGTATGCTCATGTGGTAATAAAGGTCTGGATAGTATGAGGTCCAGTATATGCTAATGGGGACAGAGTGGTGAAGATAATAGATATCAGAAGTTGTGGATATGTATTTGGGGGTGGGGGCAGTGATGAGGGAAGTGTCTTAGCACTGTAAGAGGTTCAGTATATTAAGGATCTATATGGTGTGAGATGTGTGTCCATGAGGACAGGGGTTGTGAAACTCTAGCACCTGCTAAGAAGAGACAGGGTAATATGTGAAGTTCTAGTGACTGCTAATACGGGTTTAGAGCCATGAAGGTGCTTAAAAGTGTACCAGTGGGGGGAGAGTCCAAGCTCCATGAGGTCTGGAATATGCTAATGAGTGTCAGAACATTGTAAAGACTGTGTGTGCTTGTGTCCATGGGGGACTGGGTTGTGTTGAGGTTCCAGGAAGTGCTAACAGTGGGGGGTGGTGGAGCTGTGGAAGGGATCTAGGGTGCAATAAGGATCAGGGCTGTGAAGGGATCCAGATGTGAACCAACAGGGCTTATAGTTGTGGATAAAAGTGGAAGCAAAGAGAAATAAAGGACAGGAATATGTGAAGGTCTAAGCCATGGAGGGCTGTATAGAAGTGTGTGTGCTAATGGGTCTCCAGGCTGAATGAAGACCTGTGTGTGCTAATGAGGGTCAGGCCATTATGGAACAGTGTGTGTGTGTGTGTGTCTGTCCGTCCGTCCTTGGGGAATAGGGCTGAGTAAGAAGAGTTCAGGATGTGATAATACGGAGGCCCTGTGTGAGGCCCAGTGTGTGCTAATGTGTTAATGATGGTCATAGCTGTGAAGGGTTCTGAGTGTGGGCGCAGTCAGGTGAGGGATCTGTATGGTTAATTTTGAGGGCAGTGTGAAGATCCATTGAGTGCTGATGTGATGTGGGTCAGCTGTAAAGGGTCCTGAGTGCATGTTAATAGGGGTGAGAGTCATGTAGAGGGAACTGTGTTAATCAGGGGGTGAGGGCTGTGGAGAAGCTTAACAGGCAGCTGGGCCTGGGAGAGGCCCAACAGTGTGGTGGTAAGAGTTAAGTTTGAGGGACCTGAGTGTAAATGAACAGAGAGTTCAATGCTCTTTTGGAGCTATGTGTGCTGATGGGGTTAGAGATAAATGGGGAAATGGCAGTCAGGGATAGCAGTTAAAATGTAGAGAGGCCTTCTTGATGGTCCAGTGTATAACTGAAGGAAGCAGGACACTGTGGGTCCCGTGTGTGTGTGTTTATGGGGTCTGGACAGGTTGAGGATGGTGTGTTTCTGTGGGAGTTAGTAGAGTGTGCTGGCTGTGTCCTCAGTGGTCAGTGTGGTGTGAGGTGATGAGTGTCCTTGGGTGTGAGAGTATTCTGAGGATGGGTGTGTGTCCTGGGGCATCAGGAAGTATGTGTGCCCTTTTTTGAGTGGAGCCGTGTGTTCAGTTTCTTTTATTTATGTATGTATGTATGTATGTATGTATCATTAATCTACAATTACATGAGCAACATTATGGTTACTAGACTCCCCCCATCATCAAGTCCCCACCACATAACGTGTATTCAGTTTCTTGTTCTCTCCTTTATTATTCTGAAACTGAAAAAGCTCAGAAAGCTGATAAAATAATATTTAAAACTTATACTGCATGTTAATGTTCAAGTGTCTCTTTTCACAGGGTCCGGCCCAGGGCTGCCCTGCTGGGGGGTATTGCATAATACACATATTTCATACCCCATCTTCCTAAAACTCCCTGAGATCTGAACTCTGGAACATGTCTAGTCCTTGGTGTTCTCACAGGTCACGTGCCTATGACTCCTTCTGGCTGCCTCATCATCCAGCCCTACTAATAGCATCCCCTTGCCCCACCGCCAGATCCTCCATTCCCTGCCACAGACTGGTTATCTGTGCCATACTGACATGAGATAGTCTTTGGGGACTGGCCATGTTTCACCTTCTTCAGCCTTTGGTCCACCGTTCAGCCTTCTGGATTGGGATTTTTTTGTTGTTACTCTGGGTTCTCTGGATGGACCTCATGCTCCTTACTGAGATCTTTCTGCTAGGCTGGCCCTTCTGCCCCTCCTGGGGTTGGTGAGTTTGGGTAGGCTGAAGCAGGGTATGGGGACTGCTGGGGTAAGCACCTGATTTCAAGATAACAGATGACCCATTTCTCTCCTCAAATCCAGCCTCAGCCTCTTCCTCCACCTCCTATCTAGTTCCACTTCCCTGGACCCAGAGCCATCTTAGGCCCTGCTGTGAATCCATATGGTTCCTGGGCCAGGTCTTTCCCCCTCCTTGCTGGCCCAGAGCCCAGGAGGAAGCAGAAGAAGGCCAGCCTAAGCCTTTTGGTGGCCCCATTCCCTATAGCAGCCCCATCTAGGTCATCTTCCTGCTGATGCCTGCATCCCTGGGCCACCTTGTCTGGGATTGTTCATAAGTAGCAGGGACTCACCTTGCTCACCCTGCTAGAGGTTGGTCCTAGGCCCTCAGCCCCCTGACTCATGGATTTCTGTCATAATCACTTTTTGAGCATCTGCTCTGTGTCAGGCATGGTTTCTGGCCCTCAGGATATAGCCATGACCTAAACAGACAAATCTATCCTGACAGAACTGATCTAGTGGTGTCAGTGAGGATCGTAAAGGATAGTAAAGGATAAAGAAACCAATAAGTAGATGGTGTCATTTCTGAGGGGGTGATGAGAGCTGGGGGAATGATTGGCAAGATGAGGGAACTCAGGATGGTTGTAATTATAAGTAGGGTCATTTGTGGAAAGAGTGATATTTGAGCAATGGCCTGAAGGGGTGAGGGAGTGAGCTACTTTGAAATCTGGGCGTAGGGTATTCCAGGTAGCAGGAACAGCCAATACAAAGGCCCTGAGGTGGGACTGCTGTGTGAGGTTGCTGGACAGCAGCTAGCAATGATCCAGGGGGAGGTGAGGCTAGAGTGGTAATGGGTGAATGAGGCAATATCTTGTGAGCCACATTGAGAACTGGGACATTTATTTGGGGTAATAAGGGAGATGTGGTGCATTCTCAAGCAGAGGAGAAATATGATATGGCTTGTAAAAATCTGAGTGGGACCCTATAGGTCCCAACCTGATTGAACCTTTCCAGCAGCCCTCAGAACAGCTGGTGTACATAAGGTCCCTCCACATACCTACCTAGTTGTTGGGTCTGGGTAGGTCCTCCCCCTCCCAACTCCCCCTACCAAGGCAAACCAGTGGGGTAGTTCACTAGTCACCATGGCGATGGTTGCTGCTGGGGAGATGGGAGGGTCCTGTGGCTTCAGGGAGCATTCTGCCTTGGCAGTTGGAGGTAAATGTGGGGCTGGTGCCAGTGGAACATGCCATTCTATAGACATGCCCAGGGCCATGTCCATGGTCCTGCAATCCTGGGCGAGCCCCCCGCTCTACCAGTGGCTAGGTCCATCACTGCCGCTGCACCCGAGAATGCCTGCTATGGCGCCCTCTGCTCCCACAGCAAGGCTGCCCCAGTAGAGGCCAACACTCCGTCAGTTGGGCCCTTGCCCTCAGCCAGCTACCCAAGCCTCAGTACCCAGGTGGGCTACTTAGGAGCAGGGTCCCCTGGGGCTGGCCATAGGTGGGCACACACCAACAAGAGGCCCCATCCATGCCTGGTTTCCAGGAATCCTGAGTGGTTCCAGGGCTTCAGAGAGGTTGGGTGGGTACTAACAGAAGTTCATATTGGTGTGCCTTACTAGGTCATCATTGGTTTTAGGGGGCCCATAGTGGTCAGGTAACTGCAAATGTGACAACCATTCCCATCCATACCCTCTGCTCAGGTCGCCATGGATCGGATGAAGAAGATCAAACGGCAGCTATCAATGACACTCCGAGGGGGCCGAGGTATAGATAAGACCAATGGTGCCCCTGAACAGATAAGCCTGGATGAGAGTGGCGGGGGCGGAGACAGTGACCTTGGAGAGGTTCCCACACATGCTGCCCCTGGGGAACCTCGCCCTGGACGTGGCCCACTGAGCTCTGCACCAGGTGGGTCCACTGACCACTCCCACCCCCAGGCTGGTCCCCAGGCGCTGTCTCCCAGCTAACTTCCTCTTAGACTTGTGTATTGCCATTTTCCTTTCTCCATTTTTCCCCTTTCTCTACCATCCTCTTTCCATCTGTGCCCCTTTCCTTGGCTTTGTGCCCAGGCCTTGGGGAAAAAGGGTGTGCTGCCTGCTGCAGCTGCCCCAGACCTCCCTTTGCTCTTCTCCCATTCTCTGCAGTGGACCCCCTCAGGCCTCCTGGTGCCTGCTTTCCCAGGGCCTTTAGCTACCTCTACCACTGCCTGTCCCCTGGCCCCTGTCAGCTGCAGTGTCGGCACACCTCTGGAGCGGGTGCTGCATTGCTGCCCCATCCCCGACCCTCACAGTTCAACTTGTCCTGACCTGTTTGAACCTCCGTGGGCCTTGTCACCCTCTCCCTGAGGGACTCCAGGCTGCTTCACGGGTCTTGCGCACATGTGTTATCATGAGGGGGGGATGTATTTTGGGGGGGATGGGGTGTCCTGGGGCTCCTGACCCCACCTGGCATGCCCTCCCCCTGTCCTCACTACCAGAGATTGTACATGAGGACTTGAAGATGGGGTCTGATGGGGAAAGTGACCAGGCATCAGCCACGTCCTCGGATGAGGTGCAGTCACCAGTGAGGGTCCGCATGCGCAACCATCCCCCGCGCAAGATCTCCACTGAGGTGCTTGATTCCTTATCCAGGAGGTGGTGGGGCTGGGAAAGAGAGTTGGACCTAGGGAAGTGGAGCTCATGGTCCTGCTCCCCTCTCTTGCCTGCTAGGACATCAACAAGCGCCTGTCACTACCAGCTGACATCCGGCTGCCTGAGGGCTACCTTGAGAAGCTGACCCTCAATAGCCCCATCTTTGACAAGCCCCTCAGCCGCCGCCTCCGCCGTGTCAGCCTGGTGAGCACCTTCTCTTCCTGTCCTCTCCTCCTCCTCTTCTCTCCAGCAGTCTCCTCCCCTGAGCCTGCTTCAAACTTCTTCCTTTACCTCACAGTCCGAGATTGGCTTTGGGAAACTGGAGACCTACATCAAGCTGGACAAGCTGGGCGAGGTGAGGGACAACCATGAGGCCCAGGGTGTGGGAGTCAGTAGGAACTCCCAGCAGCCTCAAGCTCCTCTCCTGTCACTCTTCCTCAAATCCCAGGGAACCTATGCCACTGTCTACAAAGGGAAAAGCAAGCTCACAGACAACCTTGTGGCACTTAAGGAGATCAGACTGGAACATGAAGAGGGGGCACCCTGCACCGCCATCCGGGAAGGTACAGACATCTAGGAAGGCTGCCCCAGGCTTCCCAGGCTCTTCTCTTGGCATGCACACACACATGCTCCATAGTGAGAACAGAGACTGAGGGTTCTGGGACTTCCCTTATGATACTCTGGGCTTCATGAGAAAGTGCCCATCACCCACATATCTAGGTAATAAGGTGATCAGTAACCCATTCCTGTCGGGAGAAGAGGCAGATGAATTGGAAAGCTGGGTGCTTGCTTTGGTTCTGAGAGCACATCTGGCAGTGTTGACCAATCTACTTGACACAACAGTTTCTAGTCAGAATATCACATGGAATGAATTTGATTTGCATAGGAATTGAGTGTACAAACTCAGTTTCACACGGAGCTGATGCCTGTGTACTAATGGTTGGAGCAAGGCCCCTTTCCAGAAATCACAAGCAGGTTGTTGAAAACCAATGTCACATAAGCCTGGGGTTGCAGCTTCATACCCTTCTCTGAGCCTTAGCTGCCGCAACTGGGACATGGGGGACACTTTCCTGGCATCAGTTAGGGTAGAGCCAGTCGCTGTAAGCCACTACCCAAGACTTCACAGGGAAAGAAGGAAACCCTGGCTCATCCCTGCCTGGTCCTTGTCCTCACCTCTGTCCTGAAGGTAGGACCCTGACTCTTCTCCTGTCCCACCTTCATGCTCCTTGCAGTGTCCCTGCTCAAAGACCTCAAACATGCCAATATTGTCACGCTACATGATATTATCCACACGGAGAAGTCCCTCACCCTTGTCTTTGAGTACCTGGTAAGGTTGGGTAGCATTGGGTTCCAGGGGGTTGGGATAGTGGATAGGGGGGAGATGTCCAGGAGCCACAGGACGTGATTCTTTTTTTTCTCTACCTCTGCTTTTCTCAGGACAAGGACCTGAAGCAGTACCTGGATGACTGTGGGAACGTCATCAACATGCACAATGTGAAAGTGGGTGTGGGGCAGGAAGCAGGGGCACAAGGGGGCCCCCCCTCATCCACTCCACCCCACAAATCTCCCAGAAACAGACTTTTCCCATTTGGCTTTATTGCTGGGAGTTCTTGGAGGGCAGTGGGAACCTGTCCTTTTTGTATGACAAGGTTCTGGGCTCAGTGTGTTTGGGAGGGGGAGCAGTGCCTGCTGGGTGTCAGGCTACTGGATATTCTTTCACCTCTGCCTGTTGTTCCTGGGTCCTCAGCTGTTCCTGTTCCAGCTGCTCCGTGGCCTGGCCTACTGCCACCGGCAGAAGGTGCTACACCGAGACCTCAAGCCCCAGAACCTGCTCATCAATGAGAGAGGAGAACTCAAGCTGGCTGACTTTGGTACCCCTGGCCTCCCCCTTCTTCCCAGTGATCCTCCAGCTTTACTCTCCCAGCCTCCTCCTTCCCCCTTACACCTAGTCTCAACCATCTTCAGCCTCTCCAGGCTTTGCTTATTAGAACACCCTCAGTCCCAACTGTACTCTTCCCCAAGACTGCCCAGAACCTCCTCAACTCCAGCTGCCCATTCTTTCCACCTACCAGGCCTGGCACGGGCCAAGTCCATTCCAACAAAGACCTATTCCAATGAGGTGGTGACGCTATGGTACCGGCCCCCTGACATCCTGCTTGGGTCCACGGACTACTCCACTCAGATTGACATGTGGTGAGGAACATGTGGTGAAGATGGGTGGAAGTGTGGCAGGGGCCATGTGCTCAAGTGGGTGGCTTGGTCACAACGGCCAGTCAGACAGTTGCCTCCCTATTCACCATGCCCTCCCTGCCCAGGGGTGTGGGCTGCATCTTCTATGAGATGGCCACAGGTCGGCCCCTCTTCCCAGGCTCCACAGTGGAGGAACAGCTGCACTTCATCTTCCGCATCTTAGGTGAGGAGGCGCAAGCCTTAGGAGCTATGGGGGTTCACAGGGAGTTCCTGTGAGATGCTTAGGGTAATTCCTCTTCCCTGTCAGGAACCCCAACTGAGGAGACATGGCCAGGCATTCTGTCCAACGAAGAGTTCAAGACATACAACTATCCCAAATACCGTGCTGAGGCCCTTTTGAGCCATGCACCCCGGTGAGGCTGGTGGGTAGGTGGGTGGGTTTTAGGGGCCATAGTGCCCAAACTCAATTTAAAGCAGGTTCCCCTGTCCTTGTGGTAGACTTGACAGTGATGGGGCTGACCTCCTCACCAAGCTGTTGCAGGTGAGACCACCTTCCTGGGCCAGCCCGGGGCAGAGGGGCAAGGGTGTGGGGAAACAGGGAGGTCCAGGACTAGGGTCTGAGGTGGGGAAGAAAGCCTGCTGGTTGAAGGTACCACTACTCCACCCCCTCTCCTGCCCCCCAACTCAGTTTGAAGGTCGCAATCGGATCTCTGCAGAGGATGCCATGAAACATCCATTCTTCCTCAGTCTGGGGGAGCGGATCCATAAACTTCCTGACAGTGAGTGGAGCTGGGAAATGGGCCAGTCATTGGGGGACTGTGGGGAACAGGGCTATGGCAGACAACTGGGTAAGTTGTGTAGGGCTCTTGCTGTGTGTGTGTGTGTGTACCCTTGTTCACATGTGTGATGTGTTTATTACAAAAAAAAAATTACTTAGTTTTCAATTATTTTTACTTTTCATGGAAATTTTTAAACACACATAAAAACAGATGCAGCATCCGTGGATGTTTTGTTGCCCTTGTCTAGCTTGGATTAATACTTAGTCTATAGGCACAGACCTGATCATCTACATTTGCCCTCTTACAGCACTAAACTATGTTTTCTACCTTTATCTTGCATCTACCTACCACTTCAGCATTTTATTTAAAAAAATAATAATAATAATAATAAGGGAGAAATGTGGGATTCACATATAAATCAAGTATAAAAATCAAACAAATATTCATATTTGACCTGATTGTTTATAGTTCATAATGCGTGATCAAAACTGAAAGTTTCTGTGATGACTGCCCTTGCACTGTTCACCATGTAAGAACTTATTCACTATGTAAGAATTTGTTCACCATGTAAGAACTTGTTCGTTATGCTTCAGAAAATTGGAGACTGTTGAGAACTAGGCTTGGGGTTGATTAATGATTGTGCATTGAGTCCCCTATACGGAATTTTATTGTTGTTAACAACCATTTGATCAATAAATATGAGAGATGCCCTCTCAAAAAAAAAAAAAGCAGGTGCAGCATCACTTGTAAAGGTTTCCTTTTGACTATACACTGAGAAATGCACAAATCATAAGTATACAGCACAGTGGATTTTCACAAATGAAACACACCGATGTAACTGGCATATAGGCCAAGAGATAGGAAGTGAGAAGCTCCCATAGAGTGCCCTCTCCCATCCTTCAGTTATTCCCAGCCCCTCCCCAAGGGTTACCACTAGTTTGACTTCTAACAGCACAGGTTAAGTTTTCCCTGTTGTTATATTCTACAGAAGTGGAGTCACAGAGGGTGTTCTCTCTTTATATCTGACTTTTAAAAATGTTTAAATATGGATTAAATAATATAATCAGTCACCAAGTACTCTTAACAAGTCATCAACTCATGACCAATATAGTTTTATCTATATATATTCCCTCTGATTATTTTGAATCAAATCCTGGATGTATCATCTATAAGTAACTTTAGCATGCATCTCTAAAGTATTTTTTAAAACATAATAACATCATTATCCCACCTAAAATATATTGGTCCACTTCCCCTATCTTCCCATTGGATTACTCTAACTGAAATCCCATATACAGGTGATAACTGCAATACTGTTATCATGCTTTACAAAATTAATGATTTCTTGGTGTTATGTAATAGTCCATATTCCAGTTTTCCTAGTTGTAGCTGGTTTGTGTGGGATTATTTGACAGATGCAAGTCAAGCCTCTCAAAGCAAAGGCAACTTTTTCTAATTCTCCCAATGGGGCCATATGGGAGATGGTCCTAGGTGGCCACATGGGTCATTCTCACTTCTGTCTCTCCTCCACCCACAGCTACTTCCATATTTGCACTAAAGGAGATCCAGCTACAAAAGGAGGCCAGCCTTCGGTCTTCGACGATGCCTGACTCAGGTAAGTGTGGTCCTCACCCTTCCCTGCCCTGTCAACCTTCCTGCTTGCCCACCAACAGCCATCTGCTCTGCTTTCCCCTGCAGGCAGGCCAGCTTTCCACGTGGTGGACACCGAGTTCTAAGCCACAGACCGAGGCCCCAGCAGGCAGCAGCTGGAGGGATGCCACACCCCTCACAGGGCAGCCCCCAACTGCGTCCTTGCTTGCTGCTGCCTACCTGCCTGCCTCATGCTCACCTGCCCATGTGTTCCCTGCTGCCTGTCTGAACACCCAATCATTGGCCTGTCAACCCACCCATTAGCCTGTCTTGCTGGGTGCTAACAAAGCTCTCATGGCTCTTTTGCCTGGTTTGTCTGTCTGTCTGTCTGTCTGTCTGTCTCTCTCTCTCTCTCTGTTTTGGTAGTTGCCGGCAGACAGCATGGCCGTGCCAGCCTCCCACACTGAGGCCAGGCCTATACCCCTACCCCTCATACTCTCCCCCAGGACCACTATCCCACGGTCAGCCAGGGGTCTGGAGCTAGCCCAGGCTGGGGATCTTGATTCAGACAAGATGTGTGATGCCTTGGGTCTGAGGTTTCCCCTGCCTGCTTTCCTGCCTGCCCCACCTGCCTCATGTTCTGTGGGCCTTTTTTGGGGGTTTGTTTCATTGTTTTTTAATTATTTTAAATGCAGTTTTCATTTTTTAAATGCAGTATCTCTGTATACAGACTGGCTGGGTCCCACCCACTACGTGTGGCCCTCCCACAGTATTTTGTGCAATGAAGCCCCGCTCCCAGCCTTTCCAGGGCCAGGGACACAGCCCCTATTGAGACCCCTGACCATTACCAGATCCTAGGGTTGGCTGAGGGAAAGCATGCCTAGACCACTTGCCTTCCTACCCTCTCCTGCCATCCCTAGCCACAGGGGGACCTGGGAACTACCTGAGACATTCTGGGAGATGGATAGGTTGGGGTGTCCCCACTCTTTCCCTCCTGCAGTCCCATAGCTGGGGCCTCCTTCCTTCTCAGGGTCTCCCTCGCCCAGCCCTTCTGCCCCCATCCCACTTGATGCTGTTGAGTAGGGGCCCTGCCAGGAACTGACCAACTCAGCAAGGAGCCATAGTGTTTATATGTGCACAAGTAGGGGCAGAGGGGTGTTATGCCCAGTCCTTACCCCCTACCCCCCAGGGAAGGGTGAGGCAGGGCAGGGACAGTCTCTGGGGTCAGTCCCAGATGGATGGTTACCTCCCCTTCTGCCACTCTAAACCTTGGGGCCCTCAAATGGGGTTTGGGGGGTTGCATTCCTGAATGCACCATAATCGCTGTATAAAATATTAAAAAGTCTAAAGTGAAAAACCTGATTCCAAATCCCTGCAGGGGTGGGGGTGGGCTCCACCCAGGGTGAGTACTGGGACCTTGGAGAATTCATACCTTGTCCCCATTATCTAGAAGAGCACTGGGAGTGATCCAGGGACATGTTTCAACTATGAAAAAGGCATCTGAGGGGCTGCACATGAAACGGTGGAACATCTAGTTGAAGCAGGCAGGGCAGGCTGAATAGAGGATGGGCTAAGAAGCAGAGAGCGGAGTTACATTTACCCAAGAATATGAGGAGTCCAGATAGAAGATGGAGATGTGTGTAGAGAGGCTGTTTGAAAGATACTTGAAAGGCCCAATAAAACCAGGTGGGGAGGTGAGGCAGAGAGGACCCGCAGGACTGATATGTCTGATTGGAACACCATGAGGCAGGCCAGTTAGGGATTATGAGAAGAGGGTAGGTTTTAGACCACTGAATAGGTAGGGGAATCCTTTCATATGTAGATTGATTTCTGGAGTGGGGCCATCGGTGGAACTGCAGGTTTGGATTACTAGTGTCTTGGAAGTAATGGAATCCATGGGCATGGGTGAGATGACCCTGGGAAGGATGCAATGATTTGTGAGAGGCCAGAGATGAGGTGGCACAGCCTGAGACATGGCCTCAGGTGTGAGGATAGTCAAGGCTTTGATTTCCTTTTTTCTGGGAATTCTAGGCCCTGTCCCACTATCTTAGGCAAAGCTAAGGATAGACCTCAGGCAGAAGAGGGGGGCTGGGTGGTACCAAGCAAGCTATGTGGGTAACGGCAAGCCTAACTAAGTGGCTGGTTACTGAAGTGCAGTCGTGGTGTAGGGACGTCACATCATTCCACTGTGTCCTTGCAAGCACTTTGGTGATAGCTTGCAGCCTTATGGTCCCATGATGGCTGCATGTCCCCAGAGATGGGTAAATAAGCATGGCAAATAGAATGCCCTGTCTGCTTGTAACAGGCCAAAACCTTCCACTAGCTCCTCAGCAGACTTCCTGTGCCATCCCTTGGCTAGAATAAGATTGATATGGCCACTTCTGGCAGCGAGGGAGGCTGGGAACATGAAGACCTTGCAAAGGGGGATGAGATTGCCAGGCTAGACAATAGAAGGGCTAGAATTCACCCAACTGCTCTGGGAAGTGGTCGGGTCATTGGTGTGGGTGGAGGTTGGCCTTGGAAGTGGAGAAACCAAACCAAGTCTAGGCCTACGGAGGGAGGCCTCTTGTTGGGTTGTAAGGAGACTGCCCACATAAATGGGGAGGGAGAGTTGATTCAGAAAGTGACAAGATTCAATGGAGTAGTGTCTATCTGCCATGTGCCAGACACAAGTGCCACTTTGGGGACCCGCAGGTGAAAGGGCTGCTCCTTTCCCTCAGTTTACGCAACTGAGTTGTGACCCCTCCATTGTGCCAGGGCTGGGCTAGGGGCTAGAATCACGGTAATAAAGACAGTCCCTGCCCTGCAGAGGTTAACTGAAAACTGGTATGTAATGGGTAGAAGCCAGGGATGCAGCCAAATATCCTACAGTGCTTCCCACAAGGGAAATGTCAGTAGTGTCTAGGTTGAGAAATCCTGGTCTAGTGCAATGGTTCTCAAACTTTTGGAGTTAGGATCCCTTTATATGCTTAAAAATTGAGGACGTCCAAAGAACTTTTGCTTGTGTAGCCTCTGGAAAATTCCATCGCATATGCAAGAGAGAATGGCAATAAAAATTGTTGTGAAAATAGTTTTGACTTTGTGAACCCCCCGATAGGGTCTCCTGAATCAGTAGAAAGCCTAGGATCACTTTGAAGAATGTCTGGTCTGGTGTTTTAAGGTTACAGCTCTGGAACCAGAATTCCCAAGTGCCAAGCACTAGCTGGTGCAAAGGGAATTAACGTTTCTAGTCCTCAGCTTGGCCTATTGTTGCCCATAGGCGACAGTGATTATTTATCTGCCGCCTAAGGGTACTATTTACCGGGAATATAGTACTTAACCTGGGCCAACTGTTTACTAGTTATCATTGCTGTAACTCCAGCAAATACACAGGGCCTGGGACTGATTTGCCTGCAACACGTTTGTCGAGAGAATCTAGTTCTGGCGCGGAAGGGGCCCGCAGGCCTGGGTGGCACTCTGGTTGTGGTGACCTCTTTGCGTTAGGTTTTGATGGAGAAGGGTAGTGCACTGAAGGAAAGGCATTCTGGTCAGGCTAACAAATACGCATCTCCCAGGCTGGGGACTCACGGTCCCCTCACAGTATGGGACCAAAAGGACCCGGAACCCTTTTGTGTCCCTGAGCACTCTCCCAATGTCCTCATCCACCTCGGGGACCTCTGCCTCCACCGTCCATACAACTGCCTACCCTGACTCGACATGGCAGAATCCTACCAGGCACCTTTCTCTCTCCAGTTCCTAGCTAGAAGTTTTACCCTGCCAACTGGTCTCAAAGATCACTGCCCACGCTCGGATGGCCGCCTATCCCTGAGGCGCATCCGAGCGTGGGGTCGATTTTCAAGATGGCAGCAGCCACCGCCCGTCTGTTTGGGGGGCTCGGTTTCCGTTTCCGGTACCAGAATCCGGAAGTGGCCGTTGAGGGGCCTCTTCATAGCTCCAGCTGCGGTGGCTGTGAGACTAGGGCGAACGGCGATGGCGGAGGTCTCAGCTGCGGCACTGTACCGACAGCCACAGTGCAAAGCAATGCCGGGCTTGGACAGCCAGCGGCGCCAGATCGAGAACGGCGAGACTGGGCGAGAGCGTCCACTGCGGGTCGGCGAAAGCTGGTGAGGCAGGGCTGCAAGCGGTACCTCAGCTGAGGGAACGGTGGGGGCGATGGCAAGGATGGCAGCCTTCACGGCAGAGGTCCACCGAACCGCCGGGAGTGGGGGGGAGTGGCCTGTGGGACGGAGCGTGAAGGAGACGGGGAAGCGCCTGTGAGTGGCCCGCCGTGGGGACAGAGGGGGCCTGTGTGAGGGCCTCGGCCACCGGAGAGGCAGAGGCGGGGCGGGTTCTGTGGGGAGGCGACCGCGGAGGTGGGGCCGAGGCTGCGCAGTGAAACTCGGAGCGTGGAAGGGAGGTGGCGGAGGCCGGGGGCGCGTGGCCTGGTCGGCTTGAGCAAATGTAGCATCTGGAGGTAGGGCGGCCCGTGGCAGCTCTGCGGAGCGCCTGAGAATGAGGCTGGGCGGGTGACGTCCGGCAAGAGAGCGGAATCCGAGCCGAAGGGCTGCGGACGGTGGGAGGTAGCTGGCTCCTGGGAACGAGGCTTGTGACGTCCGTCGAGGGTGTGTGTCCTGAAGCCGAGCAAAGGACTGCAGAGGGGAGGTGCTGTCTATGTAGTAGAAAATGGCGCCTGCGAATGAGCAAAGTTTGTGACGCGGCGAGGTTTTTGCCTCTGGCGGAGACCTTCTTCCCAGGACGGGAGAAAGTGCAGGTGATTGGCATGGGAGGGGCCTTTGGTGTTGCCTCTGTTTTCTGTTTTAGTACTGTTGTGCTTTTGTAATCAGAAGAAAATAGCTTTAAAAAGATGTCGATGCGTACCTTGATAAATCAGCTTGTTTTACTGATTTCTTTGCTAACTTAGTGCTTGAAATGTACTATTGCTGGGTTCATTTTCTTACTCGCCGAATTGCATCTCGTTTAAGTTGCGAAATACGTAAGACCTAAAAAGATGACATAAAACGTTCACGTAGCCCAAATTGATGGACATTCTATAAAAATAAACGGCCTTTGGACATTCTATAAAAATAAACGGCCTTTGCTCTTCAAAAATGTCAAGGTCGTAAAAGACAAAGGATGAAGAACTGTTCCAGGTTGAAGGAATTAATGGTATTTAATAAGTTGTGATAACTAAATGCAATCTGTGATCTTAGATTGGATCCTGGAGCAGGAAAAAAATCACTTAAAACAGATTAATTTTCTCTCTTTTGCTGTAAAAGATGGTGGAATTTGGAAGGTCTGTAGATTAGATATTGGTTCTGCTCATTTCTTGCCTTTGATAATTGTATTGTGCTTATGAAAGGAAATACCTTTGTTTTTAGGAAATACACATAGAAATATCTAGGGGTTAAATAACCATCGTGTAAGCAGCTTACTCACAAATGGCTGGGAAAATAGCATATATAAAAACATATTTAAAGAAACAGTAGGTAAAATGTCAAATTTGGGGGATCTGGATGAAGGGCATACGGGAGTTCTTTGTATACTTTCTGCAATTTTCCTGAGTCTATTTAAAAATAAAAAATGTAAAGAATAATAAAACAAAAAACTGAATTCACCAGCCTGGTTAAGAATTCAGACCATTACCTTACGGCATCCTACAGTCTCCCTCTCTGTGCCACGGGAAACTTACCCTGATTCTTAATTTCGTTAACATTTTCCGACCACTGTATGCATTCCTAAATAGTGTTTGTGGTCTTAGCTTTCATTTCATGGAGGATATATATGAAATCATACTGGATGCATACCAGGTGCCCTTAGCATCACGTCAGGTGGTGCATGGTATATCCACATGACATCATTGGTGATGTTGGCCTCGATCGCTTGGTGAAGGTGGTATTTGTGCGATTTCTCCACTGTAAAGGTACTATTTCCCCCTTTCTGTACACGGTAATTCTAATAAAAACATTAGGTATGTCCATTCCTCAAAACATTTTAACAGCTTCCCATCTCACTCAGTGTAAATGCTTAAATTCTTACAATGACTTACAAAGCTTTCGGATTACGAAGTTGGTCCCCGGCTCTGATTCTTCTCCCATCTCTGATTACCCTCCCCCTCATTCTCTCCATCCCTCCATATTGTGCTTTGCTTTCCTCAAACCCCTCACACATGCTGTCACCTGAGGTTTTCCCATGTTACAGTTCTTTAATCATGTTGAGATTTCCCAAATCGGGAATACGCAGTCAAGCAATTTTTTTTAAACCATTACGCTGTAGCTCTCCAGCAAGGAAAAGCCTTAATCCATCCTGAGAATAAACGATAATGGGAACGTTTTTATAGCCCATTTGGAGGTGTTCAGAGGGGCCTGGGGGATTGGATTCCTGCGCATCCTACCTTTACAGCTTTGTCATGACAGTACCCTTTAAAATTACGCCACCCGTATGGGTCTCCTTTTGGGGTGTTGAAAATGTTTTGGAACTAGACAGAGGTGGTGGTTGCACCACATTGTGAGCGTACTAAATGCCACTGAATTGTTCACTTTAAAATGGTTAATTTTATGTTATGTGAATTTTTAAAATTAACGTTCTGTCAATAAAAATTACCCCACCAATGTTGGTTCAATATTGAAGCCAGTTTATCTCTGCTACTGTGGATGATACCGTGAAAAGTTTTTCTGTAACTATTTTTTAATGCATATCTGTATAGGTAAGAGCAAACAAAGCAGTTCTTTAATTTGCCATCCATTTTGTAGGGGTTTACTGCTGTGGTCAGGAAATTTGTGTTTATAAAGCTTTGCGAAGTCACTGACTAAGCCCCAAATCATAGACCTATTATCAGTATTAGTATTTGCACCTTCTAGCTTTTGTCAGCTGGCAGATGTGGGTGAGGACAGTTATTAATTTGGCCATCTGAACTGAATTAATTCCTAGGAGCTGTTTGTATTTTAAGAGTAAACTCAACTCTCTGGTAGTATAGCTTCCTTGGCAATTTGCAGGTTTTCTTTTTTGAGGTTGAACCATCTACGAACATATTTAGATCAGTGATAGTGGAGGGTGCCTCTAGAAAGTTTGTGCATGGTGTGGATAGTTTCCTAACAGGTAAGCAGGCATGGGGTTCTTTGTTACGGTGCAGGAGGGAGGGTGTCCCCCGGTTCAGTGTTGTGGGATGGATAGCGATGTGGGAGTGCTCTGTTGAAGGTTTAAGGGTTAGCCTGGAAATGTTGGTGGATTTTCTCAGTGGAGAAGTCTGCACGGCATAGGGAATCATTAAGTTTAATGAAGACCTTAAAATGAAAGCAACTGAAATTTTTCACATTTGATTGACGATTGTTGCTATAACTACAGATATGTCTTGGCTACTGGATCTCATGAAAGACTGAAACAGCAGGCCTCTGACAGTTCCCTTGTGATTGAGTTAGTACCCCTAGTTGTTTGTTCAGACTTTTCAAAAGGGAAAAAAGGGCTTGTGAATCCAGTATCCTGCAGGGGGATTCTCTTGGTAGACAGTAACTGTGCAGTCTGTTGCTTGAACACGAGTATGCCTTTTAGCTTGACATATAGGCAGTTATTGAAAAACATTTATGTTAGCATATCTAATTACATATTATGAACTATAATTAAGCTAGGAAGATAAACCCTTTTTGGTCTGTTGGTTTTTTAAATATTAAATATAAAGAAATCCAGGCTTGAAAAAAATCAGGTTTATAAAAATTTCAAGTTACTTACAATTTGGAGCGTTTTAGGTCAACATAATGATGCCCATTGTCATTCCTTTTAAAGGGCAAAGGAGCAGATTTTTAGGTTGTCTCCCAGAAATAATTCAGGCATAAAAGAACATTTTAACAGTGTTATTTTTCTGAGTTTGGGGCCTGAATTGGGAATGACAAATCAAGAATAGATGTTAGAAAAGACAAGATAAAAGTTGAAGGAAAGACAAATATTTATAGTCAGCTTTGTAACAATGCATGGTGATAAACAACAAAGATTGTTAGGAGCTTACTTTTTCTTAAGCAAGGAATCTCTTAAAAATGAGTTAAGAGGATGTCAGAAAGCACCAAGAATTAAAAATAATTTGGTGACAAAAAGGAACTTCTAATCTGGGTATAAATTAGTGTCATTTTATAGAAAAGGCTCAAGGTGCTCAATTTCCTCCTTTGGTACACTATTCATTTAATAATTTTTACAGTAAGGGATTTATTTATTTGCTTTTATATATATTTAGGCTTATGCAGATATATGATATAATACATTTAAAACAATGTAATATTGCATTTACCATTTGAATAAGCTAACAGCCTTTTAATAAACAACTAGGGAATCATCATTGTACTCAGTATAATTAACCAATTGTGTAAATCATTACTTAACCAAAGTACCAATTTTCTTTTCTCCAGACACTAGAGCAAACTGAAGGACAGAAAATACTATTTAGTAATTTTTTCCCAAAATCACATATTTCCTATCATCTTAACAAATTTGAAGAAGTACAAATGTATTTCTATATACCAGCAACAAGAAATTAGAAAATTAAAAGATATCATTTATGATAGCATCTAAAATATTGAATACCTAGGAGTAAATAGAACAATATGGGTGCTTTTCCGTCAGACAGTAACAACTGTCATGACTGCCACCTGGGCTGACAGATAGGAGACATCCTGATTTCAGAGATGTTAAAAATTTTTTAAAGCATCTGAATTGAAGAAAGAAAGATTTTGTGAAAAGTTGTGTAAAACTTCAGACTTCTATGAAGCCTTTAGAAATTCAGGTCATAGCCAGGTCTGGAGGTTGCTTGCCCCTATAAAGGGTTATTTTAATGTTGGTTTCCTGTAAAATCTGTTCTTCAAAAAAGATGAGTAGTGCTTCCCTTTGCATTGAAAGTCCCATTAACTGTAAATTAGCTCTCTACTGAATAAATTAACCTCCTGACCGTCAGTGGAGGCAGTTAAAGCCATGAAGCAGGTGGTATAGGTGTAAGCAGGGGAATCCCTCTAGATGAGTGATGGGAAGTTTGTGGCATGAGCCACCAGGGCAGGGAGGGCGTGTGTCCTTGGCATGACTGTTATGCAGGGGCTGTGGGGGCCAGAGCAGCCAGAAAAAACAAAACAAAACAAATGTTTGCCTATTGAGGTGACTTGTGAGGCTTCTAAGGTTTTTCTGTCCCTCCATTCCCTTGCCTCTCAGATCCTTTTATAAACAAAGGAAAGGTGCCATTTTAAAGAAGCCCGTTTTTAGGGTTAAATTGCTGGAAAACTAACCAATGTTACGTATTTTTCAACCATTTTGTAATTTAAAAAAAAGTGTTTATTTAATGGTATTTACTACTTGGGACAGCCTTTTATGCGTCAGAAATTCATAGTGTGTGTGTATGTCTGTGTGTGTTGTGTGTCTGATACATGTGTGAGCTTTTACATCCAAGCCCTGGGGTTGAAACAGTAACAGGTAACATTCATTTAGCATTTACTATATATCAAGTATTTTTCACACTTGAGAATTTCTCATGGCATTTTACAAAGGCAGGTTGCAACAGTCCTTAATGTTTAACCTAGTAGAACACGAAAAAGTTTTTCATATAAAAGAGAACTAATCTGCTTAAAAATGGTTCAGATGGTAAATTTCATTGTGTTTTTATTTATTTTATTTATTATTTTTAAAATTTTGTTATCATTAATCTACAATTACATGAAGAACATTATGTTTACTAGGTTCCCCCCTTCACCAAGTACCCCCCCACACCTCATTACAGTCACTATCCATCAGCGTAGAATCACTACTTGTCTTCACTGTGTTGCACAGCCCTCCCCATGCCCCCCCACATGCTAATTATACATGGTAATTGTAATACCCCCTTTCTTCCTCCCCACCCCTTATCCCTCCCTTCCCACCCATCCTCCTCAGTCCCTTTCCCTTTGGTAACTGTTAGTCCATTTTTGGGTTCTGTGAGTCTGCTGCTGTTTTGTTCCTTCAGTTTTTCTTTATTCTTATACTCCACATATGAGTGAAATCATTTGGTACTTGTCTTTCTCTGCCTGGCTTATTTCACTGAGCATAATACCGTCTCACTCCATCCATGTTGTTGCAAATGGTAGGATTTGTTTTCTTCTTTTGGCTGAATAATATTCCATTGTGTATATGTACCACATCTTCTATACCCATTCATCTACTGATGGACATTTAGGTTGCTTCCATTTCTTGGCTATTATAAATAGTGCCGCGATAAAAATGGGGGTGCATCAGTCTTTTTCAAACTGGGCTACTGCATTCTTAGGGTAAATTCCTAGGTGTGGAATTCCTGGGTCAAATGGTATGTCTATTTTGAGCTTTTTGAGTAACCTCCATACTGCTTTCCACAATGGTTGAACTAATTTACATTCCCACCAGCAGTGGAGGAGGGTTCCCCTTTCTCCACAACCTCGCCAACATTTGTTGTTGTTTGTCTTTTGGATGGTAGCCATCCTTACTGGTGTGAGGTGATATCTCATTGTGGTTTTAATTTGCATTTCTCTGATGGCTAGCGATGTGGAGCATCTTTTCATGTGTCTGTTGCCCATCTGAATTTCTTCTTTAGTGAACTGTCTATTCAGCTCCTCTGCCCATTTTTTAGGTGGATTATTTGCTTTTTGTTTATTGAGGTCCATGAGCTCTTTATGTATTTTGGATGTCAACCCTTTATTGGATCTGTCATTTAAGAATATATTCTCCAGGTGGGGCGGAAGATGGCGGCGTGAGTAGAGCAGTGGAAATCTCCTCCCAAAACAACATATATCTATGAAAAAATAACAAAGACAACCCTTCCTAGAATAAAGACCAGAGGACACAGGACAATATCCAGACCACATTCACACCTGAGAGAACCCAGCGCCTCGCGAAGGGGGTAAGATACAAGCCCCAGCCCCGCGGGAGCCGAGCGCCCCTCCCCCCAGCTCCCGGCGGGAGAAGAGCAGGCAGAGCGGGAGGGAGACGGAGCCCAGGGCTGCCGAACACCCAGCCCCAGCCATCCGGGCCAGAGTGCAGGGCCCTCGATACTGGGAAAACAGGGCAGCAAGAACAGTGAGCAGGCACTGGAGGCTGGGCGACAGAGGACATAAGAAAAGCGCGCGACCATTTTTTTTTTTTTTTGCTTTTTTGCTGCTTTGTTTTGGCGAGAGCTTTTTGGAAGTCTTAAAGGGACAGGGACCCCAATATTAGGGAAACAGGGCAGAAAGACCGGTGAGCAGAGGCCTGAGGCTGGCACCGGAGAATAAAGAAAAACGAACGACCACCTTTTTTTTTTTTTAATTAAAAAATTTTTTTTTTTTTTTTTTTTTTTTAATTAAAAAAATTTTTTTTTCTTGTTTTTTTTTGTGGTCGTTGTTTTGTTTTGGCGGGTGCTTTTTGGAAGTCTTAAAGGGGCAGGGCGGGCCACTTAATCCAGAGGTAGGGAATCCGGGATCTCTGGGCACCCTAACCCCTGGGCTGCAGGGAGCAGGGAGGCCCCTTACGGAGATAAATAGCCTCCCAGCAGCTCCTGCTCCAACGCGACTCCACCATTTTGGAGTAGCTGCCCGAGCCAGGCCACGCCCACAGCAACAGCGGAGATTAACTCCATAGCAGCCGGGCAGGAAGCAGAAACCCTGTCTGCGCGCAGCTGCGCAGCACAAGCCACTAGAGGCCGCTGTTCTCCCAGGAGAGGAGGGCCACAAACCAACAAGAAAGGAAGTCCTTCCAGCCGTCACTCGTCCCAGTTCTGCAGACTATTCCTATCACCATGAAAAGGCAAAGCTACAGGCAGACAAAGATCACAGAGACAACACCAGAGAAGGAGACAGACCTAACCAGTCTTCCTGACAAAGAATTCAAAATAAGAATCATAAACATGCTGACAGAGATGCAGAGAAATACGCAAGAAAAATGGGATGAAGTCCGGAAAGAGATCACAGATGCCAGAAAGGAGATCGCAGAAATGAAACAAACTCTGGAAGGGTTTATAAGCAGAATGGATAGAATGCAAGAGGCCATTGATGGAATTGAAATCAGAGAACAGGAACGCATAGAAGCTGACATAGAGAGAGAGACAAAAGGATCTCCAGGAATGAAACAATATTAAGAGAACTGTGTGACCAATCTAAAAGGAGCAATATCCGTATTATAGGGGTCCCAGAAGAAGAAGAGAGAGGCAAAGAGATGGAAAGTATCTTAGAAGAAATAATTGCTGAAAACTTCCCCACACTGGGGGAGGAAGTAATCGAACAGACCACGGAAATACACAGAACCCCCAACAGAAAGGATCCAAGAAGGGCAACACCAAGACACATAATAATTAAAATGGCAAAGATCAAGGACAAGGAAAGAGTGTTAAAGGCAGCTAGAGAGAAAAAGGTCACCTATAAAGGGAAACCCATCAGGCTAACGTCAGATTTCTCAACAGAAACCCTACAGGCCAGAAGAGAATGGCATGATATATTTAATACAGTGAAACAGAAGGGCCTTGAACCAAGGATACTGTATCCAGCACGACTATCATTCAAATATGACGGTGGGATTAAACAATTCCCAGACAAACAAAAGCTGAGGGAATTTGCTTTCCACAAACCACCTCTACAGAACATCTTACAGGGACTGCTCTAGATGGGAGCACTCCTAGAAAGAGCACAGCACAAAACACCCAACATATGAAGAATCGAGGAGGAGGAACAAGAAGGGAGAGAAGAAAAGAATCTCCAGACAGTGTATATAACAGCTCAATAAGCGAGCTAAGTTAGGCAGTAAGATACTAAAGAGGCTAACCTTGAACCTTTGGTAACCACGAATTTAAAGCCTGCAATGGCAATAAGTACATATCTTTCAATAGTCACCCTAAATGTTAATGGGTTGAATGCACCAATCAAAAGACACAGAGTAACAGAATGGATAAAAAAGCAAGACCCATCTATATGCTGCTTACAAGAAACTCACCTCAAACCCAAAGACATGTACAGACTAAAAGTCAAGGGATGGAAAAACATATTTCAAGCAAACAACAGTGAGAAGAAAGCAGGGGTTGCAGTACTAATATCAGACAAAATAGACTTCAAAACAAAGAAAGTAACAAGAGATAAAGAAGGACACTACATAATGATAAAGGGCTCAGTCAAACAAGAGGATATAACCATTCTAAATATATATGCACCCAACACAGGAGCACCAGCATATGTGAAACAAATACTAACAGAACTAAAGGGGGATATAGACTGCAATGCATTCATTCTAGGAGACTTCAACACACCACTCACCCCAAAGGATAGATCCACTGGGCAGAAAATAAGTAAGGACACGGAAGCACTGAACAACACAGTAGAGCAGATGGACCTAATAGACATCTATAGAACTCTACATCCAAAAGCAGCGGGATATACATTCTTCTCAAGTGCACATGGAACATTCTCCAGAATAGACCACATACTAGGCCACAAAAAGAGCCTCAGAAAATTCCAAAAGATTGAAATCCTACCAACCAACTTTTCAGACCACAAAGGCATAAAACTAGAAATAAACTGTACAAAGAAAGCAAAGAGGCTCACAAACACATGGAGGCTTAACAACACGCTCCTAAATAATCAATGGATCAATGACCAAATCAAAATGGAGATCCAGCAATATATGGAAACAAATGACAACAACAACACTAAGCCCCAACTTCTGTGGGACACAGCAAAAGCAGTCTTAAGACGAAAGTATATAGCAATCCAAGCATATTTAAAAAAGGAAGAGCAATCCCAAATGAATGGTCTAATGTCACAATTATCGAAATTGGAAAAAGAAGAACAGATGAGGCCTAAGGTCAGCAGAAGGAGGGACATAATAAAGATCAGAGAAGAAATAAATAAAATTGAGAAGAATAAAACAATAGCAAAAATCAATGAAACCAAGAGCTGATTCTTCGAGAAAATAAACAAAATAGATAAGCCTCTAGCCAGACTTATTAAGAGGAAAAAGAGTCAACACAAATCAACATGATCAGAAACGAGAAAGGAAAAATCACGATGGACCCCACAGAAATACAAAGAATTATTGGAGAATACTATGAAAACCTATATGCTAACAAGCTGGGAAACCTAGGAGAAATGGACAACTTCCTAGAAAAATACAACCTTCCAAGATTGACCCAGGAAGAAACAGAAAATCTAAACAGAGCAATTACCAGCAACGAAATTGAAGCAGTAATCAAAAAACTACCAAAGAACAAAACCCCCGGGCCAGATGGATTTACCTTGGAATTTTATCAGACATACAGGGAAGACATAATACCCATTCTCCTTAAAGTTTTCCAAAAAATAGAGGAGGAGGGGATACTCCCAAACTCATTCTATGAACCTAACATCACCCTAATACCAAAACCAGGCAAAGACCCCACCAAAAAAGAAAACTACAGACCAATATCCCTGATGAACGTAGATGCAAAAATACTCAACAAAATATTAGCAAACCGAATTTAAAAATACATCAAAAGGATCATACACCATGACCAAGTGGGATTCATTCCAGGGATGCAAGGATGGTACAACATTCGAAAGTCCATCAACATCATCCACCACATCAACAAAAAGAAAGACAAAAACCACATGATCATCTCCATAGATGCTGAAAAAGCATTTGACAAAGTTCAACATCCATTCATGTTAAAAACTCTCAGCAAAATGGGAATAGAGGGCAAGTACCTCAACATAATAAAGGCCATCTATGATAAACCCACAGCCAACATTATATTGAACAGCGAGAAGCTGAAAGCATTTCCTCTGAGATCGGGAACTAGACAGGGATGCCCACTCTCTCCACTGTTATTTAACATAGTACTGGAGGTCCTAGCCACGGCAATCAGACAAAATAAAGAAATACAAGGAATCCAGATTGGTAAAGAATAAGTTAAACTGTCACTATTTGCAGATGACATGATACTGTACATAAAAAACCCTAAAGACTCCACCCCAAAACTACTAGAACTGATATCGGAATACAGCAAAGTTGCAGGATACAAAATCAACACACAGAAATCTGTGGCTTTCCTATATACTAACAATGAACCAACAGAGAGAGAAATCAGGAAAACAACTCCATTCACAATTGCATCAAAAAAATAAAATACCTAGGAATAAACCTAACCAAAGAAGTGAAAGACTTATACTCTGAAAACTACAAGTCACTCTTAAGAGAAATTAAAGGGGACACTAACAGATGGAAACTCATCCCATGCTCGTGGCTAGGAAGAATTAATATCGTCAAAATGGCCATCCTGCCCAAAGCAATATACAGATTTGATGCAATCCCTATGAAACTACCAGCAACATTCTTCAATGA
Source organism: Manis pentadactyla (assembly GCF_030020395.1). Lineage (NCBI taxonomy): Eukaryota > Metazoa > Chordata > Mammalia > Pholidota > Manidae > Manis > Manis pentadactyla. The sequence continues at coordinate 41,654,040 of NC_080038.1, forward strand.
ACTGGAACAAATAATTCAAAAATTCATATGGAAACACCAAAGACCCCGAATAGCCAAAGCAATCCTGAGAAAGAAGAATAAAGTAGGGGGGATCTCACTCCCCAACTTCAAGCTCTACTATAAAGCCATAGTAATCAAGACAATTTGGTACTGGCACAAGAGCAGAGCCACAGACCAATGGAACAGACTAGAGAATCCAGACATTAACCCAGACATATATGGTCAATTAATATTTGATAAAGGAGCCATGGACATACAATGGCGAAATGACAGTCTCTTCAACAGGTGGTGCTGGCAAAACTGGACAACTACATGTAGGAGAATGAAACTGGACCATTGTCTAACCCCATATACAAAAGTAAACTCAAAATGGATCAAAGACCTGAATGTAAGCCATGAAACCATTAAACTCTTGGAAGAAAACATAGGCGAAAACCTCTTAGACATAAACATGAGTGACCTCTTCTTGAACATATCTCCCCGGGCAAGGAAAACAACAGCAAAAATGAACAAGTGGGACTATATTAAGCTGAAAAGCTTCTGTACAGCAAAAGACACCATCAATAGAACAAGAAGGATCCCTACAGTATGGGAGAATATATTTGAAAATGACACATCCGATAAAGGCTTGACGTCCAGAATATATAAGGAGCTCTCACGCCTCAACAAACAAAAAACAAATAACCCAATTAAAAAATGGGCAGAGGAACTGAACAGACAGTTCTCCAAAAAAGAAATACAGATGGCCAACAGACACATGAAAAGATGCTCCACATCGCTAATTATCAGAGAAATGCAAATTAAAACTACAATGAGGTATCACCTCACACCAGTAAGGATGGCTGCCATCCAAAAGACAAACAACAACAAATATTGTCGAGGCTGTGGAGAAAGGGGAACCCTCCTACACTGCTGGTGGGAATGTAAGTTAGTTCAACCATTGTGGAAAGCAGTATGGAGGTACATCAAAATGCTCAAAACAGACTTACCATTTGACCCAGGAATTCCACTCCTAGGAATTTACCCTAAGAATGCAGCAATCAAGTTTGAGAAAGACAGATGCACCCCTATGTTTATTGCAGCACTATTTACAATAGCCAAGAATTGGAAGCAACCTAAATGTCCATCAATAGATGAATGGATAAAGAAGATGTGGTACATATACACAATGGAATACTACTCAGCTATAAGAAAAGGGCAAATCCAATCATTTGCAGCAACATGGATGGAGCTGGAGGGTATTATGCTCAGTGAAACAAGCCAAGCGGAGAAAGAGAAATACCAAATGATTTCACTTATCTGTGGAATATAAGAACAAAGGAAAAACTGAAGGAACAAAACAGCAGCAGAATCACAGAACTCAAGAATGGACTAACAGGTACCAAAGGGAAAGGGATTGGGGAGGATGGGTGGGTAGGGAGGGATAAGGGGGGGAGAAGTAGGGGGGTATTAAGATTAACATGCATGGGGAGGTAGGAGAAAAGGGAGGGCTGTACAACACAGAGAAGGCAAGTAGTGATTCTACAACATTTTGCTATGCTGATGGACAGTGACTGTAAAGGGGTTTATAGGGGAGACCTGGTATAGGGGAGAGCCTAGTAAACATAATATTCGTCATGTAAGTGTAGATTAGTGATAGCAAAAAAGAAAAAAAAAAAAGGGCAGTTCCTGTGTGGTAACCTCCAACGAGTTCTACACAAGGGTATAAAGGGCATATAAAAGTGTAGGCAAAGGGTCTGTTTGTATTTATACAGAGGATCAAAGCCTAATTGGGCTACCCCGAAAATGAACTAAGATACGATATGAAAAAGAACTTCCAACATCTGCACCCTCTGGAAGACTCATGCCAGAAGATGATCATCAAAAAACCCCAACAAAGATCCACGCACTGCTACAGCTGTAGATGCACTCATCCCACCAGTTCCTGGACCTGCCATGGGAATGAGGAAGGAGATATCTAAGCTGGCCTGTGCATACAGTAAAACAACAAAATTGGACTGGATCTATACTGTTGGAACTCAACCAAGAATTTGGAGAAGTGCAAATTGTAGCGCTCCAAAGTCTTACAACTACAAACTATTTATTGTTAAAAGAGCATATGGCATGTGAACAGTCCCCAGGAATGGGTTGTTTTAATTTGTCTGATTTCTCTCAGACTGTTCAAGTTCATTTGGACAATATCCACCATATCATAGATAAGTTTTCACAAATGCCTAAGGTGCCTAACTGGTTTTCTTGGTTTCACTGCAGATGGCTGGTAATTACAGATATGCTTTGGTTATGTAACTATACTCCTATTATGTTAATGTGTGTGTGCAATTTAAGTAGTAGCTTAAAACCTATACATGCTGAAGTTACTCTACAAGAAGATATATCAAAGAAATAATCAATCTTCCCATGTTTTCTTCCGCCTGCTACTTCTATAGCTTTTCTTCTTCCTTCCTAATTACAACCCTTAAATAGAATTCGTGCCTCATATCAAATTTACCGAGTATCATAATTCTTCCAAGTGGTAAAGATACCTCAAGACAAATGCTGGGCATAGAAGCCACAGGGCATAAATATGCAAAGAAGTAAAAAGCTAACTTTTTCAAACAATAAGGCTTCTCTCTCACTTACCAACTTCACATTTCCCTGTATGGCCCCGGAAGATGACTGGTTAGCCAGAGACGGGTAAGATTCCTCAAGGGAGGAACAACCTAAGACAGGCACAGTCGCAGGGGGGCCATCAGGTGAGAAATTGGGGATCAACAGAGGTGAGGCTTAGAACCTCACCCCCCCATTCTGAGAGAAATCTTCTGCATACGTGGATGTTTTATTGCCCTGGTCTAGCTTGGATTAACACATAGTCTACAGGCACACACCTGATCATCTACATGTGCTCTCTTACAACACTAAACTATGTTTTCTACCTTTATCTTGTATCTACCTACCACTTCAGCATTTTATTAAAAATAATAATAATAAAGAGAGAAATGTGGTATCCACATATAAATCAAGTATAAAAACCAAATGAGTATTCATATTTGAACTGACTGTTTAGAGTTCATAATGCATGAGCAAAACCGAAAGTTTCTGTGATGACTGCCCTTGTACTGTTCACTATGTAACTTATTCATTATGTAAGAATTTGTTCTACATGTAAAAACTTGTTTGTTATGCCTCAGAAGATTGGAGACTGACAAAAATTAGGCTTGGGGTGGAATAATGATTGTGCATTGAGCATTGACTCCCCTATACAGCATTTTATTGTCGTTAACAACCATTTGATCAATAAATATGAGAGATGCCCTCACAAAAAAAAAAAAAAAAAAGGACAGACTTCCAATGGTAAAATAAATTAGTAACCGGGATGTAAGGTATAGCATAAGGAATATAGTCAAGATATTGTAACAGCCTGGTAGGGTGATAGCTGGAACCTAGAATTATGTATATAAATGTTCTACCACTGTGTTGTACACTTGAAACTCATGTAATGTAATACTGTGTGTCAACTACCCTTCAATAAAAAATAATTAAAAAAAAAAAAAAAAAAAAAGAATATATTCTCCCATACTGTAGGGTAGCTTTTTGTTCTATTGATGGTGTCCTTTGCTGTACAGAAGCTTTTCAGCTTGATATAGTTCCACTTGTTCATTTTTGCCTTTGTTTCCCTTGCCCGGGGAGATAGGTTCATGAAGAAGTCACTCATGTCCAAGAGATTTTTTCCTATGTTTTTTTCTAGGAGTTTTATGGTTTCATGACTTACATTCAGATCTTTGATCCATTTCGAATTTACTTTTGTGTATGGGGTTAAACAATGATCCAGTTTCATTCTCTTACATGTAGCTGTCCAGTTTTGCCAGCACCATCTGTTGAAGAGACTGTCATTTCCCCATTGTATGTCCATGGCTCCTTTATTGTATATTAATTGACCATATATGTTTGGGTTAATGTCTGAAGTCTCTTTACTGTTCCACTGGTATGTGGCTCTGTTCTTGTGCCAGTACCAAATTGTCTTGATTACTGTGGCTTTGCAGTAGAGCTTGAAGTTGGGGAGTGAGATCCCTCCCACTTTATTCTTCCTTCTCAGGATTGCTTTGGCTATTCGGGGTCTTTGGTGTTTCCATATGAATTTTTGAACTATTTGTTCCAGTTCCTTGAAGAATGTTGTTGGTAATTTGATAGTGACTGCATCAAATCTGTATATTGCTTTGGGCAGGATGGCCATTTTGACCATATTAATTCTTCCTAGCCAAGAGCATGGGATGTGTTTCCATTTGTTAGTGTCCTCTTTAATTTCTCTTAAGAGTGTCTTATAGTTTTCAGGGTATAGGTCTTTCACTTCCTTGGTTAGGTTTATTCCTAGGTATTTTATTCTTTTTGATGCAATTGTAAATGGAATTGTTTCCCTGATTTCTCTTTCTATTGGTTCATTGTTAGTGTATAGGAAAGCCACAGATTTCTGTGTGTGAATTTTGTATCCTGCAACTTTGCTGAATTCTGATATTAGTTCTAGTAGTTTTAGAGTGGAGTCTTTAGGTTATTTTATGTGCAGTATCATGTCATCTGCAAATAGTGACAGCTTAACTTCTTCTTAACCAATTTGGATTGGTTGTATTTCTTTGTTTTGTGTAATTGCCGTGGCTAGGACCTCCAGTACTATGTTGAATAACAGTGGGGAGAGTGGGCCTCCCTATCTTGTTTCCGATCTCAGAGGAAAAGCTTTCAGCTTTTTTTTTTTTTTAAATAATTATTTTTTATTGAAGGGTAGTTGACGCACAGTATTACATTACATTAGTTTCAACTGTACAACACAGTGGTAAAACATTTATATACATAATTCTAGGTTCCAGCTATCACCCTACCAAGCTGTTACAATATCTTGACTATATTCCTTATGCTATACATTACATCCCGGTTACTTATTTATAAGCTTTCAGCTTTTTACTGTTCAGTATGATGTTGGCTGTGGGCTTATCATATATGGCCTTTATTATGTTGAGGTACTTTCCATGTATACCCATTTTGCTGAGAGTTTTCATCATGAATGGATGTTGAATTTTGTCGAATGCTTTTTCAGCATCTATGGAGATGATCATGTGGTTTTTGTCTTTCTTTTTGTTTATGTGTTGGATGATGTTGATGGATTTTCGAATGTTGTACCATCCTTGCATCCCTAGGATGAATCCCACTTGGTCATGGTGTATGATCCTTTTGATGTATTTTTGAATTCGGTTTGCTAATATTTTGTTGAATATTTTTGCATCTACGTTCATCAGGGATATTGGCCTGTAATTTTCTTTTTTGGTGGGGTCTTTGCCTGGTTTTGGTATTAGGGTAATGTTGGCTTCATAGAATGAGTTTGGGAGTATTCCCAACTCTTCTATTTTTTGGAAAACTTTAAGGAGAATGGGTATTATGTCTTCTCTGTATGTCTGATAAAATTCCGAGGTAAATCCATCTGGCCTGGGGGTTTTGTTCCTGAGTAGTTTTTGATTACCGCTTCAATTTCTTTGCTGGTAATTGGTTTGTTTAGATTTTGTGTTTCTTCCTCGGTCAGTCTTGGAAGGTTGTATTTTTCTAAGAAGTTGTCCATTTCTTCTAGGTTTTCCAGCTTGTTAGCATTTAGGTTTCAATAGTATTCTCTAATAATTCTTTGTATTTCTATGGGGTCCGTTGTGATGTTTCCTTTCTCGTTTCTGATTCTGTTCATGTGTATTGATTCTCTCTTTCTCTTAATAAGTCTGGCTAGAGGCTTATCTATTTTGTTTATTTTCTCAAATAACCAGCTCTTGGTTTCAGTGATTTTTTTCTATTGTTTTATTCTTCTCAATTTTATTTATTTCTTCTCTGATCTTTATTATGTCCCTCCTGCTGACTTTAAGCCTCATTTGTTCTTCTTTTTTCCAATTTCTATAATTGTGACATCAGACTATTCATTTGGGATTGTTCTTCCCTCTTTAAATATGCCTGCATTGCTATATACTTTCGTCTTAAGACTGCTTTCGCTGCGTCCCACAGACGTTGGGGCTTTGTGTTGTTGTTGTCCTTTGTTTCCATATATTGCTGGATCTCCATTTTAATTTGGTCGTTGATCCATTGATTTTTTAGGAGCATGTTGTTAAGCCTCCATGTGTTTGTGAGCCTTTTTGCTTTCTTTGTACAATTTATTTCTAGTTTTATACCTTTGTGGTCTGAAAAGTTAGTTGGTAGGATTTCAATCTTTTTGAATTTACTGAGGCTCTTTTTGTGGCCTAGTATGTGGTCTATTCTGGAGAATGTTCCATGTGCACTTGAGAACAATGTGTATCCTGTTCCTTTTGGGAGTAGAGTTCTATAGATGTCTATTAGGTCCATCTCTTCTAGTGTGTTGTTCAGTGCCTCTGTGTCCTTACTTATTTTCTGTCTGGTGGATCTATCCTTTAGAGTGAGTGGTGTGTTGAAGTCTCCTAAAATGAATGCATTGCATTCTATTTCCTCCTTTAGTTCTGTTAGTATTTGTTTCGCATATGCTATTGCTCCTGTGTTGGGTGCATATATATCTATAATGGTTATATCCTCTTGTTGGACTGAGCCCTTTATCATTATGTAATGTCCTTCTTTATCTCTTGATACTGTTCTTCGTTTTGAAGTCTATTTTGTCTGATACTAGTACTGCAACACCTGCTTTCTTCTCTTTGTTGTTTGCACGAAATATCTTTTTCCATCCCTTGACTTTTAGTCTGTGCATGTCTTTGGGTTTGAGGTGGGTCTCTTACAAGCAGCATATAGGTGGGTCTTGCTTTTTTATCCATTGTATTACTCTGTGTCTTTTGATTTGTACATTCAGTCCGTTTACATTTAGGGTATTATTGAAAGGTATGTACTTATTGCCATTGCAGGCTTTAGATTCGTGGTTACCAAAGGTTCAGGGTTAGCTTCTTCAGTATCTTACTGCCTAACTTAAATCGCTAATTGAGCTATTATAAACACCGGTGATTCTTTATTTCTCTTCCTTCTTATTCTTCCTCCTCCATTCTTTATATGTTGAGTGTTTTATTCTGTGCTTTTTTGTGTTTTCTTTAACTGCTTTTGTGGGTAGTTGATTTTATTTTTTGCCTTTAGTTAGTATTTGGTTGGTCTGCTTTCTTTGCTGTGATTTTATTTTCTCTGGTGACATCTGTTTAGCCTTAGGAGTGCTCCCGTCTAGAACAGTTCCTCTAAAATACCCTGTAGAGGTGGTTTGTGGGAGGCAAATTCCCGCAACTTTTGTTTGTCTGTTAATTGTTTAATCCCTCCTTCATATTTAAATAATAATCATGCTGGATACAGTATCCTTGGTTCAAGGCCCTTCTGTTTCATTGCGTTAAATGTATCATGCCATTCTCTTCTGGCCTGTAAGTTTTATGTTGAGAAGTCTGATGATAGCCTGATGGGTTTTCCTTTGTAGGTGACCTTTTTTTTCTCTCTAGCTGCCTTTAAAACTCTCTCCTTTTCCTTGATCTTTGCCATTTTAATTATTATGCGTCTTGGTGTTGTCCTCCATGGGTCCCTTCTGTTGGGAGTTCTGTATACTTCCGTGGTCTGAACGATTATTTCCTCCCCCAGTTTGGTTAAGTTTTCAGCAATTATTTCTTCAAATACACTTTCTATCCCTTTTTCTCTCTCTTCTTCTTCTGGTACCCCTGTAATGCGAATATTGTTCTGTTTGGATTGGTCACACAGTTCTCTTAATATTGATTCATTCCTGGAGATCCTTTTATCTCTTTCTGTGTCAGCTTCTATGCATTCCTGTTCTCTGCTTTTCTCTTCCATCAATGGCCTCTTGCATCTTATCCATTCTGCTTATAAATCCTTCCAGAGATTGTTTCATTTCTGTAATCTCCTTCTGGACGTCAATCCTTAGCTCTTGCATATTTCTCTGCATCTCCATCAGCATGGTTATGACCTTTAGGTTGAATTCTTTTTCAGGGAGATTGGTTAGGTCTATCTCCCCATATTCCTTGTCAGGGGAGGATGTTTGGGTTAGTCTGGTCTGTATCAAATTCTTTTACCGTTTCATGGCAATAGAGGTATTTGTGGGGAGCTTGTGCCTGTGTTGGCTGGGAGACCATCCCTTCTTGCTGGTTTGTGGCCTTCCTCTCCTTGGAGAACAGCGACCCCTAGTGGCTTCTGCTGGGTAGCTGCACGCAGACGGGGTTTCTAATTCTTGCCAGGCCACTGTGAAAGAAGCTCTGCCCTACTGCCTCAGGCTGCTTCTCCACTATGGCGGAGCTGGTCAGAGGGGAAACGGGCGGGAGGCTTTTTATTTCCTTGAGGGCCCTCCAAGCTGTGCTGCCGCCCAGGGGATTAGGGGACCTGGAGTTCCCCGGGATTCCCAGACGCTGGGCTAATTGTCCCGGGACGTTTCCGTCCAGCTGTGTGGTCCCTGTCCCTTTAAGACTTTCAAAAAGCACTCGCTTTTCTTTGTCCCAGGGCGCTGGCTGTGGGGACCTGCTCACAGGTCTTACTGTCCTGTTTCCCTAGTTTCCAGCACCCCACGCATGCGCTGTGTGTCTGCGCTCCAGTGCGGATGACTAGGGCTGGGTGTTTAGCAGTCCTGGGCTCCCTCTCCTTCCCCGCTCTGACTCCTCTCCTCCCGCTGGGAGCTGGGGTGAGGGGCAGTCAGGTCCCACTGGGCCGGGGCTTGTATCTTACCCCCTTCACGAGGCGCTGGGTTCTCGCAGGTGTAGATGTAGTCTGGCTGTTGCCCTGTATCTTCTGGTCTCTCTTTTAGGTATAGTGTATTTGTTGTATTTTCAAAAATATATATGGTTTTGGGAGGCGATTTCCACTGCTCTACTCACACCGCCATCTTGGCTCCACCCATTATGTGTTTTTTTACCAGAATTTTTTAAAAAGGTCCAGGTACTCACCATAAGCTCAAGAGTTTATTATGAAGCCAAAATCCTAAATACAAAAATGATGAAAAAGGATGATATGCAGTTTTTGAAGGTGAACTTCATGATTTGTTTTTAGCATTTTAAATTCTTTCCAGTTTCTGAGCAGAGTCAGGATTTCATAATCCATTCCTTAGCTGAAGATTTTTGCCTTTCCACATCCTTTACAAAATGAACTCTTAGCGAATGGCTGAAGCCTTGTAACCGCTGCAAATAACAAATATTTTGAGTCTGATTATTGTTTATCCTTTAAAAAAACCTCACATTTCCTGGCAGTCTAGATGTGGGTGTTTGTTGTTGTTGTTTACAATCAGAAAATGTGCTCAATAATGGCAAAGTCAAATCTCTTCTCGTATCCTAAGTAGTTAGGTAATCAAGCCAAATCTGAATTTCACTGAATAAAATCTTGCTTCTACTTTACTTTCATATGCTGCTGAAACTTTTTTTCTTCTTGTTGAATTCTGGGAAGAATTTTATTTTTTGAGATATAATTGACATATGATTTTGTATTAGTTTAAGGCATACATGAAATTTGTCATCTTGACTTGTAATGTGTTGATACTCTTAGTTTGATAACAATGGGAAATGGTACCACTGACCCCCAGATATCCATGTGACACCCCTGTTGCCTGTCCGGTCCAGGTTCCTTGTGGAGCAGCACTGGTACAAACAGTGGGAATTATACGTGCAGGGAAGAGACCAGGATTCCAGAACCTTCCCTGGCTACATTAACAATGCTGAGCTCTTTGAAGGTACCAGGCCTCTGCCTCCCCATATCAGCCTAGCCCTGGAGTTCTTGTCCCCTCTGTCCCCACAAACGGTCCTAAGCCCCTTCTCTGTGCTAGGTCACTGGTGAAATGACCACCAGAGTGACTCATCACTTTCCTTCCCTGAATCTTCCTCTGCCACCTCTCCCTGCCCCTGCACAGACCAAATAAACTGGCACCTCAAGAAGGGATTGTTGGAAGGGGAAGACTATGTGCTGCTCCCAGCGGCTGCTTGGCATCACCTGGTCAACTGGTATGGTCTAGAGCATGGCCAGCCACCCATCGAACACAAGGTATAGTAGGTGGGGCAGGTGCTGGGGAGTAGATTCTGTGGGGAGTGAGATAGGACAGAAGCCTTGTAGGCCCAGGATGGGTCCAGTCTCGTGTGGATATGTGTCTTCCACATAAGCTGGATAGAGGCACCTGTGTCTGCACTCCTCTGTCCTCGTTGCATTGGTATCTCAGGGTGTTCTTGTGTGTGTTCACCTGTGTATATGCTCCTCTGATCTCAGAGGTGGTTGCGCCTGCCTCTGCGTGTATATTCCATGGGGGTACACCTGTGTACCTGCCTTTCCTCCCTCCCAGGTTGTGGAGCTGCACAGCATCTGGAAGGTTGAAGTGTACCCAGTAGAGCTGCTGCTTGTCAAGCACAGTGATATGGACACACCTCACACTGCTCAATTCAGCCACACAGATTCTGTTGGTGAGTCTAAGGGTCATAGAATAAGTTGGCATTACCAGCTGTTGGTCCCAGCTTAGTGACCTAAGAATGCATGGAGTTCAGCTGTGGCAGACTGAGAAGGCATTGGTCAGATTTAGGAGGACCAAAGAGGTATTGGTCAAGTTGGACAGAGGCCCTGAGGGGTCTCCTAGAGTCCTGAGTATGTGAGCTACAGTATAGTGGCTTAGATGTTGTAGCAAAGGGTATTTGCTGGGGGTCTCAAGTCCTGAGTATAGACCAGTCAGCTGGGACACAGGGTATTGGCCAGGTGTACACAGTCTGTGCAATGCGTCAGGAGTCTGATAGGAAAATGGGTTCATCATTCTGGGTCCCAAATGCTCCATCACCCTCCACAGACCTAGTTTTGTGTACCGCTCCAGAGCAGTTTCTGGTGAGCCCCCAGGAAGAAACCCGGCTGTGGATTAAGAACGCAGAGGGCTTTTTCAAGAGGTTGTGCAACACACACATCACAGTGCTTGACGCCGCCCTCAAGTCTGGGCAGGTGAGGGTGGGAAGGGCTTTTCTGCTCCCCAGCTGTGCTCAGATGGGGGGAAGTAAGGAGTGGGGGCTCAGTGCCCAGAGGCCCTCCGTGAACACCTTTCTTGCTTTTTCTTTCTCTTTCTGTAACCCAGCTGGTCATCATGGAGACCCGAAACAGGGATGGCACTTGGACAAGTGCCCAGCCACAAGCCATGTAAGCCCTGGGGTTGTCTGGTCCAGAGTGAGCAGAATAGGTGATGCCATAAGCACATTTCACCCTCATGCAATAGACCCCCAGCCACTAAGAGTTTCTCATCTACCCCCAGGAACAGCGCATCGGAGGAAGATCAGGAATTCCATGGCCAGCCAGGCATCTGTGGTCTCACTAACCTGGGCAACACATGCTTCATGAACTCGGCCCTGCAGGTTGAGCCATTAGGCTGTGTCTGGCACAGCTGCAGGGGTGGGCTTCAAGTGGTGGGGGTTTGGGGACAGAGCTGGGGGCACAAGGGGTCAGGTTGGAAGCTAGGGCCCCGTAAGTCCAGCTCGACATACCCATGGTCCTCACTGGAGCATCAATACCTTCTCCCTCTGCTTGCCCCCTGCTTTCCTTTTCCTCTCCTTTGTCACCACGTTCTTCCTTCTCCTAATATGCTGCCGTCTTCTCTCCTCCATCACCCACCACTTCTCTCTGTCCCCACCTTGGTCATCTCTCTCCTCTTCTGTGCCTCATTCACCCGGGCCCTGCTCTGTGCAGTGCCTCAGCAACGTGCCACAGCTCACCGAGTACTTCCTCAAAAACTGCTACCTGGAGGAGCTCAACTTCTGCAACCCACTGGGCATGAAGGGGGAGATTGCAGAGGCCTATGCAGACCTGGTGAAGCAGGCATGGTCCGGCCGCCACCGCTCCATCATGCCGAATGTGTTCAAGGTGGGACTCGGCTCTGGGCTGCCCCCTACCCACCCCTTCTGGACTCTCATAGCTCCTCCTCTGATGGCCCTGCCCATTTTCTCAGACCAAGGTCGGCCACTTTGCATCCCAGTTCCTGGGCTATCAGCAGCATGACTCACAGGAGCTATTGTCATTCCTCCTGGATGGACTGCATGAGGACCTCAATCGTATCAAGAAGAAGGAATATGTGGAGCTGTGTGATGCTGCTGGGCGGCCAGATCAGGTAGGCACTCCTGAAGACCCATTCCGAGAGCCCCAGTAGAGCCACCAAGGCCTCTGCTCAGGGGTTCTCTGGCCTCCCTGGGATATCTCACACTGCACCTGACCTCAGCTCCAATCTCAGTCCCAACCTTGGCCCACACCCACACCCAACCCAGAGTTAACCCCCGCCCAGTCTCCTGCCCAAGAGAACCCTTAAGCCCGACAGTGAACAGTCTCCAGATAGCCCTGGCCGTACTCTACCACTGGACTTTATCCTAACCTTCACTTTAACCCCATACCCATCCCATCCCAATCATGGTTTCTCCCTGCTCCGGGCAAGGCCCACCACCCACCATGGCACTGTCAACAGGAGGTTGCTCAGGAGGCCTGGCAGAACCACAAACGGCGGAACGATTCTGTGATTGTGGACACTTTCCATGGCCTCTTCAAGTCCACACTGGTGTGTCCTGACTGTGGCAACGTGTCTGTGACCTTCGACCCCTTCTGCTACCTCAGTGTCCCACTGCCTGTCAGTCACAAGAGGGTCTTGGAGGTCTTCTTTGTCTCTATGGATCCCCGCCGCAAGCCAGAGCAGGTATAGAGGTAGTGGGGACACGGGAATTCAGTGAGGGACATGTAGCAGAGTTTGATTACAGGGCCATACCTCAAGTCTTCCTTCACTAAGCACATACCCTCTGCTCTTTGATGGATACTGTCTCTTCTTCAGCACCGGCTGGTCATCCCCAAGAAAGGCAAGATCTCAGATCTGTGTGTGGCCCTGGCCAAGCACACTGGTGTCTCGCCAGAAAGGGTGAGGCCCTTCAGAGATGGAGGAAGGGTGGGAGTCAGGGGCAAGGAGGCAGAGGGTCTGGGCAGACCTGGCACACTGACCAGCCCCGCCTTTGCATCCTATTCCCAGATGATGGTGGCCGATGTCTTCAGTCACCGCTTCTATAAGATCTACCAACTGGAGGAGTCTCTGAGTAGCATCTTGGACCGAGATGATATCTTCATGTGAGTGAGGGGACCAGTAAAAAAGGGGGTTTCTCAGGAACCTCCTCCATTTAGCCACCTTCCCATTCCCCTCCTGAGCCTGATTCATGGGGCACCTGCCTTATGCAGGGCTTAGGCTCTGTGCCCCTTGGTTGTTTGCTTCCTTGTTAAGTGAGGGATCCTCCTCTCTTTCTTCATGTTACTCAGCACTTACTGAGCACCTCCTGTGCACCAGACGCTGGTCTGCATCCCTCAACTCATGTCACAGTCCTCAAACAGTGAACCTGATGTTTGGAAGTTTGAAATAGGGAACACTAAGATGCTTTCTGAACATAAGAGCATTCAGAACAAACTTGAGATCTTTGGGTAACGAAAACAAAAGGTGCTTCATGAGTAGAAAAGGTCTTTGTAAACCAATGTTTTCCAAAATCATTTTAAATCCCTTTGTTGCAAAAAACTTTTAATTAGCTCCCTCTGCTCTGATAATATCAAAGTACTTTGTAAAACAACATATGAACAAAACACTGTGTAAATCACCTAACAATATGTAGAGCACAAAACCCTGAGTGGCTCTTCGAGCTCTTCTAAAAATACTTCCAAACAGTGAGTACCTGCAGCAGAGTCTGCATGGGTATCCTGATCAGACGTGACCTGATGTCCATCCCCTGCAGATATGAGGTGTCAGGCAGAGCTGCTGTTGGTGAAAATTCCCGAGAGGATGTTGTGCTTCCTATCTACCTGCGGGAGCGCACCCCGGCCCAGGACTACAACAGTTCCTACTACGGCCTGATGCTCTTTGGGCACCCGCTTCTGGTGTCAGTGCCCCGGGACCGGCTCTCCTGGGATGCCCTGTATCACATCCTACTGTACCGCCTCTCGTGAGTCTGCCTCTTGGGGGTCAAGGGTGGAATGTGTGGTCTGAACTCAGACCTGGGTATCTAGCTGCTTAGTTGCCTCCTCCCTGCCATGTCCATAAGACAACAGCTCAAACTTAACGAGGCCCGAGAGAAACTTGTAGGTTGGCTTTTTTTTCTTCTAAGCCTCTGGCTTCGCCACAGCCTCTCCCAGGTGCTGGCCATACAGAGGTGAACAAAATGGGCAAAGTACGGACAATTTCATCTTGTACTTAATTGTCTCCTCCTCGGAGAGGCTTGGTTATTTGTATTTTTACCGATAGATTCTCATTGGGCTTAAAACCCAGAGTCCTTAACCAAGGCAGCCTCTCCCTCTCATACCTACAAGTCCATTCCTCAGAGGCCTTCCCTGATTGAAATTTACAGCTGACTGTGTGTACTAGTAGTTTATCCATACTTAAGATCCACAGTCCTTCCTTTGGGCACACAAGATCCTACATTTTCAAGCCACCTCTTCCTGTGTTTCTGGTTCATCTCCTGAGACCTTCTGGGCTCACCTTTTACAGCTGTGGGTGTGGGTTTCCCAGTGGCTTCCATCCTAAGCTAGGTAGAATCCAGGGCTCTGCCCTCCCTGCCCTCGTGGCCCTCCTTGAGAATCTCCTCTGCTCTGTTGGCAGACGCTATGTGACCAGACCCAGCTCAGACGATGAGGATGATGGGGATGAGAAAGGTGAGGAAGAGGAAGGAGAGAGGACCGACAAGGATGAGGGTCCATACCAGCGGTACCATGGCCTGAGGGAGGGTCAGAGGCTGAGGGTTTTGGGGTAGGTCTGACCCACACAGGGTCCACCTGGATGTGCATTGCAGCTCAGTCCCCTGGGACTCAAACACCCATCTCTGACATCCTCCTCTGTCCTAGCAGACACAGAGGATAAGGACAACATCCCTAAGCCTGGACACATGGCTGGGGGCAGCTCCCAAGACTTTGGGATGGAGCAGGCTGGGCCCAGCTCTGGAGTGGCTGGGGGGCACCGGGCCCCCGTGGACAGCTCCCCTGGACCATCTCACTGGCCCCAGAGGGCACGGCGCAAGCACCTGTTCACCCTGCAGACAGTGAATTCCAATGGCACCAGCGACCGCTCCACCTTCAACGAGGATACCCATGGTGTCTCCTTCAGCTGTGAGCCAGGGTTGGGGAGGCAGGAGGGGGGTTTCCTTGGCAGCAGGGCCCATGACCACCTCCCCTCGCCCCTAGCCCAGCCGTACATTGCCATTGACTGGGAGCCAGAGATGAAGAAACGTTACTATGACGAGGTGGAGGCTGAGGTAAATGAAAGCCCAGGGATGGTGGGCACTGTCAGCATGCACCCTAAAGCTTTTCACATGTTCCCTTCCTGCTCTGCTGCAGTTCCTCCAAGCTGTGACTGCAGAGCCACCAGGGCCTCAGATTCTTGCTGCAAAGCCCGTGTTCTTAACCAGTCAGCGTGTGTCTTCATCCACATGAGTCCACCCATCCTCACATCTGGCCGTCCACTCCCCTACCCTAGGGCTACGTGAAGCATGACTGCGTCGGATATGTGCTGAAAAAGGCTCCAGTGCGGCTGCAGGAGTGCATTGAGCTCTTCACCACTGTTGAGACCCTGGAGAAGGAAAACCCCTGGTAAGGGAGCAGAATTGGGCCTTTCTGGTAACCTGTCCAGGCCCCTGTTACCTCTAAATATCCCTCCCACCCCCGACTCAAACCCTTCCTGACACTCTGACCATCAATACCCCAGGCATATTCCCACCTTAGACCCTTTGCCTAGGCTGTTCCTTCTCCCATGAATGCCCTTCCAGTTATCGACAGGACTTGACTCCTTCATGTCACCCAGGTTTCTGATCAAATGTCATCTTATACGAGAAACCTTTTACCACCCTGTTGCCTCTGTCCACTCCCTCCCCATGCTCTTTTCTTCCTGGCCGAGCATTACTTTTTTTCTAGTTCAGTAATACAACTGATGTCATATCCTTGATTCCCTTTTGCATCATGATTTTTCTTTTCCATTAGGGTAAACCCCTTGAAGGTGAGGACTTAAGTTCACTGTGGGTCTCTTCTCACTGATTGTAATGGTGTGGGGTGTGTATCAGATACTTAATAGATCCTTACAGCATAAACAAAACATTTAAAGAGAGAACCAAAAAGATAAAGATGGTCTCAGAAATAAGAGCAGCATCTCCATGGAGCAGAAAGGGAACAGAAATATAAAATAGCACTAAAGGATTCAACAATAGGCAGTTGGGAAATACTTGCTGAGTGAAGTAGGAAGAGAGAAAATTAGAGGAACAGAGGCAGGCTCTAAAACAAGGCTAGTCTCATGGATAAGAAACCAAACAAAAATATACACTAGTATAAATACGGGTAAGTGCTTGGTGAACGAATGACAGGATTTTAACCTGTGAAGAGAGCAGACTATTAAGACAGGTGGTCCAGAAGTAAAAGCAGCATGTCTGTGGAGCATATGGTGGCCTGTGAAGGTCACATAGTACAGAGCGTGCTACAGGTGCTCAGAGAGTGTCTGTGTGCTGACTCGGGCTCTGCTGTAGGTACTGCCCCACCTGTAAGAAGCACCAGCTGGCCACTAAGAAGCTGGACCTGTGGACGCTGCCTGAGACACTCATCATTCACTTAAAGCGCTTCTCCTACACCAAGTTCTCCCGCGAGAAGCTGGACACCCTTGTGGAGTTTCCTATCCGGTCCAGGACTGGGGAGGCTGGTGGCGGGGAGATGGGGAATGGTGGGGGGGGGTGCACTGGGATTAACTCCCTCCTTGCCCACAGGGACTTGGACTTCTCTGAGTTTGTCATCAAGCCGCAGAAGGAGTCAGCCCCAGAGCTGTACAAATATGATCTCATTGCAGTTTCCAACCATTATGGGGGCCTGCGTGACGGCCACTGTATGTGCAGGGCTCCGGGAGGGGATACTCTGGTGGGGGGGTGTCAGGATGTCCCCAGGGGTGGCTTGAAATGGGAGGAGTGGGGGAGAGAACCTAGATACCTCTTAGGGGCAGGAGAGTGGGTGAGGACAGCTCCCCGTCTCTTCCAGACACAACATTTGCCTGCAACAAGGACAGTGGCCAATGGCACTACTTTGATGACAACAGTGTCTCACCTGTAACTGAGAATCAGCTTGAGGTGTGACTTATGTCCTCCCTTCTCCCCTTTGCTCCTCCTCCCGACCCCACCCCTGCCCCTGCCACCAATCCGTAACTGACTCCTGTCCTCTCCCCACAGTCTAAGGCAGCCTATGTCCTCTTCTACCAACGCCAGGATGTGGCACGTCGCCTGCAGCCCCAGCCTACCTTACCTGAGCCCCCAGCATCCCCTGCTTGCAGTTCCGCACCGAGCCCTGAGTCCATGGATGTAAACTGAGGGGCCCCGACCCTGCACAGGGAAGGAAGCCATCTCTGCTCTCTGCCTTCGTGTAGTCACCCCCATCCTCTTACCCATGTTAGGTTCCCTGCGCCAGGCATTGTATGCTTAGTTGTGGCTACTGTTTTCCTGTGCCACTATATTGCTTCCCGGGGGAGGAAGAGGTCATGTCTCCTCCTGGCAGTATGTTCCCCACCTGTGTTTGCCCCTTAGTGCATTAACCTTCCTTCCCTTTTATTCTCTATTTGTGGTTGTCCCCTTTCCTCTGTCCTCAACCTGGGGTGTTCTGAGGGGGTGGTGGTGGGGTGCACCTGAACACAGAGTGTATTTTCTTACCAAGATCCTTGTGCCCTCCTCTGCTGTGTATATAAAGTGCCAGTGTGTTCCTTGGCAGTGTGAGTTTTTTTTTCCATGTACCTATTAAGCATCAGTTTTATGATTGTGTGTTTCTCAAATGCTAGCTGTGTCATGGTTGCTGCTCTGGGTGCTTACTAAGCACCAGCTGTGTGCTAGGTTCCATTCTAAAGGCTTTTGAAGAACGATCTGTGCACCAGACATGATTCCTTACACCAGCTGCATGCCCAATATTTTCCAGAGCATTTTACACGTGTTGACTCAATCCTCACAACATTCTCAGGCAAGAATTGTCTCCAGGTTCAGATAGGAAAACTGAGGTACAGAGGTCCAATGTTTGCTCACGTTCTGTCAGGAGGGCAGTACACTTTGTCAATTACACTGGTGTTAGTTCCTGGAGGGGACATTTGACCTCTGGAGCCAAGACAAAAATCTTCCTGTGGACATGGCCTGTGCTACAGCTGATGCTAAAGGGGTGCCTGGAACAGACAGGCATCAGTGTGGGCGAATGTGTGGTTTCTGGACATAAAGATACAAACCAGGCCAGCTCACCGGCCCCAGTAGTGTCCTAGAAGCAGAACCGCAGTGGTAGACCTGGCCCAAACCAGCCTAACTGGCAGGACAAGTGTATGTTGTTCCTGTATGTAGCCCCCTGTTCCCATCCTGCCATGACCCCAGTTCCCCCACCAGACAGGCCCTCCAGCGTCATCCCAGAGACTGAGGTGGTACTCCTGCCACAGAATGGGTACAGCATGGTGTGTCTGAGCATAAGGTGCCATTCAAGCACTGGCCATTGGTGTGACCCCTTCCATGGGTGCTAGCTATCACCTCAGAAATGGGGCTCCTGTGGGAGCAGCTTTGGGGTGGAGCAGTGTACACAAGTGTGTGGTAACAACATAAGCCCCCCAACCCTTCACACACACAGAGGAAGGGGGGATCCTGACTAGTGGTGGATGAGGGGCCATTCCCACAGTGAGGGCCACAACCTTCCCCTGCCAGCTTGGGCCATGGCCCTGGACCTGGCCAGACCCACTCTGAGGGCCATTTGGCTCAGCATTGCCACCCATAAACCTGCCAGTTGTGCTGCTGACACGGGCAAGCATCAAGGTAGCTCATGTGAGGACCCCCCTTCAGACCTGACATAAGCAAGAATAACAAATACTAGCTTCAGGGATGACTGGATCCAGGAACTCCAAAAAGCTGTCATTTAATCCTTGCAAAGACCATGTCATTGAAGCACTACTACCCATTTTTCAGGTGAAGAAGCAGGCATAAGGAGCTGGTTCAAAATGGGCTTTAAGTATAGGAAGACCTCATTACCGATGGGTAATCAGTCTTGGACCAAGTCCTAAAGTGAATCCGTTTAAAATAACTTCTCTGACTTAACCAGACATCTTGGAACGACAACATGCATAAGAATAGAGAAAAAAGAGGGCGGAGCCAACATGGCGTGAGTAGGACAGTGGGAATCTCCTCCCAAAAACATACATATTTTTGAAAATACAACAAATACAACTAAACCTAAAAGAGAGACCAGAAGACAGGACAACAGCCAGACTACAACTACACCAGCGAGAACCCAGCGCCTGGTGATAGGGGTAAGATACAAGCCCCGGCCCGGCGGGACCCAAGCACACCTCCCACCAGCTCCCGGCGGGAGGGAGAGGGAGCCCAGGACTGCTAAACACCCAGCCCCAGCCACCCGCACCAGAGCGCAGGCACAGTGCATGTGTGGAGGGCTGGAAACTAGAGAAATAGAGCAGCAAGACCTCTGAGCGGGTGCCGAAGCTGATGCCCCTGTGACAAAGAAAAGCGGGGGCTTTTTGAAAGTCTTAAAGGGACAGGGATTTAACAGCTGGATGGAAACAGCCCAGGTCACAGCCCAGTGGCTGGAAATTACAGGGAAAACCGGGCGCACTAACCCCCTGGGCAACAGCTCTGAGACCCCTCACGGAGGTAAACAGCCGAACAGAACCCCCGTCCGTTACCCCTCCGGGCACTGCGAAAGCAGAGAAACAGCCTAAGGCAAAACACACCCACAGAAAGGCAGAAAGGAAAATTCCTACACTTCAGCCGGAAAAGACACAAAGACCCAGCCTACACGCAATTACACAACACAAGCCACTAGGGGTCGGAGTTGTCCCAGTAAAGAAAGGCCAGTAGCAAGTGAAAAGTTTGGCCCTCCCAGCTGACAGTCAATAGCACCTGTCAACATGAAAAGGCAAAAAAATATGATCCAGACAAGACTAACCCAGACAGCTTTGGCATCTGCTACATCTTCCCCTGAGAAGGAACCTGGGGAGATCGATTAAGCCAGTCTTCCTGAAAAAGAATTCAAAACAAAAGTCATAACCGTGCTGATAGACTTGCAGAGAAATATGCAAGAACTAAGGAAGGAGAATACAGAAATAAAACAAGCTCTGGAAGGACTTCAAAACAGAATGGACGAGATGCAAGAGACCATTAATGGACTAGAAAACAGAGAACAGGAACGCAGAGAAGCTGATGCAGAGAGAGATAAAAGGATCTCCAGGAATGAAAGAATTTTAAGAGAGCTGAGTGACCAATCAAAAAGGAATAATATACACATTATAGGGATACCAGAAGAAGAAGAGAGAGAAAAAGGGATAGAAAGTGTCTTTGAAGAAATAATTGCCGAAAACTTCCCCAAACTAGGGGAAGAAATGGCCTCTCAGACCACAGAGGTACACAGAACTCCCATGACAAGGGATCCAAGGAGGGCAACACCAAGATACATAATAATTAAAATGGCAAAGATCAAAGACAAGGACAAAGTGTTAAAGGCAGCCAGAGAGAAAAAAAAGGTTACCTACAAAGGAAAACCCATCAGGCTATCATCAGATTTCTCAACAGAAACCCTACAGGCCAGAAGAGAATGGCATGATATACTTAATGCAATGAAACAGAAGGACCTCGAACCAAGACTACTGTATCCAGCACGAATATCATTTAAATATGAAGGAGGGATTAAACAATTCCCAAACAAGCAAAAGTTGAGGGAATTTGCCTCCCACAAACCACCTCTTCAGGGCATCCTACAGGGACTGCTCTAGATGGGAGCACTCCTAAAAAGAGCACAGAACAAAACACCCAACATATGAAGAATGGAGGAGGAGGAATAAGAAGGGAGAGAAATAAAGAATCATCAGACCACGTTTATAATAGCTCAACAAGCGAGTTAAGATAGAGAGTAAGATAGTAAAGAAGCTAACCCTGAACCTTTGGTAACCACAAACTTAAAGCCTGCAATGGCAATAAGTTCATACCTTTCAGTAATCACCCTAAATGTAAATGGACTGAATGCACCAATTAAAAGACACAGAGTAACAGAATGGATAAAAAAGCAAGATCCATCCATATGCTGCTTACAAGAGACTCACCTCAAACCCAAAGACATGCACAGACTTAAAGTCAAGGGATGGAAAAAGATATTTCATGCAAACAACAAAGAGAAGAAAGCAGGGGTTGCAATTCTGGTATCAGACAAAACAGACTTCAAAATAAAGAAAGTAACAAAAGACAAAGAAGGATATTACATAATGATAAAGGGCTCAGTCAATCAAGAGGATATAACCATGATAAATATATATGCACCCAATACAGAAGCACCAACATACCTGAAACAAATATTAACAGAACTAAAGGAGGAAATAGAATGCAATGCATTCATTCTATGAGACTTCAACACACCACTCACTCCAAAGGAGAGATCCACCAGACAGAAAATAAGTAAGGACACAGAGGCACTGAACAACACACTAGAACAGATGGACCTAATAGACATCTACAGAACTCTACATCCAAAAGCAACAGGATACACATTCTTCTCAAGTGCACATGGAACATTCTCCAGAATAGACCACATACTAGGCCACAAAAAGAGCCTCAGTAAATTCAAAAAGATTGAAATCCTACCAACCAACTTTTCAGACCACAAAGGCATAAAACTAGAAATAAACTGTACAAAGGAAGCAAAGAGGCTCACAAACACATGGAGGCTTAACAACACGCTCCTAAATAATCAATGGATCAATGACCAAATCAAAATGGAGATCCAGCAATATATGGAAACAAATGACAAGAACAACACTAAGCCCCAACTTCTCTGGGACACAGCAAAAGCAGTCTTAAGAGGAAAGTATATAGCAATCCAAGCATATTTAAAAAAGGAAGAGCAATCCCAAATGAATGGTCTAATGTCACAATTATCGAAATTGGAAAAAGAAGAACAGATGAGGCCTAAGGTCAGCAGAAGGAGGGACATAATAAAGATCAGAGAAGAAATAAATAAAATTGAGAAGAATAAAACAATAGCAAAAATCAATGAAACCAAGAGCTGGTTCTTCGAGAAAATAAACAAAATAGATAAGCCTCTAGCAAGACTTATTAAGAGGAAAAAGAGTCAACACAAATCAACATGATCAGAAACGAGAAAGGAAAAATCACGATGGACCCCACAGAAATACAAAGAATTATTGGAGAATACTATGAAAACCTATATGCTAACAAGCTGGGAAACCTAGGAGAAATGGACAACTTCCTAGAAAAATACAACCTTCCAAGACTGACCCAGAAAGAAACAGAAAATCTAAACAGACCAATTACCAGCAACGAAATTGAAGCGGTAATCAAAAAACTACCAAAGAACAAAACCCCCGGGCCAGATGGATTTACCTCGGAATTTTATCAGACATACAGGGAAGACATAATACCCATTCTCCTTAAAGTTTTCCAAAAAATAGAAGAGGAAGGGATACTCCCAAACTCATTCTATGAAGCTAACATCACCCTCATACCAAAACCAGGCAAAGACCCCACCAAAAAAGAAAACTACAGACCAATATCCCTGATGAACGTAGATGCAAAAATACTCAACAAAATATTAGCAAACCGAATTCAAAAATACATCAAAAGGATCGTACACCATGACCAAGTGGGATTCATCCCAGGGATGCAAGGATGGCACAACACTTGAAAGTCCATCAACATCATCCACCACATCAACAAAAAGAAAGACAAAAACCACATGATCATCTCCATAGATGCTGAAAAAGCATTTGACAAAGTTCAACATCCATTCATGATAAAAACTCTCAACAAAATGGGAATGGAGGGCAAGTACCTTAATATAATAAAGGCCATCTATGAAAAACTCACAGCCAACATTATATTGAACAGCGAGAAGCTGAAAGCTTTTCCTCTGAGATCGGGAACTAGACAGGGATGCCCACTCTCTCCACTGTTATTTAACATAGTACTGGAAGTCGTAGCCACGGCAATCAGACAAAACAAAAAAATACAAGGAATCCAGATTGGTAAAGAAAAAGTTAAACTGTCACTATTTGCAGATGACATGATACTGTACATAAAAAACCCTAAAGACTCCACCCCAAAACTACTAGAACTGATATGGGAATACAGCAAATTTGCAGGATACAAAATCAACACACAGAAATCTGTGGCTTTCCTATACACTAACAATGAACCAATAGAAAGAGAAATCAGGAAAAGAACTCCATTCACAATTGCATCAAAAAAAATAAAATACCTAGTAATAAACCTAACCAAAGAAGTGAAAGACTTATACTCTGAAAACTACAAGTCACTCTTAAGAGAAATTAAAGGGGACACTAACAGATGGAAACTCATCCCATGCTCGTGGCTAGGAAGAATTAATATCATCAAAATCGCCATCCTGCCCAAAGCAATATACAGATTTGATACAATCCCTATGAAACTACCAGCAACATTCTTCAATGAACTGGAACAAATAATTCAAAAATTCATATGGAACCACCAAAGACCTCAAATAGCCAAAGCAATCCTGAGAAAGAAGAATAAAGTAGGGGGGATCTCACTCCCCAATTTCAAGCTCTATTATAAAGCCATAGTAATCAAGACAATTTGGTACTGGCACAAGAACAGAGCCACAGACCAATGGAACAGACTAGAGAATCCAGACATTAACCCAGACATATATGGTCAATTAATATTTGATGAAGGATCCATGGACATACAATGGGGAAATGACAGTCTCTTCAACAGGTGGTGTTGGCAAAACTGGACAGCTCCATGTAGGAGAATGAAACTGGACCATTGTCTAACTCCATATACAAAAGTAAACTCAAAATGGATCAAAGACCTGAATGTAAGTCAAGAAACCATTAAACTCTTGGAAAAAATCATAGGCAAAAACCTCTTAGACATAAACATGAGTGACCTCTTCTTGAACATATCTCCCCGGGCAAGGAAAGCAACAGCAAAAATGAACAAGTGGGACTATATTAAGCTGAAAAGCTTCTGTACAGCAAAAGACACCATCAATAGAACAAAAAGGAACCCTACAGTATGGGAGAATATATTTGAAAATGACACATCCGATAGAGGCTTGACACCCAGAAAATATAAAGAGCTCACATGCCTCAACAAAGAAAAAACAAATAACCCAATTAAAAAATGGGCAGAGGAACTGAACAGACAGTGCTCCAAAAAAGAAATACAGATGGCCAACAGACACATGAAAAGATGCTCCACATCGCTAATTATCAGAGAAATGCAAATTAAAACTACAATGAGGTATCACCTCACACCAGTAAGGATGGCTGCCATCCAAAACACAGAGAACAACAAATGTTGGCGAGGCTGTGCAGAAAGGGGAACCCTCCTACACTGCCGGTGGGAATGTAAATTAGTTCAACCATTGTGGAAAGCAGTATGGAGGTACATCAAAATGCTCAAAACAGACATACCATTTGACCCAGGAATTGCACTCCTAGGAATTTACCCTAAGAATGCAGCAGTCAAGTATGAGAAAGACCAATGCACCCCTATGTTTATCGCAGCACTATTTACAATAGCCAAGAATTGGAAGCAACCTAAATGTCCATCAATAGATGAATGAATAAAGAAGATGTGGTACATATACACAATGGAATACTACTCAGCCATAAGAAAAGGGCAAATCCAATCATTTGCAGCAACATGGATGGAGCTGGAGGGTATTATGCTCAGTGAAACAAGCCAAGCGGAGAAAGAGAAATACCAAATGATATCACTCATCTGTGGAGTATAAGAACAAAGGAAAAACTGAAGGAACAAAACAGCAGCAGAATCACAGAACTCAAGAATGGACTAACAGGTTCCAACGGGAAAGGGACTGGGGAGGATGGGTGGGTAGGGAGGGATAAGTGGGGGGAGAAGTAGGGGGGTATTAAGATTAGCATGCATAGGGGGGTGGGAGAAAGGGGAGGGCTGTACAATACAGAGAAGGCAAGTAGTGATTCTACAACATTTTGCTACGCTGATGGACAGTGACTGTAAAGGGGTATATAGGAGGGACCTGGTATAGTGGTGAGCCTAGTAAACAAAGTATTCGTCATGTAAGTGTAGATTAATGATAAAAAAAAATGCAGTTCCTGAGTGGTGACCTCCAATGAGTTCTACACAATGATATAAAGGGCATATAAAAGTGTAGGCAAAGGGTCTGTTTGTGTTTATACAGAGGATCAAAGCCTAATTGGGCTACCCTGAAAATGAACTAAGATATGATATGAAAAAGAACTTCCAACATCAGCACTCTCGGGAAGACTCATGACAGAAGATGATCATCAAAAAACCCCAACAAAGATCCATGCACTGCTACAGGTGTAGATGCACTCATCCCACCAGTTCCTGGACTTGCCATTGGAATGAAGAAGGAGATATCTAAGCTGGCCTGTGCATACAGTAAAAGAACAAATTTGACTGGATCTATACTGTTGGAACTCAACCAAGAATTAGGAGAAGTGCAAATTGTAGCACTCCAAAATCTTACAACTACAGACTATTTACTGTTAAAAGAACATATGGGATGTGAACATTCCCCAGGAATGGGTTGTTTTAATTTGTCTGATTTCTCTCAGACTGTTCAAGTTCAGTTGGACAATATCCACCATATCATAGATAAGTTTTCACAAATGCCTTAGGTGCCTAACTGGTTTTCTTGGTTTCACTGGAGATGGCTGGTAGTGACAGGTATGCTTTGGTTACGTAACTGTACTCCTATTTTGTTAATGTGTGTGCGCAATTTAATTAGTAGTTTAAAACCTATACATGCTGAAGTTACTCTACAAGAAGATATGTCAAAGAAATAATCAATCTTCCCATGTTTTCTTCTGCCTGCTTCTTCTATAGCTTTTCTTCTTCCTTCCTAATTACAACCCTTAAATAGAATTCATGCTACATATCGAATTTACTGAGTATCATAATTCTTCCAAGTGGTAAAGACACCTCAAGACAAATGCTGGGCATAGAAGCCACAGGGCATAAATATGCAAAGAAGTAAAAAGCTAACCTTTTCAAACAATAAGGCTTCTCTCTCACTTACCAACTTAACATTTCCCTGTATGGCCCCGGAAGATGATTGGTTAGCCAGAGACAGGTAAGATTCCTCAAGGGAGGAACAACCTAAGACAGGCACAGTCATAGGGGGGCCATCAGGTTAGAAAATGGGAATCAACAGAGGTGAGGCTTAGAACCTCACCCCCCGTGTTCTGAGAGAAATCTTCTGCGTATGTGGATGTTTTATTGCCCGTGTCTAGCTTGGATTAACCCATAGTCTGCAGGCCCACACCTGATCATCTACATTTGCTCTCTTACAACACTAAACTATGTTTTCTACCTTTATCTTGTATCTACCTACCACTTCAGCATTTTATTAAAAATAATAATAATAAAGAGAAAAATGCGGTATCACATATAAATCAAGTATAAAAATCAAATGAATATTCATATTTGAACTGACTGTTTATAGTTCATAATGCATGAGCAAAACCGAAAGCTTCTGTGATGACTGCCCTTGTAATGTTCACCATGTAACTTATTCACTATGTAAGAATTTGTACTCCATGTAAGAACTTGTTTGTTATGCTTCAGAAGATTGGAGACTGATGAAAATTAGGCTTGGGGTGGATTAATGATTGTGCATTGAGCATTGACTCCCCTATACAGAATTTTGAATTTTATTGTTGTTAACAACCATTTGATCAATAAATATGAGAGGTGCCCTCACAAAATATATATATATATATATATATATATATATATATATACACACACTTCCAATTGTAAAATAAATAAGTAACCAGGATGTAATGTATAGCTTAAGTAATATAGTCAAAATATTGTAACAACTTGGTATGGTGATAGCTGGTACCTAGAATTATCATGTATATAAATGTTGAATCACTGTGTTGTACACCTGAAACTAATGTAATACTGTGTGTCAACTACCCTTCAATAAAAAATAATTATCTAAAAAAAAAAAAAGAATAGAGAAATAAGAGCAGACAGCTACCCAGAGATACCTCATACTACAATTCTGACAGCAGTGAAAAACAGTTACACTTACTCTGGTCATGAAGTAAAGATTACAAGTGAACAAGAAACTTTAAACTTCTAAAAGTGAAAATGGAAAGAACCAAGTAGAAGTGATGGACTTGAAATAGGTAATAAATTAAAATGGAAGAAGAAAGTGGATGGGTTGAACAACACAGACATAGCCAAGGAGAGAATTTGGGAATTGGATATATGTTCGAGTATACTAAGGAATGCATCTTCTAGGTTTTAAGTTAGACTAACACTCTGTTTTGATATATTACAGGTATCTAAAGAATAGGAAAAGTACAAATTTCAAACAAATGGAGCGAAATAGAATAATAAACCCAGAAGAAGGCAAGAAGAAAGTAACAGAAAAGGTAGGTAGACAGGCAGCACATATACAATCACTTGCAAATAAAATTGGCTCTGTCCCCTCTGATTCCAGGTAGGGAAACTGGGGACCAGGCTGCCTGCTGCATAGACACCACAGCCATCTTGGCACCAGGGAGAGGTGGGCTAAGGGCAAGTAAGAATAACAAAACTTTCCTATGACTTTGAAGATGGCTTTTCTTGATTGGACACTTGTTCTGTTGCTGTTAACCTCTGGCTGCTCTCAGGGCTCTGACACGCTTTGTTCTGACAGTCCGGCTTGTTTCTGGTTTTGTTTTGATGTTCTGTTGGGGAACGAATGCTTGGAGCCTCCTAGCCTGCCATCTTGCTGATGGCTCTCCCCTGGTGTATTATGTTTTTACATGTGGTTCTTAGCACACTTAGGTAACATGTATAATTGGATCTTTTTTTGTAATATGACAATATCTGTGTTTTAATTGAGGTGCTTGGATCATTTAGTTAAGGGATTATTGATATATTTAGGTTTGAGTCTTTCATTTAGCTGTTTGTTTTCTATTTGGCCTATTCCCTCTCTTCCTTTTCCCTCTTTTTCTGCTTTATTTTGGATTAGGTATTATTTTATGATTCTACTTTCTCTCTTTTGTTGGCTTAGGACCTATAATTCTTGGTTTTATTCACTGATTAATTTAGGGTTTATAGTATGTATCATGAATTTATCAAAGTCTACCTTCCAGTGGTATATACCACTTTGCATATAAGAACTTTGTACAGTGTGCTTCCATTTCTCCCTACTCAGCCTTTATGCTTTTGTTATTGTGCATTTTACTTCTACATGTTATAAACCCCAAAATACATTGCCATTTTTCTTTAAACAAATACTTTAAAGAGACATAAATAATAAGAAAAGGAATCATATATATTTACCCATTGTAGTTACCATTTCCAGTGCCCTTCCTGCCTTTGTGTAGGTCCTGATTTCCATCTGATACCATGTGCCTTCTGCTTGAAAGATTTCCTTTAACATTTCTTATAGTTCAGATTTCTTTTCTTATAGTTCAGGTCTTCTGGTGATGAATTCTGTTTTTGTATGTCTGAAAATGTCTTTATTTCACCTTATTTTTTGAAAGATATTTTCATGGGTACAGGATTCTAAATCAACAATTTCTATTTCTTTCAGTATTTTAAAGACATTTGTTACTCCACTGCCTTCTTGCTTGCACTGTTTCCAGTGAGAAATTCTTATTTTTGTGTCCGTGTACATAGCATGTCCTTTTTTCTCTCTGGCTACTTTGAAAATTTTCTCTCTAGCACTGGTTGTGAGCAATTTGATTGTGATATGCCTTGGTTTAGTTCTTCATGTTTCTCAGTGCTTCTTGGATTTCTGGATTTCTAGTATTCGTCATATTTGAGAAAATTTTAGCCAGTATTTCTTCAAATGTTATTTTCTGAAGCTCTCCTCTCTCCTTCTTCATGGACTCTAATTACTCATATGACTAGGCTGCTTAAAATTGTCTCACGGTTCACTGATACTCCTTTTTTAAAATTCTATATGTTGAATTTGCAACAGTTTCTGTTGCTGTGCTTTGAAGTTGACTAATATTTTCTTCTGCAATGTCTAATGTACTATTAATCCCATCTAGTGTACTTTCCAACCAGAATATTGTAGCTGTGCAATTTGGGTCTTTTCTGTAGCCTCAGTGTATCTGCTTAACCTCTTGAACATATGGCAAGCAGTCATACTAATCACTGTGTCAGTGTCCTTCTCTGCTAATTGTAACATTAGTGTCAGTTCTAAGTCAGTTTTGATTGACTGATCATTCTCCTTATTTGGGGTTATGTTTGCCTGCAAAGGCATTTCTGGTAGTAGTTGGTGGATCCTAGACATTGTGAGTTTCCCTTTACTGGCTGCTGGATATTTTTGTATTCCTTAAATCTCTTGGAGCTTTGTTCTGGCATGCATCTAATTTTCTTAGAAATGGTGTGCTCTTTTCAGGTCTTGCTTTTATGGTTTGTTAGCCAGTTCCAAAGAAATGTTACTAGGGCTAATCATTCCCTACCACTAAGTCCTCCATCCAATGACTTATGGATTAGGAGTGTTTCCAGTCTTGCTAGTTGGATTAGCCACTGCTCCCCATCCTGTGTAAGCACCAGGCACTGATCCCTCTGACCCTTTCAGATGGCTCATTCCCCAGCCTTGGGCAGTTTCCTCAGACACATGCACTGATTGCCCCTCTGCTGACTGTTGAAGGAGGACCCTTTGCAGATCTTTAGGCTCCCTTCTGCAGCTCGGTCCTTTCTGTTACTCTATCCCATGGACTCTAGCTGTCCTAGTCTCCATGGACTCTGGCTCTGTCTCCTTAAGTTGGGGGATCTGCCAGGCTTTGCCTGGGTTCCTGTCCCTGAGCTGTGACCTGGAGAATCCCCCTAGGTAGTAGCTGGGGGACTCATAAGGCTCATTGCACTTGTTTCCTGTCTCAGGGATGACTGTCCTTCATTTTCTAATGTCCATTGTTTTGAAAACTTGCTTCATGTATTTTTCCTGGTTCCATTATTGATTCTGTCAAGAAAGTAAGCCTTGTGCCTGTTGTTCCATCTTGCTTGGAAGCAGAAGGGCTTTCCCTCAACCTTGTAAAATTTACCTAGCTAATCCTTTTTTCACTTCTTGGATGGAGGTTTAGCTCATTGATGATTCCAACTTTTTGCCTTAATCTATTTGTAATGTTAGGTACTAAAAACCAGCAATAATGGATTATAAAAATCTCATATACACATATTTATTACTTTTAACACTGTGTTGGATTCTTTAAATTCTTTAAATCGAAAAAGGAATACATTTGTGAAATGCTTGCAGGTTTTCTGTGGCATCAGTCCTCATCTTGAAAAAATTTCTGTAACAATTGAACAGAAAGAGATATAAACATGGGTATCTATATATATTTTTAAAACTTTCTTACAGTACCTTTTAGGATGTATACATTCTTTCAGTGTAATAAGGAGATCGCTGAGAGAGCAGTCTGGAAGTCAAAAGGAAATATGGAAGGCAAAAGAATGTGAGAAGGGGAACACAAAAGGAGGGAAAATGAATAGCACATGAATGAGGTTTATAGTTAAGAGTTTCCCCAGAATGGAGTGCACAGCTGGTCATGGTCCACATGCATTCAGCAGCCACCCGGTGGAGCTGGTCCCTGCCTGTGTTAGCTACTCTATGAAATGATAAAAGCACTATAGATGAAAACGTAAGTGTGAATATAGCTTTTCAGTGTTAAGAACAAACAACATCTGAAGCCAGGGTTCTAAAGAACCATCCTTTTTTTTCTTTAACCTTTTCATGGAAGATCCATCTCCCAATCTCTGAGCAGCATTTGAGCAGAACCTAACAAATCTTGGTTTGGGTTTGCTCTAGTTTATACTTGCTGAGGGTTTTTTCCTCTCTTTCCCTCCTTCCCTCCTTCAGTCTGTAGGCTTCTCTGTGCCCACTTAGAAATGGGACAGGAGTGGAGAGGACCTTTTCCTTTCCAAAAGGAGACTGTGGTGAAAGCAACAGATTTGTGTCCATTTGGAAATGTTGCTGCCTCTTCCCAAGCTCCTGTTCCTGGCTCCAGCTTTCAGTCAACCCTTTATTTTTGTGATATATGAATAGGGCTATGAAAGTCAAATATCTTTTTGAAAATACAACCTGTTTTTGAATCTATCCTGGGGACAAAAATACTTGACTAGTTACTGTGTACTGCTCTAATGTCATAAAAACAACAGTGTGTATGGGACTTCTGAAGAGGCTTCCAGATACTTCTCATTTGCCCTCTGTGATAACACTATGGAATGTGGTGTTATCGTTGCCATGTTACAAATGATAGAGCTGCTGCCAAGGAGGTTAGGCATTTTGTCCATGCCCAAGGTCATGTAACAAATAAGTGGTTTATTTCAGCCAGGTCTTCGCTCCAAAGCCCCACTCTTTCCACTCCTCTGTTCCTTCTAACATGTGCCAAAAAGCAATTTATTTTTGTAAAGAAAAAGAAAGTACTTTCCAGTCTTCCTAATAAATTTGATCATGTGTAAGCTTAAAAAAAAAAGGAAATGTAGTCCTGTAATTTGAAGGAGTGGGCCCTGTTGGTAGGGCCAACTCTTTAGAGATCAGTTCATTATTTTAGATCATCTCATTCCTTAGCCTCTTTGTACCCTGCCATGGTGGGACTCATGCCATCCTCGTCTGTGATGAGCTGTCTATCATAGGATGGTCAAGGTCATAGGATGGTTCGGTTTTACTGGGATTTCTACTTTCTTAGTGGTTCTGGCATGAGGCTGGTTAAGAACGCAGTTGAACAAAGCTGGCTTTTTTTTAAAATTATTTTTTTATTGAAGGGTAGTTGACACACAGTATTACATTACATTAGTTTCAGGTGTACAACATAGTGATTCAACATTTATATACATGACAATTCTAGGTACCAGCTATCACCATACCAAGCTGTTACAATATCTTGACTATATTCATTACATCCTGGTTACTTATTATTTTACCATTGGAAGTGTATACTTTTTCTTTTTCTTTTTTTTTTTGTGAGGACATCTCTCATATTTATTGATCAAATGGTTGTTAACAACAATAAAATTCTGTATAGGGGAGTCAATGCTCAATGCACAATCATTAATCCACCCCAAGCCTAATTTTCGTCAGTCTCCAATCTTCTGAGGCATAACAAACAAGTTCTTACATGGAGAACAAATTCTTACATAGTGAATAAGTTCTTACATGGTGAACAGTACAAGGGCAGTCATCACAGAAACCTTCGGTTTTGCTCAGGCATTGTGAACTATAAACAGTCAGTTCTAATATGAATACTCATTTGATTTTTATATTTGATTTATATGTGGATACCACATTTCTCTCTTTATTATTATTATTTTTAATAAAATGCTGAAGTAGTAGGTAGATACAAGATAAAGGTAGAAAACATAGTTTAGTGTTGTAAGAGAGCAAATGTAGATGATCAAGTGTGTGCCTGTAGACTATGTGTTAATCCAAGCTAGACAAGGGCAATAAAACATCCACGTATGCAGAAGATTTCTCTCAGAACAGGGGGGTGAGGTTCTAAGCCTCACCTCTGTTGATCCCCAATTTCTCACCTGATGACCCCCCTGCGACTGTGCCTGTCTTAGGTTGTTCCTCCATTGAGGAATCTTACCCGTCTCTGGCTAACCAGTCATCTTCCGGGGCCATACAGGGAAATGTAAAGTTGGTAAGTGAGAGAGAAGCCTTATTGTTTGAAATGGTTAGCTTTTTACTTCTTTGCATATTTATGCCCTGTGGCTTCTATGCCCAGCATTTGTCTTGAGGTATCTTTACCACTTGGAAGAATTATGATACTCGATAAATTTGCTATGAGGCACGAATTCTATTTAAGGGTTGTAATTAGGAAGGAAGAAGAAAAGCTATAGAAGTAGCAGGTGGCAGAAAACCTGGGAAGATTGATTATTTCTTTGACATATCTTCTTGTAGAGTAACTTCAGCATGTATAGGTTTTAAGCTACTACTTAAATTGCGCACACACATTAACATAATAGGAGTATAGTTACATAACCAAAGCATACCTGTAATTACCAGCCATCTCCAGTGAAACCAAGAAAACCAGTTAGGCACCTAAGGCATTTGTGAAAACTTATCTATGATATGGTGGATATTGTCCAACTGAACTTGAACAGTCTGAGAGAAATCAGACAAATTAAAACAACCCATTCCTGGGGAATGTTCACATCCCTTATGTTCTTTTAACAGTAAATAGTCTTCGTAGTTGTAAGATTTTGGAGCGCTACAATTTGCACTTCTCCTAATTCTTGGTTGAGTTCCAACAGTATAGATCCAGTCAAATTTGTTGTTTTACTGTATGCACAGGCCAGCTTAGATATCTCCTTCCTCATTCCCATGACAAGTCCAGGGACTGGTGGGATGAGTGCATCTACAGCTGTAGCAGTGCGTGGATCTTTGTTGGGGTTTTTTGATGATCATCTTCTGGCATGAGTCTTCCAGAGAGTGCAGATGTTGGAAGTTCTTTTTCATATCGTATCTTAGTTCACTTTCGGGGTAGCCCAATTAGGCTTTGATCCTCTGTATAAACACAAACAGACCCTTTGCCTACACTTATATATGCCCTTTATACTCTTGTGTAGAACTCATTGGAGGTTACCACATAGGAACTGCCCTTTTTTTTTTTTGGTATCACTAATCTACACTTACATGACGAATATTATGTTTACTAGGCTCTCCCCTATACCAGGTCCCCCCTATAAACCCCTTTACAGTCACTGTCCATCAGCATAGCAAAATGTTGTAGAATCCCTACTTGCCTTCTCTGTGTTGTACAGCCCTCCCTTTTCTCCTACCCCCCCCATGCATGCTAATCTTAATACCCCCCTACTTCTACCCCCCCTTATCCCTCCCTACCCACCCATCCTCCCCAGTCCCTTTCCCTTTGGTACCTGTTAGTCCATTCTTGAGTTCTGCTGCTGTTTTGTTCCTTCAGTTTTTCCTTTGTTCTTATATTCCACAGATGAGTGAAATCATTTGGTATTTCTCTTTCTCCGCTTGGCTTGTTTCACTGAGCATAATACCCTCCAGCTCCATCCATGTTGCTGCAAATGGTTGGATTTGCCCTTTTCTTATGGCTGAGTAGTATTCCATTGTGTATATGTACCACATCTTCTTTATCCATTCATCTATTGATGGACATTTAGGTTGCTTCCAATTCTTGGCTATTGTAAATAGTGCTGTGATAAACATAGGGGTGCATTGGTCTTTCTCATACTTGACTGCTGCATTCTTAGGGTAAATTCCTAGGAGTGCAATTCCTGGGTCAAATGGTATGTCTGTTTTGAGCATTTTGATGTGCCTCCATACTGCTTTCCACAATGGTTGAACTAACTTACATTCCCACCAGCAGTGTAGGAGGGTTCCCCTTTCTGCACAGCCTCGCCAACATTTGTTGTTCTCTGTCTTTTGGATGGCAGCCATCCTTACTGGTGTGAGGTGATACCTCATTGTAGTTTTAATTTGCATTTCTCTGATAATTAGCGATGTGGAGCATCTTTTCATGTGTCTGTTGGCCATCTGTATTTCTGTTTTGGAGCACTGTCTGTTCAGTTCCTCTGCCCATTTTTTAATTGGGTTATTTGTTTTATTTTGTTGAGGCGTGTGAGCTCTTTATATATTCTGGGCGTCAAGCCTTTATCGGATGTGTCATTTTTCAAATATATTCTCCCATACTGTAGGGTTCCTTTTTGTTCTATTGATGGTGTCTTTTGCTGTACAGAAGGTTTTCAGCTTAATATAGTCCCACTTATTCATTTTTGCTGTTGTTTTCCTTGCCCAGGGAGATATGTTGAAGAAGAGGTCACTCATGTTTATGTCTAAGAGGTTTTTGCCTATGTTTTCTTCCAAGAGTTTAATGGTTTCATGACTTACATTCAGGTCTTAGATCCATTTTGAGTTTACTTTTGTATATGGGGTTAGACAATGGTCCAGTTTCATTCTCCTACATGGAGCTGTCCAGTTTTGCCAGCACCATCTGTTGAAGAGACTGTCATTTCCCCATTGTATGTCCATGGCTCGTTTATCAAATATTAATTGACCATATATGTCTGGGTTAATGTCTGGATTCTCTAATCTGTTCCATTGGTCTGTGGCTCTGCTCTTGTGCCAGTACCAAATTGTTTTGATTACTATGCAAAGCTGGCTTTCTTTAGGAATTTTTCCCCCAACTTTAAGCTATTTGTGGTAGCTCTTTGTTTGAAACCTAGAATAAAAAAAGAGGAGGCAGTTGTTTTGTTGCCAAAGCAGAGTCCTGTTTTGACTGCTACAGTGTAATTCATCCTTGTCTCCATCTCCGTCTTTGGCACCATGTTCGAAGGACTCCCATCACCCACACAGTGGCACAGGACACAGAAACACTGGAATTTTCAGATGCTGCTGCTGTGTTCAGGTGAAGTCATTTTATTTATAGAAAAACTAGTTAAAGAAGATTATTTTGTGTCTTTAGAGACTGAAGAGTTTATAATGATCTTAGCCCAAAGCTTACTTCTTTACTGATGTTAAAACTCAGCAGAAAACTGCACCAGAAATCGTTTTGTTAGAGACAGGCTGGGGAACCACCAAACAGAGTTAGACACATCGAATAGGCTACTTTTATTGGATTTACTGAATTAAACAGATGACAAGAAAATGTATTAAGTGCATGCATTTCTTGTTGTTGAGTACATCAGAAGCTCTCAATCTCCAAAGAGGTCCGAGCATGCTGGAAAAATGAATGCTGCACCCACAGCTGGTGGGTGTTCTGTGATCATTACTTTTACATTTTTATTTATTTTAAATTATTTTCCAGTGTTACTGAAATGTAATTGACTTATAATGTTGTATTACTTGTATGTATTGTGAATTGATCACCACAGTAAACTTAGTTACCACCCATCACCTCACATACCAAGATCTTTTCAAAGGAAGGACATCTTTAATTTCCTATTAAAGTGCTGTGATGTTTCTGATTTTTCCTGTAGTATCCTTTTAACATCTCTCCTTATCCCCTCCCCTACATATCATCCAATGGTTCCCTAAAGTAAAATTTGTGGAAAACCTGGGTTGTTTTAAGTTTGAATTTTATGAGCCATCTCCTTATATGATAGTATTCCCAAGAAATCAGAAGTTATATGTCTATTTTGGGAGTACAATTTTTAAAACTGCAGCAGTTACTTATTAATATTACCAAAAGGATAATAGCAAAAAGTGACATTTTCACTTTTAAGGCATTATTAGTGATAAAATTTGAGATAAAGGAATAATTTACATTCCGGAGCTTGGTAATGTCTTCAAAATAGTGCTTTATGTATAATGGACATCATTCTCCAATACTGAAGGGTACCTCCTTCATTGGAAGCTGGCATTTTTCAGGGGTCCCTTCCATGCCATTTTACCCTATGGAAGAGGAGCACATTTGGGGTCTAGTCAGAAGCTTGTTTCTAACTCCCATCTCTGGCTTTGAGCTTGTTTTCTACACCTGTAAATGTAATATGTTGGATGATGCTCTAACACAGAGCTCTTGCTGTTTTGAGTTTTCATGGTTCCAAGAACATAGATGAAATAATAGTGTAACCTAAATTTTGTAGGAATGTGCTGCTTGACTGTATTCATCCTCTGTGTGTGTTTGTGTGAGTGTGTGTGTGTGTGTGTGTGTGAATATTAGAAGAAGAATATTTTTATGGTATATGCCTTCCTGAGCAGTAATAAGCAATAAAATTGGGAACAATCTGGCTGACTGTCTCTATGGTAACCTCCATTAGCTATGTGTATGCATATCTTACTCATTTTGGTAATTTGTGTTTTAAAATATAAATGATTTTATGTTCACGAAAATGCATTCGTGACCATCAGTTACTTGTGACTGCAGTGATTATCAGCTATTATTTCCACTCTGGAATCATAAGAGCCGCGGAGGAGGTGAGTGGAAGAGACACAGGGAGAGAGATGACTCATTCTAACCTTTTCTGGTGCAAACAGGTGATTACTTCAGAACACCCCCAGCCACAGCTAAAAACCTTTCCCTGTGATGTATAAATGCCTTTCTGCATTGACTTTGTCTTTCAACAACTGGCCTCAGGCTGGGACTTCTTTCCGAGTGCTGTTTAGACTTGAGAGAGCTTTCCATTTCAGTGAGCTGGGGGCCTCTTTTCAACAGAGATCAGTTGTCTTGTGCTCGCTGGGGACTGTTCTTTGAGGTCCTCCTTTGCTAAAGTCTCCTACAGGGCATCTTCATTACCTTCATTAAACCAGATGGCTAAGCAAACTGTAACACTGTGACCCTGAGGCTTCTCAGGGTCATAACCAAGACAGCGAATTACATATTCAGACCACAGGGTCTTCAAGGCACATAGGTTGGTAAGTAAGTAACTTTTTTCCATGGCCTTCCAATCATTTTCATCGTGGAATTAGAAATGTACCAATAGTGCCTGAAGAGTTTGCCGGCCTCATTGTCCTTCCCCTGGTGAGCTGTGAAATGCATATTACAAGAAGGATCCACAGAAAGCAGGATTCCCTTTGTGACTCATGTTGGCCCAGGGAAACATGATTTTATTTTGTGCGTTGCTGAAGCCCAGAGGCTGAGCTGACAGTTGAGTGGTTCAAACTTTGTCACAGAAGGTGATACTTTCTAGAGGTTCTTCTAACACCTGAACAACCATGCAGAAAATGCTAATTGATGCTCTCCAAAAATGTTTTGAAAAAATGATTCTTTAGGTTTGAATGCCCCAACACAGATTTCTTTTCATCAGAAAAACCTCCCATATTTCCCAAAGCAGGACAACCAGTCTTCATCAGTCTCAAAGGCTGACAAGAGCTTTTCCTCATACAAACAGCTGTGGCCACACAAGTGTTCAAAAGCAATTATGACATTTTCAAGACTCTTCCTTACATTTCAAGGGTTCCAGCAAATAACTCTGCCATCTGTCTGCCTGTTTTTTCTGTCACTCCTGAAATTCTGACACCATGCCCATGGTCAAAGCCACTCCTTTGGCTATTCAAACTTGCTTCCTGTTTCTCTCATTCCCTTTCTGTTTGTCATGCTGCTGACAAACTCAGCTTCTGATTCAGAGTAATTTTCTTAGAATCGATAATCGGTTTGGATTCTCAAGACATAGAACTCGATTTTTCTGCTTGTTCTGATATATTTTTCCTTGTCCTTGTTACTGTGAGACCCAGAGTAGTAATGTTTCTTCTGCATTTGTAAAAATTTCTATTTTCCCCCCAAAGGTATTTCACCACAGCTGGCTATTTTAATAGATAACATGTACTGTATACACACATTCCTTTCCTTAGTCCTTGAAGATAATTTTCAGCTGTTCTTCTGCTATACTGTTATTCCCAGCTACTTTTTAAAAACTATAGTGCAATAACTTGCTACTCTTGTAAAGGCGATAGTGATTAAAAAAAATAAAAAACCTTATTTTTATCATCCCCCAAGTCTTAATGCACCCAACAAAGATAGTGAAATGGCCAGGGAACAGTCTGTGATACAGAAAGAATTTCTTTGTATCTTAGCAAAGTGATAGAACATGAACACCCACAGCTCAATATGGTCATGATGTACTTTGTTAATTCAAGAATGGAGTTTAAATTATTTTACCATTTCATGTTAGCATTTTGTTGCATTCAGATTCTTTGAAAAATTAATAATCCAAGTGTGGTATGAAGGATAGCATTTTATTCATGGTATGAAGGATAACATTTTATTCATCGGATTAGTGGGCTGCCAGACCCCAGTATTTCCCACTTTGCCAAATACAAGAACTTTCTGTAGAATTCTGTAGACCAAGACAGGCCTTTCCTCTGAGCAATAGTGATTATGTTTTCTAAATATATGAATTGCAGCACTTTTGTTTTCTTCAAGTATAAAGCTAAAAGATGAGTCGGAGGATTTTATGAACTTGCTCTTTAAGTTTCTTAATGACTATTTTGCCTCATAGGGAGATTGAGTGACCTGGCTGCTCTGAGAGGTGGCTTTAGAAAGGAGGCAGGGGGCATCTATTGGGTTACAGCCCTCTTTTGCTGGGTTGTGAGCAAATGGTGAATTTTATTTATTTATTTTTTCTATTTAAAATACTGTTTATTTGTGATTTAACATTAATTAGCATTACATCTAAGAGCAATATCAGATAACATTTATACGTTTTCCACAGGACACAGGGGTTCACTGGCTCATTCTTTATGCCAAAGCAAGTATATAGAGGCATTAGCAAAAGGTGCAAATAGTTTTCACTGTTGTGTTTAAAAAATATTTATGCACATTGCATTCATTTAAGATATATATATTTTTAAAAAGTTATGGAAAAGCATAGTTCACAGGTTACTGTTTCTACATACATTGTAATACAACATAAATGATGTAGAACATAATAAAAAAAACTTCAAATACAGAATTAAGCAACTGAAAGTTTCCACTAAGAGATTAAAACACTGATTCCAGTAGTTAGTGAGATCTAGAATGAAATTTCCAGGCTCTGTTTCAACTTTGTATCATCATACACACACAGTCAAAGAGAACCAGCCCCAGAACACACTGTAATCAATGTAATTTTTACATGCCAACTCACCCCCCCAGAAACACTTTGGGTTATTTTTTACCCACTGACCATTTTGGATCATTGATTTTGATTTTACATTGATTTGTGACATGACTTGGGTGAAGGGGAAAAAAAAACTATGTTAAGCTTAGTTTTTAATTTGTATTTACATCAGAAAAAAAGTTAACTGAAAAGATAGGACAAATTTGTAAAAATCAGAAAGTGGTAGTTTTCTCACTAGGGGGATTAGACCCACTGATTTTTTCTTGTGCTGCCTTGTAAAGATACATGAGTTGAAAGGATTTGACCTCCTAAATTCAACTATCAACAATGATATTGAACCTAATGATTTTCACAGAGAAGCAGAAGTTTATAAATTTGGGACATGTTTCTACTGATAAATTACACTTCAAATCCTATCCTGGCTATGAGTTATTATCCAAACTAGAATACTTTTCATGCCACTTCTTTTGTTCCCTTCATTTTTCACTTTCTCTTTCATCTTCTTCCTTTTCAATTTGATTATCTTATGAGAGCTTCTCCAATGATTAGCAATAATAAGAGAAAAACAGATTTAAAAGGTTCAAATATGAATCTAGTTATGCTTTTAAATGCTCTAATCCCCTTTTGATATCAAGGCCCTGGATTCTTGAATTATATTGAAGTATACTTAGTACCAAGCAGCCTCAAATACACTCTACTGTTAAATGATTAGCTAATATGTTTATGACACCTTTTTTAAAAAAA
This sequence comes from Manis pentadactyla, assembly GCF_030020395.1. NCBI lineage: Eukaryota > Metazoa > Chordata > Mammalia > Pholidota > Manidae > Manis > Manis pentadactyla. The sequence goes on from NC_080038.1 coordinate 41,694,245, forward strand.
AATAATTATTTTTTACTGAAGGGTAGTTGACGCACAGTATTACATTACATTAGTTTCAAGTGTACAAAACAGTGGTAGAACATTTATATACATAATTCTAGGTTCCAGCTATCACCCTACCAAGCTGTTACAATATCTTGACTATATTCCTTATGCTATACATTACATCCTGGTTACTTATTTATTTTACCATTGGAAGTCTGTCCTTTTTTTTTTTTTTTTTGTGAGGGCATCTCTCATAATTATTGATCAAATGGTTGTTAACGACAATAAAATGCTGTATAGGGGAGTCAATGCTCAATGCACAATCATTAATCCACCCCAAGCCTAATTTTCGTCAGTCTCCAATCTTCTGAGGCATAACAAACAAGTTCTTACATGTAAAACAAATTCTTACATAATGAATAAGTTACATAGTGAACACTACAAGGGCAGTCATCACAGAAACTTTCGGTTTTGCTCATGCATTATGAACTCTAAACAGTCAGTTCAAATATGAATACTCATTTGGTTTTTATACTTGATTTATATGTGGATACCACATTTCTCTCTTTATTATTATTATATTTAATAAAATGCTGAAGTGGTAGGTAGATGCAAGATAAAGGTAGAAAACATAGTTTAGTGTTGTAAGAGAGCAAATGTAGATGATCAGGTGTGTGCCTGTAGACTATGTGTTAATCCAAGCTAGACCAGGGCAATAAAACATCCACGTATGCAGAAGATTTCTCTCAGAACAGGGGGGGTGAGGTTCTAAGCCTCACCTCTGTTGATCCCCAATTTCTCACCTGATGGCCCCCCTGCGACTGTGCCTGTCTTAGGTTGTTCCTCCCTTGAGGAATCTTACCCGTCTCTGGCTAACCAGTCATCTTCTGGGGCCATACAGGGAAATGTGAAGTTGGTAAGTGAGAGGGAAGCCTTATTGTTTGAAAAGGTTAACTTTTTACTTCTTTGCATATTTATGCCCTGTGGCTTCAATGCCCAGCATTTGTCTTGAGGTATCTTTACCACTTGGAAGAATTATGATACTCGGTAAATTTGATATGAGGCACGAATTCTATTTAAGGGTTGTAATTAGGAAGGAAGAAGAAAAGCTATAGAAGTAGCAGGCGGAAGAAAACATGGGAAGATTGATTATTTCTTTGACATATCTTCTTGTAGATTACTTCAGCATGCATAGGTTTTAAGCTACTACTTAAATTGTGCACACACATTAACATAATAGGAGTATAGTTACATAACCAAAGCATATCTGTAATTACCAGCCATCTCCAGTGGAACCAAGAAAACCAGTTAGGTACCTTAGGCATTTGTGAAAACTTATCTATGATATGGTGGATATTGTCCAACTGAACTTGAACAGTCTGAGAGAAATCAGACAAATTAAAACAACCCATTCCTGGGGGCTGTTCACATGCCATATGTTCTTTTAACAGTAAATAGTCTGTAGTTGTAAGACTTTGGAGCGCTACAATTTGCACTTCTCCAAATTCTTGGTTGAGTTCCAACAGTATAGATCCAGTCAAATTTGTTGTTTTACTGTATGCACAGGCCAGCTTAGATATCTCCTTCCTCATTCCCATGGCAAGTCCAGGAACTGGTGGGATGAGTGCATCTACAGCTGTAGCAGTGCGTGGATCTTTGTTGGGGTTTTTTGATGATCATCTTCTGGCATGAGTCTTCAAGACAGTGCAGATGTTGGAAGTTCTTTTTCATATCGTATCTTAGTTCATTTTTGGGGTAGCCCAATTAGGCTTTGATCCTCTGTATAAACACAAACAGACCCTTTGCCTACACTTTTATATGCCCTTTATACCCTTGTGTAGAACTCGTTGGAGGTTACCACATAGGAAATGCCCTTTTTTTTTTTTGCTTTGTTTTTGGTATCACTAATCTACACTTACATGATGAATATTATGTTTACTAGGCTCTCCCCTATACCAGGTCTCCCCTATAAACCCCTTTACAGTCACTGTCCATCAGCATAGCAAAATGTTGTAGAATCACTACTTGCCTTCTCTGTGTTGTACAGCCCTCCCTTTTCTCCTACCCCCCCATGCATGTTAATCTTAATACCCCCTACTTCTCCCCCCCTTATCCATTCCTACCCACCCATCCTCCCCAGTCCCTTTCCCTTTGGTACCTGTTAGTCCATTCTTGAGTTCTGTGATTCTGCTGCTGTTTTGTTCCTTCAGTTTTTCCTTTGTTCTTATATTCCACAGATAAGTGAAATCATTTGGCATTTCTCTTTCTCCGCTTGGCTTGTTTCACTGAGCATAATACCCTCCAGCTCCATCCATGTTGCTGCAAATGATTGGATTTGCCCTTTTCTTATGGCTGAGTAGTATTCCATTGTGTATATGTACCACATCTTCTTTATCCATTTATCTATTGATGGACATTTAGGTTGCTTCCAATTCTTGGCTATTGTAAATAGTGCTGCAATAAACATAGGGGTGCATCTGTCTTTCTCAAACTTGATTGCTGCGTTCTTAGGGTAAATTCCTAGGAGTGGAATTCCTGGGTCAAATGGTAAGTCTGTTTTGAGCATTTTGATGTACCTCCATACTGCTTTCCACAATGGTTGAACTAACTTACATTCCCACCGGCAGTGTAGGAGGGTTCCCCTTTCTCCACAGCCTCGGCAACATTTGTTGTTGTTTGTCTTTTGGATGGCAGCCATCCTTACTGGTGTGAGGTGATACCTCATTGTAGTTTTAATTTGCATTTCTCTGATAATTGGCGATGTGGAGCATCTTTTCATGTGTCTGTTGGCCATCTGTATTTCTTTTTTGGAGCACTGTCTGTTCATTTCCTCTGCCCATTTTTTAATTGGGTTATTTGTTTTTTGTTTGTTGAGGCGTGTGAGCTCCTTATATATTCTGGACGTCAAGCCTTTATCAGATGTGTCATTTTCAAATATATTCTCCGATACTGTAGGGATCCTTCTTGTTCTATTGATGGTGTCTTTTGCTGTACAGAAGCTTTTCAGCTTAATATAGTCCCACTTACTCATTTTTGCTGTTGTTTTCCTTGCCCGGGGAGATATGTTGAAGAAGAGGTCACTCATGTTTATGTCTAAGAGGTTTTTGCCTATGTTTTCTTCCAAGAGTTTAATGGTTTCATCGCTTACATTCAGGTCTTTGATCCATTTTGAGTTTACTTTTGTATATGGGGTTAGACAATGGTCCAGTTTCATTCTCCTACATGTAGCTGTCCAGTTTTGCCAGCACCACCTGTTGAAGAGACTGTCATTTTGCCATTGTATGTCCATGGCTCCTTTGTCAAATATTAATTGACCATATATGTCTGGGTTAATGTCTGGATTCTCTAGTCTGTTCCATTGGTCTGTGGCTCTGCTCTTGTTCCAGTACCAAATTGTCTTGATTACTATGGCTTTATAGTAGAGCTTGAAGTTGGGGAGTGAGATCCCCCCTACTTTATTCTTCTTTCTCAGGATTGCTTTGGCTATTCGGAGTCTTTGGTGTTTCCATATGAATTTTTGAATTATTTGTTCCAGTTCATTGAAGAATGTTGCTGGTAGTTTCATAGGGATTGCATCAAATCTGTATATTGCTTTGGGCAGGATGGCCATTTTGACGATATTAATTCTTCCTAGCCACGAGCATGGGATGAGTTTCCATCTGTTAGTGTCCCCTTTAATTTCTCTTAAGAGTGAGTTTTCAGAGTATAAGTCTTTCACTTCTTTGGTTAGGTTTATTCCTAGGTATTTTATTTTTTTGGATGCAATTGTGAATGGAGTTGTTTTCCTGATTTCTCTTTCTGTTGGTTCATTGTTAGTATATAGGAAAGCCACAGATTTCTGTGTGTTGATTTTGTATCCTGCAACTTTGCTGTATTCCGATATCAGTTCTAGTAGTTTTGGGGTGGAGTCTTTAGGGTTTTTTATGTACAGTATCATGTCATCTGCAAATAGTGACAGTTTAACTTCTTCTTTACCAATCTGGATTCCTTGTATTTCTTTATTTTGTCTGATTGCCGTGGCTAGGACCTCCAGTACTATGTTAAATAACAGTGGAGAGAGTGGGCATCCCTGTCTAGTTCCCGATCTCAGAGGAAATGCTTTCAGCTTTTTGATATTCAATATAATGTTGGCTGTGGGTTTATCATAGATGGCCTTTATTATGTTGAGGTACTTGCCCTCTATTCCCATTTTGCTGAGAGTTTTTAACATGAATGGATGTTGAACTTTGTCAAATGCTTTTTCAGCATCTATGGAGATGATCATGTGGTTTTTGTCTTTCTTTTTGTTGATGTGGTGGATGATGTTGATGGACTTTCAAATGTTGTACCATCCTTGCATCCCTGGGATGAATCCCACTTGGTCATGGTGTATGATCCTTTTAATGTATTTTTGAATTCAGTTTGCTAATATTTTGTTAAGTATTTTTGCATCTACGTTCCTCAGGGATATTGGTCTGTAGTTTTCTTTTTTGGTGGGGTCTTTGCCTGGTTTTGGTATGAGGGTGATGTTAGGTTCATAGAATGAGTTTGGGAGTATCCCCTCCTCCTCTATTTTTTGGAAAACTTTAAGGAGAATGGGTATTATGTCTTCCCTGTATGTCTGATAAAATTCCTAGGTAAATCCGTCTGGCCCGGGGGTTTTGTTCTTTGGTAGTTTTTTGATTACCGCTTCAATTTCGTTGCTGGTAATTGGTCTGTTTAGATTTTCTGTTTCTTCCTGGGTCAATCTTGGAAGGTTATATTTTTCTAGGAAGTTGTCCATTTCTCCTAGGTTTCCCAGCTTGTTAGCATATAGGTTTTCATAGTATTCTCCAATAATTCTTTGCATTTCCGTGGGGTCCGTCGTGATTTTTCCTTTTTCGTTTCTGATACTGTTGATTTGTGTTGACTCTCTTTTCTTCTTAAAAAGTCTGGCTAGAGGCTTATCTATTTTATTTATTTTCTCGAAGAACCAGCTCTTGGTTTCATTGATTTTTGCTATTGTTTTATTCTTCTCAATTTTATTTATTTCTTCTCTGATCTTTATTATGTCCCTCCTTCTGCTGACCTTAGGCCTCATCTGTTCTTCTTTTTCCAATTTCGATAATTGTGACATTAGACCATTCATTTGGGATTGCTCTTCTTTTTTTAAATATGCTTGGATTGCTATATACTTTCCTCTTAAGACTGCTTTTGCTGTGTCCCACAGAAGTTGGGGCTTAGTGTTGTTGTTGTCATTTCTTTCCATATATTGCTGGATCTCCATTTTGATTTGGTCATTGATCCATTGATTATTTAGGAGCGTGTTGTTAAGCCTCCATGTGTTTGTGAGCCTGTTTGCTTTCTTTGTACAGTTTTTTTCTAGTTTTATGCCTTTGTGGTCTGAAAAGTTGGTTGGTAGGATTTCAATCTTTTGGAATTTTGTGAGGCTCTTTTTGTGGCCTAGTATGTGGTCTATTCTGGAGAATGTTCCATGTGCAGTTGAGAAGAATGTATATCCCGCTGCTTTTGGATGTAGAGTTCTATAGATGTCTATTAGGTCCATCTGTTCTAGTGTGTTGTTCAGTGCTTCCGTGTCCTTAGTTATTTTCTGCCCAGTGGATCTATCCTTTGGGGTGAGTGCTGTGTTGAAGTCTCCTAGAATGAATGCATTGCAGTCTATATCCCCCTTTAGTTCTGTTAGTATTTGTTTCACATATGCTGGTGCGCCTGTGTTGGGTGCATATATATTTAGAATGGTTATATCCTCTTGTTTGACTGAGCCCTTTATCATTATGTAGTGTCCTTCTTTATCTCTTGTTACTTTCTTTGTTTTGAAGTCTATTTTGTCTGATATTAGTACTGCAACCCCTGCTTTCTTCTCACTGTTGTTTGGTTGAAATATGTTTTTCCATCCCTTGACTTTTAGTCTGTACATGTCTTTGGGTTTGAGGTGAGTTTCTTGTAAGCAGCATATAGATGGGTCTTGCTTTTTTATCCATTCTGTTACTCTGTGTCTTTTGATTGGTGCATTCAGACCATTAACATTTAGGGTGACTATTGAAAGATATGTACTTATTGCCATTGTAGGCTTTAAATACGTGGTTACCAAAGGTTCAAGGTTAGCCTCTTTAGTTTCTTAGTGCCTAACTTAGCTCGCTTATTGAGCTGTTATATACACTGTCTGGAGATTCTTTTCTTCTCTCCCTTCTTGTTCCTCCTCCTCGATTCTTCATATGTTGGGTGTTTTTTGCTGTGCTCTTTCTAGGAGTGCTCCCATCTAGAGCAGTCCCTGTAAGATGTTCTGTAAAGGTGGTTTGTGGAAAGCAAATTCCCTCAGCTTTTGTTTGTCTGGGAATTGTTTAATCCCACCGTCATATTTGAATGATAGTCGTGCTGGATACAGTATCCTTGGTTCAAGGCCCTTCTGTTTCATTGTATTAAATATATCATGCCATTCTCTTCTGGCCTGTAGGGTTTCTGTTGAGAAATCTGACGTTAGCCTGATGGGTTTCCCTTTATAGGTGACCTTTTTCTCTCTAGCTGCCTTTAACACTCTTTCCTTGTCCTTGATCTTTGCCATTTTAATTATTATGTGTCTTGGTGTTGCCCTTCTTGGATCCTTTCTGTTGGGGGTTCTGTGTATTTCCATGGTCTGTTCGATTACTTCCTCCCCCAGTGTGGGGAAGTTTTCAGCAATTATTTCTTCTAAGATACTTTCCATCTCTTTGCCTCTCTCTTCTTCTTCTGGGACCCCTATAATACGGATATTGTTCCTTTTGGATTGGTCACACAGTTCTCTTAATATTGTTTCATTCCTGGAGATCCTTTTGTCTCTCTCTATGTCAGCTTCTATGCGTTCCTGTTCTCTGATTTCAATTCCATCAATGGCCTCTTGCATTCTATCCATTCTGCTTATAAACCCTTCCAGAGTTTGTTTCATTTCTGCGATCTCCTTTCTGGCATCTGTGATCTCCTTCCGGACTTCATCCCATTTCTCTTGCGTATTTCTCTGCATCTCTGTCAGCATGTTTATGATTCTTATTTTGAATTCTTTTTCAGGAAGACTGGTTAGGTCTGTCTCCTTCTCTGGTGTTGTCTCTGTGATCTTTGTCTGCCTGTAGCTTTGCCTTTTCATGGTGATAGGAATAGTTTGCAGAGCTGGGACGAGTGATGGCTGGAAGAACTTCCCTTTTTCTTGGTTTGTGGCCTTCCTCTCGTGGGAGAACAGCGACCTCTAGTGGCTTGTGCTGGGCAGCTGCGCGCAGACAGGTTTTCTGCTTCTTACCGAACTGCTATGGAGTTTATCTCCGCCTTTGCTGTGGGTGTGGCCTGGTTCGCGCTGCTGCTCCAAAGTGGTGGAGTCACGTTGGAGGGGAGCGGCTGGGAGGCTATTTATCTCCGTAAGGGGCCTCCCTCCTCCCTGCAGTCCAGGGGTTAGGGTGCCCAGAGATCCCCAGATTCCCTACCTCTGGATTAAGTGTCCCGCCCTACCCCTTTAAGACTTCCAAAAAGCACTTGCCAAAACAAAACAACGACCACAAAAAAAAAAGGAATAAAAAAAGTGACCTCTCGTTTTTCTTTATTCTCTGCCGCCAGTCTCAGGCATCTGCTCACCGGTCTTGCTGCCCTGTTTCCCTAGTATTCGGGTCCCTATCCCTTTAAGTCTTCCAAGAAGCGCTCGCCAAAACAAAACAGAAAAAAAAAAAAAAGCTTGCTTGCTTTTCTGGTGTCCTCCGGCGGCAGGCCTCCAGTGCCCGCTCACTGTTCTTGCTGCTCTGTTTCCCTAGTATTGGGGTCCCTATCCCTTTAAGACTTCCAAAAAGTGCTCGCCAAAACAAAACAGCAAAGAAAAAAAAAAATGTTTGCTCGCTTTTCTGGTGTCCTCCGGCGCCAGAGCTCTGGTGCCCGCTCACTGTTCTTGCTGCCCTGTTTCCCTTGTATCCAGGGCCCCCCGTGTACGCACTGTGTCTGCACTCTGGCCCGGATGGCTGGGGCTGGGTGTTCGGCAGCCCTGGGCTCCGTCTCCCTCCCGCTCTGCCTGCTCTTCTCCCTCCAGGAGCTGGGGGGAGGCGCGCTCGGTTCCCGCCAGGCTGGGGTTTGTATCTTACCCCTTTTACGAGGCACTGGGTTCTCGCAGGTGTGGATGTCGTCTGGATGTTTTCCTGTGTCCTCTGGTCTTTATTCTAGGAAGAGTTGTCTTTGTTATATTTTCATAGATATATGTGGTTTTGGGAGGAGATTTCCACTGCTCTACTCACGCCTCCATCTTGGCTCCCTCTTTTTTTAACTTTTAATTTTGAAGTACAATACATTCATGTGTAGTTGCCAAGAGATTCTATATGAATCCTTCACCTGGCTTTTGCATAACTACAGTAAATAGCAAATGAGGAATCTGACATTGATACAGTCTATGGACATTATTCCGATTTCACCAGCTTTACATGCACTCGTGTGTGTGTGTGTGTGTGTGTGTGTGTGTGTGTGTGTGTGTGTGGTGCTGTGCAGCTCTATTGCATGTGTAGATTCATGTAACAAGCACTACAGTCAAGACACAGAACTGTTCATCAGCACAAAGAGCCTTGTGCTCTACTGTTAGAGCCTCCCTCCCCCATCCCTGTCCCCTTGGCAACCACTAATCTGTTCTCCATCTCTATAATTGTGTTATTTGAAGAACGTTACATAAATGAAATCATGCAATATGAACCCTTTCAGATTGGCTTTTTTCACTCAGCACAGTTCCTTTGAGGTCCAACTAAGATGTTAAAATTTATCAATCGTTTGTTCCTTTTTATCAGAAGTGTATTCCATCATATGGATGTGCCACCATTTGTTAACCATTCAGTCACTGAAGCAGAAACATTGTTTCCTCTCAAAGGCAGATTTCTGTTATTGCTAAATAAACAAACAAAAAAAGACAATCAATTATCTTTTCCATTTAAAAATTTTCCAATGTGTAATTCTCATTAGTAATATTATGATTGCTCTTAGGCCGCAGGCACAGACTAATGCATATCTCCATGACTAAGCCATATCGGTTCTGAATCCCTGTTATATGTCTCCTAAATCAAATGAAAATAATCTTCCTGATGCTTCCCACCACCACCATGAAATATTTAGATAGAAGATCGCTTATGGCCAGAAATCTAAGTAGCTTGTCTGTCTTGGTTACTGTGACACTGTGACTTATAATAAGACATATATGTTTAGTCTTTGCCTCAGGTTTCTGGCAGAGAGCTTCTAAAGCCTTGTAAATTCCTAAGTGATAAGAGCACTAGGAACATCTTTGATTCTAATGACGTGACTCTGGGTGGGCTCCTGGATGGCTCCTGGTTGGGGGCTGGTCACCAGAAAGACCAAGCCATGGTTGGATGATTGGATTTTTCAACCACATCCCCCATTCTTCAGAGAGGGATGAGGGACTGGAAATGGAGTAATGATCCATCCTTCCAACATGAGGAAGCCTCCGGAAAAATCCCAATAGTACAGAGTTCAGGGAGCTTCTGGGTGGGTGCGCATTTCTACATAGTGGGAGGGTAACTGTGGGTGAAATTGCAATATTTCCAGAATCTATCACCTGGCCTTAGTGCATTTACATATCAATAGGTATTTCCAAGGGGTGAAGAGTAGTAGTCAATCTCCATATCAACAGGTAATTACAAGGGTAGCAAGGGCATATCTGGACCTAAGAGGTCGGGTGGGTCTCTTCTTCTGCAGCCGGGTTGCGACAGATGTGAGAGCACAAGTGGACTGCTTGTAAGAAACACACGAGTTTCTCTCACTTTATTTCTCCCCTTTACTTATTTCACTTTCAAAGGTACTTTCCCCTGGTATTTTCCCCTCGGAATTACATCTGGCGGTAGTTGGGAGGACCTCTGAACCTGAAATCTGTCTACGTGGGTGCGACTCTTGGGCGGGTTGCTCCTAGAGATGGTGAGGAGATGCTCAAAACCAACCCTGTGGATGGTGGGGAGGCCCTAGTGGCTGCAGCAGTAGAGGGTGCAGCTTTACCTGGGAGCCCCTGATCTGCGGGGCTTCCAGTTGGGGAGCCCATAGTGGGAATTGGTCTTGGGTAAAGCACCTCCTAGAGAGGTGGGGTCTTCCCCAGAATTGGGAAAGGGTGGAGACACTGGAAGCTGTGAAATTAGCCCTCTGTGAGATAGAAGACGGCTTAGAGGCCCTGAGTGGCCCTGTAGCAGCTGGAATTATAGGATCTCTTTTCCTTGAGATAGTGGAAAGTGTTATAGAGGAGAGAGAGAGAGGGTTCTCAAGGAGAGAGGGTTATCAAGGAGAGAGAGAGACTTCAGCAGGAGAGTGACACACTTCGGCATTGTTTGGAGGAGCTAGGCAATGACTTATGGGATGCCCTTAAGAAAAATAGACAGTTATTGAGAAGATGGGTCGCTTTCCTGGAAGATACATTAGCAGTGAGGGAGGAGGCAGCCAGAGAATCCATGTTTCAGGAGGCTGTGGAGGAAGGGGAGGCAGGAGCGGTGCCTTCAGCCCCGGAGAGTGCCTCTCCTATATTAAAGGCCTGCCTGGTTATAATTAAGAAAATAAAAAAACAACTGTAGGCTCTGCAGAGGGAAGAGCTACACCCCCCTGCCCAGGTTGTGGAGCACTCCATTCTCCACCCCTATACCCAGGATGAGTGGGTGACATGAGCATCTGGTATCAGCAGAAGCCATTGGAACCTCTGTCTACATGGCTTTTGTGTCTCTGGGATATGGGGGTGGAAAACATTGTTATGTTGGATTCTGAAATGGGTAGACTGGCTTCCCTGACAACTCAACCTTCCCTCTGGCAGCAGTTGCAAAGTGTCCATCACACCTCAGGGAATCAGGCACTGCTGGATTGGCTCACAGCAGCCATCACGGCAGTTTGGCCTAATCAGGGTGATTTACCATACTTACCCACTAGCTGGAAAACATATGCAGAGCACCAGCAGGTGTCACCGGAGTTGGGCATGAAAAAGATCATCTATAATATGGACCCCCAGGGCCCTGATGAGTTTTTCACTATAGGAATGAGAAATCTGGTGCTGCATACAGCTCCCCATCTCTTTTTGGGTCCTTACCGACTATTCTTGCCCTCCCAAATAAGGCAACCCATAAGTGAGGCTACTCATACTTTAGCAGATCTGGGGGAGGTTGAAACAATAAGAGCACAGAATAAAATACAGGCTATGACTGAAAGGAGAGGTACAAAATGCCCCGAGAAGGTCTTGAGGACCCAGATGTGGGTTGATATGATAAAGGCCAGGGTAGTGAAAGAAAAACTTCATGGGCAGCCCAATAAGATCTTGTTAGAACTGTGGCACCAATAAAAGCCAGAGCAGCAGTTCCAGCCACTGAGGTCCAGGACACGGAAGCTGGAGGCAAAGCCCCATGTCTGGCCCATGTCCCTGCAAGACTTCCTGGGAAACAGTACTCAGGATCCGCCTGGGCCCTTAACCCCAAAGGACAATGATTGGACATAGCGATTTGACTGAGCAGGGCTCAAGGTCCCCACATTGGGGGACAAGGTGGGGACTGGAGGCCACATGTGGAATTAGCAATTCATTGGTGCCGCATAAATGTGCAATGTGTCCTGGTGCTGGTGGACACAAGAGCTAAATGTTCTCTATTTATGGCAACCCTGAGCATTTTCCCAGGACCTCTGCTGTGATAGATAGCTATGGAGTAAGGCAATTAGAGTGAAGAAAGCCCAAACCCCACTGGGGATAGGATGTTTACCCCCAAAGGAGTATACTGTGTACATTTCTCCCATCCCTGAATATATTTTTTGGGTAAATATCCTGCAGGGCCTGTGGTTACAGACCACTGCAGGTGAGTTTGGACTGAGGGTACATGTGGTAAAGGCAGTTCTGAGGGGATATGCTAAGCACCCACCTGTAGCTCTGCCTATAGCTCGATGAGTGACAAATATTAAGCAGTATAAATTGCCTCGGGGGCACAAGGAAATTGGAGACACTCTACAGGAGTTGGAGAGGGTGGGCATCATAAAGCCCACTCGTAATCCTTTTAATTCCCCAGTGTGGCCAGTGAAAAAGCCAGACAGTTCCAGGCATATGACCATGGACTACAGGGAGTTGAATAAAGTCACACCCTTTTGCATGCTGCTGTCCCCTCTATAGCAGCCATGAACTGGGGACATATCATTATGTTGTAGACCTTGCTATGCTTTCTTCTTTATTAACATAGCACAGGAAAGTCAGGAACAGTTTGCTTTCACGTGGGAAGGCCAGTAGTGGACATTCACTGTCCTTCCACAGGGATACCTCCACAGTCCCACCGTCTGTCATGGACTTGTAGGCCAGGACTTCGCCACATGGAGGAACCACAAATGGTGTAGTTTTATCATTGCATTGACTATATCAGTTCTCTTGCAGATTTAGAAGGGGAAGTTCCTAGACTGCTGCAATATCTACAGGAGAAAGGATGGGCTATGAACAGCACCAAGGTTCAGGGACTGGTTTGGCAGTAAAGTTCTTGGAGGTTGTCTGGTCAGGTAAAACTAAAGTTATCCCAGAAACAGTCATAGACAAGGTCCAGGCACTCCCCACCCCTACCACTATGATAGTATTATAAGAGTTTTGGGGTCTTTTGGGCTACTGGAGAGTGTTTATCCCAAACTTGGCACAAATTCTGAAGCCATCATACTGGTTGGTATGAAAGGGCATCAGGTGGAACTAGGATGTGACATGTGCAGGTGCTTTTTCTTTCTTTCTTTTTTTTTAAATTTTATATTAAGGTATTATTGATATACACTCTTTATTAAGGTTTCACATGAAAAAACAATGTGGTGGGATCACAGGAAGATGGCGGCATGAGTAGTTCAGAGGAAATCTCCTCCCCAAAACATATATATTTATGAAAATACAATAAATACAGCTATTCCTAAAAGAGACACCAGTGGATGCAGTACAACAGCCAGGATACATCTACATCTACAAGAACTCAGCATCACACGAAGGGGGTAAGATACAAGCCGCGGCCAGGTGGGACCCTAACACTCCCCCCACCCCAAAACCCAGCTGGAAGAAAGGAGTCAGAATGGGGAGGGAGTGAAAGGCCAGGACTGCTAAACAACTGGCTCTAGAAATGTGCACCCAGAAAACAGACACAAGGTGCATGGGGTGCTGGATATTAGAGAAACGGAAAAGCAAAACCTGTGGGCAGGTCCCCGCAACTGGCGCCACTGAGACAAAAGAAAAGCGAGTGCTTTCTGCAAGTCTTAAAGAGACAGGGACCCCATAGCTGGACGAAGTTGTCCCGGCAGCTGGGAGTACCGGGGAAACTTAGGTGCCCTAAACAGAGGCAGTGCAGCTCTGAAGCCCCTCACAGGACTAGGCAGCCTGCCAGTCATTCCTCCAACTGGCACGGACCCCAACACACGGGCCCAGTAGCAGGAAAGAGGGAGCACGCACTGGGGGCAGAAGTGCTAGAAGGAACCGAGAGCAGATCCGTGCACCGCAGGGATAGCCTGCAGCAGCGCGACCAAACAGCCCGGGTGCGGCTTGCATGCACCAGTGGCAGCGAAGACAGAGCCCAGTAGAAGCCTGCGTGGAAAAGCCCTGCGTGCACCAGCAGTGGAGCCAGAGGGAGCAGGCACTCTCCCAGGAGCCAATCAGAATCCCAGCCCAACACACAGCCGCCTGGGCCAGAACTGAAGGCCGCTGCTGTCATATAGCTGCCTGGCAGGGTCACCGCTAACATGGAGGAGCACACCTGGCGTGCCTGTCACTCCCCGCAGGGCTCCGCGCTGCTCTGACGGAGACCCCGCCCACAGCAGCTTAGGGGATTAACCCGGTGGCTGTTCCAGGAGTGCAGGTAGCCATCACAGGCAGCGGAAAAGGGCAAGGCACCCAGAAAGCAGGAAAGAACTTCCTTCTCCCAGCTGACACACCCACAACCTGCCTATAGCCACTGCAATCAACATGAAAAGGCAAAAAAATCTGGTCCAGACCATGATAGTTACACCTGAGAAAGAATCTGCAGAGGCAGACCTAACCAGTCTCCCTGAAAAAGAATTCAAAATAAAAATCATAAACATGCTGACAGAGCTGCAGAGAAATATGCAAGAGCTAAGGGATGAAGTCCGGAGGGAGATTACAGACGTCCGGAGGGAGATCACAGATGTCTGGAGGGAGATTACAGAAGTGAAACAAACTCTGGAAGGATTTATAAGCAGAATGCATAAGATGCAAGAGGCCATTGATGGAATTGAAACCAGAGAACAGGGACGCATAGAAGCTGATGCAGAGAGATATATAAGGATCTCCAGGAATGAAACAATATTAAGAGAACTGTGTGACCAATCCAAAGAAACAATATCTGCATTATAGGGGTACCAGAAGAAGAAGAGAGAGAAAAAGGAATAGAAAGTGTCTTTGAAGAAATAATGCTGAGAACTTCCCCAAACTGGGGGAAGAAATAGTTGCTCAGACTGCGGAGGCACACAGAACCCCTGAGAGACAGGATCGAAAGAGGTCAACACCAAGACACAAAATAATTAAAATGGCAAAGATCAAGGACAGGGACAGAGTATCAAAGGCAGCCAGAGAGAGTAAAAAGGTCACCTACAAAGGAAAACACATCAGGCTATCATCAGACTTCTCAACAGAAACCTTACATGCCAGAAGAGAATGGCATGATATATTTAATGCAATGAAACAGAAGGGCCTTGAAACAAGGATACTGTATCCAGCACGATTATCATTTAAATATGAAGGAGGGATTAAACAATTCCCACACAAGCAAAAGTTGAAGGAATTTGCCTCGCACAAACCACCTCTACAGGGTATCTCAGAGGGACTGCTCTAGATGGGAGAACTCCTAAAAAGAGCACAGAACAAAACACACAAAATATGAAGAATGGAGGAGGAGGAAAAAGAAGGGAAAGAAATAATCATCAGACTGTGTTTATAACAGCTCAATAAGTGAGTGAGGTCAGACAGTAAGGTAGTAAACAAGCTAACCTTGAACCTTTGGTAACCACAAATCTAATGCCTACAAAGGCAATAAGTACATATCTTCCAATAATCACCCTAAATGTAAATGGACTGAATGTACCAATCAAAAGATACAGAGTGATAGAATGGATAAAAAAGCAAGACCCATCTATATGCTGCTTACAAGAGACTCACCTGAAACCCAGACATGCACAGATGAAAAGTCAAGGGTTGGAGAAAGATATTTCATGCAAACAGAGAGAAAAAAGCAGGTGTTGCAAAACTAGTATCAGACAAAACAGAGTTCAAAATAAAGAAAGTAACAAGAGATAAAGAAGGACATTACATAATGACAAAGGGCTCAGTCCAACAAGAGGATATAACCATTATAAACATATATGCACACAATACAGGAGCACCAATATATGTGAAACAAATACTAACAGAATTAAAGGAGGAAATAGAATGCAATGCATTCATTTTGGGAGACTTTAACACACCACTCACCCCAAAGGACAGATCCACCAGACAGAGAATAAGTAAGGACACAGAGACACTGAACAACACGCTAGAAGAGATGGACCTAATAGACATCTATAGAACTTTACATCCAAAAGCAACAGGATACACATTCATCTAAAGTCCACATGGAACATTCTCCAGAATAGACCACATACTATGCCACAAAGAGAACCTCAGTAAATTCCAAAAGATTGAAATCCTACCAGCCAACATTACAGACCACAAAGGTATAAAACTAGAAATAAATTGTACAAAGAAAGCAAAAAGGCTAACAAACACATGGAGGCTTAACAACATGCTCCTAAATAATCAATAGATCAATGACCAAATTAAAATGGAGATCCAACAATATATGGAAACAAATGACAACAATAACACAAAGCCCCAACTTCTGTGGGATGCAGCAAAATCAGTCTTAAGAGGAAAGTATTCAGCAATCCAGGCATATTTAAAGAAGGAAGAACAATCCCAAATGAATAGTCTAATGTCACAATTATCGAAATTGGAAAAAGAATAAATGAGGCCTAAGGTCAGCAGATGGAGGGACATAATAAAGATCAGAGAAGAAATAAATAAAATTGAGAAGAATAAAACAATAGAAAAAATCAATGAAACCAAGAGCTTTTTCTTCGAGAAAATAAACAAAATAGACAAGCCTCTAGCCAGAATTATTAAGAAGAAAAGAGAGTCAACACAAATCAACAGCATCAGAAATGAGAAAGGAAACATCACGACGGACCCCAAAGAAATACAAAGAATTATTAGAGAATACTATGAAAACCTATATGCTAACAAGCTGGAAAACCTAAGAGAAATGGACAACTTCCTAGAAAAATACAACCTTCCAAGACTGACCCAGAAAGAAACAGAAAATCTCAACATACCAACTACCAGCAATGAAATAGAATTGGTAATCAAAATATACCCAAGAACAAAACGCCCGGGCCAGATGGATTTACCTCAGAATTTTATCAAACCTACAGAGAAGACATAACATCCATTTTCCTTAAAGTTTTCCAAAAAATAGAAGAGGAGGGAATACTCCCAAACTCACTCTATGAAGCCAACATTACACTAATACCAAAACAAGGCAAAGACCCCACCAAAAAAGAAAACTACAGACCAATATCGCTGATGAACATAGATGCAAAAATACTCAACGAAACATTAGCAAATCGAATTCAAAAACACATCAAGAGGATCATACACCATGATCAAGTGGGATTCATCGCAGGAATGCAAGGATGGTACACCATTCGAAAATCCATCAACATCATCCACCACATCAACAAAAAGAAGGACAAAAACCACATGATCATCTCCATAGATGCTGAAAAAGCATTCGACAAAATTCAACATCCATTCATGATAAAAACTCTCAACAAAATTGGCATACAGGGCAAGTACCTCAACATAATAAAGGCCATATATGATAAACCCACAGCCAACATCATACAGAACAGTGAGAGGCTGAAAGCTTTTCCTCTGAGATCGGGAACAAGACAAGGATGCCCACTCTCCCCACTGTTCTTCAACGTGGTACTGGAGGTCCTAGCAATGGCAATCAGACAAAACAAAGAAGTAGAAGGAATCCAGATTGGTAAAAAAGAAGTCAAACTGTCACTATTTGCAGATGACATGATATTGTACATAAAAAACCCTAAAGACTCCACTGCAAAACTACTAGAACTAGTATCAGAATTCAGCAAAGTTGCAGGATTCAAAATTAACACACAGAAATCTGTAGCTTTCCTATACACTGACAATGAACTAACAGAAAGAGAAATCAGGAAAACAATTCCATTCACAATAGCATCAAAAAGAATAAAATACCTAAGAATAAACCTAACCAAGGAAGTGAAAGACCTATACCCTGAAAACTACAAGACACTCTTAAGAGAAATTAAAGAGCTCACTAACAAATGGAAACACATCCCATGCTCTTGGCTAAGAAGAATTCATATCGTCAAAAAGGCCATCCTGCCCAAAGCAATATACAGATTCAATGCAATCGCTATCAAATTACCAATAGCATTCTTCAACGAACTGGAACAAATAGTTCAAAAATTCATATGGAACCGTCAAAGACCCCGAATAGCCAATGTAATCTTGAGAAGGAAGAATAAAGTTGGGGTGGATCTCGCTCTCCAACTTCAAGCTTTACTACAAAGCCACAGTAATCAAGACAATTTGGTACTGGCACAAGAACAGAGCCACAGACCAATGGAACAGACTAGAGAATCCAGACATTAACCCAGACATATATGGTCAATTAATATTTGAAAAAGGAGCCATGGACATACAATGGGGAAATGACAGTCTCTTCAACAGATGGTGCTGGCAAAACTGGACAGCTACATGTGAGAGAATGAAACTGGATCACTGTCTAACCCCATACACAAAAGTAAACTCGAAATGGATCAAAGACCTGAATGTAAGTCATGAAACCATAAAACTCTTAGAAAAAAACATAGGCAAAAATGTCATGGACATAAAGATGAGTGACTTCTTCATGAACATATCTCCCTGGGCGAGGGAAACAAAGGCAAAAATGAACAAATGGGACTATATCAAGCTAAAAAGCTTCTGTTCAGCAAAGGACACCATCGATAGAACAAAAAGGTGTCCTACAGTATGGGAGAATATATTCATAAATGACAGATCTGATAAAGGATTGACATCCAAAATATATAAAGAGCTCACATGCCTCAACAAACAAAAAGCAAATAATCTAATTAAAAAATGGGCAGAGGAGCTGAATAGACAGTTCTCTAAAGAAGAAATCCAGATGGCTAACAGGCACATGAAAATATGTTCCACATTGCTAATCATCAGAGAAATGCAAATTAAACCACAATGAGATATCACCTCCCACCAGTAAGGATCACCATCATCGAAAAGACAAACAACAACAAATGTTGGCGAGGTTGTGGAGAAAGGGGAAACCTTCTATACTGCTGGTGGGAATGTAAATTAGTTCAACCATTGTGGAAAGCAGTATGGAGGTTCCTCAGAATGCTCAAAATAGAAATACCATTTGTCCCAGGAATTCTACTTCTAGGAATTTATCCTAAGAACGCAGCACTCCAGTTTGAAAAGGACAGATGCACCCCTATGTTTATGGCTGCACTGTTTACAATAACCAAGATATGGAAGCAACGTAAATGTCCATCAGTAGATGAATGGATAAAGAGGATGTGGTACATATACACAATGGATTATTACACAGCCATAAGAAAATAACAGATCCTACCATTTGCAACAACATGGATGGAGCTAGAGGGTATTATGCTCAGTGAAATAAGCCAAGCGGAGAAGGAGAGGTACCAAATGATTTCACTCATATGTGGAGTATAAGAACAGAGGAAAACTGAAGGAACAAAATAGCAGCAGAATCACAGAACCCAAGAATGGACTAATAGTTACCAAAGGGAAAGGGACTGGGGAGCATGGGTGGGAAGGGAGGGATAAGGGCGGGGAAAAAGAAAGAGGGCATTACGATTAGCATGTATAGTGCGTGGGGGACACGGGGAGGGCTGGGCAACACAGAGAAGACAAGTAGTGATTTTACAGCATCTTACTATGCAGATGGACAGTGACTGTGAAGGGGTATTTGGGGGGGACTTGGTGAAGGGAGGAACCTAGTAAACATAATGTTTTTCTGTAATTGTAGATTAATGATACCAAAATAAAAAAATAAAATAAAATAAAACAATGTGGTTAGTACATTTCCCTATATTATCAAGTCCCCACCCTTACCCCAATGAAGTCATTGTCCATCAGTGTAGTAAGGTGCCACAGATTCACTATTTGCCTTCTCTGTGCTACATTGTTTTCCCTGTGATCCCCCACACCATGTGTACTAAACATAATACCCCCCAATCCCCTTCTACCTCCCTCCCCATCCGCCCTCCCACACCCCTCCCCTTTGGTAATCACTAGCTCCTTCTGGGAGTCTCTGAGTGCTGCTATTTTGTTCCTTCAGTTTTGCTTCGTTGTTATACTCCACAAATGAGGGAAATCATTTGGCACTTGTCTTTCTCCGCCTGGCTTATTTCATTGAGCATAATGTCCTCCAGCTCCATCCATGTTGTTGCAAATGGTAGGATTTGTTTCTTTCTTGTGGCTGAGTAGTATTCCATTGTGTATATGTACCACATCTTCTTTATCCATTCATCTGCTTATGGACACTTAGGTTGCTTCCATATCTTGGCTATTGTAAAAAGTGCTGTGATAAACATAGGGGTGCATATGTCTTTTTGAATCTGAGAGGTTGTATTCTTTGGGTAAATTCCAAGGAGTGGGATTCCCAGGTCAAATGGTATTTCTATTTTTAGTTTTTTGAGGAACCTCCATATTGCTTTCCACAATGGTTGAACTAGCTTACATTCCAACCAGCAGTGTAGGAGGGTTCCCCTTTCTCAACATCCTCACCAGCATTTGTTGTTCTTAGTCTTTTTGATGCTGGCCATCCTTACTGGTGTGAGGTGATATCTCATTGTGGGTTTTTCTTTTTGAATGGAAGTGGATTTTTTTGGTATCATTAATCTACAATTACAGAAAAACATTATGTTTACTAGGTTCCTCCCTTCACCAAGTCCCCCCCAAATACCCCTTCACAGTCACTGTCCATCTGCATAGTAAGATGCTGTAAAATCACTACTTGTCTTCTCTGTGTTGCCCAGCCCTCCCCGTGTCCCCCACGCACTATACATGCTAATCGTAATGCCCTCTTTCTTTTTCCCCGCCCTTATCCCTCCCTTCCCACCCATGCTCCCCAGTCCCTTTCCCTTTGGTAACTATTAGTCCATTCTTGGGTTCTGTGATTCTGCTGCTATTTTGTTCCTTCAGTTTTCCTCTGTTCTTATACTCCACATATGAGTGAAATCATTTGGTACCTCTCCTTCTCCGCTTGGCTTATTTCACTGAGCATAATACCCTCTAGCTCCATCCATGTTGTTGCAAATGGTAGGATCTGTTATTTTCTTATGGCTGTGTAATAATCCATTGTGTATATGTACCACATCCTCTTTATCCATTCATCTACTGATGGACATTTACGTTGCTTCCATATCTTGGTTATTGTAAACAGTGCAGCCATAAACATAGGGGTGCATCTGTCCTTTTCAAACTGGAGTGCTGCGTTCTTAGGATAAATTCCTAGAAGTAGAATTCCTGGGACAAATGGTATTTCTATTTTGAGCATTCTGAGGAACCTCCATACTGCTTTCCACAATGGTTGAACTAATTTACATTCCCACCAGCAGTATAGAAGGTTTCCCCTTTCTCCACAACCTCGCCAACATTTGTTGTTGTTTGTCTTTTCGATGATGGTGATCCTTACTGGTGGGAGGTGATATCTCATTGTGGTTTAATTTGCATTTCTCTGATGATTAGCAATGTGGAACATATTTTCATGTGCCTGTTAGCCATCTGGATTTCTTCTTTAGAGAACTGTCTATTCAGCTCCTCTGCCCATTTTTTAATTAGATTATTTGCTTTTTGTTTGTTGAGGCATGTGAGCTCTTTATATATTTTGGATGTCAGTCCTTTATCGGATCTGTCATTTATGAACATATTCTCCCATACTATAGGATACCTTTTTGTTCTATTGATGGTGTCCTTTGCTGTGCACAAGCTTTTTAGCTTGATATAGTCCCACTTGTTCATTTTTGCCTTTGTTTCCCTTGCCCGGGGAGGTATGTTCAAGAAGAGGTCACTCATGTTTATGTCAAGAGATTTTTGCCTACGTTTTTTTCTAAGAGTTTTATGGTTTCATGACTTACATTCAGGTCTTTGATTCATTTCGAATTTACTTTTGTGTATGGGGTTAGACAGTGATCCAGTTTCATTCTCCTACATGTAGCTGTCCAGTTTTGCCAGCACGTTCTGTTGAAGAGATTGTCATTTTTCCATTGTATGTCCATGGCTCCTTTATCGTATATTAATTGGCCGTATATATTTGGGTTAATGTTTGGAGTCTCTATTCTGTTCCACTGGAAGAAATTCTTTCTTCTCAGGATTTATTTGGCTATTCGGGGTCTTTGGTGTTTCCATATGAATTTTTGAACTATTTGTTCCTGTTCGATGAAGAATGCTGTTGGTAATTTGAGAGGGATTGCATCGAATCAGTATATTGCTTTGGGCAGGATGGGTATTTCTACCATATTAATTCTTCCTTGCCAGGAGCATGGGATGAATTTCCATTTGTTAGTGTCCTCTTTAATTTCTCTTAAGAGTATCTTGTAATTTTCAGTGTATAGGTCTTTTACTTCCTTGGTTAGGTTTATTCCTTGCTATTTTATTCTTTTTGATGCTATTGTGAATGGAATTGTTTTCCTGATTTCTCTTTCTATTAGTTCATTGTTAGTGTATAGGAAAGCCACGGATTTCTGCGTGTTAATTTTGTATCCTGCAACTTTGCTGAATTCCGATATTAGTTCTAGTAGTTTTGCAGTGGAGTCTTTAGGGTTTTTTATGTACAATATCATGTCATCTGCAAATAGTGACAGTTTGACTTCTTTTTTACCAATCTGGATTCCTTCTACTTGTTTGTTTTTCTGATTGCCATGGCTAGTACCTCCGGTACCACGTTGAAGAACAGTGGGGAGAGTGGGCATCCTTGTCTTGTTCCCGATCTCAGAGGAAAAGCTTTCAGCCTCTCACTGTTCTGTATGATGTTGGCTGTGGGTTTATCATATATGGCCTTTATTATGTTGAGGTACTTGCCCTGTATGCCAATTTTGTTGAGAGTTTTTATCATGAATGGATGTTGAATTTTGTCGAATGCTTTTTCAGCATCTATGGAGATGATCATGTGGTTTTTGTCCTTCTTTTTGTTGATGTGGTGGATGATGTTGATGGATTTTCGAATGGTGTACCATCCTTGCATTCCTGCGATGAATCCCACTTGATCATGGTGTATGATCCTCTTGATGTGTTTTTGAATTCGATTTGCTAATGTTTCGTTGAGTATTTTTGCATCTATGTTCATCAGCGATATTGGTCTGTAGTTTTCTTTTTTGGTGGGGTCTTTGCCTTGTTTTGGTATTAGGGTGATGTTGTCTTCATAGAGTGAGTTTGGGAGTATTCCCTCCTTTTCTATTTTTTGGAAAACTTTAAGGAGAATGGTATTATGTCTTCTCTGTATGTCTGATAAAATTCAGAGGAGAATCCATCTGGCCCAGGGGTTTTGTTCTTGGTTAGTTTTTTGATTACCACTTCAGTTTCATTGCTGGTAAGTGGTCTGTTGAGATTTTCTGTTTCTTTCTGGGTCAGTCTTGGAAGGTTGTATTTTTATAGGACATTGTCCATTTCTTCTAGGTTTTCCAGTGTCTTAGCATGTAGGTTTTCATAGTATTCTCTAATAATTCTTTGTATTTCTTTGGGGTCCGTCTTGATGTTTCCTTTCTCATTTCTGATGCTGTTGATTTGTGTTGACTCTCTTTTCTTCTTAATAATTCTGGCTAGAGGCTTGTCTATTTTGTTTATTTTCTCGAAGAAAAAGCTCTTGGTTTCATTGATTTTTTCTATTGTTTTATTCTTCTCAATTTTATTTATTTCTTCTCTGATCTTTATTATGTCCCTCCATCTGCTGACCTTAGGCCTCATTTATTCTTTTTCCAATTTCGATAATTGTGACATTAGACTATTCATTTGGGATTGTTCTTCCTTCTTTAAATATGCCTGGATTGCTGAATACTTTCCTCTTAAGACTGATTTTGCTGCATCCCACAGAAGTTGGGGCTTTGTGTTATTGTTGTCATTTGTTTCCATATATTGTTGGATCTCCATTTTAATTTGGTCATTGATCTATTGATTATTTAGGAGCATGTTGTTAAGCCTCCATGTGTTTGTTAGCCTTTTTGCTTTCTTTGTACAATTTATTTCTAGTTTTATACCTTTGTGGTCTGAAGAGTTGGTTGGTAGCATTTCAATCTTTTGGAATATACTGAGGCTCTTTTTGTGACCTAGTATGTGGTCTATTCTGGAGAATGTTCCTTGTGGACTTGAGAAGAATGTGTATCCTGTTGCTTTTGGATGTAAAGTTCTATAGATGTCTATTAGGTCTATCTGTTCTAGTTTGTTGTTCAGTGTCTTTGTGTCCTTATTTATTTTCTGTCTGGTGTATCTGTCCTTTGGAGTGAGTGGTGTGTTAAAGTCTCCCATAATGAATGCATTGCATTCTATTTCCTCCTTTAATTCTGTTAGTATTTGTTTCACATATATTGGTGCTCCTGTATTGTGTGCATATATGTTTATAACGGTTATATCCTCTTGTTGGTCTGAGCCCATTATCATTATGTAGTGTCCATCTTTATCTCTTGTTACTTTCTTTGTACTAGTATTGCAACACCTGCTTTTTTCTCTCTGTTGTTTGCATGAAATATCTTTCTCCATCCCTTGACTTTTAATGTGTGCATGTCTTTGGGTTTGAGGTGAGTCTCTTGTAAGGAGCATATAGATGGGTCTTGCTTTTTTATCCATTCTATTACTCTGTGTCTTTTAATTGGTGCATTCAGTCCATTTACATTTAGGGTGATTATTTAAAGATATGTACTTATTTCCATTGCAGGCTTTAGATTTGTGGATACCAAAGGTTCAAGGGTAGCTTCTTTACTACCTTACTGTCTAACTTAACTCACTGATTGAGCTATTAGAAACACAGTCTGATGATTATTTCTCTCCCTTCTTATTCATCCTCTTCCATTGTTCATATGTGGGGCGTTTTGTTCTGTGCTCTTTTTAGGAGTGCTCCCATCTAGAGGAGTCCCTCTAAAATACCCTGTAGAGGTGGTTTGTGGGAGTAAAATTTCCTCAACTTTTGCTTGTCTGGGAATTTTTTATTCTCTCCTTCATATTTAAATGATAATCGTGCTGGATGCAGTATCCTTGGTTCAAGGCCCTTCTGTTTCATTGCATTAAATATATCATGCCATTCTCTTCTGGCATGTAAGGTTTCTGTTGAGAAATCTGATGATAGCCTGTTGGGTTTTCCTTCGTAGGTGACCTTTTTTCTCTCTCTGGCTGCCTTTTATAGCCTGTCCTTGTCCTTGATCTTTGCCATTTTAATTATTATGTGTCTTGATGTTGTTCTCTTTGGGTCTCTTCT
Organism: Manis pentadactyla; assembly: GCF_030020395.1. Lineage (NCBI taxonomy): Eukaryota > Metazoa > Chordata > Mammalia > Pholidota > Manidae > Manis > Manis pentadactyla. Next base: position 41,718,775 of record NC_080038.1, read on the forward strand.
GTAGGGATTTCTGTGTGCTTATCTAGTCTGAGCAACTATTTCCTCCCCCAGTTTGGGGATGTTCTCAGCAATTATTTATTCAAAGACAGTTTCTATCCCTTTTCCTCTCTCTTCTTCTTGTACCCCTGTAATGCGGATATTGTTCCTTTTGGATTGGTCACACAGTTCTCTTAATATTGTTTCATTCCTGGAGATCCTTTTATCTGTCTCTGCGTCAGCTTCTATGTGTTCCTTTTGTCTGGTTTCTATTCCATCAATGACCTCTTGCGTCTTATGCATTCTGCTTATAAATCCTTCCAGAGTTTGTTTCACTTCTGTAATCTCCCTCCGGACTTCATCCCTTAGCTCTTGTATATTTCTCTGAAGCTCTGTCAGCATGTTTATGATTTTTATTTTGAATTCTTTTTCAGGAAGACTGGTTACGTCTATCTCCTTCTCAGGGGTTGTGATTTTTCTCTCTATCAAATTTTTCTGCTGTTTCATGGCAATAGAGATAGTTTGTGGAGCTGGCACAAGTGATGGCTGGGAGAACGTCCCTTCTTGTTGGTTTGTGGCCTTCCTCTCCTTGGAGAACAGTGACCTCTAGCAGCTTGTGCTGGGCAGCTGCACGCAGATGGGGCTTCTGTTTCTTGCCCAGCCACTACGGTGTTTAGCTCCACGTTTGCTGTGGGCGTGGCCTGCCTCAGGCTGCTGCTCTGATATGGCGGAGCCACATCAGAGGGGAAATGGCTGGGAGGCTGTTTATCTCCGTGAGGGGCCTCCAAGCTGCCCTGCTGCCCAGGGGGTAAGAGTGCCCAGAGTTCCCTGGGATTCCCAGCCACTGGGCTAAGTGTCCCAGGATGCTTCTGTGCAGCTGTGGGGTCCTTGTCCCTTTAAGACTTTCAAAAAGCACTCACTTTTCTTTGTCCCAGGGGTGCTGGCTGCGGGGTCCTGCTTACAGGTCTTACTATCCTGTTTCCCTAGTTTCCAGCACCCCACGCACGCACTGTATCTGCACTTTGGTGCGGATGGTTAGGGATGGGTATTTAGCTGTCCTGGGCTCCCTCTTCCTTCCCACTCCGACTCCTCTCTTCCCCCAGGAGCTGCGGTGAGTGGTGCTTGGGTCCCACTGGGCCGCGACTTCTATCTTACTCCCTTCGTGAGGCACTGGGTTCTTGCAGGTGTGGATGTAGTCTGGCTGTTGTGCGGTGTCTTCTGGTCTGTCTTTTAGGAAGAGTTGTATTTTCAAAAATATATGTGGTTTTGGGAGGAGATTTCTGCTGCTCTACTCATTATACCATCTTGGCTCCGCCTCCCCTCATTGTGGTTTTAATTTGCATTTTCCTGATGATTAGTGATGTGGAGCATCTTTTCATATGTCTGTTGGCCATCTGAATTTCTTCTTTAGAGAACTCTTCATATCCTCTGCCCATTTGTTAATTGGGTTATTTGCTTTTTGGGTGTTGAGGCATTTAAGTTCTTTATATATTTTGGATGTTAACCCCTTGTCAGATATGTCATTTACAAATATATTCTCCCATACTGTAGGATGCCTTTTTGTTCTGCTGGTGGTGTCCTTTGCCGTATGGAAACTTTTTAGTTTGATGCAGTCCCATGAGTTCATTTTTGCTTTTGTTTCCCTTGCTCAAGGAGATGCGTTCAGGAAAAAGTTGCTCATGCTTATATTCAGGAGATTTTTGCCTATGTTGTCTTCTAAGAGTTTTATGGTTTCAAGACTTACATTCAGATCTTTGATCCACTTCGATTTTACTTTTGTGTATGGAGTTAGTCAATAATCCAGTTTCATTCTCTTGCATGTAGCTGCCCAGTTTTGTGCAGCTGCTTTTTTTGCTTCTAAGCTAGCAGTCAAGGCTGTGCAGGCCTTGAGTGTAATGGACTCATCAGGGCCCTCTGAGCTAGATGTTCATGTGAGGATGATTATGGATGGGGTCTTTGACAGCTGCTTGAACAGCCACGTCAACCTATTGGATTCTGGTCACAACTATGGAAAAGAGCAGAGGTCCAGTTCATCTTGGTTGAGAAGCAACTGTGCTGCTGTGTACCATGCCTTGCTGGCTACAGAGCCCATCACTGAAACAGCTTTGACCAAGGTAACAACCACCTATCCCACTGTGAGGTGAGAGCAAGACTGGACCCAAAGGCCACAGAGTGGCCTGGCACAGATTCCTACACTGGCTAAATGGGGTGCATATTTATAGCAGCATTGCACCCTCTCTGCTAGCCTGTTAAGTGGCAAAGTTCAATGCTTATTGGGGCCAGTGACATATACCACTTAAAAGCAGGAAGAACTTGCTTTTTGAGCCATTGGTAACTGAGTCCTTACCAGGAGGGAAAAGCCCCTATACCTGAAGGTGCTTGGTATACAAATGGCTCCAGTTGTGGCAGCCCCTGAAATGGAGTGCTGTGGCTTTCCACCCTAAAACTGAGACAATATGGATGGAGGATGGGGAGGGGAAAAGTAGCCAATGGGCTGAGTTGCAGGCAGTATGGCTCTTGATCACCCAGGAGCCTTCCCCTATAGTTGTCTGCACTGACAGCTAGGCCATCTACTGGGGCTTGACCCTGTGGCTACTGACATGGTACCATGACAACTGGATAGTTGGTTGGTCATTGACCCCTTTGGAGGCAAGAGTTGTGGCAAGACCTATGGGCCTCTGGTCAGGGTAAGGCAATTACCGTATATCATGTGACTGGCCATTTGCCTTTGGCATCCCCAGGGAATGATGAAGCAGAAACACTGGCCCAGGTGCGCTGGCTAGAAGGAAAGCCTGCCTCTGATGTGTCCCAATGGTTACATCAGCTTTTGTTGCACACGAGGCAAAAGACAGTGTGGGCTGTAGCCCATTGGTGGGGCTTGCCACTGACCTTTGAAGAAGTCAGTAGAGCCCAGAAGGAGTGCCTTGTGTGCTCTAAGAGGGGCCTGCAGTGAGTCCCACAGCAACATGGGAAAATAGTAAGGGGGCCAATACCCCTTGTCAGGTGGCAGATAGACTGTATCGGGCCTCTGCCCATATCAGAAGGATATTGGTATGCCATGACTTGTGTGGACACAGCTACTGGACTGTTGGTTGCTTTTACTGCATCTTGTGCTGATCAGAAAACCACCAAAAGGGGCCTAGAGCATCTATTTGCAGCTTATGGCCAGCTGCAGATGATTGATCGAGCAATCAAGGGACCCATTTTTCATGAGTTATGAGAATGGGTGCAGCAGTTAGGAATAAAGTGGAAATTCCATGTATCATATAACCCTACTGGGGCAGGCATGATAGAGACATAAAAGGGTTTGTTGAAATCTGGCCTGAAGTTGGACTCCCTGGGCTAGTCTGTTCGCCTATGGACAGTGCTAAGGCATTTGAATGAGAAGCCCTGAAAAGAAGCCTTGAGCCCTGTGGATATGCTAACACACATTTCTGCCTGTTCAATACAACTGTGTGTGCAAACCAAAGAGGAGTTATTGAAGCCATGATATGTCCAGAAGAGGACCATCGTGCTACCAGCCCCAACTGCATTAAACTCTGGAGACTCTGTTGACTGGATGTGGCCCTGGACATTTCAACACATGGACGAGTGATGGCTGGCCCTTTTGGCACCTTGGGGAAAAGACCTGGAAGCTGACCTCCTGTGTGTTTCTGGAGTCACACACAAGTTCGGGGGTTGCTGGTTTCCCCAAAGATCACGGAAGTGTACCCAAAACATCCGGAAGGTAAGAACATCTTGGGGGAAGTTTTGTTTTATCTTTATAGCCAGTGGTGCATGTATACCTCCCATAGCCCTGTATATTGACTCATCTGTAACTCCCACAGGGAGGAGGTTGAAAGTCTGGTATACTAGACCAGGATGAGATCCCATTCCTGCCACTGTCCACTCTCTTGCATGCATCCTACCTGATGGACAAGATTTGTCTATGCTGGTGTCATTAAAACATGTATCTCATCGCCCTTAAGGTTATTTCCTTCTACAGTCCCTGTGATCTGGATGTGCCCCATGGCTGCTGCTGCTGTGCGATGATTACTTTGAACTTCCTCCCTGTTCAGCTACTGACTGCCTGTGGAATGGGCAAGCTATGAACTTAATATGCATAGGATTTTGAACCAAGCTGAATCCTCTGGCTTGAGGATTATCACGATTTTATTGCTGTTGCTATTTTATGTTATTAGTCTGGTTACAATTCTCAAGTTTTCTTGCCCAGGGGCCATTTCAGAAGATGGGGAATGAGTAGATTGTAAGGCGAGATTTCTGGAGGGGTGGGCTATGGGTAAAATTGCAATATTTCCAGAATCTCTTTCCTGGCTTTCATGCATCTCTATATCAGTAAGTGTTTCCAAGGGATGGAGAGAAGTAGACCATCTCCATATCAATAGGCCATTACAAAGGCCAGCAAGGCCTTATCTGGACTGGAGAGTTTGGATGGGGCCTCTTCTTCTTCAGTCCGGTCATGAGAGACACAGGAGAGCAGAAGCAGACTAGTTGTAAGAAATAAATGGATTTCTCATACTTTATTTCTCCTTTGATTTCTATTTCAAATACTTTACTCTGGTATTTTCCTCCTGGAGTTACAGTGACATACCCCAACTCCACAGGGATAGAAACCCCTGTGCTTGGGACCTTTCCAGACCTCTGCCTGCTTATCTGTATCTTCTATCCTATCCTTTAATAAACTGGTAAATGTAATTAAGTGTTTCCCTGAGTTATGTGAGCAGCTCTAGGAAATAATGAAATCCAAGGGGGGAGAAGGTCATGGGAAACTTTGATTTGTAGCCAAGTTGGACAGAAGTGTGGGAACCCGAGCACCTAGTACTTGGGACTGGCATCTGAAGTGTGCAACTAAGCCCTTAACCAGCGGGATCTGACACTATCCCCAGGTAGATGGTGTCAGAATTGAGTTAATTGTAGGGCATAGGGCACCCAGCTGGTGTCCCAGAAAGTGGCTTGGTGTGGGGAAGATCCTCCACACAGTTGGTGACCAGAGTGTGGGAAGTGAAGCGTTATGTATGAAACTAAAGGACACACACAGGAGAAACAAATTTTTCCTTAACACAGTTACACATAGCAAGTTTGTTCCAGGCACTTTTGTATATTTATGTCTGTCAATCCTGACATTCACCTTCTTCCCCCTTACGAGGTTGCCTCTTGCCTGCTTCTTGGGCTATGGAGAAAAGGTTTTCCTGGGTCTTTTCTTCTCTGCACTGCTTAGTGTTCTGGGGTTGTTCGTTTCTCCAGCACCTTATCTAGATATGTTAGGCCAAAAAAACCAGGAAACTCATCACCATGTCATTGCTCAAGCCTTGAGAAACCTAGCCAGTCTGCTGTATTTTCTCTACCTTTAAGTTTGAGTATTGTTAATATATAATACCTGGGGTCTTTAGCTGTACTTAATGGTAGAAATAGGGAGAAATGTGTCCACTCCATCTTCTCCAAGAACCAGAAGTCTGGTGGTTAGAGTTTGTCAAATGCTGGGGGCAGTGGGGTTTCCATCAGTTACTATGATCGTATTATTTTTCTTCTGTCAATGTGATAGATTGATTACATGGATTGATTTTTGAATGTTGAACCAGCCTTTCATGCATAGAATAAATCCCACTTGGCTGTGGTATATAATTCCTTTTAAACATTGCTGGATTTGATTTGCTAAAGTTTTGGTGAATTTCTGTGGCTAAGTTCATGAGGGGTATCAGTCTATAGTGTCCTTTTTATTTTGTGCTTTTTTCTGGCTTTGGTAGCAAAGCAAAACTGGTCTCATAAAATGAGTCGGGAAATGTTCTCTTCTCTCCTCTGGAAGAGATTCTACAAAATTGGTACTGATTTCTCTTTAAATGTTTGGTAGAATTCTCCAGTGAAAAACATCTGAGACTGGAGACTTCTTTTTTGAGGGCAAAATAACAAATTAAATCTCTAAGTGTTATAGGACTATTGCTGCATTTGGTAGTTTGTGGTTTTGCAATATTTGGTCCACTTCTAAGTTATTGAATTTATGAACATAAAGTTGTTCATAATATTATCTTACCCTCTTAATAGCTGCAGGATCTGTAGAGATATCCCTGTTTCATTCCTGGTATTGGTGATTTGTATCTTCTTTCTTTATCTTTCTCAGTCTTATTAGAAGTTTTTCAATTTTATTGATTTTTTTCAAAGGTCTAGCTTTTTGTTTCATTGATTTTATCTGTTGTGTTTCTGTTTTCAATTTTACTGACTTTTGCTCTTATCTTTATTATTTCTTTCCTTTTTCTTACTTTGGATCTATTTTGCTCTCTTCTTCCAGTTTCTTGGGGTAGGAACTTAGACTATTGACTTGAGAATTTTCCTCTTTTCTAATATAAGTATCCAGTGCTACAAATTTCCTTCTCAGCACAACTTTACTGTATTGCACACGTTTTGATATGTTGTATTTTCTCTTTTCTCTCAGTTGAAATGAGGCTAGGGAGACTGAGAACTGTATTTTCTTTCTTTTTGTTTTGATTTTTTATTAAGGTATTATTGATATGTACTCTTATGAAGATTTCACATGAAAAAACAATGTGGTTACTACCTTTACCCATATTATCAAGTGTATATTCACCCATATGAGAACTGTATTTTCAATTTTATTTTAATTTGTTAAAAATTTAAAACAGATACTCAATTCAGTTGTTGGAACACTTTTAAAGTATGTTTGGGAACAACTTGTGAACATTAATCTATGTTTTCAACTGTAAATCTTATGAAATCGTTTTAGATTTCCAGTATTTCTGATGGAAATTGGGCATTCAAATTGAGATGTATTGTAAGTGTAAAATACACATCTGATTTTAGACTTAGTACAACAAAAAGAATGCCAAATATCTTAGAAATAATTTTAAAAATTGATTACAAAATAAATTGATTACATATTGTAAGATAAATTCCAATATAAGATAAATTCTAACTAAAATAAGCAGGTGAAGAGAGGCAACAAAGGGCCAGGTAGTTTATTTGAGCGCAGTTCCCAGGCGATGTTCCCCAGTCTATGGAAATAGAGGCTGGGGAAGTCGTGCATAAGTAGACAGGCAGCGAGTTTTTAAAGAAGGTAGGGGGAGGCAGAGCTTAGATTTACAGCAGTGAGAGGATTGGCTAGCCCAAGGCACATTTTTCAGGTTGGGAGGGGGCAACAGCCAGGTACTTTGGCACATCATCAGTGCCCGACGTGGGAGGGGGCAGCAGCTGGGGACTTTGGCATGTCATCAGTGTCCGACGTGCTCACTCCTCCCTCCGGTGCCTCCAGCCTTACATTCCAACTTTTGGTTATAATGGGCACCGACTCGATCTGGTTACTTCCGGCTGAGGGGGGGCGATGTGGGGGGGGGTTTAAGGCTGGTTGACAGCTGGAGGCTCAGTTGGGAGGGGCGAGTACTTGTGCAGCAACAGTTGATTGACCTTTATGTGTGATATTTCCGCCATGCGCTGTTTGAAGGGACCTGAAAACACATGGGGCAATCAAGAGTAAACTGTGCCCTGTGGGGAGGCTTGGTAACTATCATATAGCTTGCCCTGTACTCCTTTCTCCCAGCATTGATTTCATGGGTCACTGATGGTAATGTATAGCTTATCCTGTATTCTGGCGAACATGTTGTCAGAGACTCCTCTTGTTGTATCTCCTACTGCATGAACTATACATGTGTCTAATTCAGGATGACATCCCCCGTACATGTTGGACTGGAAAGTACATGTATGAGAGATTTGGACATATGGAAAGCACAGCGTTGGGTTTGAGAAAGTGTTTAAGATGTCTGTGTGCACCAGTATTTGAACCAGTGCCTGACAACCCACACGTGGGCAACTTTGGGTGTCTACTTCTCGGGCTTTGGCTCTGTGAGGAAGAGCTAGTTGGAGCTTAAACTTCCATGCAGAGTAGCTCTGCCTGGAGACCACCGGGCTATTCATCTGGCTGGTTGCAGTTGACATGACTAACCCGCAGCTTAAGAGGACTCACCTCACAAGACACCCAATCATCATGTCTGGGCACCCATTTAAGTCTTGACAAGTGATACTAAGAAGGATGCCCGAGAAGTTTGGCTGCTGAGGGCGTAGTGAGTATCACCATGTATGGGCCAGTCCAGGAAGGTTGGAGAGATTTTGGTTGGAGTTCTTTTAACAAGACCTGATCTCCCAGTTGGAGGACTTCAGCAGGTGTTGAGCTGGTCGGTGAGGCAGGCTGAGGTAGGACTTGGTCTGCCTGCTCCCTGAGGAGGTGTCGCAACACTGAGAAGTATGGGAGATAAGAAACTAGCAGGGATGGATCAGAAGGCAGATCAGTGTTAAACAAAAAGGGTCTACCATACATCAATCCAAATGCACTCAACCCAGAGGGCCCCTGAGGGGCTGCACGCAGTCGGGCAAGGGCAACAGGAAGAGGGTCAGGCCACGAGAGTTTTACCTCCAGAGACAGCTTAGTTAGTTGGTCTTTTAGGAGACCTTTAGCCCTTTTGACCTTACCCAATGATTGGGGATGATAGGGTATATGGCGGTTCCAGGTGATATTGAGAGCCTTGGCTGTTAGCTGAGTGATCCGAGAGATGAAAGTGGGCCAGTTGTCCAACTGTACCGAGGTAGGCAGGCTAAAACGGGGGGTGATATGCACCACCAATGTTTGTGCCACTACCGAAGTGGTTTCCTGGCTGGTGGGGAAGGCTTCAATCCACCCTGAAAAGGTATCAACCAGAAGTAGTAAATACAGGAGCTTTTTATGCTTAGGCATATGGGTGAAATCGACCTGCCAGTCCTGTCCAGGGATTGTTCCTCTCATTTGGTGGAGGGCTATCTGGGTCTTCAGAGCACTCTGAGATGAGACGCGATGACAAGTAGTGCAGGTCTGGTGCACCTGATTTATTACCTTGTGGAGACTATAAGGGGCAAATATGGGGGAGAGAAACTGGTGCATGGCCTCTGGCCTGATGTGTAGAAACTGATGAATTTCGGATATGATACCTCTGCCTTGAGCTTGGGGGAGGGCAATTCGTCCCCCAAGGTATATCTATCCCTGATCTCCCAATGTCCTTCCTTGATGTAGAAGCAGTTGCCATTCGTAATCGGGGTATTGGGGCAATAGAGAGGGGGAAAGAAACAGCACAGAGGGTTGGCTAAACTCGGATGTCAGCTGTTGGGCTGTGGTGTCTGCCAATGCATTACCTCTGGTTACTGGATAGTTTCCAGTCTGATGTCCCTTACAATGCATGATGGCTACTTCTTTGGGGTCCTGTAGGGCCTGTAGCAGATGGCTGATAGCCCTGCCATTGATGATTGGGGTTCCCTTAGTGGTAAGGAAGCCCCTTTCCTTCCAAATCGCAGCATGAGTGTGTGTAATTAGGAAGGTATATTTAGAGTCAGTATAAATTGTGGCCCTCTTCCCAGCTGCCAGCTGTAACTCCCGGATAAGAGCCACTAATTTGGCTTTCTGGGAGGTGGTCCCAGATGGGAGTAGGTTTGCTTCTATTACCTGCAACAGAGTCACCACTGCATAGGCTGCCCTTCGCACCACATCACTCCCCTTCACCGAGCTTCCATCCACAAAAAAAGTCAAGTCAGGGTCTTCAAGGGGCACGTCTTGTAGGCCCTATCTAGGTTTTCCAAGAGCCTCTATAATTGCTACACAGGAATGTGTGGGCTGATCTGCCTGATCGCTGATGGGAAACAAGGAAGCTAGGTTAAGGGGTGGAGAGACTTGTAGGGTTACCTGTGGATGTTCAATGAACAGAAGATGGAATTCCTGTGCCCTTGAAGGACTCAAGGAGGCCAGGGATTTATGACTTAAGAGATCTTGTAACCGGTGTGAGGAATACACAGTAATGGGCTGTTGGAGAGTTAATTTCAGGGCTTCTCGGGCCAGACTTCCTGCAGCTGCCAGGGCTCGGAGGCAAGGTTGCCACCCCCTGGCGGTGGTATCCAAGTGTTTGGAGAGAAAGGCAACGGGATGGTACCCAGGCCCCACTGGCTGTACCAGCACTCTGGTTGCCATCCCTGCCCTCTCTGCTGTATATAGGGTAAAGGGCTTAGTTAAGTCAGGGAGCATCAGTGGGGGAGATGAGAGCAACACAGCCTGCAACTGATTGAAAGCAGAAGCCACCTCGGTGGGTGCAGTTAGCGGCCCAGTAGGAGTCTCTGTGGCAGCCGCATAGAGCGGTCTGGCCAGAAGGGCAAAGTTAGGCACCCAGTGTCTGAAAAACCCTACCAATCCTAGAAAGGATAGTATCTTGGCTCCTGAAGTAGGTGGCAAGAGAGCTTTAATCGCAGCCGCTCGGTCTGCCATCAGGGCTTTAGTGGTGGGAGTTAGAGTTAGCCCGAGGTATGTAACTTGGGGTAGAGATAGCTGTACTTTGGCAGGGGATACTCTGTATCCCATGTCTTCCAGGAAATTAAGAAGAGATGTGCTGTCCAGAACTGAGGCCTCCTTTGAGGGGCTGCAAAGTAAAAGATCATCCATGTATTGGAGGAGAGTACTCTTGCCTGTTGAATGTTGCGAGAGGTCCTCTGCCAGGTCCTGTCCAAAAAGATGGGGGCTATCTCTAAAACCTTGAGGTAGAACTGTCCAGGTCAGTTGTCTAGATCGACAGGTGTCAGGGTCTTCCCATGTGAAGGCAAATAGCGGCTGCGAGTCTGAGTGGAGAGGTATAGTGAAAAAGGCATCTTTAAGGTAGAGTACAGTAAAATGAGAGGTACCGGAAGGGACCTGAGACAGAAGAGTATATGGGCTAGGCACTACTGGGTGTAAGGGAATAACAGCCTCGTTAATTATTTGGAGTTTCTGAACGAGGCAATATGCTCCAGAAGGCTTTTTTTACCAGCAAGATGGGAGTTAGTTGGTACTAAAAGCCCCTGCGAGAGCAGATGATTAATAATAGGCTGTAGACCCCTTCAGTGAGCCTGAAAAATAGGAAATTGAGGCCGAGAAGGGAAGTGGGATGGGTCTTTAAGGCGTATTAAAACCTTGGTGTGGTGGGTTGCCACTACAGGGGTGGAGATGTCCCACACGACCAGACTGACAGCAGTCCAGGGAGTTGGGAGACTCAGATTGCTGTTGTGCAATTCTCCTTCGCTGACTAAAGCAATGAGGGAACCTAAGCATTCAAAAGGTGGGAGGGAAATAAAGGCCCCTAACTTATAGAACAAATCCTGTCCTAACAGAGGGGTGGGACAGGAAGGCATGACCAGAAAGAATGGGTAAACGGGATACCTTGAAAAGTGCAGGCCACCGGGCCTGTCTCTAGAGGCTTGGAGAGGGTTCCCATGACTCCAACTATGGAGACTTTGGCGGGGTATAAAAACCCTTTAAAGGAGGGGAGAACAGAGTAGGTAGCCCCTGTGTCCACCAAGAAGGAGATGGGCTTACCCGCTACCCACAGCTTGGCCCTGGGCTCGGCGAGGGTGATCAGGGTGTCCGAGTCCAGGCATCTTCAATCTTCGAGGATGCCCAGCAGGTCTGAAGTGTAGTCTTTCGAGGGCTTCCACCCTCCATGGGGCTCTGCTGCCAGAGGAGGACCAACCCTAGTGGACAGTCTACTTTCCAATGACCTTACTTACCACAGCTGGGGCACGGTTTGGTCGTTCTGTGTGGGTTGGGGAACTTCTGTGCCCAGTGCCCTTTGCCGCACTGAAAGCAAGGGCCCAGAGGTTTGAGTCAATCTTCAGGGACTCCCCGACAATCTCCATGAGCCGGCCATAGCACAGCTGTTATGGCACGAGTCTGTTCTGCCAGTCGGGCAGCTGACCTCCTCTCGCCCTCGTCCTCTCGGGCATGAAAAACTTTAAATGCCATATCTACCAGGTCTCCTAGAAGGGTCTGGGGACCATCCTCAGCCTTTTTAAGCTTGCGCCTGATGTCGGGAGCTGACTGAGTTATAAAATGCATGGCCAGGAGAGAGGAACCCAATGCTGAGGCCGGGTCAATCTTAGTAAAAGCCCCCAGGGTTTCCTTGAGGCACTTGAGGAATTCTGATGGGTTTTCATCAGGCCTCTGGGTAATCTCTCTAAGCTTATCATAGTTGATGGCCTTTTGGGTGGTTGAGTTCATACCCGCCAACAAGTAGCGAACCATGTGATCTCAGAATGCCTCACCATCGGGAGAATTATAATCCCACAGGGGTTCCTGTAGAGGAACAGCTTCTCTACCCATAGGTTCCCATTCATCTGTGGCATGGGCTTCATTGGCACAGTGTTGTGCCGCCGCCGTGACATGGTCATATACTTCTGGAGTTAGAGTGGATTGGAGGACTACATGTACATCGTGCCAGGTGAGCTTGTAAGCTAGAGTGAGATATTTAAACTGTTTAGTGAACATTACAGGGTTGGAGGAGAAGGACCCCAATCGCTGCTCTACTTGGGACAAGTCTGCCAGGGAAAAGGGAACATGAACTTGCACCACCCCTTCAGCCCCCACTACCTCTCTCAGAGGAGCCATCACATGAGCTTGAGACTGCTGTGATTTAGAGCGGGTTATGGGAGGGCTACACCATTTGGGCGTTAGCCGCAGTGAGTAAGACGGTGGCGGGTTTGAAGGAGGGGATGGAGGAGGCGACACTAGTAGTGGGGGATACAACCTGGGAATCAATGCGGAACTTGAAGGCTGGGGACCAGGATATGGGGGAATTTTATCCATTTTATCCAAATGGGAGTTGGCACCTGTGGAGCAAGATGGCAGCACGACCGGAAGAGAAGGGGAACAAGATGGTGGAGAGATTGGAAGAGAAGGGGAACAAGATGGTGGAGAGACCGAAAGAGAAGAGGCGGGAGGAGAAGGGGGACAAGATGGCAGAGAGAGAGAGGAGGAGGAGGGGTGAGGACACGAACATTGAGAAAGGGAGCCGGCCCCCGCAGTGGGCCTGGAGGTGTGGGAAGGGGGGTAGCCGAGATCTTCCACTGAGTCCGCCAGAGAAGAGCCTCCCAGTAATAGGAGTGGTAGAGCTTGGCGGTCCTTGGCGGAAGCCTGGGCCAACAAAACTTGGGAAGGAGTACACTTAACACACAGATCTGGGTGGGCGAGCAAAGTCCAAAAGGCCTACGCATATGAGATTTCACCCCAATTTCTGCTCCGTTGGCAATAATTAGTCAAGTCAGTTGGAGGCTAAAATCGAAAGTTCCCTCAGGGGGCCAGCGAGACTGGTTGTCCAAGGGATACTGAGGCCAGGCCTGAGAGCAAAGGAAGACCAGCTTCCATTTGTGAACTTCCCTGGACAAATATAGAGTAACTAAATTAGAAATGAGACACCGCAATGGGGTCTGAGCCTCCACTTTTGAGGGCTGGTTCCCCATGTCTGCGCCACTCCCCAACTAATCCTGCTGAGAGGAGCGCCCAGCGTCCCAAGCGCGCCAAGTCAGGGGAGATGGCCTGGGAGCCTGGGTGAGGGACATGTCCCACACCACAGGGCCAGGGGTGGGCCGGATGCCCGCAGACGTCCTGGGGCCTGGGGTAGAGATGTCTCTCACACTGCAGGGCCAGGGACAGGTATCCTGGATGCCCGCAGCAGATGGGCTGGATGCCCAAACCTGGACGTAGCTACGATTTCAGATGGACCCGGTGAAACGGAGTTAGGAAGGGAAACAGACCAGGGGAAACTGAGGGACTCACTGGAAAATAGTCCATGCAGTGGAGAGCAGGCTGAGGTCCCAGGTCGGGGAAGGAGGGGGCAGGGCCACCAGTGGCTGGTTGGGGCCCCGCGCTCACACTCTTTCCCGGGTTTTTTGGCACCAAATGTAAGATAAATGCCAATGTAAGATAAATTCTAACCAAAATAAGCAGGCGAAGAGAGGCAACGAAGGGCCAGGTAGTTTATTTGAGCGCAGTTCCCGGGCGATGTTCCCCAGTCTATGGAAATAGAGGCTGGAGAGGTCGTGCGTAAGTAGACAGGCAGTGAGTTTTTAAAGAAGGTAGGGGGAGGCAGAGCTTAGATTTACAGTGGTGCGAGGATTGGCTAGCCCAAGGCACATTTTTCAGGTTGGGAGGGGGCAACAGACGGGGACTTTGGCACGTCATCAGTGTCCGACGTGCTCACTCCTCCCTCCGGTGCCTCCAGCCTTACACATATTGATGTGACAAATTTTGCAAATGCAGTTTAAGTAAAATATATTATTAAATTTCATTTGTTTCTTTTTCTTTTTAATGTGTCATCTGTCAGCAGCCTCATATCCTAAGTTTCTTCTGTCTCTTCCAGGTGGGTTGGAAATTGAGGCTGCTGTTGTGTGTCAAATTGATTCAGATTCTCTGGGCGAGCGTGAAAGGATTCATTCTTACTGATATAATTTGGAACAGCAAAGTTATTTCTGCATAGTAACATGGATGTTTGCATTTTATTGGCCATGGAGACTAAAGCCTGCCTCCTTCCCACACAGAGCCCTTGGCCAGCTATACCATCTGTCCAAAGCAACCTCAGGCCTCACCCCCACCCACTTCCACTTCCTTGACACAGCCATGTTATTGCTCTGTACCCCCTCAGGCTAGGCCCTACCCACTCCCTGCACTGGACAGTGGGGGCCTCTGCTGATTTACAGACCTGGCAGCCTCATCAGACTAGGGAGGCCAGAGCCAGATTCTTACACCCAGCCATTGGCTAACTGCTACTTCTGTCTATAGCCTCTCAGGTACCACTTTGGTTGCCTCATTTCATGTGGGAATGGGGGTTACTACCTAGCAACACTTTACCATAGGCTGAAGAGGCTAAAACTCATCTTCTGCAGTCATTGGCTAACTATTTGTCTGTAGCAACTCAGGCTAGACCCTGCTTCTCTCTGTACATAGCAACAGGGTCTTCTCCTTGGTAACAGGCTGCTGCTTCATCCCATTGGATACCAGAAACCAGATCCTACCTCTCATATGCAGTCATTGGCCAGCTGCACCATCTATCTACAACCCCTCAGACTTGGTCTAGACAAAAGAGCTCAAATTTCTGGCTTCTATTAACTCTTCCACCACCATTGCTCTTCTGGTTGGTCCTTGAACTTGGTCATTTATTATCTAATTCACTATAAATGACTCTTGTCAAAATCTAAAATCCAGGCCCCTGTTAACATTTCCACCATCTCTGGACCAATTCTTAACCCTATCAGTATTGCTGTAGTCTGACCTCTAATCAAGGGCTCTGATTTCTTTCACCATCAATGCTTTTCTGGTATGGTTTAGCATTGAGTCTTCAATTAACCGTTCTTCCATCAGTGCGCCTCTGATTGGGACCTCAGACTCAGGCCTGTTAGTTTTCCTACCATCAGTGTATGCTAGGACTGATCTCAAACCAACCTCTGTGAACTCTTCCAACATTAATGACCTTGACAAAGCCCATCTGATAGAGACTACCAGGTTCACACCTGTAGTCCAACAGAAATGGGTTTATTAATTTGCTGCAGCAAAGGAAACCACACAACATAGGAACTGGGGGGATCTCACCTAGGGTGGCCAACTTGTTCCAGTTTGCCTGAGACTCTCCTGGTTTTAGCATTGAATGTCCTTTGTCCCAGTAAACCCTTCAGTCCTGGGCCAACAGGGATGGTTGATCAACTTAGTCTCACCAAACAGAGAAAGAATGGGATTACTATAGGGTTTTGGGGAAGAGTGGAATTCAGTTAAAATTTAAGTGAGGCACTGTTTCCATTAGCCCAAAGCAAAGTACATTGGTATATAAAAGGGTCAATGTCAAGTTTGGACTGTGAAGTGGATATAGGGTTCTTTTTATTAAGAAACACTGAAGTAAAAATAGATGTGATATGTTCACTCCAGATGCCACTTATTTGAAGCTCTGAACCTGGATTCAAGCCAAGTCTGCTTCTCTGTGCCAAAGCAACTTGGATCTTCCAGGCAAGAGTGGGATGTCTTATTCTTACCTGACATACTTCAAAGCAAAGTTTCTGATAGTCTATGATGTTAGAGAACAAGGTTTCTCAGCAGGGCTGGGACTAGAGTGAGGAAGTGAGGTGCTCACCTAAAAGTACACAACTTAAGGGGACACCAAAAAGCTCAGTAATCTAGATAAAAAAGATTGTAGTTTGATATTTAGAAAAGTCAAAATTAGTGCACAAATCCATGATGAACAAAATACCACAACTTTAAATTCCTGTATTAGTTACCAACTGGTGCATAATGAAATACCCTTAAACACAGAAGTATAAAGCAAATATTAATTATCTCACAGTGTCTGGGGGGTGAAGTACTTGAGAATGGCGTGGCTGAGTGGTCACAGGGTCTTTCCTGATTTTGCAGTCAAATTGTCAACTGGGCCACAGTCAGCTGAGGCTGAAGGTTTCACTTCCAACATGGCTCATTCGTAGTGCTATAGGCTAGAGGTCTCGCTGGTTAGGGGCTAGGTCCTTACTGGCTGTTGGCAGGAGTGGTTGGCACATGGGCTTCTCCAAAGGCTGTCTTAGTGTCATTATGATATAGCGGCTGGTTTCTCCTAGAGGGAGTGATTTGAGGAGAAGAGAACACAAAATGGAAGCCACAGTCTTTTCTAGTCTAATCTCTGAAATGGCAAACCATCACTTCTGACCTTGAACACTGGGCTTCGATTAACTATTCCGTGTCTATATATTAGGAAAATACTAACTTTTCAACACCATCAGTCTCCCTGGTTTGAACTGAAAACATCGGTTAATGATTTTGCCAGAAATCACCATCTTGTTTACAGGCTGTAGCCCAGGCCTGCAAAAAGTCTTCTATCTTCAATGGTCCACAGGTCCAGTTCTTGAACTTGGGCCTCTGTTCCTCCACAACTATCATTTCCCTTCTGGTTTGAACTTGAACACAGGTGTGTTCTGGAGGTTTAATCAAAAGGACATTGATAGTAGAAAAGTAAACAAGGGTCTAATAGTTGAGATCTAGAACAGAGAGGCTTTGATAGTGGAAAATTGACATATGCCTAATCTCTCAGTCTATAAAAGGTGGGCACATATGGCACAATAGTTAGTTGCAGCTTGGATTCAGGGCCAAAATATGGGGACACTGAAGATGGAATTATTAATAGAGAACATGAATCTAGATCAGAAGAGTGCAACATAGATGTTGGTAGAGTTAAGAGAGGCCCAGGCTTGAGATCAGCCCAGGATGCATTGATGGTGGAAGTTAGAAGATTCCAGGATTTGAGATGTTGACCAGAAGTCATGACAATAAGTTTCGGAAATTTCTGTAAAAGTAGGTGTATTCTGGCAATGTCCTCACATTTGCCATTCTGTTTTCCATTCAATTCACAAATACTGTAGGGGAGCAGGAGTCCCAGAGAGGATCTGCATGTCCTTAGGGTACCTGGCCATCTATACCAAAGTTTATCCAGGGCCTACCTGTTGTGTTTGAAACACCTTCAGCAGGGGGAAGAGCCCTCAGCCTCTTGTCAGAGAAGGCTTCCCGCAGAAGGGTATACTTGGACTAGGTTCTGAAAAATGTGTAGGAGTTCACAGGCGAACATAGCAGCTCCTGAGGCTAAGTGGCTGCAACCTGGTTGGGGGCATGTCTTAGAGATGTATTTTCATTGAAAGATGCTTTTAGTGTTTTCTAAATATTTTTCTGTTGACAATCTGCTGAAAAACATTAGCTGCCCATATCAAAAGCTATTATTATGATTCCTCATTACTATCATTTTAGTTTAGTAATGGGGGTAGTGGAGTTTGAGGGGGATTCAAGTCACCTCCATACCAATTCCAGCACATCAAGAAGAGATTGTACCAACTTCCAGTTATAAAATAAGTAAGTTAGGGGATGAAAGGCAGAGCATTGGGAATGTAGTCACTAATACTGTAATACCTTTGTAAGGTGACAGATGGTAACCACATTTATCATGGTGGGCATTTCGTAATGTATATAATTGTTAAATCAGTATGTTGTACACCTGAAAGTAATATAATATTGTATGACATTTGTACTTTTAAAAAAGTGGGCGATTTTATCACCCTGACTCCTCCCAACTCTTTTCCAGTGGTCTCACCCAGGAGGGGATCCGCATTAACATGACTTTTCCCCCTCTTCTCTGTGGTATCTCCAAAGAGAGGACTGTACCACTCTTAATTCAATCTATTTCTAGCCCCCCCAACTCGGCAAGGAGGGGGACTATACCATCCTAAATTCTTCTTTCCTTGGAGTGACATCAACCTGGAGGAAAATGTAATTCTGACTCCCCCACGCAGTGGTATCTCCCTTGCAGATCAGGACACATGTCCCCTCCCCACGAGGACAGGGGTTGGCACCTCTGCTTCTGTAAACTTTGCACAGACCTATAGGATCCAGTGTCAAAGACCAGCTCCTCAGAAGCTTGCCCTGCGAAGGTGTCTCCTCCTGAACGCCCCCCGCCCCCGCCTTCTGTGGAACAGCCCACTGTACGGAATGGTCGCCAAGATGGCTGCCCCCATGGAGGAACGCTTGACGCAGCCATGTTCCTCGCCCGCCCGGCAATGCCACTCCGGACAAAGTCTCCCCCGACCTAAAATTGCACCTCCTTCGGAGCGAGTGGGCCACAGCCTCACACCTCTTACGCTCGGGTGCGAGACCAGCAGCCCCAGAAGGGACAGTGTCGGCGTGAGGACAGGAAACGGAAGTGGCCCTCAGAGGCTGTTTAAAGTCTTGTTGGCGCGCGGCGCAAAAGCTTGTGCACGAGGGTTTATGGCGTGACAGTCATCAGTGATTTTGAGGTGATGGCTTTGTTGGCTTTCGGGAATGATAAATTGTCAGTTTGTAGGGTCAGTTGGTGAGGAATTAAAAGATTCTGGTGAATGGGAATTTATGCGGGTCTGGGAAGGGGGCTTCCGGGGTAGTCAGTTTTTAGATTCCTTGCTATGTCTTGTCAAGTCATACTGTGTGTGCTTAGATTTTTCCTTATCAGTCTCCCTAGACGTTTGCTAATTTTATTAGCCTTTCCAGAGAACCAACTTTTGGCCTAGTTGATCTTCTCTGATGGACCTTTGTTTTCTATTTTTTTAATTTCTGCTCTTATCTGTGCTATTTTCCTTTTATCTACCTTTTTAAATTGGGTGTTATTTCATTAATTGTTCAGCCTTCTTTCTAAAAAAAATTTGAGTGCATGAAATTCCCTTTAAGAATCTTTTTAGCTGTATTGCACAAAATTTCATATACACCATCTTATTACTGAGCTTCGTTTTTGTCTTTTTTTAACATTTATTTTTTACATTAACGCTTTTGGGAGGGTTGACATTTCTATTAAATCTTATCCACGGAGATGGTATGTCTGTGTGACTATTTTATATTCGTCAGTTTTTAAAAACTTTTAGAATTGTATAGGTCCAGTTCCTTAAAAAGTTGACTTTATATATTTTATATATTTCTTGCTATCATTACAAGTTTTTTTTCCTGTTTTTATTTGATTGTTGCTATTATAGAGGAAAAACTATCTGCTCTTACAATTTTATCTTATATCCAGCCCCTTATCAAATTACCCTGTGAATTCTAGCAGAGTCTGGTATGTTCTATGTATAAAATCATTACTGGCAAAGAAAGCTACATTTTTACGTCTTTGCAATATTTATTCTGATTGATTTATCTTGGGTGAGCTACAGCCAGCAAAACAATTTCGAGTTGTATCAGACATCCCTATCTTGTTAATTTTAGTAGTGAGAGCTTCATCATTTTACTTTTTAGCATAGTATTTCAGGGCTGTGTTTTGTAAATGATTTTTGTAATATTTAAGTGATATGCTTCTTCCCTAATTTTAGTTTGAGTTTTTATTATTAATGACTGCTGAATTGTGTCAAATATTTTTTTGCGTAAGTTAATAGCCACATACACCCCCACCCCCAATTTGTTGATTTAAAAAATATTATTAATGTGGAACCATCTTCTGGAAAGAGGAGGCTAAGAGCTTCCTATAGAAGAATTTAAGGGGGACTTTCCATCCTAAAATGGCAAAATAATTAAAGAAGGAAGAAGAGATACCTTTCATTCAGTTTACCAGGTTTGTAGGTTTCTTGCCTCCACTTCCACCTACCACATCCCCATGGACAAGTCCTTCCCCTGCCCACCCCATGGGGCTTCAGCAGCATTCATTGCCCCATTTCCACCCTCCCAACAAACCCAGACATGCCTTGAACCTTGAATTGAGGGATGGTCTGGCTGTGTAAGGTATGAAGCCCCTGGAGGAGCCACTCAAAGAGTACTCTGAACTCATTAATTTGACTCCAATCATGACTGTTTCCATAGTCCACTATAACTCTCAGAGTGGGGGTTGCTGAACTTTGTGGGGTGAATATGGATGGCAATAATGACATGGATACTGTCCTTTTAGGATTTATTGGTGACTCTGTGGAGCTGTTGAGTTTTCCCTATACTGGAGGCTGCATTCATTCTGACCACAGCTCACAAAGAGACCCCCCACACTCGAGCTTTGGAAGGTGGGCTGAGACCCAGGGTGAACATGCTAGCAAATGGGAAATCACCCCAGAGGTTCCCGGCCCTGGTTTCAGGACAACATGGCAGATCATTTGAGGTAAGGGGGACGAGCCTACATTTTGCCTGTTTTTTTCTTAAATAAATTTTAATTTTGAGATAATTGTAGATTCAAATGCAGTATACCATTTACCCAGTTTCCCCCAATGGTAACATCTTACAAAACCTTGGTACTGTATCACAAACAGAATATTGCCATACAGAACATTTCTGTCAGAAGGATCCCTCAGGTTATCCCCTTAATAGCCACACCTACTTCCCACCACACCGACTCCCTCAACTCCCCTGGCAACCACTAATCTGTGCTCCAGTTCTAGAATTTTGTCATTTCAAGAATGTTATATAAATGGAATCATACAGTGTAACCTTTTGGGATTGGCTTTTTTTTTTAAACTCAGCATAATTCTCTGGAGATTCATACAAATTGTTGCATTGAATAGTTTGTTCCTTTTTATTGCTGAATAGTATTCCTTGGTATGGATGTACCACTGTTTACTTAACCAGCCACTAGTTGAAGGACATCTTTGTTGTTTCCAGTTTTTGGCTATTGTGAATACAGATGCTAAGATTGTGTAAGGTTTTTGTATGGGATGAATGCACGTGAGTGCAATTGCTGGGTTATATACTAAGATACTAAGCACATTTAAAACAATTAATTGACATATTTTTAGTGTAGTTTCAGATTTACAGAATAATTAAGAAAATAGTATATATATAGTTCCATATACTGTTCTGACTCCACCTCCTTTGGTATAGTTTCCCCTATTATTAATATCCAAGTACATTTGTTATAATTAACCAATACTGAAACATTATTATTAATTATAGTCTACAGTTTATAGTAATGTTCACTCCGTGTTGCATCCTCTATGGGTTTTGATGAATGCATAATGTAGTATATCTACTAATCCAGTTTCTTGCAGAATTGTTTCATCTGTGCTTCAGCTGTTCATCCTTCCTTTCTCTCTTCCGGAACCTCCATCAACTACTGATTCTTTCACTGTCTGTTAGTTTTGCCTTTTCTAAAATGTCATATAGTTTGGAATTATATAGCCTGTAGCCTTTTAAGATTGGCTTCTTTTATGTAGCAATTTGCATTTAAGGTTCCTCCACATCTTTTCAAGGCTTGATAGCTTGTTTATTTTTATCACTGAATAATATTCCATTGAATGAATGTGCCACAGTGTGCTTATCCATTTACTTATTGAAGGACATATGGGTTTTTCCCAGTTTTTGGCTATTCATTATAAAGCTGCTATAAACATTTATGTATAGGTTATTGTATGGATATAAATTTTCATTTCATTTGGGTAAATAATTATGAGTGCAATTCCTGGGTTGTAAGACTATTTAGCTTTCTGATAAACTACCAAACTGTCTTCCAAAGTTATTCACCATTTTTTATTCTCACCAACAATGAGCATTGTTACTCCACATCCTTGTCAGCATTTGGTATTGTCAGTTTTTTGGATTTTAAAAATTCTAGTAGGTGTGTAATGGTATCTCACTGTTGTTTTAATTTACAATTCCCTAATGAAAAATTATGTTGAGCATAGTTTTATGTGCTAATTTGGCATCTGTATATTTTCTTTGGTCAAATGTCTATTCAGATCTTTTGCCCATTTTTAAATTGGGATGTTTGTTTTCTTATTGTTTAGTTTTGGTTTTTTTGTATATTTTAAATATAAATCCTTTATCAGATAATCTGTTATGCAGATTTTTCTCCCATTCTGTGGCTTGTCTCTTTATTGTATTAACAGTGTCTTTCACAGAGCAGAATTTCTAAATTTTAATAAAGTCCAAGTTGTCAATTTTTCTTAAGTTTGGTGCTGTATTTCCTTTTATTTCTATTTTTAAAATTGGAGTATAATTGACATATGATACCCTATTATATTCAGGTATACATGAAAGTGATTTGAAATTTTTATACATTATGAAATGATTCCCCATGATAAGTGTAGTTATCATGTGTCTCCAAAGTTATAATATTATTCATGATATTCCCTGTGCTGTACTTTTTTTATTTTAATTTTTTTGGTATCATTAATATACACTTAGATGAACAACACTGTGGTTACTAGATTCCCCCCATTATCAAGTCCCCCCCACATACCCCATTACAGTCACTGTCCATCAGTGTAGTAAGATACTATAGAATCACTACTTGTCTTCTCTGTGCTATACTGCCTTCCCCGTGCCCCCCCCAGTACATTATGTGTGCTAATCATAATGCCTCTTTTTCCCCTTATCCCTCCCTTCCCACCCATCCTCCCCAGTCCCTTTCCCTTTGATAACTGTTAGTCCATTCTTGGGTTCTGTGAGTCTGCTGCTGTTTTGTTCCTTCAGTTTTTTCTTTTTTCTTATACTCCACAGATGAGTGAAATCATTTGATACTTGTCTTTCTCCACTTGGCTTATTTCACTGAGCATAATACCCTCTAGTTGCATCCATGTTGTTGCAAATGGTAGGATTTGTTTTCTTCTTATGGCTGAATAATATTCCATTGTGTATATGTACCATGTCTTCTTTATCCATTCATCTACTGATGGACACTTAGATTGCTTCCATATATTGGCTATTGTAAATAGTGCTGCAATAAACATAGGGGTGACTTTGTTGTATTTTAAACCATTGCCAAACCCAAGATCACTTAGGTTTTCTCCTGTTATCTTATAGACGTTTTATAGTTTTACATTTTGCATATAGTTATAAGATCAATTTAGAGATAATTTTTGTGTAAGGACTGTGTCTAGATTTTTTTTTGCATATAGATGTCCAGTTATTTCAGTGCTTTTTGTTGAAAGAGGTATCCTTTCTTTGTTGAATTGACTTTGCTCCCTTGTCAAAAATTGGTTGACTATATTTGTGTGGTCTATGGCTCTCTATTTATTCCATTGATGTATTTGTCTTTTCTTTAACCAATATTATGTTGTCTTATTTTTTAAGTGTAGTAGACTTACAATATTATATTAGTTTCAGGTATACAGCATAATTATTTGATATTTGTATATAGCACAAAATGATCACCAGGTTAGTCTAGTTAACATCAATCACCATATGTAGTTATAATATTTTTTTCTTGTGATGAGACCTTTACGATTTACTTTCAGCAATTTTCAAATATGTAATACAGTATTATTAGCTGTAGTTGCCATGCTGTACATTACATCCCCATGACTTATAGAAGTTTGTACTTTTTGACTACCTTTGCCTATTTTGCCTGCCCCCCAACCTCTGCCTTTGGCAACCACCTATCAGTTTTTTTTAATCTATGAGCTTAGTTTTTTTTTTTAGACTCCACGTATGAGTAAGATCATATGGTATTTTTCTTTCTCTGTCTGACTTCATTTAGCATAATGCCTTCAAGATCCATCCATGTTCTTTTAGATGGAAAAATTTCCTCCTTTTTTATAGCTGAATTATATACATACACACACACAGAACACACTACATCTTCTTTATCCGTTCATCTGTCAATGGACACTTAAGTTGTTTCCATATCTTGGCTATATTAAATAATGCTGGAATGAACGTGTGGGGTGCATGTATCTTTTTCAGTTAATATGTTCCCTTTCTTCAGATAAATACCCACAAGTGGAATTACTGGATCATGTCGTTATTCTTTTTTAAATTCTTTTTGTGGAACCTTCATACTGGTTTCCGTAGTGGCTACAGCAGTTTACATTCCCACCAACAGTGTACAGCTTCCTCACCAACACTTGTGATCTTGTCTTTTTGATAATAGCCATTCTAACAGGTGTGAGGTGATATTTCATTATGGTTTTGATTTGTGTTTCCCTGATAATTACTAATATTACACATCATTTCGTGTACCTGCTGGCTGTCTTTATTTCTTCTTGGGAAAAATGTTAGTTCATATCCTCTGCACATTATTTAATTGGATTGTTTGTTTTTTGCTATTGAGTTGTGAGTTCTTTATATATTTTCGATATTAACCCCTTATCAGATACACAATTTATAGATATTTTCTCCCATTCAATAGGTTGCCTTTTCATTTTGTTGATGATTTCCTTTGCTGTGCAGAAGCTGTTTAGTTCAGTGTAGTCCCACTTGTTTATTTTTGCTTTTGGAGTCAAATCCAAAAAATCATTGCCAAGACTGATGTCAGAAAGCTTACTGCCTATGGTTTCTTCTAGGAGTTCTATGGTTTCAGTTCTTACATTCAAGGTTTTAAACTGTTTTGAGTTAATTTTTGTGTGTGGTGTAACACAGAGACACAATTTCTTTTTTTTTCTTTTCGCATATGTCTGTCTGGTTCTTCCATCACCATTTACTGAAGAGACTGTCCTTTCCCGATTGTATATTCTTGCCCCCTTTATGATAAATTAATTGGCCATATATGTGTGGGATTATTTCTGGGTTGTTCTGTTGATCGATGTGTCTGTTTTTATGCTAATAATATATTGTTTTAATTACTACAGCTTTGTAATATAGTTTGAACTTAGCATAATGCCTCCAACATGTTCTTTCTTAAGAATCTTACTGGGTTGCAGTATTTTTTTTATTTTGGTATCATTAATCTACAATTACACGAGGAACATTATGTTTACTAGACTCCCCCCTTCAGCAAATCCCCCCCACATACCCCATTAGTCACTGTCCATCAGTGTAGTAAGATGCTGTAGAATCACTACTCCTCTTCTCTGTGTTGCACAGCCGTCCCTGTGCCCCCCCACATTATACATGCTAATCGTAAGGACCCCTTTCTTCTTCCTCCCCCTTCTCCCCCACTTCCCACCCATCCTCCCCAGTCCCTTTCCCTTTGGTAACTGTTAGTCCATTCTTGGGTTCTGTGATTCTGCTGCTGTTTTGTTCCTTCAGTTTTTCTTTTGTTCTTATATACCACATATGAGTGAAATCATTTGGTACATGTCTTTCTCCACCTGGCTTATTTCACTGAGCATAATACCCTCTAGCTCCATCCATGTTGTTGCAAATGGTATGGTTTGTTTTCTTCTTATGGCTGAATAACATTCCATTGTGTATATGTACCACATCTTCTTTATCCATTCATCTACTGATGGACACTTAGGTTGCTTCCATTTCTTGGCTATTGTAAATAGTGCTGCGATAAACATAGGGGTGCATCTGTCTTTTTCAAACTGGAGTGCTGCATCCTTAGGGTAAATTCCTAGAAGTGGAATTCCTGGGTCAAATGGTATTTCTATTTTGAGCTTTTTGAGGAACCTCCATACTGCTTTCCACAATGGTTGAACTAATTTACATTCCCAGCAGCAGTGTAGGAGGGTTCCCATTTCTCCACAACCTCGCCAACATTTGTTGTTGTTTGTCTTTTGTATGGTGGCCATCCTTACTGGTGTGAGGTGATATCTCATTGTGGTTTTAATTTGCATTTCTCTGATGACAAGCTATGTGGAGCATCTTTTCATGTGTCTGCTGGCCATCTGAATTTCTTCTTTGGAGAACTGTCAGCTCCTCTGCCCATTTTTTAACTGGATTGTTCCCTTTTTGTTTATTGAGGTGCATGAGCTCTTTATATATTTTGGATGTCAACCCTCTATCGGATCTGTCATTTATGAATATATTCTCCCATACTGTAGGATGCCTTTTTGTTCTATTGATGGTGTCCTTTGCTGTACAGAAGCTTTTCAGCTTGATATAGTCCCACTTGTTCATTTTTGCTTTTGTTTCCCTTGCACGGGGAGATATGTTTATGAAGAAGTCGCTCATGTTTATGTCCAAGAGATTTTTGCCTATATTTTTTTCTAAGAGTTTTATAGTTTCATGACTTACATTCAGGTCTTTGATCCATTTCGAATTTACTTTTGTGTATGGGGTTAGACAATGATCCAGTTTCATTCTCTTACATAATGCTGTCCATTTTTGCCAACACCAACTGTTGAAGAGGCTGTCATTTCCCCATTGTATGTCCATTGCTCCTTTATCATATATTAATTGACCATATATGTTTGGGTTAATGTCTGCAGTCTCTATACTGTTCCACTGGTCTGTGGGTCTGTTCTTGTGCCAGCACCAAATTGCCTTGATTACTGTGGCTTTGTAGTAGAGCGTGAAGTTGGGGAGCGAGATCCCTCCCACTTTATTCTTCCTTCTCAGGATTGCTTTGGCTATTCGGGGACTTTTGTGGTTCCATAAGAATTTTAGAACTATTTGTTCCAGTTTGTTGAAGAATGCTGTTGGTAATTTGATAGGGATTGCATGAAATCTGTATATTGCTTTGGGCAGGATGGCCATTTTGACAATATTAATGCTTCGTAGCCAAGAGCATGGGATGAGTTTCCATTTGTTAGTGTCCTCTTTAATTTCTCTTAAGAATGTCTTATAGTTTTCGGGGTATAGGTCTTTCACTTCCTTGGTTAGGTTTATTCCTAAGTATTTATTCGTTTTGATGCAATTGTGAATGGAATTGTTTTCCTGATTTCTCTTTCTATTAGTTCATTGTTAGTGTATAGGAAAGCCGCAGATTTCTGTGTATTAATTTTGTATCCTTCAACTTTGCTGTATTCCGATATCAGTTCTAGAAGTTTTGGAGTGGAGTCTTTAGGGTTTTTTATGCAAATAGTGGCAGTTTGACTTCTTCTTTACCGATCTGGATTCCTTCTATTTCTTTGTTTTGTCTAATTGCCATGGCTAGGACCTACAGTACTATGTTGAATAACAGTGGGGAGAGTGGGCATCCCTGTCTTGTTCCTGATCTTAGGGGAAATGCTTTCAGCTTCTTGCTGTTCAGTATGATGTTGGCTGTGGGTTTTTCATATATGGCCTTTATTATGTTGAGGTACTTGCCCTGTATGCCAATTTTGCTGAGAGTTTTTATCATGAATGGATGTTGAATTTTGTCGAATGCTTTTTCAGCGTCTATGGAGATGATCATGTGATTATTGTCCTTCTTTTTGTTGATGTGGTGGATGATGTTGGTGGATTTTTGAATGTTGTACCATCCTTTCATTCCTGAGATGAATCCCACTTGGTCATGGTGTATGATCCTCTTGATGTGTTTTTGAATTCGGTTTGCTAATATTTTGTTGAGTATTTTTGCATCTACGTTCATCAGGGATATTGGTCTGTAGTTTTCTTTTTTGGTGGGGTCTTTGCCTGGTTTTGGTATTAGGGTGATGTTGGCTTCATAGAATGAGTTTGGGAGTATTCCCTCCTCTTGTATTTTTTGGAAAACTTTAAGGAGAATGGGTATTATGTCTTCTCTGTATGTCTGATAAAATTCTGAAGTAAATCCATCTGGCCCGGGGCTTTTTCTCTTGGGTAGTTTTTTGATTACCACTTCAATTTCTTTACTCGTAATTGGTTTGTTTAGATTTTGTGTTTCTTCCTTGGTCAGTCTTGGAAGGTTGTATTTTTCTGGGAAGTTGTCCATTTCTTCTAGGTTTTCCAGCTTGTTAGCATATAGTTTTTTGTAGTATTCTCTAATAATTCTTTGTATTTCTGTGGGGTCCGTCATGATTTTTCCTTTCTCATTTCTGATTCTGTTGATGTGTGTAGATTCTCTTTTTCTTTTCATAAGTCTGGCTAGGGGCTTATCTATTTTGTTTATTTTGTCAAAGAACCAGCTCTTGGTTTCATTGATTTTTTTTCTATTGTTTTATTCTTCTCAATTTTATTTATTTCTTCTCTGATCTTTATTATGTCCCTCTTTCTGCTGACTTTAGGACTCATTTGTTCTTCTTTTTCCAATCTCTGTAATTTTGTCTTTAGACTATTCATTTGGAATTGTTCTCCCTTCTTTAAATATGCCTGGGTTGCTATATACTTTCCTCTTAAGACTGATTTCCCTGCACCCCACAGAAGTTGGGGCTTTCTGTTGTTGTTGTCATTTGTTTCCATATATTGCTTGATCTCTATTTTGATTTGGTCGTTGATCCATTGATTATTTAGGAGCATGTTGTTAAGCCTCCATGTGTTTGTGAGCCTTTTTGCTTTCTTTGTACAATTCATTTCTAGTTTTATACCTTTGTGGTCTGAGAATTTGGTTGGTAGAATTTCAGTCTTTTTGAATTTACTGAGGCTCTTTTTGTGGCCAAGTATGTGGTCTATTTTGGAGAATGTTCCATGTGCACTTGAGAAGAATGTGTATCCTGTTGCTTTGGGATGTAAAGTTCTGTAGATGTCTATTAGGTCCATCTGTTCTAGTGTGTTGTTCAGTACTTCTGTGTCCTTACTTATTTTCTGTCTGGTGGATCTGTCCTTTGGAGTGAGTGGTGTGTTGAAGTCTCCCAAAATGAATGCATTGCATTCTATTTCCTCCTTTAGTTCTGTTATTATTTGTTTCACATATGTTGGTGCCCCTGTATTGGGTGCATATATATTTATAATGGTTATATCCTCTTGTTGGATTGACCCCTTTATCATTATATAATGTCCTTCTTTATCTCTTGTGACTTTCTTTGTTTTGAAGTCTATTTTGTCTGATACTAGTACTGCAACACCTGCTTTTTTCTCCCTATTGTTTGCATGAAATATCTTTTTCCATCCCTTGATTTTTAGTCTGTGCATGTCTTTGGGTTTGAGGTGAGTCTCTTGTAAGCAGCATATAGATGGGTCTTGCTTTTTTATCCATTCTATTACTCTGTGTCTTTTGATTGGTGCATTCAGTCCATTTACATTTAGGGTGATTATTGAAAGATGTGTACTTATTGCAATTGTATTCTTTAGGTTCGTGTTTACCAATGGTTCATGGTTAGCTTCTTTTCTATCTTAATATCTAACTGAACTCTCTTATTGAGCTATTATAAACACAGTCTGATAATTCTTTATTTCTCTCCCTTCTTATTCCTCCTCCTCCATTCTTTGTATGTTAGGTGTTTTATTTTGTGCTCTTTTGTGTTTCCTTTGAATGCTTTTGTGGGTAGTTGATTTTGTTTTTTGCCTTTCGTTAGTATTTGATTGTTCTGCTTTCTTTGCTGTGATTTTATTTTCTCTGGGGACATCTGTTTCGCCTTATGCGTGCTTCCATCTAGAGCAGTCCCTCTAAAATACCCTGTAGAAGTGGTTTGTTTGAGGCAAATTCCCTCAACTTTTGCTTGCCTGGGAATTGTTTAATCCTTCCTTCATATTTAAATGATAATCGAGCTGGATACAGTATCCTTGGTTCGAGGCCCTTCTGTTTCATTGCATTAAATATATCATGCCATTCTGTTCTGGCCTGTACGGTTTCTGTTGAGAAGTCTGATGATAGCCTAATGGGTTTTCCTTTGTAGGTGAACTTTTTTCTCTCTCTGGTTGCCTTTAATACTGTGTCCTTTTCCTTGATCTGTGCCATTTTAATTATTATGTGTCTTGGTGTTGTCTTCCTTGGGTCCCTTGTGTTGGGAGTTCTGTATGCTTCTGTTTTCTGAGAGACTATTTCCTCCCCCAGTTTGGGGAAGTTTTCAGCAGTTATTTCTACAAATACACTTTCTATCCCTTTTTCTCTCTCTTCTTCTTCTGGTACCCCTATAATGCTGATATTGTTCCTTTTGGATTGGTCACACAGTTCTCTTAATATTCTTTCATTTCTGGAGATCTCTGCATCAGCTTGTCTGCGTTCCTGTTCTGTGATTTCTATTCCATTAATGGCCTCTTGCATCTCGTCCATTCTGCTTTTAAGTCCTTCCAGAGATTGTTTTATTTCTGTATTCTCCCTCCTTAGCTCTTGCTTGTTTCCCTGCAAGTCCATCAGCATGGTTATGACCTTTATTTTGTATTCTTTTCCAGGAATTTTTGTTAAATCTATCTCCCCAGGTTCCCTCTTACGGGAAGATGTGTGGGTTATTCTGGTCTGGATCAAATTCTTCTGCCTTTTCATGGTGATAAAGGTTGTTGTGGGCAGTTGGCGCATGTGTGTGTGTCAGCTGGGAGAACCAAGTCCCTTTCCACTTGCTCCTGGCCTTCCTTTCCTGGGAGAACTGCAACCCCTAGCAGCTTCTGCTGGGCAGTTGCGCGCAGACGGGGTCTCTGATTTGTGCCTGGGCTGCTGTGGAGTGAGCTCTGCGCAGTTGCTGTGAGCATGGCCACTTTCAGGGAGCTGCTATGCTATGATGGGGCCATGCTGGAGGGGGAACGGGCAGCAGGCTGTGTATTGCCGTGAGTGGCCTCAGAGCTGCACTGCCACCCAGGGGGTTAGGGCGCTCAGAGTTCCCCGGGTTTCCCAGCTGCTGGGCTGAGTGTGTCGGGATGCCTCTGTCCAGCTGTGAGGCTCCTGTCCCTTTAAGACTTTCAAAAAGCACTCACTTTTCTTTTGTCCCAGGGGCACTGGCTGCGGGGACCCACTCACAGGTTTTACTGTTCTGTTTCCCTAGTATCCAGCACACCACTCACTGTGTGGCTGCGCTCCTGGTGCGGATGACTTGGGCTGGGTGTTTAGCAGTCCTGGGCTCCCTCTACCTCCCCGCTCCGACTCCTCTCCTCCCACCAGGGAGCTGGGGTAAGGGTGGTGCTCAGGTCCCACCAGGCCTCAGCTTGTATCTTACCCCTTTCACCATGCGCTGGGTTTTCGCAGGTGTGGATGTAGTCTGGCTGTTGTCCTGTATCTTCTGGTCTCTCTTTTAGGAATAGTGTATTTGTTGTATTTTCAAAAATAAATATGTTTTTGGGAGGAGATTTCCGCTGTCCTACTCATGCCGCCATCTTGGCTCCTTCCCGGGTTGCAGTATTAAATATGAAAGCCTTGTATGTGTTTTGTAAGATTTATACTTAAGGATTTCCTATTTCTATGTGATTATAGATGGTTTTATATTTTTATTTTTAGAGTCCACATTTTCTGCTAACGTAGAAATACAGTTGGTTTTTGTATGTTTATCATTTATCTTGTCTCCTGTGACCTTGCTGAACTCAATTATTAGTTCTAAGATTTTTTTTGTGGATTCTTTGGGATTTTTTACACAGACAACTTTCTACATAGACTTTACAACTTTCTACAAATCATGTCAATTTGATTTCTTCCTTTTTATTCTGTAATCCTTTCACTTCCATTTCTTGCCTTATTGCATTGATTAGAACTTCCAGCACTATGTTGAATGAGAGTTGTGAGAATGGACATCCTTTCCTTCCTCTTAATCTTTAGTCTTTCACTGTTAAGAATAATGTTAGCTGTAGTTGTGTTTTAGATGTTCTTTATCAACTTGAGGCAGTTTCTCTCTATTCCTACCTCTGTACTTTTTTTTGCAGGAATGAGTGTTCAATTTTTGTCAAATGCAGTGGATTATATAGATTGACTTTTGAATATTAAACCTGCCTCGCATCACTGGATGGTCTTAGTGTATAATTTTTTAAATATATTGCTGAATTATATTAGTTAATATTTTGTCAAGAATTTTTGCCTCTATTCATAGTGCTATTGTGTAGTTTTCTTTTTTTGTAGCGTATTTCTCTGATTTCATAATCAGTGAATGTATTAGTTTCATGTGACTGCTACAACAAATTACTACAAACTTGGTGGCTTACAACAGTGAAAATTATTTCACAGTTCTGGAGGCCACATATCCAAAATGAGTATCTCTGGGCCAAAATCAAGGTGTTGGCAGGGCTATAGTCTCAGCAGAGTCCTTAGGGGAGAATCTGTTCCTTGCTTAATCCAGCCTCTGGGGGCTGCAGCTATTCCTTGTCTTGTGGCTGTGTTACTCCATTATTCATGGCCAGCATCTTTAAATCTCTCTCTGCTCTCTCTTCACATTACTGCCTTCCTTGCATACATAAAATTTTCTTTTACCTTCCTCTTACTAGGATAGATGTGATTGCACTTAGGACCCATCTGGATATGCAGGATTCTCTCATCTCAATATGCTTCATCACATTTCCAAAAGCCTTTTGTTTTTGCCACATAAGATTATATTCACAAATTATGAGGATTAGGATGTTGATACCTTTTTTTTTTATTTTTAAATAATTATTTTTTATTGAAGGGTAGTTGACGCACAGTATTACATTACATTAGTTTCAAGTGTACAACACAGTGATAAAACATTTATATACATAATTCTAGGTTCCAGCTATCACCCTACCAAGCTGTTACAATATCTTGAGTATATTCCTTATGCTATACATTACATCCCGGTTACTTATTTATTTTACCATTGGAAGTCTGTCCTTTTTTTTTTTTTTTTTTTTTGTGAGGGCATCTCTCATATTTATTGATCAAATGGTTGTTAACGACAATAAAATTCTGTATAGGGGAGTCAATGGTCAATGCACAATCATTAATCCACCCCAAGCCTAATTTTCGTCAGTCTCCAATCTTCTGAGGCATAACAAACAAGTTCTTACATGGAGAACAAATTCTTACATAATGAATAAGTTACATAGTGAACAGTACAAGGGCAGTCATCACAGAAACTTTCGGTTTTGCTCATGCATTATGAACTCTAAACAGTCAGTTCAAATATGAATACTCATTTGGTTTTTATACTTGATTTATATGTGGATACCACATTTCTCTCTTTATTATTTTTAATAAAATGCTGAAGTGGTAGGTAGATACAAGATAAAGGTAGAAAACATAGTTTAGTGTTGTAAGAGAGCAAATGTAGATGATCAGGTGTGTGCCTCTGGACTATGTGTTAATCCAAGCTAGACAAGGGCAATAAAACATCCACGTATGCAGAAGATTTCTCTCAGAACAGGGGGGGTGAGGTTCTAAGTCTCACCTCTGTTGATCCCCAATTTCTCACCTGATGGCCCCCCTGCAACTGTGCCTGTCTTAGGTTGTTCCTCCCTTGAGGAATCTTACCCGTCTCTGGCTAACCAGTCATCTTCCGGGGCCATACAGGGAAATGTGAAGTTGGTAAGTGAGAGGGAAGCCTTATTGTTTGAAAAGGTTAGCCTTTTACTTCTTTGCATATTTATGCCCTGTAGCTTCTATGCCCAGCATTTGTCTTGAGGTATCTTTACCACTTGGAAGAATTATGATACTCGGTAAATTTGATATGAGGCACGAATTCTATTTAAGGGTTGTAATTAGGAAGGAAGAAGAAAAGCTATAGAAGTAGCAGGTGGAAGAAAACATGGGAAGATTGATTATTTCTTTCACATATCTTCTTGTAGAGTAACTTCAGCATATATAGGTTTTAAGCTACTACTTAAATTGCGCACACACATTAACATAATAGGAGTATAGTTACATAACCAAAGCATATCTGTAATTACCAGCCATCTCCAGTGAAACCAAGAAAACCAGTTAGGCACCTTAGGCATTTGTGAAAACTTATCTATGATATGGTGGATATTGTCCAACTGAACTTGAACAGTCTGAGAGAAATCAGACAAATTAAAACAACCCATTCCTGGGGGCTGTTCACATGCCATATGTTCTTTTAACAGTAAATAGTCTGTAGTTGTAATACTTTGGAGCGCTACAATTTGCACTTCTCCTAATTCTTGGTTGAGTTCCAACAGTATAGATCCAGTCAAATTTGTTGTTTTACTGTATGCACAGGCCAGCTTAGATATCTCCTTCCTCATTCCCATGGCAAGTCCAGGAACTGGTGGGATGAGTGCATCTACAGCTGTAGCAGTGCGTGGAACTTTGTTGGGGTTTTTTGATGATCATCTTCTGGCATGAGTCTTCCAGAGAGTGCAGATGTTGGAAGTTCTTTTTCATATCGTATCTTAGTTCATTTTCGGGGTAGCCCAATTAGGCTTTGATCCTCTGTATAAACACAAACAGACCCTTTGCCTACACTTTTATATGCCCTTTATACCCTTGTGTAGAACTCATTGGAGGTTACCACACAGGAACTGCCCTTTTTTTTTTTTTTGCTTTGTTTTTGGTATCACTAATCTACACTTACATGACGAATATTATGTTTACTAGGCTCTCCCCTATACCAGGTCTCCCCTATAAACCCCTTTACAGTCACTGACCATCAGCATAGCAAAATGTTGTAGAATCACTACTTGCCTTCTCTGTATTGTACAGCCCTCCCTTTTCTCCTACCCCCCCATGCATGCTAATCTTAATACCCCCCTATTTCCCCCCCCTTATCCCTCCCTACCCACCCATCCTCCCCAGTCCCTTTCCCTTTGGTACCTGTTAGTCCATTCTTGAGTTCTGTGATTCTGCTGCTGTTTTGTTCCTTCAGTTTTTCCTTTGTTCTTATATTCCACAGATAAGTGAAATCATTTGGTATTTCTCTTTCTCCATTTGGCTTGTTTCACTGAGCATAATACCCTCCAGCTCCATCCATGTTGCTGCAAATGGTTGGATTTGCCCTTTTCTTATGGCTGAGTAGTATTCCATTGTGTATATGTACCACATCTTCTTTATCCATTCATCTATTGATGGACATTTAGGTTGCTTCCAATTCTTGGCTATTGTAAATAGTGCTGCAATAAACATAGGGGTGCATCTGTCTTTCTCAAACTTGATTGCTGCGTTCTTAGGGTAAATTCCTACGAGTGGAATTCCTGGGTCAAATGGTAAGTCTGTTTTGAGCATTTTGATGTGCCTCCATACTGCTTTCCACAATGGTTGAACTAACTTACATTCCCACCAGCAGTGTAGGAGGGTTCCCCTTTCTCCACAGCCTCACCAACATTTGTTGTTGTTTGTCTTTTGGATGGCAGCCATCCTTACTGGTGTGAGGTGATACCTCATTGTAGTTTTAATTTGCATTTCTCTGATAATTAGCGATGTGGAGCATCTTTTCATGTGTCTGTTGGCCATCTGTATTTCTTTTTTGGAGAACTGTCTGTTCAGTTCCTCTGCCCATTTTTTAATTGGGTTATTTGTTTTTTGTTTGTTGAGGCGTGAGAGCTCCTTATATATTCTGGACGTCAAGCCTTTATCGGATGTGTCATTTTCAAATATATTCTCCCATACTGTAGGGATCCTTCTTGTTCTATTGATGGTGTCTTTTGCTGTACAGAAGCTTTTCAGCTTAATATAGTCCCACTTACTCATTTTTGCTGTTGTTTTCCTTGCCCGGGGAGATATGTTCAAGAAGAGGTCACTCATGTTTATGTCTAAGAGGTTTTCGCCTATGTTTTCTTCCAAGAGTTTAATGGTTTCATGGCTTACATTCAGGTCTTTGATCCATTTTGAGTTTACCTTTGTATATGGGGTTAGACAATGGTCCAGTTTCATTCTCCTACATGTAGCTGTCCAGTTTTGCCAGCACCACCTGTTGAAGAGACTGTCATTTCGCCATTGTATGTCCATGGCTCCTTTATCAAATATTAATTGACCATATATGTCTGGGTTAATGTCTGGATTCTCTAGTCTGTTCCATTGGTCTGTGGCTCTGCTCTTGTGCCAGTACCAAATTGTCTTGATTACTATGGCTTTATAGTAGAGCTTGAAGTTGGGGAGTGAGATCCCCCCTACTTTATTCTTCTTTCTCAGGATTGCTTTGGCTATTCGGGGTCTTTGGTGTTTCCATATGAATTTTTGAATTATTTGTTCCAGTTCATTGAAGAATGTTGCTGGTAGTTTCATAGGGATTGCATCAAATCTGTATATTGCTTTGGGCAGGATGGCCATTTTAACGATATTAATTCTTCCTAGCCACGAGCATGGGATGAGTTTCCATCTGTTAGTGTCCCCTTTAATTTCTCTTAAGAGTGACTTGTAGTTTTCAGAGTATAAGTCTTTCACTTCTTTGGTTAGGTTTATTCCTAGGTATTTTATTTTTTTTGATGCAATTGTGAATGGAGTTGTTTTCCTGATTTCTCTTTCTGTTGGTTCATTGTTAGTATATAGGAAAGCCACAGATTTCTGTGCGTTGATTTTGTATCCTGCAACTTTGCTGTATTCCGATATCAGTTCTAGTAGTTTTGGGGTGGAGTCTTTAGGGTTTTTTATGTACAGTATCATGTCATCTGCAAATAGTGACATTTTAACTTCTTCTTTACCAATCTGGATTCCTTGTCTTTCTTTATTTTGTCTGATTGCCGTAGCTAGGACCTCCAGTACTATGTTAAATAACAGTGGAGAGAGTGGGCATCCCTGTCTAGTTCCCGATCTCAGAGGAAATGCTTTCAGCTTCTCGCTGTTCAATATAATGTTGGCTGTGGGTTTATCATAGATGGCCTTTATTATGTTGAGGTACTTGCCCTCTATTCCCATTTTGCTGAGAGTTTTTAACATGAATGGATGTTGAACTTTGTCAAATGCTTTTTCAGCATCTATGGAGATGATCATGTGGTTTTTGTCTTTCTTTTTGTTGATGTGGTGGATGATGTTGATGGACTTTCGAATATTGTACCATCCTTGCATCCCTGGGATGAATCCCACTTGGTCATGGTGTATGATCCTTTTGATGTATTTTTGAATTCGGTTTGCTAATATTTTGTTGAGTATTTTTGCATCTACGTTCATCAGGGATATTGGTCTGTAGTTTTCTTTTTTGGTGGGGTCTTTGCCTGGTTTTGGTATTAGGGGGATGTTAGCTTCATAGAATGAGTTTGGGAGTATCCCCTCCTCCTCTATTTTTTGGAAAACTTTAAGGAGAATGGGTATTATGTCTTCCCTGTATGTCTGATAAAATTCCGAGGTAAATCCATCTGGCCCGGGGGTTTTGTTCTTTGGTAGTTTTTTGATTACCGCTTCAATTTCGTTGCTGGTAATTGGTCTGTTTAGATTTTCTGTTTCTTCCTGGGTCAATCTTGAAAGGTTATATTTTTCTAGGAAGTTGTCCATTTCTCCTAGGTTTCCCAGCTTGTTAGCATATAGGTTTTCATAGTATTCTCCAATAATTCTTTGCATTTCCGTGGGGTCCGTCGTGATTTTTCCTTTCTCGTTTCTGATACTGTTGGTTTGTGTTGACTCTCTTTTCTTCTTAATAAGTCTGGCTAGAGGCTTATCTATTTTGTTTATTTTCTCGAAGAACCAGCTCTTGGTTTCATTGATTTTTGCTATTGTTTTATTCTTCTCAATTTTATTTATTTCTTCTCTGATCTTTATTATGTCCCTCCTTCTGCTGACCTTAGGCCTCATCTGTTCTTCTTTTTCCAATTTCGATAATTATGACATTAGACCATTCATTTGGGATTGCTCTTCCTTTTTTAAATATGCTTGGATTGCTATATACTTTCCTCTTAAGACTGCTTTTGCTGTGTCCCACAGAAGTTGGGGCTTAGTGTTGTTGTTGTCATTTGTTTCCATATATTGGTGGATCTCCATTTTGATTTGGTCATTGATCCATTGATTATTTAGGAGCGTGTTGTTAAGCCTCCATGTGTTTGTGAGCCTCTTTGCTTTCTTTGTACAGTTTATTTCTAGTTTTATGCCTTTGTGGTCTGAAAAGTTGGTTGGTAGGATTTAAATCTTTTGGAATTTTCCTAGGCTCTTTTTGTGGCCTAGTATGTGGTCTATTCTGGAGAATGTTCCATGTGCACTTGAGAAGAATGTATATCCTGTTGCTTTTGGATGTAGAGTTCTATAGATGTCTATTAGGTCCATCTGCTCTACTGTGTTGTTCAGTGCTTCCGTGTCCTTACTTATTTTCTGCCCAGTGGATCTATCCTTTGGGGTGAGTGGTGTGTTGAAGTCTCCTAGAATGAATGCATTGCAGTCTATATCCCCCTTTAGTTCTGTTAGTATTTGTTTCACATATGCTGGTGCTCCTGTGTTGGGTGCATATATATTTAGAATGGTTATATCCTCTTGTTTGACTGAGCCCTTTATCATTATGTAGTGTCCTTCTTTATCTCTTGTTACTTTCTTTGTTTTGAAGTCTATTTTGTCTGATATTAGTACTACAACCCCTGCTTTCTTCTCACTGTTGTTTGCTTGAAATATGTTTTTCCATCCCTTGACTTTTAGTCTGTACATGTCTTTGGGTTTGAGGTGAGTTTCTTGTAAGCAGCATATAGATGGGTCTTGCTTTTTTATCCATTCTGTTACTCTGTGTCTTTTGATTGGTGCATTCAACCCATTAACATTTAGGGTGAGTATTGAAAGATATGTACTTATTGCCATTGCAGGCTTTAAATTCATGGTTACCAAAGGTTCAAAGTTAGCCTCTTTAGTATCTTACTGCCTAACTTAGCTCGCTTATTTTGCTGTTATATACACTGTCTGGAGATTCTTTTCTTCTCTCCCTTCTTGTTCCTCCTCGATTCTTCATATGTTGGGTGTTTTGTGCTGTGCTCTTTCTAGGAGTGCTCCCATCTAGAGCAGTCCCTGTAAGATGTTCTGTAGAGGTGGTTTGTGGAAAGCAAATTCCCTCAGCTTTTGTTTGTCTGGGAATTGTTTAATCCCACCGTCATATTTGAATGATAGTCGTGCTGGATACAGTATCCTTGGTTCAAGGCCCTTCTGTTTCATTGTATTAAATATATCATGCCATTCTCTTCTGGCCTGTAGTATTTCTGTTGAGAAATCTGATGTTAGCCTGATGGGTTTCCCTTTATAGGTGACCTTTTTCTCTCTAGCTGCCTTTAACACTCTTTCCTTGTCCTTGATCTTTGCCATTTTAATTATTATGTGTCTTGGTGTTGCCCTTCTTGGATCCTTTCTGTTGGGGGTTCTGTGTTTTTCCGTGGTCTGTTCGATTACTTCCTCCCCCAGTGTGGGGAAGTTTTCAGCAATTATTTCTTCTAAGATACTTTCCATCTCTTTTCCTCTCTCTTCTTCTTCTGGGACCCCTATAATACGGATATTTTTCCTTTTGGATTGGTCACACAGTTCTCTTAATATTGTTTCATTCCTGGAGATCCTTTTGTCTCTCTCTATGTCAGCTTCTATGTGTTCCTGTTCTCTGATTTCAATTCCATCAATGGCCTCTTGCATTCTATCCATTCTGCTTATAAACCCTTCCAGAGTTTGTTTCATTTCTGCGATCTCCTTTCTGGCATCTGTGATCTCCTTCCGGACTTCATCCCATTTCTCTTGCGTATTTCTCTGCATCTCTGTCAGCATGTTTATGATTCTTATTTTGAATTCTTTGTCAGGAAGACTGGTTAGGTCTGTCTCCTTCTCTGGTGTTGTCTCTGTGATCTTTGTCTGCCTGTAGCTTTGCCTTTTCATGGTGATAGGAATAGTCTGCAGAACTGGGACGAGTGATGGCTGGAAGAACTTCCCTTCTTGTTGGTTTGTGGCCCTCCTCTCCTGGGAGAACAGCGACCTCTAGTGGCTTGTGCTGCGCAGCTGCGCGCAGACAGGGTTTCTGCTTCCTGCCCGGCTGCTATGGAGTTAATCTCCGCTGTTGCTGTGGGCGTGGCCTGACTCGGGCAGCTACTCCAAAATGGTGGAGTCGCGTTGGAGCAGGAGCTGCTGGGAGGCTATTTATCTCCGTAAGGGGCCTCCCTGCTCCCTGCAGCCCAGGGGTTAGGGTGCCCAGAGATCCCGGATTCCCTACCTCTGGATTAAGTGACCCACCCTGCCCCTTTAAGACTTCCAAAAAGCACCCGCCAAAACAAAACAACGCCCACCAAAAAAAAAAAAAAAAAAAAATATGTATTTTTTTAATTAAAAAAAAAAAAAAGTTTTTAAGTAAAAAAAAAAAAGGTGGTCGTTCGTTTTTCTTTATTCTCCGGTGCCAGCCTCAGGCCTCTGCTCACCGGTCTTTCTGCCCTGTTTCCCTAGTGTTGGGGTCCCTATCCCTTTAAGACTTCCAAAAAGCGCTCGCCAAAACAAAACAGCAAAAAAGCAAAAAAAAATGGTCGCACGCTTTTCTTATGTCCTCTGTCGCCCAGCCTCCAGTGCCTGCTCACTGTTCTTGCTGCCCTGTTTTCCTAGTATCGAGCGCCCTGCACTCTGGCCCGGATGGCTGGGGCTGGGTGTTCGGCAGTCCTGGGCTCCGTCTCCCTCCCGCTCTGCCTGCTCTTCTCCCGCCGGGAGCTGGGGGGAGGGGCGCTCGGCTCCTGCGGGGCCGGGGCTTGTATCTTACCCCCTTTGCGAGGCGCTGGGTTCTCTCAGGTGCAGACGTGGTCTGGATATTGTCCTGTGTCCTCTGGTCTTTATTCTAGGAAGGGTTGTCTTTGTTATATTTTCATAGATATATGTTGTTTTGGGAGGAGATTTCCGCTGCTCTACTCACGCCGCCATCTTCCTCCCCTCTCTTTTTATTAAGGTATTATTGATATGCACTCTTATGAAGGTTTCACATGAAAAAACAATGTGGTTACTACATTCACCCATGTTACCAAGTCCCCACCCATACCCTTTTGCAGTCACTGTAAGTCCACCAGTGTAGTAACATGCCACATATTCACTATTTGTTTTCTTTGTGCTACACTGTCTTCCCCGAGACCCCTCACACCATGTGTACTAAACATAATACCCTTCCATTCCCTTCTCCCTCCCGCCCCACCTGCCCTTCCACACCCCTCCCCTTTGGTAACTCCTAGTCCCTTCTTGGAGTCTGTGAGTCTGTTGCTGTTTTGTTCCTTCACTTTTGCTTTGTTGTTATACTCCACAAATGATTGAAATCATTTGGCACTTGTCTTTCTCCGCATGGCTTATTTCACTGAGGATAATACCCTCCAGCTCCATCCATGTTGTTGCAAATGATAGGATTTGTTTCTTTCTTATGCCTAAATAGTATTCCATTGTGTATATGTACCACATCTTCTTTATCCATTCATCTACTGATGGACACTTAGGTTGCTTCATATCTTCACTATTGTAAATAGTGCTGTGATAAACATAGGGGGGTCTTTTTGAATCAGAGAAGTTGTATTCTTTGGGTAAATTCCAAGGAGGGGGATTCCTGGGTCAAATGGTATTTCTAATTTTAGTTTTTTGAGGAATTTCCATATTGCTTCCCACAATGGTTGAACTAGCTTACATTCCCGCCAGCAGTGTAGGAGGATTCCCCTTTCTCCACATCCTCGCCAGCATTTGTTGTTCTTAGATTTTTGATGCTGGCCATCCTAACTGGTATTAGGTGGTATCTCATTGTGGTTTTAATTTGCATTTCCCTGATGATTATTGATGTGGAGCATTTTTTCATGTGTCTCTTGGCCATTTGGATTTGTTCCTTGGAGA
This sequence comes from Manis pentadactyla, assembly GCF_030020395.1. Taxonomy (NCBI): domain Eukaryota; kingdom Metazoa; phylum Chordata; class Mammalia; order Pholidota; family Manidae; genus Manis; species Manis pentadactyla. The sequence continues at coordinate 41,760,072 of NC_080038.1, forward strand.
ATTGTCTCTTCATATCCTCTGCCCATTCTTTAATCGGATTATTTGCTTTTTGGGTGTTGAGGCATGTGAGTTCTTTATATATTTTGAATGTTAACCCCTTGTCAGATATGTCGTTTACAAATATAGCCTCCCACACTGTAGGATGCCTTTTTGTTCTGTTTATGGTGTCCTTTGCAGTACAGAAGCTTTTGAGTTTGATGTAGTCCCATGTGTTCATTTTTGCTTTTGTTTCCCTTGCTCGAGGAGATGTGTTCAGGAAGAAGTTGCTCATGTTTATATTCAGGAGATTTTTGCCTATGTTTTTTCTAAGAGTTTTATGGTTTCATTATTTATATTCAGGTCTTTGATCCATTTCGAGTTTACTTTTGTGTATGGGGTTAAACAATGATCCAGTCTCATTCTCTTGCATGTAGCTGTCCAGTTTTGCCAACACCAGTTGTTGAAGAGGCTGTCATTTCCCTATTGTATATCCATAGTTCCTTTATTGTATATTAATTGACCATATATGGTTGGGTTTATATCAGGGCTCTCTAGTCTGTTCCATTGGTCTATTGTTCTGTTCTTGTGCCAGTACCAAATTGTCTTGATTACTGTGGCTTTATAGTAGAGCTTGAAGTTGTGGAGCATAATGCCCCCAGCTTTATTCTTCCTTCTCAGGATTGCGTTGGCTATTTGGGGTCTTTTGTGGGTACTTATAAATTTTAGAACGATTTGCTCTAGTTCATTGAAGAATGCTGTTGGTATTTTGATAGGGATTGCATTGACTCTCTAGATTGCTTTAGGCAGGATGGCCATTTTGACAATATTAATTCTTCCTGTCCATGAACACAGATTGTGTTTCCATTTATTGGTATCTTTAATTTCTCTCATGAGTGTCTTGTAGTTTTCAAAGTATAGGTCTTTCACCTCCTTGGTTAGGTTTATTCATAGGTATTTTATTGTTTTTGATGTAATTGTGAATGGAATTGTTTTCCTGATTTCTCTTTCTGCTATTTCATCATTAGTGAATAGGAATATAACAGATTTCTGTGTATTAATTTTGAATCCTGCAACTTTGCAGGATTAAGATATTAGATCTAGTAGTTTTGGAGTGGATTCTTTAGGGTTTTGCAGATCATGTCATCTGCAAACAGTGACAGTTTATCTTCTTCCATACCAATCTGGATGCCTTTTATTTCTCTGTGTTGTCTAAGTGCTGTGGCGAGGACCCACAGAACTATGTTGAATAAAGGTGGAGAGAGTGGGAATCCTTGTCTTGTTCCCGGTCTTAAAGAAAGGCTTTCAGATTCTCACCGTTAAGTATGACATTGGCTGTGGGTTTGTCATATATGGCCTTTATTATGTTGAGGTACTTGCCCTCTATACCCATTTTGTTCAGAGTTTTTATCATGAACGGATGTTGAATTTTGTCAAATGCTTTTTCAGCATCTATTTAGGTGATCATGTGGTTTTGTCATTTTTGTTGATGTGGTGGATGATTTTTTGGATATATTTTTGAATTTGGTTTGATAATATTTTGTTGAGTATATTTGCATCTATGTTCATCAGGGATATTGGTCTGTAATTTTCTTTTTTGTGGTGTCTTTGCCTGGTTTTGGTACTAGCATGATGCTGGCCTCATAGAATGAGTTTGAAAGTATTCTCTCTTCTTCTATTTTTTTGGGAAACTTTAAGGAGTATGGGTATTAGTCTTTACTAAATGCTTGATAGAATTCAGCGGTGAAGCCATCTGGTCCAGGTGTTTTGTTCTTAGGTAGTATTTTGATTACCAGTTCTATTTCGTTGCTGGTAATTGGTTTGCTCAGGTTTTCTATTTCTTGCTGGATCAGCCTTGGGAGGTTGTATTTTTCTAGAAAGTTGTCCATTTCTTCTAGGTTATCAAGTTTGTTAGCATATCATTTTTTATAATATTCTCTAATAATTCTTTGTTTTTCTGTGGTGTCAGTAGTGATTTTTCCTTTCTCGTGTCTAATTCTGTTTATGTGTGTAGACTCTCTTTTTTTCTTGATAAGTCTGGGTAGGGATTTATCTATTTTGTTTATTTTCTCAAAGAACGAGCTCCTGATTTCATTGATTCTTTCTATTGTTTTATTTTTCTCGATTTTATTTATTTCTGCTCTTATCTTTATTATGTTCCTACTTCTGCTGATTTGGGCCTCATTTGTTCTTCTTTTTCTAGTGTCATTAAATGTGAGTTTAGACAGTTCATATGTGATTGTTCTTCTTTCCTGAGGTAGGCCTGTATTGCAATATACTTCCCTCTTAGCATGGCCTTTGCTCTGTCCCACAGATCTTATGGTGTTGAATTATATGTCATTTGTCCCCGTATATTGCTTGATCTATATTTTAGGTTGGTCATTGATCCATTGGTTATTTAGGAGCATGTTATGAAGCCTGCATGTGTTTGTGGGACTTTTCATTTTCTTTGCGTAATTTATTTCTAGTTTAATACTTTTGTGGTCTGAGAAACTGGTTGGTACAATTTCAATCTTTTTGAATTTACCAATGATCTTTTTGTGGCCTAGTATGTGGTCTATTCTTGAAAATGTTCCATGTGCACTTGACAAGAATGTGTATTTTGCTGCTTTTGGGTGTAGAGTTCTGTAGATGTCTGTTAGGTCCATCTGTTCTAATGTGTTGTTCAGTGCGTCTGTCTCCTTACTTATTTTCTGTCTGGTTGATCTGTCCTTTGGAGTGAGTGGAGTGTTGAAGTCTCCTAGAATGAATGCATTGAATTCTCTTTCCCCTTTTAATTCTGTTAGTATTTGTTTCACATATGTAGGTGCTCCTGTGTTGGGAGCATAGATATTTATAATCGTTATATCTTCTTGTTGGATTGACCCCTTTGTCATTATGTAATGTCCTTCTTTTTCTCTTGTGACTTTCATTGTTTTGAAGTTTATTTTGACTGATATAAGTACTGCAACTCCTGCTTTTTTCTCCCTATTAGTTACATGAAGTATCTTTTTCTATCCCTTCACTCTTAGTCTGTGTATGTCTATGGGTTTAAAGTGAGTCTGTTGTAGGCAGCATATAGATGGTTCTTGTTTTATGTATTTATTTATTATATTTTGGTATCATTAGTCTACAATTACATGAGGAACATTATGTTTACTAGACTACCCCCATCACCACTCCCCCACACATACCCCATAAAGGTCACTATCTGTCAGCATAGTAAGATGCTATAGAATCAGTACTTGTCTTCTCTGTGTTGTACAACCCTCCCCATGCCCACCCCCTACATTATGTCTGCTAATTGTAATGCCCCTTTTTTTGTTCCCCTTACCGCTCCCTTCCCACCCATCCTCCCCAGTCCCTTTCCCTTTGGTAACTGTTAGTCCATTCTTGGGTTCTGTGAGTCTGCTCCTGTTGTATTCCTTCAGTTTTTGCTTTGTCCTTATACTCCATAGATGAGTGAAATCATTTGGTACTTGTCTTTCTCCGCCTGGCTTATTTCACTGAGCATAATACACTCTAGCTCCATCCATGTCATTGCAAATGGTAGGATTTGTTTTCTTCTTATGGCTGAATAGTATTCCATTGTGTATATGTACCACATCTTCTTTATCCATTCATCTACTGATGAACACTTAGGTTGCTTCCATTTCCTCGCTATTATAAATAGTCCTGCAATAAACATAGGGGTGCATCTGTCTTTTTCAAACTGGGCTGCAGCATTCTTAGGGTAAATTCATAGGAGCGAAATTCCTGGATCAAATTGTATTTGTATTTTGTGTTTTTTGAGGAACCTCCATACTGCTTTTCACAATGATTGAACTAGTTTACATTCCCCCCAGCAGTATAGGAGGGTTTTCCTTTCTCCACAACCTTGTCCACATTTGTTATTGTTTGCCTTTTTGATGGTGGCCATCCTAACTGGTGTGAGGTGATATCTCATTGTGGTTTTAATTTGCATTTCTTTGATGATTACAGTGTGGAGCATCTTTTCATGTGCCTGTTGGCCATCTGAATTTCTTCTTTGGAGAAGTGTCTGTTCAGCTCCTCTGTCTATTTTTTAATTGGCTTATTTGCTTTTTGTTTGTTGAGGTCTATGAACTATTTATATAATTTGGATATCAACCCCTTATCAGATATGTCATATATGAATATATTCTTCCTTACTGTAGGGTGTCTTTTTATTCTACTCATGGTATCCTTTGATGTACAAAAGCTTTTTAGTTTCATATAGTCCCACTTGTTCATTTTTGCTTTTGTTTCACTTGCCCAGAGAGAGATGTTCATGAAGAAGTTGCTCATGTTTATGTCAAGAGATTTTTGCCTATATTTTCTTCTAAGAAGTTCATGTTTTCATGACTTACATTCAGGTCTTTGATAAATTTTTAGTTTATTTTTGTGTATGGGGTTAGACAAGAATCCAGTTTCATTCTCTTACATGTAGCTGTCCAGTTTTGCCAACACCAGCTGTTGAAGAGGCTGTTATTTCCCTATTGTATATCCTTGGCTCCTTTATCATATATTAATTAACTGTGTATGATTGGGTTTATATCTGGACTCTTTATTCTGTTCCACTGGTCTATGGGTCTGTTCTTGTGCCAGTACCAAATTGTCTTGATTACTGTGGCTTTGCAGTAGAGCTTGAAGTCAGTGAGCATAATTCCCCCTGCTTTATTCTTCCTTCTCAGGATTGCTTTGGTTATTTGGGTCTTTTGTCATTCCATATGAATTATAGAACTATTTGCTCTAGTTTATTGTAGAATGTTGTAGGTATTTTGATAGGGATTGCATTGAATCTGTAGATTGCTTTAGGCAGGATGGCCATTTTGACAATATTAATTCTTCCTAGCCAAGAGCATGGGATGAATTTCCATTTATTAGGGTCCTCTTTAATGTCTCTTAACACTGTCCCATAGTTTTCAGGGTACAGGTCTTTCACTTCTTTGGTTAGGTTTATTTGTAGGTATTTTATTCTTTTTGATGCAATTGTGAATGGAATTGTTTTCATGATTTCTTTTTCTGCTTTTTCATCATTAGTGTATAGCAATGTAACAGATTTCTGAGTATTAATTTTGTACACCGCAACTTTGCTGAATTCAGATATTAGAAACCAGTAGTTTTAGAGTGGATTCTTTAGGGTTTTTTATGTGCAATATCATGTCATCTGCAAATAAGGACAGTTTGAGTTCTTCCTTGCCAATCATGATGCCTTTTATTTCTTTGTGTTGTCTATTGCCATGGCTAGGACCTCCAGAAATATGTTGAATAATAGTGGGGAGAGTGGGCATCCTTGTCCTGTTCCCGATCTTCGAAGACAAGCTTTCAGCTTCTTGCTGTTAAGTTTGATGTTGGCTGTGGGTTTGTCATATATGGCCTTTATTATGTTGAGGTACTTGCCCTCTATATCCATTTTGTTGAGAGTTTTTATCATGAATGAATGTTGAATTTTGACTAATGCTTTTTCAGCATCTATGGAGATGATCTTGTGGTTTTTGTGTCCTTCTTTTTGTTGATGTAGTTGATGATGTTGATGGATTTTCGAATGTTGTACCATCCTTGCATCCCTTGGATGAATCCCACTTGATCGTGGTGGATGATGTTTTTGATGTATTTTTGAATTTGATTTGCTAGTATTTTGTGGAGTATTTTTGAATCTATGTTTGTTCATCAGAGATATTGGTCTGTAATTTTCTTTTTTTGTGGTGTCTTTGCCTGGTTTTGGTATTAGAATGATGCTGGCCTCGTAGAATGAGTTTGGGAGTATTCCCTCCTTTTTCTAGTTTTTGGAAAACTTTGAGGAGGATGGGTATTAAGTTTTCACTAAATGTTTGATAAAATTCAGCAGTGAAACCATCTGGTCCAGGCATTTTTTCTCTTAGGTAGTTTTTTGATTACCAATTCAATTTCTTTGCTGGTAATTGGTCTATTCAGATTTTCTGTTTCTTACTGCTTCAGCCTTGAAAGGTTGTATTTTTCTAGAAAGTTGTCTATTTCTTCTTGGCTATCCAGTTTGTTAGCATATAATTTTTCATAGTATTCTCTCATAATTGTTTTTCTGTGGTGTCAGTTGTGTTTTTTCCTTTCTCATTTTTGATTCCGTTTATGTGTGTAGGCTCTCTTTTTTTCTTGATAAATCTGATGAGGGGTTTATCTATTTTATTTTCTCGACAAACCAGCTCCTGGTTTCATTGACTCTATTGTTTTATTCTTCTCAATTTTATTTATTCCTGCTTTAATCTTTATTATGTCCCTCATTCTACTCACTTTGGTCCTCATTTGTTCTTCCTTTTCTATTTTCATTAATTGTGCATTTAGACTGTTCATTTGGGATTGTTCTTCTTTCCTGAGGTAGGCCTGTATTGCAGTATATTTCCCTCTCAGCACGGCTGTTGGCCTCCTCCCTGTCTCTGACCCGCAGATTAAGGAGGTGATGCAATGAGATATCGAAGACCTGAACGGACCAGCCAGGGGACTCAAGGTGTAACAGCTCAAAAGTAATGCCGGGAAGGCACTCCTCATATTTATTGAGTAAATGAATATCTGAAGAATTCTGAGTAGGGGGTTCAGCACATGATGAACATCTACGTTTGAGCCCCACCCAAGGGTGGGACACTCCTTAAGAATACTGAAACCATGTGAGGGGGGGTCACGAGCTGTAGGAACTTTTTATGGCTTTAATCACTCTGTCCTTGACCAAACATCAGAGGTCGTAGGAGAGACAATCAAGTCACAAATCTTCATACATTTGATTTCTATATTACTTGATTTATATATTAAGCCCATTAATCCCACATTTCCCCCTTATTTTTTAAATAAAGAACACCAAAACAGTAGGTGCAATATAAGCGAGAAGTCCGTTTTTAGGTCTTGGTATCAACTTAGCTAGGTGAAAGCAGTAGAGAATGCCCCACATAAATGGGGGGACGAGGTTCCAAGCCTCGCCTCAGTTGGCCCCCTTGCCTTCACCTGTTGGCCCCCTGCGACTGTGCCTGTCTTAGGTTGCTCCTCCCATGAGGAATCTTACCCATCTCTGGCTAACCAGCCATCCTCCGGGGCCATACAGGGTGATAGTATACGGGAAAAAGAGGCATTTGAAGTAGATTGATGCTCTTCTCATATTCTTGTGTCCAGCTACAATCATAAAAATCATAAAGCACAAAAATTCATTGCACAGGCTCTCATGAACAATCATTCTTTAGACATTATTTCTTGAAAAATAGCATAAGCATGAATAGGCTTCAACAGACTAGTAGTGAAATGAAGTGCCCACATTATAAGAACAGGAAGACAAACGCATAATAGAAGTAAACCTGTAAGTATTGGCCATATCCAATGAAACCAAGAAAACCAGTGTGATAATCCAGGCATTTGTGAAAACTTATCAATAACATGATGAATGTCATCCAACTGATTTCGAATAATTTGAGAAAAATCAAACAGATTGAAACAACACATCCCTGGAAATTGTTCACATCCCATGTGTTCTTTTAACAATAGATAATCTATGGTAGCATGATTTTGAAGTACTGTAATTCATACTTCTCCCAGTTCTTGGTTCAGTTCAGATAATATAGAAGCAGTCACATTTGTAGTTCTACTGTATGCACAGGCCAGTTTAGACATTTCGTTTTGCATCCCTGCAGCAAGTCCAGGAAGTGGCAAAAGAAATGCAGCAGCAACTGCAACAGCAGTAGGAGTCAACAGCTTCACGTTGTCGTCACAGCTAGATGGCAAAGCTCAAGGAAACCTTCTATGTGTATATCCAGGATGATCTATGAGAGCAGGAAGAATACATCCCACACCACAAACACCTTGATATTGTGAAGAAAGGCTTGATGTGTTTTGCTATCACATAAAAATACCCAGCCATTTGGGAGTCTATATCCGTATGGCCATTTTACAGGAATAGAAGAGTTACAATAAGAAGGTATTTGAGTACAATTAATACATATACAATCAGTGATTATGGTAGTCCTAACAGGTAAATTTAATTGAATATTATGCACAAGAATGTCAGGAGAACGGGTAATATTTATACCTGATATATTAGTAAACACCATGGGAGGAAGTCCTATTCCTATTAAATTCTATGTTAACAATCCACTAATGGAAGAATCTCCTGCTATACAAAAGGATGGCTTATTCAATCCTTGGCCTGCTAGTTGCAGCCATAGGTTAGGTGAGGAGAACTTCCATTCTGTAACAAGTGATATATTTAAATACACATGACTACTCTTATATGATATGTCAGGAGATCCTTTTTGGAATTTTTCACAGGTATAAATTCCAATATCTTCTCGAGTCAAAACTGTTTTATAAATACCATATCGACTATACTCTCTATGAGTTTGATCTGTAGCATTATGCCACCCAAATCTTCCTCCACTTGTTTGCCTATATATTTCCTCACCATTCTTTTTCCATACTACTGGACCTGCTGGAGTATAGCAGGTGGATACACAATGAAGGACTACTCCTTGACCTAAATATGGAGGATTGCTTACACTAGCTGTGATAGTGCAAGCTTGTGCAGTGTATGTATGTGTAAATGTTATTGTCAGGAATAAAAATCTTATTATCTGGTGAGCTTCAGTTCTCCGTGGGCTGCATACAAACTGTTGATGAGGTCTGTTGATGATCATCTCTCGGAGTTGACTTCTCTGAAGGTGTTGATATTGGGAGTTCTTCATATCGTATCTTAATTCTCTTCTTGGGTAGCCAGATCGGATGTTGATCCTCTGCAACAACGCTAACAAACCCTTTGCCTCATACTTTAATATGACCTTTATACCACTGTGAACAACCTATTGGAGACCACCATACAGGAATTGCTGTTGTTTTAGAAAAAGAAATAGTGTCAGAAAAATGTACTTCCATAGCTGATCGTCTGTCACCTTGTAAAAGATCAAAATTAAGAATATGTAAAGCATGCATTAATCGTTGATTTGCAGTTAATTTGATCATGTCGGGGATCAATCCCCCTTTTTGTTTTAATAAATAATGTTTAAGAGTAAGATGGTGATGTTCAATTAGAGCTTGACCTGTAGAATTGTAAGGAATGCCTGTTTTATGAGTGATATTGTATAGCTGAAAAAATTTCTTTAGCGTAGAGGAGAGGTAAACTGGAGCATTATCAGTTTTTATGGTAGCAGGAAAGCGCCAATACTGCAAATGCTTATAAGAGATGAGTAATGACATGATAAGATCATTCTCCTGTTAAAACAGTGGCCTAAGAAGCAGAAGAATACGTATCTATAGAAACATGAACATGTTTAAGAGTTCCAAATTCAGGAACAATGGTAACGTCTATTTGCCATAGGCCATTAGGGCTTGTTTCTCTGGGAATGGTTCCAGCCTGTAAATGGGGAGAGTTGATTTGAGAACAGGTTGAGCAGGAATTCAAGATATCCTGAGCTTCAGAGTCTGAAAGGGAAAAACGCTTTTGCAAAGGAAAGGAAGGAGCATGTGTTAGGTCGTGAGAATGTTGAGTCGGTGAGTAATGAACTGGAGAAACAAGTTTGTCCAATTTATCATTACAATATGATAAAGGACCTGGTAAATTAGAATGTGATCATATGTGACTGATAAAAAAGGGTGCAGACGCTGACAGATACACACCTGCAATTGAGAAAATAAAGTGTTAATAGGAGATTGTACGGTGCCCAACGTCGCAGTTTCTAATAAAGGAATAGAAAAGGCAGTATAAGCAGAGTCAATAACAATATTGAGAGGACTTGGAAAGTCTTGCAGAGCTTGCAATACAGCGTATAACTCATTTTGTTGTGCAGAAGTAAAAGATGTTTGAAAGGTTTTTGCTAGACCAGAACAAGTCATATAGGCTGCTTTAAAAGATTTTGCACCATCTGTAAAACAAGTCACAGCATTTATTAGTGGACTGGGGGAAGTTTTATGAGGAAGAATCCACTGATGATGCTGAAAAAAGGAAAATAACTTATTTTTAGGGTAATGACAGTCAATATTTCCAAAAAATTTAGAGAGCGCAATTTGCCATTGAGTATTCTCTTGAAATACTTGTATGATATATTTTTTAGATAGTGGAAGAACAATGGGATGAGGATCGTAACCAATCATCTGCCTTAGTCTCTGCCATCCTTTGAGGTTGACGGAGGCTACTTTGTCAATGTAAGGTTGTAACGAGGGTTTAGATTGATATTGTAAAAATATCCATTCCAACCAATCGTTGTACTGACAGAGCAGTCCTGTGGAAGAATGGGGAGTAAAATAAATTAATAGAAGTAAGAGTTTATGTAAACCAACCTTTGATAATTGAGCCTTTTGAATGTGTTGTTCTACCAATTTGAGTTCTTCCTCAGCTTTTGAGGTTAAATTTCTTGGACTATTAAGATCTGGGGGTCCTTTTAAGGTATTAAAAAGATGTTGTAATTTATAAGTAGGAATAACTAATAATGGTCGAATCCAATTAATATCTCCTAAAACTTTTGAAAATCATTTAAAGTTCTAAGATGATCTCTCATAACCTGAATTTTCTGAGGAATTACTGAGGTTTCCTGGATTTTAGTTCCTAAACAATCCATTGTATATTGTATTTGTATTTTATTAGGAGCTATCTGTAAGCCCCATTGTTTTAACTCAATCTCATTCTCATTGAGAATAGTCGTGAAGGACAAATGCTTGGGCAGGGCTATGAGAATATCATCCACATAATGAATGATATAAGCAGAAGACCATTTTTCACATACAGGCTGAAGAGCTCTATGCACATAATTTTGACAAATTGTAGGGCTGTTCAACATTCCTTGAGGAAGGACTTTCCACTGAAATCTTTCTGAAGGAGCCTGCAAATTCAAGGAAGGGACAGTGAAAGCAAACTTTTCTCTGTCCGCCATGGCCAAAGGAATCGTAAAAAAGTAATCTTTAAGATTAATGATAGACATATTCCAGTCTTTTGGAATCATAGCTGGAGAAGGGAGACCTTATTGTAAAGGCCCCATAGGTTTAAGAACTGCATTAATTTGTTTTAAATCATGTAAGAGTCTCCAATCTCCTGACTTCTTCTTTATAACAAGTACAGGGGATTTCCATGGGCTTGTGGAAAATTCTAACCTACCTAGCTGAAGTTGGATTTGAACTAATGTGTGTAAGGCTGCCAGTTTTTCTTTATTGAGGGGCCATTGATCCACCCAAACAGGCGTCTGAGTGGTCCACTGTAATGGTATAGGAGCTGGCAGCCGTGTATCAATGACCCCTAAGAAAAAGATTGAATTGAGGAAGGTTCATCAAAAGACAGTGTAGTGTGCCATTGTTGCATCAAGTCTTGTCCCCAGAGATTAATTGCTACATCAACAATTAAAGGTCTTAGTAAAGCTAATTGTTTTTCAGGGCCTAAGCAATGTAACGTAGCCGAACTCTGCCATACCTGAGAAGCTGTAGCAATACCTGACACTTGAATATGCTTCTCTTGTTTGGGCCGATTTTTTGGCCAGTGTTTAAGAGCAATTACAGACACATCAGCTCCTGTGTCTAACAACCCTGTAAAAGACTTTTCTTGAGGCTACTCGGGGGGCGGAGCCAAGATGGCGGCATGAACAGAACAGTGGGAATCTCCTTCCAAAAACATATATATTTTTGAAAATACAACAAATACAATTATCCCTAAAAGAGAGACCAGAAGACACAGGACAACAGCTAGACTACATCCACACCTGCGAGAACCCAGTGCCTGGTGAAAGTGGTAAGATACAAGCCGCAGCCCGGCGAGACCCGAGGCCCCTCACCCCAGCTCCTGGCAGGAGGAGAGGAGTTGGAGCGGGGAGGGAGAGGGAGCCTAGGACTGCTAAACACCCATCCCTAGCCATCTGCACCAAAGCGCAGACACACAGTGCATGCATGGGGTGCTGGAAACTAGGGAAGCAAGACAGTAAGACCTGTGAGCGGATCCCGCAACCGGCGCCTCTGGGACAAAGAAAAGCGAGTGGTTTTTGAAAGTCTTAAAGGGACAGGGACCCCACAGCTGGACGGAAGCCTACCAGGTCACAGTCCAGCAGCTGGAAATTCCAGGGAACTCCGGGTGCAGTAACCCCCTGGGCAATAGCTCTGAGACCCCTCACGGACGTAAACAGCCAAACAGCCCCCCGTCCATTACCCCTCCGGGGCCCCGCCATAGCAGAGCAGTGGCCTGAGGCTGGCCACGCCCACAGCAAGGGAGCTTCCTCCATACCGGCTGGGCAAGATTCAGAGACCCAGTATACACGCAATTGCACAACACAAGCCACTAGGGGTCGCAGTTGTCCCAGTAAAGAAAGGCCAGGAGCTAGTGGACAAAGTCTAGGCTCTCCCAACTGACAGACGTGTCAATCGCATACCACTGCACCTATCAACATGAAAAGGCAAAAAAATTCGATCCAGACAAGACTAACCCAGACAGCTTCGGCATCTGCTACATCTTCCCCTGAGAAGGAACCTGGGGAGATAGATTTAACCAGTCTTCCTGAAAAAGAATTCAAAACAAAAGTCATAACCATGCTGATGTACTTGCAGAGAAATATGCAAGAACTAAGGAGGGAGGATACAGAAATAAAACAATCTCTGGAAGGACTTCAAAGCAGAATGGACGAGATGCAAGAGACCATTAATGGACTAGAAAACAGAGAACAGGAACGCAGAGAAGCTGATGCAGAGAGAGATAAAAGGATCTCCAAGAATGAAAGAATATTAAGAGAACTGAGTGACCAATCGAAATGGAAAAATATCTGCATTATAGGGGTACCAGAAGAAGAAGAGAGATAAAAAGGGATAGAAAGTGTCTTTGAAGAAATAATTCCTGAAAACATCCCCAAACTAGGGGAGGAAATGGCCTCTCAGACCACAGAGGTACACAGAACTCCCGTGACAAGGGATCCAAGTAGGGCAACAACAAGACACATAATAATTAAAATGGCAAAGATCAAAGACAAGGACAGAGTATTAAAGGCAGCCAGAGAGAAAAAAAAGGTCACCAATAAAGGAAAACCCATCAGGCTATCATCAGACTTCTCAACAGAAACCCTACAGGCCAGAAGAGAATGGCATGATATACTTAATGCAATGAAACAGAGGGGCCTCGAACCAAGAATAGTTTGTCCAGCACGATTATCATTTAAATATGAAGGAGGGATTAAACAATTCCCAGACAAGCAAAAGTTGAGGGAATTTGCCTCCCACAAACCACCTCTACAGGGCATCTTACAGGGACGGCTCTAGATGGGAGCACTCCTAAAAAGAGCACAGAACAAAACACCCAACATATGAAGAAGGGAGGAGGAGGAATAAGAAGGGAGAGAAACAAAGAATCATCAGACCACGTTTATAATAGCTCAATAAGCGAGTTAAGTTAGACAATAAGATAGTAAAGAAGCTAACCCTGAACCTTTGGTAACCATAAACTTAAAGCCTGCAATGGCAATAAGTACATACCTTTCAATAGTCGCCCTAAATGTAAATGGACTGAATGCACCAATCAAAAGACACAGAGTAATAGAATGGATAAAAAAGCAAGACCCATCCATATGCTGCTTACAAGAGACTCACCTCAAACCCAAAGACATGCACAGACTTAAAGTCAAGGAATGGAAAAAGATATTTCATGCAAACAACAGAGAGAAAAAAGCAGGTGTTGCAATACTAGTATCAGATAAAACAGACTTCAAAATAAAGAAAGTAACAAAAGATAAAGAAGGACATTACATAATGATAAAGGGCTCAGTCCAACAAAAGGATATAACCATTATAAATATATATGCACCCAATACAGGGGCACCAACATATGTGAAACAAATACTAACAGAATTAAAGGAGGAAATAGAATGTAATGCATTCATTTTGGGAGACTTCAACACACCACTCACTCCAAAGGACAGATTCACCAGACATAAAATAAGTAAGGACACAGAGGCACTGAACAACACACTAGAAGAGATGGACCTAATAGACATCTATAGAACTTTACATCCCAAAGCAACAGGATACACATTCTTCTCAAGTGCACATGGAACATTCTCCAAAATAGACCACATACTAGGCCACAAAAAGAGCCTCAGTAAATTCCAAAAGATTGAAATCCTACCAACCAACTTCTCTCACCACAAAGGCATAAAACTAGAAATAAATTGTACAAAGAAAGCAAAAAGGTTCACAAACACATGGAGTCTTAACAACATGCTCCTAAATAATCGATGGATCAATGACCAAATTAAAATGGAGATCCAGCAATATATGGAAACAAATGACAACAACACAAAGCCCCAACTACTGTGGGATACAGCAAAAGCAGTCTTAAGAGGAAAGAATATAGCAATGCAGGCATATTTAAAGAAGGAAGAACAATCCCAAATGAATGGTCTAATGTCGCATTTATCGAAATTGGAAAAAGATGAACAAATGAGGCCTAAGGTCAGAAGAAGGAGGGACATAATAAAGATCAGAGAAGAAATAAATAAAATTGAGAAGAATAAAACAATAGCAAAAATCAATGAAACCAAGAGCTGGTTCTTTGAGAAAATAAAGAAAATAGATAAGCCTCTAGCCAGACTTATTAAGAGGAAAAGAGAGTCAACACACATCAACAGAATCAGAAACGAGAAAGGAAAAATCACGACGGACCCCACAGAAATACAAAGAATAATTAGAGAGTACTATGAAAACCTATATGCTAACAAGCTTGGAAACCTAGGAGAATTGGACAACTTCCTAGAAAAATACAACCTTCCAAGACTGACACAGAAAGAAACAGAAAATCTAAACAGAACAATTAACAGCAACGAAATTGAAGCGGTAATCAAAAAACTACCAAAGAACAAAACCCCCACGCCAGATGGATTTACCTCGGAATTTTATCAGACATACAGAGAAGACATAATACCCATTCTCCTTAAAGTTTTCCAAAAAATAGAAGAGGAGGGAATACTCCCAAACTCATTCTATGAAGCCAACATCACTCTAATACCAAAACCAAAGACCCCACCAAAAAAGAGAACTACAGACCAATATCCCTGATGAACGTAGATGCAAAAATACTCAACAAAATATTTACAAACCGAATTAAAAAATACATCAAAAGGATCATACACCATGACCAAGTGGGATTCATCCCAGAGATGCAAGGATGGTACAACATTCAAAAATCCATCAGCATCATCCACCACATCAATAAAAAGACATAAACCACATGATCATCTCCATGGATGCTGAAAAAGCATTCGACAAAATTCAACATCCATTCATGATAAAAACTGTCAAGAAAATGGGTATAGAGGGCAAGTACCTCAACAAAATAAAGGCCATATATGGTAAACCCACAGCCAACTTCATACTGAACAGCAAGAAGCTGAAAGCTTTTCCTCTGTGATCGGGAACAAGACAGGGATGCCCACTGTCCCCACTGTTATTCAACGTAGTACTGGAGGCCCTAGCCATGGCAATTAGACAAAACAAGGAAATGCAAGGAATCCAGATTGGTAAAGAAGAAGTTAAACTGTCACTATTTGCAGATGACATGATATTGTACGTAAAAAACCCTAAAGACTCCACTCCGAAACTACTAGAGCTAATATCGGAATTCAGCAACATTGCAGGATACAAAATTAACACACAGAAATCTGTGGCTTTCATATACACTAACAATAAACTAATAGAAAGAGAAATCAGGAAGATAATTCCATTCACAATAGCATCAAAAAGAATAAAATACCTAGGAATAAACCTAACCAATGAAGTGAAAGACCTATACTCTGAAAACTATAAGACACTCTTAAGAGAAATTAAAGAGGTCACTAGCAAATGGAAACTCATCCCATGCTCCTGGCTAGGAAGAATTAATATCATGAAAATGGCCATCCTGCCCAAAGCAATATACAGATTAGATGCAATCCCTATCAAAATATCAACAGCATTCTTCAACAAACTGGAACAAATAGTTCAAAAATTCATATGGGAATTGCCCTTGTCTAGCTTGGATTAACACATAGTCTACAGGCACACACCTGATCATCTACATTTGCTCTCTTACAACACTAAACTATGTTTTCTACCTTTATCTTGTATCTACCTACCACTTCAGCATTTTATTAAAAATAATAACAATAAAGAGAGAAATGTGGCATTCACATACAAATCAAGTATAAAAATCAAATGAGTATTCATATTTGAACTGTTTATAGTTTATAATGCATGAGCAAAACCGAAAGTTTCTGTGATGACTGCCCTTGTACTGTTCACTATGTAACTTATTCACTATGTAAGAATTTGTTCTCCATGTAAGAACTTGTTTGTTAAGCCTCAGAAGATTGGAGACTGATGAAAATTAGGCTTGGGGTGGATTACTGATTGTGCATTGAGCATTGACTCCCCTATACAGAATTTTATTGTTGTTAACAACCATTTGATCAATAAATATGAGAGATGCCCTCACCAAAAAAAAAAAAAAGTACACACTTCCAATTGTAAAATAAATAAGTAACCGGGATGTAATGTATAGCATAAGGAATATAGTCAAAATATTGTAACAAGTTGGTATGGTGATAGCTGGTACCTCGAATTATCATGTATATAAATGTTGAATCACTATGTTGTACACCTGAAACTAATGTAATGTAATACTGTGTGTCAACTACCCTTCAATAGAAAATAATTATCTTCAAATACAAAAAAAAAAATTCATATGGAAACACCAAAGACC
Organism: Manis pentadactyla; assembly: GCF_030020395.1. Lineage (NCBI taxonomy): Eukaryota > Metazoa > Chordata > Mammalia > Pholidota > Manidae > Manis > Manis pentadactyla. Next base: position 41,776,723 of record NC_080038.1, read on the forward strand.
CCAAATAACTAAAGCAATCCTGAGAAGGAAGAATAAATTGGGGGGGGATCTCACTCCCCAACTTCAAGCTGTACTACAAAGCCACAGTAATCAAGACAATTTGGTACTGGCACAAGAACAGAGCCACAGACCAATGGAACAGAATAGAGACTCCAAACATTAACCCGAACGTATATGGTCAACTAATATTCGATAAAAGGGTCATGGACATACAATGGGAAATGACAGTCTCTTCCACAGATTGTACTGGCAAAACTGGACAGCTACATGTAAGAGAATGAAACTGGATCACTATCTAACCCCATACACAAAAGTAAATTCGAAATGGATCAAAGATTTGAATGTAAGTCATGAAACCATAAAACTCTTAGAAAAAAATATAGGCAAAAATCTCTTAGACATAAACATGGGTGACCTCTTCTTGAACATATCTCCCCGGGCAAGGGAGACAAAAGCAAAAATGAACAAATGGGACTATATCAAGCTGAAAATCTTGTATACAGCAAAGGACACCATCAATAGAACAAAAAGGTATCCTACAGTATGGGAGAATATATTCATAAATGACAGATCCGACAAAGGGTTGACATCCAAAATATATAAAGAGCTCACACACCTCAACAAACAAAAAGCAAATAATCCAATTAAAAAATGAGCAGAGGAGCTGAATAGACAGTTTTCTAAAGAAGAAATTCAGATGGCCAACAGACACATGAAAAGATGCTCCACATCGCTTGTCATCAGAGAAATGAAATTAAAACCACAGTGAGATATCATCTCACACCAGTAAGGATGGCTACCATCCAAAAGACAAACAACAACAATAGTTGGTGAGGTTGTGGAGAAAGGGGAACCCTCCTACACTGCTGGTGGGAATGTAAATTAGTTCAACCATTGTGGAAAGCAGTATGGAGGTTCCTCAAAATGCTCAAAATGGAAATACCATTTGACCCAGGAATTCCACTTGTAGGCATTTACCCTAAGAATGCAGCACTGCAGTTTGAAAAAGACAGATGCACCCCTATGTTTATCGCTGCACTATTTACAATAGCCAAGATATGGAAGCAACGTAAATGTCCATCAGTAGATGAATGGATAAAGAAGAGGTGGTACATATACACAATGGAATATTACTCAGCTATAAGACAAAAACAGATCCTACCATTTGCAACAACATGGATGGAGCTAGAGGGTATTATGCTCAGTGAAATAAGCCAGGCGGAGAAATACAAGTACCAAATGATTTCAGTCATATGTGGAGTATAAGAACAAAAGAAAACTGAAGGAACAAAACTGTAGCAGAAGCACAGAACCCAAGAATGCACTAACAGTTACCAAAGGGAAAGGGACTGGGGAGGACAGGTGGGAAGGGAGGGATAAGGGCGGGAAAAAAGAAAGGGGGCATTACGATTAGCATGCATAGTGTGTGGGGGGCATGGGGAGGGCTGTGCAACACAGAAGACAAGTAGTGATCTTACAGCATCTTACTATGTTGATAGACAGTGACTGTGAACGCGTATGTGGGGGGGGTACTTGGTGAGGGGGGGAGCCTAGTGAACATAATGTCCTTTATGTAATTGTAGATTAATGATACCGAAATTTAAAAAAAAAAAGACTTCCCTTGAATGCTGATTTTACATTGAGGTCTGTCAGATGTGATTTTTGTATTAAGTCATATTTGTTTATTTGTACTTCCAAATCCACCTTGTCCCCTTTCATAAGGTGGTGTTAACGGTGTGATACAGGGAAGCAAAAGTAACTGGGCAACTCTTTCTCCTTGAGATATATATAATGCTTTATCTGATGATACCATTATTTTAATCTCACCCATATAATCCTGATCAATAAGTCCTGGTTTTACTATTAATCTTTTTAGTGTCTAGCTACTGCAGCTTAAAAGTAATCCTACAGAATTAGCTGGTAAAGGACCAAAAATTACTGATTTAAGTAATTGGACTCCTTGTGATGGATATAAATATACAGATTGAGAAGAGGCAAGATCTACAGCAGCACTTCCTCTAGTTGCTGCTTGTAAATCATGCCATGTTCTTTTAACTGGGGAAAATGCCTCTGTATTATTTTCTAGGGCCTCAGAGGCTGGCCCGATTGAAGGTTTAAAGGCTGAGACTCATTGATAGGATTACCATCCTTATCAAATTTTGAACGGCATTCAGTAGACCAATGTCTCCCTTTCTTACATTTTGGGCAAACAGACAATAGTTTATTTTTAAAGTTTGGCTCTCTTGCCCTCTTTTGTGATCGGCAATCTCTCCTCATATGCCCTTGCTTGCCACAACCAAAACATGTCAGACTTTTAAATCTTTCTCTTGACTTTCCTCTCATAGCAGCTGCTAGCAGATTAGCTTGGTATGTAGGAGAACCCACATCAGCACAGGCCTTGATATAATCTTCCATTCTAGCTCCTGCAGCTTTCAAATGTCTAAGAACTCTCTGACATTCTGTATTTGCATTATCATAGGCTAACATTTGCAACAGCAAATCCCTCAAATCTGGATGTGCTACTGTTCGTCTCAAGTTATCTTGCAACCTTGCAACAAAATCAACATATGGTTCATTGAAACCCTGTTTAAGCTTACTGAATGGTAAAGCGGGCTGTCCAGCCTCTCGTACCTTTCCCCAAGCTTTCAGGCAACACAGACGCACCTGTGTCACTGCGGTGTCCTCATACCTTGCTTGCCTTTCTAGCTGTAGCCAATCTCCTTGTCCTGCTAGCTGTTCAGTAGTTATAAGAATTGAAGGATTGGCATGCTGATTTCTCAGAGCTTGTGCCTTTGCTTCCTCATACCACCATGTTTTGAATTGTAAAAACTCAGAAGAGTCTAAACAGGTACGAACTAATAAATCCCAATCATGAGGAATCATCCTTTCTTGTTCTGCTAATCCTCTCAGAAGACCCACTACATACAGCGAGTTAGTGCCGTAAGTAGAGATGACTTGCTTGAAATCTTTCAATATTTTATAGGGAATAGGTGTGAAAAGTGCTCTGACTGCGCCTTTTGGAAAATCAGGATCCTCACCTGACCCATAAGGAGTCAAGTTAATTGGTGCCACTAAGGGTGCCAGATAAGCATCTATGTCACCTTCCTTCTGGGCTTTGCGTATTCCTGCTGCGAAGGCAGACGCAGCAGAGGCAGGAGCTGAGGTTTTTTTTTATGATTACAGAGGCGCACAGGGCTCTCATCCTCACTCTCTGAAGAGGAAGAGGAGGAGGATGAAGAGGAGTCAGGTGAATGTGGGGATGAGGAACATCTACTTGATTTTACCACATCATCTGGCAATTCTCTGTCTTGCTCATGTGTGTCTGATTTAGCATCAGAAAGTGGGGGAGATTGTAGAGGCTGTAAGGCGAGAGTGATCAGATTACATAAAGACCAGACAGGCACAGGGATAACATCCCCCTGTCTGTGCGCCTTCTTAAAATCTCTTAACACATTATTCCAATCAGCCTGTTTAAGAGTTCCTTGTGGCGGTAACCAATGACAATGTTTCCTAATATATTTATGAAGTTGAGCAAATCCCTTTTTGATGTTTTCACTCCTGATGTTTTTAGGAGGGCACGGAGTAATTTTAAATGATCCTCCAGTTTAGCTGCTTTAGTTTCATGATGGCCCATTATAGTGTCCCTGACATCTCGACCCTGTTAGGGACGTATGCTTTTCTCGGGAGCCTTACCTGGTCAACGATCTTCGGAGCTTCCTGGTCTGAGTTTCAAGGGTCCCTGTTCGGGTGCCACTTGTCGGCCTCCTCCCTATCTCTGACCCACAGATTAAGGAGGCAATGCGATGAGATATCGAAGACCTGAACGGACCAGCCAGGGGACTCAAGGTGTAACAGCTCAAAAGTAATGCGGGGAAGGCACTCCTCATATTTATTGAGTAAATGAGTATCTGAAGAATTCTGAGTAGGGGGTTCAGCACATGATCAACATCTATGTTTGAGTCCCGCCCAAGGGAGGGACACTCCTTAAGAATACCGAAACCATGTGAGGGTGGTCACGAGCGAGGGTGGTCACGAGCTGTAGGAACTTTTTATGGCTTTAATCACTCTTTCCTTGACCAAACATCAGAGGTCATAGGAGAGACAATCAAGTCACAAATCTTCATACATTTGATTTCTATATTACTTGATTTATATATTAAGCCCATTAATCCCACAACAGCCTTGACTGCATCTCTCAGATTTTCTGTTGTTGAATTATTGTTGTACTTTGTCTCCATATATTGCTTGATCTTTGTTTTTATTTGGTCATTGATTCATTGATTATTAGGAGTATGTTATTAAGCATCCATGTGTTTGTGGTCTTTTTTGTTTTCTATTTGTAATTTGTTTCTAGTTTCATACCTTTCTGATCTGAGAAGCTGACTGGTATGGTTTCAATCTTTTCAAATTTACTGAGGTTCTTTTTGTGGCCTAGTATATGATCTATTCTTGAAAATGTTCCATGTGTACTTGAGAAAAATATGTATCCTGCTGCTTTTGGATGGAGTGTTCTGTAGATGTCCGTTAGGCCCATCTGTTCTAGTACATTGTTCAGTGCCTCTGTCTCTTCACTTATTTTCTGTCTGTTTGATCTGTCCTTTGGACTGAGTGGTGTGTTGAAGTCTTCTAAAATGAATGCATTGCATTCTATTTCCCCCTTTAATTCTGTTAGTATTTGCTTCACATATGTAGGTGCTCCTCTGTTGCGTGCATAAATATGTATAATAGACATATATTCTTGTTGGACTGAGCCCTTTATCATTATGGAATGTCCTTCTTTGTCTCTTGTTACTTTCTTTGTTTTGAAGTCTATTTTGTCTGACACAAGTACTGCAACTCCTGCTCTTTTCTCCCTGTTAGTTGGATGAAATATTTTTTTCCTTCCCTTTACTTTCAGTCTGTGTATGTCTTTAGGTTTGAAGTGAGTCTCTTGTAAGCAGCATATAGACGGGTCTTGTTTTTTTAATCCATTCTGTTAGTCTGTGTCTTTTGATTGGTGCATTGAGACCATTTAAATTTAGGGTGATTGTTTATAGGTATGTAGTTATTGCCATTGCAGGCTTTAGATTTGTGGTTACCAAAGGTTCAAGGGTAATTCCCTTACTATCTAACAGTCTCATTTAACTCAGTTCGTGTGCTATTACAAACACAACCTAAAGGTTCTTTTTTTTCTCTCCTTTTTCTTCCTCCTCAATTCTTCGTATGTTATGAATTATATTCTGTACTCTTTTTCTATCCCTTGTGTGACATCTATTTAGCCTTAGGAATACTTCCATCTATAGGAGTCCCTCCAAAATGCACTGTTGAGGTGGTTTGTGGGAGGTAAATTCTCTCAACCTTTTCTTATCTGAAAATTGTTTAATCCCTCCTTCAAATTTAAATGATAACCTTGCTGGGTATAGTATTCTTGGTTCAATGCCCTTCTGCTTCATTGCATTAAATATATCATGCCACTCCTTTCTGACCTGTAAGGTTTCTGTTGAGAAGTATGATAATAGCGTGATGGGTTTTCCTTTGTAGGTGATCTTTTTTCTCTCTCTAGCTGCTTTTAAAAATCTGTCTTTATCCTTGATCTTTGCCATTTTAATTATTATATGTCTTGATGTTGTCTTCCTTAGGTCCCATGTGTTGGGAGATCTGTGCACCTCTATGGCCTGAGAGACTATCTCCTTCTCCAGATTTGGGAATTTTTCAGCAATTACCTCCTCAATGACACTTTCTATCCCTTTTTCTCTCTCTTCTTCTTCTGGTATCCCTATAATAGGAATATTGTTCCGTTTAGATTGGTCACACAGTTCTCTCAATATTCTTTTATTCTTAGAGATTCTTTATTCTCTCTGTGCCTCAGCTTCTTTGTATTCCTCTTCTCTAATTTCTATTCCATTTACCATCTCTTCTACTACATCTATTCTGCTTTTAAATCCCTCCATTGTATGTTTCATTTCAGATATGTAATTTCTTAGTGATTGAATCTCCTACTTAAATTAATTCCTGAGTTCTTGAATATTTTTATGTACCTCCATAAGCATATTTATGATTTTTATTTTGAACTCTCTTTCTGGCAGATTTGGTGAGTTTAGTTTCATTTGACCCTTTTTCTGGGGTTTGTGAGATTTTGGTCTGGACCATGTTTTTTTGACGTTTCATATTTCTGTGTGGTGCCCAATAGTGCCCAGAAGCTCCATTCTCTGGAGCTTCTCAGCCCCTAGGGGGCCGTAGGGAAGGAGAGCTGGTGCCTGAGGGGAGGAAAGATCTGTTTCCTGATTCCCATTTGCAGTTCCTGTCTCTGGTGTCTGAGCCTATGGGCCACCTCCTCCATTCTTTATATATTAGGTATCTTATTCTGTACTCTTTGTTTATCCCTTGATTGACTTTGGGGTAGTTGATTTAGTTTTGCATTTGCTTAGTAATTAACTGTTCTACTTTATTTACTGTGGTTTTATTACCTCTGGTGACAGCTATTCAACCTTAGGAACACTTCCATCTATAGAAGTCCCTCCAAAATACACTGTAGATGTGGTTTGTGGGAGGTAAATTCTCTCAGCTTTTGCTTATCTGGAAATTGTTTAATCCCTCCTTCAAATGTAAGTGTTAACCTTGCTGGATAAAGTAATCTTGGTTCAATGCCCTTCTGCTTCATTGCATTAAATATATTATGCCACTCCCTTCTGGCCTGTAAGGTTTCTGTTGAGAAGTCTGATAATATGCTTTGTATGTGATCTTTTTTCTCTCTTTGGCTGCTTTTAATAGTCTGTCCTTGTCCGTGATCTTTGCCATTTTAATCATTATATTTCTTGGTGTTGTCCTACTTGGGTCCCTTGTGTTGGAAAATCTGTGTACCTCCATGGCCTGAGAGGCTATCTCCTTTCCAGATTGGGGAAGTTTTCAGCAATTACCTCCTCAAAGACTCTTTCTATCCCTTTTTCTCTCATTTCTTCTTCTGGTACTCCTATAAAATGAATATTGTTCCATTTGGATTGGTCATACAGTTCTCTCAATATTCTTTCATTCTTAGAGATACTTTTTTCTCTCTGTGCCTCAGCTTCTTTGTATTCCTCTTCTCTAATTTCTATTTCATTTATCATATCCTCCACCATATCTAATCTGCTTTTAAACCCTTCCATTGTATGTTTCATTTCTGATACTGGGTTCCGTAATGATTCGATCTCTGACTGTAGTTCATTCCTGAATTCTTGAATATTTTTCTGTACCTCTATGACCATGTTTATGGTTTTTTTTTGTGTGTGTGAGGGCATCTCTCATATTTATTGATCAAATGGTTGTTAAAGACAATAAAATTCTGTATAGGGGAGTCAATGCTCAATGCACAATCAGTAATCCACCCCAAGCCTAATTTTCGTCAGTCTCCAATCTTCTGAGGCATAACAAACAAGTTCTTACATGGAGAACAAATTCTTACATAGTGAATAAGTTCTTACATGGTGAACAGTACAAGGGCAGTCATCACAGAAACTTTCGGTTTTGCTCATGCATTATGAACTATAAACAGTCAGTTCAAATATGAATACTCATTTGGTTTTTATACTTGATTTATATGTGGATACCACATTTCTCTCTTTATTATTATTATTTTTAATAAAATGCTGAAGTGGTAGGTAGATACAAGATAAAGGTAGAAAACATAGTTTAGTGTTGTAAGAGAGCAAATATAGATGATCAGGTGTGTGCCTGTAGACTATGTGTTAATCCAAGCTAGACAAGGGCAATAAAACATCCACATATGCAGAAGATTTCTCTCAGAACAGGGGGGTGAGGTTCTAAGCCTCACCTCTGTTGATCCCCAATTTCTCACCTGATGGCCCCCCTGCGACTGTGCCTGTCTTAGGTTGTTCCTCCCTTGAGGAATCTTACCTGTCTCTGGCTAAACAGTCATCTTCCGGGGCCATACAGGGAAATGTAAAGTTGGTAAGTGAGAGAGAAGCCTTATTGTTTGAAATGGTTAGCTTTTTATTACTTTGCATACTTATGCCCTGTAGCTTCTATGCCCAGCATTTGTCTTGGGGTATCTTTACCACTTGGAAGAATTATGATACTCGGTAAATTTGATATGAGGCATGAATTCTATTTAAGGGTTGTAATTAGGAAGGAAGAAGAAAAGCTATAGAACTAGCAGGCGGAAGAAAACCTGGGAAGATTGATTATTTCTTTGACATATCTTCTTGTAGAGTAACTTCAGCATGTATAGGTTTTAAGCTACTACTTAAATTGCGCACACACATTAACATAATAGGAGTATAGTTACATAACCAAAGCGTATCTGTAATTACCAGCCATCTCCAGTGAAACCAAGAAAACCAGTTAGGCACCTTAGGCATTGGTGAAAACTTATCTATGATATGGTGGATATTGTCCAACTGAACTTGAACAGTCTGAGAGAAATCAGACTAATTAAAACAACCCATTCCTGGGGAATGTTCACATCCCTTATGTTCTTTTAACAGTAAATAGTCTTCGTAGTTGTAAGATTTTGGAGCGCTACAATTTGCACTTCTCCTAATTCTTGGTTGAGTTCCAACAGTATAGATCCAGTCAAATTTGTTGTTTTACTGTATGCACAGGCCAGCTTAGATATCTCCTTCATTCCCATGGCAAGTCCAGGAGCTGGTGGGATGAGTGCATCTACAGCTGTAGCAGTGCGTGGATCTTTGTTGGGGTTTTTTGATGATCATCTTCTGGTATGAGTCCTCCAGAGAGTGCTGATGTTGGAAGTTCTCTTTCATATCGTATCTTAGTTCATTTACGGGGTAGCCCAATTAGGCTTTGATCTTCTGTATAAACGCAAACAGACCCTTTGCCTACACTTTTATATGCCCTTTATACCCTTGTGTAGAACTCATTGGAGGTTACCACACAGGAACTGCCCTTTTTTTTTTGTTTTTTTTTGTTTTTTGTTTTTTTTGGTATCACTAATCTACACTTACATGACGAATATTATGTTTACTAGGCTCTCCCGTATACCAGGTCTCCCCTATAAACCCCTTTACAGTCACTGTCCATCAGCATAGCAAAATGTTGTAGAATCACTACTTGCCTTCTCTGTGTTGTACAGCCCTCCCTTTTCTCCTACCCCCCCATGCATGCTAATCTTAATACACCCCTACTTCTCCCCCCCTTATCCCTCCCTACCCACCCATCCTCCCCAGTCCCTTTCCCTTTGGTACCTGTTAGTCCATTCTTGAGTTCTGTGATTCTGCTGCTGTTTTGTTCCTTCAGTTTTTCCTTTGTTCTTATATTCCACAGATAAGTGAAATCATTTGGTATTTCTCTTTCTCCGCTTGGCTTGTTTCACTGAGCATAATACCCTCCAGCTCCATCCATGTTGCTGCAAATGATTGGATTTGCCCTTTTCTTATGGCTAAGTAGTATTCCATTGTATATATGTACCACATCTTCTTTATCCATTCATCTATTGATGGACATTTAGGTTGCTTCCAATTCTTGGCTATTGTAAATAGTGCTGCGATAAACATAGGGGTGCACTGATCTTTCTCATACTTGATTGCTGCATTCTTAGGGTAAATTCCTAGGAGTGCAATTCCTGGGTCAAATGGTAAGTCTGTTTTGAGCATTTTGATGTACCTCCATACTGCTTTCCACAATGGTTGAACTAACTTACATTCCCACCAGCAGTGTAGGAGGGTTCCCCTTTCTCCACAGCCTCACCAACATTTGTTGTTTTTTGTCTTTTGGATGGCAGCCATCCTTACTGGTGTGAGGTGATACCTCATTGTAGTTTTAATTTGCATTTCTCTGATAATTAGCGATGTGGAGCATCTTTTCATGTGTCTGTTGGCCATCTGTATTTCTTTTTTGGAGAACTGTCTGTTCAGTTCCTCTGCCCATTTTTTAATTGGGTTATTTGTTTTTTGTTTGTTGAAGCGTGTGAGCTCTTTATATATTCTGGGCGTCAAGCCTTTATCAGATGTGTCATTTTCAAATATATTCTCCCATACTGTAGGGATCCTTTTTGTTCTATTGATGGTGTCTTTTGCTGTACAGAAGCTTTTCAGCGTAATATAGTCCCACTTACTCATTTTTGCTGTTGTTTTCCTTGCCCGGGGAGATATGTTCAAGAAGAGGTCACTCATGTTTATGTCTAAGAGGTTTTTGCCTATGTTTTCTTCTAAGAGTTTAGTGGTTTCATGACTTACATTCAGGTCTTTGATCCATTTTGAGTTTACTTTTGTATATGGGGTTAGACAATGGTCCAGTTTCATTCTCCTACATGTAGCTGTCCAGTTTTGCCAGCACCACCTGTTGAAGAGACTGTCATTTCGCCATTGTATGTCCATGGCTCCTTTATCAAATATTAATTGACCATATATGTCTGGGTTAATGTCTGGATTCTCTAGTCTGTTCCATTGGTCTGTGGCTCTGCTCTTGTGCCAGTACCAAATTGTCTTGATTACTATGGCTTTATAGTAGAGCTTGAAGTTGGGGAGTGAGATCCCCCCTACTTTATTCTTCTTTCTCAGGATTGCTTTGGCTATTCGGGGTCTTTGGTGTTTCCATATGAATTTTTGAATTATTTGAAGAATGTTGCTGGTAGTTTCATAGGGATTGCATCAAATCTGTATATTGCTTTGGGCAGGATGGCCATTTTGACGATATTAATTCTTCCCAGCCATGAGCATTGGATGAGTTTCCATCTGTTAGTGTCCCCTTTAATTTCTCTTAAGAGTGACTTGTAGTGTTCAGAGTATAAGTCTTTCACTTCTTTGGTTAGGTTTATTCCTAGGTATTTTATTTTTTTTGATGCAATTGTGAATGGAGTTGTTTTCCTGATTTCTCTTTCTGTTGGTTCATTGTTAGTATATAGGAAAGCCACAGATTTCTGTGTGTTGATTTTGTATCCTGCAATGTTGCTGTTTTCCGATATCAGTTCTAGTAGTTTTGGGGTGGAGTCTTTAGGGTTTTTTGTACAGTATCATGTCATCTGCAAATAGTGACAGTTTAACTTCTTCTTTACCAATCTGGATTCCTTGCATTTCTTTGTTTTATCTGATTGCCGTGGCTTGGACCTCCAGTACTATGTTAAATAACAGTGGAGGGAGTGGGCATCCCTGTCTAGTTCCCGATCTCAGAGGAAATGCTTTCAGCTTCTCGCTGTTCAATATAATGTTGGCTGTGGGTTTCTCATAGATGGCCTTTATTATGTTGAGGTACTTGCCCTCTGTTCCCATTTTGCTGAGAGTTTTTATCATGAATGGATGTTGAACTTTGTGAAATGCTTTTTCAGCGTCTATGGAGATGATCATGTGGTTTTTGTCTTTCTTTTTGTTGATGTGGTGGATGATGTTGATGGACTTTCGAATGTTGTACCATCCTTGCATCCCTGGGATGAATCCCACTTGGTCATGGTGTATGATCCTTTTGATGTATTTTTGAATTCGGTTTGCTAATATTTTGTTGAGTATTTTTGCATCTACGTTCATCAGGGATATTGGTCTGTAGTTTTCTTTTTTGGTGGGGTCTTTGCCTGGTTTTGGTATTAGGGTGATGTTAGCTTCATAGAATGAGTTTGGGAGTATCCCCTCCTCCTCTATTTTTTGGAAACCTTTAAGGAGAATGGGTATTATGTCTTCCCTGTATGTCTGATAAAATTCCGAGGTAAATCCATCTGGCCCGGGGGTTTTGTTCTCTGGTAGTTTTTTGATTACCGCTTCAATTTCGTTGCTGGTAATTGGTCTGTTTAGATTTTCTGTTTCTTTCTGGGTCAATATTGGAAGGTTGTATTTTTCTAGGAAGTTGTCCATTTCTCCTCGGTTTCCCAGCTTGTTAGCATATAGGTTTTCATAGTATTCTCTAATAATTCTTTGTATTTCTGTGGGGTCTGTCGTGATTTTTCCTTTCTCATTTCTGATACTGTTGATATGTGTTGACTCTCTTTTCTTCTTAATAAGTCTGGCTAGAGGCTTATCTATTTTGTTTATTTTCTTGAAGAACCAGCTCTTGGTTTCATTGATTTTTGCTATTGTTTTATTCTTCTCAATTTTATTTCTTCTCTGATCTTTATTATGTCCCTCCTTCTGCTGACCTTAGGCCTCATCTGTTCTTCTTTTTCCAATTTCAATAATTGTGACATTAGACCATTCATTTGGGATTGCTCTTCCTTTTTTAAATATTCTTGGATTGCTATATACTTTCCTCTTAAGCCTGCTTTTGATGTGTCCCACAGAAGTTGGGGCTTAGTGTTGTTGTTGTCATTTGTTTCCATATATTGCTGGATCTCCATTTTGATTTGGTCATTGATCCATTGATTATTTAGGAGTGTGTTGTTAAGCCTCCACATGTTTGTGAGCCTCTTTGCTTTCTTTGTACAGTTTATTTCTAGTTTTATGCCTTTGTGGTCTGAAAAGTTGGTTGGTAGGATTTCAATCTTTTGGAATTTTCTGAGGCTTTTTTGTGATCTAATATGTGGTCTATTCTGGAGAATGTTCCATGTGCACTTGAGAAGAATGTATATCCTGTTTCTTTTGGATGTAGAGTTCTATAGATGTCTATTAGGTCCATCTGCTCTACTGTGTTGTTCAGTGCTTCCGTGTCCTTACTTATTTTCTGCCCAGTGGATCTATCCTTTGGGGTGAGTGGTGTGTTGAAGTCTCCTAGAATGAATGCATTGCAGTCTATGTCCCCCTTTAGTTCTGTTAGTATTTGTTTCACATATGCTGGTGCTCCTGTGTTGCGTGCATATATATTTAGAATGGTTATATCCTCTTGTTTGACTGTGCCCTTTATCATTATGTAGTGTCCTTCTTTATCTCTTGTTACTTTCTTTGTTTTGAAGTCTATTTTGTCTGATATTAGTACTGCAACCCCTGCTTTCTTCTCACTGTTGTTTGCTTGAAATATGTTTTTCCATCCCTTGACTTTTAGTCTGTACATGTCTTTGGGTTTGAGGTGAGTTTCTTGTAAGCAGCATATAGATGGGTCTTGCTTTTTTATCCATTCTGTTACTCTGTGTCTTTTGATTGGTGCATTCAACCCATTAACATTTAGGGTGAGTATTGAAAGATATGTACTTATTGCCATTGCAGGCTTTAAATTCGTGGTTACCAAAGGTTCAAGGTTAGCCTCTTTAGTATCTTACTGCATAACTTAGCTCGCTTATTGAGCTGTTATATACACTGTCTGGAGATTCTTTTCTTCTCTCCCTTCTTGTTCCTCCTCCTCGATTCTTCATATGTTGGTTGTTTTGTGCTGTGCTCTTTCTAAGAGTGCTCCCATCTAGAGCAGTCCCTGTAAGATGTTCTGTAGAAGTGGTTTGTGGAAAGCAAATTCCCTCAGCTTTTGTTTGTCTGGGAATTGTTTAATCCCACCGTCATATTTGAATGATAGTCGTGCTGGATACAGTATCCTTGGTTCAAGGCCCTTCTGTTTCATTGTATTAAATATATCATGCCATTCTCTTCTGGCCTGTAGGGTTTCTGTTGAGAAATCTGACGTTAGCCTGATGGGTTTCCCTTTATAGGTGACCTTTTTCTCTCTAGCTGCCTTTAACACTCTTTCCTTGTCCTTGATCTTTGCCATTTTAATTATTATGTGTCTTGGTGTTGCCCTTCTTGGATCCTTTCTGTTGGGGGTTCTGTGTATTTCCGTGGTCTGTTCGATTACTTCCTCCCCCAGTGTGGGGAAGTTTTTAGCAATTATTTCTTCTAAGTTACTTTCCATCTCTTTTCCTCTCTCTTCTTCTTCTGGGACCCCTATAATATGGATATTGTTCCTTTTGGATTGGTCACTCAGTTCTCTTAATATTGTTTCATTCCTGGAGATCCTTTTGTCTCTGTCTATGTCAGCTTCTATGCGTTCCTGTTCTCTGATTTCAATTCCATCAATGGCCTCTTGCATTCTATCCATTCTGCTTATAAACCCTTCCAGAGTTTGTTTCATTTCTGCGATCTCCTTTCTGGCATCTGTGATCTCCCTCCGGACTTCATCCCATTTCTCTTGCGTATTTCTCTGCATCTCTGTCAGCATGTTTATGATTCTTATTTTGAATTCTTTTTCAGGAAGACTGGTTAGGTCTGTCTCCTTCCCTGTTGTTGTCTCTGTGATCTTTGTCTGCCTGTAGCTTTGCCTTTTCGTGGTGATAGGAATAGTTTGCAGAGCTGGGACGAGTGACGGCTGGAAGGACTTCCTTTCTTGTTGGTTTGTGGCCCTCCTCTCCTGGGAGAACAGCGACCTGTTGTGGCTTGTGCTGCGCAGCTGCGCACAGACAGGGTTTGTGCTTCCTGCCGGGCTGCTATGGAGTTAATCTCCGCTGTTGCTGTGGGCATGGCCTGGCTCGGGCGGCTACTCCAAAGTGGTGGAGTCGCGTTGGAGCAGGAGCGGCTGGGAGGCTATTTATCTCCGTAAGGGGCCTCCCTGCTCCCTGCAGCCCAGGGGTTAGGGTGCCCAGAGATCCCCGGATTCCCTACCTCTGGATTAAGTGTCCCGCCCTGCCCCTTTAAGACTTCCAAAAAGCACCCGCCAAAACAAAACAACAACCACCAAAAAAAAAAAACGAAAACTTTTTTAAATTAAAAAAAAAAAAATTTTTTTTAATGAAAAAAAAAAAAGTGGTCGCTCGTTTTTCTTTATTCTCCGGTGCCATCCTCAGGCCTCTGCTCAACGGTCTTGCTACCCTGTTTCCCTAGTATTTGGTCTCTTTCCCTTTAAGACTACCAAAAAGCGCTTGCCAAAAAAAAAAAAAAAATGGGCGCTCGCTTTTCTGGTGTCCTCCTACACCTGGCCACCGGTGCCCGCTCACTGTTCTTGCTGCACTGTTTCCGTAGTATTGGAGTCCCTATCCCTTTAAGGCTTCCAAAAAGCCCTCGCCAAAACAAAACAGCAAAAAAGCAAAAAAAAAAAAAAAATGTTCGCGCGCTTTTCTTATGTCCTCCGGCACCCGGCCTCCAGTGCCCGCTCACTGTTCTTGCTGCCCTGTTTTCCTAGTATCGAGGGCCCTGCACTCTGGCCTGGATGGCTGGGGCTGGGTGTTCGGCAGCCCTGTGCTCCGTCTCCCTCCCGCTCTGCCTATTCTTCTCCCGCCAGGAGCTGGGGGGAGGGGCGCTTGGCTCCCGCCGGGCCGGGGCTTGTATCTTACCCCCTTCGCGAGGTGCTGGGTCCTCTCAGGTGCAGATGTGGTCTGGATATTGTCCTGTGTTCTCTGGTCTTTATTCTAGGAAGGATTGTCTTTGTTATATTTTCATAGATATATGTTGTTTTGGGAGGAGATTTCCGCTGCTCTACTCACGCCACCATCTTCCGCTCCCCATGTTTATGGTTTTTATTTTGAAATCTCTTTCAGGAAGATTCATTAGGTTGATTTCATTTTGCTCTTTCTCTGGTGTATTTATGATTTTGCTTTGAACCAGTGTCTTCTAACGTTTCATATTTTTATGTGGCACCCTCTATTGCCCTGATGGTGCCTGGTGGGAGGAAAGAGCTGTTTCCTAATTCCCAGCTGCTCTGTCTGTCTCCACTGTCAGAACGAGTGGGCCTAGCACACAGGTATAAGCCTCTGTGCTTTGCGCCTGTAGCTGCAGTAGGCGGGGCTTCCCTCTGGCTGGTCTGATGCCATGACAGGGTTTCCCATTTTGTGAGCCAGGTGTGGGCTGACCAGGAAGAAGGTGCAGCAGGCTGTGTATCATGGAGGGAGACCTTGGTGCTGTGTAGCCAGCCAGGTGTCTGGAACACCTCAAGACAGTGAAAGTTCCCACCGTGCTGGGCAGAGTGCACCTGAACAATTTTGTCTACCTGTCCTTTCTCCTGAGCAGTATACTCTGTGCAGTCCTTGCCCCTTTAGCAGCCCTCTTGCTGTTAGGAAGTCTCTCAGACTGCCCACCTTTCTTCTGTCCCAGAGCAGCCCGATATAGATCCCTGTTTTTCACAAGTGGCTGGAATCTCAGTTTCTCCAGGTATTCTGCCTGTCTAAGCTTTCCAACTCCAGAGCACCATGTAATGTAGGTTTGGGCTCCCAGAGCAGATCTCCAGAGCTAGGTGTTCAGCAGTTCCAGGCCTCCACTCCCTCCCAGCTCTGTTTCTTTTCCTCCCGCCAGTGAACTGGGGTGGGGGAAGAGCTTGGATCCCACTGGGCCACGGCTTTGGTTCGTTATCCTGTTCCGTGAGGTTCATTATTTTCTCCAGATGTATGCAGTCCGGGACAGACCTCTTTCCCTCTTTCCTGTTGCTCTTTCAGGATTAGTTGTATTAATTATATTTCCATATTATATGCGGTTTTTTGGAGTTGGCATCTGTCTCACGTCTCATGCTGCCATCTTTAATCCTCTGCCCCAGATTTCTTTTTTTCGTGAGTTTTAAATTATGGATTGAATTTCCTTAATAGTTAGGGCTATTCAAATTATCTGTTTCATATCAGGTGATTTGTGGTATAGTATTTTTTGAGTGATTTTTCCATTTCATCTAAGTTATCAAATTTATGTGTGAAGAATTGTTTATGTACTCTCTTTATTATCTTTTTGATGCCTGCTCAGTCTGCATCAATATTTTTTGTTTCATTCTTAATATGGTAATTTTTGTCTTCCCTCTTTTTTTGTCAGTCTTGCTAAAAGTTTGTCAATTATATTGATCTTTACAAAGTCTCAGCCCTTTTTTTCATTGATTTTTATCATTTTTCTGTTTTCAACTTCATTAATTCCTGCTCATTTCTATTATTGCCTTCCTTCTGCTTGCTCTGGGTTTATGTTGGTCTTTTTTTCACTCTTTTCCTTTTTAAATCAAAATAGAATTGACATATAACTTTGTGTAAGTTTAAGTTGTACACACCTTAAACTTTGATTTGATACATTTGTATATTGCAATATGATTACATGAATACATTGTATTGATGTGATAAATTTATATATTGCAATATGATTACCAACATAGAGCTAACACCTGTATCACATCAAATAAGCATCATTTCTTTTTTGTGGTGAGAACAGATAAGAGCTAGTGTCTTATAAACTTTGAAGTTTATAATATGGGATTGTTGGCTATAATTGCTATGCTGTGATTATAATCCAGCTCTCCAGGATTTATTTATCTACTAGTTCCAAGTTTGTACCCTTAAACAACATATCCCCAATATAGAATGTTTTTCTAAGTTTTAGAGGTGTAGGGTCTTAGATATTTTTATTTGAGATGTTCCTTTTTCAAATGTATGCATTTTAGTGTCATATATTTTCCTTTTCAGCACTGTTTTAGATAAGTTCTAAAAAATGTTGTATGTTCATTTTCATTGAATTCATTGTATTTTTTATTAAGGTTTTTTAAAATTAAGGTATCATTGATATACAATCTTAAGAAGGTTTCACATGAGCAGCATTGTGGTTTCAACTTTCACCCATATTATCAAGTCCCCCCTCCACCCCATTGGAGTCACCTTCTATCAGTATAGTAAGATGCAGTAGAGTCATTACTTGTCTTCTCTGTGCTGTACTGCCTTCCCTGTGACCTACCTATATTGTGAGTGCTAATTATAATGCCCCTTATGAATTTATTTTATTTTTAAATTTGAGAATTCCTCTTTGAACCATGGATCATTTAGAAGTGTATTGTTTAGTTTCCACATGTTTGGAGATTTTCTTGTTATCTTCCTGTTACTGATTTCTATTTTGATTACACTGTGGTCAGATAACATACCTTGTATGATTTCATTTCTTCTAAAATTGTTGAGATTTGTTTTATGGCCCAAGATATGATATATTTTCCATGGACACTTAAAAGGAATGTGTATTCTACTGTTGAAGGGTGGCTATAAATGTCAAATTCTGTTGAGTCATTGTGTTGTTCAGTTCTTCCATATTCTTACTCATTTTCTGTTTACTTGTTCTGTGAATTATTGAGAAGGGGTGTTGAAGTTTCCAAGTATAACTTACTTCTCCTTTCAGTTTTATCAGCTTTTGCTTTTGTGGTTGCTGCATATACATTTAGGATTTCTTTGTCTTTCTGGGTAGATTGACATTTTTTATCATTATATGTCTCTCTCTGTCTCTAGTAACTTTTTTCTCTGAATTCTACTTTATCTGATATTAATATAGCTACTTCTGCTTTCTTTTTTCTCCAGCTGTATTGAGGTATAATTGACAATACTTCTGCTTTCTTTTGATTAATATTTATGATACAGCTTTCTCCATTCTTTTACTTTCAACCTGCCTATATTGCTGTATTTGAAATGACTTTCTTTTAGATACCATACAGTTGGGTCATGTTTTTAATCCTTTCTGCCAGTCTCTGTCTTTTAATTGATGCAGTTAAATTATTTACATTTAATGTAATTAATGATACATTAGGCCTTACCTCTGCTATTTTACTTTTTATGTTTTGTTTGTTCTCTCTGTTATATTTTCTGTTTTATTTTTCCCTGTCTTCCTGTCAGTTACTTGAACCTATTTTAGAATTCCACTTTGATTTACCTATAGTGTTTTAGAGAGTATCTCTTTTCATATGTTTTTTAATAGTTGGTCTAGGAATTACATCATATACACATAGCTTATCATTGTCAGTTGCTGTCATCTTTTTGCCAGTTCGAGTGAAATGTTGAAACCTTGCCTCCCTTTATTCCCCTTTTCTGTCCTCTATTTATAATTGTTTTAAATATTTCATTTACATGCATTTAGAACCATATTTAAGCTACTGTAATTTTTTGCTTCGGCTGTTAAACATAATTTAGAAAACTCAAGAGAAGAGGGAAAGTCTGTTGTACTTACCCATATTTTGTTTACTGTGTTCTTTCTTCTCTATAGTGTTCTAAGATTCCTTTTTTTATTTTTTATTTTCTGTTTGGGGTATTTCCTTAAGCCATTCTTTTAGGGTAGGTCTGCTGATGACAAATTCTATTAGTTTTCTTTTATCTGAGAGAATCTTTATCCTTCATTCTTGAAGGATATTTTCTTTGATTTGTTTTGTTTTGTTTTTCATTATTATTTGTTAAAGTACCCTTCATATACAATCTTGTGTTGGTTTCAAATGTATATCACAGTGGTTCAGCAGTCTCTATGACCAACTTATATTGTGATTGTGAATTATTGTTGCCCTTTTATCTCCCCTGTCCCCTCCCCTCCTCCTTAGTAATCATTAGTCACTTCTCAGTGTCTGAGTCTAATGCTGTTTTGTTTCTTCTGTTTTGCTTTGCTTTTATATTCCACAAATCAGTGAAATCATATGGTATTTGTCTTTCTCCACTTGGCTTATTTCACTGAGCATAATACCCTCTAGCCCCATCAATGTTGTTGCAAATGGCAGGATTTCTTTTCTTTTTATGCCTGACTAATATTCCGTTGTATGTATGTACCACATCTTCTTTATCCATTCCTGTACTGATGGACACTTAGGTTGCTTACATATCTTGGCTATTGCAAATAGTATGGTCATAAACATAAATAGTGGGTACATATATCTTTTCAAATCAGGGATTTTGTCTTCTTTGGGTAAATTCCTAGGAGTGGAATTACTGGGTTGAATGGTACTTCTATTTTTAGTTTTTTGAGGAATCTCCATACTGCCTTCCACAGCAGTTGCACCAATTTACATTCCCACCAGCAGTGTAGAAGGGTTTCTATTTCTCTGCATCCTCTCCAGCATTTGTTGTTTTTTGTCTTTTGGATAGTGGTCATTCTAACTGGTGTGAAGTGATATCTCATTGTGGTTTTAGTTTGCATTTCCATGATGATCAGTGATGTGGAGCATCTTTTCTTTCTTTCTTTTTATTGAAGTATCATCAGTATACAATCTTAGGAAGTTTTCACATGAACAACATTGTGGTTTCAGCATTCACCTATATTATCAAGTCCTCACCACCCCTCCACTGTAGTCACTGTCTATCAGCATAGTAAGATGCTACAGAGTCATTAGTTGTCTTCTCCATGCTGTACTGCCTTTCCTGTGACCTGCCTATGTTGTGATTGTGAATTATAGTGCCCCTTAATCCCCTTCTCCCTTCCTCCCCAGCCACTCTCCCTAATACCTTCCCTTTGGTAACCACTAGTCTCTTCTTTGAGTCTGTGAGTCTGCTGCTGTTTTGTTCCTTCAGTTTTGCTTTGTTTTTATACTGTACAAATTAGTGAAGTCATTTGGTACTTGTCTTTCTCTGCCTGGCTTATTTCACTGAGCATAAACCCTCTAGCTCCATCCACATTGTTGCAAATGGTAGGATTTATTTTCTTTTCATGGCTGAATAATATTCCATTGTGTATATGTACCACCTCTTCTTTATCCATTCATCTACTGATGGACACTTAGATTGCTTCCATATATTGGCTATTGTAAATAGTGCTGTGATAAACATAAGGGTGCATATGTCTTTTTGAATCTGAGAAGTTGTTTTCTTTGGGTAAATTCTTAGGAGTTGAATTCCTGGGTCAAATGGTATTTCTATTTTTAGTTTTTTGAGGAACCTCCACAAAACTAGTTTAACTATTGCTTTCCACAATGGTTAAACTAATTTACATTCCCACCAACAGTATAGGAGGGTTCCCCTCCTGAAGGATATTTTCACTGGATATATGATTTTGTATTGAAAGTTCATTTCTTTCAGCTCTTGAGAACTTTATGTTATCACCTATGGCCTCCATGGGTTTTGATGTGCAAGCTACTGTCATTCAAATAGTTTCTGTAGGTAAGGTGTCATTTCTTTCTCATGGCTTTCAATATGTATTTTTTAATCTTTAGTTTTCAGAAGTTTAATGATGTGTCTAGGTGTGGTTTTCTTTGGTTTTATACTGTTTGGGGTTTGCTCAGGTTTTTCAATCTGTAAACTTATGTCTGCCAAATTGAGAAGTTTTCGGCTATCATTTATTAATGTACTTTTAAAGCCTTATCCTCTTTGTCTTTTCCTTCCTGTTTTCTGATGACATGAATGTTGGTTCTTTTGTAATGGTCCCACAGATCCCTTTGGCACTTATTTTTTTCCAGTCTGTTTTGTCTCTGCTATTTAGATTAGGTAATTTCTATACTTCTGTGTTCCATTTCACTGATTCTTTTCTCTATCACCTCTCCTCTGTTGTTGAGATCATTCATTGAGTTTTTAATTTTGGTTATTTATTTTCCAGATTTAAAATTTCCTTTTGGGTCTTTATATCTCCTTTATTTTTCCTGAGACCTGCTCATTGAAGCATTTTTGTGATGGCTGATTAAAAATCTTTGTTGGATAATTATCTCTGTTACCTTAGTCTTGATTTTTTTTTCATTCAGTTTGAGATTTTTCTGGTTCTTGGTATGAGTGATTCTCAGCTGAAACCTAAACATTTTTGATATTATGTTATGAGAATCCTGTTCTTATTCAAACCTGTTGTAGCTGGCTTCCTCTGATTTAACTCTAGCTGGGGAAGAGAGGGTGCCACCTCATTATTGCTAGATGGGGGGGAGAAGTCCAGGTTTCCCATTTGTATTCCCTTGACACCCAAGGTAGAGAGCTCCTCATTACTTCTGGGCAGTGATGGAGTTTTTAATTTTGGTTATTTATTTTCCAGGTCTAAAATTTCCATTTGGGTCTTCATAGCTCCCTTATTTTTTCTGAGACCTGCTCATTGGAGTATTTTTGTGATGGCTGATTAAAAATCTTTGTTGGATAATTATCTCTGTTTTCTTAGTCTTGATTTTTTTTCATTTCAAAGTTTGAGACTTTTCTGATTCTTGGTATGAGTGATTCTCTACTATGTTTGTCCTAATACCTTCCCAGGTGGGAGAGGTAGTAGTGGCTAATTGTTGCTTCCTATTACCTCTGGGTGGGAGGCTTGACTTTCTACACGTTGGTAGCGGTGAAAATTCTGACTCTTCACTAGGCCTTTTCTGAACTGTTTTAGCAGGACAGAGGAAGGATGCCTCATTACTGCTGATTTGTGGTGAAAGCCCAGGTTCCCCATGTTTTCTCCACTGACGGCACTGAGTGAGGAGACTCATTACCCAGAATGGATGAGCTTTAGTTCCCCACTTGGTCTTTTCTGATACCAGCCTGGTGTTGTACAGATGTAACACCTTGTTACAACCAGACCAAAACAGAAGTGTATGCTCCACTTGGTGTTTGCTGATGGGATGGAGTTTGGACCCATAGTTTTTTCCATGATGCTTGGCTGAGTGAGGTGGTTATTATTTAACAGTTTTCTGTCTTGCTAGGTTGTCCCCTTCCTGGTCCTTTGACTAGAGAAAGCAGGCTTTCTTGGAGCGGCCTTTTTCTGTGCCCATTGGCATTTGGGGGTTGCCGGCATCTCCAGCACCTCGTCTGGGATATGTGAGGTAAAAGGAAAACAAGGGAATCACTGCTGTGTTGTTCTGTAGGTTCTGAGGTCCCCTGCTATTCTGCCTTCTCTCCAACTGCTCCTCTTCTCTTCTTTGTTTTTTTATCTAGTGTCCAGGGTTTTTAGTTTTACCGAACAGGAGGAATAGGGAAAAGTATATTTCCTATATTTTCCTGGAAGCAGAAGTCAGCTTACTTTTTCTTAAGAGAAAAAAAATAAAGTACTCATTTCCAATTCAGATAAAATTGCATAATATTTATTTCTTATGTACCTTTTTTGGTGGAGGGGTCATAATGCCATTTACATAATTACTTTCTTGGTTTATCCTATAATATAAAAAATAATGGGAGGATAAAGTAAAACTAATAAGAATGGTTGCCTTTTCCTAAAAAAATAAGAAACATTGAGAGTGTTACATAAATAGTTTTGCATGTTCAGGAATAATTTTCTACATGATTTTAAATGTGACAGCATTCCATCCTTTGAGCATTTGCAGTGGCAGTTGTTCTCATTATAATTAGCTATTTGGGTGTGAAATTCCTGTTTATTTCTTTATGCACATCCGTGAATATTGGTGAAAGATATTTTTCTAGAGATGGAATTTTTGTGTTATAGGAGAGGGGGCACTAAATTGTAAGGAATTCAGTGGAAGACAGTGAAAAATCTTCCTCTTCACACTCCACATGGTAATACTACTTGGAAGCTGGTAATATTGAGCCATGCATGGCAACTTTCTCCTTATCAGTACCCTAACCCTCCCCAACTCTTCCTTCCCAGATCTTCCAAAGAAGAATTAGAAATGGCCACATTCCCAGTCAGTTTTTATTTGTTCATTTCTTTACTTGTTGCTTTTGTTTTCCATGGTTTTTAGGAAGCTTCTAGGTATACATAGATAAATACTAGGGTAAAGTGAAGTAAAAAGAAAAAAATACCAACACAAGTTTTAGAATGTAGGCATGCTGGTTTAAAGTCCTGTACAGCTAGAAACTTTGAATTCTAGATTTCTCTCTGATATTCTGAGAAGATATAACAGGGTAAGAAGTGCAGTCAGACACATGAATTACAATGCGCTGCAGAGAAATCAGTAATTCCTCTGTAGTAAAGATTTCCTGTTTTCAGCAAAGCAACAGCTCTGGCAGCTTCTACGTTTTCCTTTGTCTTTGTGAAAAGAGCCAGCACTCCCTGCCTGGCTCAATGCAATCTGCTATTTTACATGCCCTTGAGCTGCCTTATCTTTTGTGTTCTCTATTTCTTTGCTCTTACATGCTGTTTGTCAACTCTTCTTTCTTTCTTTTAATAGTCAACATCTTTTTTTCTAGTTTTTCTCTTTCTAGAAGTGTTACTGGGTTCAAATGAGGGATGAAATAGAGACTAAACTTTCTTACTGGCTCCCATTTGCAACTGACATTTCAGTGTTAGTGAGTGCATCTTTTGGTGTGGATTTTAATGGCAACAGAACTTTTTGAGAATGCTTCTGTCACTTTCTCATATTCCCAACTTGCAGCCATCTGTGTAGACCGCTCATCATCACCTGTCATGAACACCATGAAGACCATGCCGCTCCTCTCAGGCAATGTGATGGCAACTTGAATGGTGCCCTGGAGCCACAGCATCACTCCCTTCTCCTCTTCTGTCTGCTATAAGGACATATGTCATTGGATTTAGGGTCCACTCAGGTAATCTGGGATGACCTCAACTCAAAATCCTTACCAACATCTGCAAAGAGCCTTTTCCCAAATGAGGGAAAATTCACAGAGTCTAGGTGTTAGCATGTGGACATATTTTTGTGGGGCCACTATTCAGCCCACTACAGTCTACCTTCTGGTCCCCAAATTCACATCTGTTACACTTACAGAATGCATTCACCTTATTGCATCATACCCCAAAGTAATCTTAAGCCATTATAGCATCAACTCTAAGTCCAAAATATCATCTAAGTATCATCAGCTCAGAAAACCCCAGATCATATTATTTAAATCATCTAAATCAGGTATGGTTGGGGTGAGACTCTAGGTATGATCCATCCTGGGAAAACTCCTTTCAATCTGTTGATCTGTGAAACTAGAAGACAAGTTATTTACTTCGATGATACAATGGTAGGATAGGCATAAGATAGACATTCCCATCCCAAAAGGGGAAAATTGGGAGGTGTAAAGAGGTCACTGCTCCCAAGCAAGTTCGAAATCCAGCAGGGCAATTCCATTAGGTTTTAAGGCCTGGAAATAATCTTCTGTGGCTGGATGCTCTCCCCTGAGGACCATAGTGGTTTCATTTGCTGGACCTGTGGCAACACGTGCTGCCGCTGCACTTGCACTGCCTGAAGTGGCGCCACTGGCCTGTGCCTCTGGACCCACACCTCCACTGTCTTGACTGCACCCGAGGCTGTGCCCTTGAAGTCACTCTTTTTCTTGTAGAATAGCAGATGTTTACAGCTAGGTAGGTCTGTTACTGGCAGAATGCATTGTGTTTCCCCAATTCTTGTCTTCTTGAAGGAAAGAATTCAATCAAGAGACAGACTTAGGACAGTTTTAAACAACAGTAGTTTATCACACGAAGTGTAAGTATACTCTCAAGAAGTGTGGAGAGCAGGCTGTCTGGAAACCAGAAGCATCATTGCTATGAGGGTTAGGTTGGCTTTTATTTTTTCTTAAGATGCAGGAAGTCCTGACCTGCATTTTAGGTCATTTGATTGACAGGTTGATTGGCAGCTCTAGGTTATATAACCTTTCCCTCAGTGCTCAGGCACCTTACCATAAGTAAACGAGATCCACAGTGGGGCCAAAACTGCAGTGCTAATTAGATTTAGATGTTATTTTAATGAGGTGGGGTTACTTTTGGGCAAGGTCTTTAGATCTTGTGCATGCCCTGTAATCAGGGGAGCCCCTGTGGTCCTGAGCCCCTTGACAATCTAGGTGTCCTTGACTGTGGAACTGAGCAGTAAGGAGGGCTTAGGGGTTGGCCAGGGAGGAGTCTTCCTTGGTGATGGGCTGGTCCCCTTCTTCTGCTTATGTTCTAACTAACTGCCCACTGACAGTTCCATTAGCCCTTTTCCTGCCTATAAAATTTTGGAAGTCTGACAGCCTTCTCTCATTTTGTCCTTTATCCTTTTCAGTTCAAGTTGACAGTGTTTCTATCAAAACATTCTCAAAAGCCTTGTGACTCTTCTGTGTATGTGCCCTTTAGACAAATGGGACCGCACAGATGTTTACTGGACATTCCCATCTCTATTCCTGGATTCTGCTTGTGACGATTTAGTGGATCCATGAGTCACATACTTAATCTTTTCAGAAGATTGTCTAGCCACATGCTTAGTTTTCTCTCCATAGTACTAGTCCCCAACAGTGAGTTTTCTCATTTTAGCATTCTTTACAATATAGATAGGGTGAGAATATACCAAATCATCATGTGTTGGTTCTTTTTTGCTTAATAGTTCCTTACTCAATATATGTCTTTTGTCTCTCCTTTTACTATAGGCAACAAGGCAACACCAGGCTATACCTTCAATATTCCACTTCAAAACTGTCAGCTAAATATCCCAGTTCATTCCTTAAAAGTTCTGTTTACCACACAACTGTAGAACATAGTTTTACCAAGTTTTCTGCCACTATATAACAAGGATACTCTTCCCTCCAGTTTCCAGTAACATGTTCTTCATTTTGTCTGAAACCTCTCCTGAAGCTTCTTCAGTGTTTCTATTTCTCTTAATGTTCTATTCATGATGGTATATTTAGTCTCTAAAGTGATGGAAGCTTCCTCTACCATCTTCCTTACTTCCTCTGAGCCCTCTCCAGCAGTGCCTTTAATGTCTATAGTTTTTCCAGTAGTTCCTTGAAGGCAATGTAGGGTTTTTCTATCATACACATCAAAATTTTTCCAGCTTCTACCAGTTATTCCAAGCCAAAACCATATCCACATTTTTAGGTATTTATTACAGCAGCATCGCACTTTCCAGTAACAAAAATTTGTGTTAGTTTCCTAGGTCTGCCATAACTAATGACCACAAACTTGGTGGCTTACAACAATACAACTTTGTTCTCCCACAGTTCTAGAGGTCTGAAATCAGGGTGTTAGCATAGCCATGCTTACTCTTACAGCTCTAGGGGAACCCTTCCTTCTTCCAGCTTCTAGTGGTTCTAGGCATTCCTTGGCTTATGGCTATATCATTACAGTCTCTGCCTCTGTCTTCACATGACCTGCTCCTTGTGTCTATCTGTTCCTCATCTGTGTCTTGTAAGGACTCTGTCATTGAATTAAAGGCCCAGCTGGGTACTGTGTATACTCTAGGGTTCTACCAGAGAAATAGAGCTAGTAGGGGATATGTATGTATATATACATTAAGAGATTTATTGCAAGGAATTGGATTAAGCAGTTGTGTGAGCTGGCTATGCAAGTCTAAAATTCACAGTGTAGACCATCAGCAAAGGCAGGCCGGAAACTGGCAGGAGCTGACATTGCCATCCACAGGTAGGATTTCTTCTTCCTCATGGAAACCCCAGTTTTGCTCTTAAGGCCTTTGAACTGATTGGATGAAACCCGTTCAGATTATGAAGGATAATCCCCTTTACTAAAGTCAGCTAATCATAGATGCTAATCAATCCACACAGTATCTTCACATCACCTACGTTAATATTGAGTAACTGGAAACTATTGCTAGTCTACTTGACACATAAAACTGAACACCCTGGGCCATCCCACACATATCCCACAACTTGGCACCGACACACATCTTCTGAAATCATACTTAACCTCTAAATATAGACAATAACAAGGTCATACTTCTGCCTAACATGACACAGCTGTTGTGTACAACTGAAAACAGGCTGACTTTTCTTAGAGGAGGATGCAAAGTTCACTAAGTGATGTTTACTCTTTCTGATATATTGTAACTTAAATACTGTGATATAATGCGAACGATTATCAATAGATTTAATGGTAGATGATATGAGGGTAGGAGGAGACAAAACAGAAATATTTCTTTTAAATACACATACACACTCATAACAAAAGAAGGAATAAATACTCATAAAAATTACAGTCATTTTTACAACTGGTCCTGTGGTCATAGCTGGTATTTATAAGTACCTTCTGCTACCTATTCCACGTTCTCTTTGCCCTCAGCAAGCACCTCAGCTTGTCGTGATTCTCTATCTTGTGGCATGACCCAAACCTTCACCCGTACAGGGTCTACCTATTAATAGACTTTCCTGGATACGGTTGTTGTAGTTTTCTACTGACTTTAATCATAGAGCATGATGGTATGCTTTGAAGGACCTTCTATATTCCAGGCATATACAGCCTTACCTCCATTGTGTAGCAGTGGCCCAGTTTCTCCTTGGCAGTCAGATCAATCATGCCAGCTAACACTGTAACTCCCTCCCTTACCTTGATTCAGAGGCATGAGGAGCCTGAAGTGGCTGGGAGGCAGTCTTAGGTTCTTGTTCAGTGGAATCATTGTTGTGCTCCCTGTGGGAAGCATTCATCCCTTTGAAACTAAGACCTCTACACCAGTAGAGTATAAGGTCACAGGGATGGGAAGAGAAAGTTTTGCTAGTTGATCATTAGGGTTAATTGTAAGTGGTGCCATTCCCATTTCTAACTCTTGAATTCTGGACCTGTGACTCCTGTCTGTGTGAGAAAGAGCACCATATATTAGACGCTGAACCAGAGGCTGTACAGCCTCCTGGAGGCCTTTGCCCCAGACCTGCAGGGAAGGGCTTACCACCTAGCTGGCACTGTAACTGAGTCTTTAGGAAGCTCTTCAGGATGGTGGGGAACATGGTGAGACAGATGGATTTCGTGAGTATGGACCCACTGCTGCACTTCATGTGTGGTGAAGTGAGTTCTTTCCTCAGAAGCAATGCTATGTGGGATACCTCAGTGGTGAATAAGGCATAATGTAAGTCTACAGATGGTAGTTTGGGCAGAAGCATTGCATGCAGGAAAAGCAAATCCATATCTAGAGTAACTGTCTATTTCAGTAAGAACCATATGCTGCCCCTTTCATAATGGAAGTAGTTCTGTGTAACTGACCTGCCACCAGATAGCTGGCGGATAACCCTGGTCAATGGTGCCATATAGGGACTCAGTGTTGGTTTCTGCTACTGGCAAATTGTATCCAGGTCGGCCTTGGTGAGTGAGCAACTCCATGTAGCTGAGTCCATGCATAACCTCCATCCCTGTCACCATGGTCATTTGTTCACCAGCCTGCTGGGCTCCTGTCTTAGTACAAGTTACAGACCCTCGTAAAAATCATGTCTGAGTGTGGATCATAAGGGCTCCAAAGCACCAAGAGCTACCACTTTCTGCAATTCAGACATAGCTTACTTTTTTTCAGGCCCTGTTCAAATACAGCTTTCTTTTTCATAGTTTTATTGAGAAGAGCTAGCAGTATTTGTAGATGTGGAGCATTCATCCTGTAAAATCCAGGTAACCTGATCAAGTGCTGTATGTTTCTTGCTTGTACCCGGGGTAGGCAACAGCAGTTCATTTTTTGTTGCCGGTGAGACGTCAGGAGTGGCTTCTGCCCACACAGGGTATTCCTAAGAATTTCACCATTTCACTAGGCCCTTGGATTTTTGTTAGCTTTATCAGCTAGTTTCTTTTTTTTTTAATTTTATTTTGGTATCATTAATCTACAATTACATGAAGGACATTATGTTTATTAGGCTCCCCCCTTCACCAAGTCCCCCCACATCCCCGTTCACAGTCACTGTATCAGCTAGTTTCTGTTGATCATGTGTATCACTGTTGCATTTAAGTCAGTCTTAGCTTGAGCTTCAGTTTCTGATATTATCATGACAGCACCAGTGTAGTGTATTACTGTACTTGGGACCTGCATCAAGACCAAATCCTTTCTAACCAAATTGTGACTATTGAATTATAACAGCTGGTGAATTCAAGTAATACCATGACAGTACAATAAATGTAAACTAGTATCTTTCCCATGTGAAACCAAACTGCAGTTGACTCTTGTTTTACACTGAGAGAGAGAGAAAAGCATTTGCAGGATCAGTCATGGAGAACCAGTCTTCTTGAGCTTTTTGTATTTTTCCACTGTTGAAACCATGTCAGGGGCTACTGATGCTATAGGCAATACTAATTTTTCAAACCTTTAGTCTTAAAAAAAACTGCTGTTAGTCTCCCTGAGCCCTCCACCTTTTCCATGGGCCACACAGAACTAATTTAAGAGACTGTTGAACTAGGACTCTTCTAACGTGTCATTAATTAAAGTAATAGCCTCTCTTTGGCTACCCTGTATTCTATACTGTTACAAAATAACAACTTGTATGGGCTCAGGTAGTTCTGAAGATTCTCATTTATCATGTGCAGTTAATACTGGCCAAAGAGTGAACTCAGATTCCTTCTGTTTTACAGTACTAGGTAGGAGAAGTGTTCCCTAGTCAGACACAAAATATGTCTCAGGAATATATTTAGATGAAGGAGATGCAACCACTTCACATAAAGCCCATTTACACATTTTTATTTTCATCCAAACTTTCACCTTAGTTGCATGAACTGTTGCATCCCTATATTCTCCTAGTCTAACTCTGGCCTTTGTTAGTACTTCACTAACAGATTTTGGGATCATAGTGTATTATTCTTACCTATCAAAGAGTCCTTGAAAAGTTTCTTCTCTGCCCCCTGGCCATTTTACCCACACTTGTGCAAATGGCTTTGGGTACCCAGCTGGGTGTTGAGCCTGGCTGGAGACCAGGATAAACCATGAGTCCTTACTGATGATAAAATGAGTGAACAAGAGAGGAGAGAAACCTTAAGGTTCAGTGCCAATTAACAATGTGGAGATAATGAGAGTTGGAAAACCATTTTGCAACCATTGTAGTAATAACTGAGCCAAGCAAGAATCATTGATGAATGCCAAAGCTATTTGATGAAATTTTCATGAGGAATAAAAATTTTTTTTTCTTTCTCCTTCCTAATTCTTTTTTTAAATCAAGCTATTATTGATATACACTCTTATGAAGGTTTCACACGAAAAAACAATGTGGCTGCTACATTTACCCATATTATCAAGTCCCCACCCATACCCCAATGCAGGCACTGTTCATCAGTGTAGTAAGATGCCACAGATTCACTATTTGCCTTCTCTGTGCTAAACTGTTTTCCCTGTGATCCCCCACACCATGTGTTCTAAACATAATACTCCTCAATCCCCTCCCTCCCTCCCCACTCACCCTCCCACACCCCGCCCCTTTGGTAACCACTAGTTCCTTCTTGGAGTCTCTGAGTCTGCTGTTATTTTGTTCCTTCAGTTTTGCTTTGTTGTTACACTCCACAAATGAGGGAAATCATTTGGCGCTTGTCCTTGTCTGCCTGGCTTATTTCACTGAGCATAATGTCCTCCAGCTCCATCCATGTGGTTGCAAATGGTAGGATTTGTTTCTTTCTTATGGCTGAATAGTATTCCATTTTGTGTATATATACCACATTTTCTTTAGCCATTCATCTACTGATGGACACTTACTTCCATATCTTCGCTATGGTAAAAAGTGTTGCGATAAACATAGGGGTGCATATGTCTTTTTGAATCTGAGAACTTGTATTCTTTGGGTAAATTCCAAGGAGTGGGATTCCCTGATCAAATTGTATTTCTGTTTTTAGTTTTTTGAGGAATCTCCTTATTGCTTCCCACAATGGTTGAACTAACTTAACATTCCCACCAGCAGTGTAAGAGGTTTCCCCTTTCTCCGCATCCTTACAAGCATTTGTTGTTCTTAGTCTTTTCAATGCTGGCCATCCTTACTGGTGTGAGGTGATATCTCATTGTGGTTTTAAATTGCATTTCCCTGATGATTAGTGACGTGGGGCATCTTTTCATGTGTCTGTTGGCTATCTGAATTTCTTCTTTGGAGAACTGTCTCTTCATATCCTCTGCCCATTTGTTAATCAGGTTATTTGCTTTTTGGGTGTTGAGGCATTTAAGTTCTTTATATATTTTGGATTATAACCCCTTGTCGGATATGTCATTGACAAATATATTCTCCCATACTGTAGGATGCCTTTTTGTTCTGCTGATGGTGTCCTTTGCCATACAGAAACTTTTTAGTTTGATGTAATCCCATGAGTTCATTTTTGCTTTTGTTTCCCTTGCTTGAGGAGATGCTTTCAGGAAGAAGATGCTCATGCTTGTATGTAGGAGATTTTTGCCTATGTTGTCTTCTGAGTTTTACGGTTTCATGACTTACATTCAGGTCCTTGATCCATTTTGAGTTTACTTTTGTGAATGGGGTTAAGCAGTAATCCAATTTCATTCCCTTGCATGTAGCTGTCCAGTTTTGCCAACACTAGCTGTTGAAGAGACTATCATTTCCCCATTGTATGTCCATGGCTCCTTTATCATATATTAATTGACCATATATGGCTGGGTTTATATCAGGGTTCTCTAGTCTGTTCCATTGGTCTATGGGTCTGTTCTTGTGCCAGTCCCAAATTGTCTTGATTACTGTGGCTTTGTAGTAAAGCTTGAAGTTGGGGAGCATAATCCCCCCAGCTTTATTCTTCCTTCTCAGGATTGCTTTGGCTATTGGGGTCTTTGGTGGTTCCATATGAATATTAGAACAATTTTCTCTAGTACATTGAAGAATGCTGTTGGTACTTTGATAGGGATTGCATTGAATCTGTAGATTGCTTTAGACAGGATGGCCATTTTGACAATATTAATTCTACCTATCCATGAGCACAGGATGTGTTTCCATTTATTGGTATCTTCTTTAATTTCTCTCATGAGTGTCTTGTAGTTTTCAGAGTATGTCTTTCACTTCCTTGG
The DNA here is from genome assembly GCF_030020395.1 of Manis pentadactyla. Classification (NCBI taxonomy): domain Eukaryota; kingdom Metazoa; phylum Chordata; class Mammalia; order Pholidota; family Manidae; genus Manis; species Manis pentadactyla. The sequence continues at coordinate 41,808,745 of NC_080038.1, forward strand.
TTAGGTTTATTCCTAGGTATTTTATTCTTTTTGATGCAACTGTGAATGGAATTGTTTCCCTGATTTCTCTCTCTGCTAGTTCATTGTTAGTGTATAGGAATGCCACAGATTTCTGTGTATTAATTCTGTATCCTTCAACTTTGCTGAATTCAGATATTAGATCTAGTAATTTAGGAGTGGATTCTTTAGGGTTTCTTATGTACAATATCATGTCATCTGCAAACAGGGACAGTTTGACTTCTTCCTTCCCAGTCTGGATGCCTTTATTTCTTTGTGTTGTCTGATTGCCATGGCTAGGATCTCCAGTACTATGTTTAATAGAAGTGGGGAGAGTGGGCATCCTTGTCTTGTTCCTGATCTTAGAAGAAAAGCTTTCAGCTTCTTGCTGTTAAGTATGATGTTGGCTGTGGGTTTGTCATATATGGCCTTTATTATGTTGAGGTACTTTCCCTCTATACCCATTTTGTTGAGAGTTTTTATAATGAATGGATGTTGAATTTTGTCGAATACTTTTTCAGCATCTATGGGGATGATCATGTGGTTTTTGTCCTTTTTGTTCATGTAGTGCATGATGTTGATGGATTTTCAAATGTTGTACCATCCTTGCATCCCTGGGATAAATCCAACTTGATCATGATGTATGATCCTCTCGATGTATTTTTGAATTCGGTTTGCTAATATTTTGTAGAGTATTTTTGCATCTGTGTTCATCAGTGACATTGGTCTGTAATTTTCTTTTTTTGTGGTGCCTTTGCCTGGTTTTGGTATTAAAGTGATGCTGGCCTCATTGAATGAGTTTAGAAGTCTTCCCTCTTCTTCTACTCTTTGGAAAACATTAAGGAGGAGATGGGTATTAGGTCTTCACTAAATGTTTGATAAAATTCAGCAGTGAAGCAGTCTGGTCCAGGAGTTTTGTTCTTAGGTAGGTTTTTGATTACCAGTTCAATTTCATCACTGGTAATTGGTCTGTTCAGATTTTCTGTTTCTTTCTGGGTCAGCCTTGGAAGGTTGTAGTTTTCTTGAAAGTTGACCATTTCTTCTAAGTTATCCAGTTTGTTATCATATAATTTTTCATAGTATTCTCTAATAATTATCTGTATTTCTGTGCTGTCTGTTGTGATTTTTCCTTTCTCATTTCTGATTCTGTTTATGTGAGTAAACTCTCTTTTTTTCTTGATAAGTCCGGCTAGGGGTTTGTCTACTTTGTTTATTTTCTCGAAGAACCAGCTCTTGCTTTCATTGATTTTTTCTATTGTTTTATTCTTCTCGATTTTATTTATTTGTGCTCTAATCTTTATTATGTCCCTCCTTCTACTGACTTTTCACCGCATTTGTTCTCCTTTTTCTGGTTTCATTAATTGTGAGTTTAGACTGCTCATATGTGATTGTTCTTCTTTCCTGAAGTAGGCCTGTATTGCAATAAACTTCCCTCTTAGCAAGGCCTTCATTGCATCCCACAGGTTTTGTGGTGTTGAATTATTGTTGTCATTTGTCTCCATATATTGCTTGATCTCTGTTTTTATTTGGTCATTGGTCCATTGGTTATTTAGGAGCATGTTGTGAAGCCTCCATGTGTTTGTGGGGTTTTTCATTTTCTTTGCGTAATTTATTTCTGGTTTCATACCTTTGTGGTCTGAGTAGCTGGTTGGTACAATTTCAATCTTTTTGAATTTACTGAGGCTCTTTTTTTGGCCTAGTATATGATCTTTTCTTGAAAATGTTCCATGTACACTTGAGAAGAATGTGTATTCTGCTGCTTTTGGGTATAGAGTTCTGTAGTCTGTTATGTCCATCTGTTCTAATGTGTTGTTCATTGCCTCTGTGTCCTTACTTATTTTCTGTCTTGTTGATCTGTCCTTCAGAGTGAGTGGAGTGTTGAAATATCCTAGAATGAATGCATTGCATTCTATTTCCACTTTTAATTCTGTTAGTATTTGTTTCACATATGTAGGTGCTCTTGTGTTGGATGCATAGATATTTATAACGGTTATATCTTCTTGTTGGATTGACCCTTTTATCATTACATAATGTGCTTCTTTGTCTCTTGTGAATTTCTTTGTTTTGAAGTCTATTTTGTCTGATACAGGTACTGCAACACCTGCCTTTTCCTCCCTATTAGTTGTATGAAATATCTTTTTCCATCCCTTCACTTTTAGTTTGTGTATGTCTTTGGATTTAAAGTGAGTCTCTTGTAAGCAGCATATAGATGGGTCTTGTTTTTTTTATCCACTCAGTGACTGTATGTCTTTGGTTGTTGCATTCAGTCCATTTACATTTTCGGTGATTATCGATAGGTATGTACTTATTGCCATTGCAGGCTTTAGATTCGTGGTTACCAAAGGTTCAAGGTTAACTTCCTTACTCTCTAAGAGTCTGACTTAATTCACTTAAAATGCTATTACAAACACAATCTAAAGGTTCTTTTTTTTTCTTTCCTCCTTCTCCATTCTTTGTATATTAGGTATCATATTCTGTACTCTTTGTCTATCCCTTGAATGACTTTGGGGATAGTTAATTTAGTTTTGCATTTGCTTAGTAATTAGCTCTTCTAGTTTTTACTCTGGTTTTATTACCTCTGGTGACAGCTATTAAACCTTAGGAACACTTCCATCTATAGCAGTCCCTCCAAAATACACTGTAGAGATTGTTTGTGGAAGTTAAATTCTCTCAGCTTTTGCCTATCTGGAAATTGTTTAATCCCTCCTTCAAATTTAAATGATAATCTTGCTGGATAAAGTAATCTTGATTCCAGGCCCTTCTGCTTCATTGCATTAAATACATCATGCCACTTCCTTCCGGCTTGTAATGTTTCTGTTGAGAAATCTGATGATAGCCTGATGGGCTTTCTTTTTTATGTGATCTTATTTCTCTCTCTGGCTGCTTTCAATCGTCTGTCCTTATCCTTGATCTTTGCCATTTTAATTACTATGTGTCTTGGTGTTATCTTCCTTGGGTCCCTTGTGTTGGGAGATCTGTGCATCTCCATGGCCTGAGAGACTATCTCCTTCCCCAGATTGGGGAATTTCTCAGCAATTACCTCCTCAAAGACACTTTCTATCCCTTTTTCTCTCTCTTCTTCTTCCGGTACCCCTATAATGCGAATATTGTTCCATTTGGATTGTTTACACAGTTCTCTCAATATTCTTTCATTCTTAGAGATCCTTTTTTCTCTCTGTGCCTCAGCTTCTTTGTATTCCTCTTCTCTAGTTTGTATTTCATTTATCGTCTCCTCCACCATATCCAATCTGCTTTTAATACCCTCCATTGTGCGCTTCAATGATTGGATCTCTGACCAGAATTCATTCCTGAGTTCTTGAATATCTTTATGTCCCTCCATGAGCATGTTAATGATTTTTATTTTGAACTCCCTTTCCGGAAGATTCCTGAGGTTGATGTCATCTAAATCTTTCTCAGTAGTTGTATTAATAATTTTTCTCTGAATCAGGTTCCTTTGGCATTTCATATTTGTTTATGGCACCCTCTAGTGCCCAGAAGCTCTACTCTCTGGACCTGCTCAGCCCCTGAAGCAATGTCAGGAGTCTCAGGGGAGTGGTATTGGTACCTGGGGGGAGGAAAGAGCTGTTTCCTGCTTCCAGGCTGCTATGCCTGTCTCCAGTGCCTCAACCAGTGGTCTGAGCACACAAGTATAAGCCTCTATGCTTTGTGTTTGTAGTTGCTGTAGACAGATCTTCCCTCTGGCTGGCCTAATGCCAGGGTAGTGTTTGCCAGTTTGCGAGCCCAGTGGGGCTGGCTGGGAGAAAGGCACAGTAGGCTGCGTATCACGGAGGGGGTCCTTGGAGCTGTGTAGCCAGCCAGGGAGCTGGAGCACCTGAAGATCGTGAAAGCTCCCAACCTGCTGGGCAGAGTACACCCAGACAATTTTGTCTACCTGTCCTGAGCAGTAAGCTCTGTGCAATCCTTGCCCCTTTAGCAGCCCTCTTGCTAAGGGCTTCCTTGTTAAGAAGTCTGTCAGACTGCCTGCCTTTCTTTTGTCCCAGAGCAGCCTGATATGGATCCCTGCTTTCCACAAGCAGCTGGAATCTCAGTCTCTCCAGGAATTCTGCCTGTTTTGGCTTTCCAACCCCCTTATCATGAGAGTATCATGCAAGCACCATGAAATGTAGGTTTTTGCTCCCAGAGCAGATCTCCAGAGTTAGGTATTCAGCTGTCCCAGGCCTCCACTCCCTCCCAGCTCTGTTTTTCTTCCTCCTGCCAGTGAGCTTGGGTGGGGGAAGGGCTTGGGTCCTGCCAGGCCACAGCTTTGGAACGTTACCCTCTTCCATGACGTCTGCTCTTTTCTCCAGATGTATGCAATCTGGCACAGTCCTCTTTCCTGTTGCTTTTTCAGGATTGGTTGTATTAATTATATTTTCATATTATGTGCGGTTTCAGGAGGAAGCCTCTGTCTCATCTCTCCCACCACCATCTTTAATCCTATCTGAGGAATAAAATATTTACAGAGTCTTAAGTTATGTCCCCACAGATGACTTATTAATTACATAGGGAAAATTGGTTACTTTACAGTGGAGAGACCTGAGAGAAACTACTTTAACTAAATGATCAAAAATATAAAAATTTCAATTTGAAAATTCCTCATAATCTCACCTTGTGGAAATAATCATCTTAACAGTTAAGTAAATATCCTTCAGGAACTTTGAAGTGTTTTTAAATATGACTAATTGTTCCAGAGCATTTGTTGAGAAGAGTATTCTTCTCCTATTGAATATCCTTGATACCTTTGTCAGACATCAATTGACCATATATGTGTTGGGCCTATTACTAAACTTTATTTTTGTCTGATATTTATTTTTTAAAAATACCACACTGTCATGAGACCTGTGGCTTTATACATCCTCTTTTTCAAAATTGCTTTGATTATTCTAGGTCTTTTGAATAAATTCTACCTTATTATGTTGTTCGGGTCTTCTATATCATTACTTTTTTTTCTGTCCACTGAATCTGTTTCATTCAGTAGACAGGGCTTATATCATTACAGAGTGTCCTACTTTCTCTCAAACAGTTGCTTTTAGAATTCTAGTTTCTTTTTCTGCTTTCAACCCCTGTTTTTATACTGTTTTCATTTGATTTCCTTGTCCATCTCTGGTATACAGTATTGTGTTAGGTTCTGCTTTATGAGGCACTGTGAAAACTTTTTCCTGTTAATAGGCAACGTAAGCCCATTCACATTTATTTGTATTAACTGTTTGATAATAAAACTAATACAAATATGTTTGGTGTCAATTCTCTCATTTTATCTTAGATGTAATTACTGTGAATATATGTTATATTTACTGTGTTTTTTTCTCTATTGAGTCTTCCCTCCAAATTTTTTTGGTAAGGTTTTGGAACATTTGTACTTTTATGCTGGTGGTTACCTTTGTGTTAATACTGTCAACCCTTTTCTTTTTTCTTTCTTCTTACTTAAGTACTTACTTATACAAGTTGTGTATATTTAAGGTGAACAACATGATGATTTGAAATGCTTATACATAGTGAAATGATTACTACACTCAAGCTTATTGGCATATCATCTCCTCACATAGTTATCATTTTTTGTGTGATGTGTATACCTGAAATTTACTCTTAGCATATTTCCATTGTAGAGTGTAAATATAGCCATCATGCCTATACGTTAGGCTTTATTCATCCTGCATAACTGTAACTTCATACTGTTTGACGAGTATCTCCTCATTGCCGCCATTCCCCTGCTAACCTCCATTTTACTCTCTGCTTCTATGAGTTTGCTACTTTTTCCCCCCAGATTCCACATATGGGTGAGATCATGCAGTATTTGTCTTTCTCTGACAATTTCACATAGCATAATACCTTCCATGTTGATCCATGTTGTCACAAATGGCAGGATTTCCCTTTCATGGCTGAATAATATTCTTGTGTGTGTGTGTGTGTGTGTGTGTGTGTGTGTGTATTTACCACATCTTTATCCATTCATCTGTTGATGGGCACTTAAATCGTTTCCAAATCTTGGCTGTTATGAATAATGCTGCAGGGAATGTGGGAGTGCAGATATCTCTTCCTGATCTTGATTTTAATTCTTTTGGGTAAATACCCAGAAGTGGGATTGCTGGATCATACGGTATTTTCTATTTTTAATTTTTTTGAGGAACTTCCTTACTGTTTTCCAGAATGACTATACCAATTTACCTTTTTTCTTTATTAATCTTATCATCTAATTTGTCTCTCACCTATACCTATACAACAGTCAATTATCTTATTCAGCTTTCCCCTATTTCTTGCTCTTTTCCTCCCATTTTTTAATTGCAGTTTTTCTACTTTGTCAGAACACTAAATGTTTCTACACTGTCCTTCAATCCATGACCCAGCCTTGTTTTAGTCTTAGCTTTACAATTAAATATATGAAATGCTCACTGTCAGTCCTTCTGCCAAAACATTTCCATTCATTTTTTTGGTTGACTGAAGCTCTTTTTCTAGTACAGTGCTGTCCAGTAGAACTTCCTGCAGTGATGGGAATGTTCTTCTGTATCTATGCTGTCCAGTACTGTAATTAGCCACATGTGGTTATTGAGCACTGTGAATGTGCCTAGTATATCTGAAGGTTGAGTTTTCTATTCTATTCCATTTTAATTAATCAAAATTTAAATATCAATAGCCACATGTGGCTGGCAGCTACCATATTGGATAGTGCAGCTCTATTAAATTCTTTAGGAAGGGAACAAGTATTCTGGCATATTCAACTATTTTTCTAATGGTTTTAATGTTTGAAGGATATCTTGGCTAGAAATATAATTTCCTTTGTATTTTCTTAAGTTTCTTGAAAATGCCGTTCTACTATTGCTTTGCCTTGTATGTTTTTTTGTGTGTGAGAAACTGATGCCTGTCTAATTCTCTTGGTTTGTAAGTTGTTTCATCTTTTTGCCTGAAGGCTCTGAAGGATTTTTTATTTGTCTTTAAATTCTAATAGTTTTATTAAGACATATCTCAGAGTTAATTTTCTAGGTTAATTTTCTTTGGTACCTAGTGGGCCCTTTGATTGTGTTTGTTTTATGGTCCAGAATATGGTATAGCATGGTGAATATTCCATGTAGACTTGAAGAAACTGTTAATCTCTCTATTTTCGCGTAGAATGTTCTGCAAAGTCAGTTGGTTGGTGGTGTTCAGTTTTTCTATATCCTTGTTCATTTTCTGTCTGCTAGGAGAGAGGTGTTGAAAGTCAGCAGCCGTAATTGTGGATTTGCCTGTTTCTCCTCTCAGTTCTTTCCATTTGGCTTCATGTATTTTGAAGGTGCAGTCTTAGGGTGGTTTCCCCCATTCTCCTGCTCCCAGGATGCTCCCTTCCTTGTCCTCTGGCTGGACAGTTGGGGTATCAGTCTCTCCACTCTGGCACTCACTTTCTACAACTAGGTTTGCTTTTAGGGCCAAGTGGTGGGGGGTTAGGACGAAGGAAATGAGGTTCCTTTCCCACACTCTTCAGACCACTATACCTCTGGCCACAGAAAAGTATCCTTTCCTTTAGAGTCTGAGATGCCTGCTACTGCAAGACTGTAGCTCTGGCACTGGGGCTTACTCTGAGGCAGGATGCATGAGAAAAAATATTTCTCCTGTGTTCTCTATCCCATAGGGCCAACCCTCTCAAGTCTTCTAGTCATACTGGTGTTCCTCATGGCCCTGTACTTGCTGCTTCTCTCAAGCTCTTTGTTCTCTCTTAGCCCACCACTTCATTCTGGTGGCTTCAGCTAGTACTAAAATGCTATTGTTTCCCAATCCTTGGTCTATCCTAGCCTTCTCTTGAACCTCAGAATCATATCTACTTGATAGCTGGATGTCTCTATCTGTGCCATAAACACTCCAGCTCTGGTTCAAGATCTGTCTCACTTTCCCTTTCTGCCAACCCATCATCTTTCCTGTTTTGCTAATCTCAATATATGGCACCAGCCTCAACCTAGCTGTTCATGCCATTAACCTAGGAGTAATGTTCTCTCCCTTTCTTCCACTGTGTGGTACTTCTATATAACTATAAATATATTGTGAGAAGTTCAGAAAATATTCTGATGGTGTAAGGAGTCAAGTATTATAGAGACTAAACATCTATAGGGGAAAAAAGTTGAAAATCCCTCCACTGCCTGACTGTGTCTGTTGCCCCATGTTTGTGAGGAAATGTTATTCCCGTTAAACCTCCCCAAGTGAAGTTCAATCTGATAACACAAAGTAGAATTCTGTTCCGTCCCTTGTGAAAGCCCATCATGCCCTGTGCACATTTCCCCATAGCTCCTGTAACACCTCACCACAGATATGTATTCATATACAAGTCTCCTTACCGGGCAATGAGCTCCTTGACAGAAGGTACACCATCTTACTCCTTTTGGTTTCCCCACTGATTGAGACAGGTCCAAGCACAGAGTGTTAACTCAGTAGTCAGTAGTCTTTTCATGAATTGATAAATTAACACAGTAACAGGCTGGTTCTGGGTTCTCCCACGAAGTATAATACCAAGCAAGACACAGAGTTTGGTGTCCAGTGGAGCTTTTTATAGTCAACTCTCAATAGTGCTCTTTTGAGAGAATTAGTTCCCACACAGCTTTTCCATGTGTCCCATTCTGATCATTGAAGATTGTTGTTACAGGGTTCTGTGTCATTTGAGGACGTGGCTGTGCATTTTACCCGACAGGAGTGGCACAGACTGGACCCTGCTCAGAGGACCATGCACAAGGATGTAATGCTGGAGAACTACAGCAACTTGGCATCTGTGGGTAAGGATTATTGTCTGTATAACTCTTGGTTGCATGTATTTCCTTATGTGGTTGCTATAGTGTGTGTAGCCCTTATAGACTTTAATGATACTTTAGTCTTAAATTCAAGGGTCACAGATGATTGATCAGTTTGGGGCACCAGAAAGAATGTGTGTGTTCTCACTTCTCCCACTGAAAGATTTAAATGGGCCCCCTTCCTTGTGCAGCTCATGAAGATGCACCTTCCTCTTCCATCAGAGTCCCTAAAGCTCAGACAATTTGGCCCATGTCCTGTGCCATTTTCCATTAACAGGCCTCTGCGTGGCCAAACCAGAGATGATCTTCAAATTGGAGCGAGGAGAAGAACTGTGGATATTAGAGGAGGAATCCTCAGGCCGTGGATACCTAGGTGAGTGAGCAAGAACTAGACATGTAGAAAACAGGAAATAAGAACACTGGAATTAAGGTCAAAACACTTGGGGCAGATTTTTCAGGAGTCTCTTTTTAGAAGCCCCCTGGTTCTTTGAAAATGACTGGAGGGAAGAAGGTCTACATGCTTCATATACCTAAATCACACATGCCAATATAACTGCTCATACTTAAGTGTTCTCTCCTACTTTATATTGATTTTTGTGGCTATTTACCACTCTTATCTGTTCCTGCCCACCCCATTTTAAACATCTATTCTTAGCTAGACACTTTCTCTTTAGTATTCTCAATTGTCTTCCTTCCCTCCATCGCCTTGGATGCCTTCTGTTGTCAGGCATTCATTCATGCATCCATTTACTGATCCACCAAATCTTAAATGAGTATCAACTATATTCTGGTCATGTTCTAGGTATGGGGATCCAGCAGTGAATATATTAATATCTCTGTTCTCTTGGAGCAGAGTTGAATACAGTCTAATGCGGGAAAGAGACCAGAGGTAAACACATAACATTTGGTGGAGAAAAGAAAATCAATGTGCAAAAGGCATAGACAATGCTGGGGTATGTGCTTTTAGGGAATGTGGTTGGGAAATTTTTCGGTAAGGTTGACATTACTGCACCAACATCAGTGAAGTGAGAGGTGCAACCATGTATATGTCAGAGAGAGAACACTAAGTGCCAAGCCTAGTTTGAGTGACATATCCCAGGAATACCAACGGTGCTGTTGTAGCTTAAGGGTAGGTGATGAGAGTGTTAAAAGGTGGTATCAGAGAGTTAGGTAGGAGCCAAATTATGTGAGTTTTCTAGGCTCTGTTAATCACTTTAATTTCCCTACTGTAACAAGGGACACCATTGTTAGGTTTTAAGTGAAAGTGTGATCTGATCTAATTTGTTTTTAAAGGATCTCTCTCACTGCTGTGTGGCAACAATTCTGTTGAGGGTAATGCTCTTAGTCATGATAATGACCTTCTTCACCATCAGAAAATTCAAACTTTGGGTCAAACTGTTGAATACAGAGGATATGGGAAAGTCTTCTACAAGAAAACAGGCTTTGTTGGACATAAAAGAACACATACAGGAGAAAAAAACTTTGAATGTCATGAATGTGGGAAAACTTACTGCAGGAAATCAAACCTTATTGAACATCTGAGAAAACATACAGGGGAGAGACCCTATAGATGTAGTGAATGTGTGAAAACCTTTAGTGCAAGATCATACCTCATTGCTCATCAGAAAACCCACACAGGGGAGAAGCCCTTTGAATGTAATGAATGTAGGAAATCTTTTGGCAGGAAGTCACAACTCCTTCTACATCAGAGAACACACACAGGAGAGAGACCCTATGAATGTACTGAGTGTAGGAAAACCTTTTCTGAGAAGGCAACCCTCATGATTCATCAGAGAACTCACACAGGGGAGAAACCCTATGAATGTAGTGAATGTGGGAAAACTTTTCGAGTTAAGATATCCCTTACCCAACACCAAAGAACTCATACAGGGGAGAAACCCTATGAATGTGGCGATTGTGGGAAAAGCTTCCGTGCGAAGAAATCCCTAAGTCAACATCAAAGAATTCACACAGGTGAGAAACCTTATAAATGTAGTGAATGCGGAAAATTCTTCAGAATTAAGATGACTCTCAATAATCATCAGAGGACTCACACAGGTGAAAAACCCTATCAGTGTAATGAATGTGGGAAATCTTTTGGGGTGCATTCATCTCTCAGGATACATCAGCGAATTCACACAGGAGAGAAACCTTATGAATGTATTAAATGTGGTTATGCCTTCTATGTTAAAGCACGCCTCATTGAACATCAGAGAATGCATTCAGGAGAGAAACCCTATGAATGTAGTGAGTGTGGAAAAATTTTCAGTATGAAGAAATCCCTTCGTCAACACCAGAGAACTCACACAGGAGAGAAACCTCATGAATGTGGTGAATGTGGAAATGCCTTCTATGAGAAATTACGCCTCGTTGAACATCAGCGAATTCATACAGGAGAGAGACCCTTCAAGTGTCAAGAATGTGGAAAAGCCTTCTACCGGAAAGCACACCTCGCAGAACATCAAAGAACTCATGTAGGCCAGCATTTGTGTTGTACCATGGAGAAAGCTTCTCTGTGAAGACTCCCCTCACCATTTGATCACACCCTTTGAACCATCTGACCATCAGGGCACACAGAGTGCACCTGTAACAATTTGGCTTTTATGCTGGTGTGAAAATATGTCCTGATCCCCTTAAGGAGTAGCTCATTGTTTTCATTTCTTTTGGATTTCCCTAGTTAGTGGTGAGGTTGAACATCTTATCTGTTGATTGACCATTTGGGGTTTTTTTTGCATTGACTGTATATATCCTTTGCTCAATGTTTTCTAATGGGCTGTTTATCTTTTACTTCTTGGTTTAAGTGTTATTTTTTCATATGTGAGAATATGAAAATCCTTTTTCAGTCATGTATGTTGCAAATATCGCCTCCTGGACTGTGGCTGGTTCTTTAATTTCATGAACTCTTTTCTTCTGCTGAGGTTTTATGTTCTAATATTACCAGTTTCAATGTGATAATATTCTCCTATACTTTCCTCTAAAGTTTTCCTTTCAATATTTAGAATTTTAATCTACCCTGAGTTTTTTTCTGTGTATAGTATAAAGTATGCAGTATGGAAAACCATACTGCAATTTAAACCTTCACATAAATGGTATCACACTATGTTTAAAGTTCTGCAGCTGGATCTTTTCATGTAATGTTATACAATTATGTATGAACGTGAATGTCCACAATCAATCCGTGTTAATAAATATGTCTGGTTTATTCATTTATCTCTTCAGTCCCCTCATGAAAGACATTTGAATTGTTTCTATGTTCAGTATCTAAATCTAGAAGCAGAACTGATGGGTCGCCAAGTGTAGGCAGTGTGCAGTTATTATGTTGTGCCCTAGTGCCAAATCCACCTTTGTTTTGTGATTCTGGTATGTGACACTACAAAAAGTGTTTCTGCCTTGCCAGGTGCTCCCTGTTGGACCTTGCCAAGAAGAGATGCTAACTGTAAACTCTGAGCCTGGGGAAGGAAGAAGGGACTTGATCCATTTTTGTTCTTCCCCTTGGCTCTCTGTTCATCTGAGTGTCAGCTGGCATTGCTTTTTACCTTGGGAAAAGCAGTTCCTCATGGCAGCAGCAGATTAATCCAGTATGTGGTTTTCCCACATGCACAGAACAGCTTTCTGGCACCCCACACACTCAGACTGGTGCCACCTCCTTAGAGATATGACTTCGGCCACATGAAACCCCTCCTCCCATCTCCTAATTTTTAATAATTCCAATTTCTTCCCTTGTTACCATAACCTGGCAGGTACCAGTTGCTACCTCCATGGTAATTTTAATGTTTTCTTTTTGTTTTTTAGTTATGTGATTAATAACTTCATAACTAGTCAAAAATTCTTTATAATAAGTTCTCTCTGTTAAAATAACTGGTATGGTTTCTGTTTCCTAGCTGGGTTCTGATTGATGCAGAGTTTTTTCAGCTTTATTCAATAATGGAATTTTTCCCTCTAAATTGTACTAATTTATACTCTCATGAGCAGTTTAAGAGAAGTTTACATTTTCCTATATAGTTACCAGTACTTATTATCAGTCTTTCAAATTTTTACTAATGTGAAAGGCAAAAAATGGCCTTAAGTCTTTCCATCCATAAATGTGGTTTGTCTTTTTTTTTTGTAACTCATCTTTTGACCTTCAGTATTTTATGGTTTTCTCCAAGAAACTGTCTTTGAAAATTAATCTTTTAATATAAACTTTGCTTATATACATGTATATACATATATATTTTTAAATATAACGTATTGCGGTATTTATTTATGTAATATATGTGTCTACACACACACACATGTGCATGCACACACACATCTACTCAGAAAACATTTTTGTTTCATTTCTTTATTTCATTTTACCCACATATTCACCATCTTGGTTGCTCTCATTCCTTTCTGCATTCCATCCAAGGTTATTTTCTATTTTGCCTGAAGAGCACCTTTTAGGGACAAACTTCTCAACTTTGTCTGAGAATGTTTTCTATTGCACCTTAAAAAAATTTTTTTTTATTGTGGTATCATTAATATACAGTCACATGAGCAACATTGTGGTTACTAGATTTCCCCCATAATCAAGTCTCTTGCACCTTTTTTGATAAGCAAAAATGAATACCTTTAGTATTTGGTAGCACTATGCCATGATAATTTGATGCTAAATTAAAGACCTTCTTGCTTTTTTTTTCCTGAATCTTCCATAATGATTATGATAACCTAGGATATTTGAATTAATCATCAGATGCCCCCAAATACAGCATACACATGAATATACATATTCTAATTTCTGCAGTTTGTATATAGCATGCCCTCGCACTCATTTGCTAAGTATTAATTAAATTTATTAAGATGCCATCTCATTAGTTCTTCCAATCTTCAGCTCATCCATTAAAAATACTAAATTTGATGTCTTATAATTATTATGGAAAATTTCAAACATATATACAAGTAATGTTTAGTGACAAAGCAGATAAGTGGTTGCCTCTGGGGTGAGAATTCTTTCATAAGGGGTAGGAGGGAACTTCTGGGGATGGAACTATTCTCTGTCTTGACTGGAATGTGTGTTAATGGGTGTATACAATAGTAATCAGTGAGTAAACTTAAGATTTGTGCATTTTATTGTATGTAAATTATATCTCATTTAAAATTTAAAAACAATATTAAGTTCCCTGTTCCCACACCGGGAGTCAGATGTGGGTTGCCTGGGAAAAATGAGGAATCTTGATCACTAGAGCACATGAAAGACACTGGAAATGGGAGACTTAGTCCTCCCAAGGCTTAGAAGTGGACTTGCTCCATGGAAATGACATTTACTGAGGCTGCCTGATGGATTGTGCTGGCCCTCCATTAGCTACTGTCCCTTATGTGGTGATCCCCCACTGGCCAACACTGCTGTGTATATTTCACTCCCAATAGCGTAAGCAGTTTCTCCTGATGTTCCATTAACCACTTCCACAGTAGTTTCTACCCCCATGACAAATCAACACAGTGTCTACTAATATTGCATTAGCTTACAGCAGTTCTATTACCTCGTTTAGCCCAGAGTGCAATGTCTGCTGACCTACCATTAACTCAGAATGTTTTGTCTTATCAAAACTTTTTGCTTCAGCAGTCTGCTGACTCCCCACCCTTATTAGCTCATAGCCTCATGGCTTACAACCTCTTTTAGCCATCATTACAACTTTTGATGACCCCCATTTGCTTATAGCATAGTGTCTTTTCACCTTTTAACCTCCAGCTTAGTGACTGATGATCCTCCATTAATTCAGTGTCATGTCTTTTTGTCCTTCTTTAGACTCAGCATGGTGACTGCTGACCTTCCATTCACATACAGCAATGTGTCTTATACCTTCCTTTAGACCTACTGTCTTTTAACCACATTGGCCCTCACTATTTTATCTGTTGATCCCCCATTGACTACCATACAATGTATTTAACCCAGTGAGTTCTAATCACAGCATCTGCTCACCCTACATTAGATCCCATCACTATGTCTGCTGATTTTTTGTTAGCCTCTGGTAGTGCCTGACCTCAGTGAACCCATAGCACATTATATTTGTACCAGTACCTATCTGCTGTTCCCCAGTTAACCACCAATATAGTGACTTTGATCCTCCTGAGCCCCAGCAGAACTCATATGACCATGTCGCTCTGCCTCCTGATACCCCATTAACCAAGTTTCAGGTTTTTTAACCTTAAGATCTAGTGGTGTATGCTTGCCTTAAAATAGCCCCCATCACTTTGTCTTCTTGTTGGGAAGGAAAGGACTTGGCTCGGTGTCACAGGGAAGTCAGATATAGTGAGACAAGAAACCAAAGTCAAGAAAGCAAAGTAAGCTTTAATACACTCTGCATAGAGTAGCAGAGCGGGCCTGCCTAAGATAAGACAGGCCTGGATGCTCATTCTGAGGCTCCTTTTATGTGGTTTTGGCAGGGCAGAGAGGTCCTTGATTGACAGCAGTCAGCTCTCTAGGCTTGTTACGATTGGTGAAATGGAGACAGGGGCTGTGCTGTGCTTGCACCTCTGATATTTCTTATCTGGGGGACCCTGGACATTTCCTGAGTCACCCTTGGACCCTGTGTCTTCATCTGGTTAACTCTCTGATCATTTCTGGCTTTCTGGTTCCCCTGATCAACTCCCTGAGTTTTTGGGGGGCCCTTTCTCCTTTCCATCCTGCTCATTTCTGTCTTTCTGCCTAAGATTCCCCCCTCAAGCAGGTAGGACCCAAGTCATTGGGATGAGGTACGACGACTACTCTGGCTGCTTCCTGTTAGTGAGGGACAGTGTGGTCATTTGGGTCCCTCTGCTTGCTGACTGTTGGGATGGTGAAGAGTAGGACAGTAAGGGTGTCCATCTAGGGGGTCCCAGGAAGACAGCTGATTCATCAGTTGGCAAGGGCTTGAATCCTGACAACAGGATTTTGGCCTCGATGGACTTTAGTCTGGAAGAAACAAATTTAGTTAAGAGATTTAGTAAGCATGGTCCAAATAGTAGGGCTAGGAGAAGCATCAGCAGGGGTCCTGTTAAGGGAAGTAACCAGGATGCCCAGTTCCATTTCTGGGACCAGTTGCCCCAGGATTCTGATAGTTGTTGTCAGATTCTGGAGGCACATTCAGAAAGCTTTTGGACTGTGTCTCTAACTAGGCCTAACTGGTTAGCATAAAAACAACATTCTTCTTCTAGAAAGGGGCATAGGCCTCCCTTTTCAGCAGTCAAGAGGTCTAATCCTCTTCTGTTTTGAAGCGTGACTGCTGCTAAGGAGTCTATCTGATTTTGAACAGTTATAATACTTTGGACAATTTCTTCTAGGCTGTCAGAAAAATCTTTGGACAGGCTTTCATAATAGGACAGCAAGATAGTTCAGCTATGTCAGAGCTTAGTCCTGTGGTGATTCCTAAGCCTTTTAAGAGAGGAATGAACTGTATAGCTCTTTTAGCTCTTATGTGAGAGGACAGAGGACTGCTTAGTGATTGGTTATTGGGGACTATGTCAGTGTCTGGAGCCAGGTGGACTAGGGTACAGGTCCCGGACCAATGACCTGGGTGGCATAAATAGGTATTTAATCCACATAAGAAAATGACTCCTTGGTTTTTGAGGCAGAAATTAGTTTCAATGAAAAATAAGTGGGTGAGTTTGTTGTTTTCATTTTCTCAGGCAGATAGGGTTCCTGCTAATACAGCTCCAGTTATGGGTTGAAAAGGGCCCTGAGGCATGTAGTGAACTGCTCCAGAAGTTTTGTTTTCCCATTGTATGAAATTCCTTTTGGTATCTATTAGAACCCACTCAGAAGAATTTTCTCAAGTGGGGACTACTAAGCATTCATGTTGAGTAGGATAGGAACATACTTCCCAAGGGAAAATATTTATCCAAGAGGCAGGTCTGCCTTGTCAATATCCTGACTGCTTATTTTTTAATGTATTGACCTGTAAGGAAGGTTTCCATGAAAATCGTACAGGTTTGGAAAAAGGGGCTGCTTGAGTGACTTGAAAGTTGGCATGGTTGTTTGAGGGCTTGATCTCTAAGGTGAAGTTACAGAGATGCTCTTCAAGCTCTCCTAACTTTTGGCCTGAAGTTTGATATCTTTTTATGCACAGTGGTGCCTGAAAAGTGTGGGAAGTTATTGGTGCCCAGACAGGCAGGTCAGTAGCGGAAGCTTGAGTTAAATTGTCTAAATAGGATCGGAAGAGTTGGACTGCTCTTCCTGTAATTGTTCTTTTTGTATATTCACTGATTTGGAAGTCATAAAGACTATTTAAATTTATTAGTTGGGAGGGGCTTCCCATTCGTACTTGGAATGGAGGGTAAGGTTAGGCCATAAGAGGATTGGAATTGGAGCAGCTGTGTACTTGGTAGAGGACATAGAGAGACATATCCAGCAGTCACGTGCTAGCTGAGGATTGGTAATATTTAAGAGGTGATGTGTTAAGTTTAGGGTTTTGTGAAGGGATCCAGTGTCCATGAATTCTTTTAGGAGTAGCCCATGGCTGGTTATGTGCCAGGAAATGAGAATAAGTGTGAAAGCAAAGGCCAGTGAGTTTTTCTAAAGGGAAAGTCTTGAGAGATTCATATTCATAGCCGAGGTATTGGTTATGGTATAGTGGTATTGGTTATAGTATAATTAGTTTAACTCCACTTTTGAAAAGCTATGTTTAAGCACAGGGACCAAGCTGTTATCTCCACAGACATAAGACAGAAGAGCCCAAGGGAGGGAAAATTCCCAAAGAAGGAAAAATAAGGCAAAGAAAGTTGACTGACAATTTGTGAGCTCAGTCATGAGTGACTTATCTTATTTGGGCAGTTGTCATCTGAAAAGAAGTCTTAAGTCTTCTAGTGGTTCATGGGTATAGCTGGGGTCCCGGGTGATATTGTCCTCTGCGGTCAGTTCTTTCCAAGGTTTCACTCAAGAGCGATGTATCCAGCTGGTGACTCCAGGGACCTTGACAGCTGAAGGAGTGGACATAAGGACAGGGTAGGGTCCTTTCCAAATGGGCTGTAACTGAGATTGAGGTGACCCATCTTTCCAGACTTTGATGAGGACCTGGGTTCTTGGGCTAAACAGAGGCTTGTCCTCTGATTAGAGACTGGGACCTGGGTGAGTCCAAATTCTCTCAGAGCCTGTTGGAACTAGTGTATGGAAGTGGCATATTCTGATAAGTCACTGGCCTCAGGGTCTAATAAAAGGTCAGTGTATAGAAAAAGCTGTCCGTAGGTGGCTTCAAATGGACTGAAATTAAGACGGGCTTTTGGAGCTACTCGAACTCTTAATAAGGCTATGGGTAGAACTTTGACCCAATTTAGAGAGGTTTCCTGTACTAACTTTCGAATAGTAGCCTTAAGGATTTGATTAGCTTGTTCTACTTGCCCAGAAGATTGGGGTCTCCAGGCACAATGTAAGTGGTAGGAGATGCCCAGCACTTGTGAAATAAATTGGGTAACTTGGGATGCAAAGGCAGGACCGTTGTCACTGGAGTGATTTTGGGAGCCCAAACCGTGGAATGATTTCATGTAGTAAAGTTTTTGCCACTACTTGCTGGAGTCCAGCTCCAGCAAGTCCAGGGGTCCCTGAAGGAGGAACGGTGTCGGTGAGTGAGGACATAGACACTAGCAAAGATGCTAAGCTGGCCTGTTTATTGATAGAAACTTCAAGCAATATATAGGGGATTGGTTACATAAAATCATCATAAAGCATGTGTCATTAGGTGATTTATGGCATACTCTACTTCTCGGAATGTTCCCCTGCTTTCCCAAGCATGAAAGGTCATTATGGTCTTTTCCTCAAGATTTTTCTGTTACTCTAATCTCAGGTTAAATTTCTACAAGGCACCACAATGTCTTCTGAATGTGTCTTAAAACTTGCTTAACTGGACTCCCACCTAAACTCGCTGTGGGGGCATGTGTTTTCCAGTTTCCTGAAACCATTTACAGTAGAATGAGCAGCGTTCCTTCTGTTGATCTTGACTATAACAATGTGTGCTCTAAGTTCTATAGTAATGATTCATAAGGGGACTCTACCAATATTTTTCCACCTGCTTTCCTGATCCACACCCCATGTTGGTCACCTCTTGTTTCTCCTGGGGGCCAAGTTGGCCAGGGAGTTGTACCCTGAATTCACCTGAGCTTTCTTCTATTTCCCAACCCGGGGATAATAACCCACTGGCCTGAGAGGAATGTGCAGAGTCACAAGCTGAGTTTTATGATTGCTCTATGGCTCCTAACAGTCCTTTCTCTAGGGACTTTTTCTGATTCATGAGGGCTGCTCAAATCTAGGGGAATGGTCAAATTAAGCAATAGAAGAGATATCAGTAGCTTTCCCTTTGGAGGCCCGCTATGCAGCTTCCATCCATCGGCCTCCTGGGCTGTGCCATCAGGCAGGCAGAGTAGGTTGGCTCCCAGCAACCCTCTGGCCTTTTCTGTCCGTGTAGGGAAGGCTTCTATCCACCCAGTAAAGGTGTCTATATATACCAGGAGAAATCTGTATCCTTGACATAGAGGCATTTGGGTAAAATCTAACTGCCAGTCTTCAGGATAAGATCCTCACTGTTGAATAGGCTGTACTAGGTGGGATCATGGTTTTCCTTGTGTATTATTAATGGTACAGAGATGACAAGCTTCAGTTACTTGTTTGATGGTATTTTTTAGCCCCTTACCAGTAAATAGGCAGTGGACTAATGTAGTGAAAGATGGCTGTCCTATATAGGTGGCATCTTGTAGTGATTTGATGATTTTCCATTGTAGGCTTGATGGTATAAAAAGGAGACTGTCTTTGGTGAGCCACCCATTGGTCTGTAAAGTATATCCCTGTTGCTGACCCCAAGTCCTCTCTTCCTCAGCATACTGAGGTGTTGGGAGATTAGTGGGGGGAAGAGGCCTCCCTCAAAAGAGTATCCTGATGGCTGCCATCCAAAAGACAAACAACAACAAATGTTGGCGAGGCTGTGGAGAAAGGGGAACCCTCCTACACTGCTGGTGGGAATGTAAACTTGTTCAACCATTGTGGAAAGCAGTATGGAGGTACATCAAAATGCTCAAAACAGACTTACCATTTGACCCAGGAATTCCACTCCTAGGAATTTACCCTAAGAATGCAGCAATCAAGTATGAGAAAGATCAGTGCACCCCTTTGTTTATCGCAGCACTATTTACAATAGCCAAGAATTGGAAGCAACCTAAATGTCCATCGATAGATGAATGGATAAAGAAGATGTGGTACATATACACAATGGAATACTACTCAGCCATAAGAAAAGGGAAAATCCAACCATTTGCAGCAACATGGATGGAGCTGGAGGGCATTTTGCTCAGTGAAACAAGCCAAGCAGAGAAAGAGAAATACCAAATGATTTCACTCATCTGTGGAATATAAGAACAAAGGAAAAACTGAAGGAACAAAACAGCAGCAGAATCACAGAACTCAAGAATGGACTAACAGGTACCAAAGGGAAAGGGACTGGGGAGGATGGGTGGGTAGGGCGGGATAAGGGGGGGAGAAGTAGGGGGGTATTAAGATTAGCATCCATAGTGGGGTGGGAGAAAGGGGAGGGCTGTACAACACAGAGAAGACAAGTAGTGATTCTACAACAGGTTGCTACGCTGATGGACAGTGACTGTAAAGGAGTATATAGGGGGGACCTGGTATAGGGGAGAGCCTAGTAAACAAAGTATTCGTCATGTAAGTGTAGATTAATGATTAAAAAAAAAATGCAGTTCCTATGTGGTGACCTCTAATGAGTTCTACACAATGATATAAAGGACATATAAAAGTGTAGGCAAAGGGTCTGTTTGTGTTTATACAGAGGATCAAAGCCTAATTTGGCTACCCCGAAAATGAACTAAGAAACGATATGAAAGAGAACTTCCAACATCAGCACTCTCGGGAAGACTCATGCCAGAAGATGATCATCAAAAAACCCCAACAAAGATCCACGCACTGCTACAGCTGTAGATGCACTCATCCCACCAGCTCCTGGACTTGCCATGGGAATGAAGGAGATATCTAAGCTGGCCTGTGCATACAGTAAAACAACAAATTTGACTGGATCTATACTGTTGGAACTCAACCAAGAATTAGGAGAAGTGCAAATTGTAGCGCTCCAAAATCTTACAACTACAGACTATTTACTGTTAAAAGAACATATGGGATGTGAACAGTGCCCAGGAATGGGTTGTTTTAATTTGTCTGATTTTTCTCAAACTATTCAAATTCAGTTAGATAATAACCATCATATCATTGATAAGTTTTCACAAATGCCTAGGGTGCCTAACTGGTTTTCTTGGTTTCACTGGAGATGGCTGGTAATTACAGGTATGCTTTGGTTATGTAACTATACTCCTATTATGTTAATGTGTGTGCGCAATTTAAGTAGTAGCTTAAAATCTATACATGCTGAAGTTACTCTACAAGAAGATATGTCAAAGAAATAATCAATCTTCCCATGTTTTCTCCCGCCTGCTACTTCTATAGCTTTTCTTCTTCCTTCCTAATTACAACGAATTCTTAAATAGAATTCGTGCCTCATATCAAATTTACCGAGTATCATAACTCCTCCAAGTGGTAAAGATACCTCAAGACAAATGCTGGGCATAGAAGCCACAGGGCATAAATATGCAAAGAAATAAAAAGCTAACCATTTCAAACAATAAGGCTTCTCTCTCACTTACCAACTTTACATTTCCCTGTATGGCCCCGGAAGATGACTGGTTAGCCAGAGACGGGTAAGATTCCTCAAGGGAGGAACAACCTAAGACAGGCACATTCACAGGGGGGCCATCAGGTGAGAAATTGGGGATCAACAGAGGTGAGGCTTAGAACCTCACCCCCCCTGTTTTGAGAGAAATCTTCTGCATCTGTGGATGTTTTATTGGCCTTGTCTAGCTTGGATTAACACTTAGCCTACAGGCACACACCTGATCATCTACATTTGCTCTCTTACAACACTAAACTATGTTTTCTACCTTTATCTTGCATCTACCTACCACTTCAGCATTTTATTAAAAAAAATAATAATAATAATAATAAGGGAGAAATGTGGGATTCACATATAAATCAAGTATAAAAATCAAACGAATATTCATATTTGACCTGATTGTTTATAGTTCATAATGCGTGATCAAAACCAAAAGTTTCTGTGATGACTGCCCTTGTACTGTTCACCATGTAAGAACTTATTCACTATGTAAGAATTTGTTCTCCATGTAAGAACTTGTTCGTTATGCTTCAGAAGACTGGAGACTGACGAAAATTAGGCTTGGGGTGGATTAATGATTGTGCATTGAGCATTGACTCCCCTATACAGAATTTTATTGTTGTTAACAACCATTTGATCAATAAATATGAGAGATGCCCTAACAACAACAACCAAGAAAAAGTACACACTTCCAATTGTAAGATAAATAAGTAACCGGGATGTAATGTATAGCATAAGGAATATAGTCAAAATATTGTAACAACTTGGTTTGGTGATAGCTGGTACTTAGAATTATCATGTATATAAATGTTGAATCACTGTGTTGTACACCTGAAACTAATGTAATGTAATACTGTGTGTCAACTACCCTTCAATAAAAAATAATTATCTAAAAAAAAAAAAAAAAAAAAGAGTATCCTGAGGCTGAGGGGTCTTGGAGAGCCGCCTGTTTGGCAGCTTGGTCGGCTAGACAGTTGCATTTTGCTATTTCAGTATCTCCCTTCTGGTGTCCCTTGCAATGTACTACAGCTACTTGTTGGGGGACGTGTACTGCTTCAAGCAGCCTTAAGATCTGATCTTTGTATTTAATAGGACTGTTTTTAGTATTTAAATATCCTCTTTCTCTCCAGATGGCCGCATGGGCATGGAGAATAAGAAATCCATACTTGGAGTCAGTGTAAAGGGTAAGCTTTTTTCCTTCTGCTAGTTCTAAGGCCCCCAATAGAACAATGAGCTCAGCTAATTGAGCTGAAGTTCCGGGAGGCAGAGACCGGGCCTCTCTTGTTTCATGTAGGGAGACTATAGCATATCTAGCTTTTCTTTGCCCATTAAGAAAAAAACTGCTCCCATCAATGAACCAGGTAAGATCTGGGTTATCTAATGGTTGGTCTGTAAGGTCAGGCCTAGGGCCAAGAGAGAGCGATAGTGCTTCTTCACATGAATGGATGGGCTCTTCCTGGGTATCTGGGAGCAAGGTAGCTGGATTAAGAGATGAGCATGTAGCTAGTGTGATATCAGGATTTTCTAATAGCATGGCTTGATATTTGAGGAGTCTTGTCAGATAGCCACTGGAACCCACTGTATTGTAAAAGATTAGGGATATTGTGGGAGGTATAAACCTGGATGGGAGCCCCTAGAGTTAGTTTAAGGGTTTCTTCTAGCAAAAGAGTAAGGGCCCCAGTAGCTCTAAAACAGGAGGCCACCCCTGCGCTATGGGGT
The DNA here is from genome assembly GCF_030020395.1 of Manis pentadactyla. Classification (NCBI taxonomy): domain Eukaryota; kingdom Metazoa; phylum Chordata; class Mammalia; order Pholidota; family Manidae; genus Manis; species Manis pentadactyla. The sequence continues at coordinate 41,831,861 of NC_080038.1, forward strand.
TGAGATATTTTGACAGATGAGCCATAGGTTGGTGAGTTGGGCCTAATTTTTGAGTTAGAACTCCAACAGCTACTCCTTGTTTTTCATGGGAGTACAATTGGAATGGCTTGGCTGGGTTTGGGAGTCCTAAGGCAGTGGCCCGTGTTAACAGGTTCTTAAGCAGACCTGTAGCTTTTTGCTGTGACGGTCCCCAGTCTAAAGGTTTAGAGTCATCCTTTCCTTTTAGGACTTCATAAAGAGGCTGTGCAATGAGTCCATAATTTGGGATCCACAACCTGCAATATCCTGTTAGTCCTAGGAAAGCCCTGAGTTGTTTGTGGGTAATAGGTTGAGGAAGGGAAATGGCCTGAACTTGGTCTGGAGAAAGGCTTCTCTTTCTTGGAGTAGAGATTAATCCCAGGTAAGTGACCTTTTGTTGTACTAACCGAGCTTTGGCCCTTGAAACTTTATATTCCCGCTCAGCTAAGAAATTAAGGGTTTGAATGGTATGATTAATGGAATCTTGTGGGGGAACAGATTAAAAGATCATCTACATATTGTATGAGTGTGCCCCATTGTTCAGGTGCAGGTGGGCTAAGTCTTGGGACAAGCCTTGTCCAAATAGATGAGGACTGTCTCTAAACCCCTGGGGAAGGACAGTCCAAGTTAGCTGGCTAGAGGTGTTTCCTGGAGTGGTCCATTCAAAAGCAAATAGTGACTGTGACTCTTTTTCTAAGGGGATGCAGAAGAAAGCATCTTTGAGATCTAGAGTTGTAAACCACAAGGTGTCAGGTGGAATAGCTCCTAATACAGTATATGGGTTAGGAACCACTGGATGGAGAGGCACAACTGCCTCATTGATAATTCTTAGATCCTGGACTAGACGATAAGTCTGGACTTTTTTTTTGATGGCCACGATTGGAGTATTGTAAGGTGACTTAGTTGGAACTAGCAGCCCATGTTTAAGGTATTGAAAATTAGAGGCTAGAGGCCTTTAGGAGCATCAGGCTTTATAGGATATTGTTTTTGGCTAGGAAACTTAGTTGGATCTTTGAGCTGGATGACTACTGGGGTGGCACACTTAGTCCTTCCTGGGATTCCCTTATCCCAAACATCAGGATTGATAGACTGTTCCCAGTATTGAAAAGCTGATGAGGGGGTTTTGGGAACAACTAAAAGTTGTAGAGGAGTCTGACTAGCTGGGGGAAAGCTAAAAATCATCCTAGTGTGTAATTTTACTAGTATGTCTTGTCCCAAGAGGGAAATAGGGCATTCTTTTACAACTAAAAATGGATGTGAAAAATAATGGCTATGGAGGAGACATCCTAAGTGGAGTGAAGGGCCGAGTAGTAGGGGTCCCTGTCACTCCGAGTACTATACAAGTTCGAGAGGATAGGGGTCCAGAATAGGAACTGAGGACAGAGTAGGAGGCCCCAGTATCAATTAAAAAGAAAATTGTCCTACCTGCCACATCCAGAGTTACCCTAGGCTCTAGTCCAGTGATGTCAATGTTATGGATTGGGGCCGACTGGCCAGGGCCTCTTCATTCCTGCAAAAGGAGCTCAATGACCATGGGCGGCTCCAATGGCCCAGGGGCCCTGCAGCCCATGGGGCAAAGGGCAGCCCAGTGACTCATTTCCTTACACTTGTAGCAGAGAGACTGTGGAGGCTTATCTCTATTAGGACAACTCTTAGCCCAAAGACCAGTCTTACGACAGATGTTACACTTATTATCTCTCTTAGAATTCTGGTCAGGACCTGGTGAGCCTCTGGACATGGACTGAGCCGCAAGGGCGGCTGGTAGCTGAGTATGTCGGGTCTCCTTCCTTCTTTCCTTTTCCTGAGCCCTAGCCTCTCTTCCTGATCATGGCCATAGAACACAGTATTGTCCGTGGTCAGGAGCTCACCTATACTGCTATTAGGGTTTGCCTGGGTCTGTTTTAGTAATTTTTTCCTGATGTCAGATGATGACTATCAGAGGAATTTATTTCTCACAATTACTTGTCCTTCATATGTGTCTAAATCTAGATTAGTATATTTAGTGAGGGTGTCTCTCAGTCTTTCTAAGAAAGTAACAGGATTTTCCTCTGGTCCCTGACTAATGGCAGCAACTTTCGAATAGTTAATAACTTTTTGCCTGGCGTTCTTTAGCCCTGTCTTTATGAAAAAGAGGAAGTTGTTTCTTCCCCACATATTGTCTTTATCATTATAATCCCAATTAGGATCTGTAAAGGGGACAGCTGTTTCCCCAGTGGGAAATTTAGTATCTGATAAGTGGATACTACTGGCAAATTTACAGGCTTCTTTAATAAGTCTCTCTTGTTCAGGGTCAGAGAGTGTCTATCCCAGGATTATCATGACATCTTTCCAGGTGAAGTCATAAGCTAGACTGATGTGCTGGAATTGATCAATACAGTGTGGATAAAAGGAGAGTTCCTGTGGCCAGGATTCTCACCTAGCCGTGGTTGACTAGCTCACTGCACACCTGTGGGCAATACATGGCTGTTGACTCTATATAAAGAGCTCCGCCCAGTGCTTTGTGTGATACACGGTGGCAGGGCTGCAAGGCTATAGGAGAGCAGAGCAGAGGCTGGAGTGGTGGCAGTGCCGAGGACAGGCCCAGAAGACAGCTGTGAGGGATGACTGTGCAGAGAGGCCCGGAGGACAGCTGTGCAGGATGGCTGTGCAGAGAAGCCCAGAGGACGGCTATGCGGACAGAGGGTCCCAGAGGCAGAGATTGGCTTGCTGCATGCAGACTCGCTCTGAGTGAACGGGATTTTAGTGACTGGCCTGCCACTGTGAAAATAAAGTTGGGTATAATCCTTTCACCCCAAGAACGTTTTGCTGTCATTTTCTTTGGTCACACTGAATTAGCGAACTTGCCCGGGGCTGAAACCCATTGGCAAGACAACAGTTATATGGATTGGTAGTATAGCTGCCAAGATCAGCTTTAAGCTGTTTTAATTCAGTTAGTGAAAAAGGTTTGTGGACTAGTACTGTGCCAAATTCTCCACCTGCCATTTCTACTAATGGGAAAACTTTAGCAGGTGCCTTTGGGAGATTTGAGTACCCAGGACTCTGTTCTTGATGGCCCTGTGGGGCTGGCTGTGACACTTTGCCCTTGGGTGGTCCTGGGTACTGGGGTGGAGGTAAAGCAGGCAGTGGAGCAGAGAGAAGGCTGGGAGGACTTTTTAACTTACAAGTCTGGCAGAGACTTGGGTTAAGAGTTCCATTAATTGGCCACTGTTCCTGGTCCCCTAGTTGATATTGGAGCCAGGCTGTGTTGCAAAAGAATATCAGGCTTTTCTTTTTAAGTGTCTCTGCATCTATTTGGGACCAATGAGAAAGGATACAGCCTAGTGGCATGGTAGCCGGAATGGATTCCTGGTTGCCCATCTAGGAAGAAACCAATGGGTTAGAGAGCCTAGTATTCCTGGGTCTATCTCAGAGGTCTCAGCATTCCAAGACCTGTAAATCTATTCCTGTTTCGGACGTCTCTGGCAACAGGACGGAGGACTGAAAGACTAATCCTGTGGAATGGGTTAGAGAGCCCAGTGTCCCAGGGTCTATCCCAGAGGTCCTGGCACAGCTAGCTGCCCAGGACTTTAATACATTCCGCGTCAGACATCTCCAAGTGGGATATGGAGGACTAGTCTTGTGGCTTCCTAGTGAAGGGTTAAAGGAGGCTTACAGTGATCTGAGATGATCCCGAGAGCTGGAGACAGTGAAAATCAAGGCTGGCAGGTATTTATGGGTGCCAGAAGGTGGCTCAACCATATGGAAACTGGAAAGGGTGTAGTGTCAGGCAGCAAAAAAACCTACTTTGGAGATGGCCAGGGTTGGACTTGGGTGTGATTTACTGTGTGCCTGGTTGTGCAGATGTTGTCTTACGGGTGGTGGGGAGCCTAATGCTCTGTCCCCGATCTGCGATCATCTTACCTTATCATGGGAGTCTTCTAGTGGTGGCCTGCCCTAGTGGCATTTTAGTGTGGCTGACCCGTGCCTGCTTTTGGCCAGAATGGCTGCCCAACAGAAATTGAAAGTAAGAGTGACTTACCACTGCTTTCTCTGAGGCATGGCACCAAAATATGTTGGGAAGGAAAGAACTCAGCTCGGTGTCGCAGGGAAGTCAGATATAGTGAGATGAGAGACCAAAGTCAAGAAAGCAAAGTAAGTTTGAATACACTCTGCATAGAGTAGCAAAGCGGGCCTGCCTAAGATAAGACAGGCCTGGATGCTCATTCTGAGACTTCTTTTATGTGGCTCTGGCAGGGCAGAGAGGTCCGTGATTGACAGCAGTCAGCTCTCTAGGCTTGTTCTGATTGGTGAAATGGGGACAGGGGCTGTGCTGTGCCTGTGCCTCTGATATTTCTTATCTGGGGGACCCTGGACATTTCCTAAGTCATCCTTGGACCCTGTGGCTTCATCTAATTAACTCGGAGTCATTTCTGGCTTTCTGGTTCCCCTGATCAACTCCCCAAGTCATCTTTGGGGGGCCCTTTCTCCTTTCCATCCTGCTCATTTCTGTCTTTCTGCCTAACATTCTGATGCTACTCTACAGCCTCTCCGCATATCTACTGACCAAAACACCAATATCTTTTGATTTATTAGGACTTCCTTGAGGAGTCATCACCATGTTTTTTGCCTTAAGACACATCACTGTGTCTGCTGAATCCCCCTGCTTTAACCATTAGTATTGTGTCTCTGACCCATTGAGGCCTCAGTAGGGTCTCGTGACCCCACATCAGCCCACATCACAGTGTCTGTTGAGACTATGTTAGCTGACAGTACAGTTTCTTCAAGATCCATGAGGCCCCAGCAGTGTGTTTGCTACTTTAGCTACCGTCACTGTCTGCTGATCTTTAGTTAGCCACAAGAACAAAGACTAACCTGTGTGAGCTTCCAGAAAGTATCTGCTGATTCTACACTAGCCTCACCTTGCAGATCACCCTTTAGCCTTGAGCACACTGTCTTTGACCCTGATAAGCCCCAACTACTGTGTTGTTGACCGTACATTAGCCCTCATCATTGTGCCTGCTGATGCCTCATGAGCCACTAATACAGTGTCTGAACACAATGCTCCAGCCATTAGAGCTCACACCATGTATGCTAACCCAGTATAGTTTAGACCTTGAGCAATGCAGGGGTTAGGGGTGCTGACCCCCTCTGCAGTTGAAAAGCTGCATATAACTTTGACTTTCCAGAAACTTAGCTATTAAAACTTGCTAATGACCAGGAGCCTTACCGATAACATAAACAGTCAACACTGATTTTGCACATACCATGTATTTCATACTATATTCTTAAAATGAGTAAGCTAGAGAGAAAATGTTTTTTCAAATTGTTGTAGATGTCCAAAAAATCTTCAAATACATTTATTGAAAAATATGCATATAAGTGGACCTGCACAGTTCAAACCTGTGTTCAAAGGTTAAATGTATTAGCCTCAACACTGACTGCTCAGTAGTTCAGTCTTTGCTTCATCTTTCTCAGTTATGGTATCTGCTCTGACCCTATATTAGTGTCATCACTATGTCTCCTAATACTGGTCACAAGTACAGTGCTTTTGAGCATTAAAAATCAGTCCAGTGTCTGCTGATCCCGTATTAGCCCTTAGTCACTGCTGATACCTCTAAAGTGATTTAGTCTCCACCCCAGCATTAGGCCATTCACTACCCCATCCCTGTGGATGCTGCTCCCTCATTATCCCCTACTTCAGCGTATTGGCTTCATGAGCCCCAGCATAATGCATGGGACTCATTGGTGCCTACCCTGTGTTAGAGCCTATCATGGTCTCAGATGCTCCTATACTAGCCACAGTACAGTGTCTGATCCCCATGTGTCCCCTTAGACATGTCTGCTGGTGCTATATTAGCTCCCATGACTGTATCTGTTGAATTCCCACTAGTTATCAATATAGTGTCTTTGATCTCTGTGATTTCTGCCTATAGTTTCTGATCACCCTATATCAGGACCAGTCATTGTTCCCTGATCTCTGTACACTGTTTGCTGGCTGTTCTTTCAATCCTTGGAATTGTTCCTTGGACTCTCATGGTTCCCTAGCCTTGAGACCGCTTCCTTGTTTTCCTGTTACCTGCGCTTCAGAGACTGTTTGCTGGTCTTTGGGACTGTGGCTTGGTCCTCACAATCTATCCCCTGTTGCACTGGCTATGTTGTAGTCCCTCTGAGTGTCTTGCAGATGTGAGGACTGTTTTGTGGTCTCTCCTGATGTTTGATGATCCCGCTGCCTCAGGTCCAGACACTTCTTTTGTCCTTCCAGCTGTTTCCCTGTTTCTTTGACTGTTCTCTCAGCCTGAGATTGTTCCCTTAACTCTCTGGCTCTCCTACATGTTTTTGGCTGTTGCATGACACTTAAGGATGGTTTCCTCTTCCCTTTGGCTCTTCTAGGGTCTCTCTGACTGTCTTCTAATGACAAGGACTGTTCACTGGCCCTCTGACTTTTTGATAGTCCCTCTGACTGTTCACATCACTGCAGTGACTTCCCTGGTCCCCATGTGTGTTTCCTAGTGTCCTGGGATAGTACCTCAGCCCTGGCCTATTGCCTGGAACTCCAGACTGTTCCTGCTGCTTCTACCTATTCCCCTGGAATAGGTTACCTTACTCTCCCAGTTGTTACCTCAATCCTCGTTATGTTCACACTTCCTAATGCCTTTTTTCTGGTTTCTCCAGCTGTTTTCCAACACCGAGGACTATTGTATACTCTGGATTTGGCTGAGAGCATTAAACAGCAGGTGGGAGTTGCAGGCTGCACAGGGCACACCTTCCAGGTAGATCCCTTTGGCTGCGGCTGTTAGGGAGCAGCAGACCCTATGGAGAGGCTGCCTACTTCAGAGCCTGGTGTAGCTCCTGGCAGGATATCTGTAGTCCTAGAGGCACTACATTTCCTCCCATTACCCTTCTAGAAAATTACAGTAAAATGAGTTAACAAACCCCACCCCAACCAGCACCCAGCCTTCCATGTATCTGTGTGTGAATCTCTGTTGGGGAGAGACTGATGGCTGAGAGGAAGCTCATGAGGGTGACAGCCCTGTGGCATGTGCAGCATGGGGTCCAGCTCAGTGGGTAGCCTGGTTGTTGGCTCTTCCTTCACTCCCAGCCTAAGAAATGGGCCTCAGAGTCCCTACCCAGAATCCTTTTGTGGTCTGTGCTAGGGTTCGAAGATGATTAATGGGTGTTTTTGCCTTGGCATTTTTTTAGGTGAAAATATGAAACTCTAATAATAATAACTTTATGTATAATATTAACTAACAGTGATTTAATTTCTAGACAAGCAATGTAGTATAATGATAAAAAACATGAACTCTGGAATGAAATCTGTATTCAAATCCTGCCCCTTAATGGTTTCTTAGATATAACACCAAAAGCACATGCTGTAAAACAAAAAGAAGAAAGTTGGACTTCATCAAAATCAAAAACTTTTGTACTGCAAGTGATACTGTCAAGAAAGTAAAAAGTCAACCACAGAATAAGAGAAAATATTTGCAAATCATATATGATAAGAGATTTGTATTTATATGTAAAGAATTCTTATAATTCAGTAATAAAACATAAACAGCTCCTTAAAAATAGGTAAAGGATATGAATAGACATTTCTCCAAATGAGATCTACAAATGGCCTAAGCACATGAAAAGCTGAGCTGTTTAATATCATTAAGCATCAGGGAAATGAATATCAAAACTACAATGAGGTATCACTTCACAGCCACCATATGGCTGGAATAAAAAGGATAAACAAGTATTGATGAGGATGTAGAAAAATTGGACCTGTCTTACATTGGTGGTGAGATGTTAAGTGGTGCAGCGATTTCGGAAAGCAGTTTGCAAGTTTATCAAAATGTTAAACAGAGAGCACTCCTAGGTATCCACCCAAAAGAAATGAAAACATGTTCATATTAAAACTTGTACACATATGTTCGCAACAGCATTATTCATAGTAGCCAAAAAGTAGAAACAGCCCAAATGTCCATCAGTTGATGAATGGATAATCAAATGCAGTATATCCATACAGTGGAATGTTATTCAGTAATAATAAGGAATGATGTACTGATACATGCTACAATATGGATGAAGTTTGAAAACATGTTACTTGAAAGAAGACAGTCACAAAAGACTACATGTTGATCTTGAGCCAAGATGGTGGCGTGAGTAGGGGAGCAGAAATCTCCTCCCAAAACCATATATATTTTTGAACTACAACAACTACAACTACAACTATTCCTAAAAGAGAGACCAGAAGATACAGTACAACGGCCAGTCTACATCTACATCTGTGAGAACTCAGTGCCTCACAAAGGGGAAAAAACACAAGCTGCAGCCCAGCGGGACCCTAGCACCCTCCCCATCCCAGTTCCCTGGTGGGAGGAAAGGAGTTGGAGAGGGGAGGGAGTGGAAGCCCAGGACTGCTAAATACCCAGCCCTGGTCATCTGCACCAGGAGCACAGACACACACTGCATGGTGAGCTGGATATTAGAGAAACGGAACAGTAAAATCTGTGAGCGGGTCCCTGCAGTCGGCGCCCCTGGGACAAAAGAAAAGCAAGTGCTTCTTGAAAGTCTTAAAGGGAAAGGGGCTTCACAGCTGGATGGCAGTGTCCCAGCACACAGCTCAGCAGCTGGGAATCCGGGGAAATTCAGGTGCTCCAGCCCCCTGGGAGGCAGCGCAGCTCTGAAGCCCCTCATGGCGATAAACAGCCTCCCATCCATTCCCCCTCTAATGTGGCCCCGCCATAGCAGGAGAGCACCCTGAGAGCAGCCATGCCCACAGAAACTGCCCAGAACCTCCTCTGCAGCCGCCCGGACCAGACTCAGAGGCCCCGCTGGCATGAACAGACAGAGGAAGCTGGGACAGCATGCCAAGAGTCGCCGTTCTTGCAGGAGAGCACACTTGGCACACCTGTGCCTTGCAGCAGGGCTCTGGGCAGCCCCGACGGCTGCCCCACCCATGGCAGCTCAGGAAATAAAACCGGAAGCTGCTCCGAGGAGGGCAAGGCAACCAGCAAGCAGGAAGGGAATTTGTTCTCCCAGCAAACACACACGCCGACTGCCCATGACTACCTCTATAGCCATGAAAAGGCAGAAGAATCTGATGCAGTCCAGAATCAACCAGACAACCCCTGAGAGGGAGCCTGCGGAGATAGATTTTACCAATGTTCCTAAAAAAGAATTCAAAATAAAGGTCATAACCATGCTGATGGACCTGCAGAGAAATATGCAAGAGCTAAAAGATCAAGTTAGGAGGGAGAATACAGAAATAAACCAATCTCTGGAAGAACGGAAGAGAAGACTTCATGAGGTGCAAGAGGCCATTAATGGAATAGAAAACAGAGAACAGGAACACAGAGAAGCTGATGCAGAGAGAGATAAAAGGATCTACAGGAATGAGAGAATACTAAGAGAACTTTGTGACCAATCCAAATGGAACAATATTCGCATTATAGGGGTACCAGAAGAAGAAGAGAGAGAAAAAGGGATAGAAAGTATCTTTGAAGAAATAATTGCTGAAAACTTCCCCAAACTGGGGGAGGAAATAGTCTCTCAGAACATGGAATCCCACAGAACTCCCAACACAAGGGACCCAAGGAGGACAACACCAAGACACATAATAACTAAAATGGCAAAGATCAAGGACAAGGACAGAGTTTCAAAGGCAGCTAGAGAGAGAAAAAAGGTCACCTACAAAGGAAAACCCATCAGGTTATCATCAGACTTCTCAACAGAAACCTTACAAGCCAGAAGAGAATGGCATGATATATTTAATGCAATGAAACAGAAGGGCCTTGAACCAAGGATACTGTATCCAGCATGATTATCATTTAAATATGAAGGAGGGATTAAACAATTCCCAGAAAAGCAAAAGTTGCGGGAATTTGCCTCCCACAAACCACCTCTACAGGATATTTTAAAGGGACTGCTCTAGACGGAAGCACTCCTAAGCAAAATAGATGTCACCAGAGAAAATAAAATCACAACAAAGAAAGCAGACCAACCAAATACTAACTAAAGGCAAAAAATAAAATCAACTACTCACAAAAGCAGTCAAACGAAACAAAAGAGCACAGAATAAAACACCTAACATAAAGAATGGAGGAGGCAGAATAAGAAGGGAGAGAAATAAAGAATCATCAGACTGTTTATAATAGCTTAATAAGTGAGTTAAGTCAGACAGTTAATAGTAAAGAAGCTACCCTTGAACCTTTGGTAACCATGAATCTAAAGCATGCAATGGCAATAAGTACATATCTTTCACAATCACCCTAAATGTAAATGGACTGAATGCACCAATCAAAAGACACAGAGTAACAGAATGGATGAAAAAGCAAGACCCATCTATATGCTGCTTACAAGAGACTCACCTCAAACCCAAAGACAGACAGAGACTAAAAGTCAAGGGATGGAAAAAGATATTTCATGCAAACAATAGGGAGAAAAAAGCAGATGTTGCAGTACTTGTATCAGACAAAGTAGACTTCAGAACAAGAAAGTAATAAGAGATAAAGAAGGACATTACATAATGATAAAGGGGTCAGTCCAACAAGGGGATATAACCATTATAAATACCTATGCACCCAGTACAGGAGCACCAACACATATGAAACAAATTCTAACAGAATTAAAGGAGGAAATAGAATGCAATGCATTAATTCTAGGAGACTTCAACACACCACTCACTCCAAAGGACAGATCCACCAGACAGAAAATAAGTAAGGACACAGAGGCACTGAACAACACACTAGAACACATGGACTTCACAGACATCTACCGAACTCTACATCCAAAAGCAGCAGCATACATGTTCTTCTCAAGTGAACATGGAACATTTTCCAGAATAGACCACATACTAGGCCATGAAAAGATCCTCAGTAAATTCAAAAAGATTGAAATTCTACCAAACAACTTCTCAGACCACAAAGGTTTAAAACTAGAAATAAATTGTACAAAGAAAATAAAAAGTCTCATAAACACATGGAGGCTTAACAACATGCTCCTAAATAATCAATGGATCAATGAACAAATTAAAAGAGATCAAGCAATGTATGGAGACAAATGACAACAACACTATAAAGCCCCTACTTCTGTGGGATGCTGCGAAAGCAGTTCTAAGAGGAAAGTATATAGCAGTCCAGGCCTATTTAAAGAAGGAAGAACAATTCCAAATGAATAGTCTAAAGTCACAATTATTGAAATTGGAAAAAGAAGAACAAATTAGGCCCAAAGTTAGTAGAAGGAGGGACATAATAAAGATCAGAGAAGCAAAGGATATCATCAGTAGAACAAAAAGACATCCTACAGTATGGGAGAATATATTCGTAAATGACATCTCATAAGGGGTTGACATCCAAATTATATAAAGAGCTCACACACCTCAACAAACAAAAAGCAAATAAGCCAATTAAAAAATGGGCAGAGGAGCTGAACAGACACTTCTCCAAAGAAGAAATTCAGATGGCCAACAGGCACATGAAAAGATGCTCCACATCGGTAATCATCAGAGAAATGCAAATTAAAACCACAATGAGATATCACTTCACACCAGTTAGGATGGCCAACATACAAAAGACAAACAACAACAAATGTTGGCAAGGTTGTGGAGAAAGGGAAACCCTCCTACACTGCTGGTGGGAATGTAAGCTAGTTCAACCATTGTGGAAAGCAGTATGGAGGTTCCTCAAAAAACTCAAAATAGAAATGCCATTTGACCCAGGATTTCCACTCCTAGGAATTTACCCTAAGACTACAGCAGCCCCGTTTGAAAAAGACAGATGCACCCCTATGTTTATCGCAGCACTATTTACAATAGCCAAGAAATGGAAGCAACCTAAGTAAGTATCCATCAGTAGATGAATGGATAAAGAAGATGTGGTACATATACACAATGGAATATTATTCAGCCATAAGAAGAAAACAAATCCTACCATTTGCAACATGGATGGATGCTCAGTGAAATAAGCCAGGCAGAGAAAGACAAGTACCAAATGATTTCACTCATCTGTGGAGTATAAGAACAAGGCAAGGAAAAAACTGAAGGAACAAAACAGCAGCAGACTCAAAGAACCCAAGAATGGACTAACAGTTACCAAAGGAAAGGGACTGGGGAGGATGGGTGGGAAGGGAGGGATATGGGGGAAAATGGGGCATTACGATTAGCACACATAGTGTAGTGGGGGGGGACACGGGAAAGGCAGTATATAGAGAAGATAAGTAATGACTCTATTGCATCTTACTACACTGATGGACAGTGACTCTAATGGGGTATGTCGGGGGGACTTGATAATAGGGGGAGTCTAGAGTCTAGTAACCATAATGTTCAAGTAATTGTACATTAACGATATCAAAAAAAAAACTGAAGGAACAAAACAGCAGCAGACTCACAGACTCCAAGAAGGGACTGGCAGTTACCAAAGGGGAGGGGTGCGGAGGGCGGGTGGGGAGGGCGAAGGAGATTGAGGGGTATTATGATTAGTACACATGGTGTGGGGAGGTCACGGGGAAGGCAGTGTAACACAGAAAAGACAAGTAGTGACTGTGGCATCTTACTACACTGATGGACAGTGACTGCGGTGGGGGGTAACTCAATATTATGGGTTAATGTAGTAACCACATTGTTTTTATTGTGAAACCTTCATTACAGTGTATATCAGTGATACCGTAATAAAAAAAAAGTCATGTAAGAAAAAAGGTGGAAAACTTTGGGTGAAATTCAGTGATAAATGGAGAGGAGATACAGTAGCTGAGAATAAAAGAATGAATAAATAGGCTGAATGAACAAGGGAAATCCATTACATTGCTGCCCTGAAAGGCTCAGAGCAAGAGATAATATTGTCCCTTAACTCAATTATACAAGATGCCTGAAAGAATGAAGCCCTATGTTGCTAAGACCACATCTACTTTTGAAACCTGACAAGGTTGAATGGAAGCCTGCAAACCTGAGTGGAGTAGCTTTGATAGATGAACTGGACCAATTTTTGATGACTGAGTGGGACTGTAGTAATAAGCCAGTGTCTAATGAGTATTTTATTTTATTTTTTGTTCTATTTTGGAAAGAACACTTAACAGGAGATTATCCTTTTAACAAACTTTTAAATGTACAGTGTATTATTGTTGATTAGGTACAGTGTTGTGTGCAGGTTACATCTACTACTATACTATGATAAATGGTGTAACAATGGCATTGCTGCCAAGACTATGCTTATATTGGTGGTCAAATATATTGGGAAATTGAGTTAAAGACTTTTCAGGATATAATACTAGGAGAAAATGAGTGGCTTGAGAAAGAACTGGATTTAGCTAATCTTCAACTAATTTCTATACTAAATAGTTCTTCACAAGTTTATCATAAGGCACACAGAGAGGTAGATTAAAGGGAAGAGTAATTGAATAAGTATAAAATATAAAAATGTATAGATAATGGCTTTATAGGATGGAGTCATTCTTTACTATTGCAGTATATCATATAAATGCTATAGTAAAAGTAGATGCCCAAATGTATTTTGCTGTACAAGAGCCTTGGCCAAAGGCCAGGGGTGGCCTGCGTAGTAAAGAATTAAACCTTACCCAGGAGAAGTCTGGCCTTTGCCTACAGCTTCACAGAGTAGGTAATCTTCAGGCCCTTGATGTCATGCCTGACCGGAATGTCTTTACCTGGGGCCTTGTGCCATCCGGATAGTAACTGTGAGTTAGGGTGGGGGCTCTGAGTCACATCAACAACATAATGTGGGGGCTTTGGCTTATGGATCTTGGACTCTTGCGGGTTGGAAACTGAAATCAACCATGGGAGCAGTCAGCCTGCCTATATGATGGAGCCATATTGAAGCTTCTGGTCACCAAGGCTCAGGTGCGTTTCTCTGGTTGCCACTGTTCTGTGCTGCTGTCACTCATCAACGTCAGGAGAGTAATGCTGTTTTAATTCCATGGGGAGAAGCTCTGCAATTGTTCTCTTCCTGGACTTTGCCCTATGTGCTTCTTCACTTGGCTGATTTTAATCTCTATCCTTAGCTGCAGTAAAATGTAACTATGAGTATAATAGCTTTCAGTGGGTTCTGTGAGTCTAAGTGAATTATTGAACTTGAAGGTGGTCTTGGACACCCTTGAATTCGCAATTGGTGTCAGAAATGAGGGCAATCTTATTCCTTCTAACTTCTGCAGAAGACAAACAATTAACTGTCATTTCACTTTTCTATATACCAGTAATTAACAATAAAAAATTGGAACTAAAAACCAGTACTACACAATAAAGTGGAAACAAGTCAACACCAAGTAAAATAGCATCAAAGGGAATAATTTGTCTGATGTGAAAGACCTGTATACTAAAAACTAAAAATTAAATAAAATATTGTAACATTAAAGAATAAAGAAATAGAGATATACCTTATTTATGAGTCAGAAACCCAATATTGTTAAGATTTCAATTCCCCCTTATTGATCTATAGATTCAAACCAATCCCAGTAAAAAATCACAGCAGCTTTTTTTGTTGCTGAAATGGACTTTATTCTACAATTCATATGAAATGTAAAAGACCTAGAATAGCCAAAACAACTCTGAAAAAGAAAACAACTTTGAGATATAATTTACATTCCATATTTAAATTGTACAGTTCAATGACTTTTTTTTAAACTAAAGTTTATTCTTAAATGTACAACAGGCTCCAAGACAACACTTCATTCTAGCTCTAGGTGGCATCAGGTTACAGCAGGGAATACACATGTTAAAACAGGATTGGAATCAAGGATCACCTTAATGACCTTTATTAAATTTACCTAAGTTGTGCAACCATCATGACAATCAAGTTCTAGAACATTTATATCACCCCAATAAGATCCCTTGTACTAATTTACAGTTAATAACTGTTCCCCTTCTCACCCTTGGACAGCCACTAATCTATAGATCTCTTATTTGCTTTTTATGGACATTTCACATAAATGTAATACACAAATACAATATTTGATCTTTTGTGTCTCACTTCATTCACTTAGCATTATATTTTTGAGGTTCATCCATGTTGTAGTTTTTATTAGTACTTGTACTTTTTTATTGCTGAATACATTGTGTATCCATTCACCAGTTGATGGACATTTGGATTGTCTCTACTTTCTGCCTCGTATGAATAATGCTGTTATGAATATTCAAGTGCAAGTGTTTGTGTGAACACGTTATATATCTTTTAGGTAGATACTAGAGTGACATTGCTGGGTCCTATGGTAAATCTATGGTAAACTTTTTAAGAAACTGCTGAAGATTTCCATAGTGGCTATATCATTTTGATGTGTTCACACCAGGAATGTATGGAAGTTCCTAATTCTCTATATCCTTGCCAACATTTATTAGAATCGTTTTGTCTTTTTTATTGAAGTATCATTGATATATAATTGTCTTTTTATTGTAGTCATTTTAGTGCATGTAAAGTGGTATTTCACTGTGGTTTTAATAAGAATTTCCCTAATGACTGATGATATTGGGCATCTCTTTGACTGATTTGTGTATCTTTTGTGAAATGTCTCTTCACATCTTTTGCCCATTTTAAACTGGGTTGTTTGTGTAGGAGAGTCAAGGGGAAGGCAGTATAGCAAAGAGAAGACAATGACCATACCATCTTACTACGCTGATGGACAGTGAGTGCATTGGGGTTGGCGGGGGGGGACTTGATAATATGGGTGAATGTTGTAAGCACAATGTTGCTTCATAAGATTGTATATCAATGACACCTTAATAAAAATAAAATAAAATAAATGGGTTGTTTGCTTTCTTTTTATTGAGTTGTAAGAATTCTTTATATTTATTCTGGATGTAAGTCCTTTATCAGATACATGATTTACAAGTGTTTTTTCCCAGTCTCTGTTTTGTGTTTTCATTTTCTTAATGGTGTCTTTTGAAGCACAAACCTTTTTTTGGCTTTTGGTTTGATGAAGTCCAATTTACCATTTTTTCTTTATGGGTCATGCTCTTGGTATTCTAAGAATTCCTTGCCTACTATGAGGTCACAGAAATTTTCTCGTATGTCTTCTGTTAAAACTTATATAGTTTTAGCTTCTGTGTCTCTGATCCATTTGAGTTAATTTTTAGTGTGGTGTGAAGTAAAATTTAATCTTTTTGTGTATGGACATTCAGTTATCCCTGTACCAAATGTTAAAAAGACTTTTCTTTCCCCCATTGTACTACCTTCACACTTTTGTACAAGATATTTACCATAAATATGAGGGTTTATTCCTGGACTTTGTTCTATTCTACTGTCCCCATGCCAGTACCATAATGTCTTAATTATTGTGGCTTTATAGTAACTTTGAAATTGGAAGGTAAATGTCCTCCCACTTTATTCTTTGGCAAATTCCTTTTTGCTATTCTTGATCCTTTCTATTTCTGTGTAAATTTTAGAGCTAGCTTATCAATTTTGGGGGAAGAAAGACTGCTGGAAGTTTAGTAAAGTTGAGTTGAATCTGTAGATGATGTAATTTTTCTTCTTTAGCCTGTTAATATGGTAGATTATACTGGTTTTTGAATGTTGAAGCAGTCTTGCATCACTGGAAGAAACCCCACTTGGTCATGATGTATAATCATTTTATGTTACTAGGTTCAATTTGCTAATATTTTGTTGAAGATTTTTATGTCTATATTCATGAGAAATATTGGTCTGTAGTTTTCTTTTCTTGTGATGTGTTTGTATGGCTTAAGGATCAGGGTAATACTGGCCTCACAGAGTTTGGGAATGTTCCTCTTCTGTTTTTTTATAATGATTATATGAATTGTTCATATTATTTCTCCTGTAAATATTAAATGCATTTGACCAGTTAAACCATCTGGATTTGGGTTTTTTTGTGTGTGGGAAGATTTAAACTTACTAAATGCTTACTATGGCTGGTGGGATGTAAAATGGTACAGCCACATGAAGACCATGCTTGGGTCTCAGATCTCATATATCAGTAAACCACCTTGTGGAGACACTATGGTGGGATTGGAGGACAAAGAAATAAAAATTAAAACCACACCAAGATATAACTGTATACCCACCATAGTGGCTAAAGTGAAAAAGGTGGAAATTACCAAGTTGGCAAGGATGTGGAGCAACCAGAACTCATGTGCTGTGCTGATGGGAGTGCATGCTCGTATAGCCACTTTAGAAAACTAGTTTAAAAACTAAAGCTGAGCATATGGATACTCTATGACCTGGCAGTTCAACTCCTAGAGATAGACCTAACAGAAATGCATAAATATGTTCATCAATAGACAGGTACTTAAATATTTAAAGTAGTACTATTCCTAATAGCCCCAAGCTGCAAACAACCCAAATGTCCATCAACAGTAGAATGGATAAATATATTGCAGCATATTCACACAATGGAATGTAACATGACAGTGAGAATGAATTACCTGCCACTACATTCAACAATATGGGTGAATCTCACATATATATGAGTGAAAGACACTAATGAGTATATTACTAAAATATGAAATTGACTCAACTTATATAATAGCAGACAGACAAAACTAATCTATGCTGTTAGAAGTCAGGACAGTGTTTACCTTGGGTTCAGGGAAGGGCCTAGAAAGGCGCACAGGGAGTGCTTCTGGGGTGTTGGTCATCTTCTGTTTCTTGACCTGAGTATGCAGTTTGTGAGAATTCATTGACCTGTATGCTTATGATATGTGCATTTTCTCTATGTATTATCCTTTAAATAAAAAGGTTTGAAAATAAAATAGCATGGTAGAAAGAATGCCCCTTTTCTTAAGAGTGTTTAAAGGAAAATGAGAAACTGTATATCAGTGCTCAACAAAAGACCAGTGCTCTTTCTAGAGAAGTCTTCCAGTTATTCAACTATAATAAACAGTCATTTTTTAGCTAAGCAACCAAATACAGTGTAACTTTAAAACCTCACAGCAATCTAAACAAAACTACTCAACGTGTGTGTAGAAAATTATATCTTAACCAAACTGGGAGAAAAACAGAATAAAAACTTTTTGTATTGAAACCCAATTTCTCAACCATTCTTTTTCAACCAGGAATCCCAAAGAGACCAGAAGCTCCAGTGGACAAGGCTAGAGGTCCAGAGTGCTGTGGCTCAGTTCCACTGTCTTGGGTTACTCAAGCTATGGGATGCAGATTATATAAATGATAGCTGTTGGGCACAGGTTAGAAGGTATGCAGGTATGCATACTTTTTGGGTGTGAATCACCTGCTGCCACAGCATGAAATTAATAAGGGAGCAATTGCCACCTTTAGGTATCTGTAACATTTAATAACTATATTCCTGTAACACAGGCTAGAGCTATGCCTAATTTGCAGATGCATAGTCAGACTTTAAGTTTAAAAATTAATTTTTAAACTTAACCATGGTGACTTCTCAAAGGGAAGAGAAAGAATAGTTCCTCATGGTAATCCTTTCTGTGCCTTAAATGTCAATGATCACAAAGACTTCTAGCTTCTACTCACAGATCTGCATTCCCAAATAGCTTTTTGGCTTGACTTCAGTGCCTTGCATGTGTTTGGACAATGAAAACTCTTCTCCCCACCCTAGTGATCTGAAAATATTTTGCCCAATATTTAGTACTTTTACATCATCTCAGGGTATGAAGAACTAATCAGAGCTGAATTTATAAAGTTCTTTATCCAAAAAGTGAAACATAAGAGATAAGTTACCTACTGAGGTCTCTCTTTCTACCATTTGCAGGAGTTTGAGAGTCTCTTTATGAGTCTTGAAATCAAATAGTACTATTGCTCAAATGCTTTATCAAAGTGCCTCTCTACACTTATAATTGCATATCAACTGTGGTGATGCAGGTACTTGTATTTCCAATCAACTGAGGGATACTTAGCTTTTTTTGCTTTCTGTTCACTTATGCTGTAGTCTGTCTTACCTACTTCCCTCTGAACAATGATCACAGCATCAGGCACTCCTCTTCCCCATTTGGACACATCTGATTTATACCCAGTTGTCAATTCCCCCTGAAGGCTTTTTCAGTCATTGGCCTTATAGAGTTTTTCTCCACTATGAGTTTTCTGATGTTTAATGAGATTTGATCGGTCAGTGAAGGCCTTCTGACATTCTGTACAAGCATAGGGTTTATTGCCTGTATGAGTTACCTGATGCATACTTAGTGTTGCTTTCTGGATGAAAGCTTTCCCACATTTACTGCATTCATAGTGTCTCTCTCCAGTATGTGATTTCTGATGCATAGTGAGGCGTGACTTCCATGTGAAAGTTTTTCCACAGTCACTGCATTTATAGGGTTTCTCTCTAGTATGTATTTTCTGGTGTGTTATGAGATTTGACCTGTCAGTGAAGGCCTTCCCACATTCAGCACATATATTGGGTTTCTCACCTGTGTGAATTTTCTGATGTACATGGAGTTGTGACTTCTTGGTGAAGCATTTTCCACAGTCACTGCATTCATAAGGCTTCTCTCCGGTGTGAATTCTATAATGTGCAACGAAGTGTGATTTCTGGATGAAGGCCTTTCCACATTCAGGACAAATGTAGGGCTTCTCTCCTGTATGGATTCTCTGATGCACGCTTAGTGTTGATTTCTGGATAAAGGCTTTCCCACATTCATTGCATTCATAGTGTCTCTCTCCAATATGGGATTTCTGATGTATTTTGAGGCGTGACTTCCATATGAAGGCTTTTCCACAGCCATTGCATTTATAGGGCTTTTCTCCAGTATGAGTTTTCTGGTGTTTAATGAGATTTGACTGATCACTGAAAGCCTTCCCACATTCAGCACACATATAGGGTTTCTCTCCAGTATGAGTTTTCTGATGTGTAGTGAGATTTGTCCTATGAGTGAAGACCTTTCCACATTCTGTACATATATAGGGTTTTTCTCCTGTGTGAATTCTTTGATGCACATGGAGTTGCGACTTCTTAGTGAATGATTTCCCACAGTCACTGCATTCATAAGGCTTTTCTCCAGTATGAATTCTCTGATGTGTATTGAAATGTGATTTCTGGATGAAGGCCTTTCCACATTCAGTACATACATAGGGTTTCTCTCCTGTGTGAATTCGTTGATGCATCCTGAGTGCTGATTTTCTGGTGAAGGCTTTGCCACACTCACTGCATGCATAGTGTTTCTCTCCAGTGTGAGTTTTCTGATGTATAATGAGGTCTGAATTCTGGGAGAAGCCTCTTCCACATTCACTGCACTCATAAGGTTTTTCTCCTGTATGAATTCTCATATGTCTAAAGAGATACGATCTGTGGAAAAAGGCTTTTCCACATTCACTGCATTTATAGGGTTTCTGCCCAGTATGAATTTTCTGATGTGTAATGAGGTTTGACTTGAGAGTAAAGGCCTTCCCACACTGAGTACATATATAGGGTTTCTCTCCTGTATAAACATTCTGAGGTACATCAATTTGTGGCTTCTGAGTGGGGACTTTCTCACTTTTGTTGCATTCATAGGATTTTTCCCCAGCATGAGTTCTCTGATGATCAAAGAGATGTGACTTCTGGGTAAAGCTCTTTACACATTCAGTACATACATAAAGTTTCTCTCCAGTATGAATTTTCTGATGGTGGATGACAACTTGTTTCTTGCCAAGATGCTTTTCACATTTATTATGTTCACAGGAGTTTGTCCCTGTATTAGCATTCTCATTCTTAGTAGAGGAAGAGTTATGGGCAAAATTGTTATTTCCAAAAATCTTATCAAGGTTCTTTGTTGCATTGCTTTTATTATGATTATGTAAGTTTAAAGTATGCTTCAAACTCTTTCCAAATGTGTCACAGTTATGGAGTCTTTTAATTGAAGGAACAAGCTTGGTACTCACAGGTATTATTTTTTCAATGTTTTTACATTCATAGCTCCTCTCCTTAACTAATACTTTCACATGACTTACAAGGTTATTTTTGTTTTCCTGACATCTCTCCAGATGGTCATTATCTTGCCACAATTCTTCTAAGATGGAACATAATGAATCGTCTCTTAAGGATTGACCAAATTTCTCACAATGGAATAAAACTTCTCCAGAAATTCTCTGTTTTTGGGTTTGCCCAACATCGTCATCTAAAAAGTAAAAGAAAAAAATGACAATCACTCAAAGGACACTTAGCAGAGGACAAAAGGTACATGTAGTTCAGACAGGATGAACACAAAGAAGTGGAAGACTCTGACAATAACAAAAATAGTAATAATGTAGTAATACAAAATTCTCCTAAAACACTTACTGTATACAAAACAATTATATCTCTTTATGATGCACTGGGCACTGTTCCAAGTGCTTTACACATAATAGTCAATTTAATTCTAACTAAACCCTAAGAGGTAGCTAGCAATATCCAGTGTGTTTCACAGATGAGAAAACAGAAGCAGAGAGAAGTTATGTAACTTGCTGAAGATCAAATAGCTACATAAGTGAGAGAGATGGGATTTGAACCATGGGAATTCATATCCACATTGTAGGTCTGGATAGTGAATAATCAGAAAAAGAAACTGAAGTTTGTTATGGGAAAGGCTGATATGGAAGAAATATTTCAGATTGTATGTTCTTATTACACACCAGCTCTAAAACCTTGCTAATCGGTCTGCTTCCTCTTGTTTTTCCCTCTGAAGCATCATGAGCATCAACATTAAACTTGTGTGCCTCAAACACCAATTCTTCTATAACTATAGGAAAAACTGTTGCAACATCAGCCACCCTGACATAGACAAATGGTGAAGTTATCTGTATTCCAACTCTATAGCCAGCTGCAGGTTTTCCTTGGTCCCAGAAATATATGCTTTCAACAGCTGTCAAATAGAAGGAAAGCCACTATGGAAGAAACTGTAAGCCATTTGCCTCTTCTTTTATAGTAACAGAACATAGTTGGGCATTACATTTATCAGCCTCACTTTATTCTCATCAGAGGAGTACGAGCAGACGTGATATGTGCGACTTCCAGATCAGGCCTTAAGGCAGTGGACAAATTTGCTTTATTCCCCTTCCTCTCTCACTGGACTCAACAATGAACCAATATTAACAACGCAGCTGACAACAGTGCCCTAGAAGACGGCAGAGGAATGACTTGGAACTTGGTCCCTGGTGACCTGTCAGGATCAGAGGTGAATTGGTGAATGGAACCATTCACCTCAGAATTCTGGTATAAGAAAGGACGTACTTATATTTGTTGTTTTGTTCCTCTGTGCACATTCAAAATGCACTGTTCTTAGACTAGAGAGTCCTGATATAAATCCAATCATATATGGTCAATTAATATATGATAAAGGAGCCATGGACATACAATGGGAAATTGGCAGCCTCTTCAACAGCTGGTATTGGCAAAACTGGACAGCTACATGCAAGAGAATGAAACTGGATTATTGTTGAACTCCATACACAAAAGTAAACTCAAAATGGATCAAAGACCTGAATGTAAGTCTTGAAATCATAAAACTTGTAGAAGAAAACATAGGCAAAAATCTCCTGAATATAAGCATGAGCAACTTCTTCCTGAACGCATCTCCTCGAGCAAGGGAAACAAAAGCAAAAATGAACTCATGGGACTACATCAAACTAAAAAGTTTCTATATGGCAAAGGACACCATCAGCAGAACAAAAAGGCATCCTACAGTATGGGAGAATATATTTGTAAATGACATATCCGACAAGGGGTTAACATCCAAAATATATAAAGAACTTACACGCCTCAACACCCAAAAAGCAAATAATCCGATCAGAAAATGGGCAGAGGATATGAAGAGACAGTTCTCCAAAGAAGAAATTCAGATGGCCAACAGGCACATGAAAAGATGCTCCACATCACTAGTCATCCCAGAAATGCAAATTAAAACCACAGTGAGATATCACCTCACACCAGTAAGGATGGCCAGCATCGAAAAGACTAAGAACAACAAATGCTGGCGAGGATGCGGAGAAAGGGGAACCCTCCTACACTGCTGGTGGGAATGTAAGCTAGTTCAACCATTGTGGGAAGCAGTATGAAGGTTCCTCAAAAAACTAAAAATAGAAATACCATTTGACCTGGGAATCCCACTCCTTGGAATTTACCCAAAGAATACAAGTTCTCAGATTCAAAAAGACATATGCACCCCTATGTTTATCGCAGCACTATTTACAATAGCCAAGAAATGGAAGCAACCTAAGTGTCCATCAGTAAATGAATGGATAAAGAAGATGTGGTACATATACACAATGGAATACTATTCAGCCATAAGAAAGAAACAAATCTTACCATTTGCAACAACATGGATGGAGCTGGAGGACATTATGCTCAGTGCAATAAGCCAGGCAGAGAAAGACAAGTACCAAATGATTTCCCGCATTTGTGGAGTATAACAATGAAGCAAAACTGAAGGAACAAAACAGCAGCAGATGCACAGACTCCAAGAAGGACTAGTGGTTACCAAAGGGGCGGGGTGTGGGAGGGTGGGTGGGGAGGGACGGAGAAGGGGATTGAGGGGTATTATGTTTAGTACACATGGTGTGGGGGATTACGGGGAAAACAGTGTAGCACAGAGAAGACAAATAGTGAATCTGTAGCATCTTACTACACTGATGGACAGTGACTACATTGGGGTATGGGTGGGCACTTGATAATATGGGTAAATGTAGTAACCACATTGTTTTTTCATGTGAAACCTTCATAAGAGTGTATATCAATAATACCTTAATAAAAATTTTTAAAAAATAAAGAAAGAAAAGAGATGGAACATATAAGAAAGAATAAGAATGAGACACTTAGGCTCATGTCATAATATTATCTAGAAGTAGAGCCTGTTCTTGGTGGAAATCTCTAATGCAATTTTTTTTCTTATATTATTTTTATTTCATACTGTCTGTAGAACATCTGTATAGTTACATAATTATTACATAGTTATCTGATGTTTATTGGTACTTTTGCCCTGAATACCCATTATATTCAGTTTTAAAGGAAAGTATTGTAAAATAATCTTTACTTTTTAACTTTTTAAAAGAAAAAAGTGAATTACTTTAAAGGAATTCTTTAGGACCCAACTGTTACCTGAAGCTGACATATGCTTTTTGAGGCTTCCTGATAGGCCAAACACTCATAAAATGATCCCTCATATGGTCTGGATCAGGTTTATCCTATAACCTACATTCTGACATTTCCATATCAGTATTCTTTAAGCTGTGTTAGAAACAGCATCTCTAATTGAATTTATATATTTATAGGTAACCCTATAAGGGATGTGTTTAAAATAGCTCCTTCAGATTAAAAAAAAAATCCATATGGTTGCAACTATTCTAAGGAAAGCAAATGTACTCAAAAGCACCTTTATAAGTTACATAGCTGTTCTATTATAATTATTCTGTAAAAACTGGTATGTATAGTAGGGTGTCATCTCTCCTACAATTGTTTTTCCAACTTATATAAAAACAGTGAAAACTGATATTTGTAATAATGACCTTGAGGTCATTTTGAAGAATAAAATTAAAACATGTTAATTTTGGTTTTAGTACTCAGCGAATTTTGCTGTATAGGATAATTCTCTTAAAATTGGTAACCCAGCATGTTACTATTAATGACAAAGCACTTAATACTCAGACCACATTCTATGCCAGAGAGTGTACTGCACATTTGTAGTAATTCTTGAGGTGCTGGCAATAAGGATATTATGTTTTTTAACATTGGGAATCCCCCATTTATCCAAATATCATAAAACCATCTCAGTACCTTAGGATAGGACTGGTATTCAGTCAATATTTAGTATTAGGGTTGTATTGCAGCTACTGAGTATATCACTACCACTTCACTTTACCCTCAAGGTGAAGAAGTATGTTGAGGACTGATCATCTTCAAGGGGCACAATGTCTCATACACACACATTTTCTAGGGGGTGAAACCATAGCAGGAGGAAGTAAATTAGTTACCTGCATTGGAGTAACATGACCCTCATATTTTAAAATAATCTTCTTCTAAATATCCTGGCACAAGTAGAATTTGGGTTGTGTTTCTCTTAAGGGATATCTCAACATTCATTTTCTCTTTGCATCCCCACTTCAGCTCTTCAAAAGCATTTTCTTCCTTAAAGCAGTAGTGGTCATGGGGACTAAGGATGCTGCCACTTAGGAAAAGACTCAGCCATCTCTTTCTCTCTTTGAATCTGGGTACTCACTTCCTGTTTCTTTGCTGTGGAGAAGGGCGAAGGGTAAGAATTTTGTATCTCTTTGCTAGAGAGCTTGGAAGCAACCCCACTCTGGAAAGGTCTAGAATAAACTGTCCATATAAGCTTTCTGCAAATATTGGAGCACTCTCTGCTTCTGGATCTCTGCTCTTGAGTCTATCACTTTTTGATATTAGCCATCTGATTACAAAGGTTTGCAATTTGGCTGTGGTCTTTGTGGAAAATAAAAGTAAACCATTTGACCTGCTTTGACTCTAGGTCTTTGATGGGCCTTTAGCTTTGATAAAATGATATATTTACTATTAAAAAACTAAGCAAAACAAAACAAAATGCACTGTTCTTGATATCAGCTCTGATTTCAGTATACCTCTAGGGAGGTTATATCTGCTATGAATTTGTAAAGGGACATGGTACCACTCATATTGATACTCAGCTTGGCACAATTTTATAACAGAAAAAATTAGTACACAAGGGCTGAAACTGTTAACATGCCATGCAGTTGTCTTCCCTTTCCAAATATAATCTATGGTCCTTTGAATTCCTCTGTGCAGAGACTTAAAAAATCCTTCTGAAAGAAAGCAAAATATCCTCCCTTATCTCCCCAAATCCAGTAAATGTTTACTAAATATCTTCCATGCTTTGCTTCAGAAAACTGAAGAATAAGTGTGCCAGTTATCAATAATTTTTTGCCATTTAACTAAAATTCACCCTTCCTTGCCAGCTCTATAACAATGCATTTAAGTCTCTTTAAAAATATTTCTTCCTTTGCCATTTGGTATGATGTTGAGCCTTGTCAGTACAGGGTGATGGAGAAACATTGCACAAGGAAGGGGTTTTGCTTCCTGGTTCTAGGGGGCTCACTCAGCAGACTCCTCCAGCAAGGGCAGCTTGTCTAGCGTCAGGCTCCTGCAGTGCGGGGGCTTCACCAACATCTGGGCCCTGATGGACATGAAGCTTCCCAGGCATCCAGGTCTCACAGTGCAGGTGGCTTCTCTAGACTTCAGTTCTTGCTGTGCATATGGCTTACTAAGCACCCAGCTTCTGCAGCACCCAGAAGTTGACCTGGCACCCCTCTCAGATGATTTGTAGTGGATTATCTCTAGTTAGACACTTCCCCATGATCAGCTTCTCTGGAACCCCCAAGGACAGATTTCCAGCAAGTTCCACCAGCACAACACCAAAGCAACTATCCTGCCATGCTGTGAACCACAGCTGTGCCCTCCCAGCAAGGTCTAGATTCATTCCTGGGATGCAGGGGATGCTTTTGTTTGGTTGCTCCATCACAGCCCTAGAGGTACTGGCTGTTCCTTTTATTTGCTATTCCTTTAGTCTTTAGAGTTCTCTTTCCTTTTACTAGCTAATTCCTTGTCACTTCAATCCCATTACAGTTAACAGTTCTTGATGTTAAACTTTCCCTTTTTAAATTAGTATGTGGTTTCTTTCTTCTGATCAAACCCTGATTTATACAATAAGAAACAGGCTCTAAATTCTGGGAACTTTCTAAAAACATAGAGGTAAAAGCCTGTTACCACATAGTCTAAAATCCTGTGCTTTTCTCTGAGTTCCTGTGGGATGGAGGATGAAAAAAAGGAAGGAGTCATATATACTGAAGTAATTAAAAGCCATTCCATGGAACAGTGAAATCTGATCACAAGGTGAAAATGTATCATGTGAATAGACAAAGCACAGAATAAAGAGTGAGGGTCAGGGAACACTATCAAATATGGAAGACATGTTGTAGAATACTATGCAGCAATTTGAAAGAGTGAAAGGAGATGAACACACTGTAATATGGACAGACCTTAGGGATGAGTGAAAAAAGGAACAGAATTAAGATACATTGCACACTATAATTTACATGTACTCAAAATACATATTTATAAACCAATAATACCTCAGGCTTTAAGAGAATACCACATAAATTCAAAGATCATACACATTAGATCAGTTGCCCATGGGAGGAGGTCTAAGGAATGGATATGGGGAATTAGAATAAAAGGGATGAAATATAAAAATACCTGAATGTACAAGGATAGAATCCAAGATAAGGGGTGGGGTGGGGGTGGGAGTGGAGTAAGAGGAATAAACAGACCCTAGATAAGACAGGCTGGTATGTATGTGATCCAGGATAATGAGATTATCATTTTGACAAGCAGCTCTCAATTTTATCATTTGACAAGCAGCTCTCTTGTCAAAAAGCCAAGCAAAGAAGACACTGGATATTGGCAAGGATCATATTTGGAAATGGCATTTTCATATCTGAGAGACGTCTGTCAACTATCTTCAATTAACTCCAAAAATTTAGAATTTTCAAAACATGTTATCATCAGAGCCTTTCAGAGGTATTGGCCTCTCATAGGAAAAGTGAGATTTACTTCCATGTTCCCCATCTGCCAGGGTCACACTTACCTGAACACCTCTGATGTGGGGTTTCCTCCTCCACTGTCCATGGCCCCTCTCCTTGCTCCAACCTGAAGATGACCTCTGGTTTTGGAACCTGGTATCCTGGTAACACAACATGATATAGTATTGGTCTAACTAACTGGGTGTCAGGAGCCTTCCAATGATACTTCCATTTGCTCCTTAAAAAAGCAATCACATTTCACTGGGAACAGAATAATAATCACAGAGGTGAAAAGGGACTCAAGAATCTCAGACAAATCAAGGGTGACACCATCACTCACTTATGATGTCCCAGAGCATTTAGCAGCTAAGACTGGAAAGAGCCTCACTGAGGCCCCTGGCAGGTGCACAGTGTGCTGTGCTTACCCACTGAGCGGAGGTGGCTGTAGTTCTCCAGGGTCACATCCCAGTACAGGCGTCTCTGAGCAGGATCCAGTTGTTGCCACTCCTCCCTGCTAAAGTCCACAGCCACATCCTCAAATGACAGTGAGACCTGAAACAACAATCCTCTTTAAGGTGACACGGTCAGCCTTGGGGGGTGGAGGGAAGATAAAAAGGAGGCTGTTCTTAATAACTTTTACCATGTTATCATGTAGGGCTTTCACTCAGTAACTAGGTTTGTATTTTACTTTGTGAGAGAAAAAAAACTTACTGAAGTGTCTTGATATTCATTGTGTACTACATTCACTCATCCATTCATTCAATCATTCTTTTTTCAAAAGTGAGGAATAATTCCTAAGTGCATCTCCTTCGGCAAGGGAAACAAAATAAAAAATGAACAAATGAGACTACATCATGCTAAAAAGCTTCTGTACAGCAAAGGACACCATCAGCAGAACAAAAAGGCATCCTACAGTATGGGAGAATATATTTGTAAATGACATATCTGACAAGGGTTTAACATCCAAAATATATAAAGAACTCACACTCTCAACACCCAAAAAGCAAATAACCCTATTAAAAAATGGGCAGAGGATATGAAGAGACAATTCTCCAAAGAAGAAATTCAGATGGCCGACAGGCACATGAAAAGATGCTCCACATTGTTAATTAACAGGGAGATGCAAATTGAAACCACAATAAGATACCACCTCACACCAGTTAGGATGGCCAACATAGAAAAGACTAGGAACAACAAATGCTGGCGGGGATGTGGAGAAAGGGGAACCCTCCTACACTGCTGGTGGGAATGTAAGCTAGTTCAACCATTGTGGAAAGCAGTATGGAGGTTCCTCAAAAAATTAAAAATAGAAATACCATTTGACCCAAGAATTCCACTTCTAGGAATTAACCCTGAGAATTCAGGATCACAGATTCAAAAAGACATATGCACCCCTATGTTTATTGCAGCACTATTTACAATAGCCAAGAAATGGAAGCAACCTAAGTGTCCATCAGTAGATGATTAGATAAAGAAGAAGTGGTACATATACACAATGGAATATTATTCAGCCATAAGAAGAAAACACATCATACCATTTGCAACAACATGGATGGAGCGAGAGGATGTTATGCTCAGTGAAATAAGTCAGGCGGAGAAAGACAAGTACCAAATGATTTCACTCATCTGTGGAGCATAAGAACAAAGCAAAAACTGAAGGAACAGAACAGCAGCAGATTCACAGAACCCAAGAATGGACTAACAGTTACCAAAGGGAAAGGGACTTGGGGAGGGTGGGTGGGAAGGGAGGGAGAAGGGGAATAAGGGGCATTACAATTAGCACACATAATGTGGGGGGAGGGCATGGGGAAGGCAGTACAGCACAGAGAAGACAAGTAGTGACTCTATAGCATCTTCTACGCTAATGGACAGTGACTATAACGGGGTATGTGGTGGGGACTTGATAATGGGAGGAATCTAGTAACCACAATGTTGCTCATGTGATTGTATATTAATGATACCAAAAAAAAGTGAGGAATAAAGTAGGCCCTCTTTAAGTCTTCTAGTTAATGAAGGACTATACATACATTTACTGATTCAGTATGTGCCAGCCAGTGGCAATATAGAACTGAATAAAGTATAAAACAATTAGACTTGGACAATCAACATAGAAGACACAAAGGGGGCTAAAAGGCATTTGGAAGAACAAGTATGGGGGGAAAGGCAAAACAATAAAGCCTTTAAAAGATGATACAGAAAAAAATAAGATAATATAGACAAATATCTTCATGATCGTGGGTTAGGAAAATAATCCTCAAATTGGATACAAAAAACATTAATCTTAAAGAAAATGAGGGAAGATGGCGGCGTGAGTAGAGCAGCGGAAATCTCCTCCCAAAACAACATATATCTATGAAAATATAACAAAGACAACCCTTCCCAGAATAAAGACCAGAGGACACAGGACAATATCCAGACCACATCCGCACCTGAGAGAACCCAGCGCCTCGTGAAGGGGGTAAGATACAAGCCCCGGCCCCGCGGGAGCCGAGCGCCCCTCCCCCCAGCTCCCGGCGGGAGAAGAGCAGACAGAGCGGGAGGGAGACGGAGCCCAGGGCTGCCGAACACCCAGCCCCAGCCATCCGGGCCAGAGTGCAGGGCCCTCGATACTGGGAAAACAGGGCAGCAAGAACAGTGAGCAGGCACTGGAGGCTGGGCGACAGAGGAATAAGAAAAGCGCGCGACAATTTTTTTTTTTTGCTTTTTTGCTGCTTTGTTTTGGCGAGCGCTTTTTGGAAGTCTTAAAGGGACAGGGACCCCAATATTAGGGAAACAGGGCAGAAAGACCGGTGAGCAGAGGCCTGAGGCTGGCACCGGAGAATAAAGAAAAACGAACGACCACCTTTTTTTTTTTTTTTTAATTAAAAAAATTTTTTTTTTTTTTAATTAAAAAAAATTTTTTTTCTTGTTTTTTTTTTGTGGTCGTTGTTTTGTTTTGGCGGGTGCTTTTTGGAAGTCTTAAAGGGGCAGGGCGGGTCACTTAATCCAGAGGTAGGGAATCCGGGGATCTCTGGGCACCCTAACCCCTGGGCTGCAGGGAGCAGGGAGGCCCCTTACGGAGATAAATAGCCTCCCAGCAGCTCCTGCTCCAACGCGACTCCACCATTTTGGAGTAGCTGCCCGAGCCAGGCCACGCCCACAGCAACAGCGGAGATTAACTCCATAGCAGCCGGGCAGGAAGCAGAAACCCTGTCTGCGCGCAGCTGCGCAGCACAAGCCACTAGAGGTCGCTGTTCTCCCAGGAGAGGAGGGCCACAAACCAACAAGAAGGGAAGTTCTTCCAGCCATCACTCGTCCCAGTTCTGCAGACTATTCCTATCACCATGAAAAGGCAAAGCTACAGGCAGACAAAGATCACAGAGACAACACCAGAGAAGGAGACAGACCTAACCAGTCTTCCCGACAAAGAATTCAAAATAAGAATCATAAACATGCTGACAGAGATGCAGAGAAATACGCAAGAAAAATGGGATGAAGTCCGGAAAGAGATCACAGATGCCAGAAAGGAGATCGCAGAAATGAAACAAACTCTGGAAGGGTTTATAAGCAGAATGGATAGAATGCAAGAGGCCATTGATGGAATTGAAATCAGAGAACAGGAACGCATAGAAGCTGACATAGAGAGAGACAAAAGGATCTCCAGGAATGAAACAATATTAAGAGAACTGTGTGACCAATCCAAAAGGAACAATATCCGTATTATAGGGGTCCCAGAAGAAGAAGAGAGAGGAAAAGAGATGGAAAGTATCTTAGAAGAAATAATTGCTGAAAACTTCCCCACACTGGGGGAGGAAGTAATCGAACAGACCACGGAAATACACAGAACCCCCAACAGAAAGGATCCAAGAAGGGCAACACCAAGACACATAATAATTAAAATGGCAAAGATCAAGGACAAGGAAAGAGTGTTAAAGGCAGCTAGAGAGAAAAAGGTCACCTATAAAGGGAAACCCATCAGGCTAACGTCAGATTTCTCAACAGAAACCCTACAGGCCAGAAGAGAATGGCATGATATATTTAATACAATGAAACAGAAGGGCCTTGAACCAAGGATACTGTATCCAGCACGACTATCATTCAAATATGACGGTGGGATTAAACAATTCCCAGACAAACAAAAGCTGAGGGAATTTGCTTTCCACAAACCACCTCTACAGAACATCTTACAGGGACTGCTCTAGATGGGAGCACTCCTAGAAAGAGCACAGCACAAAACACCCAACATATGAAGAATCGAGGAGGAGGAACAAGAAGGGAGAGAAGAAAAGAATCTCCAGACAGTGTATATAACAGCTCAATAAGCGAGCTAAGTTAGGCAGTAAGATACTAAAGAGGCTAACCTTGAACCTTTGGTAACCACGAATTTAAAGCCTGCAATGGCAATCAGTACATATCTTTCAATAGTCACCCTAAATGTTAATGGGTTGAATGCACCAATCAAAAGACACAGAGTAACAGAATGGATAAAAAAGCAAGACCCATCTATATGCTGCTTACAAGAAACTCACCTCAAACCCAAAGACATGTACAGACTAAAAGTCAAGGGATGGAAAAACATATTTCAAGCAAACAACAGTGAGAAGAAAGCAGGGGTTGCAGTACTAATATCAGACAAAATAGACTTCAAAACAAAGAAAGTAACAAGAGATAAAGAAGGACACTACATAATGATAAAGGGCTCAGTCAAACAAGAGGATATAACCATTCTAAATATATATGCACCCAACACAGGAGCACCAGCATATGTGAAACAAATACTAACAGAACTAAAGGGGGATATAGACTGCAATGCATTCATTCTAGGAGACTTCAACACACCACTCACCCCAAAGGATAGATCCACTGGGCAGAAAATAAGTAAGGACACGGAAGCACTGAACAACACAGTAGAGCAGATGGACCTAATAGACATCTATAGAACTCTACATCCAAAAGCAGCGGGATATACATTCTTCTCAAGTGCACATGGAACATTCTCCAGAATAGACCACATACTAGGCCACAAAAAGAGCCTCAGAAAATTCCAAAAGATTGAAATCCTACCAACCAACTTTTCAGACCACAAAGGCATAAAACTAGAAATAAACTGTACAAAGAAAGCAAAGAGGCTCACAAACACATGGAGGCTTAACAACACGCTCCTAAATAATCAATGGATCAATGACCAAATCAAAATGGAGATCCAGCAATATATGGAAACAAATGACAACAACAACACTAAGCCCCAACTTCTGTGGGACACAGCAAAAGCAGTCTTAAGAGGAAAGTATATAGCAATCCAAGCATATTTAAAAAAGGAAGAGCAATCCCAAATGAAGGGTCTAATGTCACAATTATCGAAATTGGAAAAAGAAGAACAGATGAGGCCTAAGGTCAGCAGAAGGAGGGACATAATAAAGATCAGAGAAGAAATAAATAAAATTGAGAAGAATAAAACAATAGCAAAAATCAATGAAACCAAGAGCTGGTTCTTCGAGAAAATAAACAAAATAGATAAGCCTCTAGCCAGACTTATTAAGAAGAAAAGAGAATCAACACAAATCAACAGTATCAGAAACGAGAAAGGAAAAATCACGACGGACCCCACGGAAATGCAAAGAATTATTGGAGAATACTATGAAAACGTATATGCCAACAAGCTGGGAAACCTAGGAGAAATGGACAACTTCCTAGAAAAATATAACCTTCCAAGATTGACCCAGGAAGAAACAGAAAATCTAAACAGACCAATTACCAGCAACGAAATTGAAGCGGTAATCAAAAAACTACCAAAGAACAAAACCCCCGGGCCAGATGGATTTACCTCGGAATTTTATCAGACATACAGGGAAGACATAATACCCATTCTCCTTAAAGTTTTCCAAAAAATAGAGGAGGAGGGGATACTCCCAAACTCATTCTATGAAGCTAACATCACCCTAATACCAAAACCAGGCAAAGACCCCACCAAAAAAGAAAACTACAGACCAATATCCCTGATGAACGTAGATGCAAAAATACTCAACAAAATATTAGCAAACCGAATTCAAAAATACATCAAAAGGATCATACACCATGACCAAGTGGGATTCATTCCAGGGATGCAAGGATGGTACAACATTCGAAAGTCCATCAACATCATCCACCACATCAACAAAAAGAAAGACAAAAACCACATGATCATCTCCATAGATGCTGAAAAAGCATTTGACAAAGTTCAACATCCATTCATGTTAAAAACTCTCAGCAAAATGGGAATAGAGGGCAAGTACCTCAACATAATAAAGGCCATCTATGATAAACCCACAGCCAACATTATATTGAACAGCGAGAAGCTGAAAGCATTTCCTCTGAGATCGGGAACTAGACAGGGATGCCCACTCTCTCCACTGTTATTTAACATAGTACTGGAGGTCCTAGCCACGGCAATCAGACAAAATAAAGAAATACAAGGAATCCAGATTGGTAAAGAAGAAGTTAAACTGTCACTATTTGCAGATGACATGATACTGTACATAAAAAACCCTAAAGACTCCACCCCAAAACTACTAGAACTGATATCGGAATACAGCAAAGTTGCAGGATACAAAATTAACACACAGAAATCTGTAGCTTTCCTATACACTAACAATGAACTGATAGAAAGAGAAATCAGGAAAACAATTCCATTCACAATTGCATCAAAAAAAATAAAATACTTAGGAATAAACCTAACCAAAGAAGTGAAAGACTTATACTCTGAAAACTACAAGTCACTCTTAAGAGAAATTAAAGGGGACACTAACAGATGGAAACTCATCCCATGCTCGTGGCTAGGAAGAATTAATATCGTTAAAATGGCCATCCTGCCCAAAGCAATATACAGATTTGATGCAATCCCTATGAAACTACCAGCAACATTCTTCAATGAACTGGAACAAATAATTCAAAAATTCATATGGAAACACCAAAGACCCCGAATAGCCAAAGCAATCCTGAGAAAGAAGAATAAAGTAGGGGGGATCTCACTCCCCAACTTCAAGCTCTACTATAAAGCCATAGTAATCAAGACAATTTGGTACTGGCACAAGAGCAGAGCCACAGACCAATGGAACAGACTAGAGAATCCAGACATTAACCCAGACATATATGGTCAATTAATATTTGATAAAGGAGCCATGGACATACAATGGCGAAATGACAGTCTGTTCAACAGGTGGTGCTGGCAAAACTGGACAGCTACATGTAGGAGAATGAAACTGGACCATTGTCTAACCCCATATACAAAGGTAAACTCAAAATGGATCAAAGACCTGAATGTAAGCCATGAAACCATTAAACTCTTGGAAGAAAACATAGGCGAAAACCTCTTAGACATAAACATGAGTGACCTCTTCTTGAACATATCTCCCCGGGCAAGGAAAACAACAGCAAAAATGAGTAAGTGGGACTATATTAAGCTGAAAAGCTTCTGTACAGCAAAAGACACCATCAATAGAACAAGAAGGATCCCTACAGTATGGGAGAATATATTTGAAAATGACACATCCGATAAAGGCTTGACGTCCAGAATATATAAGGAGCTCTCACGCCTCAACAAACAAAAAACAAATAACCCAATTAAAAAATGGGCAGAGGAACTGAACAGACAGTTCTCCAAAAAAGAAATACAGATGGCCAACAGACACATGAAAAGATGCTCCACATCGCTAATTATCAGAGAAATGCAAATTAAAACTACAATGAGGTATCACCTCACACCAGTAAGGATGGCTGCCATCCAAAAGACAAACAACAACAAATGTTGGCGAGGCTGTGGAGAAAGGGGAACCCTCCTACACTGCTGGTGGGAATGTAAGTTAGTTCAACCATTGTGGAAAGCAGTATGGAGGTACATCAAAATGCTCAAAACAGACTTACCATTTGACCCAGGAATTGCACTCCTAGGAATTTACCCTAAGAATGCAGCAATCAAGTTTGAGAAAGACAGATGCACCCCTATGTTTATTGCAGCACTATTTACAATAGCCAAGAATTGGAAGCAACCTAAATGTCCATCAATAGATGAATGGATAAAGAAGATGTGGTACATATACACAATGGAATACTACTCAGCTATAAGAAAAGGGCAAATCCAATCATTTGCAGCAACATGGATGGAGCTGGAGGGTATTATGCTCAGTGAAACAAGCCAAGCGGAGAAAGAGAAATACCAAATGATTTCACTTATCTGTGGAATATAAGAACAAAGGAAAAACTGAAGGAACAAAACAGCAGCAGAATCACAGAACTCAAGAATGGACTAACAGGTACCAAAGGGAAAGGGACTGGGGAGGATGGGTGGGTAGGGAGGGAAAAGGGGGGGGGTATTAAGATTAACATGCATGGGGGGGTAGGAGAAAAGGGAGGGCTGTACAACACAGAGAAGGCAAGTAGTGATTCTACAACATTTTGCTATGCTGATGGACAGTGACTGTAAAGGGGTTTATAGGGGAGACCTGGTATAGGGGAGAGCCTAGTAAACATAATATTCGTCATGTAAGTGTAGATTAGTGATACCAAAAAAAAAAAAAAAAAAGGGCAGTTCCTGTGTGGTAACCTCCAACGAGTTCTACACAAGGGTATAAAGGGCATATAAAAGTGTAGGCAAAGGGTCTGTTTGTGTTTATACAGAGGATCAAAGCCTAATTGGGCTACCCCGAAAATGAACTAAGATACGATATGAAAAAGAACTTCCAACATCTGCACTCTCTGGAAGACTCATGCCAGAAGATGATCATCAAAAAACCCCAACAAAGATCCACGCACTGCTACAGCTGTAGATGCACTCATCCCACCAGTTCCTGGACTTGCCATGGGAATGAGGAAGGAGATATCTAAGCTGGCCTGTGCATACAGTAAAACAACAAAATTGGACTGGATCTATACTGTTTGAACTCAACCAAGAATTTGGAGAAGTGCAAATTGTAGCGCTCCAAAGTCTTACAACTACAAACTGTTTATTGTTAAAAGAACATATGGCATGTGAACAGTCCCCAGGAATGGGTTGTTTTAATTTGTCTGATTTCTCTCAGACTGTTCAAGTTCATTTGGACAATATCCACCATATCATAGATAAGTTTTCACAAATGCCTAAGGTGCCTAACTGGTTTTCTTGGTTTCACTGCAGATGGCTAGTAATTACAGATATGCTTTGGTTATGTAACTATACTCCTATTATGTTAATGTGTGTGTGCAATTTAAGTAGTAGCTTAAAACCTATACATGCTGAAGTTACTCTACAAGAAGATATATCAAAGAAATAATCAATCTTCCCATGTTTTCTTCCGCCTGCTACTTCTATAGCTTTTCTTCTTCCTTCCTAATTACAACCCTTAAATAGAATTCGTGCCTCATATCAAATTTACCGAGTATCATAATTCTTCCAAGTGGTAAAGATACCTCAAGACAAATGATGGGCATAGAAGCCACAGGGCATAAATATGCAAAGAAGTAAAAAGCTAACTTTTTCAAACAATAAGGCTTCTCTCTCACTTACCAACTTCACATTTCCCTGTATGGCCCCGGAAGATGACTGGTTAGCCAGAGACGGGTAAGATTCCTCAAGGGAGGAACAACCTAAGACAGGCACAGTCGCAGGGGGGCCATCAGGTGAGAAATTGGGGATCAACAGAGGTGAGGCTTAGAACCTCACCCCCCCGTTCTGAGAGAAATCTTCTGCATACGTGGATGTTTTATTGCCCTGGTCTAGCTTGGATTAACACTTAGTCTACAGGCACACACCTGATCATCTACATGTGCTCTCTTACAACACTAAACTATATTTTCTACCTTTATCTTGTATCTACCTACCACTTCAGCATTTTATTAAAAATAATAATAATAAAGAGAGAAATGTGGTATCCACATATAAATCAAGTATAAAAACCAAATGAGTATTCATATTTGAACTGACTGTTTATAGTTCATAATGCATGAGCAAAACCGAAAGTTTCTGTGATGACTGCCCTTGTACTGTTCACTATGTAACTTATTCATTATGTAAGAATTTGTTCTCCATGTAAGAACTTGTTTGTTATGCCTCAGAAGATTGGAGACTGACAAAAATTAGGCTTGGGGTGGAATAATGATTGTGCATTGAGCATTGACTCCCCTATACAGAATTTTATTGTCGTTAACAACCATTTGATCAATAAATATGAGAGATGCCCTCACAAAAAAAAAAAAAAAAAAAAAAAAAAGGACAGACTTCCAATGGTAAAATAAATTAGTAACCGGGATGTAAGGTATAGCATAAGGAATATAGTCAAGATATTGTAACAGCCTGGTAGGGTGATAGCTGGAACCTAGAATTATGTATATAAATGTTCTACCACTGTGTTGTACACTTGAAACTCATGTAATGTAATACTGTGTGTCAACTACCCTTCAATAAAAAATAATTATTAAAAAAAAAAAAAAAAAAAAAAAAAAGAAAATGATTGACAAGTCTGTCTACACTAAAGTTTAAAACTTCTATTCTTTTAAAAGACAGCATTATAAGAGAAAAAAGGAAAGCCTCCGAAGACATCTGCAGCACATACTGACAAAGGGCTCATATCTGGAGGATGTAAAGAACTCTTACAAACTGATAAGAAGAGACCACCTAGTAAAAAAGTGCAAAGGGCAAAGGATTTGAAAAGTGGGTATTTTACAAAAGAGCTATCCAATGAATCAATAAACTCAAAAAAGGCTTAACCTCCTTAGTAACCAGGAAATGCAAATTCAAACCACAATGACATACTACTACACAACCCCTAGAATGTCTTCAATGAAAAAGGCTGACAATATGAAGTGTTGAGAATTGGTGCAATGAGAATTCTCATATTGCTGATGGCAGTGTAAATTGGTACAATGTTGGACAGCATTTTGGCTTTACCTGGTAATGCTGAATCATGCATACACTAGAACACAGTGCTTCCATTCAGAGATATGCCCAGTTGGAATATGTGCAACAGGAGTCATGCTCAAGAATATTTACAGCAGCATTATTCAAAATGTGTGCGATATTTCATGATAAAAAATTAACAATAATTTTAAAAATCAGTGTTCCAATGGAATATTACTCAGCCATAAAAAGAAAAGAAATCCTACCTTTTGCAACAACATGGATGGATCTAGAAGGTATTATGCTCAGTGAAATAAGCCAGGTGGAGAAAGACAAATACCAAATGACTTCACTCACTTGTGGAGTATGACAACAAAGAAAAACTGAAGGAACAAAATAGCAGTGGACTCACAGACATTGAGAGGGGACCAGTGATTACCAAAGGGGAGGGGTAAGGGAGGGTGGGTGGAAGGAGAACGGGATTGAGGGGCACTATCATTTGCAATCACAATATAGGTAAGTCACAGGGAAGGCAGTACAGCACAGAGAAGACAAGTAATGACTCTACAGCATGTTAATACGCTGATAGACAGTGACTGCAATAGAGGGGGTGAGGACTTGATAATATGGGTGAATGTTGAAATCACAGTGTTGTTTATGTGAAACCATCATAAGATTATATATCAACAATACTTTAATAAAAAAATCAGTGTTCAACATAACAGTAACAGTATCTATTATCTTTGTGGAAAAATATTAAGGATATTTTCTTAGTTGCTTTTATTTGCTTAATCTATAAGCATATACCCCAATCACCCACCCACAAACAAATCAAGACTGTTTTTGTGGCTAAGGAGTTTGGGAAGTTGGAGGAGAAAACCATGCAAATGTATTACATATTCAAAAAATTAAGTTAAAAATCACCAATGGGACCAAAGTGGAACGGACATGATTTTCTCTGTTTCTCCTGCTAAGACCTACAGAATGACACAATGGTGCTTTCCCTGAGTTTCCTTTTTGCTCCATATATCTTGGACTTAGATGCTGGGGAAGCTGGCAACCCAGAATGCCAACTGACACAGACAAAAACAGCCCTGAGAAAGGGGCAACATAGCAAGAGAGAAAACTTTACATAATAACGGCCCTACTTTAGCCAAGCATCACAGAAAAAACTACAGCCATCACTCCCATCTCCAGCAGCAAAGGCTGAGTGGGAAGCCTAGAGTGTCTTCCCTGCCTGGGGGTAATGAGCCCCTTCCCCACAGTGTCAGGTTAGGCTGTGGGGATCTTGGATTTGCACCTCCACTCAGTAATGAGGTGCCCTTCTGCTTCACAACCAGGGTAGTGTTAGAGGCAGTCTGGTGGGCAGCCTGAAATCCTATCGCCACCCAGCAGCAACAAGGTTCTTGTCTCCCTCTGGGGTGTCAAAGGAGGCCAAATGGAGAACCTGAACTTCCACTTCCACCAGGCAGCAAGGAGGAGATTCTCATTTGCTAG
This sequence comes from Manis pentadactyla, assembly GCF_030020395.1. NCBI lineage: Eukaryota > Metazoa > Chordata > Mammalia > Pholidota > Manidae > Manis > Manis pentadactyla. The sequence continues at coordinate 41,871,602 of NC_080038.1, forward strand.
CAGAACAGTGTCACAGAAGGCCGCTAAACACAAATTTAAATATACCCATGTCTCATAGTTCCCCAAATATCCAGGACATAACTGGAAATCAGGCATCATGCAAAGAAGCAGGAAAATCTCAACTGGAGTGAGAAAAAACAGTCAACAGACACCAACACTAAGATGACACATATGTTAGAATTATCTGACAAGAAATTTAAAGCAGTCATCATAAAAATGTTTCAGTATACTTAAAAGAAATGCAAAAATAGAAAGTCTCAGCAAAGAAATAAAAGATATAAAGAAGAATCAAACATAAAGTTAAGAGCTGAAAAATACAATAACTAAAATTGAAAAACTCAGTGGGTGAGCTCAACAGCAGAATAGAGAGGAGAGAGGAAAAAAAACATAGAACTTGATGATAGAACAACAGAAACAATCTGATCTGAACATCAGAAAGAAAATAGACTGAAAAAAAAAAATGAGCAGAGTCTTAGAGACCTGTGAGACTATAATGATACATCTGGTATTCAAGTCATCAAAGTCCCAGGAGAGGAGAAAGAGTGTACGGCTGAAAAAGTATTTGAAAACTGGCTGAAAATTTCTCTAATTTGGTAGAAGATATCACCTAGAGATTCAAGAAGTGGAGCAAACCCCAAAAGGATAAACCAAAAGCCTATATCAAGACACATTATAATCAAACTTGGAAAATTAAAGACAAAGAAAAAATCTTGAAATCTGCAAGAGAAATGACATCTTACCTATAGGGGATAAACAAAAGGACAGCGGATTTCTCATCAGAAACTGTGTAGGAGAGAAGTGGCACAGCATTCTTCAAGTGCTGAAAGAAAAGAACTGTCAACCCTGAATTCCGTATCTGGCAAAATTATCCTTAAGAAATGAAGCAGTAATGGCCAATAAGTACATGGAAAGATGCTTGACATCATTAATTATCAGAGAAATGCAAATCAAACTACAATGAGATACTATCTCACACCCACCAGGATGCCTAGAATCAAAAAGTCAGATACTAGCAAGTGTTGATAAATATGAAGAGAAATTGTAAACCTCATATGCTGCTAGTGGGAATGTACAATGGTGTGGCTGCTATGGAAAACAGTCTGACAGGTCCTCAGACATTTAAACACAGAGTTACTATTTGACCCAGCAATTCTACTCCTGGGTGTATACTCAAGATAAATGAAAATATATGTCCTCATAAAAAGGTGTACACAAATGTCTATAGCAGCATTACTCATAATAGCCAAAAGATGTCAACAACCCAAGTGTATATTAGCTGACTTGGATAAATAAAATGTGCACATCTGTATAACAGAATATTATTCAACCATAAAAAGGAATTAAGTACTGATAACACTACAACTCATACATGTACAATGTGCTCCACTTCTTCCCTATCTCTCTGCCTACACACATACACACATACCTACCTATTATGTGGACTGGTGACTTCCTACTTTATTCACTGGGTTATCATTGATTACTGTCATTTATATTTCGCTACTCATTATATTTTGCTACAGATTTGGCCAGAGGGAGCTCCTTGAAAACATTATGCTGAGTGAAAGACACTAGACACAATCACCATAGATGATATGGTTCCACTGATGTGAAACTTACAGAATAGTGAAGTATATAGAAACAGAAAGTATATTAGTAGTTGCTTAGGGTTGGGGGGAGGCAGGCAGAGGGGTAGTAGGGTGAGGGGGTTGAGGGCTAAAGGATATGGGGTTTCTTTTTGAGGTGATGAAAATGTTCTACAATCGATTGTGGTGATGATTGCATGTATCCATAAATATACAAAACCCCACTGGACTGTACAGTTTAGATGGGTAAATTGTATGGTATGTGAATTATATCTCAATATGTTTGTTATAAAGAAAGAAGAGATGAGGGGGAAATCAAAGTATTTTCAGATTAAGGAAAACTAAGAAAATCTATTGCCAGCAGACCTACCTTAAAAGAATGGTTAACAGAAGTTCCCTGAACAGAAAGGATGATGAAAGAAGGAATCTTGGAACATCAGGGAAGAAGAAAAAGCAGAAAGAACAAAACTGTTGGTAAATACAATAGACTTTCCTTTTCTTCTTGAGTTTTCTAAATTATGTTTGAAGGTTAAAGCAGAAAGTATAGCATTGCCTGATGTGGGACTCCATGTCTGTAGAGGAAATACTTAAGACAATTATATTATAAACTGGGGAGGATAAAGGAATTGGAGCTAAGTTTTCTACATTTCACTCTAACTGGTAGAACGTCAACACCAGTAGACCTATGCAGTGATGGAATGGTTCTGTGCCTGGATTATCATACAGCAATCTACACATGTTTAAAATGGCAGAGAACTACACACATGCTGTCGCAATGTCAGTTTCCTGTTTGTGGTATTGTACTCCAGTGGTGCAGGAAGTAACCACTAGGGGAAACTGGGGAAAGGGTACATGAGACCTCCCTGTACCATCTTTGCAACTCCTTGTAAATCTGTAATTGTTTCAAAATAAAAAATTTTTAACAAACTACCAGTATTATCCTCAGAAAGACTGGAGGAGCGAAGGCACCAAAAAGAGATCAGAATGCTAATTAAAAAGGAGCATTTACTTCTTCCCTATCTATATGCCTACCTAAGTACCTACCTATTATATAGACTAGTGACTTCTTACTTTTCTATTACTATCATTATTTATTTTGCTACTCAAATTGTCCCAGATTTGGCCAGAGGGAGCTCCTTCAGGTGGTTCCTGTGTCCTTTGTGCCCGCATCTTCTGAGCACTTCATTACTTTCTAGAACAATGACTTCAGGATCATTTGGTACTTTCTCTGTTCTAACCTTGGAGTGATTCACTTCTCCAAGCTCTAGTTCCTATTAGTGGCAAATCGAGGGGTGCTCATTGTGCCTGGCATATAGTTGTCCTTTCAGAATCACACAGAGGAGTGTTTCTCCTTGTACTAGAATGCCAACTAATTCATGTAGAAGAAATGATGGAATTCAAAAAACCCCATTAGGGAAACAGCACAGTAATTAATTGTTACAGGCAAGAATCACCACTGGATGCTAAAATCAGTGGACAAAAGCATGAAATATAAGATATTTACATAGGCTCAAAGTATCTCCCCATAAGTTATTAATTACAAAAGGGAAGACAGTAACTTTATATAGTATCTGACAGACACCATGTTAGCTAGGTGATCAAAGTTAATATTATTAATAAAAGAAAAATTGACATTTGAAAGTCTATTGACAATGAGGCACTGAGAAAAACACATCATTTCTGTGATATTCCTGACAAAAATTAATGACCTGAATTTAATTATGAGGAAGCAAGAAACAAACCCAAATTGAGGGACATTTTCCCATACAGTCAGTGTCAAGAAAGTCAAGGGAAGGCTAAGGAACTGTTCAGATTCAAGACTAAAGGGACATGACAACTAAATACAGTGCATGAACGTGGACTAGATCCTGGATCAGAGGAAACTGTGAGAAAGGAAGTTATTGTGCCAAGTGGGGAAACTATATCACACCTTGTATACTAGGTAATTAGATAATATACACTGTATATTAGACAGTACTATATCAATATGAACTTTCTTGATTTGGATAACTATACTGTAGTTATGTAAGAACCTTGCTCTTAAGAGATACACGTTGAAGTATTTAGGGGTAGAGGGAATTATGTCTGCAAATACTCTCAAATGGCTCCAAAAATAAAGTTTTAAATATATCTGTGTGTATACACACTTACACACATGTACATACATATGTAAACTGAGAAGAGAATGAAAATAAATGTGGCAAATTGTTCACAAGTGGTGACTGAATGAAGGGCATATGTAATTCTTTGTACAACTCTTGTAACTTCACTTTAATTTTGAAATTATTTCAAAAGAATCAAGACTTTAAAAGTCTTAATAGAAAATTTAGCTAAGTATTTATTTAGGCTTTGGGGTAGGTAAGGATTTCCTAAACAAGACAGAAAATGTGCTAAGTATCAGAAAAAAAGGTCTAATGATTTAACTATGAGGAAATGAGGAAACTTTATTCATCAAAAAACCCTTTGGTCTTTGAAGGCACCGGTCATCCTCCCCTTGCTGGTGAGTGGTCAGTAGCCCAGGGCAGGAAGGGAACTCACAGGACTTGCTCCACTACCAGCAGCTCCCCAAGGCAGATCTGCCAACACCCCGGGCACTTCTCCACCCATCAGCTCTCCTGGGCACAGCCCCGAGGGTTGCTGAGAGCAGGACCTCCACCTGAGCCTCTAGCAACAGCCCTGGTCTGCCCTCTTTCATTACCCAAGGGCAGTTATCCAGGGAGAGCCCTGGAGTCAGGCTGGAGGGAATTCTCATTCTGCCAGCCCGCCCTCCTGACCTTGCTCTATTGCCAGTAAGTCCAGGGCAGACCAGCAGGTTTTTGGTGATGGGGACTATTTACCAACCAGTATGGAAGACAAAACATACTATCTTTTGACGTTGTGCAACATTTTAACAACTCCAGGCAGCCCAAGTGGAAAGATTCTCCTCACCTGTCTTTCCCTCCCTCCCTGGGAGTCACCAAGGCCACATTTGCAGGGGAAGTGTAAGAAGACCATGCCAGGCATTGTGATCATTAACAGACACAAGATTATTATATACAAGGTATACTGCACATGGATGCCCCTCTTTGATCCCTTTCCTCACCAAATAGAAGCTTTGGACCCCATCCTGGCTGGGTAGGCAGGTGTGGAGTAATGCAGGGAGATTTGGGGACAAAGTTGCTATAACAGACACCCAGATTCCAGCCTCACTCACCACATATGAAAAGGTTTGATTTTCTGGCCTGTTTCTACCATGGAGGATGGCCTATGTCCCTACCACCACCAGGACCCCTATAAGGACTTCCTCATCCTAGGGGAGGTTTCCCACTCCAGCTCCTCATGGCTCTCCAGCAAACCACAAGGCCAGTACCTCCCTTCAGGTCCTCTCAGTTCTAGCTCATTTTGAGCTCTCACCTCCAGGGTGCAGTGGGCTGCCAGGATTGGCCTCTCCTTGGCCATCTGCTCTGCGGCACCCTGCTATCTGCTTGGGGCTCAGTCCTTCCCATTCTGGGCTGCTCTCACTCCTGCCCTAGCATACATCTACATCCCCTCCTGCGAGATGAGCCTGCCCTTCTTCACCCTACCCCAGCCTGGCAGGCGGGCTTCCAGGGCCCATACTGGACTGCCTCAAGTGTTCCTGAGCACTTGGTTCTCTTGCTCTTATCCACGGCCAGTTACCCAGCGTCTCTGCAACGTCGCCCTTGGCTGGGGGTGCCAGGATCCGTCCTGCTCCCTCTGCCTGTTTCCCATACGGGTTTCCTGTTCTGACTGTTCTGTTCAGCCCCAAAGCTCCTCCCCCTGGCTTCCCCTACCCACTCTGTCGCGACTTCTCCCTGCTCCCTTTGCTGGCTCCCTGTGATTGGTCCCCTTAGGCTCTTCCTTGGTCCCTCTGTTTACTGTTGCCTCTAAATTTTTGTTTCTTCTGACTGTCCCCTGATCTCTTTCTCTTTCCTGATGCCCCGTTTACTGCTTCCTCTGATTGTCCCTGGTCCAACTGTTTTATGCCTCCCATTTTGTCTTCCCTCTGACTGATCCCTGGTGCCTTGGACTGTCCTGTGTTCCCTTCAACAGTTGTCCCTCTAGCTGATCCTTAGTCTGTGGCACTGTGTGTCTGATTGTGCCCTAGTCCATCTGGCTGTTCCCTGGTCCTGACTAGTCTCATTCCTTCTAGCTGATGCAAATCAACTGCCCTTTAAGTCCTCTGACTGCTCTCCAGTCCAGTTCTCTTCTCCTTGGGCAGTCCTGGAATGCATTTCTAATACACTTGCATGTGCCCGATGCTCCTGTGTCTGGTCCATGGACACTTCACAGAGTGCTGATATACCTGGCTCCTATCCTAGGCTCAGCCACCAGAGTGTACTTCTGTGTGCTCTGTGCTGCAACTGGATTCTGTACTTTCACCTTCTCCATCACTTACATCACATCTGAATGTTGGTGGGTTCCTCTGGTTGTTTCCTGTGCAGGTGATCAACTGTCCCAGTTTGCCTAGGACTTTCCTTGTTTGAGCACTGAAGTCCCATGTCCCAGGGAACCCCTGTCACTGTGTCCGAGGGAACTCCGGCTGTTCCCCAGCCTCTCCCTGGCTTCTGCAACTGTCCCTTAATGCCAGTGCCTGCTACATGGGGTCTCTGACTGCTAACCAGTTTCAGGAACAGATACTCTGCTTTCTGGATGTTCTCTCTCCCTCTAGCTGTTACCTGGTCCCTCAGGCTGCTATCCAACACCAGATGCATTTTCAGGGCTCACTTTGCTGTTTCCTAGTCCTCTGGTTAGGCCCTGGGAAAACCAGGGAACTCCCAGCACCTAGCATAGCTTTGCTGTTCCCCATCCTCAACGACTGTTCCTTGTTCCATGTGGCCCATGGAAGACGTTCTCTCTCTCAACAGGTCCGTGGGTCTGTCCCTTCCCTGCTCTTCCACCTGTTCTACAGCCTCAGCAACTGGACCCTCCTTCCTCTGGCTGCTACCACCTCCCAGGCTCATCTTTCCCATTTTTCCTATTTCTTGCTCCCTGGTGCCTCAGCTTCTCCCCATGCCTTAGATTCTCCTCTGGACCCTGGTGCCCCACAAAGTTGCTTATCCCACAGGCTCTTCCCCAGCACACCAAACCTTTTTGATCTTTCCAGTTTAGCCAAATCTTCTGTTTCCTCATCCCTCTGGATGGTCTCTGCTCCCTCTGACTGTTGTCTGGTTTCTCTATCTCCTGGTCTTTCCTATTTTGAGATTCCCCTGTTCTAGGACCCTCAGCTTGTCCTTACTCTGCACTATTACCTCTTCTCAAGCCCTGATAACTGTTTCTTGGTCTCTCTGCTGTGCCCCAGCCTCCTGGCACATGTTTCCCATATCCTGTGTTTGTTCCATTACACTCCTGCTTGCCCCTGGGCCCCCCAGCTGTTCTCCATCTCAGTAAGTACACCAGGGTCCCGCCAGCTGTTCCCTGTTCTTTCTCTTACTGACCTCTGCTTGTTTTTGAGCTTCAGCCACCATTTCCTGGTCCAACTGGCTGCTCTCCACCCCTGGGGATAATTTTACTTGTTCGTTGGTATCTCTGCCCATTCACTGCTCCCTAAATTCTAATGAAAAAAACAAGAACCTAACAAATAAATAAGTGAATAAAGAATATTCAGCAGGGTCTGGGTCATTTCCATCTCTTCTTGCAAAGAAGCAGAGATCTGTGGCTGGGAAGGAAGAGATGAATGGGGAAATGTGCCTTGCAGAGCCCAGAATCATTCATCCAGAAATTTCCACACATTGGCTAGGCTGAAGGCCATGTGCAGAAGGACTTGGGAGGACTACATTGTTGTGGCTCCAACCTGTGGGTCTATGAGAACCTAGACAAAGGTGATTTTCCACTGGACAGAAGCGCGCTGCTGTGTGGCAGCAGTTTATTTACCATTCAGTGCCCCTATACCTTGGCCAAAGACATTTCAGTGACTTAGGCAAAAGGATTTAAGTGTAGGAATTTTACCACAGCAATGTTAACTACAACAAAAAACCTGAAACACCCTAAATGCACATATAGTGGATTGCTTAATTATAGTTTATCCCAGGGACATAATACTATGCATCATGTGTATATGAAGAAAAATATTTATTGCCTAGAAAACTATGTCAAACTGTTAAGTTAAAAAGGAGGCAACCAAATACCATGATTCCTTTTTAAACTTGGGCTGTATAACGCAAATGTGTGGTTTGCATGCACACTCACAGCCTCACACGTGCACCCACATACATGCATGCATGCACATACAAAGGAAACATCAACCGAAAGGGAGGATAGCTGTATGTTAACAACGGTCAATTTGGGGTAGTACTGGAATTACAAGATGTGTTTTATGCTCTTCTATTTGTTTACTTGCATTTTCTAATATTTTATTATGATATAATGAAATTATTAAATAAAAAATAAAAATAAATTAAAAAATTTTAATACCCTAATGAAGACATGGCCTTGAGCCCCTTGACAACAAGCCTGTCCCAGAGGTGACAGCATCCACAGGAGGAAGCTGTTGGGCAGGGTCTAGGGTCTGGCTTTCTCATTGTCTTCCTCTGTTTACAGAATCTCCAGGGAAACTTTAAGTGGGAAATTTGGTCTTGGCTGTAGTGTGGTTAGGGTGGAGGACACATTCAGGAGACCTGGTTCTGGTCCAGTGCTATCACTCACAGTCAGCTGCTGGGGCAAGTCATGTCCCTTCTTAGGCCATGTAACTCATCTTTGAAAGGAGGAAGAACTAGAAGGGGCCTAGAAACTGTTGTCACCCTCCTACCCTGCCATCCTCTAAGTTCCAAAGAAAGGGATTTTCTGCCCTAGATCAGGATAGAGGAGAAATCAGCAAATCTCAGGGACCAGGGGGAAAGGAGGCTCTGGTGAGGATAGGGTGAGCACCTGCAAAAGGCTGATGGAGAGTGAAGGGCCAGTGCTGGGGGTCAAGGGTAGCATTTCCTGGCTAGGGCTGGTGGCCACCCCCACCTGAACATCCACTGCAGACCCCCTGCAGGGAGCTGCCTCCCCCTTCCCCAGCTGTGGGGCTGACCCTCCCACCCCACCTTTCCTCCATCAGCCACATCACATTTTTCACAGAAATGCACAAGGCTCTGGCTGTGGGGCACCACCCACGTGGTGCTCACATCTCAGGAGGATGGTGAGCTGTCTTAGGAGCAGCAAGTCCATAGTCTGTGGCTCCTGTGAGCCACCTGGCCCTGCCTGGAGGCCTGGTGACAGGCTGGGTCTATCTCCTCACTGAATGAGTTCCTACCCTGAGGTCCTCTGCCTGCTCACCTCACACAAGCCACCATGGCCCCCTTCAGCCAGGCCCAGGGACCATGGGGGCGAGCTCCTGTTTGCTGGCATGTTCCCGCTGGGCCTCAGCCCTCAGGCTCTCTTGCTGACAATGCTGCTCTTCCCAGGAGCTCGACGCCAGGCAGGCACCTGTGGGCTCAGGCAGCTGCCGGGGTGGGAAGGAAGAGCCTGCAGACTTCACTAGGGGGTCTGGCCCAGAGGCTCCACAGAGACTCCATGTGGTCAGTCATTCAGCATTCACCCCACAAATGCTTCCTGGGGACACCAAGGGGTAGCTCTCTGTGCTGGGCACTGTGGAAGAGAAATGTTCAGTAAAACCAACACCAAGTATCAGTGTTGAGTATGCTGAAAACTCATGAGATTTAGAATAAAATGAATGAGGGTCTGAATTCTAGCTCTAGTTCTTCTATGTTCCAGCTAGAGTGTGAGCAAGTCACTTTAGTCTGAGTTTCTTCATCTTAAAACTGAGGGTGAGAACACCGTCTCACAGGGTTGTCAGAGTTAGATGGCATGATGCCTCTAAAGCGTTCACTTATTTGGCACCTGGAAAACACTCCATTGATATTAAATATTGCTTTATCATAAGGTGCAAGGCATATCTTAATAGGTATCTCATTTAATTTTCACACTCACCCTGTGAACTAGGTATTACTATTATTCTTATTCCTACTTACCATCAGATAGTGCTGTTCATAAATAATAAGAAATTTGCCCTAAGGTCACTCAGATTAGGAGGAAGGATGGACAGATTCAAACCCAAGTATGCCTAGTTTCAAAGTGCATTTTCTTAACACCTGTGCCATATGGTATTCTATACATGGCAGAATCACAATAAACATTATTTCTGTTTCCTGCTACCATCAAAGTACTCCAGCTGAGGGGTGACCATGTCACATATGTATAAACCAAGCTTCTGTATAATTCAGTGTACATTCTGGGCAACTTACAGAACCAACATTCTTCTGCCAAGGATGAAAATGTAGAGTGTTTGCTTCCCTTCCCCAGCTCCCATCTGGGCCCTGAAACCTAGCATGTCTGCACAGGCTGCGAAAGCATAACCCACACTGCTTGTTGGAACCTGTGTCCCAGTTGGTGTAGACTCCTTAAATCATCACCAACACAGGCAACACATCCTTAATAGAAAGCCAACCACTGGCAAGCTCAATGGCCCTTGGGGGCCAAACATGACCTCCTACAGAACCTCGTAACTCATAGCCCATACATGGAATCAGTGACTCCCATAAAACCCTCAGTGATGGGCCTTCCGGTCCATCATGTACTAACTCACACAGTTCTGCCATTACTGATGTCCACAGGTCCTAATCAGTGACCCCTGTAGGGACGCAAAACTGACTCCCAAAGACTTGCAACCCCAGGCTTGCAATCAATCATTCACCACCTCGGTGTCCCAATCAATAACTCATGTGCTGATAGATGACTTCAGATATTCGTATCTCCCAACTCTTAAAAAACTTCAAGAATTTCTACAGTGTCCCAATCACTTACCCACATATGTTTCTAATTATTTTTCTTCAAGAGCCCCTCAAGATTGTTGCTCACTGCCCCAATATGAATGATTACTACAAGCCCTGGGTTATCTAATCCTCTTGGACCCTAACCCACTGATCCTTCCCCACAGAAATCCCCTGAGTCCTTGACTCCCAGAGGAACCCAGTCAACCCAAAATCTGGTTTGGCATTGAATTTAAAGGATAAAAAGGAAACCTAAAACACTTCCATGCTATTTACAGTGGAGAGGGATCACAATGGCACTAGACTTAACTTACAACACTAGGAGCCATATTAGAAGAAAATGTCTACAAATTATTGAGAGAAAGGAACTGAGATTCAAGAATTTTAAACCCACCCTAGCTTGATACCATTCTTCTGTCAGAGCAAAAGAGACAACTTTAGCTATGAAAGCATGTATAGCATTATATGCCAATATTCCTATCTCAGGAATATACTCAAGGGAATAAACAATTATAAATTGAATAGTAACAGAAACCTCAAAACTGGAGTAAAGCAGTTTTGAGAAGTGATTCTTGCAATTTATATATAGTTGTACCTGAATAAAGAAAAATAACATAACCGGGCATTTGGAATAAATAAAATTATTACTATTACTAAATGGAAAATTTAAAATAACCTGAGAAAACCTACTGAGTGAAATGAGAAGGTAAATTACACATCTCTATTACTAGATCCATATAGTATTACAACACTATATGGATCTAGTAATAGTGAAAATATAAACAATCATATTTGTAAGGAACATGAAGGCAACTACTATAAGAAATTAATAAAAAAATTAAATTTCCAATCTCTCAGAAATCCAAAATAACAAGAGCATAAAGGGAATTAAGAGAAGTGTGACCAAACCAGAAAAATAGGAAAAGGGAAGGAATGATAATATCAACTAAATAAAATAAATGGTAAATATAAAATAATAGGAGGCACAAAATCCAATATATTATAATTCAATTAAACTGAATGACCTGAATTCTCCTATAAAAGACAAAGACTATGGGATTGGGTGAAAAAAACAAAATATAATTGTTACATATCTAAGAAAAAAAGATAAAGATATGAAATGTGAAAGCATTGGACAGAAATATGCCATGTTGTTTATCCTTCTTCCTGTTATGGTTGGCACTTGTTATGTCTTAGGAAATTTTTGCCTATGTCAGGGTGAGAAAGATGTTTAACGCTGTCTTCTAAAAGTTTTATTTTTCTCTTTTTCACATTTAGATCTATAGTCTTCCTAGAAAGGATTTTTGTGTGCGGTATGTGTTAGGGTCAAGATTCATTTCTTTCATGTGGATGTCAAGATGATCCAGCACCAGTTATTCAAAAGACTATCCTTTTTTTGCTGTTCTTCAGTGTTATTTTGTGACCATATATGTGGGGGTTCATTTCCAAAGTCTGTATTTCCATTGGCCTATTTGTCTACTTGTGAACCAGTACTACTCTACCTTAATTAATGTGCTTCATAGTAAGTGTTGATAGCTGGTAGAGTAAAAGATCATTAAATTGGACTACCTTAAAATTAAGGACTTCTGTTCATCAGAAGACAAAATTAAGAGTGTAAAGGCAAATCCCAGTGGAAGAAGATAACTGTGATACCTTTATCTGAAAAACAATTCATATCCTAAATATATCAAGAATTCTTAGAAAGCAGTAGGAGCAATAGAAAAAGAGTGAAAGGAACAGGCACTTCACAAAGAAGATATTCAAATGGTAAATAAGCATAGCTCAACGTCATTAGTTAGCAAAGAAATGTAAATTAAACTACGATCAGATATTCCTCCATATGGACTAGAAATGGCTAAAATGAAAAAGATGGAAAACAACCAAGAGCTGGTGAGGATATGAACACCTGAGACTCTTGTTTTTTAGGAACATTTGGCAGAAACTTTGGTAGTGTCTATTAAAGCTGAACATATGCAATATTCTATGCTCCAGCTATTCCACCCCTAGGTGTATACTCAAGAGAAATGTGAACATATATTTACCAAAAGATGGGGACGGTGGTGTTCTTAGTGGCTTTATTCAAAATCTAAAATTACGTAAATGCCCATTAACATTAGAATGGATAAATAAGCTGTCCTATATTCATATAAGGTAATACTATATAGCAACAAGAAAGAACAAACTGCTACACATAACATGCATGAACCTCATCTTGTGAATATTATGTTGGCCAAAGAAGCCAATCCCAAAAGAGCAATGAATCAAAATTGTACGATTACATTTATATAAATTTCAAAAATAAAACTAACCTATGCCATTAGAAGTCAGGATATTGGTGGTACTCCTTGAGAAGAAGTTAGTGACTAGAAAAGAACACAGTGGGTGCTTCTTGAGTGTTAGTAGAATGTTTTATTTCTTGATCTAGGTGGTGGTTGTACAGGTTTGCTCTGTCTGCTAAAAAATCATTGAGCTAAATGTGCATGTGTGTACTTTTCTATATTATGTTACAATTCAATAACAATTTAAAAAATATACAATATACCAGACAAATGCAAGAAAATGGAAGCTGGTCTAGAAATAATATTAAGGTGGAAATTAAGGCCCAAAGTGCTCAAAATATTAGCAAAAAAGGGGGGCCTCTTTTAATAATAAAATACATAATAAAGAAGTACTAACCTGCATAAACCTTTAGGGTTGTTCAACATATATAAGTAAAACTAGCACAAATGCATGGAACCACATGAAGTCTTAAAAATCATAATTATGGGGACTTCCTCTTCTGGAAGATGAAGTAGATATAATTTTACCTATTACCTATTCTTCCTGCTAAATACAACTGAAAACTCTGGACATTATATGTAAAACTTGGGAAGACTCTGAAACTTGGAGTGAAGAAGGCAGATTGCTAGGGATCGTGACATCCAAAAAGTGCTGAGGCAGTGATTTCTCTGGGTTTTCTTTCAGCCTCACATATACTAAGTGGCTCGGTGAGTGAGAGCTGGCAACCCACAAAGGCCAACAGTGCAGACAAAAGCTGCCCCAAGAAAAGCCTGCTCGCTCTAGTCAAATGACCAGGAAAGGGGCAGTCCAGCAAGACAGAAAACTTAGACAGTAATGGCTATACTCAAGTCAAACACCACAGAAAACACTGCAGCCTCACCCCCAGGACTAACAGCTGTGGCCTAGTGGAGAGTCTAGATTTACTTCCACCTTTTTCAGGCTATAAGAAGCACCTGCAGCCCCAGTCTCCAGCCCCCTGCTCCAGCCCCTCAGTGACAGTGGAGACCATGTGGGGATTCTGGGCTTCCATCCTCACCCAGAGATAACAAAGCGTCCTTCCCCACCCCACTGAGGCAATGTCAGAGGAGGCCTACTGCAGCTCTCACCAAGGCTAAGCAGTGACAAGGGCACTTCTGCCAACAGTGTCAGTGGACATCACTGGGAAAGCAACAAGGAGCTACCTACTCCCCTCTCAACCAGGGTTGTATCTTCACAGGTGTAGTGCAGAGGCTGAACTCCTATTCCCACTGATCAATAATAAGCCCCCACCACCACCCTGGAACCCACCAAAGAGGCCAAGTGGAGAAGCTGGACTTCCATCCCTACCTGGTAATAAGGTGACATCTCACTTCACCAGACTCTGTCAAAGGAGGCCTGTAAAACATGAGAGTTAAATAAATTCCAGAGCCTTATAATACCCCAAATACCTAGACATAATAAAAAATCAGATGCCACACCAACAACAAGGAAAATCTCAACCTGAATGAGAAAAGACAATGAACAGATGTCAACACTGAGAGAACACAGATGTTGGAATTATCTGACAAAGATTTCAGAGCAGCCATCATAAAAATGCTTCACTCAGCAATTATGAAAATGCTTAACACAGATGAAACAATAGAAAATCTCAGCAAAGAAACAGAGGATATAAAGGAGAAACAAACAGAAATTTAACAACTAAAAAATATAGTAACTGAAACAAAAAATTCAATGGATAGGCTCAAGAATAGAATGGGGAGGACAAAGAATCAGTGTACTTGAGCACAGAATAGAAATAAACAAATCTGAACAATGGAAAGAAGATTAACTGGAAAAAAATGAACAGAGCCTCAGGGACATGTGAGACTATAACAAAAGATTTGACATTGAGTTATGGGTGTCCCAGAGGAGAGGAGAAAGAGTGTGGAGATAAAGAAGTATTTGAAGAAATAATAGCTGAAAATATACAAATTTAGCAAATGACATCAACTTAGAGATTTAAGAAGCTGAATGAACCCAAACAGAATAAAACAACAAAAATCCACACCAAGGCACATCATAGTCAAACTTCTGAAAGCTAAAGACAAAGAAAATATCTTGAAAGCAGCCAGAGAAATGACACATTACCTATAAAAGATAAACAATTTGGGAGACAGTAAGATTCTCATCAGGAACCAGAAGGAAGTGGCACAACATTTTCTAAATGCCAACAAAAACTGTGAGCCCAGGATCCGATATCCATAGAAAATGTCTTTCAGAAATGAAGGAGAGGAGGAGGGCGGAAGATGGCGGCGTGAGTAGAGCAGCGGAAATCTCCTCCCAAAACAACATATATCTATGAAAATATAACAAAGACAACCCTTCCTAGAATAAAGACCAGAGGACACAGGACAATATCCAGACCACATCCACACCTGAGAGAACCCAGCACCTCGCGAAGGGGGTAAGATACAAGCCCCGGCCCCGCGGGAGCCGAGCGCCCCTCCCCCCAGCTCCCGGCGGGAGAAGAGCAGGCAGAGCGGGAGGGAGACGGAGCCCAGGGCTGCCGAACACCCAGCCCCAGCCATCCGGGCCAGAGTGCAGGGCCCTCGATACTGGGAAAACAGGGCAGCAAGAACAGTGAGCAGGCACTGGAGGCTGGGCGACAGAGGACATAAGAAAAGCGCGCGACCATTTTTTTTTTTTTTTGCTTTTTTGCTGCTTTGTTTTGGCGAGCGCTGTTTGGAAGTCTTAAAGGGACAGGGACCCCAATATTAGGGAAACAGGGCAGAAAGACCGGTGAGCAGAGGCCTGAGGCTGGCACCGGAGAATAAAGAAAAACGAACGACCACCTTTTTTTTTTTTAATTAAAAATCTTTTTTTTTTTAATTAAAAAAATTTTTTTTCTTGTTTTTTTTTATGGTCGTTGTTTTGTTTTGGCGGGTGCTTTTTGGAAGTCTTAAAGGGGCAGGGCGGGCCACTTAATCCAGAGGTAGGGAATCCGGGACCTCTGGGCACCCTAACCCCTGGGCTGCAGGGAGCAGGGAGGCCCCTTACGGAGATAAATAGCCTCCCAGCAGCTCCTGCTCCAACGCGACTCCACCATTTTGGAGTAGCTGCCCGAGCCAGGCCACGCCCACAGCAACAGCGGAGATTAACTCCATAGCAGCCGGGCAGGAAGCAGAAACCCTGTCTGCGCGCAGCTGCGCAGCACAAGCCACTAGAGGCCGCTGTTCTCCCAGGAGAGGAGGGCCACAAACCAACAAGAAAGGAAGTCCTTCCAGCCGTCACTCGTCCCAGTTCTGCAGACTATTCCTATCACCATGAAAAGGCAAAGCTACAGGCAGACAAAGATCACAGAGACAACACCAGAGAAGGAGACAGACCTAACCAGTCTTCCTGACAAAGAATTCAAAATAAGAATCATAAACATGCTGACAGAGATGCAGAGAAATATGCAAGAAAAATGGGATGAAGTCCGGAAAGAGATCACAGATGCCAGAAAGGAGATCGCAGAAATGAAACAAACTCTGGAAGGGTTTATAAGCAGAATGGATAGAATGCAAGAGGCCATTGATGGAATTGAAATCAGAGAACAGGAACGCATGGCAGCTGACATAGAGAGAGACAAAAGGATCTCCAGGAATGAAACAATATTAAGAGAACTGTGTGACCAATCTAAAAGGAGCAATATCCGTATTATAGGGGTCCCAGAAGAAGAAGAGAGAGGCAAAGAGATGGAAAGTATCTTAGAAGAAATAATTGCTGAAAACTTCCCCACACTGGGGGAGGAAGTAAGCAAACAGACCACGGAAATACACAGAACCCCCAACAGAAAGGATCCAAGAAGGGCAACACCAAGACACATAATAATTAAAATGGCAAAGATCAAGGACAAGGAAAGAGTGTTAAAGGCAGCTAGAGAGAAAAAGGTCACCTATAAAGGGAAACCCATCAGGCTAACGTCAGATTTCTCAACAGAAACCCTACAGGCCAGAAGAGAATGGCATGATATATTTAATACAATGAAACAGAAGGGCCTTGAACCAAGGATACTGTATCCAGCACGACTATCATTCAAATATGACGGTGGGATTAAACAATTCCCAGACAA
Source organism: Manis pentadactyla (assembly GCF_030020395.1). Lineage (NCBI taxonomy): Eukaryota > Metazoa > Chordata > Mammalia > Pholidota > Manidae > Manis > Manis pentadactyla. Next base: position 41,888,290 of record NC_080038.1, read on the forward strand.
ACAAAAGCTGAGGGAATTTGCTTTCCACAAACCACCTCTACAGAACATCTTACAGGGACTGCTCTAGATGGGAGCACTCCTAGAAAGGGCACAGCACAAAACACCCAACATATGAAGAATCGAGGAGGAGGAACAGGAAGGGAGAGAAGAAAAGAATCTCCAGACAGTGTATATAACAGCTCAATAAGCGAGCTAAGTTAGGCAGTAAGATACTAAAGAGGCTAACCTTGAACCTTTGGTAACCACGAATTTAAAGCCTGCAATGGCAATCAGTACATATCTTTCAATAGTCACCCTAAATGTTAATGGGTTGAATGCACCAATCAAAAGACACAGAGTAACAGAATGGATAAAAAAGCAAGACCCATCTATATGCTGCTTACAAGAAACTCACCTCAAACCCAAAGACATGTACAGACTAAAAGTCAAGGGATGGAAAAACATATTTCAAGCAAACAACAGTGAGAAGAAAGCAGGGGTTGCAGTACTAATATCAGACAAAATAGACTTCAAAACAAAGAAAGTAACAAGAGATAAAGAAGGACACTACATAATGATAAAGGGCTCAGTCAAACAAGAGGATATAACCATTCTAAATATATATGCACCCAACACAGGAGCACCAGCATATGTGAAACAAATACTAACAGAACTAAAGGGGGATATAGACTGCAATGCATTCATTCTAGGAGACTTCAACACACCACTCACCCCAAAGGATAGATCCACTGGGCAGAAAATAAGTAAGGACACGGAAGCACTGAACAACACAGTAGAGCAGATGGACCTAATAGACATCTATAGAACTCTACATCCAAAAGCAGCGGGATATACATTCTTCTCAAGTGCACATGGAACATTCTCCAGAATAGACCACATACTAGGCCACAAAAAGAGCCTCAGAAAATTCCAAAAGATTGAAATCCTACCAACCAACTTTTCAGACCACAAAGGCATAAAACTAGAAATAAACTGTACAAAGAAAGCAAAGAGGCTCACGAACACATGGAGGCTTAACAACACGCTCCTAAATAATCAATGGATCAATGACCAAATCAAAATGGAGATCCAGCAATATATGGAAACAAATGACAACAACAACACTAAGCCCCAACTTCTGTGGGACACAGCAAAAGCAGTCTTAAGAGGAAAGTATATAGCAATCCAAGCATATTTAAAAAAGGAAGAGCAATCCCAAATGAATGGTCTAATGTCACAATTATCGAAATTGGAAAAAGAAGAACAGATGAGGCCTAAGGTCAGCAGAAGGAGGGACATAATAAAGATCAGAGAAGAAATAAATAAAATTGAGAAGAATAAAACAATAGCAAAAATCAATGAAACCAAGAGCTGGTTCTTCGAGAAAATAAACAAAATAGATAAACCTCTAGCCAGACTTATTAAGAAGAAAAGAGAGTCAACACAAATCAACAGTATCAGAAACGAGAAAGGAAAAATCACGACGGACCCCACAGAAATGCAAAGAATTATTGGAGAATACTATGAAAACCTATATGCTAACAAGCTGGGAAACCTAGGAGAAATGGACAACTACCTAGAAAAATATAACCTTCCAAGATTGACCCAGGAAGAAACAGAAAATCTAAACAGACCAATTACCAGCAACGAAATTGAAGAGGTAATCAAAAAACTACCAAAGAACAAAACCCCCGGGCCAGATGGATTTACCTCGGAATTTTATCAGACATACAGGGAAGACATAATACCCATTCTCCTTAAAGTCTTCCAAAAAATAGAGGAGGAGGGGATACTCCCAAACTCATTCTATGAAGCTAACATCACCCTAATACCAAAACCAGGCAAAGACCCCACCAAAAAAGAAAACTACAGACCAATATCCCTAATGAACGTAGATGCAAAAATACTCAACAAAATATTAGCAAACCGAATTCAAAAATACATCAAAAGGATCATACACCATGACCAAGTGGGATTCATTCCAGGGATGCAAGGATGGTACAACATTCGAAAGTCCATCAACATCATCCACCACATCAACAAAAAGAAAGACAAAAACCACATGATCATCTCCATAGATGCTGAAAAAGCATTTGACAAAGTTCAACATCCATTCATGTTAAAAACTCTCAGCAAAATGGGAATAGAGGGCAAGTACCTCAACATAATAAAGGCCATCTATGATAAACCCACAGCCAACATTATATTGAACAGCGAGAAGCTGAAAGCATTTCCTCTGAGATCGGGAACTAGACAGGGATGCCCACTCTCTCCACTGTTGTTTAACATAGTGCTGGAGGTCCTAGCCACGGCAATCAGACAGAATAAAGAAATACAAGGAATCCAGATTGGTAAAGAAGAAGTTAAACTGTCACTATTTGCAGATGACATGATACTGTACATAAAAAACCCTAAAGACTCCACCCCAAAACTACTAGAACTGATATCGGAATACAGCAAAGTTGCAGGATACAAAATCAACACACAGAAATCTGTGGCTTTCCTATATACTAACAATGAACCAACAGAGAGAGAAATCAGGAAAACAACTCCATTCACAATTGCATCAAAAAAAATAAAATACCTAGGAATAAACCTAACCAAGGAAGTGAAAGACTTATACTCTGAAAACTACAAGTCACTCTTAAGAGAAATTAAAGGGGACACTAACAGATGGAAACTCATCCCATGCTCGTGGCTAGGAAGAATTAATATCGTTAAAATGGCCATCCTGCCCAAAGCAATATACAGATTTGATGCAATCCCTATGAAACTACCAGCAACATTCTTCAATGAACTGGAACAAATAATTCAAAAATTCATATGGAAACACCAAAGACCCCGAATAGCCAAAGCAATCCTGAGAAAGAAGAATAAAGTAGGGGGGATCTCACTCCCCAACTTCAAGCTCTACTATAAAGCCATAGTAATCAAGACAATTTGGTACTGGCACAAGAGCAGAGCCACAGACCAATGGAACAGACTAGAGAATCCAGACATTAACCCAGACATATATGGTCAATTAATATTTGATAAAGGAGCCATGGACATACAATGGCGAAATGACAGTCTCTTCAACAGGTGGTGCTGGCAAAACTGGACAGCTACATGTAGGAGAATGAAACTGGACCATTGTCTAACCCCATATACAAAAGTAAACTCAAAATGGATCAAAGACCTGAATGTAAGCCATGAAACCATTAAACTCCTGGAAGAAAACATAGGCGAAAACCTCTTAGACATAAACATGAGTGACCTCTTCTTGAACATATCTCCCCGGGCAAGGAAAACAACAGCAAAAATGAGTAAGTGGGACTATATTAAGCTGAAAAGCTTCTGTACAGCAAAAGACACCATCAATAGAACAAGAAGGATCCCTACAGTATGGGAGAATATATTTGAAAATGACACATCCGATAAAGGCTTGACGTCCAGAATATATAAGGAGCTCACACGCCTCAACAAACAAAAAACAAATAACCCAATTAAAAAATGGGCAGAGGAACTGAACAGACAGTTCTCCAAAAAAGAAATACAGATGGCCAACAGACACATGAAAAGATGCTCCACATCGCTAATTATCAGAGAAATGCAAATTAAAACTACAATGAGGTATCACCTCACACCAGTAAGGATGGCTGCCATCCAAAAGACAAACAACAACAAATGTTGGCGAGGCTGTGGAGAAAGGGGAACCCTCCTACACTGCTGGTGGGAATGTAAGTTAGTTCAACCATTGTGGAAAGCAGTATGGAGGTACATCAAAATGCTCAAAACAGACTTACCATTTGACCCAGGAATTCCACTCCTAGGAATTTACCCTAAGAATGCAGCAATCAAGTTTGAGAAAGACAGATGCACCCCTATGTTTATTGCAGCACTATTTACAATAGCCAAGAATTGGAAGCAACCTAAATGTCCATCAATAGATGAATGGATAAAGAAGATGTGGTACATATACACAATGGAATACTACTCAGCCATAAGAAAAGGGCAAATCCAATCATTTGCAGCAACATGGATGGAGCTGGAGGGTATTATGCTCAGTGAAACAAGCCAAGCGGAGAAAGAGAAATACCAAATGATTTCACTTATCTGTGGAATATAAGAACAAAGGAAAAACTGAAGGAACAAAACAGCAGCAGAATCACAGAACTCAAGAATGGACTAACAGGTACCAAAGGGAAAGGGACTGGGGAGGATGGGTGGGTAGGGAGGGATAAGGGGGGGAGAAGTAGGGGGGTATTAAGATTAACATGCATGGGGGGGTAGGAGAAAAGGGAGGGCTGTACAACACAGAGAAGGCAAGTAGTGATTCTACAACTTTTTGCTATGCTGATGGACAGTGACTGTAAAGGGGTTTATAGGGGAGACCTGGTATAGGGGAGAGCCTAGTAAACATAATATTAGTCATGTAAGTGTAGATTAGTGATAGCAAAAAAAAAAAAAAAAAAAAAAAAGGGCAGCTCCTGTGTGGTAACCTCCAACGAGTTCTACACAAGGGTATAAAGGGCATATAAAAGTGTAGGCAAAGGGTCTGTTTGTGTTTATACAGAGGATCAAAGCCTAATTGGGCTACCCCGAAAATGAACTAAGATACGATATGAAAAAGAACTTCCAACATCTGCACCCTCTGGAAGACTCATGCCAGAAGATGATCATCAAAAAACCCCAACAAAGATCCACGCACTGCTACAGCTGTAGATGCACTCATCCCACCAGTTCCTGGACCTGCCATGGGAATGAGAAAGGAGATATCTAAGCTGGCCTGTGCATACAGTAAAACAACAAAATTGGACTGGATCTATACTGTTGGAACTCAACCAAGAATTTGGAGAAGTGCAAATTGTAGCGCTCCAAAGTCTTACAACTACAAACTATTTATTGTTAAAAGAACATATGGCATGTGAACAGTCCCCAGGAATGGGTTGTTTTAATTTGTCTGATTTCCCTCAGACTGTTCAAGTTCATTTGGACAATATCCACCATATCATAGATAAGTTTTCACAAATGCCTAAGGTGCCTAACTGGTTTTCTTGGTTTCACTGCAGATGGCTGGTAATTACAGATATGCTTTGGTTATGTAACTATACTCCTATTATGTTAATGTGTGTGTGCAATTTAAGTAGTAGATTAAAACCTATACATGCTGAAGTTACTCTACAAGAAGATATATCAAAGAAATAATCAATCTTCCCATGTTTTCTTCCGCCTGCTACTTCTATAGCTTTTCTTCTTCCTTCCTAATTACAACCGTTAAATAGAATTCGTGCCTCATATCAAATTTACCGAGTATCAAATTCTTCCAAGTGGTAAAGATACCTCAAGACAAATGCTGGGCATAGAAGCCACAGGGCATAAATATGCAAAGAAGTAAAAAGCTAACTTTTTCAAACAATAAGGCTTCTCTCTCACTTACCAACTTCACATTTCCCTGTATGGCCCCAGAAGATGACTGGTTAGCCAGAGACGGGTAAGATTCCTCAAGGGAGGAACAACCTAAGACAGGCACAGTCGCAGGGGGGCCATCAGGTGAGAAATTGGGGATCAACAGAGGTGAGGCTTAGAACCTCACCCCCCCCGTTCTGAGAGAAATCTTCTGCATACGTGGATGTTTTATTGCCCTGGTCTAGCTTGGATTAACACATAGTCTACAGGCACACACCTGATCATCTACATGTGCTCTCTTACAACACTAAACTATGTTTTCTACCTTTATCTTGTATCTACCTACCACTTCAGCATCTTATTAAAAATAATAATAATAAAGAGAGAAATGTGGTATCCACATATAAATCAAGTATAAAAACCAAATGAGTATTCATATTTGAACTGACTGTTTATAGTTCATAATGCATGAGCAAAACCGAAAGTTTCTGTGATGACTGCCCTTGTACTGTTCACTATGTAACTTATTCATTATGTAAGAATTTGTTCTACATGTAAAAACTTGTTTGTTATGCCTCAGAAGATTGGAGACTGACAAAAATTAGGCTTGGGGTGGAATAATGATTGTGCATTGAGCATTGACTCCCCTATACAGAATTTTATTGTCGTTAACAACCATTTGATCAATAAATATGAGAGATGCCCTCACAAAAAAAAAAGAAAAAAAAAAAAAAAAAAAAGGACAGACTTCCAATGGTAAAATAAATTAGTAACCGGGATGTAATGTATAGCATAAGGAATATAGCCAAGATATTGTAACAGCTTGATAGGGTGATAGCTGGAACCTAGAATTATGTATATAAATGTTCTACCACTGTGTTGTACACTTGAAACTCATGTAATGTAATACTGTGTGTCAACTACCCTTCAATAAAAAATAATTATTAAAAAAAAAAAAAAAAAAAAAAAAAGAAATGAAGGAGATATCAAGATATACTCAGATAAAGGAAAACTAAGAGAATTTGTTACCAATACACCTACATAAAAGAATGGCTACAGGAAATTCTCAAAACAGAAAGAAAATGATAAAAGAAGGAACCTTGGAACATCAATAAAGAAGAAAGAACATGGAAAGAGCAAAAATATAGGGAAATGTAATATACTTTTCTTCTCCAAATTATGTTTTACAGTTGAAGCAAACATTAGAATACCACTAATGTGGTGCTCAATGTATGTAATATTTATTTAACAAAATTATAAATAGGGGAGAATAAAAGGACACAAAGTAGGTGAGGTTTCCACACGTCTCTGGAAGTGGTAAAAGGACGCAGTAGACTTTGATAAGTTGTTCATATGTTATATGAGACATAGAACATCTAGTTAAAAAACTATATAGAGATCCCCTGGAAAACAATATAGATACATCAAAACGAATTCTTTAAAATGTTCACATACCCCCAAAGAAAGGTAGGAAAAAGAGAAAAACAAAAAGAAAACACAAAGTATGACAGACTTAAACCTTAACATATAAATATAAAATAAAGTGTAAAAGTTATAAATACACCAATTCTACAAGAAAGATTGGCAGATTAGATTTAAAAAATCATGACCACAGGAGCCAACATGACAGCGTGAGCAGGGCAGTGGAAATCTCCTCCAAAAACCATATATATTTGTGAAAATGCAACAAATACAATTATTCCTAAAAGAGAGACCAGAAGATACAGTACAGCAGCCAGGCTACATCTACATCTGCGAGAACTCAGCACCTCATGAAGGGGGTAAGATACAAGCCGCGGCCTGGCATGACCCCAGCGCCCCCCCACAACCCCAGCTCCCCAGCGGGAGGAAAGGAGTTGGAGCGGGGAGGGAGTGGAAGCCCGGGCCTGCTAAACAACCAGCTCTAGTAATTTGCACCGGGAGCGCAGACACACATGGCATGGTGTGCTGGATATTAGGGAAACGGAACAGTAAAATCTGCGAGTGGGTAACCGCGGCTGGCACCCCTGGGACAAAAGAAAAGCGAGTGTTTTTTGAAAGTCTTAAAGGGATAGGGGCCTCACAGCTGGATGGAAGTATCCGGGCACACTCAGTGCAGCAGCTAGGAATCCTGGGGAAATTCAGGCGCTCCAGCTCCCTGGGAGGCAGCACAGCTCGGAAGCCCCTCGCAGCGATAAACAGTCTCCCATCCATTCCTCCTCCGCTGTGGCCCCGCCATAGCAGGGGAGCAGCCTGAGAGCGGCTGTGCCCACAGCAACCGCCCAGAGCCTCCTCCGCAGCCACCCAGGCCAGACTCAGAGGCCCCGCTGGCACGCACAAAAGAGGAAACTGGGACAGGGCGCCAAGGGTCGCCGTTCTCACAGTAGAGCACATCCGGAGCACCTGTCCCTCCCCTCAGGGCTCTGGGCTGCCCAGACAACTGCCCGACCCGTGGCGGCTCAGGAAATAAAACTGGAAGCTGCTCCGAGGAGGACAAGGCGACCAGCAAGCAGGAAGGGACTTTGTTCTCCCAGATAACACACGTGCCAACTGCCCACGACTACCTCTATAGCCATGAAAAGGCAGAAGAATCTGATCCATTCCAGAATCAACCAGACAACCCCTGAGAGGGAGCCTGCGTAGATAGATTTAACGAATGTTCCTGAAAAAGAATTCAAAATAAAGGTCATAACCATGCTGACGGACCTGCAGAGAACTACACAAGAACTAAAGAATCAAGTAAGGAGGGAGAATACAGAAATAAAACAATCTCTGGAAGGACTTAAGACCAGACTGGATGAGGTGCAAGAGGCTGTTAATGGAACAGAAATCAGAGAACAGGAAAACAGAGAAGCTGAGGCAGAGAGAGATAAAGATCTCCAGGAATGACAGAATACTAAGAGAACTGTGTGACCAATCCAAACGGAACAATATTCGCATTATAGGGGTACCAGAAGAAGAAGAGAGAAAAAGGGATAGAAAGTGTCCTTGAAGAAATAATTGCTGAAAACTTCCCAAACTGAGGGCGGAAACAGTCTCTCAGAACATGGAAGCCCACAGAACTCCCAATACAAGGGACCCAAGGAAGACAACACCAAGACACACAGTAATTAAAATGGCAAATATCAAGGACAAGGACAGAGTATTAAAGGAAGCAAGAGAGAGAAAAAAAGGTCACCTACAAAGGAAAACCCATCAGGCTATCATCAGACTTCTCAACAGAAACCTTACGGCCAGAAGAGAATGGCATGATATATTTAATACAATGAAACAGAAGGGATCAGAACCAAGAATACTGTATCGAGCACGATTATCATTTAAATATGAAGGAAGGATTAAACAATTCCCAGACAAGGAAAAGTTGAGGGAATTTGCTTTCCACAAACCACCTCTACAGGGTATTTTAGAAGGACTGCTCTAGATGGAAGCACTCCTAAGGCAAAATAGATGTCACCAGAGAAAATAAAATCACAACAAAGAAATCAGACCACTCAAATACTAAATAAAGGCAAAACATAAAATCAACTACTCACAAAAGCAGTCAAAGGAAACACAAAAGAGCACAGAATAAAACACCTAATATATAAAGAATGGAGGAGGAAGAATAAGAAGGGAGAGAAAAAAAGAATCATCAGACTGCATTTATAATAGCTTCATAAGTGAGTTAAGTTAGATGGTTACATAGTAAAAAAGCTACCCTTGAGCCTTTTATAACCACAAATCAAAAGCCTGCAATGGCAATAAGTACATATCTTTCAATAATCACTCTAAATGTAAGTGGACTGAATGCACCAATCAAAAGATACACAGTAACAGAATGGATAAAAAAGCAAAAACCAACCATTTGCTGCTTACAAGAGACTCACATCAAATCCAAAGACATACACAGACCAAAAGTGAAGGGATGGAAAAAGATACTTCATGCAAACAATAGGGGGGAAAAAGCAGATGTTCCAGGACTTGTATCAGACAAAATAGATTTCAAAACAAAGAAAGTAACAAGAGATAAAGAAGGACATTACATAATGATAAAAGGGTCAGTCCAACAAGAGGATACAACCATTACAAATATATATGCACCCAATACAGGAGTACCAACATATGTGAAACAAATACTAAGAAAATTAAAGGAGGAAATAGAATGCAATGCATTCGTTCTAGGAGACTTCAACACACCACACACTCCAAAGGACAGATCCACCAGATAGAAAATACGTAAGGAACACAGAGGCACTGAACAACACACAAGAAGAGATGGACCTAACAGACATGTACATAATTCTACACCCAAAAGCAGCAGGATACACATTCTTCTCAATTGCACATGGAACAGTTTCCAGAATAGACTACATACTAGGCCACAAAAAGAGCCTCAGTAAATTAAAAAAGATTGAAATTCTACCAATCAACTTCTCAGACCACAAAGGCATAAAACTAGAAATAAATTATACAAAGAAAACAAAAAGGCTCACAAAAACATGAAGGCTTAATAACATGGTCATAAATAATCAATGGATCAACGACCAAATTAAAACAGAGATCATGCAATATATAGAGACAAATGACAGTGACAGCATAAAGTCCCAACTTCTGCGAGATGCAGCGAAGGCAGTTTTAAGAGGAAAGTATATAGCAATCCAGGCCTACTTAAAGATTGAAGAACAATCCCAAATGAATAGTATAAAGTCACAATTATTGAAATTGGAAAAAGAATAACAAATGAGGACTAAAGTCAGCAGAAGGAGGGACATAATAAAGATCAGAGAAGAAATAAACATAATTGAGAAGAATAAAATAGAAAAAATCAATGAAACCAAGAGCAAGTTCTTTGAGAAAATAAAATAGATAAGCCCCTAGCCAGACTTATTAAGAAAAAAAGAGAATCTACACACATCAACAGAATCAGAAATGGGAAAGGAAGAGTCATGACGGACCCCACAGAAATACAAAGAATTATGAGAGAATACTATGAGAATCTACATACTAACATGCTGGAAAACCTAGAAGAAATGGACAACTTCCTAGAAAAATACAACCTTCCAAGACTGACCAAGGAAGAAACACAAAAGTTAAACCAATTATGAGCAAAGAAATTGAAGCAGTAATCAAAAAACTACCCAAGAACAAAACCCCTGGACCAGATGGATTCACCGCTGAACTTTATCACACATATAGAGAAAACATAATACTAATTCTCCTTAAAGTCTTTGAAAAAACAGAAGAGGAGGGAATACTTCCAAACTCATTCCATGAAGCCAGCATCACCCTAAAACCAAAGACCCCACCAAAAAAGAAAATTACAGACCAATATCCCTGATGAACATAGATGCAAAAATACTCAACAAAATAATAGCAAACCAAATTCAAAATTACATCAAGAGGATCATACACCATGATCAAGTGAGATTCATCTCAGGGATGCAAGGATGGTACAACATTCGAAAATCCATCAACATCATCCACCACACCTACAAAAAGAAAGACAGAAACCACATGATCATTTCCATAGACGCTGAAAAAGCATTTGACAAAATTCAACACCCATTCATGATAAAAACTCTCAACAAAACGGCAAGTACCTCAACATAATAAAGGCCATATACAACACACTCACAGCCAACATCATACTTAACAGTGAGAAGCTGAAAGCTTTCCCTCTAAGATTGGGAACAAGACAGGGATGCCTACTCTCCCCACTGTTATTCAGCATACTACTGGAGGTCCTAGCCATGGCAATCAGGCAAAACAAAGAAATACAAGAAGTCCAGATTGGTAAAGAAGAAGTCATACTGTCACTATTTGCAGATGACATGATATTGTACATAAAAAACCCTAAAGACTCCATTCAAAAACTACTACAACTAATATCTGAACCAGCAAAGTTGCAGGATACAAAATTAATACACAGAAATCTGTTGCTTTCCTATACACTAACAATGAACTACCAGACAGAGATATAAGGGAAACAATTCCATTCACAATTGCATCAAAAAGAATAAAATACCCAGGAATAAACCTAACCAAGGAAGTGAAAGACCTATACCCTGAAAACTACAAGACACTCTTAAGGGAAATTAGAGAGGACACTAACAAATGGAAACTCATTCCATGCTCTTGGCTAGGAAGAATTACTATTGTCAAAATGGCCATCCTGCCTAAAGCACTCTACAGATTCAGTGCAATGCCTATCAAAATACCAACAACATTCTTCAACGAACTGGAACAAATAGTTTTAAAATTCGTATGGAACCACAGAAGACCTCAAATAACCAAAGTAATCCTGAGAAGGAAGAATAAAGCAGGGGGCATCTCGTTTCCCAACTTCAAGCTCTACTACAAAGCCACAGTAATCAAGACAATTTGGTACTAGCACAAGACCAGACCCATAGACCAGTGGAACTGAATAGAGAGTCCAGATATTAACCCAAACATATATGGTCAATTAATATATGATAAAGGAGCCATGGACATACAATGGGGAAATGACAGCCTCTTCAACAGTTGGTGTTGGCAAAACTGGACAGCTACACATAAGAGAATGAAACTGGATCATTGTCTAATGCCATATACAAAAGTAAATTAGAAATGGATCAAAGACCTGAATGTAAGTCATGAAACCATAAAACTCTTAGAAGAAAACATAGGCAAAAACCTCTTCGACATAAACATGAGTGACTTCTTCATGAAAATATCTCCCCGGGCAAGGGAAACAAAAGCAAAAATGAACAAGTGGGGCTATAGCAAGCTGAAAAGTTTCTGTACAGCAAAGTACACCACCAAAAGAACAAAAAGGCATCCTACAGTATGGGAGAATATATTCATAAATGACAGAACCGATAAAGGGTTGACATCCAAAATATATAGAGCACATGCACCTCCACAAACAAAAAGCAAATAATCCAATTAAAAAATGGGCAGAGAAGCTGAACAGACACTTCTCCAAAGAGGAAATTCAGATGGCCAACAGACACAGGAAAAGATGCTCCACATCGCTAGTCATCAGAGAAATGCAAATTAAAACCACAATGAGATATCACCTCACACCAGTAAGGATGGCCACCATCCAAAAAACAAACAACAACAACTGTTGGCGAGGTTGTGGAGAAAGGGAAACCTTCCTACACTGCTGGTGGGAATATAAATTAGTTCAACCATTTGTGGAAAGCAATATGGAGGTTCCTCAAAAAGTTCAAAATGGGCGGAGCCAAGATGGCGGCATGAGTAGGACAGTGGGAATCTCCTCCCAAAAACATATATATTTTTGAAAATACAACAAATACAACCAATCCTAAAAGAGAGACCAGAAGACACAGGACAACAGCCAGACTACATCCACACCTGCGAGAGCCCAGCGCCTGGTGAAAGGGGTAAGATATAAGCCCCAGCCTGGCGGGACCCGAGCGTCCCTCACCCCAGCTCCCGGTGGGAGGAGAGGAGTCGGAGCAGGGAGGGAGAGGGAGCCCAGGACTGCTAAACACCCAGCCCCAGCCATCCGGGCCAGAGCACAGACACAGTGCATGCGTGGAGGGATGGAAACTAGGGAAACAGGACAGCAAGACCTCTGAGTGGGTCCCGAAGCTGATGCCCCTGTGACAAAGAAAAGCCAGTGCTTTTTGAAATTCTTAAAGGGGCAGGGACGCCACACCTGGAAGGAAACATCCCAGGTCACAGTCCAGCTGATGGAAATTCCAGGGAACTCCGGGAGCACTAACCCCCTGGGCAACAGTTCTGAGACCCCTCACGGAGGTAAAAAGCCAAACAGCCCCCCGTTCATTACCCCTCCAGGGCCCTGCCATAGCAGAATAGCAGCCTGAGGCTGGCCACACCCTCAGCAAGGGAGCTTCCTAAATACCAGCTGGGCAAGATACAAAGACCCAGTCTACACACAATTGCCCAACACAAGCCATAAGGGGTCGCAGTTGTCCCACGAAAGAAAGGCCAGGAGCCAAGTGGAAAGCTGACAGACGCGTCAATAGCACTCCACTGCACCTATCAACATGAAAAGGCAAAAAAATTTGATCCAGACAAGACTAACCCAGACAGCTTCGGCATCTCCTACATCTTCCCCTGAGAAGGGACCTGGGGAGACAGATTTAACCAGTCTTCCTGAAAAAGAATTCAAAACAAAAGTTATAACCATGCTGATGGACTTGCAGAGAAATATGCAAGAACCAAGGAAGGACAATACAGAAATAAAACAAGCTCTGGAAGGACTTCAAAACAGAATGGACGAGATGCAAGAGACCATTAATGGACTAGAAAACAGAGAACAGGAACACAGAGAAGCTGATGCAGAGAGAGATAAAAGAATCTCCAGGAATGAAAGAATTCTAAGAGACCTGAGTGACCAATCGAAATGGAACAATATCTGCATTAATGGGGTACCAGAAGAGAAAGAGAGAGAAAAAGGGATAGAAAGTGTCCTTGAAGAAATAATTGCTGAAAACTTCCCCCAAACCAGTGGAGGAAATGGCCTCTCAGACCACAGAGGTACACAGAACTCCCATGACAAGGGATCCAAGGAGGGCAACAACACCAAGACACATAATAATTAAAATGGCAAAGATCAAAGACAAGGACAAAGTATTAAGGCAGCCAGAGAGAAAAAAAAGGTCACCTACAAAGGAAAACCCATCAGGCTATCATCAGACTTCTCAACAGAAACCCTACAGGCCAGAAGAGAATGGCATGATATACTTAATGCAATGAAACAGAAGGGCCTCGATCCAAGACTACTGTAACCAGCACGGTTATCATTTAAATATGAAGGACGGATTAAACAATTCCCAGACAAGCAAAAGCTGAGGGAATTTGCCTCCCACAAACCACCTCTACAGGGCATCTTACAGGGACTGCTCTAGATGGGAGCACTCCTAAAAAGAGCACAGAACAAAACACCCAACATATGAAGAATGGAGGAGGAGGAATAAGAAGGGAGAGAAATAAAGAATCATCAGACCGCGTTTTTAATAGCTCAATAAGCGAGTTAAGTTAGACAGTAAGATAGTAAAGAAGCTAACCCTGAACCTTTGGTAACCACAAACTTAAAGCCTGCAACTGTAATAAGTACATACCTTTCAATAATCGCCCTAAATGTAAATGGACTGAATGCACCAATCAAAAGACACAGAGTAATAGAATGGATGAAAAAGCAAGATCCATCCATATGCTGCTTATAAGAGACTCATCTCAAACCCAAAGACATGCACAGACTTAAAGTCAATGGATGGAAAAAGATATTTCATGCAAACAACAGAGAGAAAAAAGCAGGTGTTGCAATACTAGTATCAGATAAAACAGACTTCAAAATAAAGTAACAAAAGATAAAGAAGGACATTACATAATGATAAAGGGCTCAGTCCAACAAGAGGATATAACCATTCTAAATATATATGCACCCAATACAGGAGCACCAACATATGTGAAACAAATAATAACAGAACTAAAGGAGGAGATAGAATGCAATGCATTCATTCTGGGAGACTTCAACACACCACTCACTCCAAAGGACAGATCCACCAGATAGAACATAAGTAAGGACACAAAGGCACTGAACAACACACTAGAACAGATGGACCTAATAGACATCTACAGAACTCTACATCCAAAAGCAACAGGTTACACATTCTTCTCAAGTGCACATGGAACATTCTCCAGAATAGACTACATACTAGGCCACAAAAAGAGCCTCAGTAAATTCGAAAAGATTTAAATCCTACCAAACAACTTTTCAGACCACAAAGGCATAAAACTAGAAATAAACTGTACAAAGAAAGCAAAAAGGCTCACAAACACATGGAGGCTTAACAACATGCTCCTAAATAATCAATGATCAATGACCAAATCAAAATGGAGATCCAGCAATATATGGAAACAAATGACAAAAACAACACAAAGCCCCAACTACTGTGGGATACAGCAAAAGCAGTCTTAAGAGGAAACTATATAGCAATCCAGGCATATTTAAAGAAGGAAGAACAATCCCAAATGAATGGTCTAATGTCACAATTATCGAAATTGGAAAAAGAAGAACAAACGAGGCCTAAGGTCAGCAGAAGGAGGGACATAATAAAGATCAGAGAAGAAATAAATAAAATTGAGAAGAATAAAACAATAGCAAAAATCAATGAAACCAAGAGCTGGTTCTTCAAGAAAATAAACAAAATAGATAAGCCTCTAGCCAGACTTATTAAGAGGAAAAGAGAGTCAACACAAATCAACAGAATCAGAAACGAGAAAGGAAAAATCACCACGGACCACACAGAAATACAAATAATTATTAGAGAGTACTATGAAAACCTATATGCTAACAAGCTGGGAAACCTAGGAGAAATGGACAACTTCCTAGAAAAATACAACCTTCCAAGACTGACCCAGAAAGAAACAGAAAATCTAAACAGAACAATTAACAGCAACGAAATTGAAGCGGTAATCAAAAAACTACCAAAGAACAAAACCCCCGGGCCAGATGGATTTACCTCGGAATATTATCAGACATACAGGGAAGACATAATACCCATTCTCCTTAATGTTTTCCAAAAAATAGAAGAGGAAGGGATACTCCCAAACTCATTCTATGAACCTAACATCACCCTAATACCAAAACCAGGCAAAGACCCCACCAAAAAAGAAAACTACAGACCAATATCCCTGATGAACGTAGATGCAAAAATACTCAACAAAATATCAGCAAACCGAATTCAAAAATACATCAAAAGGATCATACACCATGACCAAGTGGGATTCATCCCAGGGATGCAAGGATGGTACAACATTCGAAAATCCATTAACATCATCCACCACATCAACAAAAAGAAAGACAAAAACCACACGATCATCTCCATAGATGCTGAAAAAGCATTCGATAAAATTCAACATCCATTCACCATAAAAACTCTCAAAAAAATGGGTATAGAGGGAAAGTACCTCAACGTAATAAAGGCCATATATGATAAACCCACAGCCAACATCACACTGAACAGCGAAAAGCTGAAAGCTTTTCCTCTGCGACCGGGAACAAGACAGGGATGCCCACCATCCCCACTGTTATTCAACATAGTACTGGAGGTCCTAGCCATGGCAATTAGACAAAACAAACAAATACAAGGAATCCAGATTGGTAAAGAAGAAGTTAAACTGTCACTACTTGCAGATGACATGATATTGTACATAAAAAACCCTAAAGACTCCACTCCGAAACTACTAGAGCTAATATTGGAATTCAGCAAAGTTGCAGAATACAAAATTAACACACAGAAATCTGTGGCTTTCCTATACACTAACAATAAACTAATAGAAAGAGAAGTCAGGAAGACACTTCCATTCCCAACAGCATCAAAAAGAATAAAATACCTAGGAGTAAACCTAACCAAGGAAGTGAAAGACCTATACCCTGAAAACTATAAGACACTCTTAAGAGAAATTAAAGAAGTCACTAACAAATGGAAACTCATCCCATGCTCCTGGCTAGGAAGAATTAATATTGTCAAAATGGCCATCCTGCCCAAAACAATATACAGATTCGATGCAATCCCTATCAAATTACCAACAGCATTCTTCAACAAACTGGAACAAATAGTTCAAAAATTCATATGGAAACACCAAAGATCCCGAATAGCTAAAGCAATCCTGAGAAGGAAGAATAAAGTGGGGGAGATCTCACTCCCCAACTTCAAGCTCTACTACAAAGCCACAGTAATCAAGACAATTTGGTACTGGCACAAGAGCAGAGCCACAGACCAATGGAGCAGAATTGAGACTGCAAACATTAATCCAAACATATCTGGTCAACTAATATTCGATAAAGGGGCCATGGACATACAATAGGGAAATCACAGTCTATTCAACAGATGGTGCTGGCAAAACTGGACAGCTACATGTAAAAGAATGAAGCTGGATCACTGTCTAAACCCATACACAAAAGCAAATTCGAAATGGATCAAAGACTTGAATGTAAGTCATGAAACCATAAAACTTAGAAAAAAACATAGGCAAAAATCTCTTAGACATAAACATGAGTGACCTCTTCTTGAACATATCTCCCTGGGCAAGGGAAACAAATGCAAAAATGAACAAATGGGACTATATCAAGCTGAAAAGCTTCTGTACAGCAAAGGACACCATCAATAGAACAAAAAGCTATCCTATAGTATGGGAGAATATATTCGAAAATGACAGATCCGATAAAGGTTTGACATCCAAAATATATAAAGAGCTCACATACCTCAACAAACAAAAAGCAAATAATCCAATTAAAAAATGGGCAGAAGAGCTGAAAAGACAGTTCTCTAAAGAAGAAATTCAGATGGCCAACAGACACATGAAAAGATGCTCCACATCGCTTGTCATCAGAGAAATGCAAATTTATACCACAGTGAGGTATCATCTCACACCAGTAAGGGTGGCTACCATCCAAAAGACAAACAACAACAAATGTTGGCGAGGTTGTGAAGAAGGGGGAACCCTCCTACACTGCTGGTGGGAATGTAAATTAGTTCAACCATTATGGAAAGCAGTATGGAGGTTCCTCAAAATGCTCAAAATAGAAATACCACTTGACCCAGGAATTGCACTCCTAGGAATTTACCCTAAGAATGCAGCACTCAAGTTTGAAACAGACAGATGCACCCCTATGTTTATCGCTGCACTAGTTACAATAGTCAAGATATGGAAGCAACCTAAATGTCCATCAGTAGATGAATGGATAAAGAAGATGTGGTACATATACAGAATGGAATATTATGCAGCCCTAAGAAAAAAAACAAATCCTACCATTCGCAACAACATGGATGGAGCTAGAGGGTATTATGCTCAGTGAAATAAGCCAGGCGGAGAAAGAGAAGTACCAAATGATCTCACTCATATGTGGAGTATAAGAAGAAAAGAAAACTGAAGGAACAAAACAGCAGCAGAAGCACAGATCCCAAGAATGGTCTAATGGTTACCAAAGGGAAAGGGTCTGGGGAGGACGGGTGGGAAGGGAGGGATAAGGGTGGGGTGAAAAGAAAGGGGGGATTACGATTAGCATGTATAGTGTTGGGGGGGCACGGGGAGGGCTGTGCAACACAGAGAAGACAAATAGTGATTCTACAGCATCTTACTATGTTGAAGGACAGTGACTGTGAACTTGGTGACAAGTAGTGATTTTACAGCATCTTACTATGATGATGGACAGTGACTGTGAAGGGTGATGTAGGGGGGACTTGGTGAAGGGGGGAGCCTAGTAAACAGAATGTCCTTCATGTAATTGTAGATTAATGATACCAAAAAAAAAAAAAGAAATCTCACTTGCAAATACAGCTACATGAAAAGATAAAATTCCAGACTGTGGCTACTTTATCTTACTATCTTTTAAACCTCTGTTTTAAATACAGTTATTTTAACCTTTTCGAAAAAAAAAAAAGCTCAAAATAGAAATACCATTTGACCCAGGAATTCCACTTCTAGGAATTTACCCTAAGAATGCAGCAGCCCAGGTTGAAAAAGACAGATACACCCCTATGTTTACCGCAGCACTGTTTACAATAGCCAAGAAATGGAAGCAACCTAAGTGTCTATCAGTAGATAAATGGATAAAGAAGATGTGGTACATATACACAATGGAATATATTATTCAGCCATAAGAAGACAATAAATCCAACCATTTGCAACAACATGGATGGAGCTAGAGGGTATTATCCTCAGTGAAATAAGGCAGGTGGAGAAAGACAAGTACCAAATGATTTCACTCATATGTGGAGCATAAGAACAAAGAAAAAACTGAAGGAACAAAACAGCAGTAGACTCACAGAACCCAAGAATGGACTAACAGTTACCAAAGGGAAAGGGACTGGGGAGGATGGGTGGGAAGGGAGGGATAAGAGCGGGGAAAAAGAAAGGGGGCATTATGATTAGCATGTACAATGTGGGGGGGGGCATGGGGAGGGCTGTGCTACACAGAGAAGACAAGTAGTGATTCTACAGCTTCTTACTATGCTGATGGACAGTGACTGTAATGGGGTTTGTGGGGGGGACTTGGTGATGGGGGGAGTCTAGTAAACATAATGTTCCTCATGTAATTGTAGATTAATGGTACCAAAAAAAAAAAATCATGACCCAGGTATAAAGGTCTACAAGAAATTCACTTCAAATATAATGATATATATAGGTTGATAGTAGAAGAATGAAAAATATATATCAAGCAAACAATAATTGAAAGGAAGAAGTGGATTTATTAATATTGAATAGAGTACACTTCAGAATAAAGAAAATTACCCAGGGACAGACTAGAACATTACATAATGATAAAGGGTCAACCCACCAAGAAGACATAGCAATCCTAAATGTGTATGCACCATGCAACAGAATTATAAAATATGTGCAGAAATTTTTGATAGAGCTGATAAGAGAAATAAACAAATTCACAATCATGGTTGGAGACTTTAAAACCCTTCTTTCAATGGATGGACCTAGATAGAAAATCAGCAAGGTTATAAAAGAATGCAAGAACAGGATCTAAATGATATTTATAGAACACACCACCCAACTATAGCAGAATACACATTCTTTTCAAGTGTGTGCAGAATGTATACCATATAGACCATATAATAAATCTTAACAAATATAAAAGAATTGCAATGACACATAGTATGTTCTCTGACAATAATGCAATCAAACTAGTAATCAATAACAAAAAGGTAGGAGGAACTAAACAACAAAATTCTAAATAATCCAAGCACCAGGAATAGTCTAAGGAAGAGGAGGTGTCAAGGTAAATTAAAACAATACATTCAACTGAATGAAAATGAAAATACAACATATCAAAATTTGTGGGACACAGCTATGTTGGAAAGGCAGTCTCATGCCTGTAGACTTTCAACTCTGACATGGCCTCATAAGCATGGGCCTTGGGCCTGGAACACTTCCTTACCAAGAGATTAAAGAGCCCACACACGCTGTGTTGTGCTTATTACCTTGTATGGGGATATCTTTCCCTATTTCGGACTGAATGTGTATTATTTTGATCTGCTGAAGTTTGTACATCAATGGTCCTTAGGCATGCCGGAAGTTTTCAGTATTTCAGACTCCAAAGGAGAGTGACTGGGATCTATCCACCACAGCTTGAGGGAGTGTGAGTAGTATCTTAGTTTAATTTCTCTTTCCTGGCTAACTAGTGGAGTTGAATCTCTTTACCTATGTTTATTTCTGATTTGGCTGCCAGGGGACCCACTAGCCATGAGGGACTGATGCACACTACTGACAATAATCTTGTTGATCTTGTTTGGTTTCTTCTCTATGTGAGTAAAGTGGTGTTCCATCTAATGCTTGACTGTAATGTATTTTCCTTGGTGACTGTGATACAAAGATGCATTGGGTAAAAGTGTTGGGAATCCCCCCTGGTATTGATAACTGGTGCATAATAACTCTGCTCAAGCCTAAAAACAGTGTTGTGAGGAAAATTTATAGCACTAAATGTTTACATTTGAAAAGGGAAAAAGCTTCAAATCAATCATCTAAATTCTCATCTCATGAAACTATGATATCAACTATACTCCAATAGAAAAGAACAAAATAAACCCAAAGACAGCAGAAAAAAGGAAATAATAAAAGCAGGAGCAGAAATCAATGAAACTGAAAACAGAAAAAAAGAAAGAACCAATGAAACAAAAGGCTGGTTCTCCAAAAAGAACAATAAAAGAAGCAAACCTCTAGTAAGTCTGACAAAGAAAAAAATCAGAAAAGACACAAATGATTAATATTAAGAATGAAACAAGGGCTATCATTACAGACCCTGCAGACATCAAAAGGATAGTAAAGAATACAATGAACAACTATATACAAATTAAATTTGACAATTGAGATGAAATATACCAGTTCCTCAAAAAATACAAACTACCACAACTCTTCCAATATGAAATAGTTCACTTGAATAGCTTCTTAACTATTAAGGAAATTAAATTTGCAATTTAAAAAACAATTCCTGAAAAAGAAATTTCTAGGCCTAAATGATTTCACTGGTGATTTCCATAAACTTTTCAAGAAAAATTAACACTAATTCCACACCATCTCTTTCAGAAAATAGAAGACAGAATTCTTCTTTACTCATTCCATAAAGCCTGATACCAAAACGATACAAAGAGTACAAAAATATACTACCTTACTGATCATGTTAATGTTTTCCTGCTGGGTTGATATGTGGTTTGCATAGCAAATTTTGCACATTTTGTTATCACTTGTATTTGAAAATACAATGTTTCTTCACAAATTATCCCATTATATAACCAAAAAAAGTACAAAAAAAAAGTACAGCCTAGTATTTTTCATGAATATAGATGCAAAAATTCTTTTTTATTTTTTTTACTTTGGTATCATTAATCTACAATTAGATGAAGGACATTATGTTTACTAGGCTCCCCTCTTCACCAAGTCCCCCCAACATACCCCATTACAGTCACTGTCCATCAGCGTAGTAAGATGCTGTAGACTCACTACTTGTCTTCTCTGTGTTACACAGCCCTCCCCGTGCCGCCCCCCACATTATACATGCTAATTATAATGCCCCCTTTCTTTTTCCCCGCCCTTATCCCTCCCTTCCCACCCATCCTCCCCAGTCCCTTTCCCTTTGGTAACTGTTAGTCCATTCTTCGAATCTTTGATTCTGCTGCTGTTTTGTTCCTTCAGTTTTTTTCCTTTGTTCTTACACTCCACAGATGAGTGAAGTCATTTGGTACTTGCCTTTCTCCACCTGGCTTATTTCACTGAGGATAATACCCTCTAGTTCCATCCATGTTGTTGCAAATGGTAGGATCCATTTTGTTCTTATGGCTGAATTATATTCCATTGTGTATATGTACCACATCTTCTTTATCCATTCATCTACTGATGGACATTCAGGTTGCTTCCATATCTTGGCTATTGTAAATAGTGCTGCAATAAACATAGGGGTGCATCTGTCTTTTTCAAACTTGAGTGCTGCATTCTTAGGGTAAAGTCCTAGAAGTGGAATTCCTGGATCAAATGGTAGTTCTGTTTTGAGCATTTTGAGGAACCTCCATACTGCTTTCCACAATGGTTGAACTAATTTACATTCCCACCAGCAGTGTAGGAAGGTTCCCCTTTCTCCACAACCTCGTCAACATTTGTTCTTGTCTGTCTTTTGGATAGTGGCCATCCTTACTGATGTGAGGTGGTATCTCATTGTGGTTTTAATTTGCATTTCTCTGATGACAAGCGATGTGGAGCATCTTTTCATGTGTCTGTTGGCCATCTGAATTTCTTCTTTAGAGAACTGTCTATTCAGCTCCTCTGCCCATTTTTTAATTGGATTATTTGCTTTTTGTTTGTTGAGGTGTGTGAGCTCTTTATATATTTTGGATGTCAGCCCTTTATCGGATCTGTCATTTATGAATATATTCTCCCAAACTGTAGGATACCTTTTTGTTCTATTGACGGTGTCCTTTGCTGTACATTAGATTTTTAGCTTGATATAGTCCCATTTGTTCATTTTTGCTTTTGCTTCTCTTGCCCGGGGAGATATGTTCAAGAAGAGGTCACTCATGTTTATGTCCAAGAGATTTTTGCATATGTTTTTTTCTAAGAGTTTTATGGTTTCATGACTTCCATTCAAGTCTTTGATCCATTTCGAATTTACTTTTGTGTATGGGGTTAGACAGTGATCCAGCTTCATTCTCTTACATGTAGCTGTCCAGTTTTGCCAGCACCATCTGTTGAAGAGACTGTTATTTCTCCACTGTATGTCCATGGCTCCTTTATCGAATATTAATTGACCATATATGTTTGGGTTAATGTATGGAGTCTCTATTCTGTTCCATTGGTCTGTGGCTCTGTTCTTGTGCCAGTACCAAATTGTCTTGATTACTGTGGCTTTGTAGTAGAGCTTGAAGTTGGGGAGTGAGATCCCCCCCACTTTATTCTTCCTTCTCAGGATTGCTTTAGCTATTTGGGGTCTTTGGTGTTTCCATGTGAATTTTTGAACTATTTGTTCCAGTTTGTTGAAGAATGCTGTTGGTAATTTGATAGGGATTGCATCGAACCTGTATATTGTTTTGGGCAGGATGGCCATTTTGACAATATTAATTCTTCCTAGCCAGGAGCATGGGATGAGTTTCCATTTGTTAGTGACCTCTTTAGTTTCTCTTAAGAGTGTCTTATACTTTTCAGACTATAGGTCTTTCACTTCCTTGGTTAGGTTTATTCCTAAGTATTTTATTCTTTTTGATGCTATTGTGAATGGAAGTGTTTTCATGATTTCTCTTTCTATTAGTTCATGGTTAGTGTATAGGAAAGTCACAGATTTCTGTGTGTTAATTTTGTATCCTGCAACTTTGTTGAATTCCGATATTAGTTCTAGTAGTTTTGGAGTGGAGTCTTTAGGGTTTTTTATGTAAAATATCATGTTACCTACAAATAGTGACAGTTTAACTTCTTTACCAATCTGGATTCCTTGCATGTCCTTATTTTGCCTAATTGCTGTGGCTAGGACCTCCAGTACTATGTTGAGTAATAGTGGGGAGAGTGGGCATCCCTGTCTTGTTACTGATCACAGAGGAAAAGCTTTCAGTGTCTCGCTGTTCAGTATGATATTGGCTGTGGGTTTATCATATATGGCCTTTATTATGTTGAGGTACTTGCCCTCTATACCCATTTTGTTGAGAGTTTTTATCATGAATGGATGTTGAATTTTGTTGAATGCTTTTTCAACATCTATGGAGATGATCATCTGGTTTTTGTCCTTCTTTTTGTTTATGTGGTGGATGATGTTGATGGATTTTCGAATGTTGTACCATCCTTGCATCCCTGGGATGAATCCCACTTGGTCATGGTGTATGATCATTTTGATGTATTTTCTAATTCAGTTTGCTAATATTTTGTTGAGTATTTTTGCATCTACGTTCATCAGGGATATTGGTCTGTAGTTTTCTTTTTGGTGGGGTCTTTGCCTGGTTTTGGTATTAGGGTGATGTTGGCTTCACAGAATGAGTTTGGGAGTATTCCCTCCTATTTTTTGGAAAACTTTACAGAGAATGGGTATTATGTCTTCTCTGTATGTCTGATAAAATTCCGAGGTAAATCCATCTGGCCTGGTGGTTTTGTTCTTGGGTAGTTTTTATATTACCACTTCAATTCTTTGCTGGTAATTGGTCTGTTTAGATTTTGTTTCTTTCTGGGTCAGCCTTGGAAGGTTGTATTTTTCTAGGAAGTTGTCCATTTCTCCTAGGTCTTCCAGCTTGTTAGCATATAGGTTTCCATAATAGTCTGTAATAATTCTTTGTATTTCTGTGTGGTCCGTCGTGATTTTTCCTTTCTCGTTTCTGATTCTGTTGATGTGTGTTGATTCTCTTTTTCTCTTAATAAGTCTGGCTAGAGGCTTATCTATATTGTGTACTCTCTTGAAGAACCAGGTCTTGGTTTCATTGATTTTTGCTATTGTTTTATTCTTCTCAATTTTATTTATTTCTTCTCTGATCTTTATTATGTCCCTCCTTCTGCTGACCTTAGGCCTCATTTGTTCTTCTTTTTCCAATTTCGATAATTGTGACATTAGACTATTCATTTGGGATTGTTCTTCCTTCTTTAAATATGCCTGGATTGCTATACAGTTTCCTCTTAAGACTGCTTTTGCTGGGTCCCACAGTAGTTTGGGTTTTGTGTTGTTGTTGTCATTTGTTTCCATATATTGCTGGATCTCCATTTTAATTTGGTCATTGATCTATTGATTATTTAGGAGCATGTTGTTAAGCCTCCATGTGTTTGTGAGCCTTTTTGCCTTCTTTGTGCAATTTATTTCTAGTTTTATATACCTTTGTGGTCTGAAAAACTGGTTGGTAGGATTTTAATCTTTTGGAATTTACTGAGGCTCTTTTTGTGGCCTAGTATGTAGTCTATTCTGGAGAATGTTCCATGTGCACTTGAGAAGAATGTGTATGCTGTTGCTTTTGGATGTAGAGTTCTATAGATGCCTATTAGGTCCATCTGTTCTAGTGTGTTGTTCAGTGCCTCTGTGTCCTTACTTCTTTTCTGTCTGGTGGATCTGTCCTTTGGAGTGAGTGGTGTGTTGAAGTCTCCCAAAATGAATATATTGCATTCTATTTCCTCCTTTAATTCTGCTAGTGTTTGTTTCACATATGTTGGTGCTCCTGTATTGGGTGCATATATATTTATAATGGTTACATCCTCTTGTTGGACTGAGCCCTTTATAATTATGTGATGTCCTTTTTTATCTCATTACTTTCTTTGTTTTGAAGTCCAGTTTGTCTGATACTAGTATTGCAACACCTGCTTTTTTTCCCTGTTTTTCGCATGAAATATCTTTTTCCATCCCTTGACTTTTAATCTGTGCATGTCTTTGGGTTTGAGGTGAGTCTCTTGTAAGCAGCATATAGATGGGTCTTGCTTTTTTATCCATTCTATTACTCTGTGTCTTTTGATTGGTGCATTCAGTCCATTTACATTTAGGGTGATTACTGAAAGATATGTACTTATTGCCATAGCAGGCTTTAAGTTTGTGGTTACCAAAGCTTCAAGGTTAACTTCTTTACTATCTTACTGTCTAACTTAACTCGCTTATTGAGCTATTATAAACACTGTCTGAGGATTCTTTATTTCTCTCCCTTCTTATTCCTCCTCCTCCCTTCTTCATATGTTGGGTGTTTTGTTCTGTGCTCTTTTTAGGAGTGCTCCCATCTAGAGCAGTCCCTATAAGATACCCTGTAGAGGTGGTTTGTGGGAGGCAAATTCCCTCAACTTTTGCTTGTCTGGGAATTGTTTAATTCCTCCTTTATATTTAAATGATAATCGTGCTGGATACAGTATTTTTGGTTCAAGGCCCTTCTGTTTCATTGCATTAAATACATCATGCCATTCTCTTCTGGCCTGTAAGGTTTCTGTTGAGAAGTCTGATGATAGCTTGATGGGTTTTCCTTTGTAGGTGACCTTTTTTTTCACTCTGGCTGCCTTTAATACTTTGTCCTTGTCTTTGATCTTTGCCATTTTATTTATTATGTGTCTTGGTGTTGCCCTCCTTGGGTCCCTTGTCGTGGGAGTTCTGTGTGCTTCTGTGGTCTGAGAGGCCATTTCCTCCCCCAGTTTGGGGAAGTTTTCAGCAATTATTTCTTCAAAGACACTTTCTATCCCTTTTTCTCTCTCTTCTTCTTCTGGTACTCCTATAATGCGAATATTGTTCCATTTTGATTGGTCACACAGTTCTCTTAATATTCTTTCATTCCTGGAGATCCTTTTATCTCTCTGTGTCAGCTTCTCTGCATTCCTGTTCTCTGATTTCTAGTCCATTAATGGTCTCTTGCATGTCATCCATTCTGCTTTGAAGTCCTTCCAGAGATTGTCTTATTTCTGTATTCTCCCTCCTTAGTTCTTGCATATTTCTCTGCAAGTCCATCAGCATGGTTATGACTTTTGTTTGAATTCTTTTTCAGGAAGATTGGTTAAATCTATCTCCCCAGAGTCCTTCTCAGGGGATGATGTGTAAGATGTCTGAGTTAATCTTGTCTGGATCAAATTTTTTTGCCTTTTCATGTTGATAGATGCAGTGATATGCTGTTGACTTGTCTTTCAGCTGGAAGAACCTAGACCCTTTCCACTTGCTCCTGGCCTTTCTTTACTGGGATAGCAGCGAACCCTAGCGGCTTGTGTTGGGCAGTTGTGCGTAGACTGGGTCTCTGTTTCTTGCCCGACCGCTATGGAGTAAGTTCCCTTGCTGTGGGCATGGCCAGCCTCAGGCTGCTACTCTGCTATGACGGGGCACTGGAGCGGGATTGGGCAGGGGGCTGTTTATTGCTGTGAGGGGTCTCAGAGCTGCTGCCCAGGGGGTTAGGGTGCCCGGAGTTCCCAGGGATTCCCAGCTGCTAGGCTAAGTGTCCCGGGACGCTTCCGTCCATCTGTGGGGTCCCTGTCCCTTTAGGACTTTCAAGAAGCACTCGCTTTTCTTTGTCCTAGGGGCGCCAGCTGCAGGGACCCGCTCACACGTTTTTACTGTCCCGTTTTGCTAGTTTCCCACGCTCTTCACACTGTGTGTCTGCACTCTGGGTGCGGATGGCTAGAGCTGGGTGATTAGCAGTCCTGGGCTCCCTCTCCCTCCATGCTCCAACTCCTCTCCTCCCGCCAGGAGCTGGGGGGAGGGGCTTTCGGGTCCCGCTGGGCTGCGGCTTGTATCTTATGCCCTTCGCCAGGTGCTGGGTTCTCGCGGGTGTTGATGTAGTCTGGCTGTTGTCCTGTATCTTCTGGTCTCTTTTTTAGGGATTGTTGTATTTGTTGTATTTTCAAATATATATCTGTTTTTGGGAGGAGATTCCCACTGTCCTACTCACGCTGCCATCTTGGCTCCATCCCCGATGCAAAAATTCTTAACAAAATATTTAAAATATAAATTAGCAATATATGAATTATAATGCCATAACCAAGTGTGGCTTATTCCAGGAATGCAAGACTAGTTCATATTTGAAAAATTAATGTAATCCACCATATAAACAGGCTAAAGAAGAGAAATTACATGATCATGTCAATTGGGGCAGAAAATGGTTTTGAAAAAGTCCAACACCCATTCATGATAAAAACACTCAGAAAACTTGAAAAAAGGGGAAACTTTGTCAACCTGATTTTTAAAAATCTATAAAATACCTACAACTAACATCATATTTAATAGTAAGAAACTGAATGTTTGCCCCCTAAGATAAGGAACAAGAAAGGAAGTCAATTATCACCACTCTTATTTAACATAGTAATGAAAGTTCTTGTCAGTGCAATGAGGCAAGAAAACAAAGTAAAAGGCATACAAATTGAAAAAGAAGAAATAATTGTCCCCATTTGCAGGTGGCATTATGGTCTACACAGAAAATCCCTGGGAACTGACACAAAATCTTTTAGAAGTAATAAGTAAGTGACTTTAATAAGGTTACTGGATACAAGAACAAAACACAAAAAGCAGTTGTATTTTTTTTAACTCTTCCTCTTATTTATTTATTTTTATTAAGATATTATTGATATACACTCTTCTGAAGGTTTCACATGAAAAAGCAATGTGGTTACTACATTCATCCATATTATTGAGTCCCCCCCATACCCTACTGCAGTCATTGTCCATCAGTGTAGT
Organism: Manis pentadactyla; assembly: GCF_030020395.1. NCBI lineage: Eukaryota > Metazoa > Chordata > Mammalia > Pholidota > Manidae > Manis > Manis pentadactyla. Next base: position 41,916,740 of record NC_080038.1, read on the forward strand.
AAGATGCCACAGAGTCACTACTTGTCTTCTCTGTGCTATACTGTCTTCCCCATGATCCCCCCACTCACCATGTGTGCTAATCATAATACCCCTCAATCCCCTTCTCCCTCCCTCCCCACCCACCCTCCCATACCTCCCCTTTGGTAACTGCTAGTCCCTTCTTGGACTCTGTGAGTCTGTGCTGTTTTGTTCCTTCAGATTTGCTTTGTTCTTATACTCCACAAATGAGGGAAATCATTTGGTACTTGTCTTTCTCCGCCTGGCTTATTTCACTGAGCATAATACCCTCTAGCTCCATCCATGTTGTTGCAAATGGTAGGATTTGTTTAAAAGCAGTTGTATTTTTTTATATATATATCAACACTTTTATTTTGCAATCAGTGTACAGTCTATAAAAAGTACCATGTTGCTCACAATTCCAAACAAATCTCTTTTTGTTTAACTGTTGTTTTAGTCATCTTTGGCTAGTTTATAATACAGTAACAAATAACTCTGTGGCTTACAAGTGGAAAATTGATTACTTGTTCCATCTGTGTGTTCACCATGAGGTATTGTCTTTATTCCTGGTTCCAGATTTAAGGAGAGTATTCAGTGTGGGACATTTTTTATATACTACAAATGAACATGATGAAATAAATTAAAAATGTAACATACTACATCACTCAGAAAATGAAACACTTAGGTGTAAATGTAACAAAATATATACAGGGCTTGTATTCTGAAAACTACAAAATGTTAATGAAAGGAATCAACAAAGATCTAAATGAGGAGAGATACTATGTTTATGGCTTGGTAGCCTCAAAATAGTAAAAATAGTAATTCTCTACAAGTTGATATACAGACTTAATAAAATTCATATCAAAATCTCAGCAAAAACTCTTTGTAGATATAGGCAAAATTATTCTAAGATTTATGTGGGAAGACAAAGAATCTACAATAGCTAAAACAATTCTGACAAAGAATAAAGTGAGATGAATCATACCTGATTTCAAGACTTTTTGCTTAACTACAGGAATCAAGATAATGTGGTATTATTGATGAAGGGACAGACACATAGATCAATGGAGCAGAATAGAGGGCCCAGAAATAGCCCCACTAATAAGAAGTTCAGCCAACTAATTGTATTCACAAAGGTACAAAAACAATTCAATGAATGAAGGACAGTCTTTTCAACAAATGGTGCTGGAATAATCAAATATTCATAAGCAAAAAAAAACAAAATGAATCTCAATCTAAATGTAACACTTTATACAAATTTAACCCAAAATAGATCATATATTTAAATGTAAAATATAAAACTATAAACTGTTAGAGCCAGTATAGGAGAAAGTCATGAGGAATTAGGGCTTAGTGGAGAGTTCTTAGATGTGACACAAAAAACATATCTATAAAAGAAAAAAATAGATAAATTTGAATTCATCAACACTGAAAACAGTAGCTCTTCAAAAGACACTGTTAAGAGGATGAAATGACAAGCTACAAACTGAGAGAAAATATTCACAAACTGCTTATCTTATGAAAGACTCATTTATAACATACAAAAAACTCTCAAAACTCACCACTGAAGAAACAACTAGTCAATTAGAAAATGGGCAAAAGAGATGAAGACACATTTCACTGAAGAGTATATATGGAGGGCAAATAAGTACATGAGAATATGTTCAACATTCACAGACAAGAAGCATATTCTAAAATTTATAGGGAAAGGCACAGCCTCCAGAATAGCTAAACCAGTCTTGACGAAGAAGAATAAAGTGGGTGAATCACTCTAATAGATAGTAAAGCTGACTGCATAGGTACAGTAATCAAGACTGTGTTTTTGGCAGAGGGATAGACACATATAGATCAATGGAACAAAACAGTGGACCCAGAAATTACCTCACATAAATATGACCAACTGATTTTTGACAAAAGTGCAAAGCAATTCAGTGGTACTGGAACAACTGCACATATATAAGTGAAAAGCACCTCAACCTAAACCTCACACTTTACATAAAAATTAATTCAAAAAGAATCATAGACTTCTAAAATTTTTAGAGAAAACATAGGAGAAAATCTTTAGGATCTAGGGCTAGGCAGAGCATGGTATAATAAGAAATATGTATTTAGTCTTTGTCCCCAGTTCTAATAAAATCCCTGGAATTTCCTGATAGGAACATCCATTGTTATTTTGCTCTTCCTGACAAACCCATTTCGACCATACCGTAGTTTATGATGATAAGGTGACTGTTGGTGGGTTCCTAGATAGCTTCAGGGTTGGGGCTGGTTGCCAAAGAAACCAGTCATGTGATTAGAGAGTTGGATTAGGGAGCCGGAACTTTCAGCCAAACACCTCAACTCTCTCCTAGGGAGGGGAGAGGGGCTGGAGATTGAGTTCAATCACCAATGGCCAATTATTGCACCAATGTGTCTACTAATGGAACTTCCATATAAACCCCTTCATAAAAATCCCTAAATGATGAGTTTTGGAGAACTTCCAGGTTGAACACATAGACATGCTGGGAAGAAAGAATATCCAGAGAGGGCATGAAGCTCTGTGCCCCTTCCCCCATACCTTGCCCTATGTGTCCCTTCCATTTGGCTGTTTCTGAGTTGGATCTTTTGTAATAAACATACATAAGTGTTTTCTGAGCTTTATGAACTGTTATAGGAAATTATCGAACATGAGGAGAAGGTCATGGGAGCCCTCTTCAGAAGTATAGATGATCTACTTGTAACTAGCATCTCAAATGGGGGCAGTCTTGTGGGACTGAGCTCTTTAACTTGTGGGATCTGATGCTTACTCCAGGTAGACAGTGTCAGAATTGAATTAAAGTGTTGGACATTCAGTTGGTGTCAGAGAATCGGGAGAATCAAAAGTTTTCAGATGGGATACCAAAAGCATAATCCATAAAAGGAAACAGTGATAAACCAGACCTTGTCAAAAAATTTAAAACTTTCATTCTGAAAAAGACCAGAAGATGGAAAGGATGAAGAGGATGAAAAAACAAACTACTGATTGGAAAAAATATTTGCAAACAACAGATCTGTCAAAAGATTGGTATTTAGAATATGTAAAGAACTTTCAAAACTGAACAGTAAAAAAATCCAAACAATTCAGTTAGAAAATATGCAAAGTGTACAAGTAAATATTTCACCAAAGAGGATATACAGATGGCAAACAAGCATATGAAAAGGCGTTCAATATTATTAGTCATCAGGGAAATGGGAGTGAAAACCACAATGAGTTATCATTGCACATCTACCAGAAGTCCAAAATAAAAAATAGTGACAAACAAAATGCTGGTAAAGATGCAGAAAAACTAGGTCTCTCCTATATCGCAAGTGGAAAATGGCACAGCAACTCTTGGAAACAGTTTTGTAGTTTCTTACAAAACTAAGCATGCAACTATCTTATGACGCAGCAATTGTATTCTTGGGCATTTATCTCAGAGACATGAGAACTTATGTTGACGTAAAAACCTGTACATGAATGTTCATAGCAGCTTTATTGGTATTAGTCAAAATCTAGAATCAGTCCAGATGTCCTTCAACAAGTGGCTGGTTAAACTTATACATCCACCCCATGGAATGCTACTCAGCAATAAAAAGGAATGAACTATTGATACTTGGAACAACTTGGACAGTTTTTAAGAACATTATGTTAAGTGAAAAAATACAGCCCCAGAAGTATTTATATAGTGCAGGATTTCTTTTGTGAATGACATTTTGCATGCAGGATGACATTTTTGAAATGACAAAATTTTAGAACTGGAGGACAGATTGATTAGTGGTTTCCAAGGGTTAGTTAGGGGCAGGAAGGAAATCAGTGTGGTTATTAAAGGACAACACCAGGGATCCTTGTGATGTTGGAACTGTTCATTGTTTGTTTGACTATGACATGGATACACAAACCCACACAGGTGATAAAATTGTGTAAAATTTAATACACACATGTACTGAGGAAAACTGAATAAGGTAGATAAATTGTATCAAGGTCAAAATTCTGATTGGCATACTATATTTTAATTTTGTAAAATGTTACCAATGGAGGAAACTGGGCAAAGTACACAAGGGATTGCTTTGTATTAATTTTTGCAATGCACATGAATCTATAATTATTTCAATAAACATTTCAATTTAAAAAATAAAAAAAGATGTTCAATGTCACTAGCCATTAGGGAAATGAAAATTAAGACGATGAGATACTCACTACACACCTGTTAGAGCAGCTAAAATTTTTTTTTTAATATGGACAAAACCAAACAGTGAAAAAGATGCAGAGAACTAGATCTCTCATTCATTACCAGTGAGAATGTTAAGTGGTATAGCCACTCTTAAAAATAGTTTGGCAGTTTCTTTAAAAACTAAACAAATACCACAAGGCCCAGAAATTGCACCTATGGGCATTTATTCTAGAGAAATGCACAAAAACCTATATAAGATTGTTCATGGCAGCTTTATTTGTAATAGCCCCCAACTGGAGACAACCTAAATGTCCCTCAGTAGGTGAATAAACTGTAGTACAGCTCTAATATGGAATACTACTCAACAATAAAAAGAAATGAACTGTTGTTACTTCCAACTACCTGAATGGTTTTCAAGGACATTATGCTGAGTAAAAAAGCCTACCTCCAAAGGTCACATACTATATGGTTCCATTTATACAACATTGTCAAAATGACAAAATTATAGAGATGGAAAACAGATGACTAGCTGCCAGAAGTTAGGAATGATGGCGGGAGTAAAGACTATAAAAGGGGTGATAGTTCTGTATCTTGACTGTGGTAGTTATTACACAAATCTACACACATGACAAAATGACAAAGAATCATGTATACACACTGTACCAATGTCAACTTTTTATATTGTATTATGATTTTATAAGATGTAACAATTGGGGGAAACTGGGTAAGGGTACATGGGACCTCTCTGTACTATGTTTGCAAATTCCTATAATTTATATTTGTAACTTCTTATATAAGTATTCAAAATAAAAAGGTTTTAAAAATCAAAATTCACATGGTATGGGGGGTCACGGGGAGGCAGTGTAGCACAGAGAAGGCAAATAGTGAATCTGTGGCTTCTTACTACACTGATGGATGGTGACTGCAATGGGGTATGGGGGTGGACTCGATAATAAGGGTGAATGTAATAACCACATTGTTTTTCTAGTGAAACCTTCATAAGAGTGTATATCAATGATACCTTAATAAAAAAATCATAATTATGCTGGGAAATTTTTATTATACCTCTTCTATAATGAAATGATCAGTAGACCAAAAAAACAAGGAAAGAAGATTTGAAATATATAATCAATAAGCTAGATTTAAGATATATAGCTTTATTATAGCCATGAATATACTCTTCTCTTAGATCCATGGCATAGTAAAATTTTTTTTAGTTACGTAACTTGGACTTAAAGGAAAAAATATTAATTTTTTCAAAAATTAGAGTTTTAATAGTCTATACTGACTACAGTCCCATAAAATCAGAGGTATAGATTCAAAATTGCTAAGAGACTGGATTTCAATGTTCTCACATTGTCACTATGACAATGTTATTAATTAAAAAAAAAGAAATATAGAATAAAAAGATAACCAAACTACCAAAATTAAGAAATATTCTCTAAATAGATGAGTGGTTACCAGGGTCTGGGGAGTGAGGGAAATGGGGAGATGTTGGTCAAGGGGTAAAAACTTTCAGTTTTAAGATGAATATGTTCTGGAAATCTATTGTACAGCATTGTGATTATACCTAATAAAACTGTGTTATATACTTGAAAATTACTGAGTAGATCTTAAATGTTCTTATCACAAAAAAGGTAATTATGTGATATGATGGATATGTTAAGCTAACACTGATGACAATCATTTCACAATATATAAATGTATCAAACCAATGCATTGTACACCTTAAACTTATACAGTGTTATATGTCAATTATATCTCAATAGGGCAGGGAAAAATAAACATTCTCTAAACATGCAGAACTGTAGATAAATTCAATAATAAAATTATAGACCTCATACCTATTCTTGAGATATGGCTAAAGCTATATTTAAAAGAACTTTTAGTCTAAAATGCTTTTAATATTTAAAAAGAAAAGCCAAAGATAAATGAACTACGTGTTAAATCTATGACATTAAGAAAAGAAAACAAAATATTCATGAGAAAACTGATAAAGGTAAAAGAGAAGGAAAAAAATACATACACACACATCACACATATATTCACACATTTTAGGAATGAAAAAGGAGCTATTACAACAGATGTGTAGGTGATCAAAATAATTTAACTATGCATTATGTGCAGTTCTATGAAAATATAAACTCATTAGCAAACATAAACTACCAAAATTAATCCCCCCAAAAGTAGAAATCTATAAGGATCAGTAATCAGAGAAAAGAAAATAATTAAAACTTACCATTTTAAAAGGCACCTGCTCTAAATATGTTTATATAGCTGAATTTTAAAGAAAATAATTTCTATACCACTTTAACATATAAAAAGAAATCTCCTAAAAACAACTCCATTTAAAATTGCATCAAAAAGAATAAAATACCTAGGAATAAACCTAACCAAGGAGGTGAAAGACCTTTATTCTGAAAACTACAAGACACTCATGAGAGAAATTAAACATAACACCAAAAAATGGAATTCTACCCTGTGCTCATGGATAGAAAGAATTAATATTATCAAAATGGCCATCCTGCCTAAAGCAATCTACAGATTCAATGCAATCCCTATCAAAATACCAACAGCATTATTAAATGAACTACAACAAATAGTTTGAAAATTCATATGGAACCACAAAAGACCATGAATAGCCAAAGCAATCCTGAGGAAGAAGAACAAAGCTGGGGGGATTATGCTCCCCAACTTCAAACTCTAGTACAAAGCCACAGTAATCAAAACAATTTGGTACTGGCACAAGAACAGACCCATAGATCAATGGAATAGAACAGAGAGCCCAGATATAAACCCACACATATATGGCCAATTAATATATGATAAAGGAGCCATGGATGTACAGTGGAGAAAAGACACTGCAATAACTGGTGTTGGCAAAACTGGACAGCTGCATGTAAGAGCCTGAAACTGTATTATTGTCTAACTCCATACACAAAAGTAAACTCGAAATGGATCAAAGAGCTGAATCCATAAGAAGTCATGAAACCATAAAACTCTTAGAAGAAAACATAAGCAAAAATCTCTTTAATATAAACATGAGCAACTTTTTCCTGAAATCTCCTCGGGCAAGGGAAACAAAATAAAAAATGAACAAGTGGGACTACATCAAACTAAAAAGCTTCTGTATAGCAAAGGACACCATCAGCAGAACAAAAAGGCAATTTACAGTACAGGAGAATATATTTGTAAATGATTTATCTGATTAAGGGTTAAGATCCAAAATACATAAAGAACTTATATGCCTCAACACCCAAAAAACAAATAACCCAATTAAAAAATGGGTGGAGGACCTGAACAGACACTTCTCCAAAGAAGAAATACGGATGGCCAACAAGCACATGAAAAGATGCTCCATATCGCTAATTATCAGGGAAATGCAAGTTAAAACCACAATGAGATATCACCTCACACCAGTTAGGATAGCCAACATTCAAAAGACAAGGAACAACAAATGCTGGTGAAGCTGCAGAGAAAGGGAAACCCTCCTGTTCAACCATTGTGGAAAGCAGTATGGAGGTTCCTCTAAAAACTAAAAATAGAAATACCATTTAATCCAGTAATTCCACTCCTAGGAATGTACCCAAAGAAAACAAGATCCCTGATTTGGAAAGACATATGCACCCCTATGTTTATCGCAGCACTATTTACAATAGCCAAGATATGGAAGCAACCTAAGTGTCAATCAATAGATGAATGATTTAAAAAGATGTGGTATACACAATGGAATATTATTCAGCCATAAAAAGAAAAGAAATCTTGCCATTTGCAACAACATGGATGGATTTGGAGGGATTATGCTCAGAGAAATAAGCCAGGCAGAGAAAGACAAATAACAAATGACTTCACTCATTTGTGGAGTATAACAACAAAGCAAAACAGAAGGAACAAAATAGCAGTGGACTCACAGACATGAGAAGGGACTAGTGGTTACCAAAGGGGAGGAGTTGGAGAAGGTGGAGAGGGAGGGAGAAAGGGATTAAGGGGCACTATAATTCACAGTCACAATATAGGCAGGTCACAAGGATGGCAGCAGAGCACAGAGAATACAATTAATGACTAACATTTTACTATGTTGATAGACAGTGACTTCAATGGGGGGCAGGTAAGGACTTGATACTGTGCATGAATATTGAAACCACAATGCTGTTCATGTGAAACCATCATAAGATTGTATATCAGTGATACTTTAATTTTTAAAAAATTGTAATACCCTAGGGGGAAAAAAACAGCACAAAAGACCCAGCAAAGAGCGGCTGCAGTCAGTTTGTGTTAATGCTTCCTCTGCCTTGGTCTGGACAATATTGTGTTTGGTTGTAAAGCCTATAGGACTATCTTCTGCTGTGTAGTAGCTGCCAATAACAATAGCTAGCATTTATTGAGCACATTCTATGTCCTAGGCACTGTGCTAAGCCCTTTCCATGTGTTACTTTATTTAATCCTTAAAAGGCTGAGAAAGAGAGATGAATTTATTATCTCATTTTACAGGTAAGGGAAAGGAGGTTTTGGCTTGACCATAAAAATTAACTATTAATTTGTGAAACAAATACTGTAAAATCCCTACTTTTCTCCCTCCCTTCCTTTCTTAAGATGTAAAAATTTAATGTCTACAGAAACTCAACGGTTTGAAAATAGAGGCACCAGGAAAAGATTTGATCAGTCAAATGATGTGAGGATTCTGTAAGACACTGCATTTGCCCTGATGAATGTGGTAAGACATGGTTGCTCTCATAATACATGGTTTTTATAGAAAAGAACACATCAAATTTGATGTCAAAAGCCCTGGAATTGAGTCCCAGCTCCATGACTAACTGTGGTTCTTTGGCGACCATTAACCTTGAGGATTCTCAACTTTCTCACATGTGAAATGGAGAAAATACAAATCCTTTATCCATGGGCTTGTTCTAAGTGTCAAAAGAAGGAATGTGACTTTGATAGAGTGAACCCATTTATGAACGATGACTGTTCTTCCTGTATGGAGATGAGCTGGGCTTCTCCAGAATGCTCAAAGATCAGGGTCACCATGCAGCCCCAGCAGAGTGTTCCTTGCCATCAGAGCTGGTGCTAGTGAGCTTATGTCCAGACTGGCCACAACAGTGCTGAGACTATCAGGAGCTGTTTCTGTGTAAGTTCTAGTTCTTTCTTCTTATACAAACATTTGTTTACAGCAATGAAGAACTGGAGGCAGAAAGGTTTCTGAGGCACCAGGACTTAGGTTCCAGGTAGGGTACTATATCCAGAGCAGTAAGAAGCAAGGTGAAGAAGACAGTCTAAACATGGTATACTTCTCCGTTTATTTATTTCTTCTTTAATGTCTCTGAACACAGTTTTAAATCTTCCTTCTAGAGATAGACCTACCTTTTGTTAGATTATTCCAAGGTACTTGATATTTTTATAAATACCTACTGTAGGTTGCCTATTTTGGATGCTTTTTAAAATTGTGGCTGGTATATAAAAATGCAATTGATTTTTATTCATTAGTCTTATATCCAATAAACTTTCTAAGCTCCTATTAAGTCTAACAGTAAAAAAAAGAAATCTCCTGAATTCCTTTTAAAAACTGGCATAACCTTAATACCAACACATGTTAAATACAGCACAAAAACAAGAAAACTGTAACCAGTTTTCTTACAGTGGCCAAAATTTTAAATAAAATATTACTAAGTCAAATCCAACCTTATCTCATAAGAAAAATTTCCCTTGACAAAATAGAATTATCCCACGAAAGCAAAGATGGGACCACATTATATAGCAATATATTCATTATAACAACCAATTAAAGAGAGTAACACCATAAGACTATTAACAAAAAGCATCTGACACTGTTCAAGAGCCATTCTTAAATCAAAATACAAATTAAAATAGGAACATAAAAAACTAGTTAAATATTACAATGACTATCAAAAAATCAGCAGAAAACATTATGCTAAAAAAAGGCCCAGATCAGAAGACTTAGTATCATTAAGATGGCAATATTCCCCCAAATGACATACAGATGCAACACGATCCCTATCAAAATCCCATCTGGTATTTTTGCAAAGGGTAACAAGTAATCCTAAAATTCATATAGGAATGCAAGAGAACAGCCAAACAGCCAAAACACTGAATAAGAAAACGGAAGACACACATTCCCATTTCAAAACTTTCTACAAAGATACACAAATCAACACAAAGCGGTACTGTCATAAGGGTAGACATACAGATGAACGAAACAGAATTGAGAGTTCAGAAATAAACCCTTACATTTATGGTCAACTGATTTTAGTACTGTTCCAATACTATTTAACAGAGCAAGAAAAGTCTATGACATCAAAAGCATAAGCAACAGAAGAAAAATACAGTAAACTGGACTTCATCAAAGTTAAAAACTTTTGTGCTACAAGGTCACCATCCAAAAACTGAAAATGCACCCACAAAGTGGCAGAAGATATATGCAAATCACAAATCTGACAAGGGACTTGTATCCAGAATATATAAATAACGCTTACAATTCAATAATACAAAGACAAATAACCCAATTTAAGAAAACAGGCAGAGGATTTGAATAGATATTTCTCCAAAGAAGATATACAAATGGCCAATAAGCACACTGTCTTGGAGTGTTTGGGCTGCTATAATGAACGGCCATATTTATGGTCACTTAAACAACATTCATTTCTCACAGTTCTAGAAGCTGGGAAACCCAAAATCACAGCACCAGCAGTTTTGGTGTCTGGGGAGAACCTGCTTCCTGGTTCACAGGTGGCTGTCTTCTTGCTGTGTCCTCACATGGCAAAAGGGACAAGGAGGTTCTTTGGGGTCTCTTTTATAAAGGTACTAATCCCATTCATGTGGTCTCCACCCTCATAACCTAATCTCCTCCAAAAGGCCTTATGTCCTATTACTGTCACATTGAGAATTAGGATTTCATCATATGGGTTTTGGGGGGATATAAACATGTAGTCCACTGCATACACAAAAAGATGGTCAACATCAATAGTCATTAGGGAAATAGAAATCAAAACCACAATAATATACCATTTTCACATCCGCTAGGATTGCTAGAATCAAAAAGACAGCAACAAGTGGTGAGGATGTGACAAATTAGAGCCTTCACACATTGATGGGAGTATGTAAAATGGTTGTGCCATTTTGAAAAACAATTTGGCAGTTCTTTAAAATGTTAAACATAGAGGTACCATATGATCTGGCAATTCTACTCCCAAGAGAAATGAAAACATATATCCACACAAAAACTTGTACCCAAATGTTCACAGCTGCATTATTCATAGTCAAAAAGAAGAAACCCAAATGTCCATCAGCTGATGAGTGGATAAACAAACATGGTATATCTGTATATAAAGGAGTATTATTCACTAATAAAAAAGAATGAAGTACTGATACATAGTATAGCATGGATAAATCTTGAAAAACTATGCTAAGCGAAAGAAGATAGCCACAAAAGATAACATATATGATTCCATTTATATGAAGAGTCTAGAACTGGCACATCTATAGAGACAGAAAGTAAATTAGTGGTTGTCTGTAGATAGGGGTATTGGGTGGGAATGAGGAATGAGCACAATGTTTCCTTTTGGGGTGATGAGATGTTCTAAAACTAGATTGTGGTGGTAGTTGTACAACTCTATGAATATACTAAAAAACAATGAATTGTGAGCTTTAAATGGGTGAGGATTATAGTAGGTGAATTATATCAATAAAGCTGTTAGAAAAAAAAGATCATGTAGCTAGTAAGTGGCTATGCAGGATTTCAAACCCATATCTGGCAAGGGGAAAGTAACTCAATATTTGTTGAATGCATGAATGAACACCTTTCACTCTTAAATTAGCAACAAGATAGGCAAACCCTCTATCAAGTATCACTCAACATTGTTTTGAAAGCTCTAGGTAATGCAATAGAAGATGATGTAATCAGAATAAATATTTGAAAGGGAGAGTATCATTGTTAATTGAATGTGATATGATATATAGGAAACTTAAACTATAAAAAGCAACTAGAGTTCACATGAGAATTTGAAATTGTATTGGATAAGATGTAAAAAAAAATAAAATTACAAAGTTTGATGGATATTTTCTATGAAAAAACAAAAAAAATGCTATTCCCTATGATAAAAAAGTAAACTGTCTAAGAATGAAAATATCTAAGAAAAACATGCTGGATCTATAAGAAGAAAACTGTAAAATATTATAGTGTTAATGGCTGTTTTTGAAATGAAATAAAATGGGTTTTAACATTCATATGGAGAATAAATGCTAAGAAATATGAAAGAAAACAGCCTAAAAAAAAGAATAGCAAAGGAACTAACATTATTCAATATTCAAAGTATTTCTAAAGTCAATACAGTTTTTTGAAAGGGAGTAGATACATACACCAGAAGAAAAAATCGAGTTCATAAATAGTAGAATATACATTTGGGAATTTATGTGACAAAGACAGCATTTAACTGAGTTAGAAAAAGGTATTGATTTAATGACTTGTGCTAGCAAATTTTCTACCCAAATGGAAAATACCAACTTTGATCTCATCTCACACCACACACCAGAATAAATTCCAGTTGAATTAAAATTTAACTTTAAAAATTAAGACAGTAAAAATGTTAAGTTTAAGGCATATATTTGTTTAAGCACAAAGCAAGGAGAACTCACTTGGAAAGACAAGATAGAAGGAAAAAGACAGACATATCTAATCAAATGATTATTTTTTCTAATTATATGAGAAGACATCTTTCAAAATTCAAGATATAAGGAGAGATAAAGAAAAAAAGATTACAAATGATAAAAGGTTGGTAAGAAAGACAAACCACCTAAAGCATAAAAGGAGCAAAGGATATGAAATTTTAGGAAATACCAATAGAAACGGCCAATAAATATGAGATGTTCAACCACTAGTTGTCAGAAAAATGCACATTAAAGTAAACTAGACACTTGTGTTTGGCCCTTACAGTGGAGAACGATAAAAAAGCAGCAATATTCAGTGTGGGAGAGGATCTTGGAATAGGCCCTTTTATATGTTGCTGGTGGGAGTTCCACATTTACAAAAGTTTTGGAAAATAACTTAACGTTCAATACATATCATCTACTTTTAAGAAACATCCATTCCTGCACCTGATGATCACTGAGGTGACAGTCTCTGATTGTCATTTAGAAATCAATGACAAAAATTTCAATTTGGGGGGAAATCAAACTCTCCTATCTAAATAACTAAGGAGTCAGAGAGACAACAGATATTAGAAAACATTAGGAGTAAACTACAGTGAAAATGTCATATCAAACTTGTGATGTGGCGCTAAAGTGTTCAAGAAAAATTCATTAACTTAATACTTATAAAAGAAAATGATTTAATATTAGTAAGATAAGCATTCGATTTAGGAATTTAAAAATAATATATTTGACAAATCCCAAAGAAAATAAATAATGAAACCAAGGGCAGAAATTAATGACACAGCAAAGATACAGGAAGACCAACGAAAGTCAAAGTAGGTTTTTGACACAATGCCATCTCAGTCCTACGACCACCTATCCCTGAGCCCAGGAAGCAGCATACCTGATTCCAAAGGCCCCTCCATCACTAGTCCCAAATAAATGCATCACTCACACCCCAGAAACCTTAACCATCACCCAATAAACCCCATCATAGACCCTGCAACACTCAACCTAGGGTTCTCATCACTCCACTCAAAACCTCTGCCTCACTCACTCATCGACTTTCCAGTACTCAACCCAGACTCTCCACTATTCACTTCCCAGACCACCCATTACTTTCCTCAAAGACCCTCATCACTCACCCCACTGAACCCCCATCATTCATTTTACAGACCCATCACTTACCCCACTAACCCCCTATGACTCACTCCACAGACCCCATCAGTGAGGTTCCTCCTCACTCGCCCCAGACTCCTCATCGCTCACCCTGGAGACCCCGCATCAGTGACCACCACAGACTACCCGTTACCTTCCCCACTGACTCCATCACTCATGCACAAACCCGTCACTCACTCTGCGCACCCCGTCCTGAGGGACCCCAGAGAAGCCCCTTCACTCACCCTACAGAGTCCCATCATTGAGTACGGAATCCAGGTCACAACACCCCCATAATTATGTCAAGGCTTTCCTGGCCCTAAGCCGCGGAACCCTAAGTGCTGAAACTGCCTCGGAGGGAGGGACTCTTCTGTTCCTGGGCTTCATCCTGCACATGCTGTGTCAGCTCGGCAGCGGCCGCCCCCTACAATTAAACGGTGTCTGCATGCGCGTGCGGGTGTGTTACGTCGGAGGAGAGGCGGGCTTTCAAATTTTCTTTCGTGACTTTGTCAGGCAGCTAACATGGCTGGCCCCTCGGAAGTCTGCAAGGGAGCCGCCATCTTGGAAGGGTGGTCACTCCTGCCGCAGAGCCGGCGGGCCCCGTCCGGTCTTCCCTGGCGGGGCTGTCCAGTAGCCAGCCGGTGGGGTCAGCCCGCGGCCGCAGCCCTCGCCTTGTCTCGCCGCCGCTGCCGCCGTCCCCACAGCGACCGCCCAAGAGCAGGCCGGGCGCCTTCCCTTCCCCGCGCGCAGAGGCCCCGCCCTCAGGCCGTATCCCCAGAGAGCCGTGGCTTCTCCACGCGTCGCTAGGCCACCCCTGCCCCGCCGGCCGGCGCCTGCGAGAAAGTCCCCTCTGAGCAACGGGCCCAGAAATTGGCCCGCCCGCCCGCCTCCGCTGCTCCCGGCTTCCGAACGGCTCCCGGTGGGCGCGGCAGCTGGCGGCGGCAGGGCCCAGGGAGCCTTGGCGTGCCCACCTGACTGCGCCTCGCTCCAGCCGGCGGTGGTGGGAATGGCCCGGCTCCCCGGCTGTCACCGGCCCCCGGGAGCTGCCACGGGAGGAATAGGACGTGTCAGATTTAGGCCAGGAAGCGGAAGTCGCCCGCAGCGAGACTTTAACCACTGTGGGGGCGGGGGGAAGCTGAGGTGATGTAGCGCGTGGAGGGAGTAACTGGGGGATCTGTGACATCAGTGGTGGTGCATTTCATTCATTTTTTTTTAAAGCAGGTCACCAACCTTTCTGGTTTTCCTATATAATCCTTAAGGCTAAAGTTCTCTCTAAAGATCAAGTTTTGATTAGTGTTCTGGTGTCAATTGCTAATTGCAACTTTTTGCTTTTTAAAAAGTGTCACTGATAAACAGTTTTATGTTGGTTTCAACCACAGTGGTTCAACTCTTAACAATATTAGTTTTTTATTAAGGTATTGATATATACTCTTATGAAGGTTTCACATGAAAAAACAATGTGGTTACTTCATTTACTCTTATTGTCAAGTCCCCACCCATACCCTATTGCAGTCACCATCCATCAGTGTAGTAAAATGCCACAGATTCACTATTTACCTTCTCTGTGCTACACTGTCTTCCCTGTGACCCCTCACACCATGTGTACTAAACATAATACCCCTCAATCCCCTTCTCCATCCCTCCCCACCTGCCCCCCCTCACCCCTCCCCTTTGGTAACCACTAGTCCCTTCTTGGATTCTGTGAGTCTGCTGCTGTTTTGCTCCTTCAGTTTTGCTTCGTTGTTATACTCCACAAATGAGTGAAATCATTTGGCACTTGTCTTTCTCCACCTGGATTATTTCACTGAGCATAATATCCTCCAGCTCCATCCATGTTGTTGCAAATGTGTTACCAATATTATTAAATCTTCACCCAATCTAGTGGAGTTAGTATCTATTAAGGTAGTAATATGTTAGAGTCACTGAGTACATTCCCCATGCGGTACTACCATCCCCCACCAATTTAAATTGTGATTGAGAATGATGGTGCTCTTTATTCCCTTACCCCTACCCCCACCAGTCTCAAACCCTCCTCCCTTTGGCAACCACTAGTCCCTTCTCGGTGTCCATGAGTCTACTATTTTGTTCCTTCTGTTTTGCTTTTTTAATATATTCCACAAATAAGTGAAATCATATGGTATTTGTCTTTCTCTGCCTGGTTTATTTCACTGAGCATAATACCCTCTAGCTCCATCCATGTTGTTCAAATGGTAGGATTTGTTTTCTTCTTATGGCTGAATAATATTCCATTGTGTATACGTACCACCTCTTCTTTATCCATTCATCTACTGATGGACACTTAGGTTACTTCCATTTCTTGGCTATTGTAAAGAGTGCTGCAATAAACATAGGGGTGCATATATCTTCTTGAATCCAAGAACTTGTTTCCTCTGGGTAAAATCCTAGGAGTGGGGAGCAGAGCCAAGATGGCGGCGTGAGTAGAGAAGCAGAAATCTCCTCCCAAAACCACATATATTTTTGAAAATACAACAAATACAACTCTTCCTTAAAGAGAGACCAGAAGACACAGGACAACAGCCAGAATATATCCACACCTGCGAGAATCCAGCGCCTTGTGAAGAGGGTAATATACAAGCCGCGGCCCAGTGGGACCCGAGCACCCCTCACCCCAGCTCCTGGCGGGAGGAGAGGAGTCAGAGCTGGGAGGGAGAGGGAGCTCAGGACTGCTAAATAGCCAGCCCTAGCCATCCGCACCAGAGCGCAAACACAGTGCATGCATGGGGTGCTGGAAACTAGGGAAACAGGACAGTAAGACCTGTGAGCGGGTGCCTGCAGCTGACACCCTGGAGACAAAGAAAAGTGAGTGCTTTTTGAAAGTCTTAAAGGGTCAGGGACCCCACTGCTGGATGGAAGCATCCTGGGACACTTAGCCTAGCAGCAGGGAATCCCGGGGAACTCCGGACATCCTAACCCCTTGGCAGCAGTGCACCTCAGAGGACCCTCATGGAGATAAAAAGCCTCCTGGCCGTTTCCCCTCTGACAGAGCTCCCCCATATTGGAGCAGCAGCCCAAGGCAGGCCACGCACACAGCAACCGCGGAGCTAAACTCCATAGCAGCCGGGCAAAAATCAGAAGCCCCTTTTCTGCACAGCTGCCCAGCACACGCCGCTAGAGGTCATTGTTCTCCCAGGAGAGGAAGGCCACAAACCAACAAGAAGGGACGTTCTCCCAGCCGCCACTCGCACCAGCTCTGCAAACTATCTCTATCGCCATGAAAAGGCAGGATTTGAGAAAGACCAAAATCACAGAGTCAACCCCTGAGAAGGAGATAGACCTAACCAGTCTTTCTGAGAAAGAATTCAAAATAAAGGTCATAACCATGCTGACGTAGATGCAGAGAAATATACAAGAGCTAAGGGATGACGTCTGGAGGGAGATTACAGAAGTGAAACAATCTCTGGAAGCATTTATAAGCAGAATGGATAAGATGCAAGAGGCCATTGATGGAATAGAAACCAGAGAACAGGAACGCATAGAAGCTGATGCAGAGACAGATAAAAGGATCACCAGGAATGAAACAATATTTTTTTTTTAAATAATTATTTTTTATTGAAGGGTAGTTGACACACAGTATTACATTACATGAGTTTCAAGTGTACAACACAGTGGTAGAACATTTATATACATAATTCTAGGTTCCAGCTATCACCCTACCAGGCTGTTACAATATCTTCACTATATTCCTTATGCTATACATTACATCCCGGTTACTAATTTATTTTACCATTGGAAGTCTGTCTTTTTTTTTTTTTTTTTTTTTTTTTGTAAGGGCATCTCTCATATTTATTGATCAAATTTATTGATCAAACGACAATAAAATTCTGTATAGGGGATTCAATGCTCAATGCACAATCATTAATCCACCCCAAGCCTAATTTTTGTCAGTCTCCAATCTTCTGAGGCATAACAAACAAGTTTTTACATGTAGAACAAATTCTTACATAATGAATAAGTTACATAGTGAGCAGTACAAGGGCAGTCATCACAGAAACTTTCGGTTTTGCTCATGCATTATGAACTCTAAACAGTCAGTTCAAATATGAATACTCATTTGGTTTTTATACTTGATTTATATGTGGATACCACATTTCTCTCTTTATTATTATTATTTTTAATAAAATGCTGAAGTGGTAGGTAGATACAAGATAAAGGTAGAAAACATAGTTTAGTGTTGTAAGAGAGCACATGTAGATGATCAGGTGTGTGCCTGTAGACTATGTGTTAATCCAAGCTAGACAAGGGCAATAAAACATCCACGTATGCAGAAGATTTCTCTCAGAACGGGGGGGTGAGGTTCTAAGCCTCACCTCTGTTGATCCCCAATTTCTCACCTGATGGCCCCCCTGCGACTGTGCCTGTCTTAGGTTGTTCCTCCCTTGAGGAATCTTACCCGTCTCTGGCTAACCAGTCATCTTCCGGGGCCATACAGGAAAATGTGAAGTTGGTAAGTGAGAGAGAAGCCTTATTGTTTGAAAACGTTAGCTTTTTACTTCTTTACATATTTATGCCCTGTGGCTTCTATGCCCAGCATTTGTCTTGAGGTATCTTTACCACTTGGAAGAATTATGATACTCGGTAAATTTGATATGAGGCACGAATTCTATTTAAGGGTTGTAATTAGGAAGGAAGAAGAAAAGCTATAGAAGTAGCAGGCGGAAGAAAACATGGGAAGATTGATTATTTCTTTGATATATCTTCTTGTAGAGTAACTTCAGCATGTACAGGTTTTAAGCTACTACTTAAATTGCACACACACATTAACATAATAGGAGTATAGTTACATAACCAAAGCATATCTGTAATTACCAGCCATCTGCAGTGAAACCAAGAAAACCAGTTAGGCACCTTAGGCATTTGTGAAAACTTATCTATGATATGGTGGATATTGTCCAACTGAACTTGAACAGTCTGAGAGAAATCAGACAAATTAAAACAACCCATTCCTGGGGACTGTTCACATGCCATATGTTCTTTTAACAGTAAATAGTTTGTAGTTGTAAGACTTTGGAGCGCTACAATTTGCACTTCTCCAAATTCTTGGTTGAGTTCCAACAGTATAGATCCAGTCCAATTTTGTTGTTTTACTGTATGCACAGGCCAGCTTAGATATCTCCTTCCTCATTCCCATGGCAAGTCCAGGAACTGGTGGGATGAGTGCATCTACAGCTGTAGCAGTGCGTGGATCTTTGTTGGGGTTTTTTGATGATCATCTTCTGGCATGAGTCTTCCAGAGAGTGCAGATGTTGGAAGTTCTTTTTCATATCGTATCTTAGTTCATTTTCGGGGTAGCCCAATTAGGCTTTGATCCTCTGTATAAACACAAACAGACCCTTTGCCTACACTTTTATATGCCCTTTATACCCTTGTGTAGAACTCGTTGGAGGTTACCACACAGGAACTGCCCTTTTTTTTTTTTTATCACTAATCTACACTTACATGACGAATATTATGTTTACTAGGCTCTCCCCTATAAACCCCTTTACAGTCACTGTCCATCAGCATAGCAAAATGTTGTAGAATCACTACTTGCCTTCTCTGTGTTGTACAGCCCTCCCTTTTCTCCTACCCCCCCATGCATGTTAATCTTAATACCCCCCTACTTCTCCCCCCCTTATCCCTCCCTACCCACCCATCCTCCCCAGTCCCTTTCCCTTTGGTACCTGTTAGTCCATTCTTGAGTTCTGTGATTCTGCTGCTGTTTTGTTCCTTCAGTTTTTCCTTTGTTCTTATATTCCACAGATAAGTGAAATCATTTGGTATTTCTCTTTCTCCGCTTGGCTTGTTTCACTGAGCATAATACCCTCCAGCTCCATCCATGTTGCTGCAAATGATTGGATTTGCCCTTTTCTTATGGCTGAGTAGTATTCCATTGTGTATATGTACCACATCTTCTTTATCCATTCATGTACTGATGGACATTTAGGTTGCTTCCAATTCTTGCCTATTGTAAATAGTGCTGCAATAAACATAGGGGTGCATCTGTCTTTCTCAAACTTGATTGCTGCGTTCTTAGGGTAAATTCCTAGGAGTGCAATTCCTGGGTCAAATGGTATGTCTGTTTTGAGCATTTTGATGTACCTCCATACTGCTTTCCACAATGGTTGAACTAACTTACATTCCCACCAGCAGTGTAGGAGGGTTCCCCTTTCTCCACAGCCTCGCCAACATTTGTTGTTGTTTGTCTTTTGGATGGCAGCCATCCTTACTGGTGTGAGGTGATACCTCATTGTAGTTTTAATTTGCATTTCTCTGATAATTAGCGATGTGGAGCATCTTTTCATGTGTCTGTTGGCCATCTGTATTTCTTTTTTGGAGAACTGTCTCTTCAGTTCCTCTGCCCATTTTTTAATTGGGTTATTTGTTTTTTGTTTGTTGAGGCGTGAGAGCTCCTTATATATTCTGGACGTCAAGCCTTTATCGGATGTGTCATTTTCAAATATATTCTCCCATACTGTAGGGATCCTTCTTGTTCTATTGATGGTGTCTTTTGCTGTACAGAAGCTTTTCAGCTTAATATAGTCCCACTTACTCATTTTGCTGTTGTTTTCCTTGCCCGGGGAGATATGTTCAAGAAGAGGTCACTCATGTTTATGTCTAAGAGGTTTGTGCCTATGTTTTCTTCCAAGAGTTTAATGGTTTCATGGCTTACATTCAGGTCTTTGATCCATTTTGAGTTTACTTTTGTATATGGGGTTAGACAATGGTCCAGTTTCATTCTCCTACATGTAGCTGTCCAGTTTTGCCAGCACCACCTGTTGAACAGACTGTCATTTTGCCATTGTATGTCCATGGCTCCTTTATCAAATATTAATTGACCATGTATATCTGGGTTAATGTCTGGATTCTCTAGTCTGTTCCATTGGTCTGTGGCTCTGCTCTTGTGCCAGTACCAAATTGTCTTGATTACTATGGCTTTATAGTAGAGCTTGAAGTTGGGGAGTGAGATCCCCCCTACTTTATTCTTCTTTCTCAGGATTGCTTTGGCTATTCGGGGTCTTTGGTGTTTCCATATGAATTTTTGAATTATTTGTTCCAGTTCATTGAAGAATGTTGCTGGTAGTTTCATAGGGATTGCATCAAATCTGTATATTGCTTTGGGCAGGATGGCCATTTTAACGATATTAATTCTTCCTAGCCACGAGCATGGGATGAGTTTCCATCTGTTAGTGTCCCCTTTAATTTCTCTTAAGAGTGACTTGTAGTTTTCAGAGTATAAGTCTTTCACTTCTTTGGTTAGGTTTATTCCTAGGTATTTTATTTTTTTTGATGCAATTGTGAATGGAATTGTTTTCCTGATTTCTCTTTCTGTTGGTTCGTTGTTAGTATATAGGAAAGCCACAGATTTCTGTGTGTTGATTTTGTATCCTGCAACTTTGCTGTATTCCGATATCAGTTCTAGTAGTTTTGGGGTGGAGTCTTTAGGGTTTTTTATGTACAGTATCATGTCATCTGCAAATAGTGACAGTTTAACTTCTTCTTTACCAATCTGGATTCCTTGTATTTCTTTATTTTGTCTGATTGCCGTAGCTAGGACCTCCAGTACTATGTTAAATAACAGTGGAGAGAGTGGGCATCCCTGTGTAGTTCCCGATCTCAGCGGAAATGCTTTCAGCTTCTCACTGTTCAATATAATGTTGGCTGTGGGTTTATCATAGATGGCCTTTATTATGTTGAGGTACTTGCCCTCTATTCCCATTTTGCTGAGAGTTTTTAACATGAATGGATGTTGAACTTTGTCAAATGCTTTTTCAGCATCTATGGAGATGATCATGTGGTTTTTGTCTTTCTTTTTGTTGATGTGGTGGATGATGTTGATAGACTTTCGAATGTTGTACCATCCTTTCATCCCTGGGATGAATCCCACTTGGTCATGGTGTATGATCCTTTTGATGTATTTTTGAATTCGGTTTGCTAATATTTTGTTGAGTATTTTTGCATCTACGTTCATCAGGGATATCGGTCTGTAGTTTTCTTTTTTGGTGGGGTCTTTGCCTGGTTTTGGTATTAGGGTGATGTTAGCTTCATAGAATGAGTTTGGGAGTATCCCCTCCTCCTCTATTTTTTGGAAAACTTTAAGGAGAATGGGTATTATGTCTTCCCTGTATGTCTGATAAAATTCCGGGGTAAATCCATCTGGCCCGGGGGTTTTGTTCTTTGGTAGTTTTTTGATTACCTCTTCAATTTCGTTGCTGGTAATTGGTCTGTTTAGATTTTCTGCAGAAATGAAACAATATTAAGAGAACTGTGTGAACAATCCAAAAGGAACAATATCCGCATTATAGGGGTACCAGAAGAAGAAGAGAGAGAAAAAGGGATAGAAAGTGTCTTTGAAGAAATAATTGCTGAGAACTTCCCCAAACTGGGGGAGGAAATAATCGATAAGACGATGGAAGTACACAGAACTCCCAACAGAAGGGAGCCAAGGAGGACAACACAAAGACACATAAAAATTAAAATGGCAAAGATCAAGGACAAGGACAGAGTTTTAAAGGCAGCTAGAGACATGAAAAAGTTCACCTACAAAGGAAAACCCATCAGGCTATCATCAGACTTCTCAACAGAAAACTTACAGGCCAGAAGAGAATGGCATGATATATTTAATGCAATGAAACAAGGGCCTTGAACCAAGAATACTGTATCCAGCACAATTATCATTTAAATATAAAGGAGGGATTAAAGAATTCCCAGACAAGCAAAAGTTGAGGGAATTTCCCTAACACAAACCACCTCTACAGGGTATTTAGAGGGACTGTTCTAGACGGGAGCACTCCTAAGACTAAACAGATGTCACCAGTAAAAATAAAATCACAGCAAAGAAAACAGACCAACCAAATACTAACTAAAGGCAAAAAATAAAATCAACTACCCACAAAAGCAGTTAAAGGAAACAGAAAAGAGCACAGAATAAAACACTCAACATATAAAGAATGGAGGAGGAGGAATAACAAGGGAGAGAAATAAAGAATCAACAGTGTTTATAAGAGCTCAATAAGCGAGTTAAGTGAGACACTAAGATACTAAAGAAGCTGACATTGAACCTTTGGTAACCATGAATCTAAAGCCTGCAATGGCAATAAGTACATATCTCTCAATAGTAACACTAAATGTAAATGGACTGAATGCACCAATCAAAAGACACAGAGTAATAGAATGGATAAAAAACAAGACCCATCTATGTGCTGCTTACAAATAACTCACCTCAAACCCAAAGATATGCACAGACTAACAGTCAAAGGATGGAAAAAGATATTTCATGCAGACAACAGGGAGAAGAAAACAGGGGTTGCAGTACTAGTATCAGACAAAATAGACTTCAAAACAAAGAAAGTAAGAAGAGATAAAGACAGACATTACATAATGATAAAGGGCTCAGTCCAACAAGAGGATATAACCACTATAAATACATATGAACCCAACACAGGAGCACCAGCATATGTGAAACAAATACTAACAGAATTAAAGGAGGAACTAGAATTCAATGCATTCATTTTAGGAGACTTCAACATGCCACTCACCCCAAAGGATAGATCCACTGGACAGAAAATAAGTAATGACACGGAGGCACTGAACACTCACTAGAAGAGATGGACCTACTAGACATCTACAGAACACTAGATCCAAAAGTAACGGCATACACATTCTTCTCAAGTGCACATGGAACATTCTCCAGAACAGACCACATACTAGGCCACAAAAAGAGCCTCAGTAAATTAAAAAAGATTGAAATTCTGCCAACCAACTTTTCAGACCACAAAGGTATAAAACTAGAAATAAATTGTATGAAGAAAACAAAAAGGCTCACAAACACATGGAGGCTTAAAAACATGCTCCTAAATAATCAATGGATCAATGAACAAATTAAAATACAGATCAAGGAATGCATGGATACAAACGACAAAAACAACACAAAGACCCAACTTCTATGGGAAGCAGCGAAAGCAGTCTTAGGAGGAAAGTATATAGCAATCCAGGCATACTTAAAGAAGGAAGAACAATCCCAAATGAATAGTCTAACATCACAATTATCGAAACTGGAAAAAGAAGAACAAATGAGGCCTAAAGTCAGCAGAAGGAGAGACATAATAAAGATCAGAGAAGAAATAAACAAAATTGAGAATAAAAAACAATAGAAAAAATCTAGGAAACCAAGAGCTGTTTCTTTGAGAAAATAAACAAAATAGATAAGCCTCTAGCCAAACTTATAAAGAGAAAAAGAGAATCAACACACATCAACAGAATCAGAAACGAGAATGGAAAAGTCACGACAGACTCCACAGAAATACAAAGAATTATTAAAGACTACTATGAAAACCTATATGCTAACAAGCTGGAAAACCTAGAAGAAATGGACAACTTCCTAGAAAAATACAACCTTCCAAGACTGACCAAGGAAGAAACACAAAAGTTAAACAAACCAATTATGAGCAAAGAAATTGAAGCAGTAATCAAAAAACTACCCAAGAGCAAAACCCAGGGCCACACGGATTTACCTCGGAATTTTATCAGACATACAGAGAAGACATACTACTCATTCTCCTTAAAGTTTTCCAAAAAATAGAAGAGGAGGGCATACTCCCAAACTCATTCTACGAAGCCAACATCACCCTAATACCAAAACCAGGCAGAGACCGAACCAAAAAAGAAAATTAAAGACCAATATCCCTGATGAACGTAGATGCAAAAATACTCAACAAAATATTAGCAAACCCAATTCAAAAATATATCAAAAAGATCATACACCACGACCAAGTGGGATTCCTCCCAGGGATGCAAGGATGGTACATCACTCGAAAATTCATCAACATCATCCACCACATAAAAAAAAGGACAAAAACCACATGATCATCTCCATACATGCTGAAAAAGCATTCGACAAAATTCAACATCCATTCATGATAAAAACTCTCAGCAAAATGGGTATAGAGGGAAAGTACCTCAACATAAAAAAGGCCATATATGATAAACCCACAGCTAACATCATACTGAACAGCAAGAAGCTGAAACGTTTTCCTCTGAGATTGGGAACAAGACAGGGATGCCCATTCTCCCCACTGTTATTCAACATAGTACTGGAGGTCCTAGCCACGGCAATTAGACAAAACAAACAAATACAAGGAATCCAGATTGGTAAAGAAGAAGTCAAACTGTCACTATTTGCAGATGACATGATATTGTACATAAAAATCCCTAAAGACTCCACTCCAAAACTGCTAGAACTGATATCGGAATACAGCAAAGTTGCAGGATACAAAATTAACAAACAGAAATCTGTGGCTTTCCTATACACTAACAATGAACTGATGGAAAGAGAAATCAGGAAAACAATTCCATTCACAATTGCATCAAAAAGAATAGGATACCTAGGAATAAACCTAACCAAGGAACTGAAAGAACTTTACCCCGAAAACTACAAGACACTCTTAAGAGAAATTAGAGAGGACACTAACAAATAGAAACTCATCCCATGCTCTTGGCTAGGAAGAATTAATATAGTCAAAATGGCCATCCTGCCAAAAGCAATATATAGATTTGATGCAATCCCTATCAAATTACCAACAACATTCTTCAATGAACTGAAACAAATAGTTCACAAATTCATAGGAAAACACCAAAGACCCCGAATAGCCAAACCAATCCTGTGAAAGAAGAATAAAGTGGGGGGATCTCACTCCCCAACTTCACGCTCTACTACAAAGCCATAGTAGTCAAGGCAGTTTGGTATGGGCACAGGAGCAGAGCCGCGGACCGGTGGAACAGATTAGAGACTCCAGACATTAACCCAAACATATATGATCAATTAATATTTGATGAGGGTGCCGTGGACATACAATGGGGGAATCACAGTCTCCTCAACAGATGTTCCTGGCAGGGCTGTGCATCTGCAAGTGAGAGAATGAAACTGGATCACTGTCTGACCCCATGCACAAAAGTAGATTCAGGGTGGATCGAGGACCTTAGTGTAAGTCTTGAAACCATAAAAATCTTAGAAAAAAACATAGGCAAAAATCTCTTGGACATAAACATTAGCGACTTCTTCATGAACATATCTCCCCGGGCAAGGAAAACAAAAGCAAAAATGAACAAGTGGGACTATATCAAGCTGAAAAGCTTCTGTACAGCAAAGGACACTGTCAATAGAGCAAAAAGGTACCCTACAGTATGGGAGAATATATTCGTAAATGACAGATCCAAAAAACGGTTGACATCCAAAATATATAAAGAGCATATTCACCTCAACAAAGAAAAAGCAAATATTCCAATTAAAAATGGGCAGAGGAGCTGAACAGACAGTTCTCCAAAGAAGAAATTCAGATGGCCAACAGACACATGAAAAGATGCTCCACATCGGTAGTTATCAGAGAAATGCAAATTAAAACCACAATCAGATATCACCTCACACCAGTAAGGATGGCTACCATCCAAAAGACAAACAACAACAAATATTGGCGAGGTTGTGGAGAAAGGGGAACCCTCCTACACTGCTGGTGGGAATGTAAATTAGTTCACCCATTGTGGAAAGCAGTATGGTGGTTCCTCAAAATGCTCAAAGTAGACTTACCATTTGACCCAGGAATTCCACTTTTAGGAATTTACCCTAAAAATGCAGCAGCCCAGTTTGAAAAAGACAGACGCACCCCTATGTTTATTGCAGCGCTATTTACAATAGCCAAGAAATGGAAGCAACCTAATTGTCCATCAGTACATGAATGGATAAAGAAGATGTGGTACATATACACAATGGAATATTATTCAGCCATAATAAGAAAACAAATCCTACAATTTGCAACAACATGGATGGAGCTAGAGGGTATTATGCTCAGTGAAATAAGCCAAACAAAGAAAGACAAATACCAAACGATTTCACTCATCTGTGGAGTATAAGAACAAAGAAAAACTGAAGGAACAAAACAGCAGCAGAATCACAGAACCCAAGAAGGGACTAACATTACCAAAGGGAAAGGGACTGGGGCGAATGGGAGTGTAGGGAGGGATAAGGGCAGGGAAGAAGAAAGGGGGTATTATGATTAGCATGTATAATGTCGGGGGTGGGGGAAAGGGGAGGACTGTGCAACACAGAGAAGACAAGTAGTGAGTCTACAGCATCTTACTACCTTGATGGACAGTGACTGTAATGGGGTTTGTGGGGGGGACATGTTGTAGGGGAGAGCCTAGTAAGCATAATGTTCTTCATGTAATTGTAGATTAATGATAACAAAAAAAAATCCTAGGAGTGGAATTCCTGGGTCATATGGTATTTCTATTTTTAGTTTTTTGTAGAACCTCCATATTGTTTTCCACAATGGTTGAACTAATGCACATTACCACCACGAGTGTAGGAGGGTTCCCCTTTCTCCAGATCCTTGCCAGCATTTGTGGATCCTATTCTTTTCTGTAGGCCATCCTAACTGGTGTAAGGTGATATCTCATTGTGGTTTTAATTTGCATTTCTCTCATGATTAGCAATGTGGAGCATCTTTTCATGTGCCTGTTGGCCATCTGAATTTCTTCTTTGAAGAATTGTCTGTTCATATCCTCTGCCCACATTTTAATAAGGTTCTTTGCTTTTTGGGTGTTGACGTGTGTGAGTTCTTTATCTATTTTGGATTTTAAACCCTTGTTGGATACGTCATTTACAAATACATTCTCCCATACTGTAGGATGCCATTTTGTTGTACTGATTGTGTCCTTTGCTGTACAGAAGCTCTTTTGCTTGATGTAGTCCCATTTGTTCATTTTTGCTTTAGTTTCCCTTGCCTGGGGAGATGTGTTCAGGAAAAAGTTTCTCATGTTTATGTCCAAGAGAATTTTGCCTATGTTTTTTTCTAAGAGTTTTATGGTTTCATGACTTACATTCAGCTCTTTGATCCATTTCAAGTTTACTTTTGTGTATGCAGTTAGACAATAATACAGTTTCATTCTCTTACATGTAGCTGTCCAGTTTTGCCAACACCAGCTGTTGAAGAGGCTGTCATTTCCCCATTGTATGTCCATGGCTCCTTTATTGTATGCTAATTGACCATTTGTGCTTGGGTTTATATCTGGGTTCTCTAATCTGTTCCATTGGTCTGTGGGTCTGTTCTTGTGCCAGTACCAAATTGTTTTAATTACTGTGGCTTTGTAGTAGAGCTTGAAGTTGGGAAGTGAGATCCCCCTTGCTTTATTCTTCCTTCTCAGGATTGCTTTGGTTATTCGGGGTCTTTTGTGGATCCATATGTATTTTAGAACTAATTGCTCCAGTTTCTTGAAGAATGCCATTGGTATTTTGATAGGGATTGCATTGAATCTGTAGATTGCTTTAGGCAGGATGGCCATTTTGACAATATTAATTCTTCCTATCCATGAGCATGGGTTGTATTTCCATTTATTGGTATCTAATTTCTCTCATGATTGTCTTCGAGTTTTCAGGGTATAGGTGTGTCACCTCCTTGGTTAGGTTTAGTCCTAGGTATTTTAATCTTATTGATGCAATTGTAAATGGAATTGTTTTTCTGATTTGTCTTTCTGGTCCTTCATAATTACTATATAGGAATGCAACATATTTCTGTGTATTAATTTTGTATCCTGCAACTTTGCTGAATTCAGATATTATATCTAGTAGTTTTGGAGTGGATTCTTTAGGGTTTTTTATCTACAATATCATGTCATCTGCAAACAGGGACAGTTAGACTTCTTCCTTGCCAATGTAGATGCCTTTTATATTCTGTTGTCTGATTGCCATGACTAGGACCTCTAGAACTATGTTGAATAAAAGAGGGGAGAGAGGTCATCCTTGCATGTGCCTGATCTTAAAGGAAATGCTTTCAGCTTCTCGCTGTTCAGTATGATGTTGGCTGTGGGTTTGTCATATATGGCCTTTATTATGTTGATGTACTTGCCCTTTATATCCATTTTGTTGAGAGTTTTTATCATGAATGGTTGTTGAATTTTGTCAAATGCTTTTCCAGCATCTGTGGAGATGATCATGTGGTTTTTGTCCCTTTTGTTGATGTCATTGATGATGTTGATGGATTTTCTATTGTACCATCCTTGCATCACTGGAATAAATCCTACGTGACCATGATGGATGATCTTTTTGATGTATTTTTGAATTCAGTTTGCTAATATTTTGTTGTCGATTTTTGCATCTATGTTCATCAGGGATATCCTTCTGTAGTTTTCTTTTTTGTGGTGTCTTTGCCTGGTTTCAGTATTAGAGTGATGCTGGCCTCATAGAATGACTTTGGAAATATTCCCTCCTCTTCTACTTTTTGAAAAACTTAAGGAGGATGGGTATTAGGTCTTCACTAAATGTTTGATAAAATTCATTGGTTAAGCCATCTGGTCCTGGAAGTTTGTTCATAGGTAGTTTTTTGATTACCAATTCAGTTTCGTTGCTGGTAATTGCTCTGTTCAGATTTTCTGTGTCTTCCTGGGTCAGTTTTGGAAGGTTGTATTTTTCTAGAAAGTTGTCCATTACTTCTAGGTTATCCAGTTTGTTAGCATATAATTTTTTTGTAGTATTCTCTAATAATTCTATGTATTTCTGTGGTGTCTGTAGTGATTTTTTATTTCTCATTTCTGTATATACAGAGAAGACAAGTAGTGATTCTATAGAATCTTACTACGCTGATGGACAGTGACTGTCTTGGGGTAAGTAGAGGGCACTTGATAATAGGGGGAGTCTACTAACCATAATGTTGTTTAAGTAATTGTACATTAATGAGACCAAAATTTTAAAAATGCATCAAAAATATAATCCATTATGATCAAGTAGGATCTATTCCAGGGATGCAAGGATGTTACAACTTTCAAAAATCCATCAACATCATCCACAACATCAACAAAAAAGAAGGACAAAAAGCACATGATCATCTCCATAGATGCTGGAAAAGCATTTGACAAAATTCAACGTCCATTCATGTTAAAAACTCTCAACAAAATGGTTATAGAGGGCAAGTACCTCAACATAATAAAGGCCATATATGACAAACCCACAGCCAACATTATACTTAACAGTGAGAAGCTGAAAGCTTTTCCTTTAAGATCGGGAACAAGACAAGGATGCCCACACTCCCTAGCTTTATTCAATATTGTTCTGGAGGTCCTAGCCCTGGCAATCAGGCAACAGAATATAAAAGGCATCAAGATCGGCAAGGAAGAAGTCTAACTGTCCCTGTTTGCAGATGACATGATATTGTAGATAAAAAACTCTAAAGAATCCACTTCAAAACTACTAGATCTAATATCTGAATTCAGCAAAGTTGCAGGATACAAAATTAACACACAGAAATATGTTGCATTCCTATACACTAATGATGAAAAAGCAGAAAGAGAAATCAGGAAAACAATTCCATTCACAATTGCATCAAAAAGAATAAAATACCTAGGAATAAACATAACCAAGGAAGTGAAAGATCTATACTCTGAAAACTCGAAGACACTCTTGAAAGAAATTAGATATCAATAAATGGAAATACAACCCATGCTCATGGAAAGGAAGAATTAATATTGTCAAAATGGCCATCCTGCCTAAAGCAATCTACAGATTCAATGCAATTCCTATCAAAATACCTATGGCATTCTTCAAGAATCTAGAGCAAATAGTTCTAAAATTCACATGGATCCACAAAAGACCCCAAATAACCAAAGCAATCCTGAGAAGGAAGAGTAAAGCAAGGGGGATCTCGCTTCCCAACTTCAAGCTCTACCAGAAAGCCACAGTAATCAAAACAATTTGGTACTGGCACAAGAACAGACCCATAGACCAATGGAACAGATTATAGAGCCCAGATATAAACCCAAGCACAAATGGTCAATTAACATACAAAAAAGGATCCATGGACATACAATGGGGAAATGACAGCCTCTTCAACAGCTGGTGTTGGCAAAACTGGACAGCTACATGTAAGAGAATGAAACTGTATTGTTGTCTAACCGCATACAAAAAAGTAAACTTGAAATGGATCAAAGAGCTGAATGTAAGTCATGAAACCATAAAACTCTTTGAAGACAATCTAGGCAATGTTGGCCTCCTCTCTGTCTCTGACATTGCAGATGACTTGATGTGATGAGATATCAAAGACCTCAACGGACCAGCCAGGGGACTCAAGGTGTAACAGCTCAAGAGTAATGCCAAGAAGGCACTGCTCACATTTATTGAGTAAATGAACATCTGAAGAAATCTGAGTAGGGGGTTCAGCACATGACCATTATCTATCCTTGCGTCCAGCCCAAGGACAGAACACTCCTCAAGGACACTGAAACCATGTGAGGGTGGTCACGAGCTGTAGGAACTTTTTATGGCTTTAATCATTCTGTCCTTGACTAAACATCAGAGGTTGTAGGAGAGACAATCAAGTCACATATCTTCATACATTTGATTTCTTTATTACTTGATTTATATATTAAGCACATTAATCCCACAGGCAAAAATCTCTTTAATATAAACATGAGGTTCTTTTTTCCTGAAGGCATCTCCTTGGGCAAGGGAAACAAATAAAAAATGAACAAATGGGTCTATATCATGCTAAAAAGCTTCCGTACAGAAAAGGACACCATCAGTACAACAAAAAGGCATCCTACAATACAGGAGAATATATTCATAAATGACATATCTGATAAGAGGTTGACATTCAAAATATATAAAGAGCTCATGTGCCTCAACAACCAAGGAGCAAATAACCTGATTAAAATATGGGTAGAGTATCTGAACAGACACTTCTCCAAAGAAGAAATTCAGATGGCCAACAGGCACATGAAAGGATGCTCCACATCACTAATCATCAGAGAAAAACAAATTAAAACCACAGTGAGATATTACCTCACGTCAGTTAGGATGGCCACCATCCAAAAGAAAAACAACAAATATTGGTGAGGATGTGGAGAAAGGGAAACCTTCCTACACTGCTGGTGGGAATGTAAATTAGTTCAACTATTGTGGAAAGCAGATGGGAGCTTCCTCAAATAACTAAAAATAGAAATACCATTTGACCCAGAATTCCAGTCCTAGGAATTTACTCGAAGAGAAAAACGATCCCAGTTTGAAAAAGACAGATGCACTCCTATGTTTATCGCAGCACTATTTACAATAGCCAAGATATGGAAACAACCTAAGTGTCCATCAGTGGATGAATGGATAAAGAAGATGAGGTACATATACACAACGGAATATTATTCAGCCATAAGAAGAAAACAAATCCTACCATTTGCAACAACATGAGTGGAGTTAGAGGGCATTATGCTCAGTGAAATAAGCCAGGCAGAGAAAGCCAAGTACCAAATGATTTCACTCATCTGTGGAATATAAGAACAAAGGAAAAACTGAAGGAACAAAACAGCAGCAGAATCACAGAACTCAAGAATGGACTAACAGGTACCAAAGAGAAAGGGACTGGGGAGGATGGGTGGGTAGGGAGGGATAAGGGGGGGTAATAAGAAGGGGGGTGTTAAGATTAGCATGCATGGGGGGGTAGGAGAAAAGGGAGGGCTGTACAACACAGAGAAGGCAAGTAGGGATTCTGCAACATTTTGCTATGCTGATGGACAGTGACTGTAAAGGGGTTTATAGGGGGGACCTGGCATAGGGGAGAGCCTAGTAAACATGATATTCATCATGTAAGTGTAGATTAGTGATAACAACAACAACAACAAAAAAGCAGTTCCTGTGTGGTGACCTCCAATGAGTTCTACACAAGCGTATAAAGGGCATATAAAAGTGTAGGCAAAGGGTCTGTTTGTGTTTGTACAGAGGATCAAAGCCTAATTTGGCTACCCCGAAAATGAACTAAGATACGATATGAAAATGAACTTCCAACATCAGCACTCTCTGAAAGACTCATGCCAGAAGATGATCATCAAAAAACCCCAACAAAGATCCATGTACTGCTACAGGTGTAGATGCACTCATCCCACCAGTTCCTGGACTTTTCATGGGAATGAAGAAGGAGATATCTAAGCTGGCCTGTGCATACAGTAAAACAACAAATTTGACTGGATCTATACTGTTGGAACTCAACCAAGAATTAGGAGAAGTGCAAATTGTAGCACTCCAAAATCTTACAACTACAGACAATTTACTGTTAAAAGAACATATGGGATATGAACAGTCCCCAGGAATGGGTTGTTTTAATTTGATTTCTCTCAGACTGTTCAAGTTCAGTTGGACAATATCCACCATATCATAGATAACTTTTCACAAATGCCTAGGATGCCTAACTGGTTTTCTTGGTTTCACTGGAGATGGCTGGTAATTATAGATCTGCATTGGTTATGTAACTGTACTCCTATTATGTTAATGTGTGTGCACAATTTAATTAGTAGTTTAAAACCTATACATGCTGAAGTTACTCTACAAGAAGATATGTCAAAGAAATAATCAATATTCCCATGTTTTCCTGCGCCTGCTACTTCTATAGCTTTTCTTCTTCCTTCCTAATTACAACCCGTAAATAGAATTCGTGCCTCATATCGAATTTACCGAGTATCATAATTCTTCCAAGTGGTAAAGATACCCCAAGACAAATGCTGGGCATAGAAGCCACAGGGCATAAATATGCAAAGAAGTCAAAAGCCAACCTTTTCAAACAATAAGGCTTCTCTCTCACTTACCAACTTCACATTTCCCTGTATGGCCCCGGAAGATGACTGGTTAGCCAGAGACGGGTAAGATTCCTCAAGGGAGGAACAACCTAAGGCAGGCACAGTCGCAGGGGGGCCATCAGGTGAGAAATTGGGGATCAACAGAGGTGAGGCTTAGAACCTCACCCCCCCTGTCCTGAGAGAAATCTTCTGCATCTGTGGATGTTTTATTGCCCTTGTCTAGCTTGGATTAACACATAGTCTACAGGCAAACACCTGATCATATACATTTGCTCTCTTACAACACTAAACTATGTTTTTTACCTTTATCTTGCATCTACCTACCACCTCAGCATTTTATTTAAAAAATAATAATAATAATAATAAAGGGAGAAATGTGGTATCCACATATAAATCAAGTATAAAAATCAAACGAATATTCATATTTGAACTGATTGTTTATAGTTCATAATGCATGATCAAAACCGAAAGGTTTTGTGATGACTGCCCTTGTACTGTTCACCATGTAAGAACTTATTCACTATGTAAGAATTTGTTCACCATGTAAGAACTTGTTCATTATGCTTCAGAAGATCGGAGACTGATGAAAATTAGGCTTGGGGTGAATTAATGATTGTACATTGAGCATTGACTCCACTATACAGAATTTTATTGTTGTTAACAACCATTTGATCAATAAATATGAGAGATGCCCTCTCAAAAAAAAAAAAGTCAAGGGATGGAGAAAGGTATTTAATGCAAACAACATAGAGAAAAGAGCAAGTGTTGCAATACTAGTATCAGACAAAATAGAATTCAAAATAAAGAAAGTAACAGGAGATAAAGAAGGACATTACATAATGATAAAGGGCTCAGTCCAACAAGAGGATATATCCATTATAAACATATATGCACCCAATACAGGAGCACCAATATATATGAAACAAACACTAACAGAATTAAAGGAGGACATAGAATGCAATACATTCATTTTGGGAGGCTTTAACACACCATTCACTCCAAAGGACAGATCCACCAGACAGAAAATAAGTAAGGGCACTGAGGCACTGAACAACACACTAGAACAGATGGACCTAATAGACATCTATAGAACTCTACATCCAAAAGCAACAGAATACACATTCTTCTCAAGTGCACATGGAACATTCTCGAGAATAGACCACATACTAGCCACAAAAAGCACCTCAGTAAATTCCCAAAGATTGAAATCCTACCAACTAACTTTTCAGACCACAAAGGTATAAAACTAGAAATAAATAGTACAAAGAAAGCAAAAAGGCTCAAAAACATATGGAGGCTTAACAACATGCTCCTAAATAATCAATGGATCAATGACGAAATTAAAATGGAGATCCAGCAATATATGGAAACAAATGGCAAAAACAACACAAAGCCCCAACTTCTGTGGCATGTAGCAAAAGCAGTCTTAAGAGGAAACTATATAGCAATGCAGGCATATTTAAAGAAGGAAGAACAATCCCAAAAGAATGGTCTAATGTCACAATTATCGAAATTGGAAAAAGAACAAATGAGGCCTAAGGTCAGCAGTCGGAGGGACATAAGAAAGATCAGAGAAGATATAAATAAAATTGAGAAGAATCAAACAATAGCAAAAATCAATGAAACCAAGAGCTGGTTCTCTGAGAAAGTAAACAAAATAGATAAGCCTCCAGCCAGACTTATTAAGAGAAAAAGAGAGTCAACACACATCAACAGAATCATAAGTGAAAAAGGAAAAATCATGACGGACCACACAGAATTACAAAGAATTATTAGAGAATACTATGAAAACCTACATGCTAACAAGCTGGAAAACCTAGGAGAAATGGACAACTTCCTAGGAAAATACAACCTTCCAAGACTGACCCCGAAAGAAACAGAAAATCTAAACAGAGCAATTACCAGCAACGAAACTGAATAAGTAATCAACAAACTACCCAAGAACAAAACCCCCGGGCCCAATGGATTTACCTGGGAATTTTGTCAGACATACAGAGAAGACATAACACCCATTCTCCTTAAAGTTTTCCAAAAAATAGAAGAGGAGGGAATACTCCCAAACATGTTCTATGAAGCCAACATCACCCTAATACCAAAACCAGGCAAAGACCCCATGAAAAAAGAAAACTACAGAGCAATATCTCCGATGAAGGTAGATGCAAAAATACTCAACAAAATATGAGCAAACCGAATTCAAAAATACATCAAGAGGATCATACACCATGACCAAGTGGGATTCATCCCAGGGATGCAAGGATGGTACACCATTCGAAAATCCATCAACATCATCCACCACATCAACGAAAAGAAGGACAAAGAACACATGATCATCTCCATAGATGCTGAGAAAGCGTTTGACAAAATTCAACATCCATTCATGATAAAAAGTCTTAGCAAAATGGATATAGAGGGCAAGTACCTCAACATAATAAAGGCCATATATGATAAAACCACAGCCAACATCATACTGAACAGCGAGAAGCTGAAAGCTTTTCCTCTGAGATCTGGAACAAGACAGGGATGCCCACTCTCCCCACTGTTATTCAACGTGGTACTGGAGGTCCTAGCCATGGCAATGAGATAAAACAAAGAAGTAGAAGGAATCCAGATTGGTAAAGAAGAAGTCAAACTGTCACTATTTGCAGATGACATGATATTGTGCTTAAAAAACTCTTAAGACTCCACTGCAAAACTACTAGAACTAATTCAGCAAAGTTGCAGGATAGAAAATTAACACACAGAAATCTGTAGCTTTCCTATACACTGACAATGAACTAACAGAAAGAGAAATCAGGAAAACAATTCCATTCACAATAGCATCAAAAAGAATAAAATAACTAAGAATAAACCTAAACAAGGAAGTGAAAGACCTATACCCTGAAAACTACAAGACACTCTTAAGAGAAATTAAAAAGCTCACTAACAAATGGAAACACATCCCATGCTCCTGGCTAGGAAGAATTCACATCGTCAAAACGGCCATCCTGCCCAAAGCAATATACAGATTCGATGCAATCCCTATCAAATTACCAACAGCACTCTTCAATGAACTGGAACAAATAGTTCAAAAATTCATATGGAACCGTCAAAGACCCCGAATAGCCAAAGCAATCCTGAGAAGGAAAAATAAAGTGGGGTGGATCTCGCTCCCCAACTTCAAGCTCTACTACAAAGCCACAGTAATCAAGACAATTTGGTAC
Source organism: Manis pentadactyla (assembly GCF_030020395.1). Taxonomy (NCBI): domain Eukaryota; kingdom Metazoa; phylum Chordata; class Mammalia; order Pholidota; family Manidae; genus Manis; species Manis pentadactyla. The sequence goes on from NC_080038.1 coordinate 41,953,506, forward strand.
TGGCACAAGAACAGAGGCACAGACCAGTGGAACAGAATAGCGACTCCAGACATTAACCCAAACATATATGGCCAATTAATATACAATAAAGGAGCCATGGACATACAATGGGGAAATGACAGTCTCTTCAACAGATGGTGCTGGCAAAACTGGACAGCTACATGTAAGATAATGAAACTGGATCACTGTCTAACCCCATACACAAAAGTAAACTCCAAATATATCAAAGACCTGAATGTAAGTCATGAAACCATAAAACTCTTAAAAAAAAACATAGGCAAAAATCTCATGGACATAAACATGAGTGACTTCTTCATGAACAAGGGATACAAAGGCAAAAATGAACAAGTGGGACTATATCAAGCTAAAAAGCTTCTGTACAGCAATGGACACCATCAATAGAACGAAACGGTATCCTACAGTGTGGGAGAACATATTCAAAAATGACAGATCCGATAAAGGATTGACACCCAAAATATATAAAGAGGACACACACCTCAACAAACAAAAAGCAAATAATCCAATTAAAAAATGGGCAGAGGAGCTGAATGGACAGTTCTCTAAAGAAGAAATCCAGATGACCAGCAGGCACATGAAAAGATGCTCCACATCACTAATCATCAGAGAAATGCAAATTAAAACCACAATGAGATATCACCTCACACCAGTAAGGATCGCCATCATCCTAAAGACAAACAACAACAAATGTTGGCGAGGTTGTGGAGAAAGGGGAACCCTCCTACACTGCTGGTGGGAATCTAAATTCGTTCAACCATTGTGGGAAGCAGTATGGAGGTTCCTCAGAATGCTCAAAATAGAAATACCATTTGATCCAGGAATTCCACTTCTAGGAATTTACCCTAAAAATGTGGCACTCCAGTTTGAAAAAGACAGATTCACCCCTATGTTTATCACAGCACTATTTACAATAGCCAAGATATGGAAGCAACCTAAATGTCCATCAGTAGATGAATGGATAAAGAAGATGTGGTACATATACAGAATGGAATATTACACAGTCATAAGAAAAAAACAGATCCTACCATTCGTAACGACATGGATGGAGCTAGAGGGTTTTATGCTCAGTGAAATAAGCCAGATGGAGAAACACAAGTACCAAATGATTTCACTCATATGTGGAGTATAAGAACAAAGGAAAACTGAAGGAACAAAACAGCAGCAGAATCACAGATCTCAAGAATGGACTAATAGTTACGATAGGGAAAGGGACTGGGGAGGATGGGAGGGAAGGGTGGGACAAGGGCGGGGAAAAAGGAAGAGGGCATTACAATTAGCATGTATAGTACATGGGGGTTAGAGGGAGGGCTGTGCAACACAGAGAAGACAAGTAGTGATTTTACAGCATCTTACTATGCAGATGGACAGTGACTGTGAAGGGGTATGTGGGGGGAACTTGGTGAAGGGAGGAGCCTAGTAAACATAATGTTCTTCATGTAACTGTAGATTAATGATACCAAAAAAAAAGTGTAGGAATAGAGCCAAGACGTCTCAGAAACAAGTTACCATAATTTTTAGCACTGTACAAGAACAACAGAAGAGGGAGCTCTGGCACTTGAGAAGCTACCCTGAACCCCGCTTCCTTCCAAAAGTTAGGGAAAACTAATTTCATATAAAGAAGAGCAACAAAAAATATACAGAGGGCAAATCCCATACAATGTTGCTAGTAGAATAAAAGAATGAGGGATAGAATAGCATCCTTAAAGAGAATGAAAGCATGCTGGAAGCACATGCTCACACAATAGATCAAAACTAGCCAGCTATTTTGAACAAGCTAGAAGACATTAAGAAAATAATGCAAGAGACTGAAAGAATAACATAAATAAGTGCCAGAAAAAATCCTAAATTACTTGACAGACCTCAGGGAATATTTGGAAATAAAAGAAAACATTGTTTCAGAACAGAAGATTAAACCACAAAGAAACACAAAGCAAATAAACACAACACATGATGGCTCCAGAGAAATAAGAGACAAAAAGGAGGAACATGTTTCTATGAGAAAAAGAAATAAAAAAGTTTGAGAACAAATGACAAATATCAAAGTTAGTAAAAGAAGACCCAATTCACACACCGTAGGAATTCCTGAGAAAGAAAATCAGACCAAGGGAACAAAACAAATACTAAAAACTGTAATTCCAGAAAACTTCCTGGACTCATAGCAATAAATTAAAACTACATACTGAGAGAGCACACCAGGTTTCCTTTTGCTTCTGGCCAAAACAGGTACCAGATTTACCCTTCCACCTGAAGCAATGAGAATAATAATAAAATACACGAAACAGTGGTCTTCAAGACATTGGACATGAGGCAGTGAAGAACAGTGATCCTCCAGAAAGGGGAAACAAATGAAGTGAGCCCTACAAATGCCTCAGCCTGGATAGTTTCCAGCCACAGCACTGAGAGGGGGAATCCAGACAGAGCCCAGTGTTCTCCCTGAGTTAAGGAGATGGACCTGGGAGTCCAAAGAGACCAAGGTGGCTAGAGTTTCCAGGGCAGGGCACTTGTGAGAAGACAGCTGCATAAAGATGGAAATAGCTACAGAGATGTGTAGAGTGTCCCACTTGAGTCTTTGGTTGCGTACTCATCAGCTCAAGCATGTGAGAAAGTACTCAACGCTGGGCAAAGGACCACCAGAAAGAATTAAAGGGAATCATCCTTAGAGTTCACAGAGGGCTGGGAATAGTTCCTGATCTGACCAGAGAGAGTGGAAAACCTTGCAATTCCCAGGGAACTGAGTACTTAGAAGGCCCGTAGTCATGGTAAAATTAGCCCTAGACTAAATGCTGCTCTGACCCTGCCTAATAAAGCTTGAAAGCAAGACCTAAAAAAATAAATCTGTTCCCAGATAAGTCAAATGTGTCCTAGAGTAAAGTACCCCCCAATACTTGTAGGATACAAAAATATGCAGCCCCAAGCAAGGTAAAATTCACAATATCCGTCATCCAGTAAAAAAATAACCGGTCATGCAATGAACCAAGAAAACATGACACATAATTTGGAGAAAAATAAATCGACTCTAATTACCCAGAAATGACACAGATTATGAATCAATAGTGAAGACCATTAAAATAGTCATTGTAACTCTATTGCAAATGTTTGAAAGCCTAGAGTAAACATATTAAGCAGAGACATGGAAGATTTTGCAGATGAGAACTATAATACCTGCAATGAAAAATGCATGGGTGGGATTGGCAGCAGATTAAAAGGATTGCAGAGGAAAAGATAAGTGAATGTGAAGGCATAATAATAGAAACTATCCAAACTGAAATGTGGAAGGGGAAAAGACTGAAAAAATGAACAGAGTATCAGCTGTGAGGTAAATTTGAGCTGCCCAATGTACATGTAGTTAGTTGGTATCTCTTGGGGGTGGAAGGTTGAAAGACCATACTGTGTACCTGAGAATATCCACCCAGAATGACCACCACCAAATCATATGCTCACAAATTATAGGACTTTAAAGGTAAAAAAATATTTTGATCACCTACAAAAAGAGAGCAAGTGAGGTATAAGGGTAAGAAAATTTAGATCATCACCAGACATTGACAGCAATTCTTTATGCCAGAATAAAGTGGAGTAACATTTAAGATACACAAGGAACAAAAATGTGAGCTAAGAAATTTATACCAAGAAAAACTGACTCAATTTGTAAAGGACATGAGCAAATTTTGTCAACATGCAGAAACTCAAGGAACATTGTCCACATAAATCTTCCCGTGAAATTAAAGAACAAGCTTCAGAAAACCAAAATGACTAGAGTGTCTTTGACTAAGGACTGGCGGTGAGCACTGAACAAAGAATTAAGATTAAATAACAGTTAAAGGGAGAGTTTAATGTGGAATGGTTCGGGTAATGTAGCCATAGTATGACCATGAAAAAAACTGGGAGAGAATCAGGAGAATGTATTCACATTTGTACACTATTCTTGTAATTATATCAATGGTGGTGGTATTGTTAGAAAAGAGTATAAAACCTAAATGTGATTTATTCCCACTAGGATGTTTAAACATTTTAACAGTAAGGTATTAACAAAGGGCCACGTGGTGGAAGCTGCTCAGGCTGAGAGTTGGGGTGGGGGAATTGATAAGGGCCTGGCAATATCTGTTTGAGTTTTTTAAACCTACCAATAAAATTAAGACAAATGTAAAGGAAAGATATAACGGGCTTAGGCGACGTCCAACTGTGAACCCTGTAGTACTCAGCCAATGAGGAACCAGGGGAGGGACTCATGCACTAGGAGATAAATTATTGGCGCCAAACTCCCCAGGTGTGCCTGCCCACCAGACACCCGATCTTGCAAGACCGTCATTAAAGCCTCGCGCTCCGCCGTTCTCTTTGTCTCCGTGTCCACTTATTGAATTTGGACCAGTGAATGTGTTTCTCACAACTTGGGGACTCGTCCAGGATCCTCTTGCCTGTGCAAGGTGGGGGCCCAAGCGGAGTGGGAAGACGCGTCCCGCCCGGCTTTGGGCGGCCCGCTGTGTCTGGGCATCTCACCTTTGCACGGAAGCCGAGGGGAGACCCGAGACTGTTGTGTGGAGACAGCGTGACCGACGCAGGGGAGAAAACGCAGGCACCGCGGCAACCAGGCAACCTCATGCATGAGCCAAGGTGGGAAAATTGGGCTATAAGTACTGCCTTGGTGGTTGGGCATTTTTCAGAGGTCGAGTGTGTGTGGCTGAGACGTGTAATCTCGGGGTGTGTGCAAGAAACTTCCATTATGGGGGGTTGAGTACACAGGGAACTCAAACACAGAGACCTCTTGAAGGATGGGAAATACAAATTCTAGGCCTAGGGAAGCAGAGAAAGGGAACCAGATGAGCTCCCTGGGAATTCCCCCCAGATAGCCTGCTGGGGTGAAGGTTACGGTACTGGGGAGACGCCTCCTGTACCGGGTTAAGGACAAACAGAAGATGATCAAATTTTGCTGTTTTGTCTGGATTAAAGTTAGATCAGATGAAAACTGGCTATGCCAGGTTTGAGTTTTTTTTTTTTTTTTATTGAAGGGTAGTTGACAACAGTATTGCATTACATTAGTTTCAGGTGTACAACACAGTGATTCAACATTTATATACATGATAGTTCTAGGTACCAGGTATCACCATACCAAGTTGTTACAATATTTTGACTATATTCCTTATGCTATACATTACATCCCGGTTACTTATTTATTTTACAATTGGAAGTGTGTTTAAATATATATATATATGTATATATATATATATATATATTTTGTGAGGGCATCTCTCATATTTATTGATCAAATAGTTGTTAACCACAATAAATTTCTGTATAGGGGGGTCCATACTCAATACACAATCATTAATCCACCCCAAGCCTAATTTTCGTCAGTCTCCAATCTTCTGATGCATAACGAACAAATTCTTACATGGAGTACAAATTCTTACATAGTGAATAAGTTACATGGTGAACAGTGCAAGGGCAGTCATCACAGAAGCTTTCGGTTTTGTTCATGCATTATGAACTATACACAGTCAGTTCAAATATGAATATTCATTTGATTTTTAAACTTGATTTATATGTGGATACCACATTTCTCTATTATTATTATTTTTAATAAAATGCTGAAGTGGTAGGTAGATACGAGATAAAGGTAGAAAACAGTTTAGTGTTGTAAGAGAGCAAATGTAGATGATCAGGTGTGTGCCTGTAGACTATGTGTTAATCTGAGCTAGACGAGGGCAATAAACATCCATGTATGCAGAAGATTTCTCTCAGAACATGAGGAGGGAGGTTCTAAGCCTCACCTCTGCTGCTCCCCATTTTCTCACTAGATGGCCCCCTGCGACTGTGCCTGTCTTAGGTTGTTCCTCCATTGAGGAATCTTACCCGTCTCTGGCTAACCAGTCATCTTCTGGGGCCATACAGGGAAATGTTAAGTTGGTAAGTGAGAGAGAAGCCTTATTGTTTGAAAAGGTTAGCTTTTTACTTCTTTGCATATTTATGCCCTGTGGCTTCTATGCCCAGCATTTGTCTTGAGGTGTCCTTACCACTTGGAAGAATTATGATACTCGGTAAATTCGACATGTGGCACGAGTTCTATTTAAAGGTTGTGATTAGGTAGGAAGAAGAAAAGCTATAGAAGTAGCAGGCAGAAGAAAACCTGGGAAGATTGATTATTTCTTTGACATATCTTCTTGTAGAGTAACTTCAGCATGGATAGGTTTTAAACTACTAATTAAATTGTGCACACACATTAACATAATAGGAATATAGTTACCTAACCAAAGCATACCTGTAATTACCAGCCATCTCCAGTTAAACCAAGAAAACCAGTTAGGCACCTTAGGCATTTGTGAAAACTTATCTATGATATGGTGGATATTGTCCGACTGAACTTAGTCTGAGAGAATTCAGATAAACTAGAACAACCCATTCCTGGGGACTGTTCATATCCCATATGTTCTTTTAACGATAAATAGTCTGTGGTTGTAAGATTTTGGAGTGCTACAATTTGCACTTCTCCTAATTCTTGGTTGAGTTCCAACAGTATAGATCCAGTCCAATTTTTGTTTTACTGTATGCACAGGCCAGCTTAGATATCTCCATCATTCCCATGGCAAGTCAGGAACTGGTGGGATGAGTGCATCTACACCTGTGACAGTGTGTGGATTTTGTTGGAGTTTTTTTTTTTTTTTTTTTTTGCTGATCATCTTCTGTCATGAGTCTTCCAGAGAGTGCTGATGTTGGAAGTTCTTTTTCATATCGTATCTTAGTTCATTTTCAGGGTAGCCAAATTAGGCTTTGATCCTCTGTATAAACACAAACAGACCCTTTGCCTACACTTTTATATGCCCTTTATATCATTGTGTAGAACTCATTAGAGGTCACCACATAGGAACTGCTTTTTTTTTTTTTTAATCATTAATCTACACTTACATGACGAATACTTTGTTTACTAGGCTCTCCCCTATACCAGGTCCCCCCTATATACTCCTTTAGAGTCACTGTCCATCAGCGTAGCAAACTGTTGTAGAATCACTACTTGTCTTCTCTGTGTTGTACAGCCCTCCCCTTTCTCCCACCCCGCTATGGATGCTAATCTTAATACCCCTCTTTTTCTGCTCCCCCTTATCCCTCCCTACCCACCCATCCTCCCCAGTCCCTTTCCCTTTGGTACCTGTTAGTCCATTCTTGAGTTCTGTGATTCTGTTGCTGTTCTGTTCCTTCAGTTTTTCCTTTGTTCTTATATTCCACAGATGAGTGAAATCATTTGGTATTTCTCTTTCTCTGCTTGGCTTGTTTCACTGAGCATAATACCCTCCAGCTCCATCCATGTTGCTGCAAATGGTTGGATTTGCCCTTTTCTTATGGCTGAGTAGTATTCCATTGTGTATATGTACCACATCTTCTTTATCCATTCATCTATCGATGGACATTTAGGTTGCTTCCAATTCTTGGCTATTGTAAATAGTGCTGCGATAAACATAGGGGTACATTGGTCTTTCTCATACTTGATTGCCGCATTCTTAGGGTAAATTCCTAGGAGTGCAATTCCTGGGTCAAATGGTATGTCTGTTTTGAGCATTTTGATGTACCTCCATACTGCTTTCCACAATGGTTGAACTAACTTACATTCCCACCAGCAGTGTAGGAGGGTTCCCCTTTCTCCACAGCCTCGCCAACATTTGTTGTTGTTTGTCTTTTGGATGGCAGCCATCCTTACTGGTGTGAGGTGATACCTCATTGTAGTTTTAATTTGCATTTCTCTGATAATTAGCGATGTGGAGCATCTTTTCATGTGTCTGTTGGCCATCTGTATTTCTTTTTTGGAGAACCGTCTGTTCAGTTCGTTTGCCCATTTTTTAATTGGGTTATTTGTTTTTTGTTTGTTGAGGCGTGTGAGCTCCTTATATATTCTGGACGTCAAGCCTTTATCGGATGTGTCATTTTCAAAGATATTCTCCCATACTGTAGGGTTCCTTTTTGTTCTATTGATGGTGTCTTTTGCTGTACAGAAGCTTTTCAGCTTAATATAGTCCCACTTGTTCATTTTTGCTGTTGTTTTCCTTGCCCGGGGAGATATGTTCAAGAAGAGGTCACTCATGTTTATGTCTAAGAGGTTTTTGCCTATGTTTTCTTCCAAGAGTTTAATGGTTTCGTGACTTACATTCAGGTCTTTGATCCATTTTGAGTTTACTTTTGTATATGGGGTTAGACAATGGTCCAGTTTCATTCTCCTACATGTAGCTGTCCAGTTTTGCCAGCACCATCTGTTGAAGAGACTGTCATTTCACCATTGTATGTCCATGGCTCCTTTATCAAATATTAATTGACCATATATGTCTGGGTTAATGTCTGGATTGTCTAGTCTGTTCCATTGGTCTGTGGCTCTGTTCTTGTGCCAGTACCAAATTGTCTTGATTACTATGGCTTTATAGTAGAGCTTGAAGTTGGGGAGTGAGATCCCCCCTACTTTATTCTTCTTTCTCAGGATTGCTTTGGCTATTCGGGGTCTTTGGTGGTTCCATATGAATTTTTGAATTATTTGTTCCAGTTCATTGAAGAATGTTGCTGGTAGTTTCATAGGGATTGCATCAAATCTGTATATTGCTTTGGGCAGGATGGCCATTTTGACGATATTAATTCTTCCTAGCCATGAGCATGGGATGCGTTTCCATCTGTTAGTGTCCCCTTTAATTTCTTTTAAGAGTGACTTGTAGTTTTCAGAATATAAGTCTTTCAGTTCTTTGGTTACGTTTATTCCTAGGTATTTTATTTTTTTTGATGCAATTGTGAATGGAGTTGTTTTCCTGATTTCTCTTTCTGTTGGTTCATTGTTGGTATATAGGAAAGCCACAGATTTCTGTGTGTTGATTTTGTATCCTGAAACTTTGCTGTATTCCGATATCAGTTCTAGTAGTTCTGGGGTGGAGTCTTTAGGGTTTTTCATGTACAGTATCATGTCATCTGCAAATAGTGACAGTTTGACTTCTTCTTTGCCAATCTGGATTCCTTGTATTTTTTTGTTTTGTCTGATTGCCGTGGCTAGGACCTCCAGTACTATGGTAAATAACAGTGGGGAGAGTGGGCATCCCTGTCTAGTTCCCGATCTCAGCGGAAATGCTTTCAGCTTCTCGCTATTCAATATAATGTTGGCTGTGGGTTTATCATATATGGCCTTTATTATGTTGAGGTACTTGCCCTCTATTCCCATTTTGCTGAGAGTTTTTATCATGAATGGATGTTGAACTTTGTCAAATGCTTTTTCAGCATCTATGGAGACGATCATGTGGTTTTTGTCTTTCTCTTTGTTGATGTGGTGGGTGATATTGATGGACTTTCGAATGTTGTGCCATACTTGCATCCCTGGGATGAATCCCACTTGGTCATGGTGTACGATGGTTTTGATGTATTTTTGAATTCGGTTTGCTAACATTTTGTTGAGTATTTTTGCGTCTACGTTCATCAGGTATATTGGTCTGTAGTTTTCTTTTTTGGTGGTGTCTTTGCCTGGTTTTGGTATTAGGGTGATGTTAGCTTCATAGAATGAGTTTGGGAGTATCCCTTCCTCTTCTATTTTTTGGAAAACTTTAAGGAGAATGAGTATTATGTCTTCCCTGTATGTCTGATAAAATTCCGGGGTAAATCCATCTGGCCCGGGAGTTTTCTTCTTTGGTAGTTTTTTGATTACCGCTTCAATTTCGTTGCTGGTAATTGGTCTGTTTAGATTTTCTGTTTCTTTCTGGGTCAGTCTTGGAAGGTTGTATTTTTCTAGGAAGTTGTCCATTTCTCCTAGGTTTCCCAGCTTGTTAGCATATAGGTTTTCATAGTACTTTCTAATAATTATTTGTATTTCTGTGTGGTCCGTGGTGATTTTTCCTTTCTCGTTTCTGATTCTGTTGATTTGTGTTGACTCTCTTTTCCTCTTAATAAGTCTGGCTAGAGGCTTATCTATTTTGTTTATTTTCTCGAAGAACCAGCTCTTGGTTTCATTGATTTTTGCTATTGTTTTATTCTTCTTAATTTTATTTATTTCTTCTCTGATCTTTATTATGTCCCTCCTTCTGCTGACCTTAGGCCTTATTTGTTCTTCTTTTTCCAGTTTTGATAGTTGTGACATTAGACCGTTCATTTGGGATTGCTCTTCCTTTTTAAAATATGCCTGGATTGCTATATACTTTCCTCTGAAGACTGCTTTTGCTGTGTCCCACAGAAGTTGGGGCTTAGTGTTGTTGTTGTCATTTGTTTCCATATATTGCTGGATCTCCATTTTGATTTCGTCATTGATCCATTGATTAGGAGCGTGTTGTTTAGCCTCCATGTGTTTGTGAGCCTTTTTGCTTTCTTTGAACAGTTTATTTCTAGTTTAATGCCTTTATGGTCTGAAAAGTTGGTTGGTAGGGTTTCAATCTTTTGGAATTTACTGAGGCTCTTTTTGTGTCCTAGTATGTGGTCTATTCTGGAGAATGTTCCATGTGTACTTGAGAAGAATGTGTATCCTGTTGCTTTTGGATGTAGAGTTCTGTAGATGTCTATTAGGTCCATCTGTTCTAGTGTGTTGTTCAGTGCCTCTGTGTCCTTACTTATTTTCTGTCTGGTGGATCTGTCCTTTGGAGTGAGTGGTGTGTTGAAGTCTCCTAGAATGAATGCATTGCATTCTATTTCCTCCTTTAGTTCTATTAATATTTGTTTCAGGTATGTTGGTGCTCCTGTATTGGGTGCATATATATTTATAATGGTTATATCCTCTTGATGGACTGAGCCCTTTATCATTATGTAATGTCTTTCTTTGTCTTTTGTTACTTTCTTTATTTTGAAGTCTGTTTTGTCTGATACCAGAATTGCAACACCTGCTTTCTTCTCTCTGTTGTTTGCTTGAAATATCTTTCTCCATCCCTTGACTTTAAGTCTGTGCGCGTCTTTGGGTTTGAGGTGAGTCTCTTGTAAGCAGCATATGGATGGATCTTGCTTTTTTATCCATTCTATTACTCTGTGTCTTTTGATTGGTGCATTCAGTCCATTTACATTTAGGGTGATTATTGAAAGGTATGAATTTATTGCCATTGCAGGCTTTAAGTTTGTGGTTACCAAAGGTTTAGGGTTAGCTTCTTTACTATCTTACTGTCTAACTTAACTCGCTTGTTGAGCTATTATAAACACGGTCTGATGATTCTTTATTTCTCTCCCTTCTTATTCCTCCTCCTCCATTCTTCATATGTTGGGTGTTTTGTTTTGTGCTCTTTTTAGGAGTGCTCCCATCTAGAGCAGTCCTTGTAGGATGCCCTGTAGAGGTGGTTTGTGGGAGGCAAATTCCCTCAACTTTTGCTTGTCTGGGAATTGTTTAATCCCTCCTTCATATTTAAATGATATTCGTGCTGGATACAGTAGTCTTGGTTCGAGGCCCTTCTGTTTCATTGCATTAAGTATATCATGCCATTCTCTTCTGGCCTGTAGGGTTTCTGTTGAGAAGTCTGATGATAGCCTGATGGGTTTTCCTTTGTAGGTAAACTTTTTTTTCTCTCTGGCTGCCTCTAATACTTTGTCCTTGTCTTTGATCTTTGTCATTTTAATTATTATGTGTCTTGGTGTTGCCCTCCTTGGATCCCTTGTCATGGGAGTTCTGTGTACCTCTGTGGTCTGAGAGGCCATTTCTTCCCCTAGTTTTGGGAAATTTTCAGCAATTATTTCTTCAAAGACATTTTCTGTCCCCTTTTCTCTCTCTACTTCTTCTGGAATACCTATGATTCTTATATTGTTCCTTTTCATTTGGTCACTCAGCTCTCTTAAAATTCTTTCATTCCTGGAGATCCTTTTATCTCTCTCTGCATCAGCTTCTCTGCGTTCCTGTTCTCTGATTTCTAGTCCATTAATGGTCTCTTGCATCTCGTCCATTCTGTTTTGAAGTCCTTCCAGAGCTTGTTTTATTTCTGAATTCTCCTTCCTTGGTTCTTGCATATTTCTCTGCAATTCCATCAGCATGGTTATGACTTTTGTTTTGATTTCTGTTTCAGGAAGACTGGCTAAATCTATCTCCCCAGATTCCTTCTCAGGGGAAGATGTAGCAGATGCCGAAGCTGTCTGGGTTAGTCTTGTCTGGATCATATTTTTTTGCCTTTTCATGTTGACAGGTGCTATTGACTGTCAGCTGGGAGGGCCAAAATTTTCACTTGCTACTGGCCTTTCTTTACTGGGACAACTTCGACCCCTAGTGGCTTGTGTTGGGTAATTGCGTGTAGAGTGGGTCTTTGTGTCTTGCCTGGCCGGAAGGGAGAAATTTCCCTTTCTGTGGGCGGAATTTGTCTCAGACTGCTTCTCTGCTTTCGCAGCGCCCGGCGGGGTAATGGATGGGGGGGCTGCTTGACTGTTTGCCTCCGTGAGTGGTCTCAGAGCTGTTGCCCAGGGGGTTAGTGCACCCGGTTTTCCCTGTAATTTCCAGCTGCTGTACTGTGACCTGGGTTGTTTCCGTCAAGCTGTTAAGTCCCTGTCCCTTTAAGACTTTCAAAAAGCCCTCGGTTTTCTTTGTCACAGGGGCATCAGCTTCGGCACCCGCTCAGAGGTCTTACTCCCTGTTCCCCCAGTATCCAAGGCCCCCTGGGCACGTACTGTGTCTGCGCTCTGGCCCGGATGGCTGGGGCTGGGTGTTCAGCAGTCCTGGGCTCCGTCTCCCTCCCGCTCCGCCTATTCTTCTCCCGCTGGGAGCTGGGGGGAGGGGCGCTCAGGTCCCGCCGGGCCGGGGCTTGTATCTTACCCCTTTCACCAGTCGCTGGGTTCTCGCTGGTGTAGCTGCAGTCTGGCCACTGTCCTGCGTCTTCTGGTCTCTCTTTTAGGGCTAGTTGTGTTTGTTGTATTTTCAAAAGTATATATGTTTTTGGGAGGAGATTCCCACTGTCCTACTCACGCCGCCATGTTCTTGATGGTAATAAAGCCTCCAGTTCACCTGAGGAATATGTTGGTTACCAAGGGCGCTTCCTCTACTTCCCCTAACACCAAAGAAGGGAAAGCTAGGGAGGAGGAAATACAAGAGACTTCCCAGGACAAGCCCTGGTGTTGAGAGGGTGTTGTGTGTTTTCATCGGTCCCTTTTCCCACTGCAGCCGCAGTTGAGAGTTGAGGGGCGGGGACCCGGCGGTGAGGCGGAGTGAGAGTTACTCCTGGAGAGAGAAAGTGAGGCCGCCTCAGGAGGGAGGGGCACTGTGGGAGGTTGGAGAGAGAAAGTTTTAAGTTAAAAAGTTGTGTACTTTGAGGGTGCTGGTGGCCTCAGAGAGAGGAGCACCCCAGGAGTTGGGGGTTCCCTTTATAAGGATTCTTTAGGAGTGTGGCCGGCACCTGAAGGTGTAGACTTGTTAGGTGGTCTCAAGTATCTTTGATGAGACATTATATTTCTTTTCAATCCTCTGGGTAATTCTGCAAAATTAGCTTAACACAAGAAATTTACTGCTTTTTGTCCCCTCCCAGGATGGCAGCTTCTGGGTTTGGGAGCATATTAGGACTGGCTGCCCATCTTCCAAGGGGGGCACAGTTATTGTCTGTTTGCTAATGAGTAAGTTGAGAATCTTACTTCTTGACCTCCTGGGTATTAAAATGCAGTATTTGGGGTGGAATCCTTCCTGTCTTTTGCTATGTTATTTATGGCTGCACCTGCATGCTGAATTGATTGCCTGGGTTGCAGACTATTTGAGTTCAGAAAGAAAAAAATAGCATATAGGTAAAGTTAAAAAAAAAAAAGAAAAGAGGAGGCTGGGCCTGTATGATTAACATAATAAAGACAGGCTATGCTGAGGTACCCTCTCCTTTATCTGAGGAATATTCAAACATTCCAGGCCAAGTTGCTCCTGTCTTTCTGAGCTTTAATTAATTAACTCTAGGTCTTTTTAGTAGACTTTCCTGGCCTTTTTCTCTTTCCACCCCACTCATATCTCATATCAACAGGCGTTCAGAGGTGGAAAGAAGTTTGGCTTTAGTGCATTTGCATCTTAACCCAGGGGTGGAGAGATATTCATCTCCATATCAATGGGTAATTACCTGGGCAATGGAGGGTTTATCTGTACCTGAGAGGGGAGGGGGGGCCGGTTTTTGGCTGATGCTAGAGCCTGAAAGAGAAACTGCCCCAGACTGCAGCTTGTGAGTAGTAAATATATTTTAAACTTTTATTTCTCCCTTTGATTTCAGTTTTTAGAGGTATTTTGCCCCAAGATTTCCTCTCCCTGGACTTAACAAGGTAAGAGGCACTTAGAGTTTCCCTTGCCTTCTGGGGAGTCCACCAGGAATCCCAAGAAATTTCCATGGAGAGAGGTCCCACTAGGACAAGAGGAAATTTGTTAATGCTCCCCTCATGGGTACTGAGGTGAGATTTTAAGCATTGCTAGAAGATCCCCTTGGCCTAGTGGACCAACTAAATCAATTCCTGGGACCTAGTATATATATTTAGGTTGAACTGATGTCCATCATGAATATCCCATTCCCTGGTAGTGAAGAGGTGGGTGATCAGGAGAGCTGCTGTGTCCATTTGGGAACAAAAACACCTACCAGGCCAGGGTGTCCAGTCAGCGGAACAAAAGTTCCAAAATGTAGATCCTAGATGGGATAATAATAATGTAGGGAATAGAATTAAAATGCAGGATATTCGAAGGCTAATTATAAAGGGAATTAGGGAATTGGCCCCAAGATCTCAAACTGTTTCTAAGGTGTTTGAAGTCCAATGGGAAAAGGAAGAGACCCCAACTGCATTTTCACAGAGACTCAGGGACCAGATGAGAAAGTATTCAGGACTTGACCCAGAAGCTCAGGTAGGACAGGATCTTTTAAAAGTCAATTTTGTAACTAAAAAATGGCCAGATTTATCTAAGAAATTACAGAATTTAGATAAATGGAATGAAAAACCTAGAGAAGAATTACTGAGAGAAGCTCAAAAAGTGTTAGAAGAGAGGCTAGAAGCTTGTATTTCAAATTTTTAGAGGGAGAACCAGACCCTCTCCAATGGACCCAGTGGAACTGCAAATTCTAGAGGAATTGAAAGCAATCTTTAGTCACCACCCCAGTCCTGGCACTCCCATCATTAGAGAAGCCATATCACTACTTTGTTACTGTTGAACAAGGTTCTCTGTAGAGTTTTGACCCAAGCCTGGGGAAAAAAGAAACAACCAGTGGCCTTTATGTCTAAACTACTGGACCCTGTCTCTTGAGGATGGACTGAATGCGTTCAGGCCATCGCAGCCACAGCCTTTCTGGTAGAAGAAAGCAGGAAATTAACTCAGAAGAACCCTCATAGTCAGTACTCCTCACCAGGTTTGGATCATGCTTACTTAATCAGTGGGCTGGGCACTGGCTAATAGATTCTCAAATTTTAAAATATGAAGCAAGTTTACTTGAAAAAGGTGGAATATGTGCTTGCCATGTCTTCTAACTTATCTTCTCTCAAGCTGAAAGGACTCCTCACACAGACTCCCCCGCTTGAGTTCTTCGCTCACTGCTTCCAGCCTAGAGATCTGGTATTAGTAAAATCCTGGAAAGAAGATCGACTCCAGCCCAGCTGGGAAGGCCCCTACCAAGTGCTCCTGATCACGGAGACTGCAGTGAGGATGGCTGAAAAGGGTTGGACTCATTACACCAGAGCAAAGAAAACTGGGGGTTCTGGGGACAAAACAGAATTGACTGGTGTCCCAGGTGGCTAACCAACCCTTAAGGCTGAAACTAAATGTTAATTTTTATCGTTCTAACTGTATTTCACAGGCAAGTCACAGGGAGCCCTAGAATGAGAAGGAACTCCTGGTTATCCTGTCAAACTGGTAATCAATATTACTAAAATATCAAGCCCCAAACCATTAGGTTTGATGCTTGTCAGGTTCTCTCTTGTAGTGACCTAAATGACCAAAGACAGCTTTCTGGAGATAATAAGTATCTCTGTCCTGAATGGACAAATCTTAATAAAATAAAAAAAGGCAAGTAGGCCCCATGTCCAAGGTGGAGCAGTGTTTAGTGGACTACCCAGTTTCAAGGGTGGACAGCCCCTCATGCAGTAGAAAAATCTTTAAAAAGAAAGCTCCACTTAGCTAAAGGAATTCCTCCTGACAATTGCCAGGATAGACAGTGTAAACCCCTTTTATTAACCATACATAAACCTCAAGATGGACTCGGTGCAGATGTCATTGGAGTAGATCCTGTGGGAAGGTTTGGTCAATTTAATCAAAGGCAAGACTTCACCCATAGTGGCCACCCCCAATCCTGAGGGAAATATTGAGCCAGAGCTTCCCAAAAATGACCCTAGACAAGTTACTGTAACAGAGATAAAATATCTAAAACAGACTCTTGAAATAGAGATAGGTTATAGAGACACCAATGCCTGGGTAGAGTGGGTTAAATTTTCAGTACTCGCTTTGAATAAAAGCGATTGTTATGCATGTGCTGCTGGATGGCCACAGGCACAGGTGGTCCCATTCCCTCTTGGCTGGTACACAGACCCCACTGGGATGAACTGCATGTTGGCCCTGTACCAGGACAAGGAGGCTTGGGGAAATGAGACTTGCAAGGGCTTGTCTTTACTCTTTCATGCACTAAAGAAGTCAGACCCGAGGGCAATCCCCTCTTTTTCCATAGGGAATATGAATCACTCCTCATGTCTCTTTAGGCAAGGGGAAGGTTTCAGAACTCCTGTGGGGAGCTTACTGACTTGTACCCATGTCCTAAATGTCTCTAAAGAGGGCAACTTCTCGAAATTACGCATTCGCCAAGTGGATGTTTGGTGGTACTGTAGAAAGGGGAACCTGCGCTACTCGTTGCCACCCATCTGGACTGGGACTTGTGCTTTAGTCCAATTGGCCATTCCATTTACCCTGGCATTTCTCTCCACACCCAATGAAAAAAATGTTCAAAGAAGTGAAATGTATACATTGACTCAAGAGTCCCTGATGAATTTAAAGCTATAAATCAAATAGCTGCAAGATTTGAGTCAGCACTATTTTTGTGGTCCACCATTAACAAAAACGTAGATTAGATCATGAACTATACCAGGGATGCTCTTCAAGGAGTAGCTAGTCAACTAGTTGCTACCACCAGGATGGCCTGAGAAAACAGAATAGCATATGTTAGCAGAAAAAGGAGTCTGTGTTATGTTAGGAGGAAAATATTGTACTTTTATCCCAAATAATACTGCCCCTGATGGTACTATTACTAAAACCCTACAGGGACTCACCACTTTAGCTAATGAATTAGCTGGAAACTCTGGCATCAGTGACCCTTTTACAGACTGGTTGGAGAGGTAGTTAAAAAAAAATAGAAAGGTATGGTTGCCTCTGTTTTAACATTCCTTGTTATAGTTGCCAGAGTTTTAACTGCTGTAGATGCTGTATCATCCCTTGTGTGAGAGGCTTGACTCAAAAGCTTATAGAGGCAGCCATAAACAAGATTCGAGAAATTTGAGAAAGGACCAAGCATAAATTAAAATACATTACTGGGAATAAAATCAGGAATTCTTAAATAAAAAGAGGGGGGAACTGTTCTGAGTATAAAACCTAAATGTGATTTATTCCCACTAGGATGTTTAAATATTTTAACAGTAAGGTATTAACAAAGGGCCACGTGGTGGAAGCTGCTCAGGCTGAGAGTGGGGGTAGGAATTGATAGGGCCTGGCAATATCTGTTTGAGTTTTTTAAACCTACCAATAACATTAAGACAAATGCAAAGGAAAGATATAACTGGCTTAGGCGACTTCTGTCTGTGAACCCTGTAGTACTCAGCCAATGAGGAACCAGGGGAGGGACTCATGCACTAGGAGATAAATTATTGGCGCCAAACTCCCCAGGTGTGCCTGCCCACCAGACACCCGATCTTGCAAGACCGTCATTAAAGCCTCGCACTCCGCTGTTCTCTTTGTCTCTGTGTCCACTTACTGAATTTGGACCAGTGAATGTGTTTCTCACAGTATTACTATGAGTATTCTGAGACTGAATAACCTGGGTACCCAGAAAGGGGTTAACATAGCAGGCCTGAGAGTGCTCTCTTTTCATGAAAGTCCTCACACGTTTCCTCTTGGCCAGAGTCTGGGAACTTGGGTTTCGGGAGGATTCCCACAATTCCCTAACTGATAAGGGTGGCTCACTCTGCCTAGACTGTTTGTGCAAACTGGTTTATGCCGAACATCTGCTTTCTTTCTGGGGATTTGGTACGTGCTCAGCAGAGAGTTCCTAGTGACTGAGTCCCAAGAAAAACCCTGGGCACTGAGCCTGTAGTGGGCTTCTCTGGACAGAAACATGTATCGCTGCATTTTCGTTGCTGGGGTAAGAGCAAAAGGTGTGTGACGCCTCTAGAGAAGGAGACAGCGGAAGAAAGCCTGTACAGGGCATCCTTCTGTGTCTTTTTCCCTTGCTGATTCTACCATATGCTGTTATAAACCATAGCTGTGGATACAGCTCTATCCCGAGTTCTATGAGCAGTTGCAGCAAGTCACGGACATGGTAGCAGTAACAACCCTGACTCACTGAAGCATGGCTGCAGTGTTACTTAGGAAAAAGAGATGGGGTATAACAAAATCCTGGTGTCTGGGTGGCTACAGTTACCCATAATATTAAACAGGAACTGAGCTGCCCTGTTGTTGGGAGAGGTAACAGCTCCCTCTAATTGGAAAACAGTAAGTGCAACCAGTCCCGCTGGCTTGCAGTATTCCCTGGCTGCTCTTGGCCTTGCTGGCTAAAGGGAGGAAAGAGAGTGGCTCAGTTGATGGCTTTTGCTTTTGTTCTATCCAAGTGGGAGGAGAAAGGGCCCAATATTCCCCACCAAAATGAACTTGTATGACTTAAAGGCAACAAAGATTAGTTTGTAGTTGCTGTGTTCTCCAGGTAGGAGGGAAAAGGGTCCCAAAATTCCTTAAGGGGAGCGTTGGGTGAACCAAGTGTTCAAAATTTGCATTACTCTCTCCTGCAAGTGGAAGGAAAATGGCGAAATCAGTTCCCAGGGCTGGAGCAAGACTAGATAAACCAGAGATGGGAAAGATTAAAAAAAAATACTCTAGCCTTTTCTTCAGTTTAGCAGTGGCCTTAGCTCCGCTCACCACCTTCTTACTTTGCAGCCCAGATCTCTAGACAGCTATGTAACGTTAACCTTGTAAAAGCTGACTTTACCATTAGGGGTTTGAGGAAAAAAAGGACTTCTAAAAAGGTTTTGTATTTTGTGCCTAGTGCATCTAGGTGATGCCGGGGTTCTTGTCTGCAGAGGCTTAGAATGAATTTAGCAAACAGTTACGGTAGGAGAGCCAGGGAGAGGCTTTTATTGAGACAATGAGGACAGACAGAGGTCCTGGCTCAAACCAGGAGGAGACAAGAGAGCCTGTAGTAGTGCATTGTCTAGGGGTTTTATAGGCAGTTGAGGATTTTTGGGAACTGGATAAAAGGCTTAGGGGTGTGGACTTGTTAAGTGGTCCCTGAATATTAAAAATTAACATAACACAATAAATTTACTGCTCTGTTTCCTCCCTGGGATACTGGCGTCTTTGTCTCAGAGCATATCTAAAAGCTGCCTGCCCAGCCCCCAAGGTGGGCTGAGGTGTTGTCTGTTTGCTAAAGAGTAAGTTTAAGAATCTTACTTCTTAAACTTCCTGGGTGTTAAAATGCAATCTTATCTTTAAGGTGGAATCCTTCCTGCCTTTTACTATGTTGTTTACAGCTGGGCCTGCATGCTAAATTAGTTGCCCAGTTTTCAAAATCACCTCATCAGATTTGAAGGAGGAAAGACAGCACATAGGCCTGGGCCTTTTAGTATGCTAAAATGAATCTTACAGATGATTACAAATGATTAGCATAATAAAAACATGTGCTACTCTTCTTTATATGGAAAATATTAACTGATCTCACTGAAGAATGACCCTAGAGGTTAATGTTTAACACAGAGTTTTGGTAGGGGGTTTCTTTGCATGTAGTTACATTGCTCTGACTGTAAATATCCTGCCTTGCTTTTTCCGGAGGCCTTCACTCTATTCCATCTAAGCCCATGGTCCCTGTCTCAGGCATATGATAAGAATTGATGTAAGATGTTACATGCTTCATTTAATCAGTGCTAGACAGGCCATCCTGATAGGGAAAGTTATAAAAGAAAAAAACGTGTTTGTGAATCATAACTCCCTTGCTTTTTGTTGCTTGTGGGCAGATTGCAGTTTAAATTTTTTGAGTATTAGAAACAGAGCAAGACTCCATGGTGAATGACTTTTGCCTATTGGAGCCTCTGGAAAAAGGGAAACAAGAGGAAAAGAGAATTTTCAGATAGAAAGAGCAGTTTTGGAGATTTGTGACTCAGCTTTTAGTTTCATAACATGCTTTTGTTGAAATGGAATGGCTGAAAACCAATGCTGGTTTTCCAGCCTGATATACATTTATTTGAATGGATCTGTTTGGACTCTAAAACTAGCAAGATAAAAAGGGCTTTTAGGAAAGCCTTGCTTGTCACTTGGACTGGGTCCACTGTGTCTGGCCCTTCCTTGCCTGGGCTTTGCTGCTATGGAAGAAAAGCCACTGGATTTTAAAAAATTAATTAAGGTATAAGTCACTGGATTTTTTAAAGTCCTGGATCCACAGGTCCTAACTGCCTGGCCTGACTCTAAAGCTGGAACCTGATAACTGACTCTTGCAGCCGTTTCAGCTTCGCTGTGAGCTGTGCCAAACTGCAAGCACATCTCAAAGAACAGAACTCAGATTCTGGAACACTTGCCTACTTAAGACAGCCTCCACGGGGCCATAAACGACAAAAATATCATGGATGCAGACTGAATATGATATTTGACTATCATACAAATGCTGACAGGAAAGGGCTCATCCTCTGAAATGGAGCTGCTGATTGGCTTTATGTTTCTGATACAGAGACTAATTGGGTGGCTAACTTGTGGTTCCTATCAAAAGCTGAAAGCCTAAGGAGAACATCACAGAGAGTGGTACCCTTCACCCATCCCCCCACTGATTAGACTCTCGACACCCTCTTGTAGATGTCTCACTGCTATTGGCTTGCTAAAGATTACTTGCAATTTGTACCAATGAACCGATAGCCTGACTCTGCTTCCCTCTGTTAGGCAGGAAAATAGATACGAGTGGGGTGGAAAGAGAAAAAGGCCAGAAAGTCCACTAAAAAGACCCAAAATTAATCAATTAAAGCTCAAAAAGCCAGGGCTCCTGAAATGTTTGAATATTCCCCAGATAAAGGAGGGTCCCTCAGCATAGCCCATGTCTTTATTGTGTTAATCATACAGGCCCAGCCATAAACAACATAGTAAAAGGCAGGAAGGATTCCATCTTAAAGATTGTATTTTAATACTCAGTAAGTTAAAAATGTAAGATTCTTAACTTAGTCTTTAGCAAACAGACAATAGTTCAGCCCACCTTGGGGGCTAGGCAGGCAGCCTGTTTGATCTGATCCCAGACCAAGCCTCAGGTATTCCAGGGAGAAATCAGAGCAGGAAGTTCCTTGTGCTAAGGTCATTCTAAGTATTCAAAGACCACTTAAAAAGTCTGCACCCCCAGCCCTCAGTCACATTCCTAAAGAATGCTTAAAAGAGGGAACCCCCAGCCTTTCGGGACACTACTTTCTCTGAGATCACCCACACTTTCTAAGTGTGTAACTTTTTAATCTTATACTTTCTCTCTCCAACCTTTCAGGGCGACTCTTCTTGCCGAAGTGGCCGTACTTTTTCTCTCTTTAAGTAACTTTAAATAAAAGTTACTCTGATTCACTACTGTGTCTTGCCCTTCAAATCTTTGTTGTGGCGGGGACAAGGACCAAGGAAAATACACAACACTTCTGCAACACCTCCCCTCTCTCTTGCTACACACCTCTTTGCAAGGTGTTTTGATGATTAGATGTACTGTCCCCAGCAAGGGATTGATTTTTTTTCCAGGCTGCTCACTGAGGAAATGATCAAGATGAAAGGAGTGGGAAGTTATGTAAACCCATTTTGAAAAACAAAATAGGAAGCTCAGGATTCTTCCTGACCAGTTCCTGAATGTGATGTATCTTTCTGGTTAAATTGTATTAAAAAGTTTTGTAAGATAAATTCTAGCCGAAATAAGCAGGCAAAGAGAGGCAACAAAGGGCCAGGTATTTTATTTGAATGCAAATTCCCGGGTGATGTTCTGCGGTCTGACTATCACAGGCCAGGGAAGTCACACCCGGTCAGGGAAGTGGGGCCTTATAAGGGGTTAGGAGGGGGTGGAGTGGGCAAGCTATCTTAGGGGTCGTGGAGAGGTATGATTGGCTAAAGGTGACATAATAGACAATTAGAAACATTTTTTCCTTCCCAGAGGGAGGAGAGGGACATCCGGGTCTTAGTTGGCACATCAGAAGGATGGAATTCAGGAAGAGCCATCTCCTTTCCATATAAGGCATGGACCTTGGGGTCTGGTCTGTTCTCCCCCTGTGGCATCTCTCTGTTCTGTTTGCATGTCCTTGTTTTTCCTTCCTCCAGCCTAACATTCTAGCCTTTTGGTTATAACGGGTGACGACTCGATCTGGCTACTTCTGGCTGACAAGGGGTGTCGTGGGGGTTTGAGGCTGGTATTAGGCCGAAGGAGGGGGTTCAGTGGGAAGAGGTGCGTAACGGTGAAGTAACATCTGGTTGGTGGCGACTTGGGTCATTTGGGTTAGCCGCTGTTGGAGGAACTTGAGGACATAAGGGGCAACTAAGAGTAAACTACAAATTGTTATTAAGGTGCTCAGTAGGGGCATTAGCTAGGCTATTATAGGAGGACTGGAATTTTGCATTGAGTTTACATTTCAATGACTAGTATTAGGATTTAGTATAGATAAGACTGCATTATTGCAACAATACTTTTTAAAAAGTCACTTTCATTTTTATTAGAAGTAGCCAGATCAAGAAAATAATTAACACATGGCTCTGTTATTTGCATAAGTGCAGCAAGAAGAGCAATTGATTACATAGGTTCTTTTAAATGTGCTTTGCTGGAACTTTTTGTAAGGAATTTCAGATTGAACTTTCAAAGGCTTCTTGAGGCTAGACAGCTAAGCTAGACTTGTTATCAGGTTTTGCTTGTAGTACTTGTAGATTTGGGTGAATTTTTCTTTTCTTGAGGTTTCTAAGACGTTTTGAGGTTCTGGCACTTGCTAGGAAGTGACTTTTTTTACTCACTTGGTAAGGATGCTGGGAAATTTGTAAGCAAGGTACTATGCTAGTTTTTCTAAGGGGCTTTGTTGGCTTTATAAAGTCAACTTTAGTTTTTTAAAGCTGTTCATATCTGAGTTTATGCACGTGTTTCTCAGGTATGACATTCTAGTCAAAGCTTTGGTAGTATAACTTGTGTTTTTAATTGGTTTTCTTACAAGGAAAGCAGGTTCTTATTGAACTTATGCAAATAAACATACTGCTATGAAATATAAAAATAGTCATCAAAAGTTTTTAAATTCTGGAGGGGTTAGGTAGAAAGATAAGTTTTAATTCTGCTTATAAAGATTAGTTATTTAATAAACTATTATCAGCTTAAGAGAAAAAGCTTGAAACACTTTATCAGCAACATTTGAAATAAAAAGTTACAAAATTATCTTCTTTAGTTTACTTAATCTTATGTAACTAATACTTGTTCTGCTAAAATCTGTTTTATTACTAGCTTAGGATTAATAAAAGAGTGGCTATAAATGACAAAAGACAAATGACAATGGTTAAAGATTTGATGAGAGCTTACTGTAAGGCAGTTGTCATAAGGAAATTTGGATATTTTGGTAACACAAAACATTCAATAACAAAGTTTAGCATCATTTTTTTGACAGTGCTTTTAGGTAAATATATATCAGATAAATAAGCTAAATTAGCTAAATATTTTTTCTAATGAGAAGAAGTTCTGACATGTTCTAGGGGCTCTCTGGAAAATATCAGCGTTAACTAGAGGTAAAAGTATTTTTTTGAATTTGATTTTGGGAAGTTGTCAGAAGAAAGTTTCTTTGGCACTTGCTTAAATAGGATTATAGGTTGCTATGAAGCAATACTTATCTATTTAACTAGAATGACAACAAAGTACTTCAAAGGCAAATAAAGAAGGTTACACAGCTGTTAGCAAAGTTTAGCTTTTAGTTTTTTTAATATGAATATTTTATTTTATTTATTTATTTTTTTTGTCAAGCCCTCCATGCCTGTGGGGTCACATCTTTCTTGTGGTGTCACTACCCCCTTTTTTTTCTTCCCAAAAAGCCACTCTGCTTCTTACAGGAGTACACTACCCCAGGGTGTAAGGACTTCTGAAGGGCCAGATAAAGAAGCAAATTGACCATTTCAAATTCTGTTATGGAAACAAGTAACATATTTGTGTTGTTTTTATCAATCCTATTGATGCCAGGGTTCTTGTTGGTAGAGTCAAGAATGAACTTTGCAAACAGTCAAGGTAGGAGAGCAAGTGAGAGGTTTTTATTAAGAGATGAAGTGAGACCACAGAGCTCCTGGCTCACACCAGGAGGGGACAAGAGACCCCCAGGGTGGTGTGTTGTCTAGGGGTTTTATAGGGGGTTGAGAGACAAAGGGCTAGGGATGCACACCTGCTAAGTGGTTCCAAAACATTTATCGTTGAAGAGACATTAAATTTCTTACTAGTCTTCCTGGTTTTTTGTTTGTTTGTTTGTTTGTTTTTTGTAGATAATTATTTTTTATTGAAGGATAGTTGACACAGTATTACATTACATTAGTTTCAGGTGTACAACATAGTGATCCAACATTTATATACATGATAATTCTAGGTACCAGCTATCACCATACCAAGTTGTTACAATATTTTGACTATATTCCTTATGCTATACATTACATCCTGGTTACTTATTTATTTTACAATTGGAAGTGTGTACTTTTTTTTTTTGTTTGTTTGTTTGTGAGGGCATCTCTCATATTTATTGATCAAATGTTGTTAACAACAATAAAATTCTGTATAGGGGAGTCAATGCTCAATGCACAATCATTAATCCACCCCAAGCCTAATTTTCGTCAGTCTCCAATCTTCTGAGGCATAACAAGTTCTTACATGGAGAACAAATTCTTACATAGTGAATAAGTTACATGGTGAACAGTACAAGGGCAGTCATCACAGAAACTTTCGGTTTTGCTCATGCATTATGAACTATAAACAGTTCAAATATGAATACTCATTTGATTTTTATACTTGATTTATATGTGGATACCGCATTTCTCTCTTTATTATTATTATTTTTAATAAAATGCTGAAGTGGTAGGTAGATACAAGATAAAGGTAGAAAACATAGTTTAGTGTTGTAAGAGAGCAAATGTAGATGACCAGGTGTGTGCCTGTAGACTATGTGTTAATACAAGCTAGACAAGGGCAATAAAACATCCACATATGCAGAAGATTTCTCTCAGAACAGGGGGGTGAGGTTCTAAGCCTCACCTCTGTTGATCCCCAATTTCTCACCTGATGACCCCCCTGCGACTGTGCCTGTCTTAGGTTGTTCCTCCCTTGAGGAATCTTACCCGTCTCTGGCTAACCAGTCATCCTCCAGGGCCATACAGGGAAATGTAAAGTTGGTAAGTGAGAGAGAAGCCTTATTGTCCGAAATGGTTAGCTTTTTACTTCTTTGCATATTTATGCCCTGTAGCTTCTATGCCCAGCATTTGTCTTGAGGTATCTTTACCACTTGGAAGAATTATGATACTCGGTAAATTTGATATGAGGCACGAATTCTATTTAAGGGTTGTAATTAGGAAGGAAGAAGAAAAGCTATAGAAGTAGCAGGCGGCAGAAAACATGGGAAGATTGATTATTTCTTTGACATATCTTCTTGTAGAGTAACTTCAGCATGTATAGGTTTTAAGCTACTTCTTAAATTGTGCACACACATTAACATAATAGGAGTAAAGTTACATAACCAAAGCATACCTGTAATTACCAGCCATCTCCAGTGAAACCAAGAAAACCAGTTAGGCACCTTAGGCATTTGTGAAAACTTATCTATGATATGGTGGATATTGTCCAACTGAACTTGAACAGTCTGAGAGAAATCAGACAAATTAAAACAACCCATTCCTGGGGAATGTTCACATCCCTTATGTTCTTTTAACAGTAAATAGTCTGTAGTTGTAAGATTATGGAGCGCTACAATTTGCACTTCTCCTAATTCTTGGTTGAGTTCCCACACTATAGATCCAGTCAAATTTGTTGTTTCACTGTATGCACAGGCCAGCTTAGATATCTCCTTCTTCATTCCAATGGCAAGTGCAGGAACTGGTGGGATGAGTGCATCTACAGCTGTAGCAGTGCGTGGTTCTTTGTTGGGGTTTTTTGATGATCATCTTCTGGCATGAGTCTTCAAGAGAGTGATGATGTTGGAGGTTTTTTTCATATCGTATCTTAGTTCATTTTCGGGGTAGCCCAGTTAGGCTTTGATCTTCTGTATAAACGCAAACAGACCCTTTGCCTACACTTTTATATGCCCTTTATACCCTTGTGTAGAACTCATTGGAGGTTACCACACAGGAACTGCCCTTTTTTTTTGGTATCACTAATCTACACTTACATGACAAATATTATGTTTACTAGGCTCTCCCCTATACAAGGTCTCCCCTATAAACCCCTTTACAGTCACTTTCCATCAGCATAGCAAAATGTTGTAGAATCACTACTTGCCTTCTCTGTGTTGTACAGCCGTCCCTTTTCTCCTACCCCCCTATGCATGCTAATCTTAATACCCCCCTACTTCTCCCCCCCTTTATCCCTCCCTACCCACCCATCCACCCCAGTCCCTTTCCCTTTGGTACCTGTTAGTCCATTCTTGAGTTCTGTGATTCTGCAGCTGTTTTGTTCCTTCAGTTTTTCCTTTGTTCTTATATTCCACAGATAAGTGAAATCATTTGGTATTTCTCTTTCTCCGCCTGGCTTGTTTCACTGAGCATAATACCCTCCAGCCCCATCCATGTTGCTGCAAATGATTGGATTTGCCCTTTTCTTATGGCTGAGTAGTATTCCATTGTGTATATGTACCACATCTTCTTTATCCATTCATCTATTGATGGACATTTAGGTTGCTTCCAATTCTTGGCTATTGTAAATAGTGCTGCGATAAACATAGGGGTGCACTGATCTTTCTCATACTTGAATGCTGCATTCTTAGGGTAAATTCCTAGGAGTGCAATTCCTGGGTCAAATGGTAAGTCTGTTTTGAGCATTTTGATGTACCTCCATACTGCTTTCCACAATGGTTGAACTAACTTACATTCCCACCAGCAGTGTAGGAGGGTTCCCCTTTCTCCACAGCCTCGCCAACATTTGTTGTTGTTTGTCTTTTGGATGGCAGCCATCCTTACTGGTGTGAGGTGATACCTCATTGTAGTTTTAATTTGCATTTCTCTGATAATTAGCGATGTGGAGCATCTTTTCATGTGTCTGTTGGCCATCTGTATTTCTTTTTTGGAGAACTGTCTGTTCAGTTCCTCTGCCCATTTTTTAATTGGGTTATTTGTTTTTTGTTTGTTGAGGCGTGTGAGCTCTTTATATATTCTGGACGTGAAGCCTTTATCGGATGTGTCATTTTCAAATATATTCTCCCATACTGTAGGGTTCCTTTTTGTTCTATTGATGGTGTCTTTTGCTGTACAGAAGCTTTTCAGCTTAATATAGTCCCACTTATTCATTTTTGCTGTTGTTTTCCTTGCCCGGGGAGATATGTTCAAGAAAACGTCACTCATGTTTATGTCTAAGAGCTTTTTGCCTATGTTTTCTTCCAAGAGTTTAATGGTTTCATGACTTACATTCAGGTCTTTGATCCATTTTGAGTTTACTTTTGTATATGGGGTTAGACAATGGTCCAGTTTCATTCTCCTACATGGAGCTGTCCAGTTTTGCCAGCACCATCTGTTGAAGAGACTGTCATTTCGCCATTGTATGTCCATGGCTCCTTTATCAAATATTAATTGACCATATATGTCTGGGTTAATGTCTGGATTCTCTAGTCTGTTCCATTGGTCTGTGGCTCTGCTCTTGTGCCAGTACCAAATTGTCTTGATTTCTATGGCTTTATAGTAGAGCTTGAAATTGGGGAGTGAGATCCCCCCTACTTTATTCTTCTTTCTCAGGATTGCTTTGGCTATTCAGGGTCTTTGGTGTTTCCATATGAATTTTTGAATAATTTGTTCCAGTTCTTTGAAGAATGTTGCTGGTAGTTTCATAGGGATTGCATCAAATCTGTATATTGCTTTGGGCAGGATGGCCATTTTGACGATATTAATTCTTCTTAGCCACGAGCATGGGATGAGTTTCCATCTGTTAGTGTCCCCTTTAATTACTCTTAAGAGTGACTTGTAGTTTTCAGAGTATAAGTCTTTCACTTCTTTGGTTAGGTTTATTCCTAGGAATTTTATTTTTTTTGATGCAATTGTGAATGGAGTTGTTTTCCTGATTTCTCTTTCTGTTGGTTCATTGTTAGTGTATAGGAAAGCCACAGATTTCTGTGTATTGATTTTGTATCCTGCAACTTTGCTGTATTCCGATATCAGTTCTAGTAGTTTTGGGGTGGAGTCTTTAGGGTTTTTTATGTACAGTATCATGTCATCTGCAAATAGTGACAGTTTAATTTCTTCTTTACCAATCTGGATTCCTTGTATTTTTTTGTTTTGTCTGATTGCCGTGGCTAGGACCTCCAGTACTATGTTAAATAACAGTGGAGAGAGTGGGCATCCCTGTCTAGTTCCCGATCTCAGAGGAAATGCTTTCAGCTTCTAGCTGTTCAATATAATGTTGGCTGTGGGTTTATCATATATGGCCTTTATTATGTTGAGGTACTTGCCCTCTATTCCCATTTTGCTGAGAGTTTTTATCATGAATGGATGTAGACCTTTGTCAAATGCTTTTTCCGCATCTATGGAGATGATCATGTGGTTTTTGTCTTTCTTTTTGTTGATGTGGTGGATGATGTTGATGGACTTTCGAATGTTGTACCATCCTTGTATCCCTGGGATGAATCCCACTTGGTCATGGTGTATGATCCTTTTGATGTATTTTTGAATTCAGTTTGCTAATATTTTGTTGAGTATTTTTGCATCTACGTTCATCAGGGATATTGGTCTGTAGTTTTCTTTTTTGGTGCGGTCTTCGCCTGGTTTTGTTATTAGGGTGATGTTAGCTTCATAGAATGAGTTTGGGAGTATCCCCTCCTCCTCTATTTTTTGGAAAACTTTAAGGAGAATGGGTATTATGTCTTCCCTGTATGTCTGAAAAAATCCGAGGTAAATCCATCTGGCCCTGGGGTTTTGTTCTTTGGTAGTTTTTTGATTACCGCTTCAATTTCGTTGCTGGTAATTGGTCTGTTTAGATTTTCTGTTTCTTTCTGGGTCAGTCTTGGAAGGTTGTATTTTTCTAGGAAGTTGTCCATTTCTCCTAGGTTTCCCAGCTTGTTAGCATATAGGTTTTCATAGTACTCTCTAATAATTCTTTGTATTTCTGTGGGGTCTGTGATGATTTTTCCTTTCTCGTTTGTGATACTGTTGATCTGTGTTGACTCTCTTTTCTTCTTAATAAGTCTTGCTAGAGGCTTATCTATTTTGTTTATTTTCTCGAAGAACCAGCTCTTGGTTTCATTGATTTTTGCTATTGTTTTATTCTTCTCAATTTTATTTATTTCTTCTCTGATCTTCATTATGTCCCTCCTTCTGCTGACTTTAGGCCTCATTTGTTCTTCTTTTTCCAATTTCGATAATTGTGACATTAGACCATTCATTTGGGATTGTTCTTCCTTTTTTACATATGCTTGGATTGCTATATACTTTCCTCTTAAGACTGCTTTTGCTGTGTCCCACAGAAGTTGGGGCTTAGTGTTGTTGTCTTTTGTTTCCATATATTGCTGGATCTCCATTTTGATTTGGTCATTGATCCATTGATTATTTAGGAGCGTGTTATTAAGCCTCCACGTGTTTGTGAGCCTCTTTGCTTTCTTTGTACAGTTCATTTCTAGTTTTATGCCTTTGTGGTCTGAAAAGTTGGTTGATAGCATTTCAATCTTTTGGAATTTTCTGAGGCTCTTTTTGTGGCCTAGTATGTGGTCTATTCTGGTGAATGTTCCATTTGCACTTGAGAAGAATGTATATCCTGTTGCTTTTGGATGTAGAGTTCTATTGATGTCTATTAAGTCCATGTGCTCTACTGTGTTGTTCAGTGCTTCCGTGTCCTTACTTATTTTCTGCCCGGTGGATCTATCCTTTGGGGTGAGTGGTGTGTTGAAGTCTCCTAGAATGAATGCATTGCAGTCTATATCCCCCTTTAGTTCTGTTAGTATTTGTTTCACATATGCTGGTGCTCCTGTGTTGGGTGCATATATATTTAGAATGGTTATATCCTCTTGTTGGACTGAGCCCTTTATCATTATGTAGTGTCCTTCTTTATCTCTTGTTACTTTCTTTGTTTTGAAGTCTATTTTGTCTGATATTAGTACTGCAACCCCTGCTTTCTTCTCGTTGTTGATTGCTTGAAATATGTTTTTCCATCCCATGACTTTTAGTCTGTACATGTCTTTGGGTTTGAGGTGATTTTCTTGTAAGCAGCTTATAGATGGATCTTCCTTTTTTATCCATTCTATTACTCTGTGTCTTTTGATTGATGCATTCAGCCCATTAACATTTAGGGTGACTATTGAAAGATATGTACTTATTGCCATTGCAGGCTTTAAATTCATGGTTACCAGAGGTTCAAGGTTAGCCTCTTTAGTATCTTACTGCCTAACTTAGCTCGCTTATTGAGCTGTTATATACACTGTCTGGAGATTCTTTTCTTGTCTCCCTTCTTATTCCTCCTCCTTGATTCTTCATATGTTGGGTGTTTTGTGCTGTGCTCTTTCGAGGAGTGCTCCCATCTAGAGCAGTCGCTGTAAGATGTCCTGTAGAGGTGGTTTGTGGGAAGAAATTCCCTCAGCTTTTGTTTGTCTGGGAATTGTTTAATCCCACCATCATATTTGAATGATAGTCATGCTGGATACAGTATCCTTGGTTCAAGGCCCTTCTGTTTCATTGTATTAAATATATCATGCCATTCTCTTCTGGCCTTTAGGGTTTCTGTCGAGAAGTCTGATGTTAGCCTGATGGGTTTTCCTATATAGGTGAACTTTTTCTCTCTAGCTGCCTTTAAAACTCTTTCCTTGTCTACCGCGTTCGCTCCTTGTGGTGGTGACGACAGCGATACGTACACAGACCTGGTTCACTTCAGTTCTTTATTGTTGCTCGGAAGGTCGGGAGAAGGTGAGTGAGAAGAAGCAACAGCCAGAGGGAGCGAGTGAGAGGAAGAATGAGAGGAGAGAGAGAGACAGAGAGAGTGAGAGAGTGCTTCTCTTTCCTGCTTATGCCTTATATAAAGGAAGCTGTCCTATGGTGTTCAAGATCATGCGTGACCTTTAAGCTGATTGTTAGCATGCCTTCTGCATGAGTTGAGCACGAGCGCGGAAGCATGGGGCAAGCCTATAGAAGCAACTTCCTTATGCTAATGCCACCAAACCAGGAAGGGTGGCGCCCAGGAAGCGGGCACCATCTTAGGGAATTGGTCAGCTACAGTGGAAGGGCGGTGTTCAGCCATAGTGGGACTCAGCCTCGGCCATAGGCCGGCCCCTACACTTGTCCTTGATCTTTGCCATTTTAATTATTATGTGTCTTGGTGTTGTCCTCCTTGGATCCTTTCTGTTAGGGGTTCTGTGTATTTCCGTGGTCTGTTCGATTATTTCCTCCCCCAGTTTTGGGAAGTTTTCAGCAATTATTTCTTCTAAGATACTTTCCATCTCTTTTCCTCTCTCTTCTTCTTCTGGAACCCCTGTAATAAGGATATTGTTCTCTTAATATTGTTTCATTCCTGGAGATCCTTTTATCTCTCTCTATGTCAGCTTCTATGCGTTCTTGTTCTCTGGTTTCAATTCCATCAGTGGCCTCTTGCATCCTATCCATTCTGCTTATAAACCCTTCCAGAGTTTGTTTCATTTCTGTGATCTCCTTTCTGGCATCTGTGATCTCCCTCTGGACTTCATCCCATGTCTCTTGCGTATTTCTCTGCATCTCTGTCAGCATATTTATGATTCTTATTTTGAATTCTTTGTCAGGAAGACTGGTTAGGTCTGTCTCCTTCTCTGGTGTTGTCTCTGTGATCTTTGTCTGCCTGTAGCTTTGCCTTTTCATGGTGATAGGAATAGTTTGCAGAGCTGGGACAAGTGACGGCTGGAATAACTTCCCTTCTTGTTGGTTTGTGGCTCTCCTCTCCTGGGAGAACAGCGACCTCTAGTGGCTTGTGCTGGGCAGCTGCGTGCAGACAGGGTTTCTTTTTCCTGCCCGGCTGCTATGGAGTTTATCTCTGCTGTTGCTGTGGGCGTGACCTGGCTCGGGCAGCTGCTCCAAAGTGGTGGAGTCGCGTTGGAGGGGGAGCAGCTGGGAGGCTATAAATCTCGGTCAGGGGCCTCCCTGCTCTCTGCATCCCAGGGGTTAGGGTGCCCAGAGATCCCCAGATTTCCTACCTCTGGATTAAGTGTCCCGCCCTGTCCCTTTAAGACTTCCAAAAAGCACCTGCCAAAACAAAACAACGACCACAAAAAAAAAAAGTGGCCGCTCATTTTTCTTTATTCTCCGGTGCCAGCCTCAGGCATCTGCTCACCGGTCTTGCTGCCCTGTTTCCCTAGTATTGGGGTCCTTATCCCTTTAAGTCTTCCAAAAAGTGCTCGCCAAAACAAAACAGCAAAAAATAATAATAATAATAATTGGTCGCTCGCTTTTCTTATGTCCTCCGGTGCCCAGCCTCCGGTGCCCGCTCACTGTTCTTGCTGCCCTGATTCCCTAGTATCCAGGGCCCCTGTGCATGCACTGTTTCTGCACTCTGGCCTGGATGGCTGGAGCTGGGTGTTCGGCAGTCCTGTGCTCCGTCTCCCTCCCGCTCTGCCTATTCTTCTCCCGCCGGGAGTTGGGGGGATGGGCGCTCGGCTCCCGCCAGGCCGGGGCTTGTATCTTGCCCCCTTCGCGAGGTGCTGAGTTCTCTCAGGTGCAGATGTGGTCTGGATATTGTCCTGTGTCCTCTGGTCTTTATTCTAGGAACAGTTGTCTTTGTTATATTTTCATAGATATATGTGGTTTTGGGAGGAGATTTCCGCTGCTCTACTCACGCCACCATCTTCCGATCCCTCCCCATCTTCTGATCCCTCCCCATCTTCCGATCCCTCCTTATTTTCTTAAATACTCTGACAACTCACTGATACTTTAAGCATGAGAAATTCTTTTGATTTAACAATTAGAGAACTCATTGCAATCTTTTAATATTAAGAGCAGACTAACAGTTAAGAAAACTTTGTCTTTTTTAACTGAAAACAAAATTCTAATTTTTCTGTGTACTTGATACTGCAATTTATTTGTTTTAATTTTATAAAGCATGACTATATTAAATTCTTCTACAAACTTTTTTATATTTAGAGTTCTCTCTCTAAATAAACAGCTGTACTTTAGAACAAAGTTACTTTCTTTTATCAAGACACATTTTTTAGTATGCAGAAATGTTTTTTTATTACTTTAAGTAGTTTTAATTAGAACTTTAAACTATTAGGTACTTTAATTTTTTGTGAACACTGAGAGGCAGGCTATTGTAAACTGTTACACTAGCATTGTTTGGATTGACAAATTTATGAACATTTTATAATTTCTGTTAACTATGAGCTTTACAACACAATCTCTTACTTTTGTGCCCCCATTTGGATGTACTAAGCACAAAGTATATTTTTTTAACTTAGCAAAATTTTAAGGTTTTAGGTTACTACAAAGATTTCTAGGCTGTAGATAGGTATGCACACTGTAATACACAATTAAAAAGGTGTTCACTTGCCACACTTATTTAGTTACTCATTCGTAACAACTATGCTAGATTACTTACAAGACTTACTGAATATTAGACAAAGCTAAGCATTTAAGCATTTTATTCTTAAAAGATTTAGCAGATAACATCAACTTAAATGACTTTAGGTAAACTTAGGCAGCTGATAACTACAAGGACATGCTCGCCTCAGCCAAACTCAAATTAGCATTAATGCTTAACATTTTCTTATCAGATTTTCTGGAAGTTTTAGAATGCCCAATTTTCACAAGTGCTTGTTTTTTTTTTTTTTTTTTTTAGATAATTATTTTTTATTGAAGGGTAGTTGACGCACAGTATTACATTACATTAGTTTCAAGTGTACAACACAGTGATAAAACATTTATATACATAATTCTAGGTTCCAGCTATCACCCTACCAAGCTGTTACAATATCTTGACTATATTCCTTATACTATACATTACAACCCGGTTACTTATTTATTTTACCATTGGAAGTCTGTCCTTTTTTTTTTTTTTGTGAGGGCATCTCTCATATTTATTGATCAAATGGTTGTTAACGACAATAAAATTCTGTGTAGGGGAGTCAATGCTCAATGCACAATCATTAATCCACCCCAAGCCTAATTTTCGTCAGTCTCCAATTTTCTGAGGCATAACAAACAAGTTCTTACATGGAGAACAAATTCTTACATAATGAATAAGTTACATAGTGAACAGTACAAGGGCAGTCATCACAGAAACTTTCGGTTTTGCTCATGCATTATGAACTATAAACAGTTCAAATATGAATACTCATTTGGTTTTTATACTTGATTTATATGTGGATACCACATTTCTCTCTTTATTATTATTATTTTTAATAAAATGCTGAAGTGGTAGGTACATACAAGATAAAGGTAGAAAACATAGTTTAGTGTTGTAAGAGAGCAAATGTAGATGATCAGGTGTGTGCCTGTAGACTATGTGTTAATCCAAGCTAGGCAAGGGCAATAAAACATCCACGTATGCAGAAGATTTCTCTCAGAACAGGGGGGGTGAGGTTCTAAGCCTCACCTCTGTTGATCCCCAATTTCTCACCTGATGACCCCCCTGCGACTGTGCCTGTCTTAGGTTGTTCCTCCCTTGAGGAATCTTACCCGTCTCTGGCTAACCAGTCATCTTCCGGGGCCATATAGGGAAATGTAAAGTTGGTAAGTGAGAGAGAAGCCTTATTGTTTGAAATGGTTAGCTTTTTATTTCTTTGCATATTTATGCCCTGTAGCTTCTATGCCCAGCATTTGTCTTGAGGTATCTTTACCACTTGGAAGAATTATGATACTCGGTAAATTTGATATGAGGCATGAATTCTATTTAAGGGTTGTAATTAGGAAGGAAGAAGAAAAGCTATAGAAGTAGCAGGCGGAAGAAAACATGGGAAGATTGATTATGAAATCATTTTTTGTGGCCAAGAGATGTAGCAATTATTTTAGGACTGACATAATCTTTATGTATCTATATCAATTTCTAATCTCTATATCATCTTTATCAGATATATTTGAGCTTTCATCTTGATTTTTTTTTTTTTTTTTTTTAATAATTATTTTTTATTGAAGGGTAGTTGACACACAGTATTACATTACATGAGTTTCAAGTGTACAACACAGTGGTAGAACATTTATATACATAATTCTAGGTTCCAGCTATCACCCTACCAAGCTGTTACAATATCTTGACTATATTCCTTATGCTATACATTACATCCCGGTTACTAATTTATTTTACCATTGGAAGTCTGTCCCTTTTTTTTTTTTTTTTTTTGTGAGGGCATCTCTCATATTTATTGATCAAATGGTTGTTAACGACAATAAAATTCTGTATAGGGGAGTCAATGCTCAATGCACAATCATTATTCCACCCCAAGCCTAATTTTTGTCAGTCTCCAATCTTCTGAGGCATAACAAACAAGTTCTTACATGGAGAACAAATTCTTACATAATGAATAAGTTACATAGTGAACAGTACAAGGGCAGTCATCACAGAAACTTTCGGTTTTGCTCATGCATTATGAACTATAAACAGTCAGTTCAAATATGAATACTCATTTGGTTTTTATACTTGATTTATATGTGGATACCACATTTCTCTCTTTATTATTATTATTTTTAATAAAATGCTGAAGTGGTAGGTAGATACAAGATAAAGGTAGAAAACATAGTTTAGTGTTGTAAGAGAGCAAATGTAGATGATCAGGTGTGTGCCTGTAGACTATGTGTTAATCCAAGCTAGACCAGGGCAATAAAACATCCACGTATGCAGAAGATTTCTCTCAGAACGGGGGGGTTAGGTTCTAAGCCTCACCTCTGTTGATCCCCAATTTCTCACCTGATGGCCCCCCTGCAACTGTGCCTGTCTTAGGTTGTTCCTCCCTTGAGGAATCTTACCCGTCTCTGGCTAACCAGTCATCTTCCGGGGCCATACAGGGAAATGTGAAGTTGGTAAGTGAGAGAGAAGCCTTATTGTTTGAAAACGTTAGCTTTTTACTTCTTTGCATATTTATGCCCTGTGGCTTCTATGCCCAGCATTTGTCTTGAGGTATCTTTACCACTTGGAAGAATTATGATACTCGGTAAATTTGATATGAGGCACGAATTCTATTTAAGGGTTGTAATTAGGAAGGAAGAAGAAAAGCTATAGAAGTAGCAGGTGGAAGAAAACATGGGAAGATTGATTATTTCTTTGATATATCTTCTTGTAGAGTAACTTCAGCATGTATAGGTTTTAAGCTACTACTTAAATTGCACACACACATTAACATAATAGGAGTATAGTTACATAACCAAAGCATATCTGTAATTACTAGCCATCTGCAGTGAAACCAAGAAAACCAGTTAGGCACCTTAGGCATTTGTGAAAACTTATCTATGATATGGTGGATATTGTCCAAATGAACTTGAACAGTCTGAGAGAAATCAGACAAATTAAAACAACCCATTCCTGGGGACTGTTCACATGCCATATGTTCTTTTAACAATAAATAGTTTGTAGTTGTAAGACTTTGGAGCGCTACAATTTGCACTTCTCCAAATTCTTGGTTGAGTTCCAACAGTATAGATCCAGTCCAATTTTGTTGTTTTACTGTATGCACAGGCCAGCTTAGATATCTCCTTCCTCATTCCCATGGCAAGTCCAGGAACTGGTGGGATGAGTGCATCTACAGCTATAGCAGTGCATGGATATTTGTTGGGGTTTTTTGATGATCATCTTCTGGCATGAGTCTTCCAGAGAGTGCAGATGTTGGAAGTTCTTTTTCATATTGTATCTTAGTTCATTTTTGGGGTAGCCCAATTAGGCTTTGATCCTCTGTATAAACACAAACAGACCCTTTGCCTACACTTTTATATGCCCTTTATACCATTGTGTAGAACTCGTTGGAGATTACCACAAAGGAACTGCCCTTTTTTTTTTTTTTTTTTTTTTTGCTATCACTAATCTACACTTACATGACGAATATTATGTTTACTAGGCTCTCCCCTGTACCAGGTCTCCCCTATAAACCCCTTTACAGTCACTGTCCATCAGCATAGCAAAATGTTGTAGAATCACTACTTGCCTTCTCTGTGTTGTACAGCCCTCCCTTTTCTCCTACCCCCCCATGCATGTTAATCTTAATACCCCCCTACTTCTCCCCCCCTTATCCCTCCCTACCCACCCATCCTCCCCAGTCCCTTTCCCTTTGGTACCTGTTAGTCCATTCTTGAGTTCT
Source organism: Manis pentadactyla (assembly GCF_030020395.1). Taxonomy (NCBI): domain Eukaryota; kingdom Metazoa; phylum Chordata; class Mammalia; order Pholidota; family Manidae; genus Manis; species Manis pentadactyla. The sequence continues at coordinate 41,991,018 of NC_080038.1, forward strand.
GTGATTCTGCTGCTGTTTTGTTCCTTCAGTTTTTCCTTTTTTCTTATATTCCACAGATAAGTGAAATCATTTGGTATTTCTCTTTCTCCGCTTGGCTTGTTTCACTGAGCATAATACCCTCCAGCTCCATCCATGTTGCTGCAAATGATTGGATTTGCCCTTTTCTTATGGCTGAGTAGTATTCCATTGTGTATATGTACCACATCTTCTTTATCCATTCATCTACTGATGGACATTTAGGTTGCTTCCAATTCTTGGCTATTGTGAATAGTGCTGCAATAAACATAGGGGTGCATCTGTCTTTCTCAAACTTGATTGCTGCGTTCTTAGGGTAAATTCCTAGGAGTGCAATTCCTGGGTCAAATGGTAAGTCTGTTTTGAGCATTTTGATATACCTCCATACTGCTTTCCACAATGGTTGAACTAGTTTACATTCCCACCAGCAGTGTAGGAGGGTTCCCCTTTCTCCACAGCCTCGCCAACATTTGTTGTTGTTTGTCTTTTTGATGGCAGCCATCCTTACTGGTGTGAGGTGATAACTCATTGTAGTTTTAATTTGCATTTCTCTGATAATTAGCGATGTGGAGCATCTTTTCATGTGTCTGTTGGCCATCTGTATTTCTTTTTTGGAGAACTGTCTGTTCAGTTCCTCTGCCCATTTTTTAATTGGGTTATTTGTTTTTTGTTTGTTGAGGCGTGAGAGCTCCTTATATATTCTGGACGTCAAGCCTTTATCGGATGTGTCATTTTCAAATATATTCTCCCATACTGTAGGGATCCTTCTTGTTCTATTGATGGTGTCTTTTGCTGTACAGAAGCTTTTCAGCTTAATATAGTCAAACTTACTCATTTTTGCTGTTGTTTTCCTTGCCCGGGGAGATATGTTCAAGAAGAGGTCACTCATGTTTATGTCTAAGAGGTTTTCGCCTATGTTTTCTTCCAAGAGTTTAATGGTTTCATGGCTTACATTCAGGTCTTTGTTCCATTTTGAGTTTACTTTTGTATATGGGGTTAGACAATGGTCCAGTTTCATTCTCCTACATGTAGCTGTCCAGTTTTGCCAGCACCACCTGTTGAAGAGACTGTCATTTCGCCATTGTATGTCCATGGCTCCTTTATCAAATATTAATTGACCATATATGTCTGGGTTAATGTCTGGATTCTCTAGTCTGTTCCATTGGTCTGTGGCTCTGCTCTTGTGCCAGTACCAAATTGTCTTGATTACTATGGCTTTATAGTAGAGCTTGAAGTTGGGGAGTGAGATCCCCCCTACTTTATTCTTCTTTCTCAGGATTGCTTTGGCTATTCGGGGTCTTTGGTGTTTCCATATGAATTTTTGAATTATTTGTTCCAGTTCATTGAAGAATGTTGCTGGTAGTTTCATAGGGATTGCATCAAATCTGTATATTGCTTTGGGCAGGATGGCCATTTTAACGATATTAATTCTTCCTAGCCACGAGCATGGGATGAGTTTCCATCTGTTAGTGTCCCCTTTAATTTCTCTTAAGAGTGACTTGTAGTTTTCAGAGTATAAGTCTTTCACTTCTTTGGTTAGGTTTATTCCTAGGTATTTTATTTTTTTTGATGCAATTGTGAATGGAGTTGTTTTCCTGATTTCTCTTTCTGTTGGTTCATTGTTAGTATATAGGAAAGCCACAGATTTCTGTGTGTTGATTTTGTATCCTGCAACTTTGCTGTATTCCGATATCAGTTCTAGTAGTTGTGGGGTGGAGTCTTTAGGGTTTTTTATGTACAGTATCATGTCATCTGCAAATAGTGACAGTTTAACTTCTTCTTTACCAATCTGGATTCCTTGTATTTCTTTATTTTGTCTGATTGCCGTGGCTAGGACCTCCAGTACTATGTTAAATAACAGTGGAGAGAGTGGGCATCCCTGTCTAGTTCCCGATCTCAGAGGAAATGCTTTCAGCTTCTCGCTGTTCAATATAATGTTGGCTGTGGGTTTATCATAGATGGCCTTTATTATGTTGAGGTACTTGCCCTCTATTCCCATTTTGCTGAGAGTTTTTAACATGAATGGATGTTGAACTTTGTCAAATGCTTTTTCAGCATCTATGGAGATGATCATGTGGTTTTTGTCTTTCTTTTTGTTGATGTGGTGGATGATGTTGATGGACTTTCGAATGTTGTACCATCCTTGCATCCCTGGAATGAATCCCACTTGGTCATGGTGTATGATCCTTTTGATGTATTTTTGAATTCGGTTTGCTAATATTTTGTTGAGTATTTTTGCATCTACGTTCATCAGGGATATTGGTCTGTAATTTTATTTTTTGGTGGGACCTTTTCCTGATTTTGGTATTAGGGTGATGTTAGCTTCATAGAATGAGTTTGGGAGTATCCCCTCCTCCTCTATTTTTTGGAAAACTTTAAGGAGAATGGGTATTATGTCTTCCCTGTATGTCTGATAAAATTCCGAGGTAAATCCATCTGGCCCAGGGGTTTTGTTCTTTGGTAGTTTTTTGATTACCTCTTCAATTTCGTTGCTGGTAATTGGTCTGTTTAGATTTTCTGTTTCTTCCTGGGTCAATCTTGGAAGGTTATATTTTTCTAGGAAGTTGTCCATTTCTCCTAGGTTTCCCAGCTTGTTAGCATATAGGTTTTCATAGTATCCTCCAATAATTCTTTGCATTTCCGTGGGGTCCGTCGTGATTTTTCCTTTCTCGTTTCTGATACTGTTGATTTGTGTTGATTCTCTTTTCTTCTTAATAAGTCTGGCTAGAGGCTTATCTATTTTGTTTATTTTCTCGAAGAACCAGCTCTTGGTTTCATTGATTTTTGCTATTGTTTTATTCTTCTCAATTTTATTTATTTCTTCTCTGATCTTTATTATGTCCCTCCTTCTGCTGACCTTAGGCCTCATCTGTTCTTCTTTTTCCAATTTCGATAATTGTGACATTAGACCATTCATTTGGGATTGCTCTTCCTTTTTTAAATATGCTTGGATTGCTATATACTTTCCTCTTAAGACTGCTTTTGCTGTGTCCCACAGAAGTTGGGGCTTAGTGTTGTTGTTGTCATTTGTTTCCATATATTGCTGGATCTCCATTTTGATTTGGTCATTGATCCATTGATTATTTAGGAGCGTGTTGTTAAGCCTCCATGTGTTTGTGAGCCTCTTTGCTTTCTTTGTACAGTTTATTTCTAGTTTTATGCCTTTGTGGTCTGAAAAGTTGGTTGGTAGGATTTCAATCTTTTGGAATTTTCTGAGGCTCTTTTTGTGGCCTAGTATGTGGTCTATTCTGGAGAATGTTCCATGTGCACTTGAGAAGAATGTATATCCCGCTGCTTTTGGATGTAGAGTTCTATAGATGTCTATTAGGTCCATCTGCTCTACTGTGTTGTTCAGTGCTTCCGTGTCCTTACTTATTTTCTGCCCAGTGGATCTATCCTTTGGGGTGAGTGGTGTGTTGAAGTCTCCTAGAATGAATGCATTGCAGTCTATATCCCCCTTTAGTTCTGTTAGTATTTGTTTCACATATGCTGGTGCTCCTGTGTTGGGTGCATATATATTTAGAATGGTTATATCCTCTTGTTTGACTGAGCCCTTTATCATTATGTAGTGTCCTTCTTTATCTCTTGTTACTTTCTTTGTTTTGAAGTCTATTTTGTCTGATATTAGTACTGCAACCCCTGCTTTCTTCTCACTGTTGTTTGCTTGAAATATGTTTTTCCATCCCTTGACTTTTAGTCTGTACATGTCTTTGGGTTTGAGGTGAGTTTCTTGTAAGCAGCATATAGATGGGTCTTGCTTTTTTATCCATTCTGTTACTCTGTGTCTTTTGATTGGTGCATTCAACCCATTAACATTTAGGGTGACTACTGAAAGATATGTACTTATTGCCATTGCAGGCTTTAAATTCGTGGTTACCAAAGGTTCAAGGTTAGCCTCTTTAGTATCTTACTGCCTAACTTAGCTCGCTTATTGAGCTGTTATATACACTGTCTGGAGATTCTTTTCTTCTCTCCCTTCTTGTTCCTCCTCCTCGATTCTTCATATGTTGGTTGTTTTGTGCTGTGCTCTTTCTAGGAGTGCTCCCATCTAGAGCAGTCCCTGTAAGATATTCTGTAGAGGTGGTTTGTGGAAAGCAAATTCCCTCAGCTTTTGTTTGTCTGGGAATTGTTTAATCCCACCGTCATATTTGAATGATAGTCGTGCTGGATACAGTATCCTTGGTTCAAGGCCCTTCTGTTTCATTGTATTAAATATATCATGCCATTCTCTTCTGGCCTGTAGGGTTTCTGTTGAGAAATCTGACGTTAGCCTGATGGGTTTCCCTTTATAGGTGACCTTTTTCTCTCTAGCTGCCTTTAACACTCTTTCCTTGTCCTTGATCTTTGCCATTTTAATTATTATGTGTCTTGGTGTTGCCCTTCTTGGATCCTTTCTGTTGGGGGTTCTGTGTATTTCCGTGGTCTGTTCGATTACTTCCTCCCCCAGTGTGGGGAAGTTTTCAGCAATTATTTCTTCTAAGATACTTTCCATCTCTTTGCCTCTCTCTTCTTCTTCTGGGACCCCTATAATACGGATATTGCTCCTTTTAGATTGGTCACACAGTTCTCTTAATATTGTTTCATTCCTGGAGATCCTTTTGTCTCTCTCTATGTCAGCTTCTATGCGTTCCTGTTCTCTGATTTCAATTCCATCAATGGCCTCTTGCATTCTATCCATTCTGCTTATAAACCCTTCCAGAGTTTGTTTCATTTCTGCGATCTCCTTTCTGGCATCTGTGATCTCTTTCCGGACTTCATCCCATTTTTCTTGCGTATTTCTCTGCATCTCTGTCAGCATGTTTATGATTCTTATTTTGAATTCTTTGTCAGGGAGACTGGTTAGGTCTGTCTCCTTCTCTGGTGTTGTCTCTGTGATCTTTGTCTGCCTGTAGCTTTGCCTTTTCATGGTGATAGGAATAGTCTGCAGAACTGGGACGAGTGACGGCTGGAAGGACTTCCTTTCTTGTTGGTTTGTGGCCCTCCTCTCCTGGGAGAACAGCGGCCTCTAGTGGCTTGTGCTGCGCAGCTGCGCGCAGACAGGGTTTCTGCTTCCTGCCCGGCTGCTATGGAGTTAATCTCCGCTGTTGCTGTGGGCGTGGCCTGGCTCTGGCAGCTACTCCAAAATGGTGGAGTCGCGTTGGAGCAGGAGCTGCTGGGAGGCTATTTATCTCCGTAAGGGGCCTCCCTGCTCCCTGCAGCCCAGGGGTTAGGGTGCCCAGAGATCCCGGATTCCCTACCTCTGGATTAAGTGACCCGCCCTGCCCCTTTAAGACTTCCAAAAAGCACCCGCCAAAACAAAACAACGACCACAAAAAAAACAAGAAAAAAAAATTTTTTTAATTAAAAAAAAAAAAATTTTTAATTAAAAAAAAAAGGTGGTCGTTCATTTTTCTTTATTCTTCGGTGCCAGCCTCAGGCCTCTGCTCACCGGTCTTTCTGCCCTGTTTCCCTAATATTGGGGTCCCTGTCCCTTTAAGACTTCCAAAAAGCGCTCGCCAAAACAAAGCAGCAAAAAAGCAAAAAAAAAAAAAAAAAAAAATGGTCGCGCGCTTTTCTTATGTCCTCTGTCGCCCAGCCTCCAGTGCCTGCTCACTGTTCTTGCTGCCCTGTTTTCCCAGTATCGAGGGCCCTGCACTCTGGCCCGGATGGCTGGGGCTGGGTGTTCGGCAGCCCTGGGCTCCGTCTCCCTCCCGCTCTGCCTGCTCTTCTCCCGCCGGGAGCTGGGGGGAGGGGCGCTCGGCTCCCGCGGGGCCGGGGCTTGTATCTTACCCCCTTCGCGAGGCGCTGGGTTCTCTCAGGTGTGGATGTGGTCTGGATATTGTCCTGTGTCCTCTGGTCTTTATTCTAGGAAGGGTTGTCTTTGTTATATTTTCATAGATATATGTTGTTTTGGGAGGAGATTTCCGCTGCTCTACTCACGCCGCCATCTTCCGCCCCCCACAAGTGCTTGTTTTTAAATCAATTTTTATTAATATCATCCAGAGGTAGGAAAATATTTTTCATTTACACACTTAAACACACAAACATACAAACTGAGACACAAGAACTACAGTTAGCAACACTTCTCACACAAAAACATATACACAGACAAACCGATATAAAGACTTGAGTCACTGATATCTAATTGCTTTCCCTTTCCTCAGCTTCCTGTCCGTGGCTTCTGGAACCAGAGGGCAGGAGAAGCATGTTCTGGTGGGGGAAGAGGGTGGTGAAGGCAGAAGGTGAGAGGGAGGGGGTGGTCCGGCCACCGGAAGAGGAGAGGAGCAGGACGACGGCATGGTTGAGAATGTAGGACTTTAAGATGGTGGCGGCATGTGTGAAGACAAAGGACTTAAAGATGGTGTTGGAGAGAGGGGGAGGGGATAGCGAGCTGAGGGAGGTGGGTGACTGAGGTCTTCTGGCGGATCTGAAAAGGAAGAAGGACTGAGCAGAGTAAGAGGCTGACAATCTTTAACTGGAGATCAGGCCAGGAGAACCTGAGTCATTGTACACTTAACATAAAGGTCTGGGCGGGAGTGCAAAGTCCAAAAAGTCTGCACATATGGGATTTCACTCTACTGTCTACTCCAGTGACAATAATTAATCAATACAGTGAGGAGGTCAAAATTGAAAGTTCCCTCAGGGGGCCAGTAAGATTGATTGTCTAAGGGATACTGAGGCCTGGCCTCAGAGCAAAGAAAGACTAGCTTCTGTTTGTGAACTTCCCGGGACAAATATAGAGTAGCTAAATTAGAAATGAGACACCACAACGGGGTCTGAGCCTCCACTTTTGAGGGCTGGTTCCCCATGTCTGTGCCACTTCCCAACTAATCCTGCTGAGTGGAGCACCCAGCATCCCAAGCGTGCCAAGTTAGGGGAGACATCCTGGGAGCCTGGGTGAGGGATGTCTCCCACACTGCAGGGCCAGGGGCGGGCCGGATGCCTGCAGAGGGTGCACTGGATGCCCAAGGGGCCGGAAGCCCCCATTTGGATGTACGTATGATTTCTAACGGACCAGGTGAAACAGAGTTAGGAAGGGGAGCAGACCGGGGGAATCTGAGGGACTCACTGGAAAATAGGCCATGCAGTGGAGAGCAGGCTGAGGTCCAGGGTCGGGGAAGGAGAGGGCAGGGCCACCAGTGGCCCGTCGGGACCCGGTGCTCAAGCTCCTTCCCAGGATTTCGGCACCAAATGTAAGATAAATTCTAGCCAAAATAAGCAGGTGAAGAGAGGCAACAAAGGGCTAAGTAGTTTATTTGAATGCAAATTCCCAGGTGATGTTCTGTGGTCTGGCTATCACAGGCCAGGGAAGTCACACCTGGTCAGGGAGGTGGGGGCTTATAAGGGGTTAGGAGGGGGAGGAGTGGGCAAGCTATCTTAGGGGTCGTGGAGAGGTATGATTGGCTAAAGGTGACATAATAGACAATTAGAAACTTTTTTTCCTTCCAAGAGGGAGGAGGCTGACATCCGAGTCTTAGTTGGCACATCAGAAGGATGGAATTCAGGAAGAGCTGTCCCCTTTCCATATAAAACACAGACCTTGGAGTCTAGTCTGTTCTCCCCCCATAGCATCTCTCTGTTCTGTTTGCATGTCCTTGTTTTTCCTTCCTCCAGCCTAACAAGTTTTACTTGGAAAATATTTCTTTCCTTCTTGCATAAAACCCTTCCAGACCCACAGTCTGGAGAGTAAAGTCATTGGGATATGTAAGGTTATGATCACTGAGTGAGACACGCTGATGGTGTAACCATGGAGAAAAAAAGCAAAACAAAAGCCTGGGGACAAGCCAGGGAATAGGGAGGGCATTAATGATCTTTGTTTTTCTGAAACCCTCCTGGGAGCTCTCCTCTTTTGCTGAAGCAAAATGCCCTGGGGTGTTTTATTTCCAGGCTTCTGTGAGCACCCTGAATTCAAACTGACCTCTGAGCCTAGATCATATGTGATGGAGCTCTGACAAGGAGGCAGTAGGGGTGGTCCCAGCCCCTGCACTCTCCATGCCAACCACTTCCAGATGTCATCCGCACTGACGATGGAGACGAGATGTCAAGGGCAAGCAAAATGAGGGAAGCGGGCTGCCTCCAGGCAGTCCCTCTGAAACCAAGGACTAAACTCAATTGTTTGGGTGGGACTCGGTGGGAGGCTGCACAATGGGAGGCCAAACTGGAGGCTCAGTTAACCCACATTACCTTAGTAACAGCTGTCCTGCTGGGGCCTCCTAACAATCATAAAGTCTGTTTCCAGGGGTGCATGTGTGCCCTCTGGGGTTGTACTTCCCGTGTGTGGGCCCTGGCTATCCTGACACTGCCTCAGGCTGGAAGGCTTTCAGGTCAGCTTCCATTTACTTGTCTGAGTGTGCTGTGCCCAAATGACTGCCACGAATCAGGTAAAAAAGGGTTAATATTGAAATTTAAGGCTGAAGCCCGGGCTTTCTAAAATAAGATCTTTGTGGTTTTGCTTGCAAAGTTGGCTCTTGGTTGGGAATTTGCATTTGGGGAGTGTTCCCACTATTCCTAAACTGATAAGGATGGCTCACTGTGTCCAAACTGCAAACAGTGTGGTTTATGCTGATCACCTGCTTTTCTCCTAAGAGTCTGGACTTTTGGTAAGTGCTAGGCAGAGAGTGGCTAATGACCATCGCCCAGTAAAAACCTTCAGCACTGAGTCTGTAATGGCTTCCCTGAGCAGAAACATCACTCAGGGGTTGCTGAGTTTTCATTGCTAGGGAACAGGGAGCTCTTGGTGACCCACTGTGGGAGGGAGAAAGCACAAGAAAGCCTGTATATGGCATCCTTCAAATTCTGCCTGTGTCTGTTTCCCTTGCTGATTCCTTTGCCTATTCTTTCTCTGTCATAAACCTTAGCTGTGAATACAACTATATGCTCAATCCTCTGAGTCATTCCAGTGAGTCACCAAATGTGTTGTGGTCTTGGGAACCCATAACACAGCAGGATAAAGTAAATGAAGAATTATGAAATAGTCTATCATCCCCTGTTATCTTTGAGAACCTGTATGTTTGGTGTGGAAGAAAGGAAATTCAGATACAATACAGAAGAAATTAGGTAAAAAACAAACAACTTGTGTTCTTGTATTTGAATTGGAAATATCAATATAATCTCCTAAGACAGTTGTTCTTCTGAGTGTGTGTGTGCACTTCCTAGTTACCTGCTGAAGAGACCTAGAAACAGTGGCCAACTCTGTAGTAATAAGCAGCCCTGGCACCCAGACCATGGCCTTGAAACAGCACTTTCCATGGAAAGTAACCAGTGTCTCTCAGAGAAATGGCTGATTGCAGGTCTGGGACTGGAAATGTCCAGGATGACCCTGGAATCTTTTCATCATAGCGGATAGTGAGGAAGCTGTCAGTACCTGCTAGTAGGAGGTCATGGCCAAAGGATCCAGGAGTCAGATCCAGGAGTGTCCCATTGGTCACACTGAGACACTCTGAGCTTCAAGAAAATAACTGCAATTTGCTTGAAACCCATCTAATGTGTTTAAATTAGTGAATTAATGAAGACCTTGAATAAATTAATAATTACAGAGGATGATAAGGAGCCAAATCACTTTCTGGAAAACTGGCAAATAAAGGGACAAAAATAAAGCATTTATCCCTCCTTTCCTATATGGACTGTAGTAGCATCAGTAACCAAATGACAGATGAGTGAAAGCATCTCTATAGGTATTGCAGTTAATAAAGGAAAAAGAATTGTTAGAATCTGAATAACACCATTTTGCAACCACCAATGAATGGATCCAGGCCTTGAACATCTCAGCTGCTAACATCACAGAAAGAATGACAACTGGACTATGTTGCCCTGTTGATAAACCATACCACTACCTGCAGTCTTGTTAAAGAAATCAAACCTGAACCAGATCTGGCCTCTGCATCCAGCTACCAATTTGCAAGAAACAAGAGTACAGAGAAATAGGTTGAACTGCATGTGCAATAATAGAAAGAATATATATTGGCCTTTGCCCCCAGTTCCTCGCACAGAACTCCTAAGATTTTTGCAATTTCCTAAGTGATAAGAGCACTAGGAGCATCTCTTGTTCTAAGATTTGGGCTTTTACCCATTGCCTGACAAAGGGCTCCTAAATCCCTTGGGATTTCCTGGGTGATACTAGTGTCCTTTGTTCTAATGAGGCAGCTCTTGGTGAGCTCCTGGATGGGGAGTGGTCACAAGAAAGACCAAGATGTGATTACAAGCTTGGAATTTCCCATCCCACCTCAATTCTCCAGAGAGGGGAGAGGGGCTGAAAATGGAGCTCATGATCATTCATACCTACATGAGGAAGCCTCCATAAAAATCCCCAAAGTACAGGGTTTGCAGAGCTTCCAGGTAGTGAACACGTGCTGATGCAGGGGGAGTAGCACCTGGATAGGGCATGGAAATGCCCCTGCCCACATACCTTGCCCTACACATCTTTTCCATCTACCTGTTTATCTATATCCTTTATCATATTCTCTTCTAATAAACTGGTAAACAGTAAGTGAACTGGCTTCCTGTGAGCTGCTCTAGCAAACTAAGTGAACCTGTGGGGGGCGTCATAGGAACCTCCAATTTAAGGCCCATCAGTCAAAATCATAGATGACTAAATTTGAAATGGAACAAAGACTTGAACGTAAGTCATGAAACCATAAAACTCTTAGAAAAAAACATAGGCAAAAATCTCTTAGATATAAACATGAGTGACCTCTTCTTGAACATATCATCCTGGGCAAGGGAAACAAAAGCAAAAATGAACAAATGGTACTATATCAAGCTGAAAAGCTTCTATACAGCAAAGGACACCATCAATAGAACAAAAAGTTTTCCCACAGTATGGGAGAATATGTTCATAAATGAGAGATCAGACAAAGGGTTGACATCCAAACTATATAAAGAGCTCACACACCTCAACAAACAAAAAGCAAATAATCCAATTAAAAAATGGGCAGAAGAGCTGAAAAGACAGTTCTCTAAAGAAGAAATTCAGATGGCCAACAGACACATGAAAAGATGCTCCACATCGCTTGTCATCAGAGAAATGCAAATTAAAACCACAATGAGATATCACCTCACACCAGTAAGGATGGCTACCATCCAAAAGACAAAAAATAAACAAATGTTGGCGAAGTTGTGGAGAAAGGGAAACCCTCCTACACAGCTGGTGGGAATGCAAATTAGTTCAACCATTGTGGAAAGCAGTATGGAGGTTCCTCAAAAAGCTCAAAATAGAAATACCACTTGACCCAGGAATTCCACTTCTAGGAATTTAACCTAAGAATGCAGCAGCCCAGTTTGAAAAAGACAGATGCACCCCTATGTTTATCCCAGCACTATTTACAATAGCTAAGAAATGGAAGCAACCTAAGTGTTTATCAGTAGATGAATGGATAAAGAAGATGTGGTACATATACACAATGGAATATTATTCAGCCATAAGAAGAAAACAAATCCTACCATTTACAACAACATGGATGGAGTGAGAGGGTATTATGCTCAGTGAAATAAGCCAGGCAGAGAAAGATAAGTATCAAATGATTTCACTCATATGTGGAGTATAAGAACAAAGAAAAACTGAAGGAACAAAACAGCAGCAGAATCACAGAACCCAAGAATAGACTAACAGTTACCAAAGGGATAGGGACTGGGAATGATGGGTGGGAAGGGAGGGATAAGGGCAGGAAAAAAGAAAGGGGGAATTACGATTAGCATGTATAGTGTTGTGGCGGGAAACGGGGAGGGCTGTACAACACAGAGAAGACAGGTGGTGATTGTACAGGATATTGCTATGCTGATGGACAGTGACTGTAGTGGGGTGTGTGGGGAGGACTTGGTGAGGGGTGGGAGCACAAAGTCCAAAAAGCCTGCACGTATGGGATTTCACTCCACTCTCTGCTCCAGTGGCAATAGTTAGTCAAGTCAGTGAGGAGGCCAAAATTGAAAGTACCCTCAGGGGGCCAATGAGATTGGTTGTCCAAGGGATACTGAGGCCCCGCCTCAGAGCAAAGAAGGACTAGCTTCCATTTGCAAACTTCCCGGGACAAATATAGAGTAGCCAAATTAGAAATGAGACACCACAGCAGGGTCTGAGCCTCTGGTTTCGAGGGCTGGTTCCCCATATATGCATCACCCCCACAACTAATCCCGCTGAGAGGAGCGCCCAGCGTCCCAAGTGCACCAAGTCAGGGGAGACGTCCTGGGATCCTGGGTGAGGGACGTCTCCCCCACCAAAGGGCCAGGGGTGGGCCGGATGCCATCAGCATAGTAAGATGCTGTAGACTCACTACTTGTCTTCTCTGTGTTGCAGATCCATCCCTATGCACCCCCTACATTATACATGCCTATGTTTTTTTCTAAGAGTTTTATGGTTTCATGACTTACATTCAGGTCTTTGATCCATTTCGAATTTACTTTTCTGTATGTGGTTAGACAGTGATCCAGTTTCATTCTCTTACATGTGGCTCTCCAGTTTTGCCAGCACCATCTGTTGAAGAGACTGTCATTTCCCCATTGTATGTCCATGGCTCCTTTATCATATATTAATTGACCATATATGTTTGGGTTAATATCTGGGTTCTCTATTCTGTTCCACTGGTCTGTGGCTCTGTTCTTGTGCCAGTACCAAACCATCTTGATTACTGTGGCTTGTAGTAGAGCTTGAAGTTGGGGACCGAGATCCCCCCCGCTTTATTCATCCTCAGGATTGCTTTAGCTATTCGGGGTCTTTGGTGTTTCCATATGAATTTTTGAACTATTTATTCTAGTTCGTTGAAGAATGTTGGTAATTTGATAGGGATTGCATTGAATCTGTATGTTGCTTTGGGCAGGATGGCCATTTTGACTATATTAATTCTTCCTAGCCAAGAGCATGGGATGAGTTTCCATTTGTTAGTGACCTCTTTAATTTCTCTTAAGAGTGTCTTATAGTTTTCAGGGTATAGGTCTTTCACTTCCTTAGTAAGGTTTATTCCTAAGTATTTTATTCTTTTTGATGCAATTGTGAATGGAATTGTTTTCATGATTTCTCTATTAGTTCATTGTTAGTGTATAGGAAAGCCGCAGATTTTTGTGTGTTAATTTTGTATCCTGCAACTTTGCTGTATTCCGATATTAGTTCTAGTAGTTTTGGAGTGGAGTCTCGGGATTTTTATGTACAATATCATGTCATCTCCAAATAGTGACAGTTTAACTTCTTCTTTACCAATTTGGATTCCTTGTATTTCTTTGTTTTGTCTAATTTCCGTGGCTAGGACCTCCAGTACTATGTTGAATAACAGTGGGGAGAGTGGGCATCCCTGTCTTGTTCCCGATCTCAGAGGAAAAGCTTTCACCTTTTCACTGTTCAGTATGACGTTGGCTGTGGGTTTATCATATATCGCCTTTATTATGTTGAGGTACCTGCCCTCTATACCCATTTTGTTGAGAGAGTTTTTATCATGAATGGATGCTGAATTTTGTTGAATGCTTTTTCAGCATCTACGGAGATGATCATGTGGTTTTTGTCCTTCTTTTTGTTGATGTGGTGGATGATGTTGATGGATTTTCGAATGTTGTACCATCCTTGCATCCCTGGGATGAATCCCACTTGGTCATGGTGTATGATCCTTTTGACGTATTTTTGAATTTGGTTTGCTAAAATTTGTTGAGTATTTTTGCATCTACATTCATCAGGGATATTGGTCTGTAATTTTATTTTTTGGTGGGACCTTTTCCTGATTTTGGTATTAGGGTGATGTTGGCTTCATAGAATGAGTTTGGGAGTATTCCCTCCTCTTCTATTTTTTGGAAAACTTTAAGGAGAATGGGTATTATATCTTCTCTGTATGTCTGATAAAATTCTGAGGTAAATCCATCTGGCCCGGGGTTTTTTTTCTTGGGTAGTTTTTTGATTACCACTTCAATTTCTTTGCTGGTAATTGGTTTGTTTAGATTTTGTGTTTCTTCCTTGGTCAATCTTGGAAGGTTGTATTTTTCTCAAAAGTTGTCCATTTCTTCTAGGTTTTCCAGCTTCTTAGCATATAGGTTTTCATAGAAGTCTCTAATAATTCTTTGTATTTCTGTTGGGTCCGTCGTGATGTTTCCTTACTCGTTTCTGATTCTGTTGATGTGTGTTGATTCTCTTTTTCTCTTAATAAGTCTGGCTAGGGGCTTATCTATTTTGTTTATTTTCTCAAAGAACCAGCTCTTGGTTTCATTGATTTTTTCTATTGTTTTATTCTTCTCAATTTTGTTTATTTCTTCTCTGATCTTTGTTATATCCCTCCTTCTGCTGACTTTAGGACTCATTTGTTCTTCTTTTTCCAATTTTGATAATTGTTACATTAGACTATCCATTTTGGTTTGTTCTTCCTTCTTTAAATATGCCTGGATTGCTATATACTTTTTTCTTAAGACTGCTTTTGCTGCGTCCCATAGAAGTTGGGGTTTTATGTTGTTGTTGTCATTTATTTCCATATATTGCTGGATCTCCATTTTAATTTGGTCATTGATCCATTGACTATTTAGGAGCATGTTGTTAAGCCTCCATGTGTTTGTGAACCTTTTGCTTTCTTTGTACAATTTATTTCTAGTTTTATACCTTTGTGGTCTGAAAAGTTGGTTGGTAGGATTTCAATATTTTTGAATTTACTGAGGCTCTTTTTGTGGCCCAGTATGTTGTCTATTCTGGAGAATGTTCCATGTGCACTTGAGAAGAATGTGTATCCTGTTGCTTCTGTGTGTAGCATTCTATAGATGTCTATTAGGTCCATCTGTTCTAGTGTGTTCAGTGCCTCTGTGTCCTTACTTATTTTCTGTCTGGTGGATCTGTCCTTTGGAGTGAATGGTGTGTTGACGTCTCCTAAAATGAAGGCATTGCATTCTATTTCCTCCTTTATTTCTGTTAGTATTTGTTTCACATATGGTGGTGCTCCTGTGTTGGGTGCATATATATTTATAATGGTTATATCCTCTTGTTGGACTGAGCCCTTTATCATTATGTAATGTCCTTCTTTATCTCTTGTTACTTTCTTTGTTTTGAAGTCTATTTTGTCTGATACTAGTACTGCAACACCCGCTTTTTTCTCCCTATTGTTTGCATGAAATATCTTTTTCCATCCCTTGACTTTTAATCTGTGCATGTCTTTGGGTTTGAGGTGAGTTTCTTGTAAGCAGCATATAGATGGGTGTTGTTTTTTTATCCATTCAGTGACTCTATGTCTTTTTATTGGTGCATTCAGTCCATTTACATTTAGGGTGATTATTGATAGGTATGAACTTATTGCCATTTCAGGGTTTAGATTCGTGGTTATCAAAGGTTCCAGGTTACTTTTCTTACTATCTAAGAGTCTAACTTATCTCACTTAGTATGCTATTATAAACACAATCTAAAGGTTCTTTTCTATTTCTCCTCCTTTTTCTTCCTCCTTCTTTCTTTATATATTAGGTATCAAATTATGTACTTTTTGTCTATCCCTTGAGTGACTTTGAGGATAGTTAATTTAATTTTGCATTTGCTTCATAATTAGGTATTCTACTTTCTTTACTGTGGTTTTATTACCTCTGGTGACAGCTATTCAACCTTAGGAACACTTCCATCTATAGCAGTCCCTCCAAAATAGACTGTAGAGATGGTTTGTGGGAGGTAAATTCTCTCAGGTTTTGCTTATCTGGAAATTGTTTAATCCCTCCTTCAAATTTAAATGATAATCTTACTGGATAAAGTAATCTTGTTTCCAGGCCCTTCTGCTTCATGTCATTAAATACATCATTCCACTCCCTTCTGGCCGGTAAGGTTTCTGCTGAGAAGTCTGATGTTAGCCTGATGGGCTTTCCTTTGTATGTGATCTTATTTCTATCTCTGGCTGCTTTTAACAGTCTGTCCTTATCCTTGATCTTTCCCATTTTAATTACTATGTGTCTTGGTGTTGTCTTCCTTGGGTCCCTTGTGTTGGGAGATCTGTGGATCTCCATGGACTATCTCTTTCCCCAGAAGGGGGAAGTTTTCAGCAACTACCTCCTCAAAGGTACTTTCTATCCCTTTCTCTCTCTCTTATTCTTCTTCTGGTATCCCTATAATATGAATATTGTTCTGCTTGGATTGGCCACACATTTCTCTCGATATTCTTTCATTCTTAGAGATCCTTTTTTCTCTCTGTGCCTCAGCTTCTTTGTATTCCTCTTCTCTAGTTTCTATTTCATTTATTGTGTCCTCCACCATATCCAACCTACTTTTCATACCCTCCATCGTGCTCTTCAATGATTGGATCTCCCACCCGAATTCATTCTTGAGTTCTTGGATGTCTTTCCGTACCTCCATTAGAATGTTGATGATTTTTATTTTGAACTCCCTTTCAGGAAGAGTCACAATATCCTTATCATTTAAATCTTTCTCGGGAGTTGTATTAATAATTTTACTCTGAACAAGACTCCTTTGGCATTTTATGTTTGTATATGGCACCCTCTCGTGTCCAGAAGCTCTATTCTGGAGCTGCTCAGCCCCTGAAGCAATGTCAGGGGTCGCAGGGGAGCAGTACTGGGGGTAGGAAAGAGCTGTTCCCCACCTCCTGGCTACTATGCCTGTCTCCACTGCCTGAGCCAGTGGGTCGGTCACACAGGTATAAGTTTTTGTCCCAGAGCAACTGGATATGGATCCCTGCTTTCCACAAGTGGCTGGAATCCCAGTCTCCCCAGGAACTCTGCCTGTATTAACTTTCCAACCCAGTAGTCATGCGAGTCTCATGAAAGCACCATGAAATGTAGGTTTGTGCTCCCAGAGCAGATCTCTGGATCTAGGTATTCAGCAGTCCCAAGCCTTCCACTCCCTCCATGCTCAGTTTCTTTTCCTCCCGCTAGTGAGCTGGGGTGGGGGAAGGGCTCGGGTCCTGCAGAGCCACAACTCTGGCACGTTACCCCATTTGGTGAGGTCTGCTCTTTTCTCCAGGTGTATGCAGTCTGATGCTGTCCTCTTTCCTGTTGCTCTCTCAGGATTAGTTGTGCCAACTATATTTTCTAATTGTATCCAGTTTTAGGAGGAAGCCTCTGTCTCTCCTCTCACACCTCCATCTTTAATCCCTGTATCCCTAATTACTGACCCTTAATCCCTAAAAGACATAGATTTCATAAGATGAATGCCCCACAGAGACCACACAGAACATAAGCCACCCTATCCATTGACACCTAGAGCATCCTTATCCATAGGTTTCCCAATCACTACCATACATAGAACCACAATCACTAATGATTCACCTACATATTTCCCCCATCAGCAACTCTCCCAGACTTTCAGGTGCTTTAAACAATAAAACTCTATTTTCCTGGTCCTCACAGACCTCCAACCCTTGACATCAACAGATCCCAAATCACTGACCCAACAGACACCTAAAACCTGACATCCAGGGACTCTTACCTCTGACCCAAAAGACAGCATATATATTGCACAATGTACTCTGTCGTCCACAGATCACTGACCCCCACAGATTCCCATCACTGATTCCCCAGACAATACTAATCACCAAGAAGATATACAGATGGCAAATAAGAGTATGAAAATACTCTTGTATTTTCTCATATGTCATCATGGGAACCACAAATTAAAACAACAGTGGGGTACCATTACATATCTATTAGAAGAGCTAAAACCCAAAAAACTGACAATACCAAATGCAAGCAACAGAAACTCTCATTCATTGCTGGTGGGAATGAAAAATTGTACAGACACATGGGAGGAATTTGGCAGTTTCTTACAAAGCTAAATACAGGTTTACCATCTGACCCAGGAATTGTGCTTCTAGGTATTAACCCAAATGAGTTGAAAACTTACGTCCACACTAAAACCTGGACAGGAATGTTTACAGTAGCTTTATTCATAATTGCTGAAAACTGGAAGAAATCAAGGTGTCCATCAAAAGGTGAGTGGATAGGAGAAACACAAGTACTAAACGATTTCACTCATATGTGGAGTATAAGAACAAAGAAAAACTGAAGGAACAAAATAGCAGCAGAATCACAGAACCCAAGAATGGACTAACAGTTACCAAAGGGAAAGGGACTGTGGAGGATGGGTGGGAAGGGAGGGATAAGGGCAGGGAAAAAGAAAGGGGGCACTACGATTACCATGTATAATGTGGTGGGGGGCACAGGGAGGGCTGTGCAACACAGAGAAGACAAGTAGCGAGTCTACAGCATCTTACTACGCTGATGGACAGTGACTGTAATGGGGTTCGTGGGGAGGGACTTGGTAAAGGGGGGAGTCTAGTAACCATAATGTTTTTCATGTAATTGTAGATTCATGATACCAAAAAAAAAAGGTGAGTGGATAAACTTTGGTGCGTTTACACAAAAATACTACTCAGTGACAAAAAGAAATGAGTTACCAAGCCATGAAAAAGACATGGTGGAACTTTAAATTCATATTTAGTGAATGAAGCCAGTCTGTAAAGGCTACACACTGTAGGATTCCAACTATATGACATTCTGGTAAAGGTCCAACTATAGAGACATGGACACCTATGTTCACAGCAGTACTATTCACAATAGAGAAGAGGTAGAAGCAATTCAAATGTCCAAACATGGATGAATGGATAAATAAAATGTGGTATATACATATAATGTAATATTATTCAGCCTTAAAAAGGAAGGAAACCCTGACACATGCTACAGCATGGATAAACCTTGAAGACATTATGCTAAGTGAAATAAGCCAGCTACAAAAGGACAAATACTGTATGACTCCACTTATGTGAGGTATCTAAAGTAGACAAAGTCATAGAAACAGAAAGTGGAATAGTGGGTACCAGAGGTTGGGGGTAAAGGGGAAATGAGTTGTTTAATGGGGACAGAGTTTCAGATCTGCGAGATGTAAAAATTCTTGAGAGCTCTTGCACAATAACGTGAATATATTTAACACTGCTGAACTGTACATTTAAAATGGTTAAGATGGTAAATTTGATGATATGTGTTTTTTTAAATCACACTAAAAAACATTAAATAATTATAGACAGTAAAAAGATCAGTGGCTGACAGAGTTTCATGGGGAGGGGAAGGACAAATAGGTGGGGTACAGGGGATGTTTAGGGCTATGAAACTATTGTGGGTGATACTGTGATTCTGAATACATGTCACTATACATTCATCTAAGCCCATAGAACTGTACAAAACAAAAACTAGTCCTTAAACTGGGGACTGTACTTAACAGTAATGTGTCAATGTTAGCTTGTGAACTGGGACAAATGTATCATACTAATGCAAGATGTTAATAGTAGGGGAAACTGAACCATGGGGAGAAGGGAATATGGGAACTCTGTACTATCTGATCAGTTTTCTGCAAACCTGAAACTGCTCTAAAAAATAAAGTTTATTCAGTTAGAAAATCAATGCAAATGGTGTGAGTCATACAGCTAGTTGGATTCTTTCTGTTCCATGAAGTATGTGTTTTCAAGATCCGTCCATATTAGCTAGTCCTTCCTGGTGTTTACCCGCCAGCATCAGACACACAGGCTGCCTCCAAAAAAAACAATATATGTCCTCATCTATGTCCACTTTGAGGACAAGATTTGCTTTGGGATATTTGCCTAAGATTCACATTTCTAAGTCATAGGGTTTAGATACTTAAATAACTTAAAGAACTTAAATAAGCAGTGCCAGATGGCACTCTCAAAGGGCTGCTGTCACCCACTATGCATGCAGCTCCTCTGTCCCCTCCTTGCCAAACTGTGGCATGCTCCAGCTCTCCAATTTATGATACTCTCTTGGGTGTAAGTAATACACCATAGTTATTTTAACTTACATTTTTCTAAATGTTAATAAGTTCAAAGATCTCTTCATGTTTCTTAGCATCTCACTTATGAACCGCCTGTCATATGCCTTGTCTATATTTTGACTGTAGCTCCTGCCTTTTTGTGGTGGTATGTAGGAGGGAAATTCATCAAGGTTTGTCCTTTTATTTATTTTATTTATTTATTTTTTTTTTTTTGAGAGGGCATCTCTCATATTTATTGATCAAATGGTTGTTAACAACAATAAAATTCTGTATAGGGGACTCAATGCACAATCATTAATCAACCCCAAGCCTAGTTCTCAACAGTCTCCAATCTTCTGAAGCATAATGAACAAGTTCTTACATGGTGAACAAATTCTTACATAGTGAATAAGTTCTTACATGGTGAACAGTGCAAGGGCAGTCTTCACAGAAACTTTTGGTTTTGATCATGCATTATGAACTATAAACAATCAGGTCAAATATGAATATTCGTTTGACTTTTATACTTGATTTATATGTGAATCCCACATTTCTCCCTTATTATTATTGTTATTATTATTATTTTTTAATAAAATGCTGAAGTGGTAGGTAGATGCAAGATAAAGGTAGAAAACATAGTTTAGTGCTGTAAGAGGGCAAATGTAGATGATCAGGTGTGTGCCTATAGACTAAGTATTAATCCAAGCTAGACAAGAGCAACAAAACATCCACGGATGCAGAAGATTTCTCTCAAAACAGGGGGGGTGGGGTTCTAAGCCTCACCTCTGTTGATTCCCAATTTCTCACCTGATGGCCCCCCTGTGACTGTGCCTGTCTTAGGTTGTTCCTCCCTTGAGGAATCTTACCCGTCTCTGGCTAACCAGTCATCTTCCGGGGCCATACAGGGAAATGTAAAGTTGGTAAGTGAGAGAGAAGCGATATTGTTTGAAAAGGTTAGCTTTTTACTTCTTTGCAGATTTATGCCCTGTGGCTTTTATGCCCAGCATTTGTCTTGAGGTATCTTTACCACTTGGAAGAATTATGATACTCGGTAATTTCGTTATGAGGCATGAATTCTACTTAAGGGTTGTAATTAGGAATGGGTTTGTCCTTTTAAATGGCTGCATAATATTCCACCGTGACACAGTAAGTCATCATAATTTATTGAATCACTCCCCTATTGAAGTTTCTCTCTATTTACTATTGCAAAAGGCTGCACTAAACATCCTTGGAAATATATCTCCATTTGCCTCTTCTGATATTTCTAATGATAATAAGTAATATCCAATCATCACAAACTATTAGAATACAGAAAAGGTCATTTACAATTCAACCCAGACTTTATTACCATTGAGGCTTTTGTGCATATCTTTCCAGTGTGATTAAAACATGGAAGGTGATAACATCACCTCATTTGCATGCTGAAATTCTTAACTATTGGCCCAAAGTTGATCTGAAAACAGACCATAGCCTGTAGTTCTGCTGAGATGTCCCAGCAAAAGGCCCTACTCATGCCAGCTGCTCTCACAGGCCAGGACCCAGTTACTTCCTCATAGGCCAACACCATGAGGATGGCCAGCGCTTAGAGAACCTTGGGGCAGTGCATGTTATTGACACATGCCATACTTTCAGCAAATGTTGTTAAATAATGCAGTAGAAAATGTAGAACCTGAAAAAAATGATGTAATGACAATATACCCAAATAGATATGTGGAATGCATATGAGAAGGGAATGTGAATAATAAACATACTTTTAGGATATTTCTTTCCTGCCATCAGGTTCCTGGCAGAAAACAGATGGCACCCTCAAACTGGGTAATTTGAGGGGATTAAGAAAATGGCAAAAGTGTAGGCAGGGAAAAGAAGCCCCAAGGGAGTGTATTGTACCCTAGGTCTGAAAGCCCAGAAGGACCAACACGAAGGGGAGAGAGACAGACAGAGCCAAAGGCTGCCTGCCAGGAACTGGGAATGTGAGCACATGAAGTCCTCACACTCCACAGGGACCTTACGTCCCCAGATAGCAAAGTGCATGTGGAGATCTCAAGTACCACTTGCTCCTCAGCCAGACCCAAACTAGCCCAGCCCCTCCCAATGGTGTCACCCCCACTTCCTATCAGCTATCTACCCCAGGCTAACCTGGCTCTGAGCATCCCCTGCCACTTAACTCCGAACCTGGTCAGGTCAATGCCAGGCTGACCATGATGTGCAGGAGGGCAGTTTCCAGAATCCTCTAGCCTCTGTTCCCAATATTGTAAATATTTACACACATACACACACACACACACACACACACACACACACACACTTCATTTCTTCAGTTCCGTCTCTATATGTACCTGCTCTGTTGGTCTGTTTCTCTGTTTTTGGCCCACAAATGTAAAGAAAAAGAAAGTCTAGTGGTTTTGTTGTGGTAATGGGATGGTGGGTGCTTTTTAAAAATGTTTTATGCTATTCTATTTACTCTGTATATTTATAATTGACAGACATTGATTTACGAACAGAGAAAGTTACACAGCCATTCACATTTTTAAAAAACATAGCTGAAAGTCCTGCCAACAAAAATTACTTATACATAATTGTTCTATTTAATTGCTGGAGTAATTTGCCCCCCAAACGTTCTGCAATTACTTACCTTCAGTTTTCACATTGAAACCTTGTAGGAAGCCTCTGCTGAATGGATTCCAAATCAGTGTAACCCATTCTTCCTCTTATGTAGCTCATGATGAGAATTTACACCGGGTAAGGGGTTAAAACCCTGGATTCTGGGTAAGGATAAGAAAGGTTTAAAGAGCAGTTCCATCACCTAACAGCTGCCATAACCTCAGAAGAGTCATCTAACTCCAGTTTCCTCACCTCTGACACAGAAGTCATAATACCTACCTGACATGGTCATCATAAGGACTGAGTAGGACAGGAACAGTAGCAGGTGAACATTCACTGATGGCCCCCCAGGAGCCAGGCAGTGGAGTAAGGTCTTGACAAGAAATACCTCATTTAATCCTCATAGCAGCCATAGGATTAGGCATTATTATTGTCCCCACATTACAAGTGAAAAAACAGGATTAGAGAGGTCAGTGCCCTTATTCAAGGTACCACAATCAAGATTAATCTACAGGCAGTCTGCCTCCAGAGCCCTGTGTAATTAGTAATGTGCTTCCAGAAGGCCCATAAAACATA
Organism: Manis pentadactyla; assembly: GCF_030020395.1. NCBI lineage: Eukaryota > Metazoa > Chordata > Mammalia > Pholidota > Manidae > Manis > Manis pentadactyla. Next base: position 42,013,888 of record NC_080038.1, read on the forward strand.
CATGAGCTGGCATGAGGTGAGTGCTTAATAAATGGTCGTTCTTATTAAGATGAGTAATAAAATAGATACAGTTGACATAGGTTATAAACATCTGCCACTTTGATGTTAGTTTCAAAATTCTGAAACTGTGAAATAAATACTGCAACTGTTTTGACTCTGTAACTAAAAGTGCTTATTCTCTAATGAGACATATTTGAACAGAGTATGCTAGTATTTCCTTTTCAAATTAAGTTAATGCAAGATTCCTCATCCTGCCTACAAAAGAATGGAGGACTCATAGACTTAGGCTTCTAGTACAGTAGCCACTAGCCATAGGAACTGAGATGTGTAAAATACATTTGGGATTTCAATGATTTAGTATGAAAAAAAAGAATGTACAGTACCTCATTAATCTTTACACATCAATTACGTGTTGAAGTGATATGTTAGCATATATTGGGTTAAATGAAGTATATTCTTGAAGCTAATTTCACTTGGTTTTTTTTGTTGTTGTTTACTTTTTATAAAGTGGCTCCAAGAAAATTTTAAATTACTTATATTGCTGGTTCTGGCAGGGCCTGGCCGTGAGGCTTGAAGCAGGTTAGACATAATCATCGTTCATAAAATTCTAAATCCAGTTGTATAGTGGTTGCCACAAGGGAGGGGAGTGGGTGATGGGAAAAAGAGATACAAAATTCTAATTAAAAAATGCGTAAGTCACGAGGATGAAAAGTACAGCATGGGAGATATAGTCAATAATATTGTAATATCTGTATGGTGACAGATGGTAACTACACTTACTGTGGTGAACATTTCCTAATGTATATAATTGTCAAATCATTATGTTGTACACCTGAAACCAATATAATATTGTATATAACTGTACTTCAATAAAAAAGTCCAGCTATAAAACAAATGTTAAAATATGATCAAGGGACTTATATAAAATCATATGTTAATAACTCTATGAACCATAAATCCTTGATTAAAATAAAAATGATAAGAAATAGGGATGGGGAAGGGCATAACAATAATCAGATGTATGTTAGAGTCCTTCACTTAAATAGATGGGACCCCAAAATGCCATTTCAACCTCAACTTTGAAACTAGAGAAATACCATGTGTTCTGATTCTAAAATATATATGTTTCCCATGCTAATCATATACTGGATCAGAATTTGATGTACAGTGCATGGGTTGGAGACAGAGGTCCCGGAGGGGACTGGGGGCAGTGGGGGTGAGTGTCAGGTCGGCCTGAGATGGAGGGCAGAAATATTAGCCCAAGAAAGTTGCAGGGAGGAGGCAAAATACCTGATGTTGGCTCTTGGTGCCGCAGTTCCCTCCTTCCAGCCACATGTCTAGCAGCTGAAGGCTGGGATCAGATTTGTAACAGGAAGCGCTAGAGCTAGAGGCCCAGCTCCTCCCTTCCAGCTCCTCTGTCACTGCCAGGTCCTGACTCATCCCTCCATTTACTCCAGTCACAGTGCCAAGGTGGAACAGAAGGGACATGTCAGGTGCAGAGAACACAGGGGAGAGGATGTGACTAAGGAGATGGGAATGAGGGGAATCAAATAGGACTGGCTTCTGTTTCTCACTGCTCCGCAGTTTATTTTGCAGCCACTCGCTCCCCATTCCTCAGGAGCCCAGGCCTAGCAAACTGGCAGCTCTTCCAGCATGTCAGTCAGGAGCTCTATCTCAGCCCCACTGGGGCCAGAGCTGTAAATGGAGCCCCATGCACAGCACGCGACCATTCTTTGCCTGTGCCAGGGGTTAGAAAGACGAAGGCAGCCCCTTAATATGTGTACAGAAGATGCCTGGTTTGTCCTCCTGCACCTGCTTGGGGAGCACTGAGGCCGGGCTGAGTTCAAATTCCTCAAGCTGGGCCCAATATACTCAAGTGGAATTTATGTTCAGGGACCACAGCCTGGACAGTGCCTGAAAATGACTATACAGTGTATTGTATACACTTTGGAATTAAATACATATTTTTAAATCTTGCTAGTCAGTTTGCCAATATTTTACCTTATACTGGTGGCCACTTAGTGTATATTTTATTCCACAAAGATGTGCTGAGCATCACCTTACTTGTGTGTCTTTTTACATCCATCCCACTTATTATGTCAAAAACCTTTAGGCCCAGGTAGACACACCCGGGTGCTCTGCATCCCCCATTAGAGCTCTGGGCCCAGGGCTCAGGGACATGGATTGCCCTGATCAGCATCAGAGAGATGAGGAGAATTGGGGAACAGAAAACTGCCTCCTTTGTCTGACATATATGTATGGGAGAAATTTCAGTTACCAGGAAACTAAATTGGGGCCAAAATGTGCATGCGTGTAATGGAATGGACAGATTTCTTCAATTCATTAGATCAATTGAGAGATTCTTAAATGTTCTGAACAGAGAAACGTTAATAGGAAATTACTTCTGAAAGCCTATGGAGTAAGATTTTGGGTTTGTGGGGGTGGGTTTGGGTGTGTTGGGGCGGGGATCTGAAGGCTGAAGGATACCTGGGCACAGGGAAAGGGGAGCAGAGAATTGTGGGTTTCAGAGATGTGCAGGGGGTAGACCCAAGGGCCTGGGAGACAACAGGGCACATGGCTACCTAAGAAGCCCTCACACCCGACTGAGGTCCTGCCGGCTCCTCCTCCTGCCTAGCCGGCGGAGCAGGGCATGCAGCTCCCTTCCTTTGTCGAAAGAGAGGTCTTCATTTTATTTTAGTATGAATTTCTACATACTCTATAAATGAGAAAGGCCTGGAAAAGCATCACCATCCCTGTAGAAAGCCATTATTCATATTTGGGGGGAACTGTATTGTCATTCCTGTGTGTCATTCCTTTTTTTACACTGAGATCCATGCGTACGTTGCATTTTTCACTTCCATATTGTATGAAAATCATTTTCCCATGATGGCACATGGCCTTGATAAACATCGCTCACACACACACACACACACACACCCCTGACCTTGATAAACATCTCACACACACACACACACACACACACCCCTGACCTTGATAAACATCTCACACACACACACACACACACACACCCCTGACCTTGATAAACATCTCACACACACACACACACACACACACACACACACGGAGAAGATGGAGGAGGCGGGGGAAGGGAGAAAGGCCATTGCTTCTCGTGAAGAACCAGAGTTGGGAAGCGGCCCTGCCCTGAGCACGACAGTCACGAAGGCAGCGGCTGCGGAAAGGGGCGGAGCGTCCCGGAGTCCGAAGGCTGCTGCCAGTCCTCCGCACTGCGGAGAACTGGAGGGCGCTTTGCCGCAGCGACGTGGAGCCTGGGACTCAGGCGGTCTCTGGCGCCCCCTGCCGTTCATGCAGTTAACCAGGAATGGGCGGCCGCTTAGATCCCTCCCTTCTCCGCAGCTTGGGAAGCTCTTGTGCAACTAGCTGCTGTCGTTAGACGCAGAGCAATGAGCAGACCGCGATGGGCTCAGGCAGGCGGGCGGGTATGGCCCAGGGCCCAGGTCCCTCCTGCCGCCGCCCGGGAGAGGGGCTCATCTTGAGCTATCGCTCTTTTCTGCCAGATCGGACCGGAGCCCTTCCTTGCGGTTCCTGGTCTCTCACTCTCTGTAGTCCCGCTAGGAGGTGCTAGAAAGGACCGAACCTGGGGCGCAATGGGAACTGCACAGCCACGGACCCCCCCACCAATGTCTCCTGTGGGCAGAGGCCTGGAGTCTCTGGGTTGGGGACCTGCCAGTGTCAAAGAAAAACCAGAACTCTGCAGTAGTTAAAGTGGTAAAAACACTTCATTCAGGACTGTTGCGATGAATGAAGAGAAAAGAGACCTCAAGCAGAACTGCGTTCCGTTCTGAATACAACATGGGCAAGTGGGAATTAATAGCCAAGGAGTAGAGAAGGGGTGTATGGGTGGGTGGAAAATTACCAGAGGAAAGGTCAGGGGAAAGGGGGGATTTTGGCTAAACAGATGTTAGGGGAGCCTTGTGTATTTTCCCCGGTCCTTGTCCCTGCCGCTACAAAGAATTGAAGGGCAGAGACACAGTAGTGAAGCAGAGTAAGTTTTATTTAAAGTCACTTAAAGAGAGAAGTGCAGCCACTTCAGCAAAGAGAGGCTCCCTGAAAGGTCTGGAGAGAAAGTTTAAGATTAAAAGGTTACACACTTAGAAGTGTGGGTGACCTCAGAGAGAGGAGCACCCCGAAAGGCTGGGGTTTCTCCCTTTTAAGGATTCTTTAGGAATGTGACTAAGGGCTGGGGGTGCAGACTTGTTAAGTGGTCTTTGAATACTTAGAATAACACCAGGAACTTCCTGCTCTGATTTCTACCTGGGATGCCAGCTACTTGGTCTGGGAGCAGATCAAACAGGCTGCCTGACCAGCCCCCGAGGTGGGCTGAGTTATTGTCTGTTTGCTAAAGAGTAAGTAGAATCTTACATTTTTAACTTTCTGGGTATTAAAATACAATCTTTAAGATTGAATCCTTCCTGCCTTTTATTATGTTGTTTAAGGCTGGGCCTGCATGCTAAAAATTAGTTGTAATTAGGTTACAAACTACTTAATTAGGGCTGGAAGAAAAAAAACAGCATATAGGTAAAGGTAAAAAAATAAGCTGGGCCTGCATGATTAACACAATAAAGACATGGGCTTGTGGGGGGACAGGAGGCAGCCACCTCCCCACAACCTTTGACATGTCTACAGCCCAGGCTGCTGGGGATTAACACTGCCCTTGCCCTGATTTGGAACAACCTTAAATCCAAACTGAGCTCCTGGCCTGAAGACCTTCTTTTGGTCTAGTCGCAAGGCTGAGGCAATCCCACATGGGGCTGATGCCAGGGTTCTTGTTTGCGGAGTTGAAGAATGAACTTAGCAAATAGTCAAGGTAGGAGAGCCAGGGAGACTTATTGAGAGATACAGTGAGAGTGAGACAGGGACCATGGGTGTAGTCAGAGTAGGGTGAGGGCCTCTGGGAAAAGCAGGGTGGAATATTTACAGCTAGAGCAATGTAACAATGGGCAAAGTCCCCATTGAAACTCTGTTAAGCTTTATGCAAAGTCAAGGTCACACTAATTCTCTAGGGAAAGATACCTAAGAATATAGACATCTTCAGTGAGATCAGTTAATGGTCAAAAGGCCAGAAGCAACTTGGCCTGGAATGTTTGAGTATTCTGTAAGGGTATCAGCATAACCCGTGACTCTGCTGTCAGCCCCAGCAATCAGACTATGACCCAGCCCACCTTGAGGATAGGGCAGGTGATGCAAGTCCACACCCCTAAGTTTTTTTCATGTTCTCAAAAATTCCTCAACTGCCTATAAAACCCCCTAGACAATGCACCACTACGGACTCTCTTGTCCCCTCCTGTACCTTCCTCTCCTACCTTGAGTGTTTGTGAAGCTCATTCTTCTGCTTCGTGAACAAGAACCCCAGCATCAAGAGGACAGACAGAGCTCCTGGCGTGAGCCAGGAGGGAACAAGAGAGCCCGTGGTGGTGCATTGTCTAGGGGTTTTATAGGCAGTTGAGTATATTTGGGAACGTGAAAAAAAGCTTAGGGGTGTGGAGTTAAGTGGTCCCTGAATATTAAAAATGAACTTAACATAAGGAATTTCCTGCCTTGATTTCTCTCTGGGACACCAGCGCCTTGGTCTGGGAGCACATCAAAGGGCTGCCTGCCCAGCCCCCAAGGTGGGCTGAGGTATTGTTTATTTGCTAAAGAATTTTGCCTCTTAAACTTCCTGGGTGTTAAAATGCAATCTTATCTTTAAGATGGAATTCTTCCTGCCTTTTACTCTGCTGTCTACATCTGGGTCTGCATGCTAAATTAGTTGTTCAGTTTGCAAAATCACCTCTTCAGATCTGAAGGAGGAAAGACAGCACATAGGCCTGGGCCTTTTAGTATGCTAAAGTGAATCTTACACATGATTACAAATGATTAGCATAATAAAACATGTTCTACTCTTCTTTATCTGGGGAACATTAACTGATCTCACTGTAGAATGACTCTAGAGCTTAATGTTCAACATAGAGTTTTAGTAGGGGGGGTGGTTCCTTGCATGTAGTTACATTGCTCTGACTGCAAATATCTTGCCTTGCTTTTTCTGGAGGCCTTCACCCTACTCTGATTACATCCACAGTCTCTGTCTCAGGGCCGGGAGTCACTTCAGGGACCCTCCACAAAGCCAGTGTCAAGTAATCCCAAGTGGCATTCATCTGCTTCCCATCTCACCTGGAATCCCCACTTACATGCCTCTGGGTACCGCTTGTGCTTGGGTTAGGCTATCCCTCCTGCTGCCCCCAACCAGAGACTGTACAGCCTGACCAAGGTACTCAGGGATGGTTTCTAGGGAGGGGATGACTCCTAAAAGTCAGACATAAAGGTTGATTGCAGAATCAACTCAGCTACTGCCCCAGGGACCGCACAGACCTCCCAAGCAGAACTAGTTCACCAGGCAGACTGGAAGAGAACACAGGGGGAGAGGATGTGACTAACAAACAGTGGAGCTCAGTGATTCTAGCCCAGAGACTGATTCACTCATACAGCTTAGATCTTGGAGCTTAAACACATGACCCAACCTCACAGAGTTTCAGGATCTACATGTAAGATAAATTCTAACTGAAATAAGCAGGTGATGAGAGGCAACAAAGGGCCAGGCAGTTTATTTGAGCACAATTCTCAGGTGACATTCTCTGGTCTGGTTATCACAGGCCAGGGAAGTCACACTCAGCAGGGCAGGCAGCGAGTTTTTAAAGAAGGTAGGGGGAGGCAGAGCTTAGATTTACAGCGGCGAGACGATTGGCTAGCCTAAGGCACATTTTTCAGGTTGGGAGGGGGCAGCAGCCGGGACTTTGGTGTGTCATCAGTGTCCGATGTGCTCCCCCCTCCCCCCAGTGCCTCCAACCTTACACTACACACATTTCCCCATTTATTCTTCTATCCACACATTCACCATGTATGTGTAGAGTTTCCAGGCAGTAGGGATACTTAGGGGAATAAGAACTTGATCAGAGGAAGGAAGGAAGATGGTATGACAGCCAAGTGCAGTCAGGGAGAATTTGTGGGAGCATGTGTGGAGAAGCTGGGAAGAACTGGCTTGGAGGAGGCTGGAAAAGCTGCTGCCAAGAAGTCACCTCAGAACTAAGCTGTGAGCAGTAAGCAGGGATTTTTCCAATTAGACAAAGAAGGTCTGGACTCTCTTGGCAAAGGAAGGAGATGCATGGTGGCCCCCAGTCTTAGCTCCCACAGCCCAAGGCTGCTCCAGAGCAGGGGAGGTAGGCAAGGTGGGCAGTAGCTGGAGTGGAGGACAAGCTGCGCAGTAGAAGGAGTGTGCCAGGCTTGTGTTGAGCAGGTTGACCACTGGCAGTGTGGAGGGGGCATCTCAAAGGAGGATCAAGATCAGAAGCACAGGTTAGAACTGGTCTTCGACTCTGATCTCAGTACCTCAAGAAGTAGACAAAGATGATCTTTCTGCTTTTAGAGGACTGGTGTTCAACAAATTTTCCCTTCATTGCAACCCAATGACAATTTTTAAATATTGCAGTCCTCCAGGAATCTGAGTCATTTGTTAGGATTTCTACAAAAGTATTTGGCCCAAGTCATTTGTGAATCAAGTTGGTCTTCTTCTTTAAAAAGTTCTTCCCCCATAAGAGGCTGGTAACTACCCAGAGTTCTGCCTGTTGGTTTAGGGGTCTCATCTGGTCAGTGATCCACTGTCTCTGGCTTCCTAGTACTGCCAAATGGAGAGTGTCTTCCTGTCCTTTCTGCTGCCCAGGACCTGGGTGACAGTGGGGCTGCAGATGGAGCAGGCCAGATTGGCATCTCTAGTTTCTGCTTTTCCTCATAACCTGACTGACTTCTTGGTAATGAGGTGGAGCTCAAGCTACTTAAAAGTGACTTTGTTTTCTGCACTTGTTTAATCAATCTCAAAGGTGATGGCAGGTGTAGGGGAGGAAGGAACAGAAATACTGAAGGGTCAGGGGCTGACAGGCACTCACAATATCCCTCATGGCCTTTGATCCAGGTTTAGGTACCATGCCTGTCACTTGTTGGTGTTCTTTGCGGCCATTGATGTGTTTGAATTAACTTTGAAATGTTGTAACTTTATCCGTAGAGAAAAATAAAAGTCTGGAAGCAAAGAGAACAGCTTAGGAAATTAAAATAATAATCCAAGTGAGGTGGCTGAAGACTTGAATTAAGGCAGGAAGAGTGGGTAGGCGGAGACATATGCACCCCTTGCAAGCTTCTTGTGACCTTGAAATGAGGTAGGCTAGAGAAAACCAGCCAGCATGGTGCCTGGCCTACAATAGATGTCAGGTAAGTGCTAGGTTCCTGCCCTTCCTCCCCCTGGGATGGGTTCTGTCAGAACACAGGCCCTATGCACTTTCAAGAACCTTAGCATCCCTTCAGTGAAGTGTAAGAGCGGGGAGTACCAGAGATTGTCTGACATCTGCCATAATCCCTCCCTTCCAGACTAGGGCACCTTCCACTCTCAAAGTATGACTTACAATGCACGAGGGGATATTCAAGGGTGAGGGTATGAATCCCAGAGACATTTCTTTAGCATTGTGTACTCAGTGTCCACTTCATGCAGGCTACCATGACTTGTTCCAGAAGCACTCTGGCAAAAAGAACAGTCCTGTCCTCAAGGAGCTGGCAGTCCAGTAGATCTGTCCTCCTGATTACAGTCTGATGGGGTTAGTGCCTCGTGCTTCTGTGGCCCTGTCTGAGGAGATGATGGGTGAGAAGTTCATGGGAAGAGCCTGGTCTTGTCTAGGGGAGCTGCAGAACTAAGTCACCAAAGTCAGCCCCTGCTCACTTGGAGATCCTAACTCCTGGAAACCAAGTGTCTCTGCAAGGAGGAGGAGAGTCCCCATAAAGTGGTCGCTTCCTTCTCCCATAGTTCAGCAGATTGCCCAGGCTGGAAAGGGAGGACGGGAAGCTTCTGACACTGCTATACCCAGAGTTTATAACCCAGCATAGCTTGGAGGAGACCCGCCACCTCTGCCAGGAAGTTCTCCATTGTCACTGGCTCTGGGCCCTCCAAACCATGCAACAAGAGAGCACAGCCACCACAGCCCCAGGCAGGCCGGTACTTGGGGCCCCTGCCTCACTCTCACTAGTGAGATTGGGGCAGTGTGGCAACACAAGCTGCTTCTCCTGGGTCTCTCTCCTGGGTTCTTCCCTACTCTGCTCCCCACAACCAAAAGGAAGGTTTCCCCACCCACCCACATTTATTCCCTGACCCACTGTCCAACAGAAAAGGCTGAGGTAATATTTTCTCTGAGGGGAAGGCTGAGGTAATATTTGATGTGACTCCCATTCCAGGGGCTCTTTTCTTGGCCTGCAGACAAGACAGGCCCTCTCCACACCAGCAGCTCAGCAACAGTCACCCTGAGCTCTACTCCTTCACCCCCAGGTCAGGCTCTTCTTGTCCCAAGGCTCAGATCTGTACCTGTACCTGCCTTCCAGGGCTCTGCCATCTGGCTCTCAGAATCACAGGGAGGGAACAGCTCATTTCTCTGTGTCTGAGGCCTGGTGTCAGGGTGGCTCAGGGCCAGGCTAAGACAGGGACACTAATGTTTCAGTAAAGAGTGGGAGTGAATCACTTTCCTGTGCAAATATTTTCCTGTTTTTCCCATTTTTCCCTCTGGCCACAGAAGGATTACTGGGCCCCAGGGCATAACCCTCCTTAAAGTTTCTTATTCAGCTGGCAAGAGAATATTCATGCTCCAAGTGAGTTGTTTTATACTGCCAATCTGCATTATACCCCATCTTCAGCTCTGAGTATCATTATTTCTAATGAATGCTACTCTGATATTTGAAAATGATTTTTTCTGGTTGTGTTCATTGGAATTTCTTTTTTGCTAGTAAGATGAATGTTTTCCCACAGCTTTTCATTGCCTTTACACTTTATCTTTGGGGTATCTACTGACATTGTCTTTTTTTTTTGCTTCTATTAGATCAGCTTTTAATGAGTCCCTCTTTTGTGTCATGCAGGAACCGTGTGGTGCCAGTACAGCATAGAGGTGGAGTGACCAGATGCCTTCCTCTTCAGGCAACATTCTTCATGGGAGAGTAGGATCATTTCAATACTGTATAATAAGATAGGGATTTACATCAGGCATGGGGAAGGAGAGCACTTTTCCCTCAAAGAAAATACCAGAGCTGAGCACTGAACAAATAAGAACCAACCAATAGAAGAAAACATGGAGGAATTCAGACAGAAAGGACAGTAGGAATAAAGGCCCAGGGGCACAAAGCAGCAGGAGGTGGTGAAGAGCCCACCAGCAGCTCTTATAGGGTGGAGGCAGGAGAGCAGGGGGGCTTCAAAGAGCTGGCAGCTGGAGCTAAGAGGGGTCAGAATATGAATGACCTTGAACTCTACCTGAAGGAGTTTAGACCATGTTTTGGAAATGAGGAAGAGCTAGTGAAATGGCTTTTAGTAGGAGAATGCTGTGAGACTATTTGTCTTCAGATTTGATTCCCCAGGCGGCAGTGTTGGGAGTGAATAAGAGAGGGATCCAAAATAGAAGTGTGCAACTGTGTCCTAGGGCTGCTGTGAGAAAGACCCAAACTGGGTGGCTTATCAACAGACATGTATTGTCTCTGGTCTGGAGGACAGAAATCCAAAGTCCAGGCGGTACTAGGGTAGGCTTCTTCTGCAGGCTGTGAGGGCAGATCTGTTTCTGCCTCTTGTCCAGCTCCTGGTGGCTTGCTAGCCATGTGGGTTCCTTGGTCTGTGGAGGCATCAACCTGATTTCTAGATTTATCTTCACATGGTGTTCTCCCTGTGTGCATGTCTGTGTATCAAAATCTCTCCTTTTATAAGGATACCCTTTTATAAGGACATCATGTGTGACTAGGGCCCACCCTAACGCCCTCAGTTACACTTTATTACTTCTCTAAAGACCCTATCTCCAAAAAAGTCCACAGTCTGAGGTACTGAGGGTTAGAACTTAGACATATGAATTTTGCAGGGACACACCTCAGTCCATAAAGGAGACCTAAAAAAAATGGAGTTAGACCACATTCAACCATGGGAAGAATCAATATCAGTAAGCATTGAATCTCACCAAATTAATTTTAAATTCAAGGCAATTTCAGGCAATGTCTTTAAAAAGGTTCCTGAGGAACTTCACAAACAGACTTTAAAGTTTGTTTGGAAGTATAATAGCCTACGGCAGTCTTAAAAAACTATGGGATGAGAGAAATTGCCCACAAGATTTCAAGATTTATTGTAAACATGTAGTAGCCAAGGCAGTGTGCTATTGTTGAAAGGGGATACAAACATCCCAAACAAAGGAGAGTGCCCAGAAACAGGTGTGTCTAGACCTATTTGACTTATGGCAGAGAGAGACAGAAGATAACTGTGGAAAGGATGGCTATTTTAATAACAGCTGGGACAATCAGGTATCCATATGAAGGGGAAATATGACCAGATTCCTACTTCATATTTCACAAATTAGAGTGGAAGTTGCAAGGGAAAATACCATTGTAAACTTTGGATAGAAAAACATTCCTTAACCTAGATACAAACGCACAAACTATATAGGAAAGAATCATTTGATTCTTCTACACTCAATTTAAAAATGTTAAACAAACATACCATTAAAAAATGAATAATACAACCTATGGAGTGTTAAAACTTCATTGAAACCAAGCAAGGAGTAATTTCCAGGAAATATGTGGAGAGGAATAAAAAACACATACACTGACATCATTTACATTAAGTTTAAACTTAAAACTGGAAATATTCTAAGTTTGGGGATTCACACGCAATTACTAAGTGTTAAAAACAAAAACAAAAACAAAAGAATGCAGAAAAACAGCACTGTGTGAGGTGAGTCTGTTCCTTGGAATGGGCTCCCAGCAGGCAGAAATCCAGGGAGGTGTGTGGTAGACTCCTTCAGTGGAGTCAGCCCCTTGGGAACCCCAGCCCTGGCAGCCCCAGGGTCCTCAGATCTTTTGCCATGGGCCTTCCAGGAGGGCCCAGGGACCCACAATGCCAGGCTTTGCTCCTTCCAGTCTTCCCCCATCCTATCCCCACCTAGCCTGCGAGAACTACTCGCCGCTGTTTCAGGGGACTGGTGTTGTTGGATTTTTCCCAGAGGAGAGCGCTACCCTAAATCACTCACAGAAGGCGTCTCTTGATGCAATAAGCAAGAGGAATTTATTCAGGAACCAGCTAGCTGGGGTCCAAGTGTCAGCCCGACGCAGCGGGTCTCAACAAGGACCTCGAGCACTCAAAACCAAGGGTTTATATAGCATTTTCAAAACACTTAACTCTTAGTAATTTTCCACAGCTGCACATTATCTTTGCAAGACATACATCCTGGGGTTAAGCGAGAGCAAGATAAGACCACTCCTTAATTGTTAGAGAGGTTCTGCACGACAAGCTTGGTATGTAGGATTAACTGACCAAGGTTAGCTGACTGAAGGCCACAGCTGCCCCCATCCCGGTGTTCATGATTAACTTGTTTTCCAAGGCCTTACCCAGTTCCAGTTTTTTTTTCTTTTAAGTCACAACTTCAGAAAACTGCTTCTAGGCCCTTAAGATGGCTACTCTTATGCTAACTTATTCTCATTCTTACATTCCCCTCTTCTTCTTGTAACTATTTCAATCATGAAATTAGAGGTCATCTGTTTGGTAGTGCAATAGGGGAAAGGCACAATATGAACGGCGCAGTCTTAGCTTTTGAAGGTTGTCTTTGTCTAGCTGACGTGGTTATCTTGGAATAGTTTTTGAGAACGGTGTGTGGGTCAGCTAAACGGCGTTGGTGTCTCTGGACATGCACCTGGTCACTTTAGGGGTCTTCTGGTGATTTTTAAGCTGGAGAGGATTCTCAGTAGGTTGGGCTCTCTACGTGAGATGGTCGTCAGCTGTCTCGGCTGAGACAACGGGTTTCACATGAGATGCGTGGATCTAGGTGGCAATCTTGTCAACTTTGCTGTTGGGGTGGTCAGTAACACTAAGTTGTCCCGTCCAGCGGGACCTAGTTATTTGTGGGGACGAGGGGGATCCGACCTGAAAGAAAATGGGGGCGAGAGAAGAGCGAAGGCAAGACAGTATTCTGATCAAGCCTTCGAATTTTATTGCAAGACGGGGGTACATATATACTAATGTTCAGGGGCAGAGCGGGCTGTGGGATACTTGTTATCAGGGGATTGGCTGCGCAGCAGAGATGGCTATATAAGGTAATGGGGTGACAATAAGGAAGGAGAGTGTCTCTTGGCGCGCGCGGGTTTTCCTTGTTGGCGCGCGCGGGCTTGCGGCTAAGCTCCAGGAAGTGAAGCAGGAACTTCATGAACTGTGGCCGTCTTGTTGTTTCAGTGGCCATCTTGTTGCCTTTGTGTGGCTCCCAACATCTCCTCCCTTTCTATTTATTTCAGAAAGGTGGGCCTTAATCGAGTGAGGGAATAGAGGCCTGGCTCCTCCAGTAAGGTAACATCTTGCGAATGTCTACCTATATGCTCTCGGTATCTTTTAGGGAGGAGAGGCAGAGCTGAAAGCCAAATTGCTAGCTGATATTAAGGCTTTATGTACATATGGATACCAACCTCTATGCAAACCAGGCATATTCTCAGGGAGGACCAGAGAGGTTCTAGGAAGAACCCTCCCTTGCGGTACTTTGTCTCGCACTCATCTCGATGCCCATACCCTCACAGTTAGGGGTATGCTTGGTTCTGGCCGACCAGCATATGGGCCACATTAATTACGGTGCCAGAATCGATGGTACCATGGTTGAGGCGTTTGTAAAGTAGAGAACTGGAGACCGGGAGCGTTGGTTGGCTCGGTATCAGACTCTTCATCACAGGCTGTAAGTCTGTGATAATGAACAGCAACTGCTGGCTTGACGAGCTGGTCAACCTGCTCTCGAATAAAGGCTGTTAGTTTTCTTAAGGCCCAAGGGCCAAAAGACACTAAAAGGAGGAGTCCTGCTAAGGGTCCAAGGATGGTGGGGATTAGAGTTGTGAGCCATGGGGACTTAGTGAACCAGGACTCAAAGGGACTTTGGCTAGCTTCTCGCTCTCTCTTTCTCTGGTCTAGCTTTTCTCTAAGTTTTGACATTGAATCTCTTATTATTCCGGAGTGGTCTGCATAAAAACAGCATTCTTCTCTTAAAGCTGCACACAGTCCTCCATCTTTTAGGAGCAGTAGATCTAGCCCCCGTCTATTCTGCAAGACGACCTCAGAAAGGGAAGTCAGAGATTCTTCAAGTTTGGTAATAGATTGTTCTATGGTTTTTAGATCGTCGTCAATGGCGGTTCTCAGCCCTTCATAGTTTTGGTTCCCCTGGATGATGGCAGCTGTCCCTGTTCCCACTCCTGCTGCAATTCCTACTCCCACTAATGTGGCTAGGGTCAACGAGACTAATTCTCTCTTGTACCTATTTTTAGGGTCGAACTCAGTGACAAATGAGGGATCATCATGATATATAAGTCTCGGCACTAGTTGAACCATAACACAGAAATCATGGGAGGAATTGAAAACAGAGGTGGAAACACACGGTGTTAGTCCAGTGTTACAAGCCCACCATCCTTGACGGGGAGGGACTAGATATCTAGATTCACTCGAGGTAACTATGGGTATGGTGTAATTACACAGACTCTTATGGGTTGAGGGAATTGTTCCTAAACATGTAGCTTTTCCAGTTACCTCAGTCAGGGTTAACTTTTGCATGCCCCAGCTACAGGCTTCGTGGCTGGTCGTATTGTTAAAATTGCCTAACAATCCTAGTCCTTCATAGTAAGGAGGTGAAGAGGAAAAGCATAACCAACAGGATTTGGTAGAATTTGGGTTGGTGGTATTTAGAACTCGGAAAGCTCCTTCAAGGAGGTTGAGAAGGCGCTGTCCGGTGCTAGGAAGGAAGGTGGGTCGGTTAAGAGTGGAGGCGAAGGAAGGGGTGGCAGCGTCTGCAGGTGGGGCTAGGGTCGGCGCGGGCGGGGCTGGGAGACGCGGCTGGTCTCGCAAGACAGCGTTGGGTCCTACTGGGACAGCCGGAAGAGGCTCTACTTTAAGCTTGAGCATAAACAAGACTCCATTATCATAGCCACTCTGGTAGAGTCTCAGTCCCCACATAAGCCCGTTTTCCCAGTTTGTTGTCTTTTTTCCTGCATCTGTGAAAGAGATGTCAATAGGGTTGCAGATCGGGTATTGGGTACAAGTATTATTCTGCGAGGGCTTCCGCTGGATATTTATGAGGCTTTGAGGAGATCTCTTTGCACCTTTTGTCAGCCAATGACATGTCCCTGTTTGTTCACAACCCCAATATCTACAGAAAAAATCTGTCCACCCACCACACTGTGAGATCTTGGCACTGCCAGCTTGGGGGCCTGGACATACATAGAAGCAGGTGTTTTGGAGTTCTTGCATGGAATTATGGGAACCGCATCCTGGTATCCCTATTCTACCTTCGTGCCAAGGGTCTTGTTTGAAGAGAGAGCACAGGTCCACAGTGAGGTTAGGCCACCAAGTTCCCCTAGGGTGTTGTCCTGTTAAATGGACTGCTACTTGTTGGGAAGCCGGGGTGATGATTTGCCATGTGAGCATCTTAGGTTCATGGGGGTTAGGGTTCTGGAAGGTGGGAAGTAACTGGGTCATTAGAATTGTTAGTGACACAATCATTTTTACACAAGCGAATTTTAAGAGGGTTATCAGTTCAAATTATTTGCCAGTCCGGTTCTGGTTGAGGCGCTTTCTTCACAGAGACTAGGTCTCTTGCTTGGAACTGGTGAGACACTGAGAGGTCCTTTGACCTTGCCTCCTGAAATTAAACAGAAAGGGAAGGCTTCTCAGGGGTTAATATGCCCTGGACTAGAATTATTGTTTTTGCTTTTATTTGTGTCTAGAAGTTTAATGAGTCTGTCTGGGAGCCATCGGGCATTTTGTGCCTTAGCATCATATATGCAAGCATGTCCTTTCCCCCATATGAGCACAGGGTCAGGCCCGTGCCATGTGTTGGTCATCGGATCTCTCCACATAGCCTGTGCATAATTATCTGCCGTGGAGGGATGCCAAAGGCGATCAGCAGCGGTTTTACCCGCGGAGTCATAAGTAAGGAAATTAAGAACAAACAATGCATGATTTAGGAGTGTCTTTGCATTACCTGTTTTCGGATAGAGTACTTCTCCCCCCGACTGAAGTTTGAATAACATGTTTTTAAGGGTTAAGTGGGCTCTTTCAACAATGCCTTGGCCTTGGGGATTATAGGGGATTCCTGTTATGTGCTTAATACTTAACTGCGCACAGAACTGTTTAAAGCTAGAGCTGGTGTATCCAGGCCCATTGTCAGTTTTTAAGATTTTAGGTGGTGGTAGATATGCCAGGCATGAGAGAACATGGGTAATAACATTTTTAGTTGCCTCTCCCGTTTGCAAGGATGCACATAGGAAACCACTACATGTGTCAATAGACACATGGATATATTTTAATTTACCAAAGGGAGGGTAATGAGTGACATCCATTTGCCATATCTCTCCTGGAACTAACCCCCGGGGGTTGATTCCGTTATGAGGCTCTGGGAGGAGAGTTAGACATCCTTGACATTGCCGAACTATTTGGCGGGCCTGTTCTCGGGTGATTGAAAATTTGAGTCTAAGAGTGTGAGCATTGAGATGATGTAGTTCATGAGCCCGTTGGGCTGCAGCCAAGGGTGAGTCTGACGTGACAGAGGCTACTAATTGAGTCGCCAGATCAACTCTGTCATTGCCTTTGGCAAGCGGCCCTGGAAGGCCAGTGTGAGCGCGTATGTGCCCGATGAAAAAAGGGGCATCGCGGTTTAGAATTAATTTTTGCAATTTTGCGAATAGGGGGGAAGCATTTGTAGAGGGACGTATGTAAGGCACTGTCTCTAATAGGGGAACAGAGGTTGCTACATAGGCACTGTCAGTGTAAAGGTTAAAGGGGGCATCTATTAAAAGCTCAAAAACTTTGATTATTGCAGTTAGTTCAACAAGTTGTGCAGAAGAGAGGTCTGTCTGTATTCGAGTAACTTGCCCATTAATACTGAAAGCGGCTATACCGGAGGAGGACCCATCAGAGAACACTATCACGGCCCCAGCAATTGGCGTGGTTTTAGTCCTTTTGGGAAAGACAACCGGGGTCTTTTGAAGGAACTGGACTAATCTGTCTGCAGGGTAATGATTATCTATTGTCCCATGGAAGGAGGTGCAGCTAATTGCCCAATCATCATCATGTTGAATAAGCCATTGTAATTGAGATGTATTGTATGGGAGGGTTATAACTTCAGGGTCTCTCCCAAACAACTTGAGAGCTGCCTCTCGGCCTAAACGTAAAAGGGCAGCAACTAATTGAGGATAGGTAGCTAAGACTCTAGGGGGGGAGGCTGGCAAATGAACCCAAAATAGTGGATGGTTTTGCCAAAGGACTCCTGTAGGGGAGAAGGGGGTAGGGAAAATGAGCAGCCACAAACTTAGATGTGGAGAGAAGTAGCTAATGGTCTGTTCAGAAATAGCCTGCTCTACAATGGTTAATGCCCTTTGTGCTTCTGATGAAAGCGAGCGGGGGGAGGAAGGATCAGGGTCTCCACGTAGGACATCAAACAAGGGCTTTAACTCTCCGGTGGTCAGCTTTAAATAAGGCCTGAGCCAGTTGATGTCTCCTAGCAGACGCTGAAAATCATTAAGAGTGTTTAAGGAGCTTCTCTTTAACTGAATTTTTTGAGTGAGGATTTTATTAGAAAATAATTCAAAGCCTAAAAATAGTTGGGGGGGGTGGACCTGGACTTTTTCTGGGGAAATTTGTAGTCCTCGATCTCGGAGGGCAGTGACTAGCTGTTGACTGGCCGCATAGAGCTGTTGCTGGTCAGGACCGGCAAGAAGAATATCATCCATATAATGGATAATATACAAAGTGGGGAAGAGCAACCTAAAGGGGTCTATAGTCTGGGCTACAAACTTTTGGCAAAGAGTAGGGCTGTTGGCCATTCCTTGTGGGAGAACTCTCCACTGAAACCGGGGAGAAGGCCCTACACAATTGGTAATGGGTATACTAAAGGCAAAACGTTTGCAATCATCAGGATGCAAAGGTATGGAGAAAAAACAGTCTTTTAGATCAATTACTAATTTGACATACCCTTTAGGGATGGCTATTGGAGAGGGAATTCCCGGTTGTAATGCGCCCATAGAGACCATAGTCTTATTAACCGCCCTGAGGTCTTGTAGGAGCCTCCACTTGCCTGATTTCTTTTGGATTACAAAAATTGGGGTGTTCCAAGGGGATGTAGAAGGTTCAATATGTCCAGCAGCCAGCTGTTCCTGCACTAACTCTATGGCTGCATTTAATTTTGTAGTGGTAAGGGGCCATTGATCGATCCAGACAGGAACATCACTTTTCCAAGTAATCTTGTCTGCCTGGAGTGCAGGAGGAGCAACGGCCCTTACGAAAAATGTTTTTCAAACCCTAAACCTGAGCGGTCTATCTTAGGCGTGGCCAGTATCGGGTTGGGATCTCCCTGTTTTAGTTTGCCCAACCCCTGACCAGGGAGGTAACCCTGTGAAAGCATCTGCTGTGTTACAACTTCATTAGGGCTACACATGATGACCTTCATTTGAGAAAGGATATCTCTTCCCCAAAGATTTACCGGCAACCCAGGAACTACGAAGGGTTGAATGAATCCGGTATTTCCTTCTTCATCTTCCCAGTTTAATAACTGTGAGCTCTGTAAGGTGTTTCTTGACTGCCCAATTCCTTGTAGATGGGTCAAGGAAGCGTGTAAGGGCCAGCTGGAGGGCCATGAAGCCTGAGATATGACCGTAGAGTCGGCCCCCGAATCTAAAATTCCTTCAAATACTTTTCCTTGGATCTTAAGTTTAAGAGTGGGGCGTTCTTTAGTAATAGCTTGGATCCAATATAAGTCTGAAGAACCTGGGGTAGAGGAGCCTCGCTGCTTATGAATAGCAGGGTGAGATGTACTTAAAGGGAGGGGGAGCGCCTGCGCAAGGCGCTGACCTTTCATAATGCTGACAGGGCACTGGGGGGCACTAGCAAGAATTTTTATTTCTCCAGTATAGTCATTGTCAACTAAGGAAGGGTGGACAATAAGGCCGTTTATTGTGGTGGAAGCTCGCCCTAAAATTAGAAAATAAGTATCTTTGGGAGGTGGGCCATAAATTCCTGTGGAAATAATTGTAATTCCCTCTTCAGGCGTTAATATTGTTGAGGAGGAGGCACAGAGGTCAAGTCCTGCACTCCCGGGTGTGGCCCGATAGAGGGCGGGAGTGCTACAGCTAGGCTGTTCCCCGAGGCCGGCTGAAATGGAATTGGCTGGGGGGCCCGGGGCTGGCCCCTCAGCCCGTTTCCCTGAAAAGGGGGGGTGAAAGGATTTGTGGTACTGTAAAAAGGATTTGTTGGATTGTTACGGCACTCTTTGGCCCAGTGCCGCCCCTTATGGCAGCGAGGGCAAATACCGGGGACTGACCCAACTCTAGGAGGAGGAGCTGTGGTAGGGCATTGGCGAGCGAAATGGCCTGGCTGTCCACATTTAAAGCAGTTACGCATAGGCGGTGCGCCCCTGGGGAAGGAAGGAGGATAAGAAGCCGGGGGAGTTTGAACAGCGGCACCTACAGCTAAAAGGGCTTGGACTTTGGATGTAAAAGGATCGACATCTCTACACATTCTCAGCATTTCATCAAGAGTTTTGTCTCGAGTCTTACCGCGGAGGACGGCTCGACATGCCGAATTGGCGTTTTCATAGGCTAGCTGTTTTACAATCTTATCATTGGCAGCCGCGGAACCAAGGGTCCTTTCGGCGGCCTCTAACAGTCTGCTAACAAATTCGCTATAGTCTTCTTGCGAGCTTTGAGTGATCTTAGTTAGAGGAGTGTTAGCAGTCCCGGAAGCAGGGAGTGATATCCAAGCGCCCAAAGCGGCATCTTTCACTTGAGATAAAAGACCAAGGGGAAGGCGCTGCTGCCTGGTTTCAGAGATATATCTGCCCTGTCCCGTAAGCTTATCAAAAGTCCAGGACGCTGTTGGGGAATGAGGGTCTTTTACATTGGCAGCAGCGATGGTCTGACAGCGGTCAGCAAAATCTGCCTTCCAAGTTAAAAACTGACCACGGGTAAGCACAGCCTGGACTATACGCAGCCATTCACCTGGGAGTAAATGTCCTCCTCGAGACAGCGAATCAAGAACAGAAAGGGTAAAAGGGGCATTGGGGCCATAAGCTTTGACGGCCGCGTTCAGCTCTTTTAAGCTTTTGAAATGGATTTTGTGAAATTCTCTAGGGCCATCGGCAGGCTCGGCCGGCTCTGGCTCAGCCTGCTCTTCTCCCTCACTTTCTATTTCCTGAGCAGCAGGGGCGTCTTCGCTATCGCTTTCAAGATCGCCCTCCTCCGGGCTATGTGTTGTGGAGGTGGGGCCAGAGCGGGCGGAGGCCCGGGTAAGAACAGGAAAGAGCAGTTTTTTAGGTTGTTTTTTAGGTTGTGTGGCTGTAAGCGGTTTCTTAGAGAGGCCCCTTTGCGAATATAATGCGGGACGAACTGGTTGGGAGACAACTAATTTTTGGAGATGGCAAGTTATTCTTTGTTCTACTATCTGTGCTATTAGGTCTTCAGTGCTGGTAGGGGGGCCAACAGGACCGGGAGCCGGAGGGGGTAGCGGAGGGGCCGACGGGGGCAAAAAGGCCGGGGCGCAAACATTGGGAGGCCGAATAGGGGGAGTGTAAGAGGCTCCTTTCAAAACTGGGGGTGTGTAAGAAGGGGGGTTAAGCGACGGGGCGGCAAGAGGCCAATCTGGGTTGTGATACTTGGCCGCTTCGTCTTCTAGTTCAGCCGCGTCTCTCGGATCTAAAGGCTCGCCATTTTGGCTCTTAGTCACGACTGGAAAAACCTTTTGTGTATCGACAAAGTCCGAATCTCGAGGGAGAGGCGGATAAATGCAACATTTGGGAGGGGTATCATGGAGGGCACCGAGCAAAGATGGTGTCGGGCTAGGGGAGGGGGATTTAGCTGGGGAGGTGGATTTAGCCGATTTTGGGGCAGGGGGGTCACTCGAAAGAGACGATTTTGAAGCCGCCCGCGATAGGGGGCGGAGGCAATATTCTGCCACTGACAAGAGTTGACGTTTATCAGGGTCAGTATTTTCAACAATATCTCTGATAAGACCCCAATAGGAAAATACTGAAACAGGAACAGAGTCAGGGCCGTTTTTGATAAGATAATCATTTAAATCTCTACCTACTTTCTGCCATTTTTTAGGATGAATTTCGGGGCCATTAATGATAAACCACGGACAGACTTCATCAACAAAAATAAAAAACTTTACCAAGTCTTTCTTTTTAACTCGAACTCCTCTCTCCCTAAGTGAACTTTTTAGGTCTCTTATGAAGACCGCTTCTTTACTTAATTTAGTTCCCATTTTCTTGTAAGGCGGCCGGTACTCACCAGGGACGACGGCTTCCGTGAGCGGCGAAAGGCGTCTCCTATTATTTCATTAGTAAGGGGTCTGCAGACGATCTCTTTCTCGGGGGTCCGCCTGCGAAAGATCCGCACTTCGAGCCCCACGTTGGGCGCCACTTGTCCCGTCCAGCGGGACCTAGTTATTTGTGGGGACGAGGGGGATCCGACCTGAAAGAAAATGGGGGCGAGAGAAGAGCGAAGGCAAGACAGTATTCTGATCAAGCCTTCGAATTTTATTGCAAGACGGGGGTACATATATACTAATGTTCAGGGGCAGAGCGGGCTGTGGGATACTTGTTATCAGGGGATTGGCTGCGCAGCAGAGATGGCTATATAAGGTAATGGGGTGACAATAAGGAAGGAGAGTGTCTCTTGGCGCGCGCGGGTTTTCCTTGTTGGCGCGCGCGGGCTTGCGGCTAAGCTCCAGGAAGTGAAGCAGGAACTTCATGAACTGTGGCCGTCTTGTTGTTTCAGTGGCCATCTTGTTGCCTTTGTGTGGCTCCCAACACTAAGTAGGGTCTTTTCTACCATGGCTCAAGAGTCTGCGCTCGGTGTCACTTTACAAACACAAAGTCTTTAACTTGGAACAGGTGGGCTGCTTCTGAAGTGCCGGGCTCATAGACTGCTTTTAGTTGGGTCTACACTTCTCTTTGGACTGCCTGAAGAGCTTTTAACTTATTATATAAATCGCGGTTGTCAGTCTGGGTAACGGGGAAGGGGTCTTTGAATATTAAAGATAATTTCTTTCCTTGATTTCTCTCTGGGACACTGGCGCCCTGGTTCGGGTGCACATCAAAAGATTGCATGCCTAGCCTCTAAGGTGGGCTGAGATATTGTCTATTTGCTAAAGAATCTTGCTTTTTACTATGTCGTCTACAGCTGGGTCTGTATGCTAAGTCAATTGCTCAGCTTGCAAAATTACTTAGTCAGATCTGAAGGAGGAAAGACAGCACACAGGCTCAGGCTCTCCAGTATGCTAAAGCGAATCTTATACACGATTACAAATGACTAGCATAACAAAACATGTGCTACTCTTCTCTATCTGGGGAACATTAACTGATCTCACTGAAGAATGATTCTAGAGTTTCATGTTTAACATAGTTCTAGTAGGGGGGGAGCTCTAGCATGTAGTTACATTGCTCTGATTGCAAATATCTCGCCCCGCCTCTTCTAGAGGCTCTTACTTTATTCTGTCTAAGCCTATGGTCTCTGTCTCATTCTCTCTTTTACAGGTAGAGACTCTAGCTGCAGCTAGGGAAAAGGGGCGATGACCGCTCTGGCTGCTTCGTGCTGAGAAGGGGGCGCAGTAAAGGGTGCAGCTAGGTCTCTATCACTGGTCAGTTGAGAGGGCTTCAGAAGGCTGGCGCTTCTATCTTGGGTTTCGTTTCTATTACTATTTGCTGTTTTGTGGCTTCTAGGCAAGATAAAACAAATTGTGTTATTAGGTTATGTAGCAACATCTGGAGTTGGATTTTCTATTCTGGAAGGAGGCTGCATTATTGAAACAATACTTTAAAATCACTTTCATTTTTATTAGAAGTAACCAGGTTAAGAAAATAATTAACAGCTGGCTTGATTATTTGCACAAGTGCAGCAAGAAGAGCAATTGATTACACAGGGTCTTTTAAATATGCTTTGCTGGAACTTTTTGCAAGGAACCTCAGATTGAACTTTTAAAGGCCTCTTGAGGCCAGACAGCCAAGCCAGACCTGCCATCAGGCTTTGCCTGCAGTACCTGTAGATTTGGATGAATTCCTCTCTTCTCGAGGTCTCTGCACCTGCCAGGAAGCGACTTTCTTTACTCACCTGGGAAGGCTGCTGGGAACTCTGCAAGCAAGGTACTAGGCTAGTTCTTCCAAGGGGCTTTGTTGGCCCTATAAAGTCAATCTTAGTTCCTTAAAGTTGTTCACATCTGAGTCCATGCACATGTCTCTCAGGTATGACATTCCAGCCAAAGCCCTGGCAGTATAACCAGTGTTCTTAATTAGTCTTCTCACAAGGAAAGCAGATTCTTACTAAACTCGTGCAAATAAACATACTGCCATGGAATACAAAAACAGTCACTAAAAGTTTTTAAACTCTGTAGGGATCAGGTAGAGAGAAGGATGTCTCAATTCTGCTTATAAAGACAGCCATCTACTAAACTGTTGTCAGCTTAAGAGAACAAGCTCAAAACACTATCAGCAACATTCGAAACAAAAAGACACAAAACCATTTTCTTTAGTTTATGTAATCTTATGCAACTAATACCTGTTCTGCTGAAATCCAGTTCTTTACCAGTCCAGGAACAACAAAACAGTGACTATAAATGACAAAAAACTTACAAATGACAATGGTCAAAGATCTGACGAGAGCTCACTGTAAGACAGTTGATATAAGGAAATTCTGATATTTCTGTAATACAAAACATTCAGTAACAAAGTTTAGCATTATTCTCTTTGACAGTGCTTTCTTGGTAAATATATATATATATATCAGATAAATAAGCCAAATTAGTCAAATACTTTCTCTAATGAGAAAAAATTCTTCTGACATGTTCCAGGGGCCCTCTGGAAAATATCAGAGTTAACTAGAGGTAAAAGCACTTTTTTGCATTTAATTCTTTTAGAACTGTCTATCATTACACATTTATTGTCTATATACCCAGCACAGTAAACGAGATATCTTAAAAAGGTGGGGCAGCAGGGGAGACTGCTGCTGTCAGTTTTTAAAGACAATATATACAAAGTCAAAATAATCTATGTTACCAAGCATTCTTGAGAGAATGGTAGCAGATGGTAGATTTTTCTGCTTTCATCTTCAGGAGGGGAAAAAAGCTACAATAAGAATTCACATTTAGCTGAAAGAACTGTCCAAACTCAAGGCAGATTATAATATCACCAGGCATACAAAAGACCTGTTAGAGATACATACAAAGAATGAATATGGCTATAGTCAAATTCAACTTAAAAGTTTAAGCAGAATCTCAAATTTAAATGTCTCTTTCCTTCACACAGATATTCAGATTTGACCAGAAATATGCTTTGAGATGAAAGAGATCAGGCATCTTACTTCTTCATTTAGGGATTGAGAAATGATGACCTTTGGCTTTCTAACCAGCTATTTCATTCATGGCATCAATAGTGGGTTGTGGTGACATGGAAATGTATGCTGGATATTTGGATGGTTTAAAGATTATATACAATTAATAGCTTACAAACAGTGAAAATAATAAGAACATAACTCAGCATAAGTGTCCAAGACCAGATACAAAAAAGCAGAGAAAGTGCTTAAGTCTACAGGTCTTCCCTGAAAGCTTCAAGAATGTTTTACTCTTTAATAGTAGATAGAGCTTTTAATAGAATTTGCATAGCAACTTATAAGATCATTTGCATTAAAAAATATGGAGAGTCCTCCATGTTTTTTTAAAACATACAAACATATCTACAGCATATAAATTAAACAAGAAGACCTGGTGGTTCTCAAAAAAATCTATTACAACTTTCCTCAAAAGTGGTCACACGTTTGCCTATCTAAACTTTTACAGTGAAACCTGTTTTTCTGGGAGAAACATAATCTTGTCCAGATTCTACACAATTTAATTTTTAAGAATAAATTTTGGTTTGTTAACTTAAATAATTCAATTTCTCATGCCATGCAGTCGTTTTCAATAACAAAATATTTCAAAGGCAAATAAAGGTTACACAGTTGTTAACAAACTTTAGCTTTTAGTCTTTTTAATATTAAGATTTCATTTAAAAAAAATATTCTGGCAACTCACTGAGACTTTAAGCATGAGAAACTGCTTTGATAAAACAATTAGAGAACTCTTTGCAATCTTTCAACATTAAGAGCAGACTAACAGTTAAAAAAACAAAACAAAAAACAGTTTTCTTTAACTGGAAACAAAATTCTAATTTTGCTGTGCACTTGATATCAAGACTCACTTGCTTTAATTTCACATAGCATGACTATATCTGTAAGAATATAGTAATTTATTCTTCATTTGCCCCATGGTCTCAAGCACATAAACGGGTGAGAATTATGCCTGGGCTTGCCGGGGTTTGTCCCGCCTTATCTCTAAACATCTTGACTTTCCTCCAAAGCAACAGGCTGAGCGGATCCGCTACAACAAAAGGCACCCCGCTGCTGCACCACACTGCTCTCTCTTTGTCTCTGTTCTCCGTCCCTCTTTAACAAACAGCTGCACTTTAGAACAAAGCCACTTTCTTTTATCAAAAAACACATTCTTTAGCATGCAGACGAGTTTCCATTCTTTATACCTTCTCTTATTAAAACATACATCTTTTAGCATAGAGAAATGTTTTCCTTATTTAAGTAGTTTTCATTAGAACTTAAAATCATTTGATACTTTAACTTTCAGTGAACACTGAAAAACAGGCCACCGTAAACTGTTACACTAGCATTCTTTATCTATGAACATATATTATCATTTTTGGAAATGTGCTTTACAACACAATTTCTCATTAGGCACAAAATATGTCTATATAACTTAGCAAACTTTAAAAATTTTGGTTACCACAAAAATTCTCAAGCTGTTTGCATACATACACACTGTTATACATTAATACAGTATTATTATTAAGATGTTTATTTGCTACACTTGTTTACTTATTTTTAGCAACTATGCCAGATTACTTAGAAAACTTTTACTAAACATTAGACAAAGTCAAGTTTTCCTTCGAGCATTTTCTTGAAATGTTTAACTGGTAACATCAACTTAAATGACTTTAAGTAAACTTTGGCAGCTGATAACCACAATGACATGCCCGCCTCAGGCAAACTCAAATTAGCATTAATGCTTAACATTTTCCATCAGATTTTCTGGAAGTTTTAGAATGCCCAATTTTCACAAGCGCTTGTCTTTAAATCAATTTCATTAATACCATCCGGAGGTAGAAAGATATTTTCATTTACACACTTAGACACACAAACTTACAGACTGAGACATAATGATAAGGTTCCCTCCGGCAGCCAGCCAACATTAAAGGATGGCCACTTGAGGTGCAGAAAACACGAAATTTTCTCTTCCTGATGTCCGTGCTCAAATTGTGAGCTCTCTCCCTAACGTCTGAGAAAAATGGTCTGTCATGAGAGACAAGGGGGTCGTCTGCGTCTGTCCCATTGTCAGTATAACAATAATTAGACACGTAAAAGACACAAAAAACAAAGACACACACAAATTAGACACACAGCGGCCGCGTTTAGTTCTCCTCAGAGTCTCAAACAGAAACCGAAAGGAATCAGAGGGTTGATACTCTCGGCGCCCAAAAACCAACCCTATCTCATCAGGTTCACTTTGCCGGAAAAACAGACGGGAGGCTACCAGGCGTCCCTGGCCTCCCAACCTCCCCGAGGCGTCCCCCAGGGCTGCAGCCTGCGGTTCTCCTAGTACGTCTACCGACCGCAGTCGCGACCCCTCACGGGACCGGGACGGCTGCCAGACAACGGGTACCCTTTCAGAATTCTGACCGGTCTCACCGAAAAACAGAAAACAGAATACAGACAACCCAAGGCGCCACTAATCTTACCTCTTCCTCCAAGAGCGACTTCGGGAGTGAAGCGGGGTGAGCGCAGATCCCGGACGAGCCCCCAAATGTTGGATTTTTCCCAGAGGAGAGCGCTACCCTAAATCACTCACAGAAGGCGTCTCTTGATGCAATAAGCAAGAGGAATTTATTCAGGAACCAGCTAGCTGGGGTCCAAGTGTCAGCCCGACGCAGCGGGTCTCAACAAGGACCTCGAGCACTCAAAACCAAGGGTTTATATAGCATTTTCAAAACACTTAACTCTTAGTAATTTTCCACAGCTGCACATTATCTTTGCAAGACATACATCCTGGGGTTAAGCGAGAGCAAGATAAGACCACTCCTCAATTGTTAGGGAGGTTCTGCACGACAAGCTTGGTATGTAGGATTAACTGACCAAGGTTAGCTGACTGAAGGCCACAGCTGCCCCCATCCCGGTGTTCATGATTAACTTGTTTTCCAAGGCCTTACCCAGTTCCAGTTTTTTTTTCTTTTAAGTCACAACTTCAGAAAACTGCTTCTAGGCCCTTAAGATGGCTACTCTTATGCTAACTTATTCTCATTCTTACAGTGTGAGCAGGTCAGAAAGCATGGATCAGCAGGGTGGTGGAGTAATGAACTTAACACCCTTCAGTTTGCAGGGATCACACGGTTGATTTTGCATTTCCCTTTCACACAACACTCAAAGCAGGGATCACACATATCTGAAGATCACCCACATCACGGATCAATACATCTCATACCAGTCATGATGAATGGTTCGGGTCCAGACTGTCCCAATCAGCCTCTCATCTTTCCCACGGGGAAGGGGATGCAGTGGAAACAGTTCCAGTGGAGTGACAAATCCATGGCAGAGCAGGAGTGTGGCCAGATGAGCAGGAGCAAGCCTTGGAGCACATGTCTGTGGTCTGGTGTCAGGGACCTCTGGGACAAGCTTGTCACAGAAGCTCTGTGTCCAGTCCCTTTTATAGCCCAGTCATCCATGCAAGGGTCGGAGATAAGAGGGGACAGTCCACATGTGGTATAATGTGGTTTGGGTGTTCACAAGCACCCCTTTTAGGTGGGGTATGTTTACAGAAGCAGTCAATGTGAAATCAGGCAAACCTGACATAAGCAACTCCATATTGGATGCTCACATCAGGGACACTCTGCACACCCAGACTGCCTGGTGGGCAGCTCTCCTGACCCAGGCTTTGCCAGGAACTGCAGGACTTTGGCCAAATCCTTGAGCCCACCCCCTCATTTTGAAGTAATTGACATTGGCAAAATAATGAAACTGGACTCCTATCTCACACCATACACAAAAATCAACTCAAAATGGATTAAAGACTTAAACCTGAAACTGTAAAACTGTTCATAGAAAATAGGGGAGAACTCCCTTGACATTGGTGCTGGCAATGATTTATTAGGTTTGACACCAAAAGCACAGGAAACAAATACAAAAGTAGACAAGCAGAACTACATAAAACTAAACAGCTTCTGAACAACAAAGGAAATAATCAACAGAGTGAAAAGGCAACTTATGGAATGGGAGAAAATATTTGCAAACCATCTATGCAAGAAGTGGTTAATATCCAAAATATATAAGGATTTCCTACAACTCAGTAGCAAAAGACCCCAAATAACCTGATATAAAAATAAGCAAAGGACTTGACTTAGCCATTTCTCCAAGGATAGACAAATGGCCAACAGGCACATGAAAAGATGCTCAACATCACTAATCATCAGGGAAATGCAAATCAAAACCATAGCGAGTTATCATCTCACACCTGTCAGGATGACTATTATCAAAAAACCCCAAAAGATAAGTGTTGGTGAGAATGTAGAGAAATTGGAACCCTTGTACACTGTTGATGGGAGAGTAGAATGATGCAGCCACTATGGAAAACAGTACGGCAGTTCCTCAAATAATTAAAAATAGAGCTACCATGTGATACAGCAATACCACTTCTGGGTATTTATCCAAAAGAATTGAAATCAGGATCAGGAAAAGATATCTGCACTCCCACATTCCCTGCAGCATTGTTCACAATAGCCAAGATATGGAAACCTAAGCATCTATCAACAGATGACTGGATAAGTAAAATGCGGTATATACACACAATGGAATATTATTCAGCCTATGAAAAGAAGAAAATCCTGTCATTTGTGACAACATGGGTGAACTGGAGGGCATTATGCAAAGTGAAATAAGTCAGACAGAGAAAGACAGACACTGTATGGTCTCATTTACATGTGGAATCTAAAAAAAAAAAGGTCAAACTCATAGAAGCAGAGATTAGAATGGTGGTTGCCAGGGACCAAGGGGAGGGCAAGTGGGGAATTGTTGCATAATGGTTACAAAGGTTGAGTTTATGCAAAGGGACTAAGTTTTAGAGATGTTCTGTATAAAGTACCAATATACAAGTAACTGTATATACTATGAATCATTAACAGTAGAGTATTGTACACTTTCAAATGTACTGAGGATAAATCTCCTGTTATTACTAAAACTGAAAAAAAAACACACAGAAAAGAACACAAAACAATTTTTGGAGGTGACGGCTATGCTGAGTATCTTGCTTGTAGTGATGGTAACATGATTGAATGCATATGTCCAAATCCATCAAGATGTGTACATTAAATATGTGTAATTTGTTTGTATACCAATTATACCCCCAATAAAGCTTGAATAAAAAGAAAACGCGAATAATTATACGAGACTTCATGAGATCTTAAAGGGCAGGTTTTGTATCTGCTGCCTACTTGGTGGAGGGCGCTTAGTAAGCTCTCAACACTCTCTTGGTTATTAACTAGGGGATGAGGACTAATACGGTCCCGCAGCCCTCTGCAGTCCCCAAGTCCCACCCCTGTAGCCAAAGGCTTAAGTGCCCAAACGGCGCCTCCCTGGCTGGGTAGCCAGGCGCGACCCCGCGCTGTCTCTGCAGCTCAGGAGACACCAAGGAGAGGTCCAAAGGCTCCAAGGGCGGGGAATTATGGAGGGCAGGGGGAGACCTGGAAAGGGGAGCTGCAGTGGAACAGAAACAGCTGGATGAGATGTTGATGGGGACCGGAGAGGCTGGGAAAGAAAGACTGCGGAGGGGACGAGAGAGGAGGAGATGCTGGAGGGGCGACAAGGCGCCCACGGCGAGAGCAGATCCTGGGCAGGGATTCTTGGCCCATTCCAAGCCAGACCCCTTGAGGCCCAACAGCCGGCAGTGACTTGGCAGAATCGAAGCGCCTGACTGCCCCGATGAAATGGGGAACGCAGCAATCCTGCGAGCAGGCTCCTTGCTCATCATGTAACCTATCCTCACCCTTGAGCAAACTAAGGCGCCATTGGTTCAGCCTTTTGATCTTTCCGGAACCCTCCAGCTGGATCTGCAGTGGGAAAAGTGCAAGGTCATCCCCAAAGCCAAACCCATACCTTCTTAGGGACCAATGCCAGGGTGACTGGACTGGAGAGCCTGGTGAGGGCCTCAGGTGCTGCAAGAGGAGCATTTACTGTGATCAGAGGCATATCTAACCTTGTCCTCCACACACTTGCTATCAGGAAAGGCTGAGTGGTGGAGCCTCATGGGTATTTGCCAGCCCCCATTGTGAGTGGTTTCTAAATTCCATTCTCTGCTAAGAGATATAGGGCTTTTTGGAGAAACGGCTAATTCTAGGGCTGGAGCAGAGAAAGTACAAGACAATCTTAGAACATCTTGTGCCAGAAAGTGAGGCAGTGCTCAGAAATGATGGGGACATAGCAGAAAGATTCAGAATGCAGCCTGAAGGGGCTCTCATGGGGCCAAATCTGGGCAATTTGAGCACCAGAATAAATAATAACAGGACTTCCAGTTCTGGTCAAGATGGAGTAGCCCCATTTGTCTTACAGCTGAAAACTCCTGTACCTAACACAGTGAACAAAGGAACATAGGCAGACTCTGGAAGTTGGAAATAAGACAGACTTCCTCAGGACTTCAGGACTTAAGGAACAACACAGCCGTGAATTTCCTCAGCTTCCTTATTGCAGCCAATAAATCCTGGACAAGGGGCTCCAGAAACCTCCAATCTGGAAGTGCCAATAGGCACAGAGCAACAACCAAAAAAAAAAAAAAAAAGCTAGAAGGAAAGCCTGTTCCCCTTAGCTAAAGCTTTCAGAAAATGGGTGGCCTAACAGCAGCAAATCTTTTAGATAACACCAGCCCTACTCAAGCCAAAATGCATCCTCTGCCCCAATCTTTTCTCAGGGGAGCATGGAGCTGATATTCCACCCCACCACTCAGCAGGAGAAGGTGAACTGAGTCCCAGCACCCATCCACCATCAGCAGATTAGACAAGGCAGTAAGAGACAGGTCTAATCAAGATTCCACATTCCTGTTACCTCTGGTGTCAGTAAGGTACAGCAGGCATGCAAGCTTCTTATACCCCCACACAGAGATAAAGAGATGGTGCCAATCTGTGTCCTAATTTTCCTGGGAAAGTGTCAGCAGACCCAGGGGATGATGAGTTTCCACCCGGCCCACCTACTTGAGGTGGTGTGACTAAGGGCTCCACCTTTGCTGGGCTGGCCTAGGAAAGGCCCAGAGGGAAGCCGAGGGTACACACCCTTCCATCCTCTTCCTGCCATGCTTCAACAGAGGGACTAGTGATTTTTTTAAAAACTTAAAAAAATAAAGTTAAATCTTACAATACTCCCCCACCCCTGAAAAGATTATCATAATATAGTATCCACAGTGCTCTGTATACAAATACAAAAGTAACTTGTCATACCAAGAACCAGGAAAATCCACAAGTAGAGAAAAGACAGTCGACAGACAACAGCACTGAGAAAAATCATAAGTTGGAATTACCTGTCAAGGAATTTAAAACAGCTATCATCAAATTGCTTCAGTGAGTAATCACAGATTCAGTCTTTCACCATTAAGTATGATGTTTGCTAAAGTTTTCTTGTAGATGCTCTTTATCAACTTGAGGTAATGCCCATCTATTCCTGATTTGAGGAGAGTTTCAGTGCTGGATTTTGTCAAATGCTTTTACTGTGTAAATTGATATGATCACATTGTTAGGCAGGAAAATAGATATGAGAGGGGTGGAAAAAGAAAAAGGCCAGAAAGTCCACTAAAAAAGACCCAAAATTAATCAATTAAACCTCAAAAAGCCAAGACCAACTTGACCTGGAATTTTTGAATATTTCCCAGGTAAAGGAAGATACCTCAGCATTGCCAGTGTCTTTATTGTGTTAATCATGCAGGCCCAGCTTACTTTCTTTACCTTTACCTATATGCTGTTTTTTTCTCCTTCTGGCCCTAATTAAGTAGTTTGTAACCTAGGCAACTAATTTAGCATGCAGGCCCAGCCTTAAACAACATAGTAAAAGGCAGGAAGGATTCCATCTTAAAGGTTGTATTTTAATACCCAGGAAGTAAAAATTGCAAGATTCTTAACTTACTCTTTAGCAAACAGACAATAGCTCAGCCCACCTTGGCGGCTGGGCAGGCAGCCTATTTGATCTGCTCCCAGACGGAGACACCGGAATCCCAGGGAGAAATCAGAGCAGGAAATTCCTTGTGTTAAGGTCATTCTAAGTATTCAAAGACCACTTAACAAGTCTGCACCCCCAGCCCTTAGTCCCATTCCTAAAGAATCCTTAAAAGGGGGAACCCCCAACTTTTCTGGGCGCTCCTCTCTCTGAGGTCTAAGTGTGTAAACTTTTAATCTTAAACTTTCTCTCTCCACACCTTTCAGGGTGCCTCTCCTTGCTGAAGTGGCCGTACTTTTTCTCTCTTTAAGTAACTTTCAAAAAAACTTTTACTCTGCTTCACTACTGTGTCTCTGCTCTTCAATTTTTTGTCGCAGCAGGGACAAGGACCAAGGAAAATACACAACGGTCCCCCAACAACATGATTTGTCTTCTTTAGCCTGTTGATATGATGGAACAAATTGACTGGTTTTCAAATGTTGAATGAGACTTGTGTACTTAGAGTAAATTCCACTTGGTCATGGTGTGTATTTCTTTTTATACATTGCTGAACTTGGTTTGCTAATACTTTGTTGAGGTTTTTGTGTCTATGTTCTTGAGGGATAGTGGTCTGTAATTTTCTAGTTTTTGTGCTTTGTTTTGCTTTGGCATCAAGGTAATAGTAGCTTCATAAGATGAATTTGGGAAGTGCTCCGTCCTTTCCTATTTTTGGAACAGATTGTGTAAAATTAGTATTTGTAAGGCTGGAGGCACTGGAGGGAGGGGTGAGCACGTCAGACGAGCTCAGCCCTCACCAAATAAGGAAAGGGGGTAGCAAAGCTCCCAACCCCAGCCTAGAAAGGGACAGAGACCAACAGATTCCGGCTGACGATGTGCCAAAATCCCCTGCTGCTGCCCCCTCCCAACCTGGAAAAGGAGTAGTAACTTTCTAGTCCTTTGTCTACTGTAAAGGCCAATGACACATGCCTTAGGCTAGCCAATCCTTGCACCACCGTAGACCTATGCTCTCCCTCCCCCTAAACTTCTTTATAAACTCACTGTCTGCCCTGCTGGTTGTGACTTCTCTGGCCTGTAACTAAACAGACCGGCAAACATCGCCCGGGATTGCACCCTATTAAACTTTTGGCTCCTTTGTTACCTCCTCGCCTGGTCATTTTGGTTCGATTTTGTAAGAATGGGTTAGCATGAGAATGGCCATCTTAAGGGCTGAGAAGCCATTTTCTGAGTACATGACTCAGGGGGGGAGGAACTGGGTAAGGCTTGATAAACAGGTTTTGAAGAACAAATTAATCATGGACACTGGATTGTGGGTGGCTGCAACCCTGGTCAGCTTATCTTGCAAAAGCACTCTGTCTAATTGAGGAGTGGTCTTATCTTGCTCTTGCTTAACCCCCAGGATGTGTGACTTGCAAAAATAATATGTAACTGTGGAAAATTACTGTGAGTTAAGTGCTTTGGAAATGCTATATAAACCCTTGGCTTTGAGTGCTCTGGGTCCTTGTTGAAACCCGCTGCGTCGGGCAGACACTTGGACCCCAGCTAGCTGGAAATAAACCTCACTGTGTGACTTGCATTATCATGAGTGTCTTCTGTCTGTTCAAGAGGTGGTCGACTCCAGACCCTAACATTTTGGGGGCTCCTCCAGGATCGCTAGACCCCTCCTCAGGGAGACAGACGACCCCCTGATACCGAGGTTTGCTCAGAAGCCGTGGAAGTAGGTTTGGCCACCTCCAAGAGGGGAGGACTGAAACAGGTCCTCGACCGGAGAGACTGAAACAGGTCTCTGCCTGGTCCCAATTGAGAATTCTCATGTAAAGGAAGGAGCAGGTTATGACCCTGAAGGCTCCATTACTGGAAGTCGTGGGAGACGTCCCCGATGAGACGGTGCCCGAACGACGTCCGCAGTGGGTGCTGTTTGGACAGCTAGGTAAGGATCCTGAGCATTGTGTGATTGAAATGGCGCCTGTGGATGTGGTGTGGCTGACCGGCCGGTGGGTGTTTGAAAACTCAGTTAGAATTTGTATGTTTGCTTGCTTTGTGTCCCTTGTCTTTTTCTGGCTTCTTTTTGTAATAATAATGGGACAGGCTCAAGTAACACCTAAGACCCTGCTCCTGAACCACTTCCCTAAGATCTGCACCAAGGCTCACAATTATGGCGTGGAAGTAAAGAAAGGTAAGTTTGATACCCTCTGCTCTGAAGAATGGCCTACTT
Organism: Manis pentadactyla; assembly: GCF_030020395.1. Taxonomy (NCBI): domain Eukaryota; kingdom Metazoa; phylum Chordata; class Mammalia; order Pholidota; family Manidae; genus Manis; species Manis pentadactyla. Next base: position 42,048,455 of record NC_080038.1, read on the forward strand.
TTAAGGTGGGCTGGACACCCCAGGGGACCTTTCCCCTGGACATTATTAAGAGAGTCTGAGATGTGATCAGCTGGCCCTAATTACAGGGCCACCCGGACCAATATCCCTATATTTTGATGTGGCAGGCTTTGGTGGAAAGTCCTTCCTCCTGGCTTAAACCATTTGTCCCCAAGAAGCCAGAGGATCCCCCCCCGAGTACTGGCCGTCTCTCAGGCTCCCCACCACCCGACTGCGCCCACTCTTACGGCCTGTTTGGAACTCCTGGTGGACCCATCCAAGAAACCCATCTTACAGGAAGGGTCAGACCTGTACCCCTCCCTGATAGACCTAGATCTTGAAGAAACTCAAAGACCCCCTCTATACACGCCTGTGGCGCTGCTCCAACCTGAGGTGGCCGCCCCTCCCAAGCCCCCTCACTCGTCTGCCTCCCCGTCAGCCCCCCCAGCCTCAACCCAGGGACCAGTGAGGGGTTTAAGGCCCCGCAGGCACTGGGAAGAGACCCCAGAAGAGGAACCGTCCTCCTCCACCTCAGCCGGGGTGCCTGTTCTCCCCATATGGGCCCTGGGAGGTACTGACCCAGGTGGGGAATGATCTTACCAGTATTGGCCCTTTTCAAGTAGTGATCTGTATAACTGGAAGGCTCAGAACCCCCCTTTTTCTGAAGACCCAAGGGGTCTAACAGACTTATTTGAGTCTGTCATGCATACACATAACCCCACCTGGGATGATTGTCAGCAGCTCCTTAAGACCTTGTTCACTACCAAAGAGCACGAGCGAATCCTCACCAAGGCCAGAAAGAATGTCCCCGGTGACAACGGACAGCCAACAACCTTGCCAAACCTGATCGATGAGCGCTTCCCCCTGAATAGACCAGATTGGGACTTTGGGAATGCGGAAGGTAGGAAGCATCTCCGAGTCTACCGCCAGACTCTTATGGCAGGTCTCCAAGCGGCGGCACACTGCCCCACCAATTTGACTAAGGTAAAAGCTGTAATGCAAAGGGAAAGTGAAAGCCTGGCCGTATTTTTAGAACGCCTCTATGAGGCTTATAGATAGTACACTCCTCTAGACCTCCTGGCAGAGGAGAGTCAGTCAGCTGTAATTATGTCCTTTATAAACCAAGCTGCCCCAGATATTAGGAAGAAATTATATAAGCAGGAAGTATTGGGGGAAATGACCATTCGGGATCTGATGAAAGGGGCAGAGAGGGTTTTCAACACTCGAGAGACCCCAGAAGAAAGAGAGGATCGGATCAGAAAAGAAAATCAGGAGTTACAGGAAAAAATTAAGAAAAGAAGACAGAGAGCACCTGAGCAGGGAAAACAGAAGGCAGCAGGAGATGGCCAAAATCCTGCTGGCAGGGGTGCAAGGCACAGCCCAGGGAGGACCAGGTCCAACCGGACCATCCCGACCTCAGAAACCACGGCCCAGGCTAGATAGGGGTCAATGCATGATCTGCAAATAATATGGATATTGGAAGAGGGAATGCCCCAAGCGCCAGGGCCAGACCGGACAGGACGCTCAGGTTTTGCTGGCTGGAATGGACAGTGACTAGGGGAGATGGGACTCGGGTCCCCTCCCCGAGTCTTGGGTAACTGTGCATGTAGAGGGGAAGCCACTGGAATTCATGGTAGATACAGGAGCCCAGTACTCAGTTTTAAACAAGCCTACAGAGCCCCTGTCTCAGAAAACCAGCCTGGTGCAGGGGGCAACTGGGTACAAAGTTTATTGATGGACCAGTAAGCACCAGGTGGACTTGGGCCGCAATCAAGTGACCCACTCCTTCCTGGTTATCCCTGAATGCCTGGCCCCCTTGTTAGGGCGTGATCTCCTAACCAAGGTCCAGGCCCATATCCACTTTGAGCCGGACGGCATCAAAGTGATGGATGGCCAAGGACAACCCCTTCATGTCCTGACCCTGTCCCTCGTGGATGAGCATCGCCTGTTTGCCCTGCATGGCACCTCTCCCCCTACAGAGTGGCCCCATGAGTTGGATTACTGGCTTAGAACGTACCCTCAGGCATGGGCAGAAATAGCGGGTGTGGGTCTGGCAGCCCACCAAGCACCAGTAGTGGTCGAAGTCAAAGCCTTGGCCCAGCCTATCTGGGTCCGACAATACCCTATGTCCACTGAGGCGCAAAAGGGGATTGCCCCACACATTAACCGCCTCTTAGAATCTGGGATACTGAAACCCTGCCACTCTGCATGGAACACCCCACTTCTTCCCATTAAGAAACCAGGGGGAAAAGATTACAGGCCAGCCCAGGACTTGAGGGAAGTAAATAAGAGGATCGAGGATATCCACCCCACCGTCCCCAACCCTTACACCTTACTAAGTCACTTGCCCCCTTCACATGTTTGGTACACCACCCTAGACCTAAAGGATGCTTTTTTTAGCATAGCCCTGGCACCCAGCAGCCAAAACATTTTTGCCTTTGAATGGCATGATGACAACACGGGAACCCCAGGACAGTTGACCTGGACTAGACTGCCACAAGGCTTCAAAAACTCTCCAACCCTGTTTAATTAAGTCTTAAATCAGGACCTGGACTCGTTTAGCCAGAGACATGATTCAGTTACACTCCTGCAATACGCAGATGACTTGCTTTTGGCAGCCCCCACCGAGGCCAAATGCCGACAGGCCACTGGAGACCTCCTCCAGGAACTAGGGCAATTGGGCTATCGAACCAGTGCAAAGAAGGCTCAAATATGCAGGCAGACAGTCACTTACCTAGGATATGAATTAAGTGAAGGAACCAGATGGCTAACAAAGGCCATGAAAGAGACTATTCTTAGGCTTCCAGTCCCTACCTCAGTTCGAGAGGTCCACGAGTTTCTAGGGACGACAGGCTCCTGCCAACTATGGATTTTGGGGTATGCTGAGATAGCAAGGCCCCTGTATGAAGCAATCAAAGATAAGACCCCCTGGGCCTGGGGGCCAAAACAACAAAAGGCCTTTGACGAACTCAAGGCCGCCCTCTTAAAGGCGCCAGCCCTGGTGTTGCCAGACCCCCTAAAATCCTTCACCCTCTTTGTCAATGAGAGGAAGGGGATAGCAAAAGGAGTGCTAATGCAGCGCCTGGGGCAATGGAAGCGTCTGGTTGCCTATTTATCCAAAAGACTCAATCCAGTTGCAGCAGGATGGCCCCCATGTCTAAGGATCATCGCGGCAGTGGCCCTAATGGTAAAAGATGAAGACAAACTCACCTTCAGGCAGCATCTAAAGGTGGTAACTCCTCATGTGATTGAGGGAGTCCTGAAGCACCCCCCTGGTAAGTGGATGACCAATACCCACCTGACCCATTACCAGGTACTCCTGTTGGATGCACCCCGGATCATCTTTGCCGAGCCTGCTGTTCTAAATCCAGCCACCCTTCTGCCAACCCCAGATCTAGAGGTCCCCCTGCGTGAATGCCAATAAATCCTGGCAGAGATCACCCAGGTGCGCTCCGACCTCCCGGACGTCGCCCTCCCCAACAGTGAGTTGGTATGTTACACTGACGGAAGCAGCTTCATCTTGGACGGGATGCGAAGGGCAGGTGCGGCAGTGGTAGACCAAGATGGGAATGTCATCTGGAGTGCCTCGCTTCCCCCGGGAACCTCAGCCCAAAAAGCTGAACTAATTGCACTGGCGGAGGCGCTAGAATGAACTGAAGGGAGACAGGTGACTGTCTACACCGATAGCCGCTATGCTTTTGGCACTGTCCATGTGCATGGCGCCATCTACCGGGAGAGGGGCTTTGTTACAGCAGAAGGAAAAGAACTACGCAATCTCCCAGAGGTACAGAGGTTGCTGGTGGCTGTGCAAAAGCCCCGGGCAGTTGCAGTGGTTCACATCCCTGGACACCAGTCTGCCCAAACCCCGGAAGCTGAGGGAAACCGGCGAGCAGATGAGGCCGCCAAAAAGGCGGCAATAGCTTCACCAGCTTTGGCACTCACCCTGCCGGCACCCGAGCTTCTGTGCCTGCCCCCGCAACCTGATTACACCCCAGAAGATCTCCAGTGGATCCAAAACCACCACTGCCCAGAGCCTGATCAACATGGGCGGCATCGAGACCCAGAAGGAAGACTAATACTGCCGGCAAAACTAGGACTGTTCCTTCTTTCCAACCTTCACCAAGCCACCCATTTAGGAATGAAGAAGTTGCTGACAGTTCTCTAGTCCGCCCTCCATAAGTTCCCCTGACAAGCCATCCGGATCCAGGAAATCGTGGACCAATGTGTCGAGTGCCAGGCTATGAGACCCAGTAGGAAAGGACCCCTACACACAGGTACAAGGGTATGGGAAGGCGCCGGGATGGAGCTGGGAGGTGGATTTTACTGAAGTAAAACCTGAGAAGTATGGGTATAAGTACTTGCTGGTATTTGTTGGTACTTTTTCAGGCTGGGTAGAAGCCTTCCCCACGAAACGAGAGACTGGCCAGGTTGTTGCTAAGGCATTACTAGGAGAAATCATACCCCCTGAGGTTTTAGGGTCTGATAACGGTCCAGCTTTCATCAGTAAAGTCCTACAGGGACTGGCCCAAGCGGTGGGGACCAATTGGAAGTTACATTGTGAATATAATCCCCAGATCTCAAGGCAAGTAGAAATAATGAATCGGACCCTGAAAGAGACCTTATCTAAATTGGCCATTGAGACTGGCAGGGACTGGGTGACCCTCCTACCCTATGCTATCTTCCAGGTTTGGAACTCCCCTTATGTGCATGGATTGACTCCTTTTGAAATTCTATATGGGAGACCACCCCCCATTATTGTCCGTGCCTTGCTGGACCAAGACCCTAATGTAACCCCAAATTATCTAGCCAGTTTGAAGGCCCTGCAGGAAGTCCAACATGAGATTTGGCCTTTGGTGCACTCTTTGTATGAAGCAAGAGACACACTGAACCCGGAACATGGCATCGCCCCAGGGAATTGGGTATGGGTAAAGAAGCACAGGACCCAAACCTTAGAAAAAAGACCAAAAGGTCCTTATGTAGTTGTTCTCATTTCCCCAACTGCCTTAAAGATTGATGGCATTGGACCTTGGGTCCACCACTACCACGTGTGCCGAGCCACCCAGCCAGAGCAAAGACAAGCCAGAGAGTGGACCGTGCGGCAGCACCCTGATAACCTCCTGAAACTACAGATCTCGAGACCTCGAGAACACCCCGAACCTCCCGCCCGGCCTGATGATGAAATGGCTACTGGTCCTGACCCTGCTCAACAACTGGGAAGAAAACTGCGCAGAGACCAACCCTCATCAACCTTATAAGCAGGCATGGATCCTGACGGGTGGACAAACTGGCAAAACCCTCAACGAAACCTCACGCACAGCCCCACTAAACACATGGTGGCCAGATTTATATTTCAACCTCAGGGAGCTTTTCGGACTCATCCAGGGGAGAGAACACAATTATCATGTCCTACAAAAATGGGCACTTACTGACACAGCTCAAGGACGAGCACAAGGGTTCTGGGCCTGCCCTGGCAATCTAAGAAATAACTGGAAGACCTGTGGTGGCCTAGAAAGTGTCTACTGCAAAAGCTGGAGTTGTGTAACCTCTAATGATGGGCCCCGGAAGTGGGCAGTCGGGAATTGAGATTTGGTTAAATTCACCCTCAGAGACCCCGACAATAGGGTACCCCAAGTGCGTGTACAATTTAACCAAGAATGGGCTAAAAATGAAAAGTTCTGGATATCCGGAATAACTTGGGGTTTTCAGCTTGATATGGACCAGTTCGCCTGGGTCGGCCCTTACCCAAGTGGACTTTTAACCATTAAACTAGTTATCCATAAGTCTCAGACAAAAACAGCTCCTATGGGTCCAAATCAGGTATTGGCTCCTCCTGCCCCTACTAAGAACCCAGATAACAAGAGCACCTTGAAAGAAATAACAGAACCCCAGATTAATACCTCTGTAACCCCCCCAGCACCTGTTGCACAGGCCGCCGAGGACCCCCTGTGGAAACTGATGCACGCTATGTATGAGACCCGTAACGCTACCAGCCCTGGCCTCATGGCCTCATGCTGGCTATGTTATGATATAAAGCCTCCATTTTATGAAGCCATAGGCCTGAATGCCACTTATAATGTATCAACTAATGAAAATCCCTCTCAGTGTTCATGGGGGGACCATAAAATAGGCTTAACACTACAACATGTAAGCGGTAAAGGGACCTGCCTAGGGAAAGTGCCACAGGATAAACAAAGTTTATGCACTTCCATAAATGCCACCCCTAGTTGGGATGACATAAAGTGGCTAACCCCAGGAAGTGATGGATGGTGGATATGTTCCAGGACTGGCCTCACCCCGTGCCTCTCAACCTCCATCTTTAACACCTCTAAGGAGTTCTGTATCCTAGTGACTGTGATACCCCGCATCCTCTACCACTCCGAGGAAAGCATGTATTCTCACTGGAGTAAAGGCACAAGCCAAAGAAATAAGAGAGAGCCCATCACTGCCCTAACCATTGCCACCCTATTCACTTTAGGAGTAGCTGGGGCCGGAACCGGCATAGCCTCCCTGGCCACTCAACAAGCAGGTATGACATCCCTAAGAGCGGCCATAGATGAAGATATAGAAAGAATAGAGGCCTCCATTAGTCATTTAGAAAAATCTCTCACCTCCCTATCCAAAGTCGTACTCCAAAATAGAAGAGGGCTTGATTTATTGTTCCTCCAGCAAGGGAGACTATGTGCTGCGCTAGGAGAAGAGTGCTGTTTTTATGCTGATCATTCAAGAGTAGTAAAGGAATCCATAGCTAAAGTCAGAGAAGGATTAGCCAAGAGAAAGAGAGAAAGAGAAGCACAAGAGAACTGGTTTGAAGCTTGGTTTAATAAGTCCCCCTGGCTCACCACTCTAGTTTCTACCCTAGTTGGTCCATTAATTTTACTTATATTCATTTTAACTTTTGGCCCCTACATCCTAAACAAACTTATTAATTTTGTGAAAGACCGTGTTAATACCATCCAACTCCTGTTCTTGAGACAACAATATGAAAAGTTGCCCCCTCCTGTGGGCCCCTACGACTACCCTACAAATGAGCAGGATTCCTCATTGTAACAACAAAAAGGGGGGAATGTAAGAATGGGTTAGCATGAGAATGGCCATCTTAAGGGCTGAGAAGCCATTTTCTGAGTACGTGACTCGGCGGGGGAGGAACTGGGTAAGGCTTGATAAACAGGTTTTGAAGAACAAATTAATCATGGACACCGGGTTGTGGGTGGCTGCGACCCTGGACAGCTTATCTTGCAAAAGCACTCTGTCTAATTGAGGAGTGGTCTTACCTTGCTCTTGCTTAACCCCCAGGATGTGTGACTTGCAAAAATAATATGTAACTGTGGAAAGTTACTGTGAGTTAAGTGCTTTGAAAATGCTATATAAACCCTTGGATTTGAAACATGGATGGAGCTAGAGGGTATTATGCTCAGTGAAATAAGCCAGATGGAGAAAGACAAGTACCAAATGATTTCACTCATATGTGGAGTATAAGAACAAAGGAAAACTGAAGGAAAAAACAGCAGCAGAATCACAGAACTCAAGAATGGACTAACAGTTATCAAAGGGAAAGGGGTTGGGGAGGATGGGAGGGAAGGGAGGGATAAGGGTGGGGAAAAAGAAAGAGGGCATTACGATTAGCATGTATAGTGTGTGGGGGTATGGGGATGTGTGTTCACTCATCGCCCTAGCCAGTATAAGTTGTAGCCCTGAGGCCTCCATGGACCCTCCTGTACCATTGACCAATGTTAATCCGATGGTCTGGAACACCTTTACTCCTGTAGTGGTGAGCCATCACGCTCCGGTCCTCATCTGCCTCAAGGACCCATCCTCCTTTCCTTCTAGGCCCCAATTTCCTACTTACCAAGTCCATTGCAAAAGCATCCAACCTATCATTAACTGTCTTCTTTCCCAAGGGCTTCTGGTACCGACTAATTCTCCCTGTAACACTCCCATCCTTCCAGTCAAGTAGCCATTGGGGACCTACTGGCTCATTCAAGACCTGCAGATAATCAACAAGGCTGTAGTCCCTCTTCACCTGGTCATCCCTAACCCTTATACTCTCTTGTCTCAGGTTCCCCTGGACACCTTCCACTTTACAGTTTTAAATACTAAGGATGCATTCTTCACCACCCCTCTACATCCTGATTCCCAGTTACTGTTTGCCTTTACCTGGGAGGACCCAGACACCCATCGAACTAGACAACTAACTTGGACGGTCCTCCCTCAAGGCTTCAGGGACAGTCCTCCCCTTTTCAGACAGGCACTGGTGGAAGATCTGTTCCATCATGACACAGGAATCAGCACTCTCCTCCAGTATGTTGATGGTCTCCTCCTATGTAGCCTCACAAAAGAGGCCTCTGTTCAAGACATGGCTTCTCTCCTAAACTTCCTGGCTTAGCAGGGATATAGAGTCTCTCCATCAGAAGCTCAGTTATCCACCCCACAAGTTACATACCTCGGAGTGGCCCTAACTCCATATTCCAGGGCACTCACGGTGAACCGAACAGCCTCCATTAGAGCTCTTCTACCACCCACCTCAGGAGCTGAGATCTTGTCATATCTCAGACTGGTGGGTTTTTTCTGACAGTGGGTTCTAACTTTGCCTTATTAGCTAAGCCTCTGTATGCTGCTGCCAAAGAAATGCCCTCTGGGTCACTCAGCTCTCCTATAGCAGTGGCCCATGCTCTTGAAGAACTGTGAAATGCCCTCCTCTCCTCACCCCTACTTATGCTGCCTACCCTTAACAAACCTTTTCTCTTATATACTACAGAAAAGATGGGAATAGCAACTGGGGTGCTGGTCCAGCCAGTAGGACCCAGACACCGACCGGTCACTTTCCTGTCAAAACAACTGGATCCCACTGCTAAGGGGTGGCAACCCCTGCCTTAGAGCCCTGGCAGTGGCAGCGTGCCTTGCCAAAGAAGCTCTGAAACTAACCCTCCTACAGGCTATAAACGTATACTCTTCTCATCATTTACAGGACCTTCTGGGTCACAAATCCTTGGCCTCTTTCAGCCCATCATGAGTGTAGGAATTTCACCTCCTATTTATTGAACACTCCCAGTTAACTTTACAGGTGTCACCATCATTACACCCAACCACCCTCTTTCCTCCCACCAGTTCATCTGCCACACCCAGCCACTCCTGCACGGAGCTGATGGAAACCCTTCGACTCCTGGGTGAGGGTCTCCAGGACACACCTCTCACTTACCTGGACTTAACTCTGTTCGTGGATGGAAGCGCAGTCAGGGATTCAAATGGGTACAGGCGGGTGGCCTATGTGGTAGTTTCCTCCTCCTCAGAAATAGTGGAGGCAGCTCCCCTGAGGATGGGGACCACCTCACAAAAGGCAGAACTAGTAGCCCTCACCTGAGCCTTACAGTTGGTGGCGGGTCTTAGGGTAACTATTTACACCAACTCAAAGTATGCTTTCCTAATCGCACATAGCCATGCGGTTATCTCGAAGGAAAGGGGATTCCTCACTACCTGAAGGACCCCGATTGTAAATGGTAAAACAATTCATCACCTACTGCAGGCCTTACAGGAACCCAAGGAGGTGGCTATTGTTCATTGCCAGAGACACCAGACAGGTACCGACCCAGTCACTAAAGAGAATGCTCTAGCTGCTGCTACTGCCCGATAACTAACCTCGGGTCCTGATTATTCCCCAGTATTGTTTCTCTCCCCCTCTATAACTCCTAATTATTCCAAAGAGGAAAAACAACAACTTTTAGACAAGGGTGGAATGGCTGGAAAACAGCCCTCATCTTAAGGACAGGATAGCCCTTCCCCAGGCCCAGACCAAGGAAATCATATCTACAGTTCACCAATTCCTCCATATTGGTCTGGAGGCTACGTACATGTCTCTCTCCCCTATCTTTGCCCCATCTGGGCTCTGAAAGACCATTAACCAGGTACATATGGCTTGCACCACCTGTCATCATGTTTCTTCTAAAGGTGCCCTCAAACGCCGTGTGGCCCTCCACCAGCTGCAGGGAGCACTACTTGGACAGGATTGGCAGATTGATTTTACTCACATGCCTAGACACAAAAAGCTCAGATATTTACTGGTCTTGGTTGATACATTTTCAGGTTAGATTGAGGCCTTTCCTACCTGCCAAGAGACTGCGTTGGTAGTGGCAAAGACATTGGTGGAACACATCATCCCTCGTTTTGGCCTCCCGAAGTTGCTCCAGTCAGACAAAGGACCAGCTTTCATCTCAAAGGTCACACAACTAGTGGCTGACTATATATCTCCTGGAAACTACACATACCCTATCACCCTCAATCCTCGGGTAAGGTAGAAAGGGCCAATGGCCTTCTCAATGATCAACTTACCAAACTCTCCTTAGAGGTAAAGACCTCCTGGCCAGACCTACTCCCAATTGCTCTCTCCCGATTGCAAGCAGCCCCTAGGGGACCCACCGGACTAAGTGCCTTTGAGTTAATATATGGTAGACCCTTCCTTCTAAACACAGGCCTGCCTAAAACTCCACCCCCTCTAGCCTCCTACCTACCTTACTTCTCACTCCTAAGACATCTCCTCAGGGAACACACAGACCAGTTCCTGCCTCAACCCACTTCCCCCTTGGATCCAAGAATCATGGAGGTTCTACAGTCAGGAGACGAAGTCCTTCTTAAAGAACTCCAACCTCAGTCACTCCAACCATGGTGGATGGGACCATACACAGTGATTCTTACCACTCCCATGGCTGCCAAGCTATTGGAACACTCCCTGTGGTACCACATCTCCAGGCTCAAATGAGCACCCAGTCATGATAGGTGGAGGTCTAGAGACAGGGACCCTCCATTTGTGCCTTACTCGCACTAGTGCTAGCCACAACGACCCATCCGGCTCTGGCAAACTGGGTCTGTAACCAGTGCATCATAGTGGGTATGCTCCAACTACACCAATTGGTCCCCCGGACATGCTACTTTCAAAAAGTACCTTGTCAGCAAGGAGACCAATTGTACTGGGCCACTATAATGTTAAGAGATTTCCAAACTGGCTGCCCAGGAGGAGTCAGCAAGACCATTTGCTGGGTATGAGACCCTCCACCAAATCCCCAAGGAAAGATACCCCCCTTGTCCCTCCCAATGCTCGTCTTTCCATTCCTTCATCCAGGCTGCCTGCTATGAATGAGCCTAGGTCTGTCTCTCATCTTCCAAACAACAGTACTGGACGGGGCAAAGCCTGAGTGATCATGCTGGATATGTCTGTCCTGAGAGACAAGGACAACATATCTGCTAGAACCTCTGGACACCGATAGAGAGGTTGGACGGTAGAGGTGCACAAGACTATGCTGGTACATCAGTACTCACCCCTACCCTCCAAGCCTCCTCCGGCCTCCCACCAGCCTTAACCCTGCACCTGCCACCCCTCCTCAGCCAGAAGTATCCAGATCGAGTTGGCGCCCATTATAACCAAAAAGCTGGAATGTAAGGCTGGAGGCCCCAAAGGGAGGGGTGAGCATGTCGGGTGAGCTCAGCCCTCACTAAATAAGGAAAGGGGGCAGCAAAGCCCCCAACCCTGGCCTAGTAAGGGAAAGAGACCAACAGATTCTGGTTGATGATGTGCCAAAATCCCTGGCTGCTGCCCCCTCCCAATCTGGAAAAGGAGTAGTAACTTTCTAGTCCTTTGTCTACTGTGAAGGCCAATGACACGTGCTTTAGGCAAGCCAATCTTCGCACCGCTGTAGACGTATGCTATCCCTCCCCCTAACTTCTTTATAAACTCACTGCCTGCCCTGCTGGGTATGACTTCTCTGGCCTGTAACTAACCAGACCGGTGAACATCACCCAGGATTGTGCCCTATTAAACTTTTGGCTCCTTAGTTGCCCCCTCACCTGGTCATTTCAGCTCGATTTTACCTTACAGTATCAATTCTTTTTTAAATGTTTGATAGAATTTGCCTGTGAACCCATTCAGACTTGGAGATTTCTTTTTTGAGAGTTTTCTAATTATAAATTCAATTTCCTTATGGTTATGAGACTAGATTATCTGTTTCATCTTGGTTGACCTTCTTTAGTTTGTGGTTTTCAAGGACTTGATCAATTTCTTCTAAGCTGTAGAATTCATGAGAGTAAAGTTGTTCATAGTATTCCCTTATTATCCTTTCAATGGCTGCTGGAGTTGTAGTGGTATCTTATTTCATTCCTCATTGGTGATCTGTGTCTTCTCTCTTTTACTTTTGTCACTCTTGTTAGAGGTTTATCAACTTTATTGATATTTTCAGACTCAGCTTTTCATTTCGTTGATGTTTCCTATTTTTAAAATTTCATTGATTTCTGTTCTTACCTTTATTATTTCTTTCCTACTGTTGGGGTTTATTTTGCCCTTATTTTCTAGTCTTGAAGCAGAAACTTATACTATTGATTTGAGACCTTTCCTCTTTTCTAATAAAAGCCTATAGCACTATGAATTTTCCTCTCCCCACAGATTTAGTTGTATTCTACACAATTAATATGTTGTGTTTTCATCTTCATTCACTTCTATGTTTTTTCTTTTTTTAATTTCCTTTGAGACTTCCTCTTTGACCCATGGATTATTTAGGAGTATGTTATTTTGATAGGGAAAGATTTATGAGGACAGCAATCTAGCCCTGGTGGTACCCCTCCGCCTCACCCTCCTCCTCAACACAAACAACAAAAAAACACTCCCTTGGTTTCCCGCTCTGCCTAGCACTGGTTCCCAAGGTTCACTCCCTAAACTCCATCCCCCTTGCCTGCTTGCTTGCTGTGCATGTAAGAATGTTACAGATATGGAAGCAGAAAGATACATATTGCTCCCTTTGCCTTTTTTAAGGGCTCAGACTTTTGGGAGATTACTCCCCTCTGAGCCCACCAGTGTGAAATAAAGCCTCAACACTCCAAGACCTCCAAGTGCTACTTGGTTCTTCTGTCAGTGATCCAGTCCAGGTTTTTCTCAGTATTTTCTATAACATTTGGTTCCCTGACTGGGAAACCTAACCATGCTGGCCCTTTGTTGCCACCGGTTTGGGGCAATGGCGGGGCGGTGATGGAACAAGAGGTCACAATGGAGAAGGTGCACCCTGCTTGATCTTTCGGCAGTCTCCCACCTGGTCGCCCTGGGCCGGCCCCGTTCTGCTGTTCCCGCCGGACTCAAGGAGGCTTGGTAGGTGAGGAACTGGTTACAACTTCGAATCCGGTAAAGGCCCAGGGCACCTGACCCAGCCAGTCCCACCCGTTTGGGTGGAAGGGGAGCCTGGTCACCTCCCGGAGACTTCTTAGAAGTCTCACAGGTAGACATTCCTGAGGAGGAATGTTTAAACTCTGGTCTGAGTGAGTGAGTGTGCAGGGCGGCTGAAGTCATTCAGCCTGCACTGAATCTGTGATTCCACGGCCTGCGCTATGGAATCTGCATGGGCCCTCATCCACTTTTGAAGTCAACTGGCACGGCATATTGGTGATTCAGCTTCGGCTGACCTGGCCCGGGACTTATATGGGTGCACCTTAGTCAAGGCTGACCAAAGTCTCCTCAAGGAACCGGAATGGATGGGCATCTGACTGGTCTTCTCTCTAGAGGAGGCACCCCTTCCTTGTCTGTTGTCACTACCACCTCCATTCCATCACATAGTTGCCATTTCTTTTTTGTTATGAAAATAGTTAAAATCTACTCTCTAGGTAATATTTAAGTATATGATATAATATCATTAGCCATAATCACCATGCTGTACACTAGATCTCCAAACTTGCTAATCTTCTAACTGGAAGTTTGTACCCTTTGACCAATATCTCCCCATTTCTGCACCCCAAAACCCCTGGTAACCACCACTCTACTCTCTGTTTCTACAAGTTGGGTTTTTTTAGTTGCCCCAGGAGCAAGATTTTGTTCTTTCTCATGGCTGAATAATATTCCATTACATATATATCATCGTCTTTATTTATTCATCCATTGATGGACACATATATTGTTTCCATTTCTTGGTTGTTGTGAATAATGCTGCAAGGAATATGGGAATGCTGCTATCTCTACAAGATCCTCATAGCAATTTCTGTAGATGCATACACAGAATGGAGTTGCTGGATCATGGGTTAGTTCTAATTTTAATTGAGGAACCTCCATACTGTTTTCCATAGTGGTTGTACCAATTTGCATTCCCACCAACAGTATATTAGGGTTCCCTTTGCTCCATGTTCTTGCCTACACTTACCTGTTGTCTTTTTGATGACAAACATTCTAACTGGTGTGAGTGATATCTCATTTTGGTTTGATTTGCATTTTCCTGATTAGTGATTATTGATGTTGAGCACCTTTTCATATACCTATTGGCCATTTGTATCTCTTCTTCAGAAAACAGTCTGTTCATTTCCTCTGCCCATTTTCTGATGGGATTGTTTAGGGTTTTTTTTTTTTGCTATTGGTTTGTATGAGTTATTTATTTTTTGGATATTAACCCCTTGTCAGATACATGAATTGCAAATACTTTTTTCCATTCTGTGGGTTGCCTTTTCATTTTGCTGGTGGTTTTCTTTGCTGTGCAGAAGGTTCTTAGTGGGATGTAGTCCTACATTTTTATATTTGCTTTTGTGCTTGTGCTTTTCTGTCATATCCAAAATCACTGCTGACCAATATCAAGGAGCTTTTTCCCAGTGTTTTCTTTTAGGAGTTTTATGGCTTCATGTCTTATATTTAAGTTTTTAATCCACTTCAAGTTCATTTTTGTAAGTGGTGTACGTCCAGCAATATTGTGTTACACAAAAAATGAGTGAAGGAAACATGTATTTCAGTTAGCTGCCTTACATTCTATTGGCTCAAAGCCAGAGAGAAAAATTTACTTGTACTATTTATTATTTTAAGTGATTCTTCTCTTATAAACTTAAGATGAAGGCAGCCAGAACCTTTTTCTGCCTTACTAACTTGGAGATTGTGATGCCAAAATAGCATGTATCAGAATTTCCATATGCTGTGGCTTTTCTCTATTCAAGTAATGTCCTAACATGGTTCTATTTGTGGTGGTGATTAGTTTAATTGCCTGCTCAATGGCATTTTCTTCCTCTACATCTCACTACTTATAAAAGTGCTATTTTAAGGGCTCTGCAAATTTCCTTCAGTTAAAGGTTTTCACCATTTTCCCTATACACTGTTTTCCTGACAAATTCAAATAACTTTGAAATATTTCTAGGGCATCTAGTAGTTATTTGGGGGTAAAAATGAAAACTCAGTATTTATCTTTCTCTTTATACCAAAAGAAATTCCATCTGGATAGAAACTTTAAATGTGAAAAAAAAACTGAAGAAAAAAAAGCATTGGAAGCATTAAAACAAGGGTGAATCTTTTTATAAATGACAAATCAGATGTCATGAAAGAAAAAAACATTGATAAATTAGGCCTCCTAAAATATAATTGTGTGCTTCTGAACATTTTGCTATTCTTATACCAACATAAATTTTTGAACAAAAATGAGATCAATGAATGTTTGTTGCTCTGCAACTTATTTTTATTCACTTGGCAATAAAATACTGGCACCTTTTTCAAGTTAGTGCCTTTGTTTTAATGGACTTATAAGTATTTCATTATGTGGAAATCTATAATGTAGTCTGTTTTGTATTCTTCTCTTTTGTTAATATCTTAACTAGTTAGGTTACAGGAGAACTAAAGAATAAGCCTACAACATTTATAATGCTTAGAGATTCCTATCAAAGGGTTTCAAAGATTCCGATGATTTCCTGACATCCTCTGGCTCCAATGTGAGGATGGAGGTAAGTAATTCTGAAAAGAAAACCACTGAGGCACAGAACATATTTCTTTACACCACCCCCAGGTGGATATGAAGTTTAATATAAAAAAAGCAATAGTATTTAAGATTCTGAAGACAATAAAGTTATACATTTGAAAATTACATAGTTTTGCTTTCCAGAGTGGTGATAAAAATGCACTATTTTAGTTATTAATTTTCAAAAGTAAACCTAACACATCAATATACATCAGGTGTTGCTAACAAAAAGAGGACAAACGAGCTTTCTAATTTCATGATCTAAATATCCTATCTCTCAAGCAGTTTCCAAATTGTATACAAAATCAAATGAGTATTTAGTTGTTCTCTTTGGCTCTCAGAACTTTTTTTCCAACATTCTCCATGGCTTGTTTCCTTCCAGAAAATTCCCTGGGTGGAATTTTGCACATAGCCCAGCAGAGGGCCCTGTGTACTGAGACACAGTCAAGCATACACAGAAGGCACTGCAGACACCAGTTAGGAAATCAGGAATGAGGGCTCCTTACCACCCACGCTCCACCCACAGGGCTATCAGGTTCCACTTACAGCTGCTCAGCTAACAGATGGTGTCTGCACTTTCTTTTAATCAGGGAGGCAGAAGAAACGGTTTCTAAGAATAACTAGCAGCTTGGGAAAATATCTCCATTATGTGAATACCATGCAAGTATTTTACATTGTAGTCTTGCTTCCCCTGAGATTCCTATTCTCATTTTTAACTGTATTAGAAAGATATATAGATATATAACAAAAATGCTTAGGAACGTTGGTAAACAATGGTTATTCCTGAAGAGACTATGGCTGATTTTGCTATACTATTTCCCAGATTTTAAAGTTAGCACAGTTCTTTTGTTTTGAATCCTCCATATTCAAAATGAGAAAATACAGAAGAATGAAAAAGCAAGAGACAGGTGGTAAGGACACACCAGAAAGGTTCAAAACATTGGGACCAACTTAAAAACATCTTTTATTAAAAGAATTTTTAGCAACAGTATAAAATAATGTACATGAAAATGATCATTTAGCCTTAATCTAATTGGTCATTTTTACCCTTTCAGCAAAAAAGTGAAAGAATCTACTTATGTGAAGAAGGCATGGATCTCTTTTCCAGAAACAAATTTGAAAAACTGCTTCATGAAATGCTGTCGTTTTTATCTTGATTTCAAGAAGGGCAGAAAAACCCTGTCTGATGACTTTCTGTCATTGAAGTATATTTTGAATTAAAGGATCACTTACTCATATATTTCACAAATATTCAGACATTCCTTTTATGTGCAGGCACTTTTTGCACCATGAACTTCTCCCACAATCCCCAAAAAGTTTTGCCTGGCTAATCTAGATAACAAGATCATCTTTTCAGGACACTAGCACTGTTCCTGTTTTCATCCCTTCTGGGTAGATCCTTGATCTCCCCAACCCCAGTTGTCAGTTGGCTAAGCTCCCATCATTCTTTAGTTCTCCAACCATTCTTCAGGTAGATTTTCACGCAATTGTCTTCTGCCCTCTGGGTATTCGCTTCCTCAGTACCCTTGGATGGGCATCCTTGTCAAACTCCTTGCAGACATCAGGTCTTCTATGGAACTGCGGGCACCAGGAAAAAGGGCCAGAACACCCCGACCCAACCTGTAGACATGGAAGTCCCGTGGAGGTAGAAGTGGGGTGTATTGATATGATAAGTAGGTTTGTAAAAGTTCTCTAGTTCCAAGATCGGGTACTTCTTCTCTTGCCCTCCATATTTTATTTTACATTTTTAAATGTTTATTTTGAAATGACTTCAAACTTAACAGAACACTTGTAAGAACAGTACAAAAAATTTCTGTATACCCTTCACCCAGATTCCTCAGTTGTTAACATTTTGGCCCATTTGCTTTATCCTTTCTCCCATCATCTCAGTCTGTTGCCCTCATATATTGCATTCATGATTTTCTTTTACCCCTAAATACTGTGGGTTTGTAAAGAAAATATTTTCATGTTTCTAGACAGGGTTTTCTGAGCAAAGAAATCTGGGCTAAAAGACAAGCCTTGGAAGTTAAAGGGTAATTAGACAATAGGAGACCATAAGGAGAAATTTACCACACTGAAAGGGATGTGTTTACATTTCCAAGTGAGATGAAACCCTGAGTAGGTCTTTACATTCCAGGGGATTTTGAAGGACTAGGACTCGTGGTGCAATGGATCTCTCGCTCAGAAGCGAAGTGTGGGTGTGGGCCTCTGTCTTACTCTTGAATAAGCTCCCAGATTTCTAATTGTGTAGTCCAACCCCTGAATATGCATTCCAGTCCATCTGGCTCCTAAGACTGCCTTGCCCCAGAAAGGGGAAGAACCGGGGCAAAGGGAAACTGATATAGTTTTTCCTGTAAGTAATAATAACCTGACTGGAAATCTTATATTTAGTTTCAGTATAATATGAATAAATAGAGATATTTATCAAATACTTCAGAGTGTATCTCCTACTAACAAGGACATTGTCTTATAAAATCACAGTTCAGTTATCAAATTCAGGAAATTTAACATTGATACAAATATTATCTAATACACAATCATTCAAATTTTGCCTAGTTTCCTAATAATGCATTTTAAAGCAATTGCTTTCCTGGCCCAGGATACAATCCAGAATCACATGTTGCCTTTAATTGTCACATTTTTTTCAGTCATTTTTAATCTGGAACAGTAGATATTTCCCAATATTTGCTTTGATCACATCATTGAGGTGCTGACTGCCAGGTTTCTCTATTGTAAGTTACTGTTTCTCTCTTCCTAATTAGTAATTTGAAGGGAGAGACTTTGATGATGAATAGGGTATTCTGTAGACTCAAACTCCTCCCCTCTCATTTACTATTCATTGTTATTCTTGCCTAAATCATGAATGGTTAAAAAATGGTGATTTTCTAACTCTATAATTTTTTCCTACATTTAATAATTATATTCTACTGTAAGGAACCTGATATAAATTGAATGTTTGCATCCCCCCAAGTTCATGCATTGAAAACTTAATGCGCAGAGTGATGGTATTAGAAGGTGGGGACTTTAGAAGATGATAGGCCAAAAGTGTACAGCCCTCATGAATGGGATAAAAGAGACCCCAGAGAGCTCCCTGTCTTCTTCCACCAAATGAGGACTTATTCATAAATCAGCAGTCTGCAACCCATAAGGTCCTCAAAACCCAACCATACTTGCACCTTGAACTTGGACTCCCAGCCTCCAGAACTGTGAGAAATAAATTTCTGTTGTTTCCAAGCCACCCAGTCTGGTATTTTGTTATAGCAGTCGGAACAGACTAAGATAGCACTCTATTTATTTGTGTATGTATGTATGTATGTACATGTCATTTACTTATTATAAGTACAGATTCATGGATTCTTTTTTTTAATTGTAAAATTTAAAATTTTATTTCTCCATCAAGAGAACCTATGAAAACATTGAACTCTGCTAAAATACCTGCTTCAAAACCAAATTAATACTTCTGAAAAGCATATTGTGTTTAACCTTGCGCTCAGTAGTCTTTCCAAAAATTATTGAAAAACTTGACTTTCACTTAATAGGCATTATAATAGAATGGAATACACATTGTTCTAAAATAGATACATTTAGCCAATCAAGTGACTATTTATATGATAGTCCTTTTCTCATTAATGAAATACAATCAATACTATTTACAAGAATAGCAACAGTTTTATCAGTGTTGTATAAATGTTGACTATGTATACTCTATGTCTAAGCAGTTAGAAATGTATGTTGTTTTAAATCTCATCTAACATTATATAATAAATATCTTTCCATGTATCTCTATGATCTTTGTCTTTGAAATTTTTAATGCCTGCTTAATTGCCCATTGAGTTACACCCCCACTAGTTGGACATTTAGGCTAGTTCCCATTTTTTACTAATATAAATAATAATCAAGAGAATAGCATTAGAGAAGTATCAGCTTCTTTTCTCCTTGTGAATTATTTATTAAGATTAAACTACTAAGGGGATAACTGTGTTGAAAGCTTCGGCACTTTTATAGCTCTTGCTATGTGTTACCAAATCATTTTATTATGTCAGTATACAGTTAAGTCAAACAGTTTGCTTGAGGCCATTCCAGCACTGAGGTTTCACTAGAATATATTTCTGAAAATGATAATCAGTCATTTCAAGTACATTCATTTGGTCATCTTTAACAAATCATGATGAATTGAAGCAATTTAATTTAGTTAATTATTCATGTATGGTTTTCCTCTTAAGGATTTCTAGGAAAGAAATGTCAACCCAAGACACATTTTAGATCAGTACCTAACTTGGGTTACTGAAGGCTATGTGGAAAATATAATTCTCATTTTAATATAGAAGATAGTTATTGATAGTCCTTATCTCTAGCTCTACTTTAAACAGCCTTGGCTATTTTATTCTTTATTTTATTTTATTTTTTACTTTGGTATCATTAATGTACAATTACTTGAACAACATTATGGTTACTAGACTCCCCCTATTATCAAGTCCCTACCACATATCCCATTACAGTCACTGTCCATCAGCATAGTAAGATGCTATAGAATCATTACTTGTCTTCTCTGTGTTATACTGCCTTTCCTGTGTTCCTCTCACTGCTACATTATGTGTGCTAATCGTAATGCCCCTTTTTCCCCCTTATCCCTCCTTTCCCACCCATCCTCCCCAGTCCCTTTTCCTTTGGTAACTGTTAGTCCATTCTTGGGTTCTGTGACTTTTTTTCTGTTTTGTTCCTTCAGTTTTTTCTTTGTTCTTATACTCCACTTATGAGTGAAATCATTTGATACTTGTCTTTCTCTGCCTTGCTAATTTCATTGAGCATAATACCCTCTAGCTCCATCCATGTTGTTGCAAATGGTAGGATTTGCTTTCTTCTTATGGCTGAATAATATTCCATTGTGTATATGTACCACATCTTCTTTATCCATTCATCTACTGATGGGCACTTAGGTTGCTTCCATTACTTGGATATAGTAAACAGTGCTGTGATAAACATAGGGATGAATATGTCTGTTTCAAACTGGGCTCCTGCATTCTTAGGGAAAATTCCTAGGAGTGGAATTCCTGGGTCAAATGGTATTTCTGTATTGAGTTTTTTGAGGAACCTCCACACTGCTTTCCACAATGGATGAACTAATTTACATTCCCACCAGTGGTCTAGGAGGGTTCCCCTTTCTCCACATGCTTGCCAGCATTTGTTGTTGTTTGTCTTTTGGATGTTGGCCATCCTTACTGATGTGAAGTGATATCTCATTGTGGTTTTAATTTGCATTAGTCTGATGATTAGCGATGTGGAGCATCTTTTCAAGTGCCTGTTGACCATCTGAATTTCTTCTTTGGAGAAGTGTCTTTTCAGCTCCTCTGCCCATTTTTTAATTGGCTTATTTGCTTTTTGTTTCTTGAGGTACATGAGCTCTTTATATAATTTGGGTGTCAACCCCTTATCGGACATGTCATGTATGAATATATTCTCCCATACTATAGGATGCCTTTTTGTTCTACTGATGGTGTCCTTTGCTGTACAGAAGCTTTTTAGTTTGATATAGTCCCTTGTTCATTTTTGTTTTTGTTTCCCTTGCTCGGGAAGATATGTTCATGAAGAAGTTGCTCATGTTTTTGTCCAAGAGATTTTTGCATATGTTTTTTTCTAAGAGTTTGATGGTTTCATGACTTACATTCAAGTCTTTGATCCATTTTGAGTTTACTTTTGTGTATGAGGTTAGACAATAATCCAGTTTCATTCTCTTACATGTAGTTGTCCAGTTTTGCAATGGATTCTTATTTTATTAAAATGGTTATAATCTATCACTATGAGCATTTATTTCAATGCTCAAATGATTCTATATTTGGCAAGCTGGGGCCCCTATAAGCTGTATTTTGTGTCCTTTTGACAGGTCTCTGTTGGGGAGGAAGAAATTTCTTCTAACCCTAACCCTCAAGGTTCTTCTAGCTGGTCTAAGAATTAAATTGACATGAGACAGATTAGTAAGAGAAAAAAACCAAAGTTTAATTGTGAACATATGGGTCAGCCATAGACATGGGTTCCGAAGACAGTCAGAGAGAGTGAGGTATATATGTCATCCTGAATCAAGGGGAAGGGGGTAGGGGTCTGAGACATCAAAGGAAAGGGGAAATAATTCATAGGAATGTGAAAAGAGTAAATGTTTGATAAAATACTTGATGGGCCACACAGAAACAGTGGGGCACAAAGAGGCATTTTAACAGACTTAGCCACATCTCTCCCTGTCTACCACCCCTAGTTTACATTATAATGTAGTTGTCTATGGTGCTAGCTCTCCTCCTGGAGCAGGTCCTCCATCTAAATATTTTTTATGTCATTATGGAGTGGGAGGTCAAAGTTTCTTTCTGAGTCTTCTGAGCCTTGATTATTCTCAACTGTGAAATAATCTGCATGTCACAATGACACATCTTGGGGCTGCCTTCCCTTGGTCCCTACAACTCCATCATGGTTTGAGCACATCCTTATTTAATTGCACAACAAGACATTCCAAGTTTGTTTCCCCTACCCCAGGTTCTTTTAATGGGGAACAAAATTAGAAGTCAATATTTGTATGTATTTTGAAGTTTTTTTAAATGTATAATTTATCAAATACAGCTTACATTTTCCTTTTAGTAGTTAATATTGAGCCTTCTTGAAGCAAATACTTTTAAATGTAAAAAAGGTCTTTTCCATTTCATTTAATTTATATTGTGATGGAATATATTAAAATGTTGCACCAATATTTCAATTGCATTTAATTTTAGTTCTTCAGTTTATTACTTTCAATATGAAAGTGAGCCAGCATAGGGAAAAGCAAGATGGACTCCATTTTAAGTTAAACCTCCACCTTGAGGCTTAAAGGTTAAAAGGTAAAATTTCTGAAATGGTTTTTAAGAATTTATGGTAAGCCATCAGCCAGTCATATGGTCAACAATCAACCGACCATACCTTAAGCCAGAATGAACACTCCCCAAGGGTCAGCGACCATTCCCTGTGTTCACCAGGAGAATCATTGCCTTGGGGGAGAAAGAGAAATTACAAAGATTATTTTGTGTCAGCTTGTTATATAGAAACATCGAAAAAGGAGGTCCCTGACCATGTTTTGGGAAAGCCAGTGAGTCAACATCTGCTCACCATGAAGTGGCCCTCCAGAAGCTGAATCCTCACCCTCTAAAACTCCACAAACCCTGTACCCTTTGAAACTGCCTTTATAAGCCTTATGCACAAACCCTCTAGGAGCCTGGCACTCCTCTGTCTTGTGGGCTCCCTTGTGGACAAGCTACCTCCAATAAACTCAGCCTGCTTTCTTGTTAGTTTTGTGTTCATTTCTATAACACTGAAACTCAAGAACCTGGTGATGCTGGGGTTCTTGTCTGCAGAGTCGAAGAATGAACTCAGCAAACAGTCAAGGTAGGAGAGCCAGGGAGAGGCTTTTATTTAGAGATACAATGAGAGAATAGAGCTCCTGGCTCACACCAGGAGGGGACAAGAGAGTCTGTGGTGGTGTATTGTCTAGGGGTTTTATAGGCAGTTGAGGATTTGGGGGAACGTGAAAAAAAAGCTTAAGGGTGTGGACTTAAGTGGTCCCTGAATATTAAAAATTAACTTAACAGAAGAAATTTACTGCTCTGATTTCTCCCTTGGATACTGGCATCTTGGTCTAGGAACATATCAAACAAGGCCGCCTGCCCAGCCCCCAAGGTGGGCTGAGGTATTGTCTGTTTGCTAAAGAGTAAGTTTAAGAATCTTACTTCTTAACATCCTGGGTATTAAAATGCAATCTTATCTTTAAGGTGGAATCCTTCCTGCCTTTTACTATGTTGTTTACAGCTGGGTCTGCATGCTAAGTTAGTTGCCCAGTTTGCAAATCATTTCCTCAGATCTGAAGGAGGAAAGACAGAACATAGGCCTGGGCCTTTTATCATGCTAAAGTGATTCTTACACATGATTACAAATGATTAGCATAATAAAAACATGTGCTACTCTTCTTTATCTGGGGAATATTAACTGATCTCACTGAAGAATGACCCTAGAGCTTAATGTTTAACACAGAGTTTTGGTAGGGGATTTCTTTGCATGTAGTTACATTGCTCTGACTGTAAATATCCTGCCTTGCTTTTGCTGGAGGTGCTCACCCTACTCTGGCTACACCCCATGGTTCCTGTCTCACTGGTCTTTGGGGGTCCAGTAGCAAATACAACCATTTCATAAAACCTCAATTTTAGTATTTTTGTGAAAGTGGAGAACAAATTATATGGAATAGACATGTAAGGATATAAAGTTGTATATAAATTCATATTTTAGTATTCATCCAAATTATCAACTGTCCATCAACATGACATATATGGGCAATGATAATTACACTTAACCACCTACATTTTGCTGACCTTCAGTCATATTAAAACTACAGCTGCTCCAACCTGTAAAGAGCATGGTAGATGTCTCTCTCATCCTCACAAGAAGAAAACTGATCAGATTGAAAACCAATGGCTTTTCTTAGATTCATCAGAGAACTGAAGTCACAGGACAAACTGGCACTCTCTAAACTGGAGAGATCCATGAAAATAGAGAATGCAGGTCAGTCTACCTAAAGCAGAAGTCACTGGAACCAATAACTAGTAGGAGAGCCTCAACAGTAACTTTGATAAATTGCTAGAGGCTGACAGGGAACAGCTTGAGAATTTAAAACTCGTATGAGACCACTCTAAAGGGGAACTTCCACATTTACATGGGTTTTTATCTCTAGATGTCCCACCAGGTTCTTCCTGTGAAGCTTGGAGAAAGATTCCTTTCCATATGGCCAGACCTACCATGCAAGGGAAGACTTTGCGAGAGCCTTATTCAACCTGGTGGGAAGGGAAAGTATCCAGTTTCAATCTCCTGCAGGCTTTTGTCTCAACTAAGAGGGGATGAGAGCTGGGAAACATTTGTGAAGGTCACAGGCCAAGGGCACCGGGGCATTAAAAGACAGAGACCTAATCATACCATTACAGAATGTTTCTCCTCCTCCCATACCTTACCACCACACATTAACAGGGGTCCTGTATAAAAATGGTGGATTAAGCTGAAAGAATTGCAAGCCTCAGTCTCCATTTAGGAAGTTTCTGGGAAATCCCAAGATAATAGGGGAGAGAAAAACAAAATTATAAGAATATAGTAATTTATCCTCCATTTACCCCATGGTCCCAAGCACATAGGTCAGTGAAAATCATGCCTGGACTTGCCTGGACTTGCTCACCTTATCTCTAAACATTCCGACCCTCCCCCAAGGCAACAGGCCAAGCGGTACTTTTCCACTTCGCCACTATAAAAGGCACAATGCTCTGCACCACGGGGCTGCTCCCTCTCTCTGGATGCAGCCATTTTCTCTTTCAGATAAAATCTCTTGTGTGGGCCCGTGTCTCCTGGGTCGTTCTGGGGTAAGGAGGGTCACGGCGAGATACCCTTTCATTGGTGCCATGACTTTGGATGAGGTTCTCCCATTGACTTTGCTCTTCCTCCGGAAATCTGAGCTGCTTTGGGAACTCTCACTGCCTGATCCTCCTCCACGGGCTCACCATCCATTTCCTCGGTCGCTTATCTTCTTGCCCAACACCGGCCTTCAATTTGGTAAGTCTCCCCTTTATGGTGGACTTAAATGTCCCTTTGGAACCTGGGAAGTGACCATTGAGTGTACAGCATCCCCAAGGGCTCCTCTGGAACAGGGGCACCCCCAACCATGACTTTCAGAGTCATGGTTAATCCCCATAGTCGAACCTTCTCTGCCTCCCCATGGTGAGAAATCTCATTCACTGAGGCTCAGTCTCCCTTTAGTTGTAAACTCCTGGTACCAGGTACCGAGCCTCCTCGGCGTTTTTGCCTTGACCGCTCAGTTAGAGGTGGTGATGACCCCATAACTGTGTCTGGTCTTCTCTGTGACCTTCTCAATCACTCTGGGATGCCTCAGCAACTTGTGAACGGTCTCATTCTCACCATGGGATCTGGCCCCTCCATTCCCGCAGATTCACTGCTAGGCTGCTTACTCAATAATCTAAAACCCCTCCACCTCATTCCAGACCTCAAACCTTTTAAGCCTATTCACTACTGTAATGAGATCTGGCCACAATATTCCTTGGACAATCAGTCTAAATGGCCTCCCAATGGCTCTTTAGATTCTAAAATTCTCCGTGACTTATACAACTTCTGTGAGCACTTGGGCAAATAGAAAGAGATCCCATATATCCAGGCTTTCTCTTACCTCTGAACCAAGCCCTCTCTCTGTCTCCCCTGCAATCCTAAATAACTACTACTTGCCTTAAAGTCCTCAACCTCCAACAAGCCAGATCCCACTACAACCTCTGACTTTGACCCCACTGATGAACCCCCACCCTACCAACCCCAAATCTCCACAGCACCTCCTCCTCCTTCTCCTCCTCCTCCTCCTCAACCACCCAGTCCACCTGGTGCAGCCATGGAAACTGCCCAGCCTCCTCCCCCTCAATCCCCGCCAAGTCTCCCACAAGCTCCCATCAGCAGTGGGGCAACAACCCCACCTCTTCAACCGCAACCAGTTTCCTTCCCATCCTGAGATCCCTTACCATGCCCTCCAGTCACTCGCTCTCAAACCCAGATCCTAGCCCCACTACGGGAAGTAGCCGGTACAGAGGGCGTCGTCCGGGTCCATGTCCCTTTCTCTCTCTCTGACCCATCTCAAATTGAGAAAAGATTTGGCTCTTTCACCTCCAACCCAGTTCCTTACATAAAAGAGTTCCAGTACCTAACTCAGTCATATGATCTTACCTTTCATGATATTCACATGATCCTATCCAACACACTTTTGCCTGAAGAGCATAGGCGAGTCTGGGAACAGGCTAAAACTCATGCCGATGAGGTTCACTAAACTACTCCAGCTCATCCAGTTGGTGTTGAGGTGGTTCCTGACCGAGACCCTAACTGGGACTATAATACGGCAGGGGGAGTCGCCAGTCAAGATAAATTCATCACCTGCCTCATGGCGGGTCTCAGGAAGTCAGCCAATAAAGCCATTAACTATGAAAAACTCCAAGAGGTTATTCAAGATAAAAATGAGAATCCCTCTATGTTCCTAGACCACCTCACCAAAGCTCTTTTACAATATATAAACCTAGACCCTGAGACCCCCACATGGGAGACAAACATTAATGATCTACTTCACCCAGAGTTTCCCTGACATTAAGGCTAAACTTAGATATCTAGAGAAGGGACTCTTAACTCCTCAGGCAGAAGTCCTGGCAGTGGCCTTCAAAGTATATAAATGGAGGAGATGAAAAGGCCCATAAACAAAAATATCAAATGCTGGCTAAGGCCTTTCAACCTACACCAACCACTGGTGCTCGGATATCCTCACTTCCTAAAAAGCAGCCAGGAGGACCTCCTGGTCCATGCTTCAAATGTGGTCAAACGGATCATTGGGCTAGAGCCTGCCCAAATCCCTGGAAGCCCCCTGGTCCATACTCTAAGTGCCATCAGGAGGGACACTGGGCTGTTGACTGTCCTCACACACCTAGAGGTGCCAGGCCATCCAGCTCTAACACTCCACACATAGACCTTCTGGGTCTGGCAACTGATGATTGAGGGGGCCCGGGACTCCTCCACCCGACCACTACCATCACTGTACAGGAGCCCAGGGTAACCATTGTGGTAGTGGTTGGGCCCATCTCTTTCCTTTTGAACACCAGGGCCACCTACTCAGTCCTGAAGGAGTTTTGGGGACCTCCCTCCCTCTCACAGTCCTCTATAGTTGGGGTAGAGGGCACAGCTTATCAACCTTTACAAACTCCCATGCTTCACTGCATCTTTAGAGGCATTGCCCTCTCTCACTCCTTTTTGGTGATTCCCCATTGTCCCATCAACCTTATGGGAAGAGACCTATTACACAAGGTTGGAGCTTCCATTACTTTCACTCCTGGACCATGCCTCAACCCCAGCTCACCTTCAATCCCACTTTTACTTACCCTCCAACCTGCTGCAAACCCACCTACCTCTCCTTTTCCCCTGCCACCCCATCTGGTCAACTCTGTAGTCTGGGATACCCTCACCCCCTCTAACGCCACCTGCCCCTAGTAATTATCAGACTTAAAGACCCGCCTCTTTTCCCTCTCAACCTCAGTACCTGCTGCCCCTCAAGAGTTTTCTGGGCCTGCAGTCAATTATCCAGGAACTTTTATACAAAAGGCTACTATGACCAGCCAATTCCCCTTTCAATACTCCTATACTGGCAGTTAAAAAGCCTAATGGTTCTTACAGGCTTGTCCGGGACCTAAGAATAATTAATGCAGCTGTTGTTCCCATCCATCCTGTAGTCCCTAACCCCTATACTTTATTGTCCACCATTCCTTCTTCCACCACTCACTTTTCTGTCCTTGACCTCAAAGATGCATTCTTCACTATCCCCCTCCATCCCAACACTCAAAATCTATTTGCTTTCATCTGGACCAATATGCCACCCAGACTTCTACTCAATTGACCTGGACAGTCCTTCCCCAAGGCTTTAGAGATAGTCCCCACCTTTTTGGACAGGCTCTAGCACAAGACCTCAAATCCCTTACTCTCTTGAGCTCCACCCTCCTTCAATATGTAGATGATCTTCTGTGCAGTCCCTCCCTACAAACCTCTCAACAGGATGCTATTCTCCTTTTAAACTTTCTCTCAGAACACAGCTATCGAGTTTCACCCTCCAAAGTTCAGCTGTCTGCAGCTCAGGTCACTTACCTGGGAGTTCAGCTCTCCCCAGGCTACAAGGCCATTGCCATAGACAGGAAAAAACTTCTCCAAACCATGCCCATTCCAAACAACAAAGATGAAATTCTCTCTTTCCTGGGTATTGCTGGGTTCCTTCGTTCATGGATCCCCAACTTTTCACTCCTGGCTGCCCCCCTATATGAAGCATCCCGAGGACCTCTTGCTGAGCCCTTCTTGACGCCCATAGCGAAGCCCTTCTACAGACTCTAGCTGGCCCTTCTACAAGCCCCCACTCTGCACTTGCCTGATCCCACATGCCCCTTTTCTCTATGTCTCAGAAAGGCAGGGCTTTGCCCTGGGAGTTCTGAGACATATGTTAGGACCCTCCTTTGCCCAGGTTGCCTACCTTTCCAAAAAACTAGATCCTACTATTTGGGGATGGACTCCTTGCCTGTGAGCTCTAGCAGCGGCTGCCGTCCTCATTCAAGAATCCAAAAAACTAATATTCGGGTCACCCACAACTGTTCTCTCCCCCAATCATCTTTCTGAACTCCTTACCTACAAAGGCCTGCAGACTCTTTCCCCCTGCAGGATTCTATCACTTCAGGTTGCCCTAGTTGAGGACACCTCCCTCAATTTCAAAACCTGTCCTCCCCTTAATCCATCCACCCTTCTTCCATTACCTCCCGATCCACAGGCAGAATCACAACCCCCCTTCCATAACTGTTTGCAAACTCTAGATGAACTCCTACCCTGTTCCTCCCACATTCAGGAGGGCGCCCTTCCTCAGGCCACACATACCTGGTTTACTGATGGAAGTTCCTTTATCCATGAGGGTGTTCAATAGGCAGGATATGCCATTGTCTCTCTGGACAAAACTATCAAGGCAAAGCCTTTACCTCCTAACACCACAAACCAACAAGCAGAACTGATTGCCCTTACCCATGCCTTCACTTTAGTGCAGGGGTCCTCTCTTACTGTCTATATTGATTCTAAATATGCTTTCCATACCCTGCTGTCCCATGCAGCAATCTGGAAAGAACGGGGACTCCTCAACACCAAGGGCAGCTCTATCACCAACGCCAAACACATCATACCACTGATAGAAGCCTCACACCTTCCAACAGCCATAGGCCTAGTACATTGCCACTCCTATCGGTCAGATCAGTCATCCATCTCCCTTGATAACAACAGGGCAGTTGAAGCAGCCTGAAAAGCAGCGTTAGCCCTTGTAATAGGTGCCCTCGTTCCAGGCCCTAAAAAATCCGTTTCCACAACTACCAGCTCACCTTTCACTGAGGCCCTACTCTCCTACTTACATCACTTATTCCACCCTAACCTCCAATCTTTACAATGCTTTCTTAAAACTTACCTGTCTCTTTCTCATTCAGAAACTGCCTTCCTCAAAACACTCATCACTTCATGTGAGATCTGTCAAAAAGTCAATCCCAACTCACTTTCTCGACCACCCACCTTTCCTACCCATCAAGCATGAGGGCTCATTCCCGGGACTGATTGGCAGCTCGACTTTACTCACATGCCTCCAATAAAACGCCACCGGTGTCTTTTAGCACTGGTGGACACATTTTCTGGATGGGTTGAGGCCTTTCCCACAACCAACAAACGAGCCCAGACTGTCTCCAACGTCCTACTGTCTGAAATTATCCCATGCTTTGGGATACCTACTTCCTTACAATCAGACAATGGCCCTGAGTTTATCTCTCAAATCTCCCAAGTAACCCCTAAAGTCCTTAATATTCCATGGCATTTTCACATCCCCTATCACCCACAATCCTCAGGTAAGGTGGAAAGAACCAATAGAACCCTCAAATCTATTCTTACTAAATTATCCCTGGAGCTCCATCTTGACTGGATAAAACTCCTCCCCTTGGCCCTACTTCATCTCTGAGCCTTACCGAAAAAACCTGCTACACTTTCTCCTTTTGAACTCATGTATGGCCACCCGTGCTTTCTCCAGGTCTCAATTCCGAACCTCCTATCCTTCCTCCTCACCTCATCAACCCTTTACTTCAACACATTCACTCTCTACTCTGGTCCCACACTGACCTCTGTACACCGAAAACCTCAAGACCCCACTTCTCCTACTTTTTATCACCCAGGAGACTCTGTGCTCCTATCCCCGCCACACCAAGAGACACAATCCCTAACTCCCAAATGGCAAGGACCATATACAGTAATCCTTTCCATGCCAACTGCAGTTAAACTCCAGGGTCTTCCCCATTGGATACACAACTCCCACCTTAAGCCGTTTGTCTCACCTTATTACCATCCCACCAAATATCCCACAGGTTCCTACTCCTCCACCCTGATGGGACCTCTTACTCTCGCATCTTGCGACGCTCATCTCCACTTCCACTCATCACTGAAGAAGTTTCCACCAGCACGGAGTCCTAAGACCTCCCTTACAACCACCATGTGTCATGCTTCAGGATTGTTAACCCTGGTCTCAACACTTATTCTCTCACCAGACCAGTCTTCCCCAACACCAGCCCTTTCTTCTCTTTCAGACTGTCCAAAAGATTGCACCATCAAGGATTCCCTTTGCCCTACAGGTTGCTTTTCTGCCTACACATATGTTCCCAAAGAATGCTATAATTCAGCCACCCTATGTAAACATAGCAATCGGAAATACTGGTTGGGGAAATCCAACCGTAAGGCTAGGATAAGCCAGTGGTCCTGGAGAAATAGGGGAAATAGTGCCTCTTCCTGCAGTTATTGTTGGAACTTCTTTACCCAAGCAGGCATATCAGACGGGAGTGGAGTACAGGATCAAGCCCGCCAAGAATGTCTTTACAGTATTGCCCCAAATACTTAACAATATGTTCAATCCCACCAGGCGTCCCCTCAATCTGTCAATCAGATGGGAACCCATACCTAAAGACCCTCTCCTAACTCGAATAGTTAATACTACCCATTACTTACTTAACCTTACCAATCCCTCTCTGGCTCAGGGGTGCTGGATGTGTTTGAGAGCAGGCTTTTCTCATTTAATAGCTAGTCCTCTACAATTCAACAGTTCAATACAGCTCAATGAAACTTCCCCAGACCTGGCCGATGTCTCACCCAAGCTTTCTAGAGTGCCCTATTTTCAGTTCTCCCAGAGGTGCTTTACCACAATGGAAAACACCTCTGTAGGAGAATCATAGAAAGAACAGTGTAGACAAACTCTCACCTACTCACCATCCTCAAAGACTCACTGTCCACCAATCTATGATACCTCCCTCCTGTGTGGGATAACTGTCTATCGGTGCCTTCCCCCTGGATGAAGAGTCACATGTACTTTGGTCCTCTTATTTCCATCCATAGACATTGTCTCAGGGGACGAGGAAGTCCCTATACCCCTCATGGGTAATGTAAGACCCTGACCCAAACACACTATTCAATTTATTCCCCTATTAGCCACCTTAGGGGTCATGACAGGCATAGCCACCAGAACTGCTGGAATAACCACATCCATTACTTATTATCAACTGTCTAATCAACTAATAGGGGATATTCAACAAGTAGCTGAATCCATATTAACCCTTCAAACCCAACTGGATTCTCTAGCTGCTGTAGTCCTCCAGAATTGCCATGGATTAGATCTCCTAATGGTGGAAAAAGGGGGACTCTGCCTATATCTGCAGGAAGAATGCTTTTTTGTGTTAACCAGTCTGGAATAGTAAAAAACAAAATCAAACAATTACAGGAAGACTTGGAAAAGAGAAGACAACAGCTAGCCCAAAATGCCTCTTGGGCTATCCCTAGTCAACTATGGCAAATCTTCCTCCCACTTGCTACTCCCCTTCTCCTAATCCTTCTGATTCTGCTCATAGCCCTTTGTTTTATTAATTGCATTAAAAAAACCCTCCACTCCCAAATGCAAAAAATTTCTAATCAGACCTTTAACCAGCTTATATTACAGGATTACCAACCCCTCTCCAAAGACGACGATACTTATTAAACCTGGAACACGCCATTGCCACTTCAGACCAAGGGCTCATCTGAGGACCACCACCATCAATGCAAAAATGAAGCAGTTACTGAAGACTGACCTTCACCCGTTCACCAAGTCCTCTACCACTTATAAAACAGAAAAGGGAGGAATATAAGAATATAGTACTTTATCCTCCATTTACCCCATGGTCCCAAGCACATAGGCCAGTGAAAATCATGCCTGGACTTGCCTCACCTTATCTTTAAACATTCCGACCCTCCCCCAAGGCAACAGGCCAAGCGGTACTTTTCCACTCCGCCACTATAAAAGGCACAATGCTCTGCACCACGGGGCTGCTCCTTCTCTCTGGGTGCAGCCATTTTCTCTTTCAGATAATAAAATCTCTTGTGTGGGCCCATGTCTCCTGAGTCGTTCTGGGGTAAGGAGGGTTGCAGCAAGATACCCTTTCAAAAATCACTCGAGGAATTTGAAGCCTCTGAAACATGATGTTACAGCAAACTGTAAACACAGCTTAGCTCCTAGACAGATCACCAGAAAACGTCATGCTAAAGGCCTTTCCACAGCAGTTATTATTACCCAATATATTATGTTTGGCTTTTAACAAACAATGACAAGGCATGCTGAAAGGCATGAAAAAAGTCTGAAGAGACAAAGCAAGCAACAGTATTACTCATATGACATAGATTTGGAATGATCAAACCAAGAATTTAAAATGCTCAGGACTCTAATGGAAAAAGTGGACAATGTACAGGATGGATGGGTAACAGAAGTAGTGAGACAGAAATTCTAGAAAGAATCGAAAGGAGCAGAGGATATGAATAGACTGCTCTCCAAAGAAGAAAATCAGATGGCCAATAGACACATGAAAAGATGTTCCACATCACCAATCATCAGGGAAATGAAATTAAAACCACAATGAGATATCACCTCACACCAGTAAGGATGGCTAGCATCGAAAAGACTAAGAACAACAGATGCTGGCGAGGAAGCAGAGAAAGGGGGACCCTCCTACATTGCTGGTGGGAATGTAAGCTAGTTCAACCATTGTGGAAAGCAATATGGAGGTTCCTCAAAAAACTAAAAATAGAAATATCATTTGACCCAGGAATCCCACTCCTTGTGAGACAGGGACCATAGATGTAGTCAGAATAGAGTGAAGGCCTCCGGAGGGGGCAGGGCAGGATATTTGCAGTCAGAGCAATGTAGCTACATGCAAGGAAACCCCCCTGCTAAAACTCTATGTTAAACATTAAGCTCTAGAATCATTCTTCAGTGAGGTCAGTTAATGTTCCCCAGATAAAGAAGAGTAGCACATGTTTTATTATGCTAATCATTTGTAACCATGTGTAAGATTCACTTTAGCATACTAAAAGGCCCAGGCCTATATGCTGTCTTTCCTCCTTCAGATCTGACAAAGTGATTTTGCAAACTGAGCAACTAACTTAGCATGCAGACCCAGCTGTAGATGGCATGGTAAAAGGCAGGAAGAATTCCATCTTAAAGATAAGATTGCATTTTAACACCCAGGAAGTTCCAGAGGCAGGATTCTTTAGCGAATAGACAATACCTCAGCCTACCTTGGAGGCTGAACAGGAAGCCTTTTGATGTGCTCCTGGACCACAATGAGATATCACCTCACACCAGTAAGGATGGCTAGCATCGGTGTCCCAGAGAGAAATCAAGGCAGGAAATTCCTTACATCAAGTTAATTTTTAATATTCAAGGACTACTTAACAAGTCCCCACCCCTAAGTTTTTTCATGTTCTTGAAAAATCCTCAACTGCCTATAAAACCCCCTAGACAACACACCACTACGGACTCTCTTGTCCCCTCCTGTGTGAGCCGGGAGCTCTGTCCCTTCACTGTATCTCTAAATAAAAGCCTGTACCTTGCTCTCCTACCTTGACTGTTTGTGAAGCTCATTCTTCGGTTCCGCAAACAAGAACCCCAGCATCACTTGGAATTTACCCAAAGAATACAATTTCTCAGATTCAAAAAGACATATGCACCCCAATGTTTATTGCAGCATTTTTTACAATAGCCAAGATATGGAAGCAACCTAAGTGTTCATCAGTAGATGAATGGATAAAGAAGATGTGGTACATATACACAATGGAATGCTATTCAGCCATAAGAAAAAACAAATCCTACCATTTGCAACAACATGGATGGGGCTGGAGGGTATTATGATCAGTGAAATAAGCCGGGTGAAGAAAGACAAATGCTAAATGATTTCCCTCATTTGTGGAGTGTAACAATGAAGCAAAACCGATGGAACAAAATAGCAGCAGACTCAGAGATTCCAAGAATGAACTAGTGGTTACCAAAGGGGAGGGTGTGGGAGAGCGGGTGGGGAGGGAGGTAGAAGGGGATTGAGGGGTATTATGTTTAGTACACATGGTGTGGGGGATCACAGGGAGAACAGTGTCGCACAGAGAAGTCACATAGTGGATCTCTGGCATCTTACTACACTGATGGACAGTGACTGCATTGGGGTATGGGTGGGGACTTGATAATATAGGTAAATGTAGTAGCGCATTATTTTATCATGTGAAACCTTCATTAGACTGTATGTCAATCATACCGTAATAAAAAATAAAAATAAATAAAATAAATAAAGAATCGAAAGGAAGTGTTAGAAATAAAAAACACCATAACAGAAATGACTCCTTGTGATATGCTCATCAGCAGACTGGACTGTACTAAGGAAAGAATCAGTGAGCTTGAAGATATATCAATAGAAACTTCCCAAACTGAAATGCAAAGAGGAAAAAGAATGAGAAAAACAGAACAGAATATCCAAGAACTGTAGGACAATTACAAAAGATGCAACATATACTTAATGGGAATTCCAGAAGGAGAGAAAGGGGCAGAAGAAGTATTTAGGTAGTAATGGCTAAGAATTTCCCAAAGTTACCGATAGCAACCAAACCCTAAATCCAAGAATTCCAGAGAATACAACCATGATAAAAACCAAAAAACATCTACTCATGGGCATATCGTCAACCATGCAAGCAAGAAGAGAGTGGATTGACATAGTCAAAATCGCAAAAGAAAAAACCACCGACCTAGAATTCTGTATCCAGTCAAATTATCCCTCAAAAGTGAAAGAAAAGCAGACTTTCTCAGGTAAACAGAAATAGAGGGAATTTGTTGCCAGTAGATATGCCTTGCAAGAAATGTTAAAATAAATTTGTCAAAGAAAAAGGAAATTATATAGGTGACAAATCTGGATCTACATAAAGAAAGGAAGAACATCAGAGAAGGAATAAGTGAAGGCAAAACAAGTCTTAATTTTTCTTATTCCTCTCTTACCTAATAGATAACTATTGGTTCAAAGTGGTAATGACAACAGTGTATTAGGTGATGATAGCATATGGAGAAGCAAAGGGTGTGGCAGCAGTATCGTAAAGGATGGAGGGAGGGATTGGGAATACTCTGTTACAAGTAGTATTAGTATATACCTGCACTACCCATGAAGCTGCATGGCATTATTTGGAAGTGTACCTGAATTAGTTGTAAATATGTATTGCAAACTCTAGGGTGATCACTAAAGTAATTTTTTTAAAGATGCATAATATGTGAAGAAAGGGAGAATAGAATCATATAAAATGCTCAACTAAGACCAGAGAAGGCAGAAAAAAAGGAGAAGATTAAAAAAAGAACAAGTGCAAAGAATACAAAAATTACAAACATGGCAGCTATTAGTCCAACTACATCAATAATCACTTTAACTTGAATGGTCTAAATATACCAATTAAAAGGCAGACTTTCAAAATGGATGAACAGACAGGCCCAATTCTATGTTGCCTGCCAGAAACCAATCCTAAATATAAAGATACATAACAGATTAAAAGCAAAGGAATGGAGAAAGATAAAACAAGCTAACACTATTCGTAAGAAAGCTGGAGGTGCTATATTAATTTCAGACAAAACTGACTTCAAAGCATGAAAAATGCTCAGGGATAAAGAGCGGTATTACATAATGACAAAGGGGTCAGTTCTCTGAGGAGACATCCTTAATGTGAATGTTCCTAACAATGGAGCCTCAAGATATGTGAGGCCAAATGCAGAACTGCAAGGAGAAACAGACAAAGCCATTATTATAGTTGGGGACTTTAATACCCCTGTTTCAGTACTCAGGTAATCCAGCAAGCAGAAAATCAGTCGTGGAACTGAACAGCACCATTAATCAACTGGATCTAATTGACTTTTATAGATTATTTCACCCAACTACAGCAGAATATATACAATTCTTCTCAGGCTCACATGGAGCATTCATCAAGATAGACCACATTCTGAGCCATCAAACACACCTGACCAAATTTAGAAGAACAGAAATCATATAAAGTAATAAAGTATGCTCCCAGACCACAGAGGGTTAAAATAGAAATCAATAACAGATAGCTAGAAAAATCACAAAGTATTTGGAGATTAAAAGACATACTTCTAAATAACATGTGAGTCAAAAAGGAACTCTCAAGACAGTTTAAAAAAATATTTTGAACCGATTAGTCACAGGGATGAAGGTATAGAGAATATTGTCAATAATAGTGTTAACACCTAATAGTACGTTGACAGATAGTAACTATACTTAATGTGGTGTGCATTTAGCAATGTGGATAACTGTCAAATCACTGTGTTGTACACCTGAAACCAATATAATATTGTATATCAACTATACTTCAATAAAAATAAATAAAATAAAATAAAGGAAATGACAAACACTGTGACTATCTGATCAAATGGATGAGTCTTTGGCTCAAGGTACATGGTTTCAACAAACCTCTGCATATAATATACTACATATGTAGTTATTACTACATATCTAGATTATATCTCAAGTTGCAAAGCCTACTGTGAAATGTGTATATTTTGAAGCTATAAATGGAAAAAATCCTTTAACTCAGTTTAGATTTCTATTAGTTTGTACAAATATTAAGGCACTCAGACTCTTGGAGTGAATCTGAAAATGTGCCCACTAATTGTAAAAAAAACAAAAAAAATGGTGCTCTAGAAATGTAAGGGTTTTTATCTGACTTAAAATCTCATACTGAGGATAAAAATTGTTTTCACCATCTTAGCCCTTTTTGTTTCTTTTTCTTTTGTATGACACACATTGTAAGAGTAATCTGAACAAAAACAATTGATATCTGAGTAAAATGTTTGCATCTTTTTGAAACAGAAATTTTTAGGGCAAGATAAATGACAAGTCTCTGTTGCAATCTTTCAACACAGCCACTATAGGGCCTGTACCTTAGGAAACACTTGGCACAGTAAAGGTCACTAGGGTTAACAAGGGCTTGTTTTAAGAGCCTTAAAAACTTTAAGATGGAAAATAACTTGCATGAAGAAAATGAGAGAGAGAGGAGGTAGGAAGTGACAATAAAGCCTTAGATCATAATGGGCACAGGAAGGATCTTAAATGTCCTAGGGCCTCACAGTGCCAATATTGTTCTGCAGAATTAAGAAGTACCTTTCCCTGTGGGAGTCTGAACCCTTAAGGAGAAAATTTTTAAGAAAAACTCAGCCTTCTATGGTATTCTTATTAACATCAGCACCATATGTTTTTAGCATTAATTAAAATCCTTCTGATATTGCAATATAAATTATATTGTTTCAGGAGCAAGTTTGGGGATAAAGGAGTGGACACAGGTGTAGATACCTAAGCTAGGCCCTGCTGGGATAGACAGATCTGGGCCCCCTCATTATGTCCCTGGCAAGATCAATCTCCTCATCTTTGGGACCAGGGAGAAAATAAGGGGAGTCTGATCCTTCTCAGTCATCTCTGCCAG
This sequence comes from Manis pentadactyla, assembly GCF_030020395.1. Taxonomy (NCBI): domain Eukaryota; kingdom Metazoa; phylum Chordata; class Mammalia; order Pholidota; family Manidae; genus Manis; species Manis pentadactyla. Next base: position 42,086,614 of record NC_080038.1, read on the forward strand.
CCTCTGCCTGGACTGCTCTCAACTTTGGATACCTCACCCTACATTAATGTCACAAGACATCTCTTTTTCCTTCTATGTTAGAAAAAGGTGTCCATGAGACAGAATGGTATTTAGCCTGGAAAATTAGGCATCATCTATAAAATTATAAAGATTTTCAAGTGAGTGTGCATTTGTGAATACCATAAACTTTCTTTTTTTAGTGACTTCCCAAGGGAACACTAATAAAAAGACATTTTGAATATTTTCCTCCCATGCCCTTTGATAACATCATCTGGCTTACATCGTTATTGAGAACATGAATCTGAGACAGAAATGTTGTATAATCTAGAGGAAAGAAATGTTCTGAGATCCCTATTCTTGTACAAGAAGTATGGTGCATCAGTCTTCTGGAACTGCCATAACAAAATACCACAGATTGGGTGGCTTAAATAACAGAAATTTATTTCTCACAGTTCTGGAGGCCGGAAATCCAAGATGAAGGTGCTGGCAGGATAAATTTCATCCTGAGGCCTCCTCTTGGCTTGTACATGGCCACCATCTTACTGTGGGCTCACAAGATCACTTCTTTGTGAAGGGGAGGGGACAGGAAGGAAGGGTTGGAGGGAAGTAGGGAGAGAGAAGAAAGAGAGAAGTGGAGATAGGGAGAGAGAGAGAGAGTGAAAACTCGTGAGTGCCCTGTGGTGTCTCTTCTTATAAGGACACTAACCCATCAGATCAGGGCCCCACACTTAGGACCTCATTTAACCTTAGTTACTTCCTTAGAGGCCCTATTTCCAAATACAGCCACACTGGGGGGTAGGGCTTCAACATATAAATATTGAGTGGACACAAACATTCAGTCCAAAACATATGGTGAAGATGCCATCATTCTCTTCCATAAATAACAAGTTGAATGTAGTAGATGCACTTTTTCCCCATAAATATATTGGTAAATTATCTTTAAATATTAAAGCTGAGGATGGAATTCCACAGCATAGCTAAATTTTATCAGGAGGCTCAGAATATTCTCTCTATGCCTGAAGGTACTTAAGTTTCATATAAAACAGCTGATTGACATAGACTATTTCTACATCAAGCATTTAACTGCTAATCTAGAATTAAGCCCAGGGATGACAGACATGCCTTCTCAAGAGGAAGGATGCTCTGTGTAGAGAAACTTCTGTCAGTGTGAAAAAAACAAAAGTTCCAGGGAAACAGCAGCTTTTAAAGAGACTTTGGCCAGAGTTGTATCATTATTTTAGAAAAAGCACCTGAGGTCTTGGTTTTTGGGGCTGTGTGAAGTCATTAAGAAAAGGAAGACACTTCTGCTTCCTGCCAAGATGAAGTAACAGGGAACAGATATAACCTCCTATCTGTAAGAACCAAAGAAACACCTAGACAGTACAAATGAAACAATGATTTTTAAGACATTGGACATCAGGCACTGAAGAACAGTAATTCCTGAGAAACATGAAATAAACAAGGTGAGCCCTGTGATTGCCCCAACTTATTGCCTTGAGAAACTCTCCAGGTCTAGCACAGGACTGAGAATGAAGTGAAGATTGGTGAAGTCCTGATTTGAGGAGATCTCCTGGTTGTGATAGTATACTATAGTTTTGCAACATGTTACCACTGGGAGAAATTTGAGAAAAGGCTTACAGATCTCTCTGTAGTATTCTTTACAACTGCATGTGAATCTACAGTTATCTCAAAATAGAAAGTTTAATTTGAAAGAGGTTATTATGTTAAATGAAATAAGCCATGCAGAGAAAGACAAATACTATATGATTTCACTTACATGTGGAATCTAAAAAAAAAAAGAACAAAACAGAGATAGATTCATAAATACAGAGAATAGACTGGTGGTTGCCATAGGGGAGTAGTGGGGATGGGTGAAACAGGTGAAGGGGATAATGAGGGATACCAACTTTTAATTGCAAAATAAATTAATAATGGGGATAAAAGTGTAGCATAGGGAATATAGTCAGTAACATTGTAATACCTTTGTATGATGACAGATGGTAATTCCTCTTATCGAGGTAAGCATTTAGTAATGTATATAATTGTCAAATCACTATGTTGTACACCTGCAACCAATATAATATTGTATATCAACTATAATTTTAAAAAGACAACTTTAAAAATAGGAGAAACAAAGGTGCTTTCAGACATATAAAAGCTGAAAGAATTCATCAGCAGCAGACCTGCTGTACAAGAAATGTTAAAGGGTATATTTCAGGCAGAAGGCAAATGATACCAGATCTACACAAAGGAATGAAGAACACAGGAAGTGGTGACTACATACATAACTATGCAAGATTTTGGATTTAAATGTGTTTAAAATATTATTTGAATCTCTTTAAAAGATAATCACCTGTTTAAACAAAAAAAGTAAGAATGTATTATGAGGTTTATAACATATATAAAAATATAATGCATGAAAACAATAGCATAAATCTCAGGAGAGGAATGGAAGTATACTCTTGTAAGGTTCCCATATTATATATGAAGTGGTATATTGTCACTGGAAGGTAGACTGGTAATTAAATGTTTACTATAAAGCCTAAGGCAGCCACTAAAATAACAAAAAAGTTATAGTTCTGTAAGTGTACAAGGGAGATAGCATGGAGCCATCATAAAAATAATCCAAAAGATGGCAGAAAAAAAGAGAAAAAGGAAGAAAGAACAAAAAAAGAGACTAATGGAAAAGGAATAGCAAGGTGATAGACTAGAACCTAACCATATTAATAATCACATTGAACATAAATGGTCTAAACAACCAAATTGAAAGGCACGAATTGTCAGACTGGATAAAAAGACAAGACACTATTATATGCTGCTTACAAGAAATACACTTTAAGTATAAAACCGAAATAGGTTAAAAGTAAAGGAATGAGAATAGATACACTGTGCTAACATTAGTGCAAAGAAAGCTGGAGTGGCTAAATAATATCACCCAATGTAGACTTCAGAGCAAAGAATATACCACAGAAAAGGTCATTTCACAATGATAAAGCAGTCAATTGATCAAGAAAACATACCAATCTTAAATATTTATGCATCTAATAGCAAAGTGCCAAAATACATGAAGTAAAAACTGATAGAACTGCAAGAAAAGAGATTTCAATATCTCCATTTCAAAAGATGTTAGAATAGGTAGGCAGAAAATCAACAGGGATATACTTGTCATGAACAATACTGTATGAATCTGCTCAGGCTGCCATAACAAAATACCATAGACTGGGTGGTATAAGCAACAGATATTTATTCCTCACAGTTCTGGAGTCTGCAAGTTGAAGATCAAAGGGTTGGCAGGTTTGTTTTCTCCTGAGGCCTCTCTCCTTGTGTGCATGCTGGTAAACAATTCCTCTTATAAGGACACCAATCCTATTGGATTAGGGCCCTACCCTTATGACTTCATTGAATTTAATTATCTCTTTAAATGCCCTATCTACAAATATAGTCATATTGGGGGATTAGGAGTTCAACATGTGAATTTGGGGGGAGTACAGTTCAGTTTGTAACAACACTACTAACCAACTTGATCTGATTGAACATTACAGAACAGTGCACCCAATAACAGAAGAATACATATTCTTCTCAAGTATACATGGAACACTTACCAATATAGAGCATATTTTGGGTCATAAAATAAGTCTCAGTAAATTCACAAGGATTAAAGTCATAGAAAGTATGTTCTCTGACCAAAATGAAATTGAGTTGGAATCCAATAACAGATGAATCCACTGTCATAGCTGGAGACCTCAATACTCTTCTCTGAGAAATGGACAGTTCCAGCAGACAAAAACCAGTAACAGAAAGATGCTTTGAAAATCTCCAAACATTTGGGAACTAAATAACATACTTCTAAATAACCCATGATCAAAGAAGAAATCAAGAGGAAATTTTTAAAAATCTTTAACAAATAAAAATGAAAATATATCAGAATTTGTGGGATGCTGCTAAAGCAGTATTTGTGGGGGAACTACCTATATAATTAGGAAGGAAGAAAGGCCTCAAACTGATGACCTCAGCCTCCACATTAAGCAACTTAGAAAAGAGGAGCAAATTAAATCCAAAGTAAGCAGAAGGAAGGAATTAATAAAGATCAAAGGAGAATTCAATGAAACAGAAAACTGAAAAACAACAGAGAAAGTCAACAATACCAGAAGCTGGTTTTTTGAGATCAATCAAACTGATAATCCCCTAACCAGACTGATGAGGAAAAACAGGCACCACTTACCAAAATCAGGAATGCAAGAGGTCACATGACTATTGATTCTACAGATATTAAAAAGGATAATAAGGGAATATGTTGAACCACTTTGTGACAATTAATTTGACAACTTAGATGGGACAGGCAAATTCCTTCAAAGACACAAACTACCAAGGCTCACTTCAAAAGATAACCTGAGTAGCCCTGTATCTACTAAAGAAATTGAAATTGTAGTGAAACATGTTCCTACAGAGAAAAACTTCTGGCCCAGGTGATTTTACTGGTGAATCTACCAAATATGAAAAAGGAAATAATAACAACTCTACACAAACTCTTCCAAAAAATTACAATACCTCCCAACTCATCCTATGAGGTGAGCATTATCCTTATACCAGTATCAGACAAAGACATTACCAGAAAAGAAAAATACAGACCCATATCCCTCAGTAATATAGATGCAAAAATTCTAAACAAAACTTTGGCAAATCAAATTCTATACTATATTAAAATGGTAATACATTGTGACCAAGTGGGGTTTATCTCAGGAATGTAGAATTAGTTTAATGTTTGAAAATCAATTGATGAGATTCACCACTATAGCAACAATAGCAAACCAAAAAAAGAAAACTATATGATCATCTAAATAGATGCAGAAAAGTATTTCACAAAATCTGACACTCATTTTGATTAACACTCTCAGATAAATGGGGTAAAAGGGAACTTAATCAATCTTCTACAGGGTATCTGGGAAAAGGAAAGGGAAAGAAGGAAAGGAGCAGGCCTTCTCAAGGCCATAGCACTGGATGAGCTGGGTACCTGCAGGCCCCCAAGATTGTTAAAACATCTGTCAACACTGGGACTGAGCCTTCTGAAATGAAAACTGGACTTCATATTGGATTCTTTGGGGTGTTTAATCTCTTGTAATCCTACCAGCAACCTTGAAATTGGGTCATACAACAAATTCTGCCAAGGGACATAGATCTTTGCTTTGACACTTAAATAATATCAATGGTGAGATTAGCGATGGCAGCAATAGCTAATAATTACTGTGCAGTCACTGGGCACTGGACACTGTGTGAAGTTTGCTATAGATTAGTTCACTGAATCTTATAATAACCATATGACGGAAGTACTTTTAAAAAATATTAAAGATAGGAGATTCAAGATGTCAGCATGAGAGGTGAGAAAGAGAACTCCTCCCAAAAGCACAAATAGTACGAAAATATAGTTGATTAATACAACTAACCCTAAAACAGCAACAGGAAAGAAGGCTGCACCAGACTGCATGCAGACCTCACGAACAGAGCAGACCTCACAAAACAGGATAATATACCAAAGCCTTGATCCGGTGGGACTCAAGCCCTTCCCCAACCCCAGCTCACCGGCAGAAGGAAGAGAAATGGAGCAGGGAGGGGGTGGAAGCCTGGGACTACTGAACACCTAGCCCTGGAGGTCTGCTTTGCGAGCAGAAACCTACACTGTGTGGTGCTCTGGAGGGTGGGGAGCTGGGACAGGTGGAGTTCCTGAGAGACTGACATTTCAGCTGTTTGTGGAAGACGGGATCCACATCCGACCGCTCTGTGACAGAGGAAAGGCAGGCAGTCTGAGAGGCTTCCTAGCAGTGAGAGGGTGCTGAAGGGGCGGGGTTTGCATAGAGCTGCTGCATGGGAGAAGGGAGAGCTGGACAAGGTTGTCTGAGCACGCTCTGCCCAGCAGGTTGGGAACTTTGAGGAGCTTCAGGCGCTCCATCCCCCGGGCTGGCTGCTCAGCTCTGATGCACCACACTGTGACATGCAGCCTGCTGAGCCTTCCTCCTGGCCTGACAGCACCAGCTCACAAACTGGCAGTCACTACAATGGCATCAGGCCAGCTGGAGGGAGACCCCACTTACAACAGCTAGAGACGTCAAGCACAGAGGCTTACATCTGTGTGCTTGGCCCACTGGCTCTGACACCAGAGACAGGCACCACAGATGGGAATCAAGAAACAACTCTTTCCTGCCCCCAGGCACCAGCGCCACTCCCCTACGACTCCCAACCTCACTCTAGGGGCTGAGCACCACACAGAAATATAAAATGTCAAAAGAACCTGGTTCAGAACAAAATCTCAGAAACTGCAGAAAAAGGGCCAAATGAAACGGAACTCACCAATCTTCCTGAAAGAGAGTTTAAAATAAAAATCATAAACATGCTTATGGAGGTACAGAAAAATATTCAAGAACTCAGGAATGAATTTAAGATGGAGATTCAATCACTGAGAAATTCCATATCTGAAATGAAACATACAATGGAGGGATATAAAAGCAGATTAGATTTAGTAGAAGAGACAGTAAATGGAATAGAAATTAGAGAAGAGGAATACAAAGAAGTTGAAGCACAGAGAGAAAAAATAATCTCTAAGAATAAAAAAATATTGAGAGAACTGTGTGAACAATCCGAACAGAACAATGTTCGCATTACAGGGGTACCAGAAGAACAAGAGAGAGAAAAATGGATAGAAAGTGTCATTGAGGAGGTAATTGCCAAAAACTTCCCTAATCTGGGGAAGCAGATAGTCTCTCAAGCCATGGAGCTACACAGAACTCCCAATACAAGGGACCCGAGGAAGACAACATCAAGACATACAATCATTAAAATGGCAAAGATCAAAGATAAGGACATACTTTTAAAAGCAGCTACAGAGAGAAAAAAGATCACATACAAAGGAAAATCCATCAGGCAATCATCAGATTTCTCAACAGAAACCTTACAGGCCACAAGGAAGTGGCATGATATATTTAATGCAATAAAGAACAAAGAATACTATACCTGGCAAGGTTATCATTTAAATTTGAAGGCGGGATTAAACAATTTTCAGATAAGCAAACACTGAGAGAATTTACCTCCCACAAACCACCTCCACAGCACATTTTTGAGGGACTCTATAGATGGAAGTATTCCTAAGTCTAAATAGATATCACCCAAGGGATAGACAAAGAGTACAGAATATGATTCATAACATACAAAGAATGGAGGAGGAAGAAAAAGAAAAAGGAAGAAAAAAAAAGAACCGTTAGGATATGTTTGTAATAGCATATGAGGTGACTTAATTCAGACTGTTAGATAGTAAAGGAATTACCCTTGAACCTTTGGTAACCACGAATCTAAAGCCTGCAATGGCAATAAGTACATACCTATTGATAATCACCCTTAATGTAAATGGTCTGAATCCTCCAATCAAAAGACATAGAGTCACTGAATGGATAAAAACACAAGACCCATATATATGCTGCTTACAAGAGACTCACTTTAAGCCCAAAGACATACACAGACTGAAAGTAAAGGGATGGAAAAAGATATTTCACACAACTAATAGGGAGAAAAAAGCAGGAGTTACAGTACTTGTATCAGACAAAATAGACTTCAAAACAAAGTCATAAGAGACAGTGAAGGACATTTATTATGATAAAGGGGGAAGTCCACCAAGAGGCTATAACTATTATAAATACCTATGTGCTGAATACAGGATCACCTACATATGTGAAGCAAATACTAACAGAATTAAAGGGGGAAATAGAATGCAATGCATTCATTTTAGGAGACTTCAACACACCACTCAGTCCAAAGGACAGATTGGGTACCTGCAGGCCCAGACAGAAAATAAGTAAAGAGGCAGAGGCACTGAACAATGTATTAGAACAGATGGACCTAACAGACATCTGCAGAACACTCCATCCAAAATCAACAGGATACACATTTTTCTCAAGTGCACATGGAACATTTTCAAGAATAGATCATATAATAGGCCACAAAAAGAACCTCAGTACATTCAAAAAGATTGAAATTGTACCAATCACCTTCTCAGATCACAAAGGTATGAAACTAGAAATAAATTACACAAAGAAAATGAAAAATCCCACAAACACATGGAGGCTTAATAACATGCTCCTAAATAATCAATGGATCTATGACCAAATAAAAACAGAGTTCAAGCAATACATGGAGACATATGAGAACAATAATTCAACACCACAAAATCCGTGGGACGCAGCAAAGGCCGTTCTAAGAGGGGAATATATTGCAATACAGGACTACCTCAGGAAAGAAGAACAACCCCAAATGAACAATCTAAACTCACAATTAATGAAACTAGAAAAGGAAGAACAAATGAGGCCCAAAGATAGTAGAAGGAGAGACACAATAAAGATTAAAGCATAAATAAACAAAATTAAGAATAAAACAATACAAAGCATCAATGAAAGCAGGAGCTAGTTCTTCAAGAAAATAAACAGAATAGATAAACCCCTAGCCAGAATTATCAAGAAAAAGAGAGTCTACACACAAACAGAATCAGAAATGAGAAAGGAAAAATCACTACAGACACCACAGAAATACAAAGAATTATGAGAGAATACTATGAAAAATTATATGGTAACATACTGGATAACCTAGAACAAATGGGCAACTTTCTAGAAAAACACAACCTTCCAAGGCTGAACCAGAAAGAAACAGAAAATCTGAACAGACCAATTACCAGCAAAGAAATTGAATTAGTAATCAAAAAACTAAGAACAAAACCCCTGGAACAGATGGTTTCACTGCTGAATTTTAGCAAACATTTAGTGAAGACCTAATATCCATCCTCCTTAAAGTTTTCCAAACAGTAGAAGAGGAGGGAATACTCCCAAACTCATTCTATGAGGCCAAAAAAAACTTTAATACCAAAACCAGGCAAAGACACCACAAAAAAAAAAAAAAGAAAATTACGGACCAATATCCCAGATGAAGATAGATGCAAAAATACTCAACAAAATATTAGGAAACTGAATTCAAAAATACATCAAAAAGATGATCCATCATGATCAAGTGGGATTCATCCCACGGATGCAAGGATGGCACAACATTTGAAAATCCTTCAACATCATCCACCACATCAACAAAAAGAAGGACAAAACCACACAATCATCTCCATAGATGCAGAAAAAGCATTTCACAAAGTTCAACATTCATTCATGATAAAAACTCTCAACAAAATGGGTATGGAGAGCAGGTACCTCAACATAATAAAAGTGATATATGATAAACCCACAGCGAACATCATACTGAACAATGAAAAGCTGAAAGCTTTTCCTCTGAGATCGGGAACAAGAAAGGGATGCCCACTCTCCCCACTGTTATTTAACATAGTACTGGAGGTCCTAGCCACAGCAATTAGACAAAACAAACAAATACAAGGAATCCAGATTGGTAAAGAAGAAGTTAAACTGTCACTATTTGCAGATGACATGATATTGTACATAAAAAACCCTGAAGACTCCACTCCAAAACTACTAGAACTGATATCGGAATACAGCAAAGTTGCAGGATACAAAATTAACACACAGAAATCTGTGGCTTTCCTATACATTAACAATGAACTAATAGAAAGAGAAATCACAAAAACAATTCCATTCAAAATTGCATCAAAAAGAATAAAATACTTAGGAATAAACCTTGCCAAGGAAGTGAAAGACCTATACCCTGAAAACTATAAGACACTCTTAAGAGAAATTAAAGAGGACACTAACAAATGGAAACTCATCCCATGCTCTTGGTTAGGAAGAATTAATATAATCAAAATGGACATCCTGCCCAAAGCAATATACAGATTCAATGCAATCCCTATCAAATTACCAACAACATTCATCAACGAACTAGAGCAAATAGTTCAAAAATTCATATGGAAACACCAAAGACCCCAAATAGCCAAAGCATACCTGAGAAGGAAGAATAAAGTGGGGGGGATCTTGCTCCCCAACTTCAAGCTCTACTACAAAGCCACAGTAATCAAGACGGTTTGGTACTGGCACAAGAACAGAGCCACAGACCAGTGGAACAGAATAGAGACCCCAGATATTAACCCAAACATATATGGTCAATTAATGTATGATAAAGGAGCCATGGACATACAATGGGGAAATGACAGTCTCTTCAACATATGGTGTTGGCAAAACTGGACAGCTACATGTAAGAGAATGAAACTGTATCATTGTCTAACCCCATACACAAAAGTAAATTCGAAATGGATCAAGGACCTGAATGTAAGTCATGAAACCATAAAACTCTTAGAAAAAAACATAGGCAAAAATCTCTTCGACATAAACATGAGTGACCTCTTCTTGAACATATCTCCCCGGGCAAGGGAAACAAAAGCGAAAATGAACACGTGGGACTATATCAAGCTGAAAAGGCTCTGTACAGCAAAGGACACTATCAATAAAACAAAAAGGTACCCTACAGTATGGGAGAATATATTCATAAATGACAGATCCAATAAAGGGTTGACATCCAAAATATATAAAGAGCTCACCTTAATAAACAAAAAGCAAATAATCCAATTAAAAAATGGGCAGATAATCTGAACAGACACTTCTCCATAAAAGAAATTCAGATGGCCAACAGACACATGAAAAGATGCTCCACATCACTTGTCATCAGAGAAATGCAAATTAAAACCACAATGAGATATCACCTCACACCAGTAAGGATCGCCACCATCCAAAAGACAAACAACAACAAATGTTGGTGAGGTTGCAGAGAAAGGGGAACCCTCGTACACTGCTGGTTGGAATGCAAATTAGTTCAACCATTGTGGAAAGCAGTATGGAGGTTCCTCTAAAAGCTCAAAATAGAAATACCATTTGACCCAGGAATTCCACTTCTAGGAATCTACCCTAAGAATGCAGGAGCCCAGTTTGAAATAGACAGATGCACCCCTATGTTTATCGCAGCACTATTTACAATAGCCAAGAAATGGAAGCAACCTAAGTGTCCATCAGTAGATGAATGGATAAAGAAGATGTGGTACATATACACAATGGAATATTATTCAGCCATAAGAAGAAAACAAATCCTACCATTTGCAATGACACGGATGGAGCTAGAGGGTATTATGCTCAGTGTAATAAGCCAGGCGGAGAAAGACAAGTACCAAATGATTTCACTCATATGTGGAGTATAAGAACAAAGGAAAACTGAAGGAACAAAACAGCAGCAGAATCACAGAACCCAAGAATGGACTAACAGTTACCAAAGGGAAAGGGACTTGTTAGGAGGGGTGGGAAGGGAGGAATAAGGGCATGGAAAAAGTAAGGGGGCCTTACGATTAGCATGTATAATGTGGGGGGGTCATAGGGAGGGATGTGCAACACAGAGAAGGCAAGTAGCGAGTCTACAGCATCTTACTACACTGATGGACAGTGACTGTAATGGGGTTTGTCGGGGGGTCTTGGTGAAGTGGGGTGTCTTGTAACCATAATGTTTTCATGTAATTGTAGATTAATGATAATAAAATGAATTTTAAAAACTTCTGTACAGCAAAGAACACCATCAACACAACAAAAAGGCATCCTACAGTATGGGAGAATATATTCATAAGTGACATATCCAATAAGGGGTTGACATCCAAAATATACAAAACGCTCATGCACCGCAACTAATAAAAAGCAAATAACCCAATTAAAAAATGGGCAGATAATCTGAACAGACACTTCTCCATAAAAGAAATTCAGATGGCCAAAATGCATATGAAAAGATGCTCCACATTGCTAATCATCAGAGAAATGCAAATTAAAACCACAATGAGATATCACCTCACACCAGTTAGGATGACCAACACCCAAAACACAAACAACAACAGATGTTGGCGAGCATGTGGAGAAAGGGGAACCCTCCTACACTGCTGGTGGGAATGTAAATTAGTTCAACCATTGTGGAAAGCAGTATGGAGGTTCCTCAAAAAACTCAAAATAGAAATACCATTTGACCCAGGAATTCCACTTCTAGGAATTTTCCCTAAGAATGCAGGAGCACTGTTTGAAAAAGACATATTCACCCCATGTTTATCGCAGTACTATTTATAATAGCCAAGATATGGAAGCAACCTAAGTGTCCATCAGTAGATGAATGGATAAAGAAGATGTGGCACATATGCACAATGGAATATTATTCAGCCATAAGTAGAAAACAAATCCTACCATTTGCAACAACATGGATAGAGCTAGAGTGCTTTATGCTCAGTGAAATAAGCCAGGCAGAGAAAGACAAGTACCAAATGATTTCACTCATCTGTGGATATAAGAACAAAGAAAAAAACGGAAGGAACAAAATGGCAGCAGACTCACAGAACCCAAGAATGGACTAACAGTTACCAAAGGGAAAGGGTCTGGGGAGGATGGGGGGAAGGGAGGGATAGGGGAAAAAAATGGGGGGCATTACTATTAGCAGATATAATGTAGGGGGGCCGCATGGGGAGGGTTGTACAACACAGAGAAGACAAGTAATGATTCTATAGCATCTTACTACACTGATGGACAGTGACTGTAATGGGGTATGTGTTGGGGACTTGATAATGGGGGGAGTCTGGTAACCATTATGTTGTTCATTAATGATAGCAAAATAATAAAAAAATATATGTCCATTTAAAAAAAGTATTAAAGATAATGAAACTGAGATGTGGAGAAGGGAAAACAACTTGTCCAAGGTCACACAGTTACATAGCAGGACATGGGGACACTCACACACTCTAACTAGACAAATGGTCAAGTCGTAAGGGATTCTGGGTAACTTCAGAATTGATTTTCTCATATTATATGATGGTATACACCACTTACAAGAGTGGCAGAAAAACTATGAGGAATTCTTTTATATATACAGAGGACTATGTATAATGTGTATTGCATCAAGAATGATATAGCAAAGATCACACATGGGACATTTATTCAGAAATGATGAAAATTTACTTGGAGTACATTTGTTTGAAATCTCATTTACAATGGTTTTTTAAGTTGATAGAAATTTATTGATAGAAATTTATTGAATATGTGTGATGTAAACCAGTAGATACTAAACTTTTTCACCTTTAATGGGCCTTTGGGTCTATATATATGTGCTTGGAATGATTATGTTAACCTTAAGAAAATTTTAGCAAATGCATTTCTGATCAAAACCAAAAGCAGACATTTCAGAATCACTTTCTTTTAGGAAACTGAATTTTTTGTTCATGTAATTAATTAATTAAAAATTTAAAAAACAACTGATCATATTGAATTGCAATCCCTTCTATGGGAGCTATCAAGGAAGGGTCAGAGGTGTGTATCACTGCCCATGGCATTTCAAAGGTAGCTACACTGCTCAGTTTGTATGTTTATATTGATCCCTTTGCTTAACTATTAAATATCTTCATATTTGAGTTCTGTTTTATTTCTAAGAAATAAGCATAGTCTCTAAAGGATTTCCTCATCAGAGTAAATCTTGAGTAAAAAAATTATAGGACTGTTATTTGGTCTATTTATCTTTTTTCCCCTACCTTTCCTGATAAATAATTGACCTTTTTTTTCTACTCAGCTAATCCTTAGGTTTGGAGCTTGAAAATATACAAACCTATAAATTGGTTTAATTTTTTCTGAAAACATGGAAGTACCATATATAGCATACAATAAACTTTCAGAAATTAATTTAAAGCAAAAGAACCCTGTGTCCTTGGTTTAACGGTGTATTTCCCATCAATTTCTATCATAAGGTTAGAACATTCTAATTGCTGCTCAATGCATCTTGTTAGGAAAGACTTTTTAATAAAGAAAATTAATGTTAAAAGTAATGTTTCAGTTCACTTGTAAGTTTTCCACACTTCTGACTCCAGGATTGTGTATTTTAAGTCTTTACCAGGAATATTCCAAAGTGGAATCTTCCATACTCTGCTTTAGATGTAACAATTATGTAAGATAAATTTTAGCCAAAATAAGCAGGTGAAGAGAGGCAACAAAGAGCCAGGTAGTTTATTTGAGTGCAACTCCTGGGTGATGTTCCGCGGACTGGATATTACAGGCCGGGGAAGTCGCACTCGGTCAGGGAGGTGGGGGCTTATAAGGGATTAGGAGGGGGAGGAGTGGGCAAGCTATCCTAGGGGGCGTGGAGAGGTATGATTGGCTATAGGTGACATAATAGACAACTAGAAACTTTTTTCCTTCCAAGAGGGAGGAGGCTGACATCCGGGTCTTAGTTGGCACATCAGAAGGATAGAATTCAGGAAAAGCTGTCCTCTTTCCATAAGGCATGGATCTTGGGGTCTGGTCTGTTCTCCCCCTATGGCATCTCTCTGTTCTGTTTGCAGGTCCTTGTTTTTCCTTCCTCCAGCCTAACAAATTACAGTTGAACTGCCACTAATTTTGAAGTAACATTAAAGCTGCTGCTTTAGCGAGTCTCAGTCCAGTACCACCTCCCATCAGCGAGAAAGCCCCAAACCCACTTCCTGTGTGGAGCTATTGGTCTGTCAGTGGCTCCTGGGAGTGATAAAGCCTATCAATGCCCAGTAGCATCCCAAAGCCCGCCTCCACTGCATTACCATTGGCTAATCTTAATGCCTGTCAGGGGTCTGGAGGGTAGAGTGGCTCCTCACAGACTGCTGCTGCGGTCTAGAGGAACCAATATTTGGGTTCCTTGAGTCCACCCTGTGGGGCGACAAGCTAAATCTCAGTCTGTCCTTCAGTGAAATGTGTATGCGGTCATGTCTTTCGAAATGGGTGGCAGAGAGGGAGGCAGTGTGACGGGGTCTAGAGTGGATCCAAGATTCCTTAAGGATGTGCTCCTGTCCTGCACCATTGTTCAGTTTGTCAAACTTGAATTTCTGGAGCTCTCACTCCTCTTTCCCTAGGGTTACAATTAACTGAAACCTCAGTTTGCTCAGCTGTAAAATGGGCTGCATTATAACAGAACGCGGCAAACACTTAAGAGTTTGTACAAAGATCAAGGACAAAGAAAGAGTTTTAAAGGCAGCTAGAGAGAAAAAGGTCACCTATAAAGTGAAACCCATCAGGCTAACATCAGACTTCTCGACAGAAACCCTACAGGCCAGAAGAGAATGGCATGATATATTTAATACAATGAAACAGAAGGGCCTTGAACCAAGGATACTGTATCCAGCACGACTATCATTCAAATATGACGGTGGGATTAAACAATTCCCAGACAAACAAAAGCTGAGGGAATTTGCTTCCCACAAACCACTTCTACAGAACATCTTACAGGGACTGCTCTAGATGGGAGCACTCCTAGAAAGAGCACAGCACAAAACACCCAACATATGAAGAATCGAGGAGGAGGAATAAGAAGGGAGAGAAGAAAAGAATCTCTAGACAGTGTATATAACAGTTCAATAAGCGAGCTAAGTTAGGCAGTAAGATACTAAAGAGGCTAACCTTGAACCTTTGGTAACCACAGATTTAAAGCCTGCAATGGCAATAAGTACATATCTTTCAATAGTCACCCTAAATGTTAATGGACTGAAAGCACCAATCAAAAGACATAGAGTAATAGAATGGATAAAAAAGCAAGATCCATCTATATGCTGCTTACAAGAAACTCACCTCAAACCCAAAGACATGTACAGACTAAAAGTCAAGGGATGGAAAAACATATTTCAAGCAAACAACAGCAAGAAGAAAGCAGGGGTTGCAGTACTAATATCAGACAAAATAGACTTCAAAACAAAGAAAGTAACAAGAGATAAAGAAGGACACTACATAATGATAAAGGGCTCAGTCCAAAAAGAGGATATAACCATTCTAAATATATATGCACCCAACACAGGAGCACCAGCATATGTGAAACAAATACTAACAGAACTAAAGGGGGAAATAGACTGCAATGCATTCATTCTAGGAGACTTCAACACAGCACTCACACCAAAGGATAGACCCACTGGGCAGAAAATAAGTAAGGACACGGAAGCACTGAACAACACAGTAGAGCAGATGGACCTAATAGACATCTATAGAGCTCTACATCCAAAAGCAACAGGATATACATTCTTCTCAAGTGCACATGGAACATTCTCCAGAATAGACCACATACTGGGCCACAAAAAGAGCCTCAGAAAATTCCAAAAGATTGAAATCCTACCAACCAACTTTTCAGACCACAAAGGCATAAAACTAGAAATAAACTGTACAAAGAAAGCAAAGAGGCTCACAAACACATGGAGGCTTAACAACATGCTCCTAAATAATCAATGGATCAATGACCAAATCAAAATGGAGATCCAGCAATATATGGAAACAAATGACAACAACAACACTAAGCCCCAACTTCTGTGCGACGCAGCAAAAGCAGTCTTAAGAGGAGGGTATATAGCAATCCAAGCATATTTAAAATGGAAGAACAATCCCAAATGAATGATCTAATGTCACAATTATCGAAATTGGAAAAAAAAGAACAAATGAGGCCTAAGGTCAGCAGAAGGAGGGACATAATAAAGATCAGAGAAGAAATAAATAAAATTGAGAAGAATAAAACAATAGCAAAAATCAATGAAACCAAAAGCTGGTTCTTCAAGAAAATAAACAAAATAGACAAGCCTCTAGCCAGAATTATTAAGAAGAAAAGAGAGTCAACACAAATCAATAGTATCAGAAACGAGAAAGGAAAAATCACGACAGATCCCACAGAAATACAAAGAATTATTAGAGAATACTATGAAAACCTATAAGCTAACAAGCTGGGAAACCTAGGAGAAATGGATAACTTCCTAGAAAAATACAACCTTCCACGACTGACCCAGAAAGAAACAGAAAATCTAAACAGACCAATTACCAGCAACGAAATTGAAGGGGTAATCAAAAAACTACCAAAGAACAAAACCCCCGGGCCAGAAGGATTTACCTCGGAATTTTATCAGACATACAGGGAAGACATAATACCAATTCTCCTTAGAGTTTTCCAAAAAATAGAGGAGGAGGGGATACTCCCAAACTCATTCTATGAAGCTAACATCACCCTAATATCAAAACCAGGCAAAGACCCCACCAAAAAAGAAAACTACAGACCAATATCCCTGATGAACGTAGATGCAAAAATACTCAACAAAATATTAGCAAACCGAATTCAAAAATACATCAAAAGGATCATACACCATGACCAAGTGGGATTCCTCCCAGGGATGCAAGGATGGTACAACATTCAAAAGTCCATCAACATCATCCACCACATCAACAAAAAGAAAGACAAAAACCACATGATAATCTCCATAGATGCTGAAAAGGCATTTGACAAAGTTCAACATCCATTCATGATAAAAACTCTCAGCAAAATGGGAATAGAGGGCAAGTACCTCAACATAATAAAGGCCATCTATGATAAACCCACAGCCAACATTATATTGAACAGCGAGAAGCTGAAAGCATTTCCTCTGAGATCGGGAACTAGACAGGGATGCCCACTCTCTCCACTGTTATTTAACATAGTACTGGAGGTCCTAGCCTCGGCAATCAGACAAAACAAAGAAATACAAGGAATCCAGATTGGTAAAGAAGAAGTTAAACTGTCACTATTTGCAGATGACATGATACTGTACATAAAAAACCCTAAAGACTCCACCCCAAAACTACTAGAACTGATATCGGAAAACAGCAAAGTTGCAGGATACAAAATCAACACACAGAAATCTGTGGCTTTCCTATACACTAACAATGAACCAACAGAAAGAGAAATCAGGAAAACAACTCCATTCACAAATGCAACAAAAAAAATAAAATACCTAGGAATAAACCTAACCAAGGAAGTGAAAGACTTATACTCTGAAAACTACAAGTCACTCTTAAGAGAAATTAAAGGGGACACTAACAGATGGAAACTCATCCCATGCTCATGGCTAGGAAGAATTAATACCGTCAAAATGTCCATCCTGCCCAAAGCAATATACAGATTTGATGCAATCACTATGAAACTACCAGCAACATTCTTCAATGAACTGGAACAAATAATTCAAAAATTCATATGGAAACACCAAAGACCCCGAATAGCCAAAGCAATCTTGAGAAAGAAGAATAAAGTAGGGGGGATCTCACTCCCCAACTTCAAGCTCTACTATAAAGCCATAGAAATCAAGACAATTTGGTACTGGCACAAGAGCAGAGCCACAGACCAATGGAACAGACTAGAGAATCCAGACATTAACCCAGACATATATGGTCAATTAATATTTGATAAAGGAGCCATGGACATACAATGGCGAAATGACAGTCTCTTCAACAGATGGTGCTGGCAAAACTGGACAGCTACATGTAGGAGAATGAAACTGGACCATTGTCTAACCCCATATACAAAAGTAAACTCAAAATGGATCAAAGACCTGAATGTAAGTCATGAAACCATTAAACTCTTGGAAGAAAACATAGGCAAAAAGCTCTTAGACATAAACACGAGTGACCTCTTCTTGAACATATCTCCCCGGGCAAGGAAAACAACAGCAAAAATGAATAAGTGGGACTATATTAAGCTGAAACGCTTCTGTACAGCAAAAGACACCATCAATAGAACAAAAAGGAACCCTACAGAATGGGAGAATATATTTGAAAATGACACATCCGATAAAGGCTTGACATCCAGAATATATAAAGAGCTCACATGCCTCAACAAACAAAAAACAAATAACCCAATTAAAAAATGGGCAGGGGAACTGAACAGACAGTTCTCCAAAAAGGAAATACAGATGGCCAACAGACACATGAAAAGATGCTCCACATCGCTAATTATCAGAGAAATGCAAATTAAAACTACAATGAGGTATCACCTCACACCAGTAAGGATGGCTGCCATCCAAAAGACAGAGAACAACAAATGTTGGCAAGGCTGTGGAGAAAGGGGAACCCTCCTACACTGCTGGTGGGAATGTAAGTTAGTTCAACCATTGTGGAAAGCAGTATGGAGGTACATCAAAATGCTCAAAACAGACCTACCATTTGACCCAGGAATTGCACTCCTAGGAATTTACCCTAAGAATGCAGCAATCAAGTATGAGAAAGATCAGTGCACCCCTATGTTTATCGCAGCACTATTTACAATAGCCAAGAATTGGAAGCAACCTAAATGTCGATCGATAGATGAATGGATAAAGAAGATGTGGTACATATACACAATGGAATACTACTCAGCCATAAGAAAAGGGCAAATCCAACCATTTGCAGCAACATGGATGGAGCTGGAGGGTATTATGCTCAGTGAAACAAGCCAAGTGGAGAAAGAGAAATACCAAATGATTTCACTTATCTGTGGAATATAAGAACAAAGGAAAAACTGAAGGAACAAAACAGCACCAGAATCACAGAACTCAAGAATGGACTTACAGGTACCAAAGGGAAAGGGACTGGGGAGGATGGGTGGGTAGGGAGGGATAAGGGGGAGGAAAAGTAGGGGGATATTAAGATTAACATGCATGGGGGGGTAGGACAAAAAGGGAGGGCTGTACAACACAGAGAAGGCAAGTAGGGATTCTACAACATTTTGCTATGCTGATGGACAGTGACTGTAAAGGGGTTTATAGGGGGGACCTTGTATAGGGGAGAGCCTAGTAAACATAATATTTGTCATGTAAGTGTAGATTAGTGATACCAAAAAAAAAAAAAGGGCAGTTCCTGTGTGGTAACCTCCAATGAGTTCTACACAAGGGTATAAAGGGCATATAAAAGTGTAGGCAAAGGGTCTGTTTGTGTTTATACAGAGGATCAAAGCCTAATTGGGCTACCCCGAAAATGAACTAAGATACGATATGAAAAAGAACTTCAAACATCAGCACTCTCTGGAAGACTCATGCGAGAAGATGATCATCAAAAAACCCCAACAAAGATCCACGCACTGCTACAGCTGTAGATGCACTCAACCCACCAGTTCCTGGACTTGCCATGGGAATGAGGAAGGAGATATCTAAGTTGGCCTGTGCATACAGTAAAACAACAAATTTGACTGGATCTATACTGTTGGAACTCAACCAAGAATTAGGAGAAGTGCAAATTGTAGCGCTCCAAAGTATTACAACTACAGACTATTTACTGTTAAAAGAACATATGGCATGTGAACAGCCCCCAGGAATGGGTTGTTTTAATTTGTCTGATTTCTCTCAGACTGTTCAAGTTCAGTTGGACAATATCCACCATATCATAGATAAGTTTTCACAAATGCCTAAGGTGCCTAACTGGTTTTCTTGGTTTCACTGGAGATGGCTGGTAATTACAGGTATGCTTTGGTTATGTAACTATACTCCTATTATGTTAATGTGTGTGCGCAATTTAAGTAGTAGCTTAAAACCTATACATGCTGAAGTTACTCTACAAGAAGATATGTCAAAAAATAACCAATCTTCCCATGTTTTCTGCCATCTGCTACTTTATAGCTTTTCTTCTTCCTTCCTAATTACAACTCTTAAATAGAAATCGTGCCTCATATCAAATTTACCGAGTATCATAATTCTTCCAAGTGGTAAAGTTACCTCAAGACAAATGCTGGGCATAGAAGCTACAGGGCATAAATATGCAAAGAAATAAAAAGCCAACCATTTCAAACAATAAGGCTTCTCTCTCACTTACCAACTTTACATTTCCCTGTATGGCCCCGGAAGATGACTGGTTAGCCAGAGACGGGTAAGATTCCTCAAGGGAGGAACAACCTAAGACAGGCACAGTCGCAGGGGGGTCATCAGGTGAGAAATTGGGGATCAACAGAGGTGAGGCTTAGAACCTCACCCCCCCTGTTCTGAGAGAAATCTTCTGCATACGTGGATGTTTTATTGCCCTTGCCTAGCTTGGATTAACACATAGTCTACAGGCACACACCTGATCATCTACATTTGCTCTCTTACAACACTAAACTATGTTTTCCACCTTTATCTTGTATCTACCTACCACTTCAGCATTTTATTAAAAATAATAATAATAGAGAAATGTGGTATCCACATATAAATCAAGTATAAAAATCAAATGTGTATTCATATTTGAACCGACTGTTTATAGTTCATAATGCATGAGCAAAACCGAAGGTTTTTGTGATGGCTGCCCTTGTACTCTTCACCATGTAAGAACTTATTCACTATGTAAGAATTTGTTCTCCATGTAAGAACTTGTTTGTTATGCCTCAGAAGATTGGAGACTGATGAAAATTAGGCTTGGGGTGGATTAATGATTGTGCATTGAGCATTGACCCCCCCATACAGAATTTTATTGTTGTTAACAACCATTTGATCAATAAATATGAGAGATGCCCTCACAAACAACAACAAAAAAAAAAGTACACACTTCCAATGGTAAAATAATAAGTAACCGGGATGTAATGAATATAGTCAAGATATTGTAACAGCTTGGTATGGTGATAGCTGGTACCTAGAATTGTCATGTATATAAATTTTTAATCACTATGTTGTACACCTCAAACTAATGTAATGTAATACTGTGTGTCAACTACCCTTCAATAAAAAAATAATTATCTATCTAAAAAAAAAAAAAGAGTTTGTATTTTTTTTCATTCCTGTTTCTAAGAATTTGAAGTCAGCAATAAAAAAAAACCAACAGCCACTTAAAAAATCTCTTAAAATTTCTAGGTGGATAATTTTGAGGGGGAGGTCAGAAAACCATAACCAGCTAGTTCGGGTTTTAATTTTTGTTGTAATACATGGTGCTTCTGATACATGGTTTTAGCGTGATGATGATGATAAAAACCCAAATCACTTTAAAGACCATCAGGGCTTGTCAGGTACCTGTTAGGTTCTTGGCTCAGGACATGCCAGTTGAGATGGGTTTGGAGTCAATCTGAGTCTTTGGGAGAGAAAGGATTGCCCTTGAGTGGGCAGCAACCTGCCCTCCGTCCCGTCTCTTCCCTGCACAGTACATGTGCAGTGAGTTTACACGAGGATTTTACCCTTTCTGTAAATGTTGTGAAAAGCAGCCAGAACTCTTGTCTTCAAACACTGCCTAGAAATTAAGGTTTTGAAAGTAAATTAAATAATATTTAGAGGAATTGAAATTAAAAATGCACTCCCCCCCACCCTTGAAATTATTCTTGTGAGCGGGCATTTTGGAGCTCACGGAGCTCCAGCAGTAGTTATTTCTGACCCCATGTGGCACTGAGGATACCACCAGGGCTCCTGCACTGAGAAATGAGGTTGCGGGGTCCAAGGATTCAATTTCAGAAGATAATTTTTAAAAATTTATCTAACCAGTAAGAATATGTCAAAATATTTAGAATTATGTTTCTAGCCATTTCTTTTTTGAGAGAGCATCTCTCATATTTATTGATCATATGGTTGTTAACAACAATAAAATTCCTTATAGGGGACTCAATGCACAATCATTAATCAACCCTAAGCCTAATTCTCAACAGTCTCCAATCTTCTGAAGCATAACGAACAAGTTTTTACATGGTGAACAAGTTCTTACATAGTGAATTAGTTCTTACATGGTGAACAGTGCAAGGGCAGTCATATCACAGAAACTTTCGGTTTTGATCACGCATCATGAACTATAAACAATCAGGTCAAATATGATTATTCGTTTGATTTTTATACTTGATTTATATGTGAATCCCACATTTCTCCCTTATTATTATTATTATTATTATTTTCAATAAAATGCTGAAGTGGTAGGTAGATGCAAGATAAACGTGGAAAACATAGTTTAGTGCTGTAAGAGTGAAAATGTAGATGATCAGGCGTGTGCCTATAGACTAAGTATTAATCCAAGCTAGACAGGGGCAACAAAACATCCACGGATGCAGAAGATTTCTCTCAAAACAGGGGGGTGAGGTTCTAAGCCTCACCTCTGTTGATCCCCAATTTCTCACCTGATGACCCCCCTGCGACTGTGCCTGTCTTAGGTTGTTCCTCCCTTGAGGAATCTTACCCATCTCTGGCTAACCAGTCATCTTCCGGGGCCATACAGGGAAATGTAAAGTTGGTAAGTGATAGAGAAGCAATATTGTTTGAAAAGGTTAGCTTTTTACTTCTTTGCAGATTTATGCCCTGTGGCTTTTATGCCCAGCATTTGTCTTGAGGTATCTTTACCACTTGGTCGAATTATGATACACGGTAATTTCGATATGAGGCACGAATTCTACTTAAGGGTTGTAATTAGGAAGGAAGAAGAAAAGCTATAGAAGTAGCAGATGGAAGAAAACATGGGAAGATTGATTATTTCTTTGACATATCTTCTTGTAGTGTAACATAAGCATGTATAGGTTTTAAACTACTAATTAAATTGCGTGCACTCATTAACATAATAGGAAAACAGCTACATAACCAAAGCAGACCTACAATTACCAGCCATATCCAGTGAAACCAAGAAAACCAGTTCGGCACCCTAGGCATTTGTGAAAACTTATCAATGATATGATGGATATTGTCTAACTGAATTTGAATAGTTTGAGAAAAATCAGACAAATTAAAACAACACATTCCTGGGAACTGTTCCCACCCCATGTATTCTTTTAACAGTAGCTAGTCTATAGTCGCAAGATTTTGGAGCACTGCAACTTGCACTTCTCCTAATTCTTGGTTGAATTCCGACAGTAGAGATCCAGTCAAATTTGTTGTTTTACTGTATGCACAGGCCAGCTTAGATATCTCCTTCTTCATTCCAATGGCAAGTCCAGGAACCGGTGGGATGAATGCAGCTACAACTGCAACAGCGCCAGGATCTTTGTTGAAGTTTTTTGATGATCATCTTCTGGAATGACTCTTCCAGAGGATGTTGATGTTGGAAGTTCTTCTTCATATCGTATCTTAACTCGTTTTCTGGGTAGCCAAATTAGGCTTTGATCCTCTGTATAAACACAAACAAACCCTTTGCCCACACTTCGATATGCCCTTTATACCATCGTGAAGAACTTATTGGAGATCACCACACAGGAACTGCTTTTTTTTTTAAGAGAAAGGAATATTATCAGAAAAATGTACTTCCATAGCTGATCATCTGACACTCTTTAAATGATCAAAATTAAGGTTATTTAAAGCATGCATTAATTGGTGATTTGCAGTTAGTTTTATCCTATCAGGGAATAATCCCCCTTTACTTTCTTTTTTTTTGTTATCATTAATCTACAATTACATGAAGAATATTATGTTTACTAGGCTCTCCCCTATACCAGGTACCCCCCACAAACCGCTTTACAGTCACTGTCAATCAGCATAGCAAAATGTTGTAGAATCACTACTTGTCTTCTCTGTGTTGTACAGCACTCCCCTTTCTCACACCCCCCCATTATGCACGCTAATCATAATACCCCTTTTCTTCTTCACCCCCCTTATCCCTCCCTACCCAACCATCCTCCCCAGTCCCTTTCCCTTTGGTACCTGTTAGTCCATTCTTGGGTTCTGTGATTCTGGTGCTGTTTTGTTCCTTCAGTTTTTCCTTTGTTCTTATACTCCACAGATGAGTGAAATCATTTGGTATTTGACTTTCTCCGCTTGGCTTATTTCACTGAGCATAATACCCTCTAGCTCCATCCATGTTGTTGCAAATGGTAGGATTTGTTTTCTTCTTATGGCTGAATAAAATTCCATTGTGTATATGTACCACATCTTCTTTATCCATTCATCTACTGATGGACACTTAGGTTGCTTCCATTTCTTGGCTATTGTAAATAGTGCTGCGATAAACATAGGGGTGCATCTGTCTTTTTCAAACTTGAGTGCTCCGTTCTTAGGGTAAATTCCTAGGAGAAGAATTCCTGGGTCAAATGGTAAGACTATTTTGAGCATTTTGAGGAACCTCCATACTGCTTTCCACAGTGGTTGAACTAATTTACATTCCCACCAGCAGTGTAGGAGGGTTCTCCTTTCTCCACATCCTTGCCAACATTTGTTGTTGTTTGTGTTTTGGATGATAGCCATCCTTACTGGTGTGAGGTGATATCTCATTGTGGTTTTAATTTGCATTTTCTGATAGTTAGCGATGCGCAGCATCTTTTCATGTGTCTGTTTTTCATCTGTGTTTCTTTTT
Source organism: Manis pentadactyla (assembly GCF_030020395.1). Lineage (NCBI taxonomy): Eukaryota > Metazoa > Chordata > Mammalia > Pholidota > Manidae > Manis > Manis pentadactyla. The sequence continues at coordinate 42,111,582 of NC_080038.1, forward strand.
TGGAGAACTGTCTGTTCAGTTCCTCGGCAAATTTTTAAACTGGATTATTTGTTTTTTGTTTGTTGAGGTGGGTGAGCTCTTTATATATTTTGGATGTCAAGCCTTTATTGGATCTGTCATTTACAAATATATTCTCCCATACTGTAGGGTTCCTTTTTGTTCTATTGATGGTGTCTTTTGCTGTACAGAAGCTTTTCAGCTTAATATAGTCCAACTTGTTCATTTTTGCTATTGTTTTCCTTGCCCGGGGAGAAATGTTCAAGAAGAGGTCACTCATGTTTATGTCTAAGAGATTTTTGCCTATGTTTTTTTCTAAGAGTTTTATGGTTTCATGACTTACATTCAGGTCTTTGATCCATTTTGAATTTACTTTTGTATATGGGGTTAGACAATGGTCCAGTTTCATTCTCCTACATGTAGCTGTCCAGTTTTGCCAGCACCATCTGTTGAAGAGACTGTCATTTCGCCATTGTATGTCCATGGCTCCTTTATCAAATATTAATTGACCATATATGTTTGGTTTAATGTCTGGAGTCTCTAATCTGTTCCACTGGTCTGTGGCTCTGTTCTTGTGTCAGTACCAAATTGTCTTGATTACTATGGTTTTGTAGTAGAGCTTGAAGTTGGGGAGTGAGATCCCCCCTACTTTATTCTTCTTTCTCAGGATTGCTTTGGCTATTCAGGGTCTTTGGTGTTTCCATATGAATTTTTGAACTATTTGTTCCAGTTCGTTGAAGAATGTTGCTGGTAATTTGATAGTGATTGCAACAAATCTGTATATTGCTTTGGGCAGGATGGCCATTTTGACTATATTAATTCTTCCAAGCCACCAACATGGGATGAGTTTCCATTTGTTTGTGTCCCCTTTAATTTCTCTTAAGAGTGACTTGTAGTTTTCAGAGTATAAGTCTTTCACTTCCTTGGTTAGGTTTATTGCTAGGTATTTTATTTTTTTTGTTGCATTTGTGAATGGAGTTGTTTTCCTGATTTCTCTTTCTGTTGGTTCATTGTTAGTGTATAGGAAAGCCACAGATTTCTGTGTGTTAATTTTGTATCCTACAACTTTGCTGTATTCTGATATCAGTTCTAGTAGTTTTGGAGTGGAGTCTTCAGGGTTTTTTTATGTACAATATCATGTCGTCTGCAAATAGTGACAGTTTGACTTCTTCTTTACCAATCTGGATTCCTTGTATTTGTTTGTTTTGTCTGATTGCCATGGCTAGGACTTCCAGTACTATGTTAAATAACAGTGGGGAGAGTGGGCATCACTGTCTTGTTCCCGATCTCAGAGGAAAAGCTTTCAGCTTCTCGCTGTTCAGTATGATGTTGGCTGTGGGTTAATCATATATGGCCTTTATTATATTGAGGTACTTGCCCTCTATACCCATTTTGCTGAGAGTTTTTATCATGAATGGATGTTGAATTTTGTCAAATGCTTTTTCAGCATCTATGGAGACGATCATGTGGTTTTTGTCTTTCTTTTTGTTGATGTGGTGGATTATGTTGATGGATTTTCTAATGTTGTACCATCCTGGCATCCCTGGGATGAATCCCATTTGGTCATGGTGTATGATTGTTTTGATATATTTTTGAATTCGGTTTGCTAATATTTTATTGATTATTTTTGCTTCTACATTCATCAGGCATATTGGTCTGTAATTTTATTTTTTGGTGGGGTCTTTGCCTGGTTTTGGTATTAGGGTGATGTTGGCTCCATAGAATGAGTTTGGGAGTATTCCCTCCTCTTCTATTTTTTGGAAAACTTTAAGGAGAATGTGTATTATGTCTTCTCTGTGTGTCTGATAAAATTCCAAGGTAAATCCGTCTGGCCTGGGGGTTTTGTTCTTGGGTAGTTTTTTGATTACCGTTTCAATTTCTTTCCTCGTAATTGGTTTGTTTAACTTTTGTGTTTCTTCCTTGGTCTGTCTTGGAAGGTTGTATTTTTATAGGAAGTTGTCCATTTCTTCTAGTTTTTCCAGCTTGTTGGCATATAGGTTTTCATAGTAGTCTTTAATAGTTCTTTGTATTTCTGTGGAGTCTGTCGTGATTTTTCCATTCTCATTTCTGATTCTATTGATTTGTGTTGATTCTCTTTTTCTCTTAATAAGTTTTGCTAGAGGCTTATTTATTTTGTTTATTTTCTCAGAGAACCAGCTTTGGTTTCATTGATTTTTGCTATTGTTTTATTCTTCTCAATTTTATTTCTTCTCTGATCTTTATTATGTCCCTCCTTCTGCTGACTTTAGGCCTCATTTGTTCTTCTTTTTCAAGTTTCGATAATTGTGATGTTAGACTATTCATTTGGGATTGTTCTTCCTTCTTCAAGTGTGCCTGGATCACTATATACTTTCCTCTTAAGATTGCTTTCGCTGTGTTCCACAGAAGTTGGGGTTTTGTGTTGTTGTAGTCATTTGTTTCCATATATTCCTTGATCTCTATTTTAATTTGTTCGTTGATCCATTGATTATTTAGGAGCATGTTGTTAAGCCTCCATGTGTTTGTGGGCCTTTTTGTTTTCTTTGTAGAATTTATTTCTAGTTGAATACCTCTGTGGTCTGAAAAGTTGGTTGGTAGGATTTCAATCTTTTGGAATTTTCTGAGGCTCTTTTTGTGAGCTAGTATGTGGTCTATTCTGGAGAATGTTCCATGTGCACTTGAGAAGAATGTATATCCTGTTGCTTTTGGATGTAGATTTCTATAGATGTCTATTAGGTCCATCTGCTCTACTGTGTTGTTCAGTGCTTCCTTGTCCTTACTTATTTTCTGCCCAGTAGATCTATCCTTTGGGGTGAGTGGCGTGTTGAAGTCTCGTAAAAAGAATGCATTGCAGTCTATTTCCTCCTTTAGTTCTGTTAGTATTTGTTTCACATATGTTGGTGCTCCCGTGTTGGGTGCATATATATTTAGAGTGGTTATATCCTCTTGTTGGACTGAGCTGTTTATCATTATGTAATGTCCTTCTTTATCTCTTGTTACTTTCTTTGTTTTGAAGTCTATTTTGTCTGATATTAGTACTGCAACCCCTGCTTTCTTCTCTCTGTTGTTTGCCTGAAATATGTTTTTCCATCCCTTGACTTTTAGTCTGTGCATCTCTTTGGGTTTGAGGTGAGTTTCTTGTAAGCAGCATATAGATGGGCCTTGCTTTTTTATCCATTCTATTACTCTGTGTCTTTTGATTGGTGCATTCAGTCCATTTACATTTAGGGTGACTATTGAAAGATATGTACTTAGTGCCATTGCAGGCTTTAGATTCGTGGTTACCAAAGGTTCAAAGTTAGCCTCTTTAGTATCTTACTGCCTAACGTAGCTCGCTTATTGAGCTGTTATATACACTGTCTGGAGATTCTTTCCTTCTCTCCCTTCTTATTCCTCCTCCTTCATTCTTTATATGTTAGTTGTTTTATTCTGTGCTCTTTCGTGTTTCCTTTAACTGCTTTTAGTGGGTAGTTGATTTTATTTTTTTTGCCTTTAGTTAGTATTTGGTTGGTCTGCTTTCTTTGCTGTGATTTTATTTTCTCTGGTGACATCTGTTTAGTTTTAGGAGTTCTCCTGTCTAGAACAGTCCCTCTAAAATACCCTGTAGAGGTCGTTTGTGGGAGGCAAATTCCCTCAACTTTGGCTTGTCTGGGAATTGTTTAATCCCTCCATCATATTTAAATGATAATCGTGCTGGATACAGTATCATTGGTTCAAGGCCTTCTGTTTCATTGCATTAAATATGTCATGCCATTCTCTTCTGGCCTGTAAGGTTTCTGTCAAGAAGTCTGATGATAGCCTGATGGATTTTCCTTTATAGGTGACCTTTTTCTCTCTAGCTGCCTGTAAAACTCTTTCCTTGTCCTTGATCTTTGCCATTTTAATTATTATGTGTCTTGGTGTTGTCCTCCTTGGATCCTTTGTGTTGGGGGTTCTGTGTATTTCCGTGGTCTGTTCGATTATTTCCTCCCCCATTTTGGGGAAGTTTTCAGCAATTATTTCTTCAAAGACACTTTCTGTCCCTTTTTCTCTCTTCTTCTTCTCCTGGTACCCCTATAATATGGATATTGTTCCTTTTGGATTGGTCACACAGTTCTCTTAGTATTGTTTTATTCCTGGAGATCCTTTTATCTCTCTCTATGTCAGCTTCAATGTGTTCCTGTTCTCTGGTTTGTAGTCCATCAATGGCCTCTTGCGTCTTATCCATTCTGCTCATAAATCCTTCCAGAGTTTGTTTCACTTCTGTAATGTCCTTCCGTGCACCTGTAATCTCCCTCTGGACTTCATCCCTTAGCTCTTGTATATTTCTCTGCATCTCCGTCAGCATGTTTATGATTTTTATTTTGCATTCTTTTTCAGGATGACTGGTTAGGTCTGTCTCCTTCTCAGGTGTTGTCTCTGTGATCTTTGTCTGCCTCTAATTTTGCCTTTTCATGGTGATGGAGAGAGTTTGCAGAGCTGGCACGAGTGACGGCTGGAAGAGCTTTCCTTCTTGTTGGTTTGTGGCCTTCCTCTCCTGGGAGAGCAGCGACCTCTAGTGGTTTGTGCTGGGCAGCTGCGCGCAGACAGGGCTTCTGATTCCTGCCCTGCTGCTATGGATTTTATCTCCGCTGTTGCTGTGGGCGTGGCTTGCCTCGGGCCTCTGTTCTGATATGGTGGAGCTGCGTTGGAGGGGGAGCGGCCGGGAGGCTATTTATCTCTGTGAGGTTCCTCCGTGCTCCCTGCTGCCCAGGGGGTTAGAGTGCCCAGAGTTCCCCCGATTCCCTGCTGCTCTACTAAGTGTCGCAGGATGTTTCCGTCCGGTTTTGGGGTCCCTGTCCCTTTAAGACTTCCAAATAGCACTCGCAAAAAAAAAAAAAAAAAGCCGCTAGCTTTCCTTTGTCCCCGAGTGCCGGCCTCAGGGACCCGCTCACAGGCCTTGCTGTCCTGTTTCCCTAGTATCCAGGACCCCACGCATGCACTGTGTCTGTGCTCTTGTGTGGATGGCTGGGGCTGGGTGTTTAGCAGTCCTGGGCTCCCTCTCCCTCCCCGCTCTGGCTCCTCTCCTTCTGCTGGGAGCTGGGGTGAAGGGTGCTTGGGTCTCGCCTGGCTGGGGCTTGTATCTTACCCCCTTCGCAGGGTGCTGGTTTCTTGCAGGTGTGGATGTGGTCTGAATGTTGTCCTGTGTCCTCTGCTCTCTATTCTAGGAAGAGTTGTCTTTTGATATTTTCATAAATATATGTGGTTTTGGGAGGAGATTTCCGGTGCTCTACTCACGCCGCTATCTTGGCTCCACCCCCCTGTAGCCATTTTTTTGCCATGCATTTTTTATTGAGGCATATTGCAACATATAATGAAATGTACCCATTTTCAGTATAGAGTTCAATGTGTTTTGACAAATGCATACCGAACAGTTCAACCACCTCTAAAAGTTCCTTCATGTCCTTTCCATTCTCCCCAAGACAACAACTAGTCTGATTTCCTTCACTATAGATTAGTTTTGCCTGGCTTAGAATATCTTTCAAATGGAATAATGCAGTATTTCTCTTTTGTCGGGCTTCTTTCACTCAACTTATGTCTATGGGATTCATAGATATATTATGTAGTTTGTCCCCTTTCATTACTGAGTATTATTCCATGATCCCACTGTTGTTTGTGTCAATTCTTCTCTTGTTGCACACCTGGACTCAACATTTACCAGCACCCCATTGGACATACGTTTTCATTTCTTTGGAGTAAATACCTAGGAGTGAGATTGCTGAATTTAGCTTGGTATGTCTATGTTTATATGAAACTGCCAAACTGTTTCCAAAGTGATTGTACCATTTTACACCCCCAATAGCAATGCATGAAAGTTCCAGTTGTTCCACAGTCTCATCAATGTGTGATATTTATTGTCAGTCTTGAGTTTTAACCATTGAATGAAGATGAAACAGGGCAATGTGAAATGGAGGTTATATGACAGCCCAGAAGGCAGAAATTTTGTCTTTCTCCTAGGCAGAGAAGGCACTTAATAAACATGAGTTGAAGCATGTTGAGTCTTCACCGCCCTCCCCGTCCCCGTCCCCCCGCCCACCTCAGTTAGTGAACTTTCTCTGATCTTTCCCGCTTCATCACAGAAGGATGCTGAGGCTCCAAACAGGGGAATGTAGTCATTTCAAACACAACAAGCTGTTCATACTGTTGGGGCAATAATTAAAAATAAAATCTTCTGTCAACCCAGTGAATCCTCTCCACAAAGGTAGGAAAAAATGAAATAGTTTTATTATCAAATAAGCATTAAATCCAACTCTGATGCCATCACGAGGAATTTGCTAAAGAAATTGCAAAAGACAGAAAAAAACCTCATCATTTTTTATAGCCAGGCAGATACAACCCATTACATACATGTTCTCAAGAAAGATGATAAGTTGTCTTCAAGTAAGAGAACTTGACAGCACCATTTGCTACATATAGTTCCGTCTCAAATTCACCTGGTAATTGGGGTACCCTTCCACCTTTATCCAAAGTAAAAATAAGACACTTAATCTGTAGCATCTTACTACACTGATGGACAGTGACTGCATTGGGGTATGAGTGGGGACTTGATAATATGGGTAAATGTAGTAACCATATTGTTTCTTCATGTGAAACCTTCATAAGAGTGTATATCAATAATACCTTAATAAAAAATTAAAAAAATAAGACACTTGGAGGGGGCGGAAGATGGCGGCGTGAGTAGAGCAGCGGAAATCTCCTCCCAAAACAACATATATCTATGAAAATATAACAAAGACAACCCTTCCTAGAATAAAGACCAGAGGACACAGGACAATATCCAGACCACATCCACACCTGAGAGAACCCAGCGCCTCGCGAAGGGGGTAAGATACAAGCCCCGGCCCCGCGGGAGCCGAGCGCCCCTCCCCCCAGCTCCCGGCGGGAGAAGAGCAGGCAGAGCGGGAGGGAGACGGAGCCCAGGGCTGCCGAACACCCAGCCCCAGCCATCCGGGCCAGAGTGTAGGGCCCTCGATACTGGGAAAACAGGGCAGCAAGAACAGTGAGCAGGCACTGGAGGCTGGGCGACAGAGGACATAAGAAAAGCGCGCGACCATTTTTTTTTTTTTTTGCTTTTTTGCTGCTTTGTTTTGGCGAGCGCTGTTTGGAAGTCTTAAAGGGACAGGGACCCCAATATTAGGGAAACAGGGCAGAAAGACCGGTGAGCAGAGGCCTGAGGCTGGCACCGGAGAATAAAGAAAAACGAACGACCACCTTTTTTTTTTTAAATAAAAATTTTTTTTTTTTTTTTAATTAAAAAAATTTTTTTTCTTGTTTTTTTTTGTGGTCGTTGTTTTGTTTTGGCGGGTGCTTTTTGGAAGTCTTAAAGGGGCAGGGCGGGCCACTTAATCCAGAGGTAGGGAATCCGGGATCTCTGGGCACCCTAACCCCTGGGCTGCAGGGAGCAGGGAGGCCCCTTACGGAGATAAATAGCCTCCCAGCAGCTCCTGCTCCAACGCGACTCCACCATTTTGGAGTAGCTGCCCGAGCCAGGCCACGCCCACAGCAACAGCGGAGATTAACTCCATAGCAGCCGGGCAGGAAGCAGAAACCCTGTCTGCGCGCAGCTGCGCAGCACAAGCCACTAGAGGCCGCTGTTCTCCCAGGAGAGGAGGGCCACAAACCAACAAGAAAGGAAGTCCTTCCAGCCGTCACTCGTCCCAGTTCTGCAGACTATTCCTATCACCATGAAAAGGCAAAGCTACAGGCAGACAAAGATCACAGAGACAACACCAGAGAAGGAGACAGACCTAACCAGTCTTCCTGACAAAGAATTCAAAATAAGAATCATAAACATGCTGACAGAGATGCAGAGAAATACGCAAGAAAAATGGGATGAAGTCCGGAAAGAGATCACAGATGCCAGAAAGGAGATTGCAGAAATGAAACAAACTCTGGAAGGGTTTATAAGCAGAATGGATAGAATGCAAGAGGCCATTGATGGAATTGAAATCAGAGAACAGGAACGCATGGAAGCTGACATAGAGAGAGACAAAAGGATCTCCAGGAATGAAACAATATTAAGAGAACTGTGTGACCAATCTAAAAGGAGCAATATCCGTATTATAGGGGTCCCAGAAGAAGAAGAGAGAGGCAAAGAGATGGAAAGTATCTTAGAAGAAATAATTGCTGAAAACTTCCCCACACTGGGGGAGGAAGTAATCAAACAGACCACGGAAATACACAGAACCCCCAACAGAAAGGATCCAAGAAGGGCAACACCAAGACACATAATAATTAAAATGGCAAAGATCAAGGACAAGGAAAGAGTGTTAAAGGCAGCTAGAGAGAAAAAGGTCACCTATAAAGGGAAACCCATCAGGCTAACGTCAGATTTCTCAACAGAAACCCTACAAGCCAGAAGAGAATGGCATGATATATTTAATACAATGAAACAGAAGGGCCTTGAACCAAGGATACTGTATCCAGCACGACTATCATTCAAATATGACGGTGGGATTAAACAATTCCCAGACAAACAAAAGCTGAGGGAATTTGCTTTCCACAAACCACCTCTACAGAACATCTTACAGGGACTGCTCTAGATGGGAGCACTCCTAGAAGGAGCACAGCACAAAACACCCAACATATGAAGAATCGAGGAGGAGGAACAAGAAGGGAGAGAAGAAAAGAATCTCCAGATAGTGTATATAACAGCTCAATAAGCAAGCTAAGTTAGGCAGTAAGATACTAAAGAGGCTAACCTTGAACCTTTGGTAACCACGAATTTAAAGCCTGCAATGGCAATAAGTACATATCTTTCAATAGTCACCCTAAATGTTAATGGGTTGAATGCACCAATGAAAAGACACAGAGTAACAGAATGGATAAAAAAGCAAGACCCATCTATATGCTGCTTACAAGAAACTCACCTCAAACCCAAAGACATGTACAGACTAAAAGTCAAGGGATGGAAAAACATATTTCAAGCAAACAACAGTGAGAAGAAAGCAGGGGTTGCAGTACTAATATCAGACAAAATAGACTTCAAAACAAAGAAAGTAACAAGAGATAAAGAAGGACACTACATAATGATAAAGGGCTCAGTCAAACAAGAGGATATAACCATTCTAAATATATATGCACCCAACACAGGAGCACCAGCATATGTGAAACAAATACTAACAGAACTAAAGGGGGATATAGACTGCAATGCATTCATTCTAGGAGACTTCAACACACCACTCACCCCAAAGGATAGATCCACTGGGCAGAAAATAAGTAAGGACACGGAAGCACTGAACAACACAGTAGAGCAGATGGACCTAATAGACATCTATAGAACTCTACATCCAAAAGCAGCGGGATATACATTCTTCTCAAGTGCACATGGAACATTCTCCAGAATAGACCACATACTAGGCCACAAAAAGAGCCTCAGAAAATTCCAAAAGATTGAAATCCTACCAACCAACTTTTCAGACCACAAAGGCATAAAACTAGAAATAAACTGTACAAAGAAAGCAAAGAGGCTCACGAACACATGGAGGCTTAACAACACGCTCCTAAATAATCAATGGATCAATGACCAAATCAAAATGGAGATCCAGCAATATATGGAAACAAATGACAACAACAACACTAAGCCCCAACTTCTGTGGGACACAGCAAAAGCAGTCTTAAGAGGAAAGTATATAGCAATCCAAGCATATTTAAAAAAGGAAGAGCAATCCCAAATGAATGGTCTAATGTCACAATTATCGAAATTGGAAAAAGAAGAACAGATGAGGCCTAAGGTCAGCAGAAGGAGGGACATAATAAAGATCAGAGAAGAAATAAATAAAATTGAGAAGAATAAAACAATAGCAAAAATCAATGAAACCAAGAGCTGGTTCTTCGAGAAAATAAACAAAATAGATAAGCCTCTAGCCAGACTTATTAAGAAGAAAAGAGTGTCAACACAAATCAACAGTATCAGAAACGAGAAAGGAAAAATCACGACGGACCCCACGGAAATGCAAAGAATTATTGGAGAATACTATGAAAACCTATATGCTAACAAGCTGGGAAACCTAGGAGAAATGGACAACTTCCTAGAAAAATATAACCTTCCAAGATTGACCCAGGAAGAAACAGAAAATCTAAACAGACCAATTACCAGCAATGAAATTGAAGAGGTAATCAAAAAACTACCAAAGAACAAAACCCCCGGGCCAGATGGATTTACCTCGGAATTTTATCAGACATACAGGGAAGACATAATACCCATTCTCCTTAAAGTCTTCCAAAAAATAGAGGAGGAGGGGATACTCCCAAACTCATTCTATGAAGCTAACATCACCCTAATACCAAAACCAGGCAAAGACCCCACCAAAAAAGAAAACTACAGACCAATATCCCTGATGAACGTAGATGCAAAAATACTCAACAAAATATTAGCAAACCGAATTCAAAAATACATCAAAAGGATCATACACCATGACCAAGTGGGATTCATCCCAGGGATGCAAGGATGGTACAACATTCGAAAGTCCATCAACATCATCCACCACATCAACAAAAAGAAAGACAAAAACCACATGATCATCTCCATAGATGCTGAAAAAGCATTTGACAAAGTTCAACATCCATTCATGTTAAAAACTCTCAGCAAAATGGGAATAGAGGGCAAGTACCTCAACATAATAAAGGCCATCTATGATAAACCCACAGCCAACATTATATTGAACAGCGAGAAGCTGAAAGCATTTCCTCTGAGATCGGGAACTAGACAGGGATGCCCACTCTCTCCACTGTTATTTAACATAGTACTGGAGGTCCTAGCCACGGCAATCAGACAAAATAAAGAAATACAAGGAATCCAGATTGGTAAAGAAGAAGTTAAACTGTCACTATTTGCAGATGACATGATACTGTACATAAAAAACCCTAAAGACTCCACCCCAAAACTACTAGAACTGATATCGGAATACAGCAAAGTTGCAGGATACAAAATCAACACACAGAAATCTGTGGCTTTCCTATATACTAACAATGAACCAACAGAAAGAGAAATCAGGAAAACAACTCCATTCACAATTGCATCAAAAAAAATAAAATACCTAGGAATAAACCTAACCAAAGAAGTGAAAGACTTATACTCTGAAAACTACAAGTCACTCTTAAGAGAAATTAAAGGGGACACTAACAGATGGAAACTCATCCCATGCTCGTGGCTAGGAAGAATTAATATCGTTAAAATGGCCATCCTGCCCAAAGCAATATACAGATTTGATGCAATCCCTATGAAACTACCAGCAACATTCTTCAATGAACTGGAACAAATAATTCAAAAATTCATATGGAAACACCAAAGACCCCGAATAGCCAAAGCAATCCTGAGAAAGAAGAATAAAGTAGGGGGGATCTCACTCCCCAACTTCAAGCTCTACTATAAAGCCATAGTAATCAAGACAATTTGGTACTGGCACAAGAGCAGAGCCACAGACCAATGGAACAGACTAGAGAATCCAGACATTAACCCAGACATATATGGTCAATTAATATTTGATAAAGGAGCCATGGACATACAATGGCGAAATGACAGTCTCTTCAACAGGTGGTGCTGGCAAAACTGGACAGCTACATGTAGGAGAATGAAACTGGACCATTGTCTAACCCCATATACAAAAGTAAACTCAAAATGGATCAAAGACCTGAATGTAAGCCATGAAACCATTAAACTCCTGGAAGAAAACATAGGAGAAAACCTCTTAGACATAAACATGAGTGACCTCTTCTTGAACATATCTCCCCGGGCAAGGAAAACAACAGCAAAAATGAGTAAGTGGGACTATATTAAGCTGAAAAGCTTCTGTACAGCAAAAGACACCATCAATAGAACAAGAAGGATCCCTACAGTATGGGAGAATATATTTGAAAATGACACATCCGATAAAGGCTTGACGTCCAGAATATATAAGGAGCTCTCACGCCTCAACAAACAAAAAACAAATAATGCAATTAAAAAATGGGCAGAGGAACTGAACAGACAGTTCTCCAAAAAAGAAATACAGATGGCCAACAGACACATGAAAAGATGCTCCACATCGCTAATTATCAGAGAAATGCAAATTAAAACTACAATGAGGTATCACCTCACACCAGTAAGGATGGCTGCCATCCAAAAGACAAACAACAACAAATGTTGGCAAGGCTGTGGAGAAAGGGGAACCCTCCTACACTGCTGGTGGGAATGTAAGTTAGTTCAACCATTGTGGAAAGCAGTATGGAGGTACATCAAAATGCTCAAAACAGACTTACCATTTGACCCAGGAATTGCACTCCTAGGAATTTACCCTAAGAATGCAGCAATCAAGTTTGAGAAAGACAGATGCACCCCTATGTTTATTGCAGCACTATTTACAATAGCCAAGAATTGGAAGCAACCTAAATGTCCATCAATAGATGAATGGATAAAGAAGATGTGGTACATATACACAATGGAATACTACTCAGCTATAAGAAAAGGGCAAATCCAATCATTTGCAGCAACATGGATGGAGCTGGAGGGTATTATGCTCAGTGAAACAAGCCAAGCGGAGAAAGAGAAATACCAAATGATTTCACTTATCTGTGGAATATAAGAACAAAGGAAAAACTGAAGGAACAAAACAGCAGCAGAATCACAGAACTCAAGAATGGACTAACAGGTACCAAAGGGAAAGGGACTGGGGAGGATGGGTGGGTAGGGAGGGATAAGGGGGGGAGAAGTAGGGGGGTATTAAGATTAACATGCATGGGGGGGTAGGAGAAAAGGGAGGGCTGTACAACACAGAGAAGGCAAGTAGTGATTCTACAACATTTTGCTATGCTGATGGACACTGACTGTAAAGGGGTTTATAGGGGAGACCTGGTATAGGGGAGAGCCTAGTAAACATAATATTCGTCATGTAAGTGTAGATTAGTGATAGCAAAAAAAAAAAAAAAAAAAAAAAAAGGGCAGTTCCTGTGTGGTAACCTCCAACGAGTTCTACACAAGGGTATAAAGGGCATATAAAAGTGTAGGCAAAGGGTCTGTTTGTGTTTATACAGAGGATCAAAGCCTAATTGGGCTACCCCGAAAATGAACTAAGATATGATATGAAAAAGAACTTCCAACATCTGCACCCTCTGGAAGACTCATGCCAGAAGATGATCATCAAAAAACCCCAACAAAGATCCACGCACTGCTACAGCTGTAGATGCACTCATCCCACCAGTTCCTGGACCTGCCATGGGAATGAGGAAGGAGATATCTAAGCTGGCCTGTGCATACAGTAAAACAACAAAATTGGACTGGATCTATACTGTTGGAACTCAACCAAGAATTTGGAGAAGTGCAAATTGTAGCGCTCCAAAGTCTTACAACTACAAACTATTTATTGTTAAAAGAACATATGGCATGTGAACAGTCCCCAGGAATGGGTTGTTTTAATTTGTCTGATTTCTCTCAGACTGTTCAAGTTCATTTGGACAATATCCACCATATCATAGATAAGTTTTCACAAATGCCTAAGGTGCCTAACTGGTTTTCTTGGTTTCACTGCAGATGGCTGGTAATTACAGATATGCTTTGGTTATGTAACTATACTCCTATTATGTTAATGTGTGTGTGCAATTTAAGTATTAGCTTAAAACCTATACATGCTGAAGTTACTCTACAAGAAGATATATCAAAGAAATAATCAATCTTCCCATGTTTTCTTCCGCCTGCTACTTCTATAGCTTTTCTTCTTCCTTCCTAATTACAACCCTTAAATAGAATTCGTGCCTCATATCAAATTTACCGAGTATCATAATTCTTCCAAGTGGTAAAGATACCTCAAGACAAATGCTGGGCATAGAAGCCACAGGGCATAAATATGCAAAGAAGTAAAAAGCTAACTTTTTCAAACAATAAGGCTTCTCTCTCACTTACCAACTTCACATTTCCCTGTATGGCCCCGGAAGATGACTGGTTAGCCAGAGACGGGTAAGATTCCTCAAGGGAGGAACAACCTAAGACAGGCACAGTCGCAGGGGGGCATCAGGTGAGAAATTGGGGATCAACAGAGGTGAGGCTTAGAACCTCACCCCCCCGTTCTGAGAGAAATCTTCTGCATACGTGGATGTTTTATTGCCCTAGTCTAGCTTGGATTAACACATAGTCTACAGGCACACACCTGATCATCTACATGTGCTCTCTTACAACACTAAACTATGTTTTCTACCTTTATCTTGTATCTACCTACCACTTCAGCATTTTATTAAAAATAATAATAATAAAGAGAGAAATGTGGTATCCACATATAAATCAAGTATAAAAACCAAATGAGTATTCATATTTGAACTGACTGTTTAGAGTTCATAATGCATGAGCAAAACCAAAAGTTTCTGTGATGACTGCCCTTGTACTGTTCACTATGTAACTTATTCATTATGTAAGAATTTGTTCTACATGTAAAAACTTGTTTGTTATGCCTCAGAAGATTGGAGACTGACAAAAATTAGGCTTGGGGTGGAATAATGATTGTGCATTGAGCATTGACTTCCCTATACAGAATTTTATTGTCGTTAACAACCATTTGATCAATAAATATGAGAGATGCCCTCACAAAAAAAAAAAAAAAAAGGACAGACTTCCAATGGTAAAATAAATTAGTAACCGGGATGTAATGTATAGCATAAGGAATATAGTCAAGATATTGTAACAGCCTGGTAGGGTGATAGCTGGAACCTAGAATTATGTATATAAATGTTCTACCACTGTGTTGTACACTTGAAACTCATGTAATGTAATACTGTGTGTCAACTACCCTTCAATAAAAAATAATTATTAAAAAAAAAAAAAAAAAAAAAATAAGACACTTATCTCTGACAAGTGGCTAATAACTTGGAGGCAGTTCAGGTTGCCTAGGTCAAATTCCAATGGTGACTTGGAGACAGGGGTGTTATTTTCCTTCATCGATGCATTTCAAAGAGATGGCTCCAATGCCCTTATGAACAACATTCCTGTGTTGTAAAACTGTCAGGAAGCCTATTTCAGTTTTTTAAAAAATTACATACATCTCAAAGGGACAGAGACAAAAATTTACAATTACAACCTTTCTGAAAGAAATGCTCTAGACCCAGTAATTCCACTCCTAGGAATTTACCAGAAAAAAACAAAATCTCTGATTCAAAAAGATACATGCACCCCTATGTTTATTGCTGCACTGTTTGCAATAGCCAAGATATAAAAGCAACGTAAGTGTTCATCAATAGATGTCTGGATAAAGAAGAGGTGGTACATATACACAATGCAATATTATTCAGCCATAAAAAGAAAAGAAATCCTGTCATTTGCGACAACATGGATGGGTCTAGAGGGTATTATGCTCAGTGAAGTAAGCCAGGCGAAGGAAGACAAATACCAAATGATTTCACTTATTTGTGAAATATAAAAACAAAGCAAAACAGAAGGAACAAAACAACATTAAACTCATTGACACTGAGAAGTGACTAGTGGTTGCCAAGGGGGAGGGGAGTGAGCAGCAGCAGGGGGAGAGGGTGTGGGAATGTTGAACTACTGTGATGTACATTTGATTAAAAAAAATTGAAATCCCACCACACACACACAGAAACAACATGACAGTGAATAACTATGTATATGTCATTTAGTGTATGAGTAAACCTCTAGGATAAATTCCTAAAAACAGAATTGCTAGGCTAACAGGTATGGAAATTTTAAATTTAATGAATGGTGCCAAAGTCTTTTGTGTGTAGAGTTGCATTAGTTTATATTCATATGAACAATTTATGAGACTGCTCATTTTCTGACATAAATTCTGACAGTGGATTGTCAAACTTTGTGATTTTTGTTAATCAGATGGGGAAAATGATATCTCATTTCACTTAAGCGTGAAATTGAGCATCTTTTTAAACCTTTAAGAGCTATTTGTTTTTCTTCCTCTGTGAATGATCCTTTTTGCCCATTTTCCCACTAAGTTGTTCATCTTTTTTTTTTTCAATTTGTCAGAACACTGTGATTAGTCCAAATTATCCCAATGTCTTGTGGCATTTAATTTAGTAAGGTAATTTTTAGCCATAAAGATTGTTTTAAACATTTTTATGTTGTCAAATTTATTTCTTTCATTTTAGGACATTTGGCTTTGTCTCATTATTAAAAATGTCTTCGATAGTCTGAAGTTATAAAGGACTTAAAAAAGAAAAGAAATGCTCTAAGAAAAGGGGGGAGTGAGGTGGAAAGTCTCTTTCACTTTTGGCACCAGGGAAAATTCAACTTCTAACAAAATTAACCCTACAATATTTATACATTTCCCTGCACTGTGCTCTGTTCCAGGTCCACACTTCCCTCCCCTCTTCACCCGGCCATCTACGACTGGTCTTTCAAAATCCTTATCTACTTCATTCCTAACGGAAGCGTTCCAGAACAGCAGGCAGCCCCTCCTAGGGCCAGACCCTCCATCCCTGGCCACACTAGAGACCCAAGGTTATCAAAGGCTATGACTAATCTCTTAGAATTGGGAAACGTTGCTGATGTCTGGATTCCAACCCATTTCAGAGACGGTAAAATTGAGACACAGGAAAATGGATTCTTAGAGCTTTGGGTCACTGGCCCAGAGAGGGCTCTTAAGGACTCCCCGCCCGGATTCAGGAACCCTTAAAGTCAGCCCCTAAGTAACCGAAAAACAGCCCAGTTTCACTCTGTCACGGCATTATTGGAGTTAAAGCCCACGGCACGCAGGTCTATTCCCGACTGCGCCTGCGCGAGCCTGGCTGTGCGAATTTGCCCCAAACCCTGACGTTTCGGGCAGCCCCTCCGGATCCGGAACACGACCCACATTCCGCCGGTCTTGCCTTGACAGGCATGACTCCAATCCAATAAGGATGGAGGGCTGAGTCCGGCAGAGCCAATGGCGACAGTCTTGAGAGACAGTGGAGGCAGACTCTGGAAGGAAACTAGAAGACGGGCCCAAGATGGAGGCAGCGGCGGCCGTAGCGGTGTGACAGGTGAGGGCGGGCCCGGCAGGTTTAGGTTTCTGGAGCGACCGCCAGGCACCAGCAGGAAGCCGGGACCGAAAACTCACCTCCAGGATGGCTGCGCCTGGACCCCGGCGCCCCCCGCCCGGAACCGGAGGAGTGGTTTGACCTGGGGCGAGACCATCGTCGACAGTTTGTGGGGGGGAGGGTTGGTGGATAGGACTAGGGGTGCAAAGTTGTGGGGGATGGTTTCGCCCGCTGTGTGTGGCCGCGCGCCGGCGCAGAGCTGGCTCTCCGTAGGCGGGGCTAGGCGGAATGGGGCCTGGATTGGGGTGTGTTGTGCCGGGATTCCCTCCTAACCTCCCTGGGGTATCTGATGACACTCCCTTACCAGCAACGGGGAGTGTGTGGAGACGTGGCTCACTCTGTGTTTTCCTTATTCTGGATCAGTGTTTGGCCCACTTAGGGGAATGTTTGAGCATCCTCCTTTACCCTCATTAACCGTCCCCAGCCTCCTTCCGTTATCACCAGTGATGTCTGTGACCCCTTCCGTTAGTTGTTAAGGAGGATTTCAGAATCTTCCCCAACCCCGCTTTACCCTCAATTATCTCAGCAGTGTAGGGTAATGCATCATGAGCCTCCCTTTTCCCACGACAATGTCTGGTGACCCCTATTATCCACTCTTACCATTAGAATCTCTTTGGCATAGGGCCTGCTGAGTCCCTGTAAACTCCCCATCACAAGTCTAGTGACTGCCATTAGCCACCTAACGAGTGTCTGTGAGCCTACCGTCTTTACAGTCCAGGGATTAGGGGTGCCCACAGTGCCCTTAAGAACACTGGTGCAATTCCCATTTACTCCAGTAATGGGGTAACAGACTGAAGGCAGTATCTGATGATCTGCCGTTTGCTCCCCATCACCCTGTCTGTGACTCCTCCCTCGCCACAGTATCTGGTAACCTCCCTTCTCCATTAAATTCCAGGACAGCCTGTTCATGTCCATATGTACCTGACACACCCCAGTGCAGTGTGTCCTGACTTCCCCCTTATCCCGCAGCACAGAGACTTGTGTGCTGCCTCTCATTGTATTGTTCCCCACCTCCCATCCCCACCCATGCAGTGAATCCTAGACGGCATTTAAGAGTCCAACAAACATGAGGAGGGTCTGAGCAGAGGAGGGACTGGATGACTTCAAAGTGTTAACAGGATCCCTGGGGCTGTTGTGTGGAAATTAGGCTGCAGGGGGTGATGTTGGAGCCTGGAGACTAAAGTTTTTTTGTCTCCTGCCACTTTTTTTCCAAACTATCGTTATTGGGCCTCTGAATTCCTCCTTTGTCTTCTAGGAGCCCCATGGCACCTGCTCAGCCCCGCCTCAGCCCGTCTTGACAACGTCCTAGGCTCCATGGAGCCACTACGGGGCCCCCCTGCTAACGGGGCCGAGCCGTCCCGAGCAGTGGGCACCGTCAAAGTGTACCTGCCCAACAAGCAACGCACAGTGGTGAGTCTGACGGGGCAAAATTGGCAGGGGAGGCAATGGTCCCAGTTGCAAGTTTTAGATAAAAAAGGCTGGGAGGAGTCTTTCGCAGGGGGATGGGAGAGTCAGCTGGGGCCCACGTTGGGCAGTGACCCCTGTATCTGCACATGCACACACACACACAGGTGACTGTCCGGGATGGCATGAGTGTCTATGACTCTCTAGACAAGGCCCTCAAGGTACGGGGTCTCAATCAGGATTGCTGCGTGGTCTACCGGCTCATCAAGGGGTAAGTGTGCCCCCTCCCCCCATGCTGAGTACTCAGCTTACCATCCCCTCCCCAGAATCATCTGACTCTTTCTTCACTCTGTAATAGAGTTTCCATTAGTCTTCCCTTCCTTCAGTGATTCCATGAGTCTGCCCATCTTTTGCTTCATTACTTCTTTAATTCATTGACCTGTCGGGTTATCAACTCATTCTGTCCCTGGCCCACAAGTCTTCACCTTCATCTCCCAGAGTTCATCAATTTTGTTCTTTCACTGTTTCACCAATTTGTCATCTCACTTCTTCCTCTGTTTCCCCATTCTCGGTTGAGTTAGGCCTTGCTGACCTTCCATTGTTCCACTGTTCTGGGGTTCCTTAATTTTTTATTCAGTTCACACATGCTTTTGATTTGTTTCAGGGCCTCATCAGCCACTTTTTTAGGGGCTTGCTTAGCACTTCTGAGATTTAGTTGTTTATTCACTGTCTCATTTGCTCCTCACCTTGTGGTTAAGAACATGGACTCTTCACACTGTCCTGCCACTCACAGTCCCTGTGGCTTTGGGCAAGTCATTTTTTCCCTCTGAGCCTCAGTTTCCCCATCTGTAAAATGGTGGTGAGGATAGAAACTAGTTCCTAGAGTTGCCATGATGATAATTAAACATGCCAGATATGACTCCATGGATAGTAGGCTTGGAGGGACTTATGGGGATTCCCTGCCTCCCCATGGTCCCTGTCCACCCTTCCACTCACACCCTTCCATGCCTCCTGCAGGCGAAAGACAGTCACTGCCTGGGACACAGCCATTGCCCCCCTGGATGGCGAGGAGCTCATTGTGGAGGTCCTTGAAGATGTCCCACTAACCATGCACAATTTTGTGAGTGCAGGTTGGATAGCGGGGGTAGACCCTGGGGATGGGGTGGGGGTTCTTGACCAGGCCTTAACCTCCATGCTCTGTGGTCTTAGGTACGGAAGACATTCTTCAGCCTGGTGTTCTGTGACTTTTGCCTTAAGTTTCTGTTCCATGGCTTCCGCTGCCAAACCTGTGGCTACAAGTTCCACCAGCATTGTTCCTCCAAGGTCCCCACCGTCTGTGTTGACATGAGTACCAACCGCCGACAGTGAGCCTGGCCTGGAGTGGGTGGGGGTATGGGGACGTCAGAGGCCACCAGGCTCTTACAGACAGCTGATCCATGTTTCCTTGCTTTACACCCTTAATTCCCTCAAGGTTCTATCACAGTGTCCAGGATTTGTCCGGAGGCTCCAGACAGCATGAGGCTCCATCAAACCGGCCCCTGAATGAGCCGCTAACCCCTCAGGGTCCCAGGTAGGGATGCCACAGCTGAAGGGCTGCTGTCAGGTGAAAAAAATCTAGATGCCCTTGTGGACGACAAGCCGTATTTCATTTGTTTACTTGACAACATTTATTGAGCACCTACAAGTGTGACTAAGGGCATGGAGCTGTGGTATCTTGGGCAAGTTACCTAATCTCTGAGCCTTAGTTTTTTGATCTGTAAAGAGGGAATAGTAATACTTTTTACCATATAGGGTTCTGGTGAGGATTGAATGAGTTTAAGACATGTCTAGTGCTTAAAACAAGATCTGGTATAGAATAAGTCCTCCTTATTAATTGCAAATATAAATATATATAAAAGCATCTATAATACATGTATAAGCATCTAACTACTTTGTTAATTATTCCAATATAACTATTTTGAAATACCTACTAGTTTATCATAAATTTCCTTTTAAGTTTTCTTTATGTTAAATATTATAATAATGTAGTTCCACATTAAAATATAGTATTGTTCTAATATAAATGTATAAAATATGCATTTTATATGTCATATATTTTATAATGTCTGTATACATTAATAGAGCATGTGTTATATTTGTAATATTTTTATAGAATGTAGAACATCATTTTTATATAATATGTAAAGTAGTAAACTTAAGGCATTATGTTATTTTTAATTATGGGTATATGTAGATGAATTACCTATGAATTTAATTTCTAGATAGTGAAGGGAACATTACTATTTTTGTAACATATTATATATAACATGCCATATGTATAACATGCACATATATGTATAATATATAACATACATGATCATATGTATTTCAAAACATTGCCATTTTAATATAGACATGTTGTATATTGTACAGTATATTTGAATAGTACATACAGTTATAAAATATATTACTCTTTCCCTTACTATCTGTGTTGCTTACTGTTCCTGTGAAGTCTTTGCTTAAATGTCAGCTCCTCAGAGAAGCCTTTCCTGACATCACCAGTGACACTTTCCGTCTACTTCTGTTTCTTTATTTTTTTTCTTTATTGCTCTGATAGTATTCTTTGTTTTTTTATTGTTCTCTTTCTCTACTGGAACATTGGCCCCACGAGGACAAGAACTTTTATTTTTTTGGCCCCCAGTTTTATTTGTACTACCTAGAATGGTTATATGGTACATGGCAGGCACTCAATAATAAATGTTTCTTGAAGAAATGAATAGTAAGAATAACAGTGGAGCTAAATGTACATGTATGATGGGGAGCCAGTTCTCACCTTCGTTCCACAGTGATTTCATAGCTTTCCCCCTGCCAGCTCCTGCACCCAGCGCTGTGACCCTGAGCATTTCCCCTTCCCTGCCCCGGCCAATGTCCCCCTCCAGCGCATCCGCTCCACATCCACCCCCAACGTCCACATGGTTAGCACCACAGCGCCCATGGACTCTGGTCTCATGCAGGTTGGTGTCAAGGGGGGGCAGTCACGGGGGAGCACCAGGCCAAGGGCAGAGCCATGTCTTCTCTCTGACTCCTGTCCCTCTTCTTCCAGCTCACTACCCAGAGTTTTGGCACTGACGGTGAGCCTGCCCCTGTGCCCTGGCCCAGCCCCCGACCCTGCCCCACTTGCCTCCACTCACATCCTCTCCACAACTGCAGCTGCTGGGGGTAGAGGTGGTGATGCAGCCTCCCGGGGGAGCCCCAGCCTAGCCAGCGTGTCCTCGGGGAGGAAGTCCCCACATTCCAAGTCCCCGTCAGAGCAGCGGGAGCGGAAGTCCTTGGCTGATGACAAGAAGAAAGTGGTAAGCTCCAGGGGGGCACCTTTGGTGGGGGTACCACAGGCTGAGTGATAAGGGATGCAGGCAGGCCCCTGAGATGCTGCACATGTGGCCCACAGAAGAATCTAGGGTACCGGGACTCAGGCTATTACTGGGAGGTGCCACCCAGTGAGGTGCAGCTGCTGAAGAGGATTGGGACAGGCTCATTCGGCACCGTGTTTCGAGGGCGGTGGCATGGCGATGTGGCTGTGAAGGTGCTCAAGGTGGCCCAACCCACAGCTGAGCAGGCCCAGGCCTTCAAGAATGAGATGCAGGTGCTCAGGTGAGAAGGCACGTTTGTGTGGATGGGGTGGGGGCAGGGCCATGGGCACCTCTCGGGGGAAGGGCCATGCCTGGGGCATTTTGTTCACGTCACTTGTTTTTGTGTTGTGTTATAACCACAATTGAAAGTTGTTTCTCTATCATACAAAGGATGTTCCTTTCCCATCTGGGAAATAGGTATGTTTAGAGGACCTCTGATGATGTTATTGTTTGGGTCTGGGTTAATATTGATATTAATTAACAGGTCTGCCTCCAAAGCGTGGGTCTTCTTGTTTGCCTGCTGTGAAATGGGGATGGTTGTACGACGTCACTGATGTCATTGTGTGCATGTACATTAATGGCATAACATTAGTTAACTACATTGCAGGAAGGCTTGTGTCCATCTTCCCCTCTGTTTATAGTACATTGTTAGTATTACATTAATGGTGGTGCATTCTTCTTGGTTATAATAAGGCCATAATTTTAAAAACAGTATTACCTGTAATCATAATTGTTCTCCATAATCTGCCATTAATACTGTATCAATTCATTCTTGCTGGGAAACCCCAGTGTTTCCTTAGGGCCACTCTAGCTATTACCACTCCTGGGGTTGCTGGTGTGGGCTCTCCCCTCTGACAAATGGGCACAATTGTGCTGGAGTTTATGTTACCATAATTCCCTATGCTGTTTTAACATTTATCCTCTTAATCGATGCCACAGTAAGAAAACTTTATTCTCTGTTCCTCCGTGAATTGGTGATGATTTGAACATGCTATGAATTTGCATTATATGTTAATGTTTTAACCATAATCTGACCACTGTGATGCTCATGTGCTGTTACTCTGACGTGAGCAAAACTGAAGAGCATTGTTGATGTTGTTTGCATGTGTGTTTACTGTTACAGCTGTAGTTAATACAGTTATGTATAAGGGATGAAAGTTTTCTTCTGCATTAGGGCAGACCTCTTCATACTTGCCAGAGTTTCTGTGAGGTAGACCCCAGTACCCACTAGCAGTAACAACAAGGACAGTGAGGTTTACAGAGAGCTTACTTGTGTCCGGCACTGTTCTAAGCACCTTACAAGTTAATCACTCACTTGTTTCTCCCAACGTCGCTATAAGGTAGCTAATATGATTGTCAGTTTTACAGCTGAGGAAAATGAGGCATAGAGAGGTTTAGTATCCTTCTCGAGGTTGCACAGTGAGTACTTGGGCAAGCCTGGATTTGGAACACAGTCTAACTTGAGTCCAAACCCCAAGCTCTTAACCTCTAAGCCCTTGGTGATTAACAGGATATAATCACACATCTCCAATATCTTTACCAACATTTATCAATATTATGCTGGTATATCAATGAAGAAGATTAACATCCCATTTTCTTGTCTGTAAAATGATCACAGGCAGGTCATGGTCAGGGTCAGAGATATGTCAGGTATTGGTGAGTAAGACACTACTGGTTGATAGAGGGTTGGGGGCGGTAATGCCTCCCTCTTGCCTTTTTTGGAAGACTCAGTTGAGAAAGGTCAGGACGTGAGCCCCCAGCATGGACTTGTAGCCCAGCAAACATCTCTCTCAAACCCATTGACTCTGGCTATAGTCTGGCCCTGAACCTTCTGAAAGACCGGGTAGAAATAGTGAAAGTAAGTGTCAGGGAACAGGGCCATTCCAGATGCTCAAAAAGTGAGTGACATTTACTGTTTTTCCTTCCTGCCCCGATATCACCCTCCCTGCATGCAGGAAGACACGTCACGTCAACATCTTGCTGTTCATGGGCTTCATGACCCGGCCGGGATTTGCCATCATTACACAGTGGTGTGAGGGCTCCAGCCTCTACCACCACCTACATGTGGCTGACACACGCTTTGACATGGTCCAGCTCATTGACGTGGCCCGGCAGACTGCCCAGGGCATGGAGTGAGCCTCCCGGCCTGGGGAGTAGGGATGAGTCTGAAGGCCTGGGGGTGGGGAGATGAGGTAGGTAGCCCCCAGCCAATTTACTACCTGCTTCTACCCCCACAGCTACCTCCATGCCAAGAACATCATTCACCGAGATCTCAAGTCTAACAGTATCTACCTGTCCCTGTCTAAGGGTTGGGGTGGGGTGAGGGCTTAGAGGGATGTCTCTTATTGGGGACCTTCTGTAGATGAATAGTGAGGGGCACATGTCACATGACCCCTTGCCAGGTGGCAGAGCTGTGGCTGGTGAGGGACCTTTAAAGGGGGTCTCTTGGTTAGGACTCAAAATAGTGGCTGGTTTAGGTGCTAGTCTTGGGGAAACTAGTTAGGGTCTGAGGTATGGCAGTTTGGAGGGCATTACAATGAGTTCCTGATCAGGGTCACAGGCATGGCAGATAAGGTGGCCATTAGAGGGGCATCCTGGTAAGGAGTCACAGGGGGCGCAAATATAGGGGACATTAATTGGAGCTCCCCACCCAAGTTAAGGTTGTGGGGGTTTATGTGACATTGGGGGGCTTCTGGTCAGGGTCAGAGGCATGAGTGGTATGGTGGCATTAATGGGAGCCTCCCAGTCAGGGTGAGAGACATGGCTGTTGGGAGTTCCTGTAGTGGCCCTTGACCGCGGCGGACATCTTCCTACACGAGGGGCTCACAGTGAAGATTGGTGACTTCGGCCTGGCCACAGTGAAGACAAGGTGGAGCGGGGCCCAGCCCTTGGAGCAGCCCTCGGGCTCTGTGCTATGGATGGTGAGTTGGGCCAGGCTGGACCAGGGGGCATATAGGGATATGGGCTGCTGGACTAGGACATGGGGGACTGAATGGGGATGGGGATACCTGTGTCAGGTGTGGGTATCTGGACTGCTCATGTTTCACTTGATGTGGGTGGCTCTGATTCATACCCTATGTGTCTAGTGGGATCTGGGACTGTAGGCCAGCTATTTGCTGACCTCCACTGTCCCCCTGCTTGGTCTGGCCTATCAAAGGCAGCTGAGGTGATCCGTATGCAGGACCCAAACCCCTACAGCTTCCAGTCTGATGTCTATGCCTATGGAGTTGTGCTCTATGAGCTCATGACCGGCTCGCTGCCTTACAGTCACATTGGCAGCCGTGACCAGGTGAGTCCCACACCTCACAATTTCCCAGGGTAAGGGATCCCCAAAACCCAAATTCCTTCTTTGCACAGACCAAGAATGCCATACTTTGCCCAGAAACCCTCTCCAGAATCCTCTGGGTCTTCCATACCTAGAATCCCTTCCTTCCCCCATATCCATAGTCCTCTGGTCCTCAAAGTCCAGAATTTTCTGACTCTCCTGTACCCAGAATCCCTTGTAGGCCCCCAAACACCCAGAAGCCCTCTGGACCCCTAGATACCTGCAGCCCCCACCTCCCCAAGTCCCCAGAGTCCAGAATTCCATTTATTCCAGCAGCAGAATCCCTTTGTACTTCTGGAATATGCAGATACCCACAATCACTCAGGCCTTGGGTATGTGGCAGGCTTTGGGGCCCTGGCACCCATGATTCTCTGGGCCCCAGACTCTCACAGTTCTCTGGGTTCAAGTTCCAGAATATCTCAGGCCTTCAGAAGCCCAGGATCCTTTAGGCTCCAAATAGCAATAGTTTTAAGCCCTGAACATTCACAATCCTCCAAGCCACATGGATCCATAGACCTCTAGTCCCCAGACCTCCACAGAAATACAAGTTCCTGAGAGCTAGACTCCTTAGCTCCCTCCAAACCCAGAACATGTTTCCCCCAACTCAGTACCTTCCAGGCACCTAAGTCCCCTAGAAACCTGTGGGCCCATAATCCTCTGAGCCCCAGAAACCTACAATCCTCGACTTCCCCCAAGCTTAAATCCCTCTATTCTATAAGCAGAGAATCCTTCCAAGTCCTCAGAGGCCCTGCACCCTTGGAGCCACAAGATACCCACAATCCTCTGGGCCCCAATAGTTCTCCATAAAGGAGCCTCCTAAGTCCTAGAAGACCCAGAATTCCCTCGGCTCCTAGCCCAGATCCCCAGATCACCCCATTCCTGCTTCCTTCCCCCGCAGATTATCTTTATGGTGGGCCGTGGCTATCTGTCCCCGGACCTCAGCAAAATCTCCAACAACTGCCCCAAGGCCATGCGGCGCCTGCTGTCTGACTGCCTCAAGTTCCAGCGTGAGGAGAGGCCCCTCTTCCCCCAGGTAGGATGGGTAGGAGGGCTAGACACCCTGAGGAGGGGGACTCTGAGAAAGAGGAAGACTCCGAGGTGTGAATGTGGACTGTGCCTGTTCAAGGCTCAGAGGTGTACGTGTGTGTGTGCATGTGCGCTTCCCTTCTAGGCTGGGGTCTGGGGGTGATGGGGTGCCCATGCAGCTCTGGACACCACTCCTCACCTGCCCCTGCCCCCAGATCCTGGCCACGATTGAGCTGCTGCAGCGGTCACTCCCCAAGATTGAGCGGAGTGCCTCCGAACCCTCCTTGCACCGAACCCAGGCTGATGAGTTGCCTGCCTGCCTCCTCAGCGCAGCCCGCCTTGTGCCTTAGGCCCCACCCCCAGCCACCAGGGAGCCAATCTCAGCCTGCCACGCCAAGGAGCCCTGGCCACCGACCAATCAATGTTCTGTCTCTGTCCTGATACTGCCTCAGGATCCCCCATCCCTACCCTGGGAGATGAGGGGGTCACCCTGTACTTTGCAAGTTCCACTGGAATTGTGGGGTCCCCCAAAGACCGAGACCCTTGCTTCCTCTATAACTTGGTTTCCTCTTGGCATTGGGGATACTTCTAAATTTGGGAGCTCCTCCATCTCCAATGGCTGGGATTTGTGGCAGGGATTCCACTTGGAACCTCTCTGGAGTTTGTGCCTGATGTGCCTTCCACTGGATTTTGGGGTCCCCAGCACCCCACGTGGATTTGGGGGCCCCTCTGCCTTCCCTGCAATTCAAGGGCCCCCTCTTCACCAAGAAGCACAGAATTCTGCTGGGCCTTTGCTTGTTTATTTTGCTTCCTGACTCCTCTCATGGGGTTCAGAGCCACTGAGGGGAGAGGGTGAGTCCAGGCAAGGAATGGAGGGTGGGGGGTAGGTGCGGACCACACAAACAGCGCCACTGCACGCATCACCACAGGCGGCACTATGAACGAGGACCACATATGCCAAGCACGGCACGAGAGGAGGCCATGTCAGTCACAGATACAGACATCACAGCAAAGGTGGGGATGTGGGGGACCACTGGTCTTCCATGTGCAAAGGATTCTGGGAGGATGGGTGGAGTTTGCATATTTAAAGATAGCTGTCAGAGGCAGGAAAGGGGTGGGGTCCCTGGGGAACTAAGGGGGTCCCGGCATAGAGAGGAGCTCCCAGTATGTTGAATGGGGTTGGCTGGAGGTGAAAGGAAATCCCGTGGGGCTGGGTGGTAGCATTTGAAGAGGGGGGTCTTCAGAGATGTGAGATCATGGAAAGAGGCCTATGGCAGGGGTTTCTTAAAGATTTGAGCAATTTTGATGGGGAACAAGGTGAACTTGAGAGATCTGGGACCAGGAGGAGGGTTTTCTAGGAATTTCAGGGCTCTAGGAGGAGACACAGTGGTGTTAAGGCCAGAACGAATTGCCTGGCGTTTGGGAGATTCTGGGCAGGAAAACACACTCGGCGGGGGGCTTCAGGAGTGGGAATTTGGGAATTAGGGAATTTGGAGGTTCTAAAACTGAGAGGGTCTTGAGGTAACTGGGAGTGGGATTTTAAAAGGACATGGGAATTCCAAACATGAGAACTGGATTTAGGACCAGGAGTGAGGTTTCCCCAGGGACTTGGGCATTCTGAGGTGTGAGAAGAGGGATCTTGGTGAACCAGGAGAGGGCTTCTCGAGGGATCTGGAGATTCCAAAAGTGAGAAATGGATTCAGGGCCCAGAGAGGGGTTGCCCAAAGACTTGGGGGTTCTCAGGGTGGGGTGTCAGTCGGAGAAGAGGCTGGCGAAAGACTTCCTCAGGCTGCGGATGGTCTCAGCTTTCACCTCGTCCTGGCTAAGGCTGGGCCTGGGCGGGGCTGGCTCTGGAAGGTTGAAGGCATTGGTCAGAGACTGGGATTTGCTAGAGAAAGACAAGTTGGAGGCATGGGAGGAAGGGGGGAAGAGGAAGGGAGGAAGGGGAGAGAAACACAATGTTACCCCAGGCCGGCCCCAGCCCTGCCTCTCTGGTTCTGGGGCTGTACCTGTGACTCTCCCGCCCACCAGCATGGGACTGGCCTGAAAGATTGTCAGGTGGAGGTGGAAGCCCTGGGCCAGGCTGGGAGGACTTAGATCTAAGGTGCAGAAGTCTGGGATTAATGGGCAGAGTCCTCTCCAAATTCTAAGCTAGCATGGGAGGAGTTTGATGTAAAGGTTAAGGTGGACAGGGAGGTTGCCAGTCTGAGGTGTGCAGAGTCCTGGAGGGAGGTGGGAGTGAGGGGCTTGGACCAAGGGAAGGCTGGGAGGACAGTTGGGTGGGGCAGGGAGGGACTTTTGAGCTAAGTTTGAGGGAGGTCTGGAATGGACCCGAAGAAAGGTGTGATGATCTGGGAAGAGACGGAGAGGGACCAGAAGGATTTGAGGATGGACCAGGAAGGAGTCTAGACTGTAGGATGAATATGAGAATGACTGGGCAGAGTACAAAGTGACATGGGAGGACTTCAAATTCTGGGATGCAGACTGGGGGTTTGGTTGGGAGGAGTCAGGTTGGGCAGGAGGAGGATGGGTTTGGCAGGGAAGGTTCCACGATGAGCTGCGAGGAGGATTTGGTGGGTGGGGAGGTACTGAAGGAGGTACAGTGAGGTGCCTGGGGTGGGTAAGAAGGGCTGGGGGAGAAGACTTGCCAATGGCATACTGGGAGGACTCTGAAATGGAAGTTGGGTTTCTTTGGGATTCTGGCACCAAATCTCGGGATGGAGGGAAAGGATCTGGAAAGGAGGACAGGAGCCTGTGTGAACAAGGAGGGCTGGCAGCCTGGGGGAGAGGTCTGGCTCCGATGGGAGCGAGCTCTCGGGATCCCTGTATAGGACCCAGGTCTGAGAAGCCTGGGAGCTGGGGCTGCCCTCCTGTTGTGGAGCCTGTTTCGTGAGCAGTAAGGCTGCTGTGGGGTCCTCTTACTTGAGCTGGGGGTGTGGGGGTCCCCCGGCAGTGGCGGTGGTGGGTGGTGGCACATCCTGGCTGGGTTTCTGGGCCAACTGTGGCTTGGTAGGACGTCCAGCAGGGCCCGGGCCGCTGGGCCGCGGCTGCTGCGTGGTGGGTGGCCCAGTGCGGGGCATGGGACCCACCTGGCTGGCCTGGCGTATGGGGCCTGAGGGACCTGGGGGTTTCTGGGGTGGGCCCTGGCGCTGCTGACCACCCGGTGGAGCTCCCGAGGCCTTTGGCGGAGCCTGACCGGAGACAGATGTCTGACGGGTAGTCTGTGAGGGGCCCGCCTGGCGCTGGGGAGATGGGGAAGCTGGTGGGCGGGCTGCTGGAGGTGCCCCAGGTCCTCCCGCCACTGGCCGGGATTGGCGGCCTTGACCCTGGGTCTGCGGTGGGACCTGGGACACAGGCTGCTGGGGTGCTGATGTAGGACTTGGTAGTCGCTGGGGTAGTGGGCTGCCAGCTGGGGGTCCAAGGCCTGAAAGGTGCTGCTGGCCCTGCGGGGGCGGGCGCTGCTGCAACGGGGGGCCCTGGCGTTGGGGGCCTGGGCCTGGCTGTGGAGGGCCGCCTGAGGGACAGAGAGAAAGAGTGTACAGGTGAGAGCAAGCAAGAGGAGGGGGGTTGCTGGGATGGTAGCGATCCAGGAAGTGTACCCCTCACTTACCTTGTGGCGGAGGTCGTTGCTGAGCCGGGGGTCCGGAGGGCTGCTGGGAGGTCTGGCGGCCCAAGGGCAGGGACCCTGGGGATGGAGTCTGCAGCAGAGGAGTGGAGCAGGAGAGGTTAAAAACAGTTACCAGCTGGAGGAGCATCAGCCAGTCAGAATGACATGGGTTCCCTGTGTGCCAGGTGTTACCACATCTGTGGCTGAGCTGAAGGGACCTCAGGTTGTGGGGGGGGCGAGGAACTGTTCCCAGGAGAGGGGTGGGGAGGCACTCAGGGAAGTCAGGGTAGCAACTGTATCCATTTTTAAAACCATTGGTAAATGCCGCTGATGCCCTTAACCTGCTGATTATCAGCTCTGTGACACAGCTTGACCAAGGGCTGGCCTGCTCCCCACTAGCCCCTGCGGGCCCACTTGGCCCTCACTCAGTGCCAGGGGCCTGACCTGGCTGTGGGAGGCCCTGCCGGGGGAGGCATCCCGCTGCCGCTGTCGGGGCAGGGCCTGGGCCATCTTGTTAACCACAAGCTCTACGATGAGTTGCTTGTCCTCATCCTGGTGGTCACCAATGAGCGGCATGGAGGAGCCCACCACCTGGGGGAGGAAAAGAGATCCAGTGAGATGAGACGCAGAGGCAGGAAGTGCATGTGAGGGTGACTGACAGTGCTTTAAGCTTGGAAAAGGCACTAATGCTGCCAAGAAAATGAGCTTCAGTCTGAGAGGCACTGATTGGAAGCATGAGGAAGGCCTGTCTTTGACAAGGTATTTTACAGCTAATGAGGTACCTCAAGTACAGGTCTACTTAAAAAAAAAAAGGTTTCATTTTCATGACAGGTGAAAATTACATGCAATTTAAATCTCTGTGTCCATTAACCAAGTTTTATGGGAACACAGCCAACTTATTTTTTAACATTGTGTATGACTGCTTTTGCAGAGTTAAGTAGCTGCAAAAGAGATGGTCCATAAAGCCTAAAATACACACTGAACCTTGACAGAAAACATTGGCCAATCCCTGCTTTATAGTTAAAAGTTTAATGGTTTAAAGGTGCTTTGTCCTTTACAAAAAACTTTGTGGTTTACGTGGTACTTTACAGTATACAATGCTCTTTGCCCTTTGTGAAGGACTATGGGATATGGGGTATGTTTAGACTTTAAAACTGCTTTGTAAAGGGCACTACTGTTTACAAAATGCTTTACCATGTATAAAGTGCTACTGTTTACCAAGCACTGAATTTTCAAGGCATTTTACTGTTTACAAATTGCTTCACAGTTTTACCAGGGGCACCACTTGTTACAAAGAGCTTTAGAATTTCGAAAGTGCTTTGCTTTAATAGCAAGGACTTCCAAGTTTAAAGCTCCTTTTTTATAGTTTTATAAAGCACTTCACTGTTCACCAAGCACTTCCTAACTCATAAGGTACTTTACAGTTTATAGAGTGCTTTAGTATCAGTCACCAGTCTTTATAACTTCTTTATAGTCTACAAAGTGCTTTTCTGTTTCCCAAGGTTATCTGCCAGTTCACAGAACACATTAAAGGTTACTAAGTGCTTTGCCATTTGTCAAGATGTCTCAGCTCATAGAGTGCTTTGTAGTTTAACAAATGTTTTGTGGGGGTCCAAGTTCACAGAGCAGTTTAGAGTTTACTAAGTATTTGGCCATTTTCCAGGATGTCCCAGTTCACAAGGCACTTCACAGTTTATTAAACATTTTGCCATTTGCTGAGGACCTTCTAGCCAAGGAGTGCTTCACAGTTTATGAAGTGTTGCTGCTTGGTGTGTACCTGATCCTTCCTCTGTGCCCCCACCAATCCCTGGATGCTCCCACCTCAATGATGTGATCTCTTCCGTCCTTGCCATGCAGCGCTTCCACTGCACAGATGTCCAGTCCCCCAAAAATCTCTGAGCATGTATCCACCCAAAGCTTGTACCTGCCGAGATGTGGGGCAAGGAAGCCTGTCAGTGCCTTGCCTGGGCAGCCAGATTTCCACCCTTACTTCCCCTCCCCTCTGTGTTCAGGCCCCCCACCTGTCAGACATGGCGATCTGTTCCAGCATCGCAGAGCCAGTGTTGGTTTTCCAGTTTCCTGATACTGATGTCCTCCTGGGGTACAAAAGGAGACAAGAGAGAGTCTCAGGGGGGCCTGGGCTGCACAGGGCATGGCAGGAGACCCCTGCCTAGGTCTTGGTCTCTACACTCACATGTAGGCCTTGTAGTTCTGCCCAATCTTCTGGACACGCACATCATATTTGGCATCAATGAAGGGCTCGGCAGTGGCATAGGTCTTGGTCAGTGCCACAACACTTGCGATGTCCTGGAAGTCATGCTGGTTGTCTACCTTGACCTGGGTTAGGGCAGGGAGGGTGTCAGCCTGGTGAGGATGGGACAGCAGTGGGCAGTGGGGGTGCCTTTGGGTGAAGGCCTGCATGCAAATGACACAGGTGAGCTGAGTACACAAAAGCCTGGTGGGCACACCAAGGCACTCAAGTATGCACAATTCTGGGTGGCTTGGTTTTTACATGTACACACAGAGACAAGGTTGGGTGTATACAACTCTGTGAACATACTGAAAATGAACTGTCTGCTTTAAATGAGTAAGCTGTATGTGAATTATATCAATAAAGCTGTGGAAAAATGGTGTGTATATACACTATATACATATTGGCACCCAGACACAAAATCAATGTATGTACTATATACAAACACACAGAAGCACAGACACTCAAAAGTACAAGTCTGCTTTCTGTGTACACAGAGACAAAAACTCGATGGATGGAAAGCATACAGGACTGCAAGACCCTTGAATGTAAAAGATTATGTACTGTGTGTTCAACTAAGAGACATGTATATACACAGACACAATGCTGGGAACACTAACAAAAGGACCGGTATAACTGACTGAATGCATAATCAAAAACTGGGCCCACAAAATCTAAGAATGTGAGGGGAAAACACAAGTAAAGACTCCCAGGACACAATTATACAGAATTACTGGTGTGCACTGAATACATATTAGACATCTACAAATGTATACACAATGCCAGGAACAGGCACCATTCACACACACACACGTATGCACCCCCCAACCCGCTGGCCCCGGGACTCACCTTGCCCATCCCAGAGTGTGCATGTCCCATCTTCACAACCACAGGGTATGTTGTGCTGCTGAGCTGGTAGGGTAGAACGGGAGAGCATGGTCAGGGCGTGAGGGCCAGTCACCAGGGGCAGGAGTGGTGCTGAGGGGAGCCCAGAGGGAGACACATGGAAGCATCTTCCAGAAGAGGTGGGGCAGAGACAAGAGAGCCGCTGGGGCTCACAGAGCACCCCAAGCCCAGAATTGAACTCACAGCCCTGCCTGCCTCTGTCCCTCCCTCCACCCTCCCCCATGTTCCAGACTCCCCGCCTCTGCTTTCCCGGGCAGAGGCCTGGGCTAAGGGTGGGGGACTTTTCCGGAAAAGGGAAAGTTTGTTTTTACAGTGAATGGATGATAGAGAAGTGAGTGTACATGTGTGTGCATGGGGGTGTGGTGGTGATCATGTAGCAACTGGGCCCCTCTGCCAGGCCTTCTCTGTATGTAAGCTTCATCCACACACTTAAACAACCTAGACACATACAAACCTTCAGAACTCAGATCTAATAGCCAAACCCAGAGATTCATGTTGAGGTCCATGAGAAGCAAGGACCCATAACCAACACAGGCTCCAGAACACCCCTTGATCTCCAGTTGCACAGAAACCACATGGCCAATCAGCCAGCCAGATGCCCTTGGTGTGCGGTGTGTGGCAGGAGCTGGTCGTCCCTGGCTAGCCTCCTTGCCCAGCAGCACACAACACAGCTGCTCTCTTCTTGCCCAACCGCACAGAACAGTTACAGGGTCACATGCAGTAGAACGCTGAAGCACAGTCACAGAATGCAGAGGCACCCACAAAAGAACGAGGTGCATATTCAACACACACGTGCAATACTCCTGGACATGCATACAACAAACAGAAGGACCCAGAGCGCACAGAAATGCACACGCTTCCAGGTAGTCACAAAACCACTGAGATCCAGGACACAGAGACCCACACTGCACTCCAGGGCACACAAGAAGTCTATCTAGAGACACACACAACATGCCTTGTCATCTATACAGATAGAGAGGCACACACAACCAGAGAGACCCACAACTCTCCTAAGTAAACAGACGATTCTGGATGTGTGCTTGCTCACACACACACACACACCTCCTCCTCCTCCTACTACACACCTGGGGATATCTCAAGACTCCCTTGACTCTGGGCAGGGTAGAGAGGACTGGGTTGGCTGACCCCAGCCCCACCAAAGCCAGGATGCAGGCCACCAGGCCTCCGCTGTGCAGACAGCTGACCCGCAGGGCAGAGATGGCATTCCTGGAGGGACTGCAGGGGCGGCTGTGGTTCCCGAAAGGCACAGGAAGCCCGCAGGCTCAGGGTGACCGATTGACCTTCAGGCCTCGCCCTCCCTCTGCATGCCCCAACCTCCCTCATTTCCCAAATGACTGGCATCATTCTGGGGCACTGAGAGGCACCGTGCTGGGGACAGGGGCTACAGGAATCCTTTAGTTACCATTCCAGGGAAGCAATGCAGAGGCGGCGCATGACGTACAACTCAGGCATACATGCAGCTCATGGAAGTGAACAACACATCCACAATTACATGTGCAACCTAGACCTGCTTTGCACAGGCAGACATACAATTCCAAGCAGCAGCACAAAACACACAGGGCTAGCCCAGATGCAACCCCCACACACAGAGGAGCACACACAACTCTCAGAGGTAGAGAAACAGCAGTGAGCTGCATGCACCCCCCCACACCCCTGCCCCATACTTTCTCTGCCCCTTTTTATAAACTCTCCTTGCTTCCTTTGGACCTGAGCCTGTACACAACCCTGTGTGTATGTGTATGTGTGTGCCCACACATGTGTGCATACAGGTCACTTTGCACTCTTGGATCCTCTGGAGAGCCCTAGGTTTGAATCCTAGCCTCTCCTCTTCCTAAGGCCATGTGGGACCCCAGGCAGGTCACTTAACCCCCTCTAGGCCTCAGTTTCCTGATCTGTACAAAAGGTGCAATCAGGCCAAAGCACATGGTGTTTTGTGGGGACTGTCTGGCGTCCACTCTGCACCCCCAGCTCGGTCCCATAGCCTCCACATCCATCCAGCTCCCCTGAGGGGCACACCCCCAGGCACCCCTCTGTGAAATCCCACCAGTTTCAAACCCTGCACAATGACCCGGATGAACAGAATCCCTTGCACATAGACAGTTGGCAGAAGTCTGTGCTGATTCAGGTTTGAGAGTCACAGCGCTGGCGTGAGAACTGGGTCAGCGAGGGGCCGCAGCAGGACTTTCCCTTCCTGCTTTTCTCCTTCTGGCCCCGCAGACTTACTAAGCCCGTCCAGCTCAGGCGCTCTCAACTCTTCACTTTCACAATCAGCTTCCCCAAATTCCTGCCTTCCTTCCCTTTCCCCCCTTTCTCTCCCTGCAAGTCATTTCTGCACTCTCATTCCTGGGCAGTTCACTCAACCCTGGCATGTGTCTCAGTTTCCTCATCTGTATAATGAGTTGTGAGCAGTGTCTAACTGGCAGCGATGTTGTGTGGAACTGATTAGTTATTTTGGGAAAAACGCAGTATCAGGCACATGGGAAACCTCCATCCTCAAAAAGTGTTGATACGTTTATTATATTGGTTTAACATCCCTTGGTTAGCCAACATTAGTTAACAAGGAGGTCCTTGGGACTGAGAGAGAAAGTACTTAAAAAAATTTTCAAGCAGCTCTTGATACCCAGTAAATGCTCCATAAATGCTGGCCATAGCATAAGAAGAAAAGAAATCCTACCATTTGCAACAACATGGATGGAGCCAGAGGGTATTATGCTCAGTGAAATAAGCCAGGCAGAGAAAGACAAGTACCAAATGATTTCACTCATCTGTGGAGAATAACAACAAAGCAAAACTAAAGGAACAAAACAGCAGCAGACTCACAGAATCCAAGGGACTAGCAGTTGCCAAAGGGAAAGGAACTTGGGAGAGTGGGTGGGAAGGGAGAGAGAAGGGGATTAAGGGGTATAATGATTTGTGCACATAATACAGGGGGGACACAGGGAACGAAGTATAGCACAGAGAAGACAAGTAGTGACTCTATAGCATCTTACTATGCTGATGGACAGTGACTGTGATGGGGTATGTGGTGGGGACTTGATAATAGGGGGGAATGTAGTAACCACAATGTTGCTCATGTGAAACCTGAGCATAAGATTGTAGATCAATGATACCTTAATAAAAAAAAATGCTGGCCATAGTTTTTGGTGGTGGTGGTGGTGGTGGTGATTGGGCTAACCTCCTGGAGTTTACCAAGCTTCAATAGCAAGGAGGTAACAGAGATTGAGTGGGAGAATTTATACAAAGGCTTTAGGGCACAGTAAGTGCTCAAAAAGTGGCTGCTATCATCACTACCATCATTATTATTGGTCTGTCCTCCCTGAATGAACAACAATGAAGTATGTGAATCAGCCCCCAGAGCCCTTTCCCAAGACTCCAGAGAAGATTCAGGCAGCATCTGAAGCTGGTGGGCAGGGATTGCCTCACCTCACCCTACCCTAGACCCCTCCCCATGGGAGTGGGAGGGTGGCAGGATGGGAGGGGATCAGTTTTCTACTGACTCACGGGCCTCTTTCACCACCCTGGAGCTCCCCCCAACCCCAATGCTCATGAATTCACCGGTGCCATCCCTGCTTTCCAGGACTGTACCACCACGCCTGGAGAAAGATCCTGGCGCCAGTTCTCCTAGGTTCAATTCCCAGCCATGCCCTGTGATCCTGGAAAAGTTCTTCCATCCCTTTAAGCCTCGTATTTCCTCATCTGTAAAATGGGAATAATACCAGTACCCATCTCAGGAACTTATTGTGAGGTTTAAGAGAGATACATTATGCAGAGCACCTGGTACACAGTTGGTGGTATATAAATGCTGACTATTTGCCAGTGTGTTTTGAAAGGGCTTAGCCTCAGGCTCTGGCTCCAGGCCACCTGAGTTCAAATCCCAGGTCTGCCACTTATTAACTGTGCTCTTGTATAAGTTACCTAACCATTCTGTGCCTCAGTTTTCCCACCTTGAATTCCTCCTCCATTTACCAGCCTTATCTCCCTCCACTTCTTCTACTTGCTTTGTTTTTTATCTGCTTCCCCAACCCTTCATTGGAATGTCAAATCTATCAGGAGAGGGATTTTTGTGTGTGCCTGGCACACAGCAAGGTGCGCAAGAAATGTTTATTGAAGAAATGAACTAATTGGGGCTTCAGCCCTGGGAAGTTTGGGTGACGTGAATGATGGGATAGACTTTGGACAGTTTGGAGACTTCAGGGAATTGCACTGGGGGTAATCCCTCCTATCAGCCCTCCATTGAAGCCCCCTGGAAGGACTGGTGCCTGACATGAAGATGGGGAATGGCGGTGGCCAGGGAGAGGCCAGGGGGAGGGTATATCTCTTCGGCAGGCCCTCAGCCTGCCCCTTGGCCTCCACTGATGGTGGGCGGATGAGTAATGCATCCAGGAAGCCTGGAGGCCTGCGGTTTCCGCACCACTGCCACCCCGCCCCTCCCGTGGACATTTATCCTCCGCGCTCCGACCCTGGCTCACACTGCTGCCACCACCGCAGACCCAACACCTAGAAGGCTACAACCAGAGGTAGGCAGCGGCCCTAACAGCCCTCAGGGTCTGGAGGTGGGTTGGAACTTCCCTGCTGAATGCTTGGCTGCTCTGTCTGTCTGGCGGGTTCTAGCACTCTGGGCCTGTCCAGGAGAGGAGGGTGGGGGATTGGAGCTGCTCCCTCAGTTGGGACACTCCCAACTCCTTCGAACCTCTGAATCCATCCCCAACCCCCCAAACCCATGTGCCTCTAATATCACAGATGCCTTCCAAGCCTTTGCTTCCCCTAAATTCCCTCATTGCCTCCAAATCCCTCATCCATACCCCTAAAGCCCTGAACTCCCCTCAACCCCTAAATTCCCCACTCCCTAAGCCTCAAAACTTTGTTCCCAATTCCCTTGGCACCCCATCACCTTAAGGTGCCAAACTCCCCCCAAGTCCGTAAGCCCCCAATCTGCTCCAGATCCCTCAATTCACCTCAACTCCCTGGCCTCCTCTATTTCCTAATATGCATGGCCCTGAAACCACCGTCCCACTCCCCAAACCCAAATTCCTCACCCCAGCTCCTCAACATCCTGACTTTTTCAAGGCCCCTACATGCTCAAACTCCACAACCC
Organism: Manis pentadactyla; assembly: GCF_030020395.1. Taxonomy (NCBI): domain Eukaryota; kingdom Metazoa; phylum Chordata; class Mammalia; order Pholidota; family Manidae; genus Manis; species Manis pentadactyla. The sequence goes on from NC_080038.1 coordinate 42,149,607, forward strand.
CATAATGCCCCCACTCTCCCAGTCCCCTAAAAATCTCAAATTCCACAACTCCTAAACTCTCTGGCCCTCTTCACCCCCTAAACTCCTAGGGGCCTTCAAATCCCCAGCCCCCTTAAAATCTCCAAACTCCCCAACCCCTCAAGCCTAAGTGCAGTGGCTTGATTCCCCTCCAGGCTGTTCTGGGTGAAGGTTGGGGACAGGATGGGGTGGGAGGCCTGGGCCTCTGACCCCTCCTTCTCACCTCCGCAGAAGCCACCATGGCCCCCTCTGCACGCCTGGCCTCTGGCATCCTGCTGCTGCTGTGGCTGACAGTCCCCAGCAAGGCCTGTACCTGTGCCCCACCCCACCCGCAGATGGCCTTCTGCAGCTCTGACATTGGTGAGTGTACCCCGTTCTGCCCACACGCTCTGTGCTTTGGTTTTCCTCTCAGCCCAGTGGGGTTCACAGTGGTGCCTGTCTCTAGAACAGTTCCACTCAGCCCCGCCCTGGCCCTGCTCTAGCCACACCTGGTGTCCTCAGGCTTCCTTCATTCCTCCAGGCACAATCTCACCTTAGGGCCTTATACTGGCTGCTCCCTCTGCCCGGTATGCCCTTACCCCCAGGTATTCACTTGGGTGGCTGCCTCAAATGTCACCTTCTCAGAGTGGCCTTCCCTGACCTCCCTGTTCCAAAGTTTAACACCTATCCCCTAAAACTCTTCTTCCCCCATCCCCAGCTCTGAAATTCCCCATCACACTTAATACTGTCTAATGTTCCATATATTTATTTATTTTGCTTGTGCTTAGTCTGTTTCTTCCTGGCTAGGATGTGAGCTCCATGAGGGAAGAGGTTTCTGTGTTTTGTTCACCATTGTGCCCTTAACACCCAGAACAGTGCCTGCCACACACCAGGTGCTGCATAATATTTGTTGGGTGAATGAATACAAGATGAATATAAGAAAAAGGCTTAAAACAGTGCCTGGCAAAGAGAAGGCACTCAATATACAGATGGCTCAATGGTTTCATGTGCTGTCTGGCACTTAGCAGTCCCTATTTAAGTATGTGCTTTGCTGGTATTATTATTGTTGCAATTATTTTATTGTATTAGCTCATGCAGGCCTTTTAACTCGTTTTCTCCCCTCCTCTCCTGCAGTCATCAGGGCCAAGTTCTTGGGGACTGCAGAAGTCAACCAGACCACCTTTTACCAGCGTTATGAGATCAAGATGACCAAGGTATCCCTCCTGCCCTTTCCCCAGCAGTTCCTAACATTTTCCTCCCATCAAAATAAAAGCCTCTGGGCCACCGGTTGGTGGAAGAAGTTAGCTGTGAGCTGCGGATGCTGTACGACTTCAGGGAAGAACGTGGAGTGGGAGGATTATAACAGTAAAAGAGTCTTCCCCTCATCCGTCGACAGATGTTCAAAGGGTTCAGCGTCTCGGGGGATGCGTCTGATATTCGCTACGTCTACACCCCAGCCATGGAGAGTCTCTGCGGATACTTCCACCGGTCCCAAAACAGCAGCGAGGAGTTTCTCATCGCGGGTGAGGCCACGCCCCCTCGTCCTGTGCCACGCCGACCCGTCCCTTAGACCCTGCCGGGCCTTCGGGAAGGGGCGAGGTTCTGAGCGACGATCCCCGCTGAAATGGGGCCGCCCCAATTTCAGCCTATCAGAAGGCAGGGGCTTTGCCTAGAGGGGTCCGGGCTCCAGGGACGCCTATCAGGCGCCGCCCTACTCCTCAGCCCAGCCAATCAGAAGTTGCCTATTGCCTCCTCTACCCCTGCCCCGCAGGACGACTTTGGAATGGGCAACTGTACATCACTACCTGCAGTTTGGTGGTTCCCTGGCACAGTTTGAGCTTCGCTCAGCGCCGGGGCTTCACCAGCGCCTACGCTGCTGGCTGTGAGGAATGCACAGTGAGTGCCCGGGCCCTGCCCGCCACCTGCAGAGCAGTCCTAGGGCTCCTCCTTAAACCATAGCTTGTTTCTTGCTACCTCTGGCTATTCCTTGCCCCTGTGGCTGCTCTCCAAACCCTAGGGCTGTCCCTGATCTCTCTTGCTGGTCTCCGCCCCCTTCAACCAGAGACTGTTTTCCTGGAAATTCTGGTTGTTCCTTTGCGATGTGTCGGATACCAGAGGGCTCACTGTTCTCGGGACTTTCTGGCTGCTTCCTGTCCCTCTAACTCCCCCTTGTGACTATTCTGTAGTCACGCTGTCTATTCCTGACGGGTTTGTTTCTTGGTTGCCTAGGATGTTCTCCAAGAACCCAAAGTGCTGTTGCCCAAACCCACTTACCCCAGCACATCTGGCTGTTGCTCTGAGCTCTGACTGTTCCACACATGAGGGTGTGTTAACATTGCTCTCTGACTATTCCAAGACTGTTCCCTGATGGCCCTCAATATCCTCTGACCCCAGTGACTGTCTCTGAGCCCCATGGCTCTTTCCTGTGCCTAAGAAGTTTCTCACCTGCCAGTTGTCCCCTATCCACAGGACAGTCCCCCAGGAGACCTGACTGACCCCCCCTTGACTATTCCCCAACCACCATTCCAGGAAATCCTTTTGCTGGATTACTGTCACCTTGCTGAGCCCCATGGCTGTTCCCCCAAAGGGAGGGGCTGTTCTTGAGTCTGTACTCAGGTGGTCGACACCAGGTATCCCTAGCAGCTCAATGTTGAAAGCTGAGGAGGGGAAAGTTCTGCTCTGTAGGGGAAGTAGGGGCAGGAGGAGAAGCCCTCAGAGATGTACCTCCCTTCTCTCTCCAGGTGTTTCCCTGTTCATTCATCCCCTGCAAACTGCAGAGTGACACTCACTGCTTGTGGACGGACCAGCTCCTTGAAGGCTCTGAAAGGGGTTTCCAGAGCCGCTACCTTGCCTGCCTGCCACGGGAGCCAGGGCTGTGCACCTGGCAGTCCCTGAGGCCCCGAACAGCCTGAATCCTGCCCCCATCAGAAACTGTTCACTGTTCACCCCTTTTCCCACTCCTGTCTTTCTTTCTTCAAGACAATGAAATAAAGAACTACCACTTGGCAGGCAGTGTCTCTGTGTATTATCTGGGAACAGACCCTTGTCACTGAGACTGGGCGGGAACATCCTGGGACCAATGCTGAAGGGGTAAGGGGTGCAAAATGTTGGCTTTATATTTTACGTAAATGTTCAGGTATTGGTAGGAATTCTCTATATTGGCACTAGTATTGGTGATCGGTGACATCGGTAATGGTAATTTCATTTGTATTATCAACCACAACTTATTGGATAATCTCTACTCAATAGTTTAAAATATTTTACTAGACTGACTTACAATTCCTATTTACACAAGGCTCTCTAGTTCATGAATTGTCCCACTGCTGACAAATCACTACCTTATTGGCAAATTCCCCAATTCACAAGTTCCTCCAGTTGACAAGCTTGCTGGCAAATACCCTATCAGTTGGCAAACAATTCGCCTCAGGCATTGTCCTGCTGTCATCCAGTAAGGATGTCCAGGCCCATCCATACCTGTGGGTGTTACTATCCCCACCCTTAGATTTTGCACTGTGAGTTTGAGTGAAAAGAGGGGAACCCCCAGGGACCCCCAGCCTCCCCCCCAACATAATCCAGGAGGGACTCTGGAAGAAGGGGTAGCCTTGGTTCCCCACCTATGGCCTGTGGGAGATTCCTTGGAAATGGTTTGGGGAGTCGGAGGGGCGGAGAGAAGGTGTGACCTGGAAATTTTCCAGCTTCCTCATTCCCCTACCTCTCCTCCCCTCACTCCTCTGAACAACTTTGGAAGAAAATGCTGACAGCAGTGAAGCTGCAGTAGGGCTCAAAAGCAGGACCAGCTGGATTTCTCAGCAACCTCCCACACCATATACAGTGGTCCCTTCATGCAAGCTGGGGCCTCCAGGCTTGAGCCTCATGTTTCTGGTTCATCTTCCCCTCTAAAATCTGAGTGGGAGCCCCTGTAAACACTGCTTTCCTTAGGCCTTCCTACTCTCCTAGTACTTCCCAGGCCCTTCCCTTCCCAGTCCCAGCACCTACTCCTTACCCTCCAGTGAGGCCCCTGGAACCAGAATTTCAGATTGGTGTCAACATTCAATGGAACACTCAAGTGTCCTGATGACCAGAATCTGCTTGAAAAAAGGCTCCAATCTCTCTTCATTGGTGGAGCAAAGGAGCCCCCTCAATTCCTTCCCATCAGACTACCCACTGCTCTTACCAAAAAGAACCCAGGTTTCCTCCAGGGCATTCTGGGTCACCAAGTATGGCCCCCTGGATCCTCTGTGGCCCTGTCCTTTTGCATTCCTGGGATGTTCCCCCAGGGCCCAAGGTATGTCCCAGATTGGGATGGGTCGATTTTGAGCACCCAGTGCTTATCTGGCTGCTCAGGGGACACACACTTCACTAATGGGTACAACTGAAAGGGAAGGGCCCAGGCTTGGGTTTGGCCCTGGTGGCCTTGCACCTTTTGGCTTAGCTACCTGCAAGAGTTTGGCAGTTCCTGACAGTCCACTAAACCCTAGTACCAGCTCTCCACACTCTTTTACATCATTCCTTGACCCCAGGGCCCATTCCTGGAGCCCTCAGCTCTTTTAACCCTTGGGAGGAAGGGGAGATAGACAGTGGCAGTGAAAGGATGGAGCCCATTGTGGAGGCCATTCTCCTGCAGATCAAGACATCAGTGCTGCTCCTGGCAGGATATCTGTAGTCCTGGGATCACTCCATCCCCCCATCACTCTTCTAGAAAATCCATTAAATTGAGCAAAGTGAGTCCCCTGCCTCAGCACACCCTATGTCTGTGTGTGAATTACTGCTGGAGTGAGACTGATGGCTGAGAAGCAGCACATGGAGGTCACAGCCCTGTGGCACATGCAGCATGGGATCCAGCTCAATGGATAGCCTAGGGGTTGGCTCTTCCTTCACTCCCAGTCTCAGTACTTCTCCCTAAAAAATGGGCCTCACAGTCCCTACCTAGAATCCTTCTGAGGGTTGTAGGACGGTAATGGGTGTTTTTGCCCCTTGGGTATTTTTTCAGCTCAGAAAACATGAACCTCTCACAATAATAACTTCATGTGTAATATTACTGACAGTGATTTAATTTCTACATAGGCAGTGTGGTGTAGTAGCTAAGAATATGATTGGTGGAGCCAAGTCATTTGCATTCAAATCCTGCCCCTCCCATGTCCTAGCTCTGCGTCCTTGGGGAAATCACATTCCCTCTTTGTGCCTCAGTTTTCACATCTGTAAAACAGGGATAAAAAGAATGTCTAATCGTAGGGACAATATGAACATTAAATAAGGCTGTATATGCGAAGTGCTTAGAACAGTGTTAGGCATATAGCACTTGTAAGTATTAGTTTTAGTAGTAGTAGTATGATAAATACAATTTAATGTATAACTTTAGTAGTGGTCATTCTTACCAGTAATGATCATTTGCAATATTGCAAATAATGTTAAATATTGCTAGTAATAATTTAATGCACCCTGGAAACCTTAGTTTAGCTGGTAATCCTGATAATCTCCCCTAGAGATGTTGCAAATATTTAATGTGTGCTCATTTGTAATGTTTTGATTACTATGATAATTGTACATGGCTTCCCACTGTGCAAATCCCCCCACTGAAAAATACTAGCACTTTCAAAGACTTCTGAGGACAACCCCTTCTGTCAGTTACAATGTTCCCCGCTATGAAGTCCTCACTGGCACTGATGAATCACCACATTTATGAATCTCTACTGTCACCAAGACAACAGGTGACAAATCTCTAAGCCCTTGGTAAATCCTTCCTTTGAAAAGTCCCCTCTCCTCACTGTAAAAATACCTTTTCACAAATTCTTCACTAACAAATACCTCTGTTGAGCTACATCCTTATTCATAAATATCCCTTTGACATTTCCCCATTGGTGACCCCCACTTACAAATCTCTCCATTCACAGCCAGCCAGCTGCAATCTATCACTTACTGATGGACCTCTACATAATCACCTAGCCATTGGCATATCTCCTACTGACCATCCAGTGACAAATCTCTCCAGTCACAAGTATCTTCTATGACATACTTCCCATTGACAATCTTGATTAACAACTCTCCCCATTTATACATCTCAACGCATGGGTGTATCTCCCCATTCAGGCGTGCCCATCAAACTGCTCTCATTGACGGATCCCTTTGTCAAATCTTTCCATTCAGAAATATCCACCATCTCAATGATCTCATTGATAAACCCATTTGAAAAATCTTTCCGTTCATAAAACCCCAACTATTCAGAGAGCCCCTATTGATTGATACCTATTGACATATTTCTCCATCTTAAGATATATTCAGTTGGAAAATCAAGTCAAAATATAAAAAGGCATACACAGATAAAATTTAAAACCTAGATGAAATGGATAATTTCCTAGGGAAACACAGTTTACCAAAACTAACCCCATTAGAGCTTAACAGATCAGTTTCCATAAAATAATTGGAGAAAGGCTGTATTTTTCTAGGAAGTTGTCCATTTCTTCTAGGTTTTCTAGCTTGTTAGTGTATAGGTTTTCATAGTATTCTCTAATAATTCTTTGCATTTCTGTGGGGTCCATTGTGATTTTTCTTTTCTCATTTCTGATTCTGTTCATGTGTGTAGATTCTCTTTCTTAATAAGTCTGGCTAGGGATTTATCTATTTTGTTTATTTTCTCAAAGAACCAGCTCTTGGTTTCATTGATTTTTTCTATTGTTTTATTCTTCTCAATTTATTTATTTTCCATTTACCCATTCTTACATCTGTAATTGTTTTTCTTAGTCTAATTGCATTGGTCTAATAGCTCCAAGTGCAAGGTTGAAAAGGGGTGGAGACAGTGGGCATTTGCCTTGTTCCTGATCCTAGCAGAAATGCCTTCAATGCTGTCCCATTAAGTCGATGATAACTTTAGGACTGAGGTATACAAATTTTATTATGTTAAGGAGGTATCAGTTGATTGCTATTTTTGGAATCATGCTAATGTTTTACATTTAAAATATAAAATTAAATCAACATAGGCAGGGAAGAAACTAAAATTTAATGCAAAGAGAAACAAAGTGTATTTGAAATTAAATGAATAACATAACCATTCTAAATGAGAAATAAAAGGAACTAAACCAAGTAACTTTTGACTATAGTACTTCGACTGTGTAACCTTATCTAAAGACATAAAAAGGACAAACAAACCTCAAGCTCTACCTTATTAGGTTTGTTTTTCACAGTGGTATGAGTGTGGAAATTCTAAAAATACTTACTGTGTATTGTAGGATTGAGCAAATGAGTAAATATATTGATGATGTTGGAGGCTAGGGTTCTCACTGTTATAGAAAAGAAATATAAGTATGGAATGGGAAGGCTAGAAGAAACCTGTGATGTGCTGGATTAAAATTGAAGGTATCAGTATGAAAATATAAAATTTCATATATACATATATATATATATGTATATATGAAATTTCCTATCTCTGTATAATGAGACAGGCTAGAAGAGCAAGAACATTCCAGTAGTAATGAGTACATCTAGCTCCCAGATCCTGGCTTTGAAGTCCCATTATCCTAGGGCTGGGCCTGGAAAAGAACAAGATATGCCTGGAGACAATGTCATGGAAATGCCAGAGTAAGGGTGTATAAAAATCATTTCCTCCATAAAAGCAATGAGGATATTGTCAAAAATTGTTGAAATCAATTTTGTAAAACTCTGCAAATTGATCAAAGGTTGATAACAAATCAGGAATAACCTATTCAAGAAAAATGGCTGAGTTTCAGTAAGAACAGTAAGCTTTGTGGCATTTGAACTTTTCCTGTTATCCTCTTCTCCCCACCTCCACAACAGCGTTGAAATCAACAGCCTTGCACTCCTGATGAAAACCAGCAGCCTAGCAAACACAGGAGGCAGAATAGGGTTGGAGTTCCTCCAAAGTCCCATTCCCAGAGAACTATTTTTATTTGACCTATCTGGCACTTTCCTAGAAAACTCCATTCACAAGACTTGTCTAGTTGATGTGACTCAGAGTTCTCCTAGTATGACCAGCACTTCCTGGGGGTGCTTTTCAAAAACTATCAGTAGCAATTGTTTAACATAGCAGATGCTTGAGGTGGTGATTAGTTAGGACAAACAACAAGCTGACCAAAAAACATAACAAGAAAAGTTGGGTAATGAGATCATCATAGGAGGCTCTGAAAAGCTCTAACATATTTCTAGGAATCTAGGAAGCCACAAATTTGCATAAGGCTGTGTGCATACTCAGGATCTCTGGCTGACCTTGAGGCTCTGCACAAGCAGAAAATGAAGGATAAAGCGAAGTTGTACACAGCCTGCCTCAGTACTGAAGGCGTGACCCAACATGTACACAGGCTGCATCAACAAAGACTTGGAGACTTACTGGTTCTAAGTGTTTAAAGAAATATCTGTCTAATCAGAGGCCTGTGACACACCATCAAACATATCAGCACACACACAATGGGAGTCCCAAAAGGAGAGAGGGGAGAGAAAGGTGCAATAAAGATATTTGATGCAGTAATGGCTGAAAACCTCCTAAATTTGATTTAAAAATTATTAATCTATACATCCAAGAAGTTCACTGAACTTCAAGTAGGATAAACCCATACATATTTACATCTAGACGCATGGTAAACAAACTGATGAAAGCCAAAGACACAGGTGGAATCTTGAAAATAATAATAGAGAAGTGACTCATCATGAACAAGGGATCCTCAGTAAGATTAATAGCTGATTTCTCATCAGAAACCTTGGAGGTCAAAAGGCAGTGGGAAAACATATTCAAAGCACTGAAAGAAAATGACTGTCAACTAAGAATTCTATATCTTTCAATATTACATTTCAAAGATGAAGGAGAAATTAAGACATTCACAGATATACAAACTGAGATAATTAATCACTAGCTCACTTTCATAAGAAATACTAAGAGAGTTCTTCAGGCTGAAGTAAAATGACACTAGACAGTAACTTGAATGAAGCTACCAAATGAAGAAATAAAGAGCACCTGTAAAGGTAACTACATAAATATAAAAGATAGTATGAATGCATTTTTTGTTTGCAACTCTTTTTTCCTCTATCTAGTTTAAAAGACAATTGCATCAAGCAATAATTTTAAGTCTATATTCATGGGCAAATGATGTGTGAAGATGTAAGACTGTATGTCAAGCTACAAAACAAATCTCAATAAATGTAAAAGAACTGACATCATACAAAGTATGTTTTCTGACCACAGTTGAATGAAATGAGAAACCAATAACAGAAGGAAACTTGGGGCATTAACAAATATGTGGAAAGTGAAACATGCTCCTAAATAACCAATGGATCAAAGGGGAAATCACCAGGGAAATTAGAAGATACTTTGAGATGAATGAAAAAGAAAACACAACATACCAAGACTTAAGGGATATAGCTAAAGTGGTGCTTATAAGCAAAATCATAGTTGTAAATGTGTATATTTAAAAAGAAGAGAGATATCAAATCATAACCTATTCTCCCATTTTAAGAAGTTAGAAAAAGAAGAAAAAACTAAGCCCAGAGCAAGCAGAAGGAAGTAATAGATTAGAATGGAAATAAATGAAATAGAGAATAGAAAAACCATAGAAATAATTTAAAAAACCAAAAGTTGAGAAGATCAACAAAATTGACAAACCTCTAGATTAAGATAAAAAAAACTCAGAAAACTAATTAAAATCTGAAGTGAAAGAGGAGACATAACTACTAACCTCACAGAAATAAAAAGGATTATAAAAGAGTACTATGAACTGTATGCCAACAAATAAGAAAACCTAGATGAAATAGACAAATTCTTAGAAAGACACAAACTACCAAAACTGAATTAAGAAGAAATGGAAAATATGAATAGAGCCATAATAAATGAAGAGATTGAATTAGTAATACAAAAAATGCCCATAAAGGAATGTCCAGGATCAGAAGTCTTTGCTAGTGAATACTACCAAACATTTCAAAAGAATTAACACCAATCTTTCACAACTCTTCCCCAAAATAGAAGAGGACAGAACACTGTTCATCTCATTCTATGAAGCTACTATTACCCAGATACCAAAACCAGACAAAAACATCATAAGAAAACTACAGACCAATATCCCTTATGATTATAGATGCCACAATTCTCAACAAATACTAACAAACTGAATCCCACAACATATAAAAAGGATTATACATCCGATCAAGTGGGATTTGGCCCAGGAAGGCAAGGGTGACTCAGCTTCATGAAGATCAATTAACATAATACACCATATTCATAGAATAAAGGAAAAACCCACACGATCATATCAATAAATATGGAAAAAGCGTTTGACAAAGTTCAACATCCTTTCATGAGAAAAACACTCAACAAACTAGGACTAGAACAGAATTTCATCAACACTTAGGTAGCAGTTAATATATGCCAGATGCACTGTTCTAACCACTTTATGTTCATTACATAATTTAATTCTCACACCAACTCTATGAGGCAGAAGCTACTATTACCCATATTATGCAGATGGGTAAATTGAGGTAAAGAGCATTTAAGCAACATTTTCTATGCTAGGAAGCTAATAAGTTGTAGAGCTAGGATTCCAATACAGAAATTCTGTAACAGAGTCTATGCTCTTAACCAGTCAGCTATACTGTCTCTCAAAGAATGTGCAATAATAATAATATCAACTGGCTTTCTTAAGAAGTAATGATTTGATCTCCATCTGTAAGTTAACTTAATTCATAACACTGTTAACTTCTATCAATGACCATAATTTGTAATATTGGTTAAGAATTTTTAATATTAGTACTGATGTTTATTTAACCACGTTGGTAATGTTAAGTCCATACTGATATTTAATAGTAATTTAATTAATAAAATGGTGATTTTTTATATAAGTAAACATAATTTATAACATTGTTAAAAATTTGTAAAATTACTTGTAAAAATTTGATGGCATAAGTAATGGTAATTCAATTTCTATTTGTAACTAAAATTTGATTCATAACTGTGATATTCATAATTTACATTCATAATCATAAGTTTAACATTAGTAGTTACTTATAATACCAATTGGAATGTTAATCATATTAATAATGATTTCTATTAGTAACTATAAGATAATTCAAAACACTGTTACTTGTAATTTATATCAGTAATCTTAATTTGTAACACTGGTGGTGATTTGTAACAATATTTTACAACATTTATACTAATAGCTTCATTTCATCTAGTAATTGTAATTCACAACATAGGCACTAATCACTTACAATGAGAATCTTAATTTGTAATATGGGTAATAAATTATAATATCAGTTATAATATTTGTGATATATATAAGTAATGATAATATGACTTTGATTAAGTATGATATAATTTAAAATAGGGACTTATTTATATTAGAGCATAATTTGTAATATTGATAATAACTTACAATAATTGTTAAAATCTTTGATGATACTCGTAATGATCATTTAATTTTTATTAGGAATTATAATTTAATTCATAACACTGGCACTCAAAATTTACACCAGTAATAATAATTTGTAGTACTGGTGATAATTTGTAACAATGATTTTATATGAAACACTGGTAACATTTCTATCAGGAGGAATATTTGATAATGTTAGTAATAATGACTTTGATTTCTATATGTAATATAATCTGATTCATTACATTGGTTCTGTTAATTTACATTAGAAATCAATTTTTAATACTGGTGAGTATCGGGGTCAATGATTTAAATCACACTTGTAACCACATAAATAAATTCGTGGTACTACTAATAAACTAATAATAAACCCTATCATGAAGCAACTTAAACCTCCACATGCACACGCTGGCTGTCCTCTCTGAAAGCATACCATTAAGAACACATCTATCATAACGTTTTTCCCTCCTGCCCACTCTACTTCCCCCAGACTCACCATCTCTTTGTGATTGGGGTAGAAGGTCTGATCGATTAGAGGGAATTCCTCTGTCCCCAGTTTCTTGTGCAGCCGAACCATCTGGGCAAACTATGAGAGCCAGGAGAGAGAGGTCAGGGAGTCCTTCACCCAGAGGCGGTCTCCAAGCGGGGGCTGCAGGCTTCCAAGCTTCCTCAGCTGCCCCAAGTCACAGGGATTTCGAGTTCCCACATGCATTCATGAGATAGTCCCGCTGGCAGGAGCACCCTTCCTGTTACTTACCACCCAGGGCTTGTCACAGAAGTTGTAGACAGAATGCAAAGAGTTCACGCTGGGGACGCCGGCATACTGCAGCCCGATGACCAAGCTGCGGTAGTCCCCGTTCCGAGCCATGCTGAAGGCGTGCTGGCGGATCAGCACAAAATCCGGCTTCAGAGACCTGAGGTGGCATGAGCAGGCGTGCTGAGGCCTCCCCCACCTCCAGAAGCTTCCCACCACCCTTAGAACAAAGACCAAGTTTTCTAAATCTCCACAGCTCCTAGAAATCGCAAAGTGGTTTTTCACCTCAGCACACATGCACACACTGCTCCTGCTGCCTCGAGCACCCTCTCTACCCTTTCCCCATCTGGTGACCCCTTTAAGCCTTTCCTGCCTGCTCTCCTCGCCAAGGTCAGCTTGCAGCTTCCCTACTCAGCTCTAACAGCTCCTAGTCACAGTCTTTCAGACTACTGGCCATCCTCAAATGATGCTGCCCAGAATAAATTCCAGCCTCAGGACCTCGGCAGGGGCTGTTCCCTCTGCCTGAGACATTTTCTCCTAAATATCTGCATGTGATTCTCCTTCACCTCCTTCAGGTCTTTCCTCAAATGTCTCTCACACTACCAGGCTACCTTATCCAAACTAAAGATACCTCCATCATCGAACAATCCCTACATCCCTTTGCTGCTACGTACTTTTTTCTGAGCACTTTTACATTTTATTATTTATTTTTTGTGTATATTCCACAATAGAATGTGAGCTTCATGAAGGCAGAGGGGTTCTGTTTGTGTGTTTTAGGGTCTGTTTGGTTCACTGCCAGGTCCTCAGCTCTTACCTGGCATACAATCGGTTGTCAACAACTATTTGTTGAATGCAAAATGCTGAGAGCAGCATCTGGCATGCAGTAGATGCTCAAGAAATGTTTGTTGAATTAATAACTGAAAAGTTTGGGTTGTGATCTGCTGGGATCCTTGGCTCTTCTTCAGAAGAGAAGCTATCTCCCCACATTCTGTACCTAAGTTCGTTTTTTTAAAAATTGAAATGTATTTCACATATAACATGGTGTAAATTTAAGGTGTAAAACACGTTGATTTGACACATTTATATACTGTAATCTGACTGTCACTGTAGCATTACTTAACACCTCTATCATGTCACATAATTATCAATTATTTTTTTGTGGTGGGAATAATTAAGATTTAGTCTCTTAGCAAGTTTGATGATTATGATACAACATTGTTGTTTATATTCACTATACTGTGCATTAGATTTCTAGGACTTAATTATCTACCAGTTGCAAGTCTGTAACCTTAACACCATTCTTATTTCTCAAGCCCCTGGTAACCACCATTTTACTTTCTGTTTTTATGAGTTTGGCTTTTTAAGATTCCACATATAAGAGGTATCATACAGTATTTGTCTATGTCTGACTTATCTCATTTAACAATGTCCTCAAGGTCCATCCATATCGTCACAATGGCAGGATTTCTTTCTCTCTTATGGCTGAATAGTATTCCATTGTGTATATGTACCACATCTTCTTTATCCATTCACCTACTGATGGGCATGTAGGTGGTTTCCATATCTTGGCCATTTTAATGTGCCTTAAGTTTTTGCTCACGGAAGGATAGGTGGGGAGGTGGGGACCCTCCCTCAGCTCTAAGGGAGTCCCTATGCCTCTCCCATAACACCAATACACCCTTTTCATACTCACCGCATAACCTTCACCCCATTCCGAAGAACTTCCATGTCCACGGAGAACCCACCACTGGCATGAGCCACAAGGTTGAGATCAGAGAATTCAGCCTAGGAAGGAAAAAACATGGGTGATTCACATACATCACACCAAAATGACCCACTTAGTTTTCAGTCTGGACAGTTGACCCCCAGGTCCACCTGCTCCAACTAACCTGTTCTACTTTAATGTCAATTTCTCCATGGATCTTTTTCCCTTTGAAGTATTTCGCCCTGGAGAGGAAAAGCAGAGCACGAAGATCAATGTTAAAATCTCAGGAAGACAAAACCCAGGTGCGTCTTTTGACCTCTTCGTCTCTTCAGCGCCACTGGAGAACCCATTAAGGTGCTTTGTAATTGTTGAAACACTTTGAAAAACTCATCAGTGTATTGTGAACAATAAAGACTGTTGTAATCCTCATGAAGTGTGTAAATGTCAAAGGACATTGCAAACTGTAAAATAAGTCCTTAAACCACAGAGAGCAGGTGTTCCCCAAAGTAGAGTCTATTGTCAGTCTGCTATAGTAAAGGTTTTTGCAAAGCTATGCAAAATGAGCAGTGCTTTGCAAACTGTACCATGCTTTGAAATTGCATGGAAGTTCGTAAATGGTGAAGAACTTTAGAGTAACATAGATGTATGTCTCAGTCTCTATGTCCGCTTGTGTGCTGAAGCATCTCTGCTTTCCCAAGGAGGAGCACATTCACTCCTTGTGGTTGTGTGCCATGAGGGACAAAACAGCCATGGGTGGGCAGCTATATCAGAAAAGGAGCAGCAGAGAGAGCAGAGCAGGCTGGCAGTGCTTCTACAGAAGCCAGAGCCAGCAGTGATGGGGGTGAGAAATGCTGCTGAGGACAAGGGGAAGCCATAGGAGGGAAGGTGGCTAGGATCAGCAGCAGGTACATTATGAATTGCTTGTCACTGTCCCTGGGCCCACCCCAGCTGTGCTCGGTTTCTGGCGGCCTCTCCCCTAGGCCCAGGATTCCTATCTGACAGGCTTCTCCACAGACAGAAGTTCGTCCCCAGTCAGGTTTCTCATAGAAAGGGGGTGAGGGGAGGAACCACTCCAGGGCCACCTACATGCACACAGTCAGGGTCTCTGACACATACACACAGCACAAATGGGCCCTGGTGACTTCCCTGGCATGCCCCAAAGGCCCCAAGCACAGCTAGTCTATTCTTGCTCTCGCTCTCTCTCACACACACTCTGCTACTGACACTGTCCCCTCACAAGTGTTGGAAGGTAATCTTAGCCCTTCACATTTTTCATTTATTAAATGATGATGTGTGTAGGCTATATTACTATTTTTCACACTTTTTTGACCACATGGTGGTCAAAATACTGCCATGCTCTCCGCAGATCTCCTCCTCAGATTAGTGCACTCTGAATATCAGCTGTTGACAGCTCATGGCCTTGTCCCACTGGGGCACTGTCTTCTGTCACAGAGAACTACCTTGGCTAAGGTTACACCTACTTCAGGTAGCTCATGGCTTATATCTGGTCTATGGGTGAGTACAAAGGCCAGTCTCTTTGCCTCAGTATAGGCTGACTCTGAAGGACCATCTCAGCCGCAGAGGCTTCCCTGCTCAGAGAAGGCCTCTGATGCAGCTGCATTGTGAACCAGCTTCTCCCTCTGCCCAACCATGCCCTCCTCACAGGTACTGATCCCAAAGGTGCTCCTCAGTAAGCCTCCTGCATGCAAATCTCTGTCTCAAAATCTGTTTTCAAAGAACCCAACTTAAAACAGTGGGCTGAAGAAGTCAAACTACAAGAAGACTCTAATGCCATTCTGGAGCTGGGTCACTCAGCAGCCAGCAGGCAATGAGGAGCCATCATTTGTGGGGGGTGGAGCACAGACAGCAACACAAAGTGCTCTGCAGCAGGTCCAGGCCGTGGCACAAGCAGGATGTCAGTTGGACTGTGTGATCTGGCAGATCCTATGACACTGGAGGTGTCAGTAGTGGGAAAAGATGCAATGTGGAGTTTATTGTCCTGAGTAGGAGAATTACAGTGCAGGCCCCTGGGGTTTTTGAGCAGCAGTAAATTTTATTGATGGTGGAATGTCATGAGATACTGGTGGAAGGGAATGCACCAGCTGGGGAAATATCCCTGGTACTTGGGAGGTGTGAGGGAAATGGTAAGCAGATTTGGGTGACTATTCACTAAACACCATTGATTAGCTGAAGAAAGATTTGACATGCTTAGGGTGAATGATCACCAATTCAATGCAAAATGTGAAAGCCAGAGGATATTCTTAGCTGCATTTAAGGAGGGCATCTTCTGCAACCAGAGGGCAGATAAAGGCATGGACCAGGATTAGGACATAATTATAAGTGCATAACTTCAGAGAAGGTTGAATTCTCAGGCCCAGCACACCTTCCATGCCATGCTAAGGGTCCTAATAAGACAAGAGTGGAGCCCTGAGACTTGGGATGGGGACATCTGGGAAATGCATGCAAGACCTTGAATGTACAGATTTTCCTGATCCCACTGAACCTGCAAAAGTAGCCCACCACTCCTTGTTAGAATATAGACTTTCCCTCTGCTTAAAAACAATGCAGAGGCCTCTAATGAAGCAGGTGCCTCATAAAACAATGCTTGCTCATTTCAGAATCTAACCCCTTTCTCAGCAACTAGGTCAATAACCAGGGTCAAATCCTAGTATAACCTGACTGGAGAGGTTCTAAGCTTGCAAAGGAGGGAAAGGAATTAATACCCAGAAGCTGAGGAATCTGGCTAATATGCATTGGCAGGAACTGGGAAAGTATGCATGAGACTGGACCCTGAGGACAATGGATTGGGGGTGGGACATGTAGTTGAAGCACTCTCCCAGGGCATAGAACTTAAAACCTGGCAAACATCTAGGAGATGTTACTATACATTGTTGGATGGCTTATGGAAGCTTGGAGAAAACAACGGGCCACACCAACTGAAGCAGAAATGCCAGAAATTCCATGGCAGGTTGTGGAGGAAAGGATCAAAGGAGTCAGAGAAGACACGTTAGAGCAGATACACTACCTAAGTCTAGAAAACCTACCAGCTGACTATGTTCTATGGGAGGGCCCAGAAAATATACCCAACTTATACAATCAATAAGGAACATGCTGGTGAGAGTGGCACCAGCCATGTTGAGAAGAATGGGAGTGGTAAGATAACAAATGAGGTCCTGGTCTGGTCCTGTACACAGTGGGTCCATTGGGTCCACAGGTCCACAAATGCATAATTGGAATGGACATATCTGGGTTGTCAGAGCTCCTACGTGGTTTCCTTGGCCTGTGGGTTAAGAGCTATTATAGTGGGGAAATCCAAATGGATGCCTCTGAATTTACACCCCACCATCAAAACAGTAAATCAAAAACAATATCTAATCTAGGGGTGATGGTGGAAATCAGTGCTGCTCTAAAAGATCAAAAGGATGCAGAGGTGTTAGTCCCATCATATCTCACTGAATTAATCAGTTCAGTTCCTGAGGAGGCTGGATGGATCCTGAAGAATTTCTGTAGACTAGAGCAAGCTCAACCAAGACTGACGCTGCTGTACTAGACATGCTGTCGTTGCTGGGGCAGATTAAAAGACCTCAGGTATGGCCAGTGACCACTGATTTATTGAAATCATTCCTCTCTATTCTGATCAGAAAATCTTCATACTCACGTGGGACTGACAATAATATTTGTTGATGGTTTTGCCATAGGGTTATTTATCTTTCTCACTCTGTGTCATCATATAGTTTAAAGAGACCTGGACCATTTGGACATCCCACAGAATATCACAATGGATTACTGTATCTATTACATCAAGAGATAGTGAGCACATTGCCTTGATAAGACACATGCACTCTAGAGGGTGAAAGGTAAACCCTACAAAGTCTCAGGGGCCTGCCACATTAGTAAGACTTTCAGGGGTTTAGTGGCCCAAGGCAGCCCTGACAACCTCTCCAAACAGGGCAAAGCATTGCATCTCTCATCTCCCACCATGAAGTAAAAATCACAACACCTGGTAGGCTTCTTCAGGTTTTGGAGCAGCATATTCCACACCTGGAAATACTGCTCTGATCCATAGTTCTGGTGACACATAAGGCTGTCAACCCTGAATGGGGGCCAGAGCTAAAAGGGCTCTGAAGCAGGTCCAGGCTGTGGTGCAAGTAGTCCTGCCTCTCAGGCCGTATGATCCGATAGATCCTATGATATTGGAGATATCAGTAGTGGGAAAAGATGCAGTTATGGGAAGCCTAAGTGGGAGGCCCCTGGGGTTCTGGAGCAAGGCCATGCCATCTGCAGCAGAGAATCACACCTTTTGAAAAACAAATCCTGGTGTAACACTGGGCCATGTTAGAAACAGGAAACTTGACCGGGAGGTAGCAAATGACTGCTCATCTGGGTGCCCATTGCAATCTGGGTCCTGCCAGGCCACCAAGTAATAAAGAGAGATGGCACAGCAGCCATGACTGAGCCAGGGTAGGACCTAAAAAGCTGCCTGAGTGGGTAACCCAGATGCCATGTCACCCACAGCGTTGCATTAGTTCTTCCCTCAGCTCACTAATGGGAATCCTTACAACCAGCAGATGAAGGAAGAAAAGGAAGCCTAAGCTTGGTTCACAAATGGCTTGGTTTGGTATGTGGGTGGAAGCTAAAATGGACGGTGGCTGCCCTATAGCCCACCTTAGAGTGGGCTTCAAAGACAGTGCAGAGCTCCCTATGGGCAGGGCTTTGGGCTGTGTGCCTGTTCATCTACTCTGTGGGGAAAGAGAAGTGGCTGGAAATTAGAATTCATTGATGGGCAGTGGTGAATGGCCTAGCTGACTAGTCAGAGGCTTTTAAGGAAAAATATCGGAAGATCAGGACAAGGAGGGTCTGGGACACACAAATGTGGGTCGACATATGTGAGTGGGCAAAAAGTGAGGACTAAAGATCTTTGTATCGTGTGTTAACACCCACCAGACAGCATCCACCATGGAAGTGGCACTAAGCAACCAGGTACACAGAATGAGTCAGCCAGATGATGTCAGCCAGCCTCCTGAATCAGCCACCCCAGTGCTAGCAGATGGGCACATGAAGTGACGCTCTTAGCAGAGATAGAGGCTATGTGTGGGGCTTACAGCATTATTGCTTAATGTCCAACCTGCCAGCAACAGAGACCAACATTGAGTCCCTGACATGGCACAATCCTCCAAGACGACCAAGCAGCCACTTTGTGGTAAGCTGACTACACTGGGACCCTTCCACCCTGTAAAGAGTAATGACTCATTTTGACTGGAATATTCTATAAATGGGTTTTGCCTTTCCTGATGGCAAGACTATAGCCATACTCACTGTCCAAGGGCTTAGACAATGTTTGATCTGCCAGTATGGGATCCCACGTAATGCTGCATCAAACTGAAGGACACACTTAACAGCAAAGGTGGTACAAAAGTGGGCCTATGACCATGAAATCAACTGATGAGATTATATACCACACCACCCAGAAGCTGCTGGTCTGACAGAGTGATGGAACAACTTGTTGCAGCCACAGCTAAGACCCCAGCTTGGCGGTGATACTGCGTGAGAATAGGACAACATCCTCCAAAACACAGTGTACACTCTAGATCAATGACCACTGTTTGTGCTGCATTCCTGATAGGTAGACTACATGGGTCTGGGGAATTCAGAGAGAAAAGTAGGAGTGGCCCTGCTTACCATCAATCCCAGTGATCCACTTTTGGAGTGTGTGCTTCCTGTTCTCTCAGGGCTCTGCAAAGTTAGAGGTCCTGGTTCTCCAAGGGGGGGCACTGCTACCAGGGGACACAGCAAGAATCCCATTACATTCTAAGCTATGGCTGCCACCTGGACACTTCAGGTTTTGTATGCCAACAGACATGAAGGGGAATCACTGTCTTGACATGGCAGGGGTACATGACCCTGATCATCAGGAGGAGGTAGGGCTGCTGTTACAAGTAGGGTCAGGGAGGAGTATGTTTGGCACCCAGGTTATCTGCTTGGCCATCCATTGGTATTCCTTGCTTAACTTTGATGGCAAACGAGCAAAAATAGCAGCCAAAGCCTAGAAAGGGCATGGGGACCAAGGGCTCAGGGATCCTTCAAGGATGAAAGAATGGATCACTTACCAAGTAAGCCACTGAGGCCAAGAGAGGGGCTAGCTGACAGGGGGAGGGAATCTAAAATGTACAGTAGAAGAAGGAGACAATGTATATAATTTATTTATGCTGCATTTAACAACTGTAGCTGTGGAGGCTATAGTTCATCCCACTAGCCATGCTTTTTCAACTTTCCCAAAGGAAACAAGATCAATTACAATCCTGGAAATGCTGTTCCCAGATGGGGTGAACTTACTCTAAGAGGCAAGTGAATTTGAGCAGTACAAGGGCTATACTGTGTGCTCCACCCCTGCCCTGCCATCAAGCCTTCACATTAATCCCCCAGCTTCTGAGAATATCTGCTGTTGAAGGCTCACAGTGCTGCCCCTCGCTGGGATTTGCCTCTGCAGCAGGGATTTGCCTTCCCCAAGATTATGCCTCCTCCTAGAGGGCAGCCTGTGGCCCACAACCGACTGATGTAAGAATACAAAAACCTGGCCACCCCCTTCAGATGGGATAACTCTGAAGGGTCATCCAGCGCCAGAGCTCTGAAGATGATTGGCTGAGCCTCTGTTATGGCTGCATCACAGCTCAACCTTTCCCTCTGCCAAGCCTGCTTCCCCCGCTCTTCCCCAGCTCTTCCCCCACAACAGGTGTTGTTCCCAAGAGCTGTCCTTAATAAATCTGCACACAAATCTCAGAGTCTTGGGGTCTGCATCCAGGGAAGTCTAAGAAAAGGAGCCCCAGTAAGACATATAATTTATATAACCCACTATATACATATTTATATAATAAACCACCCTATATATATAAAAAACATATATTATATAAGACATATATAACATGTTATACAGCAAATATAATACAGGATTTTTATATAATATATAACATATATTGTATATTACATATTATATGTGGATGTATCTAGAATGGATAGTTGCATGTATATAAATATATATGTATATAATTGGAATGAAAATTTCAATAAATAATTATCTTTACTATGGGCAATGGAGTCTGATATTTCCTATTCTATTTCACTTCATGAAGAAAAACATACACATATATGTGTATTATATACTATAAGCCCATTATATAACAAATGTATTATATAGTATATGTATATATAATTATGATAGACATTGATTGTATTTCTTATTGGAATAACAGTTTCACTAAATAATAATTCCATTTGCTATATTGCAATATACTCTGTTATTTTCTATTTTCACTTATCCTACTTCATGAAGTAAATGAAATGCTGGTCACAAGCCAATAGGTGACCCACAATATGAGAAACACTGAACTAAGTTATCTCTAAAAAGGGGAGATGAGTCTCAACTTGGCATTTGCAACTTTAAACCACAGAAGACTCAAGACCCAGGAAGGAATGAGGTGGTAAGGTTTGGTGGGAAAGGTGTCAGACTGTACTTAGGTGTACAGTCCATTACAAAGTTTGCACAACTCCTCCTTTATTCCAGGCTGAAATCCCTAAAGCTTGCATGGCTCTGAATGTCTGCAAGTTGGTGATGCAGAGGTCTCTATTCCCCACACTGAGCCTGGAGTGCATAGGCTCTCTCCATTTGTCCATCCCAACCTACCTGCAGTAGACATTAAGTAAATATTTGCTAGATTGACTGGCAGAAAAAACTGGAATAGCTGCTGGAGTAAAGGGGGGCTTCTGGGATGCAGAAGGGGAAGCAAAGAATCTTTCACTGAATCCAGCAGATGCTCAGTAAATGCTTGCTGGACAACTTCGAAGGAAAAACGGAAAACACTGGAGTTACAGGTATGGAAAGGGGACGGTCTTCTCAGCATCCAGTAGATAATTAATAAATGTTTGATGGAATGAAGGGAAAAGCAGCAAAGAATCTGCCTGGAGGGTCGGAGTGGAGAAGGTAAGTCTAAAAGAAGATGCTTACCAACACACAACAAGGGCCTCACTAAGGTTTGCTGACTTCAATGGTGCTCAAATTTAGCCAAGAAAATGGCTCCTGAGTGAATGGGTGTTGGTGCAGGAATTATATAGCATGTGTTCAATAAATGCTTCATGAATTAATGGAGAAAAGAGGGATGTGGCTGTTTGAGCAGAATTATTAAGAGATTAATAAATGCTTTTTCAGACTAATTGGGGGAAAAAGGCAGTTGGAAGATGGCTACTAATGGTCTGGGGAGGGGACCTAGGCAGAACACAGTAGGTGCATAAGGTGAGCTTTCAGGATTGTGTAGTGTGGAAGAAGGCTGTGGGAGGGGGAATTAGAGCTATAAGAGGTGGAGGAGAGGCTTTGAATATGGGGTTCTTCATATATAATAAGAGCTCATTGAAAGATGGTGGGGTTGAATGGAGAAAAGGTATAGAGCATTAAGCTGGTGGTTGGGTTCGAAGAAAGGAGAACTGAAGAAGGCTTCCTAATATATAGTAATGCTTAATAAATGCCTCCCCTACTCTGACACATGAAAAGTATCCAATAAATACCTGTAGAATGAATAAATGGCTCTAAAGAAAGAGAAAGGCTTCTGGGTAAGTGCTCCTGTGAGGAGGGGTGATCTAACCAGTAAAGAGCTGGTACTCAATAAATTTAGGCTGAAGTAGTCCCCTGGAGAGAGCTCTTGAGACAGGGGCTGGAACTTCCAGATTTCAAAAGAGGAAGTTGAGACTGGCTCTTACATAATAGGGAGATGCTTTATGATTGGTGCAGGTTCTCCTAGGGGTAATGAAGGAGCATCTACCCCCTATACACAATAGGTACTATATACATACTCACTGGATCCACTGAAAGAAAAGGATTTGGGGGAGATGGTGTGAACATATTGCACGCAGAAGGCACTCCATAAATGCTCACAGGGCCACTGGAGCGAAAGGCCTTTCGGGGAAGGTGATTAGAATTGAGCACCTGGTAGACAATGAATAAATGCTCAATGGATCTATTAAAAGAAAAAGTCTGGGGAGGGGGCCCTAGGGATGGGCAAACAATCACTGTATCCATTGAAGGAAAAGTCTTTTGATGAAAGGGAATGGGGATGTAGAACTTGATCTATGTAAGCTTGATTCTCTGTTGAGGAAAGGAAATGCTTTTATGGAGAAGGCACAGAATCAGGCACACAGCAGGTGCTCCACAAATGCTGCCAGGAGTGATGAAAAACAAAAGGTCTTTGGGAAGAGGGATTGGAACGGTGCACACAGCAAGTACTAGATATCTGATCATTGTGCAAAGGCCTTTATGGAGAAGGTCTAAGGTTGAGTCATGCAGAAGGTGCTCAAAGTATGTAGACTGAAGCCACCGGAGGGCTTGGAGATGGGGTAAACATCAGGCACTCAGTAATGTTTGGTGAATATGTTGGAGAAAAAAACCCTTTGAGAAGCCTTACAGCAGGCAGGTGATAAATACTAGGTGAGTCCATCAAAGGAAAAGCCTTTGAAGAAGTAGCTTGAAAATGAGGAATAAGGGAGGCACTCAATAAATGCCTTTTAGATCCACTGTAGGTAAAGGATTTGGGGGAAAGTCTGAAGATGAGTCATACACACAAGATTTTTTAAAATGCTCATGGAACTCATTTGAGGAAAAGAGTATGTTTGAGAAAGGGGCTGGGGGATGCGGCATACATCAGGTACTTAATAAATGCTTCTTAGATCCTTTGGAGAAATAGTCCCTTGGAGAGGGGTCCTGATTGGGGTACACAGAAAGCATTCAATAAAGTCTCACAGGATCCATTAAAGGCAACACTTTTGGTGAGAAGCTGGGATGGGATACACAGCGGGCACTCGACCAATGTTCACTGAATAGTTTAAAAGGTCTTTGAGGAGAGGGCTGGGGTGGGGCACATGGCACATTCTGGATACATACTCACAGGTCTCTTAGTGAAAAAGATTTAGGGCAAGGGTTGAGGGTGACAAGACACATATTAAGCTCTCAATGAGTGCTCACAAAATTCATGGAAGCCAAAGGCCTTGGGGAAGGGCTCTCCGATGAGGCACACTGCATGTACATGATAAATGCTCACAAGATCCATTAGAGGACAAGGCCTTTGGGGCAACGATTGGGGGGACAGGGAACATTAGGCTCTTGAATGCTCACAGAATATATTGAAGCCAAGGTTTTTGAGGGAAGGAGGTACATAGCAGGCGCCCCATAACTGCCCCGTATGGATCGGGAAGGCGGGAGTGGGGGTGGGTAGCAAGGGAGGGTCAGATAGGAAGCGCCCAGCATAACAATTTAAAGGAAATGGGTTTGGGCTAGGGGGCCAGGTGCCTGGCACACAAGTGGCGCTTGATAATTACTCGTCACAAAACGACGTGGGGACCCAAGCCGCGGGAAGACGTCCAGTCGGTGGCTTACCAGTCGGTGTGGAGCTCGTCGATGACCAGTAGCACCCTGGCGGCGGCGCCCCCACGGCCTGCGCCCCCAGAGCCACCGCCCACCTGCTCGCTGAAGGTGGCGGCCGCTGCCGCGGTGGTCTGCTTGACCGCGTTGGACAGCGACGAGAAGAAGCCACCGCCTCCCGAGGA
This sequence comes from Manis pentadactyla, assembly GCF_030020395.1. Taxonomy (NCBI): domain Eukaryota; kingdom Metazoa; phylum Chordata; class Mammalia; order Pholidota; family Manidae; genus Manis; species Manis pentadactyla. The sequence goes on from NC_080038.1 coordinate 42,174,013, forward strand.
CCCAGGGCTAGGGGCGGCTGGGGAGGCCACGGGGGCAGCCGCGGAGGCCCTCTCGGCAGCGGCGGTCGCGGGACCGGGTGTGGCTCCGGGGCTGGGGGCAGCAGGCGGCGGCGGGGGCGGTTGCGGGCGCTGCAGGTCTGTCATGTACCCATTTGGCAGATTGGCCATAAAGTTGCTGTCCGACAGGCGGCGCCGCAGGTAGTTCATGGCTGCGGTGTGGGGAAGGGGGTCCCAGGAGCAGTCTGGTCAGGAGCCGCGGGGGCGGACCGCGCGGGGCCCGGGAGCACAGCTGCGCTCTCAGGCACGACGCTACTCTTTCCGTTGCCCGCTGCAGACTGAAGCAGCGCTGAGTTTCGCCGCCGCCGCAGCGCGGATGGTCGCGCCCATAACCCCTATCTGGCCCCTCGCATGGTGCAGTCCAGCTGGGCCGGTGACTGGGCGGACGCGACCAAGGAGACCGGGAAGGGGAGTTTGAGAAGGAACGGCGAGTGACGTCAACTCGCCTTCAGGGTTGGGGCGGCGGTGGCGCGCGCTGGCAGGCAGGGGTGAAGACGCTGTCCGCGGTGCTGAAGACGGCAGTGCGCACGCGCCACGCCGCATCCTGTCTCCCTTCCCCCTTCTGCGATTGGGGATGCGCAATTTGGAGAGTGGGGGTGGGGTGGGTGCTGGTCCGGAGGGTCCAGGTGGTTGGTCAGGCAAGTCCCCCACGCTGCTTCACTCTGGTCTTCACACCCAGTCGTACCCACACGCAGGACCCTCCGCAGATATTTGGTTTCCAGTGTTAGCATTCCCCACAGAAGGCTCGTAGAGGGGTGGGAATGGAGACACACCCAGAGACACAAAAGTAGAGAAATAACCCTCTTACAGCGAGGGGTGACGGTCATACGCAGTACCCCGATGGGAGATCAATTTCCTACGTCCACATAGGCTCTGCTAAGCAGAGAGAGGGTGAGGGGGTGGCGTAGACAGCATCAGACAAGCGAAGGTGGACAGCTGGGTGGAGTACACACCCTTGCCTGGTGGGGGTGGGGGCTGGAGGCACACTGGGAATGACACGGACGTGGAGATACATATGGACACACACAAAAGTAGGGAAACACATGAAGGCATGTACAGAGAGAACAGACCAATCTGGATATCTGTATAGACACATGTACAAGCTCAGGATAACTCACATGGCTATGCATGCACACACGCACGCAGACACCACACTGCCACACGGAGACCCAGAGAAACTCACACAAGCAAGCACGCCCAGACAAAACACATACCCACGGACAATCATGAACAAACCTAGATCTGCTATACAGACATGTGACCTGAAGCTCTAGCCCTGATGTTTGTCCATCTTCCCTGCTCTACACACACATTCGGATAATACACACCCATCCCTCTGCCCTGAACACAGCCCAAAACCATCTGGTATCATTAGTGCCCGTGGCTATTTCCCCCTGCACCAGAGAACTTTCCAGAGGCAGACCCATCCTAGGGTATGCACACAGTAGGTGCCAAGTAATGTTTGCCACATGAGCAAATGACCTTTATAGTTCCAGGCAGAGGTGGACTGTGAAAGCCATCCTGTCAACTATTATAAGATCCTGACAATGAAAGCATAAATCCATTGAAAAATAATCATTTGTCGACTGATTGTACCTAATGCTTAACTAAACTGTTTATAGGTCCAACCCTCAAAACAATACTGTGGGGTAATATCATTTCCATTTTACAGAAAAGGAATCTCAGAACTCCAATTCATTTCTAAGGGGTCATGTTCACTCTGTGATCCATACTTTTTTTTCTTTTAAGAATGTGCCAGAAAGAGGTACCAGTGTAGCTGGAACAAAGTGAATGAGGGGGATTGTGGCAGGAAAAGTCAGAGAGGTTAGCAGGGACCAGACTGAGCAGGGCCTGGTGGGCCATAGTGAATGTGCCAGAAAGAGGTACCAGTGTAGCTGGAACAAAGTGAATGAGGGGGATTGTGGCAGGAAAAGTCAGAGAGGTTAGCAGGGACCAGATTGAGCAGGGCCTGGTGGGCCATAGTGAGCAATGATGGTGGACCAGGTAAGGTAGAAGATACAGGCAGATTTGGAGTCTCCTCTGCCTGCAGGATTTTCAGGTGAACCATCCACTTAATCATTTGCTCATTCTTAATTCATTAAATCCTTGGCCTGTTTAAACAAGGTAGTAATGGTGTAGGGTCTGGAGTCAGGGTACCTGAGTTCAAACTGGGCCTCCACCATACCCTTGGGAAAGTGATGTAACCCCTCTGAGACTTGGTTTCCTCATCTGTAAAAATGATCTCCTGACCGACCTCTAAGTGGATGGTGGGGGGAGACAACCTCTATATCTTTGCATGTTCTGTGACTTCTGCCAGGAATGTCCTTTCCCCTCTTTCTCAAAGGTCATCCTGGCCAAGGTCTCCAGGAGGTGCCCTCCACCAGGACTCAAGATTTCACCCCCTCTTCCCCTAGGCACCCATAGTCCTCAAGTCAAATACTTCCAAAACATCCTCTACTCCCTCCTCCATCCCAGCCAGCTTCAGTTCCATTCTTTCCTGCTCTCTCGTTGACGCTCCCTCTGGTATTCCATATATCCCAGTGTTTCCCATATTAGAAACTCCCCACAAATCGGGTATTTGCCAACATTTCAAAGTATGCATGCCTCAGTGTTTTGCTCAGTAACTGTAGCAAACAAGCTGTGCCGGCCCCATGGTGCCCTCTCTGGGGGACAGGAGCAACTGCATGTCTACAGATCTTTCTGGTGCCTCTGCAAGCAGAAGTTATGCTCCTTAGGAATCTGTCTGCAGACTGTCTCTTCCCAGGGGCCCTATTTCCAGATTCCTAGTACTCATGGCCTCCAGAGTCATTCTGTCTCTCCAATGTCCAGAAATTAGTTTTTTTTTTTTGGTAGATGTTCTGAATTACAAAAATGAGGATTCCCCTCCGGAGTGCCTCAACTCCCTGAGGCAGAGGTAAGGCTCTTCTGTACTGTCTCCATCTTCTCCAGTAGGAATAAGCGTAAGGAAGGGGCTCCAAGAATGATTTTCTTTGTTGTGCATTGGTAAGCAACGACTCTGATATACACCTCCCTGACATATGCTCATAATCAGTATTGTACCCATGTTTACACCTCACATATCTATGCAACCTTAATGCACATGTGCGTGTACACACACACACAAACCTAACCTATAACTCGTGTTATGGTGCACACAGCACCTTACATTACATCCTTCATTCTTGCACGGATTCACAGGTCTGCATATTACATATACACAAATATATGTGCCTCATAATGCACACACAGAGCCAAACTTCCACTGTCTTGTAAATACTTACATCTCTCATACTTTTTAGCAGCAACCAGAGCCCCTCATTTCAGCTCATTCCTCCAAAAATGACTAAATATTCATCGACTTCATTGTCACTTCAACCCATCAACTGACCCATTGCACACAAGGGGTAATCGTCCCAGAGAAGTGAGCATGCTGATACTCTCTGGGTGTCACACATCTCCCATCTAAACCTTCCCACACAGAGCACCACCTTCACTTACAGCACAGAGTCCTAAACTCTGCCACTGATATGGTGCTTCAAACATCTAGCTCACTACCTTTCTGTGCCCATTTCCTCCTTTGTAAATAGGGATTATGATAATCCACACGGCAAGTACTATTAACTATTACCATACTTACGATTCTTATGATTTGTCTCATCACAGGGGCCCAGTATTCAGTTAAGTGCTAATTAGTGGTAAATGAATGAGCAAATGCTAAGGTAATTAGTGTCTGGGTTTGTTCCCTTCACTGTGAAGATCCGTGCTGCTGACTCCTCTTCTTCCCTATCCCCCATGATGTTCAGCACTATTGCTAGTATAGAGTAGGCGCTGAAGTGTTGAATAGATGTTCAAACGGAAGGATTACCTATTTTGGATCTGTTCCCTCGCTCAGATGTCCTCTCCTACCAGCCTTCCTCCACCCCAGATGCCCAGACATCTCTAGTATACAGTAGACGCTAATAAATGTTGAACGAATGAGCAAACACTGAAGGAATCTGTCTGAGCTTTTCCCGGGGGTCCTTCAGGCAGATGCTGATCCTAGCTTCTCTGACCCCTCGCCCTCCCACCCAGCTCAAAGCACTTTTTAGGCACCTCCGGGGTCCTCCCCCAAGTTCAGCGGAGCTATTTGTCGCGGTTAATTGCTGCCCTGGAGCTGGGCTGTTACGAGCGGGTGCAAGGTGTTCGCGCAGCGGGGCATCACCCCTAGCCACGCCCCTGCCGTGGTTCAACGCAGGATCGACGCGGAATCCGCCAGCGGAGAGGCTCGCGGGGGTGGGAATTTAGGGAGCTTTAGGAGATAGGCAGATGGACATGCAAGCCGGCCAATCGGAAAATGCCTGCGTGGGCAAGCAGCCAACCAGGAAAACCCGGAACGCGGAGCTCTGCAGAGGGACGTGCAGCGCGACACCAGGGCACTGCAGGAGGGGCTAGGACTGGGGAGCCGCGTCAGGTAGACATTGGTGCTGCTGAAGCGAAGGGACGCGCACTCGCCTTCACTCCTACCAAACTGTGGCCACCGCGGAAAACTTTTCTACAACAGACCACTGTAACTTTGGTCTCCATTCACTCCCACCTGGATTCCCTCAACCAGTCTTTTCTCCATTCCCCGTGCTCTCTCCTTTGGCTTAGAGCATGCTATTGTCCTACTCCTGGGGAAGTGGCTGGTTTATTGAGGTTGGGGAGGTCAGGGGGTCAGAGTAGGGGGGTTGAGATGTTAGCGCTTCTCATCTTCAGGGTCTTTGCAAGCAGGCACGTGTAGACACGGCCGTTTCTCCTCCACCACCGCCTTCTGCCCCTGCAGCATTTCACACACCGTCGAAGGTTTCCCCCAAAAGGTCACGTTCTTCTCGCCCTGACCTTCGACCATGGTGACAGTGGGCCTGGGGTATTAGAGCAGGAATGGAGGGGAGAAGCTCAGGAAAGGCAAGAATGCATTCAACAAACTCATTAGTGCCCTTGTACCCAACACTACTTTTTAGCTGTGATATTGGACAATTTCTTTAGCTTCCCTATGCCTCCATTTCCCTCATCTGACTAATGGGAATAATAGTATGCACCTCACTAGGTGAGAATGAGTTAATTCTGGTAAAGTGTTCAGAGTGGTGTCTGGTACACAGTAAGTGTTCAATATATGCTGGTAATTGTTCCTTGTTGACATGAGCTATCTTCTCTTACCTCCAAAACCCTTTATATTTCTCCCCATTGCCCACTGGAAGAAAAACACAAACCTTGTCCTGCATTCAAGACCTTGTTGTTGGGCCCAAATCCCTGCCCCTAGCCAATCTCTCTCTCTTCCACTTTATCCAGACCCAGACCCATGTCCAGAATGGTCTTTGCCAGGCTTCTTGCCACTAGGCGAGCCCTCCATTCACTCCCACCTGGATTCCCTCAACCAGTCTTTTCTCCATTCATTCCCTCATTCTGTCAAGTCCTTCCTGCTTCCACTCAACACCCCTAACTCATCTTCAGAACCCTCTCAAAACCTCACAGCCGGAGACCACTTCCCAGATGGCAGGTCTTCCATGACTTGAAAACCGCCCACTGAATTGAGTAGTTCAATGTATGTGGAAATATGGAAGGGATGAGTGTTTTAACTCTAACACTGGGGCACCCTGGCTACCCAGGAACACTTTGGGGGGCTGATCACCTGTGTCCAGGACTCTGCTCACAGTCTTGATGCCAGGCCTCCCCTGACAGGAAGGGGCCAGTAAAGGCATCTGTTCACAGTCTTGATGCCAGGAATGCCTTTACTGGCCCCTTACTGCCAGGGGAGGTCTGATAGCTTCCTGGACCCTGTTGAGGTGGCAGTCCCTTTTCCATGCTCCATATGCCTTCTTTCAGGGCCCTGCTGACCTGGATCCCTTGTGGGATCCATGGGATCTGGTGGGTTCTGTGTGCCTGCAACTGTTTCTGAAAAGGCCTTAGAGTGCCTTGGGACCATAAGATGTTGAGTGAGACATCAAGCCACCCATGGAGGTATGGGTGACTGGAGGGACAAGTAAGTGAATGGAGCCTGGCTAACTGAGAGAGCAGAACAAACCCACACAGAAGGGCTGACTGAAGGGAGAACAGTGGAGTGACTAAATGAGAGCCTGAAGGGCACAGAGGCTAGTAGTTCTGCACTCAAAGTCGTCTTTCTCAGCTGCTGCTTTAGTTGCTCTCCTCTTCCTGCAGCTGGGAGAGGGCACTCAGCAAGGCAGGCACCCTAGACCCTGTGATGGAGGGCCATGTGGGGATGGCTGACTCTCTAGCCCTGCGTACTGGGACAGCAGTATCATGCCTCCTCCTAGGCCCCCTCTGCCCCTCACTCACGAGAACTTGGGGAGTGGGGCCGTGCAGAGGCGCTGGCGGGTGCGCACGGGGTTGGGTCCACAGGGGGGCATGCACAGCCCCCAGGTACTCCACTCTGCCCACGAGCCTTTCCCTGCAGTGAGGAGAGGGAGTTCCCATGTCAGAATCAGGTCTCAGTGGGGAGGTGAGAATGGCTCTGGGGACCTGGGGTCCATGGCAGAGTCAGAAACCCCTGTGCTACGTGGGCTGCCCTGCCTGGTATAGTCTGCGGGGGGCACTCACAGGGGCAGCGCTGGATGTTGTAGCAGTGCCGGATATCCTGCTGGTCCCCGACACATCGATGTCCATCAAACTTGCGGCCTTTGCAGCTCCTCGAGCGTGTCTGCTGCCCTGGGATCTCCTCACAGCTGATGTATTTCATGTTCCGGCGGATGCAGATGCTCCACTCCCCCCAGAGCCCCCACTCCCCATTCACTGCAGAGACAGCGGGCAGCAGGGACTTGTACCAAAGAAGGGAGCCAATGTGAGGGTTCAGAAGGAGGAATGATGGCTGGGGGACAGTGTGGGGGTGATCTGAGGTGGAAATGGGAGATCAGAGGTGGAACCAAGGCACCAGGGCCAGGAATGGTGGAATTAGAGGCAGGAGCAAGGCATCAGCAGCAGGAACTGGGCAGAAGAGGTGGGTGGGGAGCTTAGGCATGGAAATGGTGCATCTCAAGGTGCTGACCAGGGCAGGGCACAGCCGTGTTGCAGATGTGAGTCCGGGAGGCATCACCAGCACAGAAGGGGCCCCCACGCTGGGGCACAGGCTGATCACATGTCCGCTGTTCCATGGTTTGTCCCAGGCCGCAGGTCACAGAGCAGGGGCTTGCAGGGCTCCATGGTCCCCAGCCACCAGCCACTGTTGGGAAGTTGGAGGTGTGAGGAGAAAGACGGCCTCAATCTTCCCCCAACCCAGTCCCTAGGCCCTCCAGGCAGACTGCCCCCAAATGAAGAACTCCATGGTCACATGGTCTATGACCTTTATCCCCTGAAATGGCACAGCATCTGTGCCCGAATCAATAGCAGGGTGTCAGAGACCTTATCCTGTGTACCTGGGCAGGCTGGCAGGCCAGTGCAGCCCCGCTGCTCACTGGCTGGCCCTGGGCAGGGCCTCCCAGGAGGCTTCATGGAGGGCTCCGGTGCAGAACACGTGCGGCTTCGTCTCTCCATAGGTGCATTGTTTCCCCCATGGCAGGAGCCTGAGCAGGGGCCCCAGGGGCCCCAAGCAGCCCAGGACCCGTGTGCTGTGGTGGAGTGGGGGTAGAGAGATTCGAAGTGTGGTCATGCATGAAGTCCTCCCACCCTGGTAGCTCCCTGCTGTCACCCCACACCCACCCTGGATGCCTACATCTGTGTCCTGTGGTTGCCCTCACTTACTGGGGCACACCTGCTTGGTGTCACAGGCCTCTGACTCCTGTGCCTTTCCTAGGCAGTGGCCCCCACACTTGGGGGTGGGATGGTCACATGCTCTATGACGGGTCCGGGTCCCTTTGGAGCACGTAGCAGAGCAAGGCATCCAGGGCCCCCAATTGGACCAGCCACCAATCTCTGTGGGAGAGATGAGAGGGAGCAGGATGGAGATTTTATTCAGGGGTCCTCATTCTTCATGTACCCCACATCAGCCAATTCTGTCCCCACATCCTCTGCCATACCTGGTCTACCATCACTGCTCTTCTGGACCATTCCAATAGCCTTCCCACTGGTCCCTCTGCTTTACTCCTTACCACATCCTGTCTGTCCTCCTCCTGACAGTGACAAGGATCTGTCACAACCCAAGTCACATCACAGTTCTCCTCTGCCTACAAACCGCATCATTCAGAATAAAAGCCAATGTCCTCACCGTGGCCCCAAGGACCAGGTCCCCTCCGATCTCATTTCCCACCACTCTCCTCCAGCCACAGCGGCTTCCTGAGCACCTCACAAACAGCAGGCACTGTCCCCCCATCAGGACCTCTGCCCTGACTGTTCCTAGTGCCAGGTAGTGGCAGTGCAGAGCTTCCTCACCAGGACAGCATGGCTGGTCCTCGCAGGCCTGCAGCTGCCACTGGAGGGACCCTGGCTCCACCTTCTCAGGGCACTGCCCACCCCGGCCTACACAGCGCCGGTGCCGCAGCTGGGAGCCCTCAGTGCATGTCACTGAGCAGGGGGCCCACGCGGACCATGGTGACCATCGCGGGAACCTGTAGAGAGGAGCACATATCCCATCCCAGTGCGAGCCAGCAAGACAGCGTACAGGATGGCAGGGCGGAGGCTGATGTAGGCAGGAATGCGGGATAAATGTATATGGAATGTTTTGATGAGAGCACCTATCATCTTAGGGATATTGGGGGACCGAATGGGAAGAGGTGAGCACACAGTGCTTAAGGACACCCTTTACCTTAATGACCAGGACATTCTTTGAAGTCCCCCAAGGACAGTACCATGGAACACAGTAAGCAAATAAAGGACCAGGGATCTAGAACTGTTGTCAGAAACCCACCAGGTCACCACTGTGAACAGTAGCAGGCAAATAGGAAGTGCTTAATAAAGAGAAGCCATCATCCCAATGAGCTCAGAGACCCTGTCAGAAATATCCCAGCTCTATCCCCAACCCCCTGCAAAATAATGCTAAACAGATGTGAACTGTAGGCATGACTAGGGGCCTGGGGCTGCCTTTAAAGATCCCCAAGCTCCCTATCCCTATGGTGTATATGGGACATACAGTAGGCAGGTAGAAAATATGCCTTGTATCTATTAAGGGCTCAATACATGTAACCTGGCATGACTAGGAGACCAAGCTACCCTCACAGGTCCTTCAACTACCTGTGACCTCTGCAATGCCTCTGGTATGCCGGAAGTGCTCAATGAATGTGAAGTGTCATTGTAACTGGGGACCTGGAGCTTCCCTCAGAATTCCCCAAACTCTCCCACCCCGACAAGGCACCTGTATACAGTAAGTACCCCATATGAGCTGTCATCATTATTAGGGGACTTGAGCTACCTTCAGAAATACCCAAGTCACACCCCACCCAGGTCTCAGTATGCAGGAAGTACTCCATAAATGTTTAGCTACGGCAGTGATTCTCAACCAGGGGTGATTTTGCCTCCAGGGGACATTTGGCAATGCCTAGTGACGTTCTGGTTGTTGCAACTGGTTGAGGGGGTTGCTGCTGGCACCTAGTAGGAGGCCAGGGATGCTACAAAACACCGTGCAATGCACAGGTCTACTCCCCACAACAAAGAATTTTCTGGACCCAAATGTTAACAGAGCTGAGGCTGAGAAGGCTCAAGGTATGGTCATGAATCAGGGCCTTGGAGCCACCCTTGGAAATCCCAGAGAAGCAAAGAGCCCAGTTCTGGGTCACCTTGTAGAAGGTAGTTTCTGCGTCCGCCCAACCCCAGGCTCCCCCTAACCTGCATGCCTGGCAGAGCTTGCTGCCGGGCTCCTGATAGGCGTAGGCAGCATTGAGACAACAGTCTCCCACACTGACACCTTCCCCAAGGAGGCCCTTGCACTTGCCCGAGGATTCCTCATATTGGGTGAAGCAGAGTACAGGGTCTGAGCCTGTAACAGGGTGAGGGGCATGGTCAGGGGTGTGGTGGGCCCACCATTCCTGGGGGCCAGATGGGCCCTCATCCACTCACCTGTTGTTGGCAGGGTGAGCAGCAGCAGCGGCAGCAAAAGCAACTGAGGGGCCTGTACTGGGGCGGCCATGTTGGACACTGCACCCCTGCAGCCTCGCTAGAGAGGCCTGGCGTTGTGTGGCTGACCTGCTCCTGGAGTCAGTGGGAAAGAGGAACCAGGGGCAGGAGGAACTGGGAGGGTGAGGGTAGAGGGCGGGAGGGGAGGACGTCATGCAGATCTCTTCAGCTCTGACCTCTCCCGTCACCTCTGCCAGAGCCTCCTCCTCTATTTCCCCCTCCCTACTTCCTGTTTCATTCTTGGTCCCCTTCTGTTTATGGTGATAAATCCAGCACCCCACGCCCCACCCAGCAACCGTTTAGTACTGTCAATGCTACTGAGACAAATTATTACTGAGGGGAAATGGAGCACAGAGGTTTGGAGCAAGATGAACTTCCTAGCTGTGTGACCCTGGGCAAGTCACTTGAAGCTCTCTGAGCCTGTTTCTCCACCTCAAAAATGCATAATCTCAACCACAACGACAGGGCCAACCTCATGGGGGTACTGAGAAAGGGTGAAATGAGCATGTCCCTCCTCATGGGGTGGAGAGGCATTGAGGTAATTACTTCCCCCTCCCTCCTGACTTAACCACTGCCCTCCTCTTTCCTGAAAGTGAGGTTTCCTGTGGTCAGCAGAACGGAAATGAGAAGGGGAAGTGACAGGAGTGTGGGGAGAATAATTCAGGAGTGAACTGGGGATATCCACTGCCCCAGCGGCCCAGCTGGGGACACCTTTAGGGCCTGGGAAGGGGAGTGGTTGGGAGGGAAATCAGCTTGGCCATGTTCCATCAGAGTAACCAGGCTAGGTGACACCTCTCCTTCCTGACTCCACCATGGGGTTTGTTGTGGAGACTGGGGTTTAAGATTTTTCAAAGTCCTTACTGCAGTGCCTGGCATAAAGTAGACGTTCTGTTTGTTAAGTACATTCATTCAGCATTTTTGAGCATCTATTGAGTGCCAGATGCTGTTCTCCATAGAGCACAGAACAAGACAGCCCCCAATCCTGGCCCTCAAAGGGCTTACACTCTGAGAGAGCAAGTAAATGTCACCTCCCTCATAGAGGCCTTTCCCAGCTATCCTTTTGATATGGCACCCCTCTCACTCTCCAGCCCATGGGCTCTCAAATCTTAGTGTGCAGGAGAATCACCTGGGAAGTTTCTTAAATCACAGACTGCTGGGACCCACCCATTTCTGATTCTGGGCTGGGGCTCTAAAATGTGCCTAACAGGCTCCCAGGTGACACTGAAGCTTCTGGTCTAGGGACCACACTTTAAGAAACATTATTCCAGTCCCTGACCCCTTTCTCTTTGTAGGTCTCACCCAGAAAAACTATTCTACGTACTCCTTATTTTACTGTTAAGAATTAATTCCTCTTCAGCCCATTTTCCATGGAGGTAAAACTGAGCCTCCACAGACCTGCTATTTTTATTTCTAAGTAACTCCTAATGAGTGAAACTCCACAGCATGTTTTAAAAACAGGAATCCTTTTAATTAGCAAAAAGGAGTCTAAGAAAGAGAGAAAGGCAATGTCTCATTTCCCCTGCATTCAACGAGAGAAACACCATTCTGCAAATGAAACAGTAAATGAGTGATTTGGTCAGGTGTTACAACAGAACTTTCTCAAGAAATTGGGTCTTGTTTTATGGGTGATAAGGTGTGTTGGCTTTTGTATCCATTACAGATGTACTCTGTTTCCTGACAATATAAGCCTGTCTTTCCAAGTGTGCTTTGAACAAAGGGGTCTTGTTATGGTTCTAAGACTTTAGACATCAGCGCTCTGTTATCCTGTGAAAACAAACTCCCCGAGAAACCGGTAATTCTGGTTGGCTGCTTTATCTAATCAACCTTTGCCTTGGGAATAATGTTATAATCAATATTTCCCTTTGCTCCTAAACTGTACAAATACTCATAGGAGCACCTGTGGAAGAAGTCTGTCGGTGCTTTCATCTCCTCCCACAAGTTTGGGCAATAAAATGACTCTGTAGATTTCTTCTTTAAACAAAGAATAAGAGTTTTGTCTCAGTACCTGATATGATGTATTTATCTGCTTCTTGTCCTTTGTCCTGATTACACTACCAGCTCCACAAGGGCATGTTGTGTCTGGTTTGTTAATGGCTGTGGGTGCAGGCTTCAACAAGCATATGCTGAATGAGGAAATAAATGAAATAAAACTGCAGAGTTTCTGACTAAGTGCTAAGAGGAAGAGTCTGAATTGGGGGTAAAAATGTGAGCATCAGTGGGGAGATACTGGACCAGATTGCCTGGAAATGAGGAGAGAAGGGAAGTGCGTGTGGGCTGGCAAAGACAGGGGGAACTCCAGTATTTCAAATTTTGGAGAACTGGAAGAAGCCAGCCCAGGGGACTGAGGAGGAGGGACCTTCAGGGGAAGAGGTCAAGCAGAAGAGGGCTTTCTCCTAGGCCTGGACCAGTGAATCTGTGGTCTTTCATACAGTCTCATTCGGTCTTGGTCATTTTTCTCTCACTTTTTAAAAAAAGTCATACACACACTTCTGGATTAGCAGCCTCTACTATGATGTCTTAGGGACAGACTCACCTACTCAGTCACACAGCCTCTTGGACATACCGTCACTCACTCACAGAGTCCTTTTCTCAGTGTTACTGAGTTTTACTTCATTCTCCTACTAGCAATTTCACACACAGAATTGTGTCTTGTACCCTGTCTCATTCAGCTAGTATCACCAGTATTCACTCTCACTAGTGAGTTTTTCACATGCACATGAACACAGCCCCATCTCTTGATAAGACATTTCAACCAGTCAGGCTGTCATATTTTCACACAGTCACTTATTTACAGCCACCACTAGTCTCTCATGGTTTCTTGTACACACACATCACCATCTCTCCTACCTCTTCTCAGTCCAACCTTTGTTTCACACACCTGTAGTCCCTGATTAGAGTTTGACATAATCACACAGTTCTCAGACACTGTCTTAGGCATCTTGCCGTATTTCTTCTCAAGCAGCTTGCAGCATACCGTTTTTCATTTATAGCCTTTAATAAAGTCTCTTGCAGAGTTTTACACACACCCACATAATCAGTTTCTCAGATACTGTTACCCAGTGGGTGTTGCGGTCACTTACCCCCAGAAAGCCTAGGAGAAAGCCCTCTTTTGCTTGACCTCTTTCTCTTCTTCCATCTGTGGTTACTAATTCACGACTGTCCCTAGGTGCTTGGTAAGTGTCACACAGTTTCTTAGGCCCTGCCTTAGTCATTTATACCATAATTTTCTTCCTACAGCCAGCTCATCACATACACTCAAACACAATTACAGCCTCGCCAGGTTCTTGGGCTCACCAATCATGTGGTCTCTCAGCGTCTCATTTTCACAGTTTTTTTGCAAACATAGTCTCTGATTTAAAGTCTCTCATGAGATGTTTTGCATACCTACATGCTCTCATACACTGCTCAGTCATCTATGTTTTCTCACAGAGTGCTGAGTTCGTAATTGTTACTTACTGGCTCTCACTCACACTGATGTGCTCTCTTGCATTGTTTCAAGTCAGTCAGTCTCACCCTCATTTTCTCTCACCCATTCACAGTCCCTGAATCTGTGGGTGAGACTGGAGCAGTAACTGTAATCAATCTGCCACTAGTCTCAGGTGTGCACACACACACTTACAGTCTCTCACACTCTCCCACTCAGCCATTTTTTTCTGTTTCTCACACAGTCTTTGCTAGTCTCGCATGAAGGTGCAGCCATTCTTGTACGATGTGTCTCAGGCAGCCATTTGGCCTCACAGACATCTTCTCTCATACAGTCAACTTCTCACACATACACTCCCATTACTTTTGTTGATGTGACAGCCTCACGTTTCACACACAATCCATCTCCCAAACAGAGTCACTTGCTACATACAGTGAAGTTTCTCACACAGATCCTGACAATCCCTACAATGCTTTCATGCCCATAGAGGCTCTACACACTGTTTTGGTCAGTCAGTCTGCCTTGCTCACCATCAGCATGATTTTACAAATGCCACCAGTTTCTTGTGCAGTACCTTAATCACTCATCTGGTCTTAGTGATTTTCTGACCCATAGCCATTATTTCTCACACAGACACAATGTCAACTTTGTGGTTATGACTTCCATTCTTTGGCAGTTTCACACATGTACACACCCAATCATGGCTTTCCAGTTTATTTTTCACACACCTGGTGCCAATCTACAGTTTCTACTACTGTTTCTGATGCAGACCATCAGGCTTTCTCTCTCATAATCAATTGCACATCCCCACTGCCTTTCACGCAAAGTCATGCCTGTCACACTCAGTCCTGATGGCTTCAGGGAAGAAATGCTAGCAGCCTCCACCATCACCTTTAAAAATATATATTTACAGGAACAATTCTCCACTCTCTGGGACTCTTAGAAAAAAGATCCATTTGGGGGGAAGTAAAACAAACAGTGGAGACAGGTGTAGCACTGTTCCTCAGATCACCAACCCCCAGGTCCCCAGGCCCAGGCTCGGCCAGTGCTGACAGGAGGTGAGCCCAAGAGTCCTTTGAACCCACTCTCTCCAGTCTGGAATTCATATAGGACAGGCTTTATGTCCCCCATTCCTCCCTCCCAACTCCAGGGACACTTAAAGGGTCCTTTGTACCCGCCTGCAGGAAACTGGGGGGCTGGGAGGGAGCTGAAAATACATATTTGGTATCAAAAATAAACACCTGGGAGTGGCAGGAAGACTCACCCCTCCAAATCCCTTCCTTCCCACCCTCCCCATTTCAGATACAGGAAGAGATGCCCCTCTCTCCCCTATTGAAAAGCCCTGTTTAAAAATAGATTATACTATCAAAATGGCAAGGGGTGGGGGACAAGGAGACCTGGAGTACTAGCTGGAAAGGCCCCCCAGACGGGGACCACTCCTCAAAAAACCCTCCATTGGGAGGTAACAGGCAGGACCCCAGGAGTTTGGCAGACACAGGAATGGTTTCTCAGTGGGAGAAGAACAAAAGGGGCATTCCTCCCTGGACAAAAGTTCATGTCTGAGAGAAAGGCTGGGGAGGTGGACATTTCTGTTTCAAGGGTGTGAGTCTTCCTTGGCCAAGACTCCCAAACCATTAAATGGCACGAAGTCTTCTGGACTCTTGGTATGGCCAGGAATAATAAACTCTAATAAGCTAGCTCTTCTACTCATATCTCCAAATGGAGACAGGGCTCCCTCAGCTCCCCAAGGGCAGGCTGAGAAATAAATAAAGGTCCTTCTCAAGCCAGATCCTGACTGTCTCATCTTGAGGGTAAAGTGTGGAGATGGGGGAGATGCCCTCACTAACCCCCCAAAAAGGTTGGGCCAGGCTCCTCCCAGTGGCCTTCAAAAAATAAATAAATAAACTGCCCCCATCACAGCAGTAGGAGACGTGTAAGGGCGGCCACTGGGGGGCTGACCAGGAAAAGAGAAGTTGTATGTTTTCTGTGGAAGAATTACTGAGAGATCCTTCTTCCTAAGAATCCCCACCCCAACACAACCACAGCATGAGTCTGTCAGCTCAACTATGTTTCTCCTTGAGGCGGCTGGCATGGAAGGAGTGACCCCAGGGGGGTGGGTGGTGGTGGTGGTAGTAGTCATGGCTTCTGGGGCCCTGGGGAGAGCACCACGGGGGTTGAGAGTCCATCCACGCTGATGGAAGGGATGTGCACCTGGGCGCTGCCACTGGACGGAAACTGGGGACAGAAATGGGGAGAGGTCATGGATGGGGCCATGCTGTGGTCTCTCATCCTTTCTGAGATAGGCAGAAGGGATCCTACCTGGAAGGAGAGCTTGGCGGGGCTACGGGGTGCAATGGGACTCAGGGTGCTCCAGAAATGAATGCTGGGGGGCAGCGAGCTGGGCGTCAGCAGCACCGGGGTCTGTGGGGAAGGGGTGGTTGAAGGTCAGGTGAGCAGAGGACAGGTGTGGGAAAAAGACCAGGAACTTGGTTCCAGCCCCACTAGATTTCCCGCTCAGACTCCCGAGGTCAGTCCCTAAAAGTGCAGAGGCCTAGACCACAACTACGAAGGCCATGCCTGTGACACCTCTCCAACTTTACACAGAAAACCCCTCCCAACTCCTGAGAGCCCAGCCCCAGCCTCCTTGGGCAACACCACCTAAAAGACCCCCATCCATATGCTCCTTTCAAACCTCACAAGTCACCATCCCAACAGCAGGGCTAACCTCTAACTCTCAGGTCCCACCTATATACCATAGGAAACCCACTCAGCAAATCCCCCAAAAGGCCAAAAAGTCCCATGCAGCTTCCTCAAGCCATGCCCCAAACCAGAGGTAGTTCCCATAGAAGACCTCTCGGTCCCTCAGCCCCGGCCCACAGAACTGCCCAGCCCTGCCCTTGGTTCTGACGGCCATCTGTGGCACTGGAGACTGGCAGGCCTGCCCTTCATCAGTTCAGTGCTGACCCTCCAGCTGGGGACTCAGTGCAGCCAATCCCACTCCAAGGTTCACCCTCCCACTCCCTCGGAGATGACGGTATTGGCGGCACGGTCACTCACCAGTGTGTGTGTGGGTAGCAGGGATGGCGTCAGCGCCGGCCCTGGTGCCTGCATACCGGAGCTGGATCCTGATCCTGGAGTCCGTTCGGGTCCCGGCCCACCTAGCAGGCTTGGGCTGAGTGGAAGCTCTAGGTCCCGGGGCTTCCGGCCCTTCGCAGGCTGGGAGATCTCGGTTCTGGGAGCTGTGGAAGTTGCGAGAACACCCACGTGCGCAGCAGTCTCCATAACGACCAGGGGCAGTCGGGCGGCCACGCCCTCCACGGGAGGGCCTTCTCGCTCCACCTTAATGACTTCTGGTACAAACCCCGCCTCCCCACTGGCTGCAGCTTCCAACTCTTCCTTGGGCCCCTCCACTTTCACTTCTGGGGGCAGTGGCCGGCCCAACCCAGGCTCCACATTCAGCTCTTCTGATTTAATGTTCGGGACCTCGGGTGGGGTCAGGATGACCTGGGAGAGGAGAGGGTGCAGAGGGGGTGCCTAAGGATTGCTGGGGTAGCAAAGCCAATGGACTTTTCCTTGGACAGTGGGGCTTTGTATTGGACGTATGGCAGGACATTGGGATAGGTCCTCCAACAGGATGTAGGACTTTGCCAAGTTAGTGGAGCTGCTTCTGGGGGCACTGCACCCAGGGGCGGGACTCCCAGGGTACTGTCCTCATTCATGAAAGCAGTGGTTCTCAATAATTCACTTTGTGGATCAGCAGCATCTGCCTCACCTGGAAACTAGTTAAAAATGCAAATTTTTGAGCCTATCCCCAAACCCACATAATCAGAAACTCTGGAGATGGGCTCCAGCAATCTGTGGTTTGCAATGCCCTCCAGGTGATTGTGATTAGTGATAAAGTGAGAGAAGCAGTGTACTAAGCAAACAGGTTCAGGGCATCTACTACATGCTGGGTGTACTACTCTCCGAAGCACACCTAATCGCCTTCCCTCTCAGTACCTGAAGAGCTCTGCTCCTCAAACCCTTCTCCAAGGGGGCTTCTGTGTCCCTCCTTCCACCATATCTCCTTTAGAAGGATGTTTTTGCCTCGCTCCCCTCCTCATTTGAAAATTGTACTCCCCTCTTAACGAATTTCCATATTCCAGTTCTTACCTGCAGCGGCAGGCTGGCCTCCTCAGCCTCCAGGCAGGCCTCCAAGGGGCATGGGCTGGTGCTCCTGCTCCCCGAGGGGGGCACTGCTGCTCCTGCAGGGGTGGTGGTGGGGAGCACTGAGGCAGGACGAGGGTGAGAGGGTGGCTGCGGCTGTGGCTGCAGGGACTGGATGGTGAAGGTGGAATAGAGGCCTGAGCGCATGTATTCGTTCCGGCTGCTGCGTGCCAGGCTGCCTGGGCCTGCCATTCCTGTACCCTTGGGTGGGCCTGGTTTCCCAGAGACAGTGTCCCCAGAGATGGCATGCACAGCAGCAGGGGCCACATTTGCCACAGCGGAGGTGATGGACACCTCAGGCTGGGGCAGGCAGTCTTCAGTGGAGCACCCTGCAACCTCTGGGTAGGACACAAACTTGTAGACAAACTTCTGCCCACTCACTTTGCGGATGATGTTCTGGGAAGGGAGGAGACAGGATAGAGGACCTTAGAAGAAAGGGCCAGGGTGGAGGGAGGGTGTGGATTGGGGTGGGGGAGAAACGGGGGAAATGACTTACTTCCCTCCTGGCCCTCTTATCTTTATATACATACCACCCCACTTCTGTGTCTGCTTCCTCCCTCCCAGCCATTTCATATCTTACCCATCTCCTTCTCAATTTGGGGCTCCTTCCATCTCCTCCTTCAGTTTCTCCTCTTTCTTCCCCATCCCGATTTCCCTCTTTGTATTCTTCCCCAGTTTCTTCCCCTTCACTATTCTCCCATCCATATTTCTTCCTTTAGTCTACTGCCCTCCTCCCCTTTTCCTGTGTCCCCTCTGAGTCTCCCTCTGTCATTCTTTATTTCCATCTATCCGACTCCCCCATCCCCACTTCAGCTACACACTCCCGCAGGCAGTGGCTCCTCTCCACAATGCGGCCACCTGGGGGAGCAGGTGCACCAGCAGGCTTTCCTCCTGGCTCCAGCTCCAGGAACCAGGGTTATCTGTAGCTTAACAAGATAAGGCTTTGGGGGTGGCTGCCAGGACACAGTGTTGGAGTCTAGTTTTCAGTAAGACAGAAAAATAATATAAATATTGGAAAAGACTACATTCATATAGAAGAATGTGGTGATAAATTATTTATATAGAGAGGATTATTTAAAGCTACTGACACATATGTGGAACAGGGCAAAATCACTAGGGAGGACAGGGTGAGAAGCCTCATTCTTAATACTGTCGTGGAGGCTTAAACTAAGATAATTAGAAAATTAACTAACAGACAGCAAGACAAGAATATTAAAATATTGGTATAAATATGAGGACAATCTCAAGGCTGACTTCGGTGGGTCACAGAGCATGTTTGGGATATATCATGATAGGTATGGAGAGTCTCAGGGATGTTCTGGTGGTCTCAGAGCACAGAGTAAGGCAATCTCATTATTAATATTGTTCTCGAGGTTTGAACTAAAGGAATAAAATATGAAAATGGAAAAAATGCTATAAATGATTAAAGGCATGCAGCATAGGTCCAGGGCTGTTCTGGGGGACAAGAGACATCAGGGGGCACTAGGGTTCCCTGGAGACATATTAATGCTCATCAGGTATATCACAGGGTGGGTTTGTGTCTCTGAGAAAAGGAATGAAAAGGGATATTAGTTAACAGTGTTTTGGAAGTTTCAGGTAAAGAAATAAGAAAATGAAATAACTGGTATAAATATTGGGGGGAGGGGAAATCCAATGCTGGTCTAGGAGTCTGAGGGGATGAGGAAAATTTTAAATGTTAGTTACAGGAATAAGATTATAAAATAATTGATTTAAGCATTGGGATGGAACAGTGTTGCTCTGGGAATGCAAGAGAATGGAGTGTAGAACTGGCATCGTACATGTTATTTTAGAGGTTTTAGCTAAAGGAATAAGAGAGGAAAATTGATAAAAATATTGACTATCCCAGAGGATTAGGTAAGGAAAGGTTAGTGTAATATTGCCATGGAGGTTTTGACTATAAGAATAAGAATACTCTAGAATTCTTATTCTGGAATAAGAATAGACTATGAAATAACTGGGGGACCCCAGGTCGGGTTCAGGGGTTCTAGAAGACAGGATTATTAATAGTGTTTTCAAAATGACAGAGGAAGAATCATTAATACTGTTTTAAAAAAGGGTGGCCAGAAGGCAAGAAAATGAAATGTGTCAGGCACATTGGGACAGCATGTATGACTTTGGGTATCTCATATAGTGGGCTGAGTAGGGGTCAGTATTAATATTGCTATGAAGGTTTTAGCCAAAACTCTAAGAAAATAACTGAGATAAATGTTTGGGGGTGCCCAACACTGATCTGAGAGTACCAGAAGGTAGGGTATGAAATGGTAAGTAATATTGTTTTCAAAGTTATAGCTATAACAATTAAGACCAAAAAAAAGAAATAACTAACATAAACGTTGGGATTCCCAGCCCTGGTTTCAGAGGTCTTACCTTGTCATAGTAGTACCGCAAGGCCCGGCTGAGCTTGTCGTAATTCATGTTGGTCTTATTCTTACGCAGCCCCCACAGCCGGGCAACCTCCTCAGCATCCACCAGCTTGAACTCACCACCATCCCGTGAGGTCCAAGAGATGATGTGACCATTGCCTTGCTCTCTCAGCAGCTGCAGCAGAAACTGCCACAGCGTCACAGAGGGGTCCATCGCTGGGGGAATGCTCATGCCATTCCAGGGGTACCTGGAGGACAGATGGCTCTGAGCTGAGAGGCTATAGACAACGGAGGGGATAGGGGTCAGCAGGAAAAGGAGTCCTTTCTTGCCATCTTGCCTCCAGCTCTGTCCCTAATCCCCACCATCACCCCCTAAGCACCCTCCAAATAAATTCTAAGCTCCTCAGCCTTGCTCTGGATGGCCAAACAATGGGATGAGACCTTTGAGGATGTTAGGATGGTGTGAACGTATTTTGCATGTGGGACAAATGTGAATCCTTGGGGGCTAGAGGCCGAACTGTGGTAAGCAGAATAGTACCCCCCTCAAAAATGTACACATCCTAATCTCTCAAACTTATGAGTATATTATCTTATATGGCAACAGAATGTTGCATATGAATTTAAGGTTATAGTAGGCACTCCTATCTATGGGGGATATGTTCCAAGACCCCCAGTGGTCTCCTGAAACTGGATAGTACCAAACCCTATATATACTATGTTTTTTCTTGTACGTATGTACCCTATGACAAAGTTTAATTTATAAATTAGGCACAGGAAGAGATTAACAACAATAGAATAAAACAATTATACTGTAATCAAAGTTATGTGAATGTGGTCACTCTCAAAATACTTTATTGTACCATACTTGCCCTTTTTCTTGTGATGATGTGAGATGATAAAACGCCTTTGTGATGAGATGATGTGAGGCAAATGATGTAGGCATCATGACGTAGCATTAGGTTACTACTGATCTTCTGACTATACGTCAGGAGGACCATCTGCTTCGGGACCTTGTGTGGGTAACTGACATCGTGCAAAGCGAAACCAGGGGTAATGGGGGACTACTGTTAAGGACATTAAGACATGGAGATTATTCTGGATTATTCTGATGAGCTCAATTTAATCACACGAGCTCTTAATAAAAGCAGGAAGCAGAAAGCTAGCTCTGAGAGACGTGATGACAGAAAAGGCAGGAGATTCAAAGCCTGAAGTAGACCCAACCTGCTGTTACTGGCTTTGAATACAGAAGAAGGGGGATCTGAGCCCAGGAATATGGTGGCCCATTACAGCTGGGAATGGCCCTCAGCTGAGAGCCAGTGAGGAAACAGGGGCCTTAATCCTACAACCTCAAGTAATTGAATTCTGCCAGCAACCTGAAAGAGCAGGAAACAGATCTTCCCCTAGAGCCTCCAGAAAGGAATGCAGCCCTGCCACCCCTGGAGTTTAGCTTGATGACACCTGTGCTGGACTTCTGACCTACACA
Source organism: Manis pentadactyla (assembly GCF_030020395.1). Classification (NCBI taxonomy): domain Eukaryota; kingdom Metazoa; phylum Chordata; class Mammalia; order Pholidota; family Manidae; genus Manis; species Manis pentadactyla. The sequence goes on from NC_080038.1 coordinate 42,195,581, forward strand.
ACTCTAATAATTTGTGTTGTTTTAAGCAGCTAAATTTGCAATAATTTGTTACAGCAGGAGTAGGAAACTAGTATAATGCCCTTCGCTTGAATGTTTTAATTTGCATCTTTTATTACATCAAACATCAAGTTTTTCAGGAGGTTCCTTCTGATGGCCCCTCAAAAAGGCTGTTCATTCCATGTAGCACTCTTTCCTTTGCCTAGAAGTCTTCCTCATTGTTCAAGTCCCGGTATTAATAATAATACCAGGTTCATAGGGTTATTGTGCAGATTAAGTATAATGTGCATGGGGTATGATAAGCTCTTAATAAATACTAATTTCTAATTTGCTCCTAATTCTTTATCTGCTATTCCAAAATACAAGAAGCTCTAAAAACAGAAAGCTTCTTTGTATCCCTCTGGGCAGCAACACCTGATATGAAATGAAACAAGGCCCTTTCTGGTCTTTGTTGATCTTCAGTGTGACTGCTTCACTGCAGAAATCTCAATGTGACTAATTATGGAGGCCACTAAGGGTGTTATGTGACATCTTGTATGTGCACCTTGGTACCTTTCTAAACCTGGAAAATTCAAGATTCTGAAACACACTTGGCACCAATGGTTTTGGAGAAGGGCGTGTAGACCTGTACTGCTATTTTCACAGGTACTGACTCATTTATTCTTCATCACAACTTTGGAAGGTAGGTACTCTTTATTCTCACTAATTTACAGTGTAGTAAGCCAAGGCATAAAATGTCTAAATGATGCCTACAGGCTCAGGGCCTAGGTGGCAGAGCCAGAACTTGGACCCAGGTGGTTAGGTTCCAGTTGTCTAAGCTTTTAAACCATTAGGCTAACCTGCCTTTCACAATGACTGCTTCCTCAGCATGTCCTGCAGAGAACAGGACCTTCCCAGTGTCATCACAACTGCTCTCTTTGTTGAGAGTGAACTGGAAATAAACATGAGCTTCCTGTTCCATGAGGAATGAACTTTCATCAACCAACTGTTCACTGGCTGGGATTGTTGGGTTAAGAGTAAGGCCTTCCAAATGAGGTTTCAAAGAACCTTCCTCTATTATTTATGGCTTGGTTCTTTAATCTGTCATGAAATATATGGTATGATCTTCCTATGTCTGAGTTGTTTTGAAGTTTGCCAGACACAATTTTAGACAATGAGACAAGTCACAAAGTCACAGAGTCCAGATTAGAGTGTCCTGTCATTAGAGACCTCACAGAGTTTATTTTGAAAGCCTGCTTGTTTCAGAGGCACAGGGAGTTCAGTGTGACTCCTGGTGGTGAAGACAGGCAATTTTACCAGTTCCTCTTAAAGCTATAAGCAGAACCTACCAATTAAGGTGAAATCAGACAGTTTGCTTCAAGCCTCAACAGCACACAGTGTTTTTTATTTTGTTTAGCATCACATTCCCACTTGACCCCTAATAAGAGTTCTATTAATTTGCCTTACTCAGACATGTTTACTTCTCTACATCTCATTCATTTAGCAAGCATTTACTGAGTGCCTACTGTGACCAGGAGCTGAGGATACAGCCGTGAACAAGATAGACAAAAATCCCCACTCTAGTAGAATTCATGTTTTAGTGGGGAAGACAGATAAGAAACAAGATAAACAAGTAAAGAATACATAGATGGTGATAAGAAGTACAGAAAAAATGAAGCAGGGAAGGAGCTGTTATTTTTGGAAGAGTAGTCAAGGCAGGGTAAGCACTCAGAGGTGACAGTTGAGCAAAGACCTAAAAGAGGTGAAGAGGTCAGGTTTGCAACAACCTGACAAGCAGCGATCCAGGTACAGGCAACAGCCAGGTGAAAAGCCCTGGGGTTGGAGAGCATCAGGCAGGTCAGAGGAAGAGAAAGGAGTCTGGCACGGCTGGAAAGCAGGGAGTAAGGGGGAAAGTAGTAGGGAATGACAGAGGGGCAATGGGGACCCTGTAAAGACCTTGACTTTGACTCTGGGACAGGGCCCCAAGAACATTTCTAACAGAAGGGTGACAGGCTGTGACTTGGATTTTAACAGGATGCCTCTGGCTGTTGTGAGGAGGACTAACTGTAGGGGCTGGAAAGGCTACTGCAATAGTCGAAGTGAAAGATGGAGTGGTGGTGGTGGGGCAGCAGAACTAATGAGAAGTGGCTGAGTTCTGGATAAAACCTGAAGATAGAGTGAATGGGATTTGCTGACAAATAGGATGGGGGGGGGCAGTGTAAGAGAGATGTTAAGGGTGATTCTAGGTTTGTGGCCTGACCATCTATCTGCAAGGATGGAGCTGGGATCAACTGAAATAGGAGCACTTTGAGAGAGCATGTTTTGTGAGGAGATCAGGAGGTCAGTTTTGGAGATGGTCAGTCTCAGAGCTTGTTAGACACCTGTGAGTGTGCTAAGAATAAAAATATTAACTTAAAAAGAAGGAACCAGTCAGTCATACCGCCCTTACAGTGTGCTGTACACCATTTTAATGTTAACTCACTCAGTCCTCCAATCAACACTATTGGGGTGGGCATTATTATTATCTTCACATTTACCAGATGAGGAAATGGGAGGCGCAGAGACGTTAGGTAAATTGCCCAAAGCTGCACAGCTGGCAGTTGGCAGGGCTGGGGTCCAAACCCAGGCAGTGATTCTAGTAGTGGCTCGAGGTAGTGATCCTAGCCACCTTACAAATAAGAGGACCAGAAAGCTAAGATCCTAGAAGGTGACAGGGATGTTATTTTACACAGGATGATCAGGGAGGGCTTCCCTGAGGAAGTGACATTTGAGCAGAGAGCTGAAGGAGAGGAGGTAGCAAGCCATGCTGACATCTGTGGGAAGGATGCTTCAGGCAGAAGGAACAGCTTATACAAAGGCTTAGAGGTGGTCCCAATCTTGGCATGCTACATTATGGGCACCCTGAGTTCATTCAGTTCCTATTTCTGAGGATACATATGTGCTGTTCTGGCCAGTAGTGTTTTCCCTGCTACTCACACCTGATAAACCTTTTCTTACAAGATCATCAAGTTCTGAGATCACCCAGGCAGAAATAATTCTTCCACTGTGTGACCCAATGCACTGAATAACCTGTCTGCTCTTGCAGATCTGTTCTTCTCTCTGGGTCTTCAGCCTCATATTCCTCTGCCTTGTTCTAGCTATGACCTTGAACAAGTTACTCAACCTCTCTGGATCTGTTTCTGCATCTGTAAAAATCTCTCAAAATAAAATATCCCCCAAATACACATATTCTCAAAGGCTTCAGTAAGGATTAAATGTCAATATATGTAAAGGACTTAGAAAAGTATCTCTGGCACAAAAGTTATCTCTGGTGGACCCTCAACAAATGTTAGCTCTTAGCTAATGTGTCTTCCTTTTCTGTCCCCAAACCCCTTCCTCCCAACCTTATGTAGCACCATGGCCTACACCATCTGGCTCCCACCGCCTCTCTAACGTTACCTCCTCCCTCCACGCTGCACCAGCCACTGGCTTCCTTTATGTTCCTTGAACATGCCAGGCATAATCCCACCTAGGGGCCTTTGCACTGGCTGTTCCTTCTGCCTGGTACACTCTTCCCCTAGACACTATGGCTCCCTCCCTGACTTCCCTCAGGCCTTAAGTGTCACCTCCTAAGTGAGGACTGTGCCTAAGATTTCAACTACCCCAATACTCTATTCCTACCTTCCCTACTTCATTTTTCCTCCTTAGCACTTGTCTAATGTAGTATATAATATTACTTGTTTTATTTATATAGTGTATCTCTACCATTTTTAGCAAATGTCTGCTCCAAGAAGATTGTCTGCTGCTCAGTAGGTGCTCAGTCAGTGTTTGCTGAATGAACAGTCCCAACTAACTAGCCTCCTAACTAGCTCTCATATGCCCTATTAATCTCCATCTGCCCGCTTCCTGATTTGTCTGAAATTATATTTTTTCCATTCATCCATGCAATAAATTCTTATTGAGCACCTACTACATACTAGGTATATTTAGGCACTGGAGACCCAGCAGTGAATAAGCAAACAAAACTGTAAGGCCTCACAGGACTTCCATTCTTATGGGAAGAGACCAAAAAAACAACCATAAACTGGCAAACTACACAGTGTCCAATGGTGATAAAGGGCAAAAGAAAGCAGAGAAGGGTGTGCAAGTTCAGATGGTCAGTGACGGGCTGACATTTGAGCAGAGCACCAAAAGGAACCATACAGATGGAGATAGTGTGTTCCAGGCAGAAAATACAGCAAAGGTCCTGAGGCTGGATTGTGCCTGGTGTGTTTGTGGATGAGTGAGGTCAGTGTGGCTGGAACAGAGTTGGGGGTGGGGGCATTTGAAAGTATAGGAAGTAAAGCCAAAGAGGTTACTTGTTTTTTTAACTCACAGGTATTCTTTATTTATACTGGAGAGGATTCAGTGATGATTCCCCCATTTTACAAATGAGGAAATAGAAGCAGAGAGAAAATGGTTAAATCACTTAAGGTGACAAAGCTGCTGGGTTTGGGGTGGCTGGGTGCTGAGACAAGGTGTGGAATGCAGACACTCTGCAGGCAGAAAAAATAAAAGCTTCAAGATGGGAATTAATTTGGCATTTAAAGAGTGGGACCTCAAGTGGAATGGGATGAAGTGAGAGCCTCAAAAATGTCCTGTGTTCAGGGGAGCAATCTAACCTGGTACTTACTGGCTCACCTTTGAGTAAGGTATTTATAATCTCTCTATGGTGAAGTTTTCTCAGTATTTATCTCACAAGGTTGTGGTGAGGATTAAATGGACTCATTAATATAAAGCACTTTGCCTGGTACATAATAGGTGCTTGATAAATGTTAGCTCCTACTGGCATGGCAACCACTGATGTATTCATTTTTTGTAGTGAGGCAGAATGCCTTACTGGTTAACAGTGTGTGTGAGGGAGTGTTACAGAGTAAACAGACCTAGGTTTAACAAGAACACAGGTTGATGCACTAAGAAGGAGGGAGGGGGCAGGAAAAGCCACGGATCCGCCATTAGGAAAGGAGGGGAAAAATAAAAGCACACAGGCTGACCCTCCTGGAGGGATTACAAAGCACTGGACTCAGGGGAGGGAATGGGAATGTGAATGTAAGCACATGGGTAGCAGGAATGTGAAAGAACAGACCCACTGCAAAGAGGAGAGGGAGTGTAAAGGGCAAAAGGGAGGCAGAGAGGGAAAGCATCTGATTCCTGCACAACTGTGGAGGGAGAGAAAAGCCACCCCACAAACTGATTAAACGAGCAGGGGGCCAAAGCCATGGATTGGACTACTTAAAATGGGGAGATATAAAACACGAAACTGACCACTTTAAAAGGAAGGGAGAAGTCCAAGGATTGGAGTGACAGTCTACAAACAAGAGGGGATGGGCAACGGGCTGATAACTAAGGGGATGGGAATACTGATGTGTAGACTGATCCACTGTAAAATGGTTGTGTGTGTGTGTGTGTGTGTGTGAGAGAGAGAGAGAGATTGGGAGATAAAGTCATGGACTGATGCACTGGGGGACTGGAGGAGTCATGGATACAAAGTCACAGATAACTCACTGTTTAAGAGGGGTGGGGGGAGTACAATGTTACGGATTGATTCACTACAAGGAACGAGAGGGGTGGAACAAACATGGCCCCAGACGGGGCCCCAGAAAGTTGATAGGAGAAATATAAACACTCAGACGCACCTACTGTTAATGAGTTGGACAATGCCAGAGCCTGGTCCCCTCTAGGTGGGGGTGCGGGGCAAGACCATGGACGAGTCTACTATAAGGTGGGGTGGGGATAAATTGAAGCACGCCGACCGATCCATTATAAAACAGGAAGGGGGGTCAAGCCACGGTCTGATCTACTACAAGGGGCGAAGGGAGGGGAAAATGCCATAGGCATGTCCAGCAGCCATGGTGGTGTCGGTGGGGAGTCGAGCACCAGCAGGCCACCACGCCACATCCCCCGCGCGGGGGCGGGAAGGATACGTGGGGTCAGGGACCAGGCCTTCCACCCAGTAGGCCCCGGGCTCACCTGTGCGTAGAGCAGCGGCAGTGCTGGCAGCTCCGGGGGGCGGGGGCTCCATGCGCGGCCCCACCGCCCCCCAGGCCCGGGCTTTGAGGTGGCAACGACGGTGGCGGAGGCGCGGCGGCAGCACCTAGAAACCACCTCGGCCTGTCCTCACCGCTCACGTGGGCCCACGGAGGAGGAGCCGCGCATCCCGTAGTTCGCTGATTGGCCAAAGCGCCAAGGATCGACCGCGCGGCTTCCAGGCTTGGCGAGGCGGGCGCTGCCGCACGGGGCTCTGCCGCGACTGGCCCAAGGGGAACTGATGGAACGCAGATAGCTGCCTGGGTTCCGGTCGGGGCGTGCTCAGCCCCGCCAGGGCGCCAAGCTCATTGGCTTAAGAAAGACTGACTGACGGCAGGCAATTGCCATGGTTCTGGGGACGCCTGCCTCGAACTGATTGGCCTACACAGATTGGTGGAAGACCAACAGCCTCTGGCTAGAGGGGCGGATGAGACTCCTAGCCTGCTGCCAAAAAACCAACAGGGCGGTGCTGTACTCCACGCAGCTCAGCGGAAGCAGGACTTGTGTAGAAGCGGGCGGAGCAAGCCAGCAGGGAGGGCGTCAGACCAAGGCTGTACGGAGGCCGGAAGAATGGAGTAGAGGTAGGATGGCAGGGCAGTTGCCAGACAAACGAAGGTGCATCGAGTGGCAGAAACTAAATGCCTTTCAGGAGGGCAGGCTTGAGCTGCCGCTAGCTATGAAGGAACGGAACCTCACTCTGCACTGATTCGTGGAAGCTGCACTCAAGCAATACGGACGGGACGGGGGCGGGATCCGGCTCTGGGCCCATTGATGCTTGCTGGAATTTATTAGCAGGGGCGAGGCCAAAGTTGGGTAGAGAGAGGCGTGGGTGTGACTTAAGAAACCTAAGGAACGATTGGGGTGTGGGAGAGGGATAAATCTTAGGGGCAGGAATGAAAGGCTTATTGCCTTGGGAACAAACCTTCACCCTGAATCGGCCCACTCTCTATGGTAATTCAAAGAGTGGTGTCTAGGGAAACGAAGTGCAGGTGGGGGCCCAGGGTGCCAAGGAGACAAAGACGGCAGAGCAAAAAGTCAAGAGGCAAATGCAGCCAGGCTGGGGGCAGGACTTAAGGGGCTTTAAGGGTTTCACACGGAGACTTGATCTCTGGGTCTCCTATAACTTTGTGCTTTAGAAATAGGGTGCTTTAGCAAACAGTAGGGATTCAGGGGGAAAAGAAGGTCCATGTGACTCAATGGCATTCAGGCTCTTTAATATCTGGGGAGAGGGAGAAGTCAATAGTGAGGGTTCTCTGGGAAATTTTGCATACCTTGTAGTTCTCTAAGCCCCTGAAAAAGAGGACAGAAGAGATTAAACAGGGACTGAGTCCAGGCCCCACCCCAGGCTTGCTCTGACCTCCCCTCCCTCAGAGCTAGCTTGGCTCCAGTTTAGAGGGAAATATGGTCCTTCCCATCTCTGCTCTCTCCCTTCCTCAGATAGCCACCCTTAACACATTTGGAGGTAAGAGTCTGGGAGTTGGGTGAGCTGCTCTCACCTCTAGCAACATGCGGATATGGGCTTTGATATTCATGGAGTCCTTGGTGAGGCTGTTGCTGAGCCTGGAGAGAAAAAACAAGAAAGTGTAAAGTGGGCCCCACTTACAATCATGAGGATGATGCTTCCTCATCACTTCAAGAACTACCTGTGTCCTGGATGACTCCCACACGGCAAGTGGTAGGACATGCAAATACCCGACCTGCCCCTGTGCAGAGATGCCTGGTCATCGCCAGGACTGCACTGATTCAAAGAAATTTATTGAATCCCTGCTCTATGCCAGGCAGTTTTAGGTACTGAGGAGACAGCAGTAAACACAACAAACAAGAATCTTGGCCTCCTGGAGCTCAAATTCTCATGAAGAGGGACAAATGATGGAATGAAATACATAGAATGTCAGATGGTTATAGCGACAATGAAAAACAATAATAAGATAGGACAAGAAGTGGAGTAAGGCTGCAATTCTAATTACAGTGTTTAGAATGGCTTCACTGAGAAGCATTTGAGGAAAGACTTAAAATGAAGAAGTGAATTGTATGGATGGATATACAGAGGATGAGTGTTCCAGACACAATGGGGTGGGCAGCAAATGCAAAGGTGCTGAGGTAGGAGTGTATCTAGCACTTCTGAGGCATAGCAAAAGAGACCAGTGTGGCTGGAGAAGAGTAAGTGAAGGGGAAGTATACGAGGTGAGGTCAGAAAGGTAAGTGGGGAGCACAGATTGTGTAAAACCTACAAAGCCATGGAAATGACTTTTCTTCTGAGAGAGATAGGAGCCAAGGGAGGGTTGTGATCAAAATAGACTGCAGGGGTGATGTAAGTTCGGGGACAGGAAATCCCAGGACAAAATACCCCTAAAAACCGAAATCAAAGGGAGAAATAAAGTTTAAAACCCATTTATTGCTTACAAACTGCAGTCCAAGGCCTTCTCTCTCTCTGCTCCTGAAGAAGCAAGCAAGCAAGCAAGCAAGCAAGCCAGCCAGCCCCTCCCTTTAAACTCTCAGGTTCAGACACACCCTCCGTTGCCCAGGTAATTACCCATTGATATGGAGATGAACTTCTCTCCACCCCTGAGGATATGCAAATGCAATAAAGCCAGAAGAGATATTCTGGAAATGTTACAATTTTACCCACAGCCCACCCCTCCAGAAATCTCACCTTACAATGTACTCGTTCCCCCTTTTTTATAATTAAAGTATCACTGATATACAATCTTGTGAAGGTTTCACATGAACAACATTGGGTTTCAACATTCACCCATATTATCAAGTTCTCACCCCCCCCATTGCAGTCACTGTCCATCAGCATAGTAAGATGCTGTGGAGTCATTACTTGTCTTCTCTGTGCTGTGTCAATAGAGAAGAAAGCATTATCAAGGTCTGCTACATAATGATACGTCCTCAGTTCATGGCTGCTATAGAGGGGACAGCAGCATGCAAAGGGGGTGTGACTTTATTCAATTCTCTGTAGTCTACAGTCATATCCCAGGAGCTGTCTGGCTTTCTCACTGGCTACACTGGGGAATTAAAAGGACTGAGTGGGCTTTATGATGCCCACCCTCTCCAACTCCTGTAGAGTTTCTCCAATCTCCTTGTGCCCCCCAGGCAATTTATGCTGCTTAGTATTTGTCATCCGCCAAGGTACAGGCAGAGCTACAGATGGGTGTTAGCACGTCCCCTCAGAACTGCCTTTACCACACATACCCTCAGTCTGAACTCACCTGCAGTGGTCTCTAACAACAGGCTGTGCAGGATATCTACCCCCAAAATATATTCGGGGATGGGAAAAATGTACACAGTATACTCCTTTGGGGGTAAACGCCCAATCCCCAATGGGATTTGCCTTTCTTCACTCTAATTGCCTTACCCCCATAGCCATCTATCACAGCAGGAGTCCCAGGAAAACGCTCAAGGTTGCCATGAATCAAAGAACACTCAGCTCCTGTGTCCACCAGCGCCGGGACACGTTGTACATTGATGGGGGACCAATGAATTGCTAATTCTACATGTGGCCTCTGCTCCTTACCATGTCCCCCAAGGTGGGGACTTTGACCCCCCACCTCAGTCGAACCGTGATGCCCAATCATCTTCCTGTGGGGGTGAGGGCTCAGGTGAATCCTGAGAACTGTTTCCCATTAAATTTTGCAAGGACACAGGCCAGGCATGAGGCTTTGACTCTGGTTTCCATGTCCTGGACCTCAGCAGCTGGAACTGCTGCTCTGGCTTTAATTGGTGCCACAGTTCTAACAAGATCCCATTGGGCTGCCCATCAAGTTTTTCTTTCACTACCCCAGCCTTTATCAAATCAACCCACATCTGGGTCCTCGAGACCTTCATGGGGCCTTTTGCACGTCTCCTTTCAGTCGTGGCCCGTTCTTCCCTCCGTGCCCTTATTGTTTCAACCTCCCCCAGATCTGCTAAAGTATGAGTAGCCTCACTTATGGGTTGCACTAGGTGGGGGGCAAGAGTATTCACTAGGGACCCAAAGAGAGATGTGGGAGCTGTATGCAGCACCAGGTTTCTCATTCCTATAGTGAACACCTCCTCATCAGGGCCCTAGGGGTCCATATTATAGATGATGTTTTTCATACCCAATTCCTGCAGTACCCGTTGGAGCTCTGCATAAGATTAGGCCAAACTATCCTGATGGCAGCTGTCAGCCATTCCAGGCGTGTCTGATTCCCTGAGGCGTGATGGGCATTTTGCAACCACTGCCGGAGGGAAGGGTGAGTCGTCAGGGAAGCCATTCTACTCATCTCAGTACCCAACACAACAATGTTTTCCATCCCCATATCCCAGAGACACAAAAGCCATGTAGGCAGAGATTCCGATGTCCTCTGCCTATACCGGACGCCTATGTCCACCAGCTCATCCTGGGTATAGGGACAGAGCATGGAATGCTCCACAACCTAGGGAGGGTGCTGCTCCTCACCCTGAGGAGCCCGCAGTTGTTTCGTTTTTATTTTCTTAAGTACAGCCGGGCGAGCCTTTAAAACAGGAGAAGATGGTACCTCTGGTGGTGGCCTGGGTAGCAGATCTGTCAATGGCCCCGCCTCCTCCTCTTCTCCCTTGGGCTGCTCCACCCATGGCTCCTCCTCCACCATTTCCAGGGCTGAAGACACTACTTTCGTGAACACCCCCAAGGCCTCCTGCAACCTGGCTTTTCCTGCCATCTCCCCCCTCGCTGCTGCTAAGGAATCTTCTAGGAGTGTGAGCTGCCTTTTCAGTAACTGTCTCTCTTTAACAGCATCCCATAGGTTATCGCCCAGCTCCTCCAAGCGATGCTGAAGTGTGTCTCTCTCCCGCCTACATCCCTCGATAAAACTCTCTTTCTCCTGTGTAACATTTTCCACTATCTTGATGAAAAGAGACCCTACAATGCCAGCCGCTACACGGCTCCTGAAGGTCTCCACACAGTCTTCCAACTTACCAAGGGCTAATTCTGCAGCTTCCGGTGCTTCCACCCTTCCCCAGTTCTGGGGAAAGCCCCACCCCTCTTAGTGGTACTTTACCCTAGACCAATTCCCCACTAGGGGTTCCCAACTTGGAAGCTCCACAGCTGGGGGGATAATAACAGGTGAAGCGGCACCCTATGCTGCTGCATCCACTGGGGCCTCCCCATCATCCACAGGAGCAGCCCTCCCAAAGGTCCCACCCATGACAGATTTTGGGTTCAGAGGCAACGTGCTGACTGCCGCCAGATGTAAGTCCAGGGTGAGGAAATCCCGGGACAAAATACCTCTAAAAACCAAAATCAGTCAAAGGGAGAAATAAAGTTTAAAACCCATTTATTGCTTACAAACTGCAGTCCAGGGCCTTCTCTCTCTGCTCCTGAAGAAGCCAGCCAGCCAGCCCGCCACTCCCTTTGAACTCTCAGGTTCAGACACACCCTCCTGTTGCCCAGGTAATTACCCATTGATATGGAGATGGACTTCTTTCCACCCCTGAGGATATGCAAATACACTAAAGCCAGGCGAGATATTCTGGAAATATTACAATTTTACCCACAGGTGTGAAATGGCTAGGGGTTACAGGATCCATCTGGCTGTTGGGTGGAGAATTGACTGGGGGTGAGGAGAGCTACTATGGAAGCAAGAAGTGTAGTGAGGTGGCTGTTGCAATAGTCAGGTGAGCAACGGAGACTCAGACCACAGTGGCAGCAGTTGAGGTGATACGAAATGATTGGATTTGGGGTCTGTTTTGAAGGTAGAGTCAACAGGATTTACCAAAGGGTTGAACATCAGGTGTAAAAGCAAACTCAAGGAAGACCCCAAGTGCCAGAGAGCAACAGGGAAACTAGAGATGTCTAAAACCACTCTGGACCCAGGCTGTTGGATCACGTAAACCAGTAAATTCCTTCTAGCTAAGCCAATCGGGATCAGTTGTACCCAGAATCCTAACTGCTACAAAGGGTCAAGGATGGCCTTTCTGAAGACTAAGAGTGAGTAACAGTTAAATAGTATGAGGGTCTTTTCTCTACAAATCCAAGAGGCAGGGAAGCTTTTTGAGGAGCAGGTAGGAGGCCAGAGTGTTAGAAATTAAGTGAATGGTGGAAGGAAAGCAGTACAAGGTAAGGTCCAAGAGGTAGGAAGGGGCGAGATCACACAGAATCTTGGAATCATGGTAAGAAATGTGGATTTCAATGTGCTGAGCTATCTGTTAATAAAGAAGTCAGTTTTAAGGAAACCAAATACAGTAAGAGTAGTCGAAGGCAACCACATAGAATGTTAAATTGGAAAAAAAAATCAGTATGAACCCACTTACATATCAGTATCTACCAAATTTGTATTTTCAGTCCAGACTTCTCTCTCAAACTCCAGCCTTGGGAGTTTTAACATAAAAAAATCCACCTCACAATGTCTAATAAGCCCCTCACACTTAACAGGTCCTAGGCTGAATAATCCCCTCCAAATCTGCTCCTCCCCTATCTTTTCCATCTCAGATAATGTCAATTCTGTCCTTCCAGCTGTTCAGCCAAAAAGTGGACTCTTCTATTTCTCTCATCCAATAAAGCATTCTAGTTAAAACTGCAACTGCCCCTTCCCAATGTTTGTCTTTTCTTGATTTTTTTATTATTGACATATAATTGATATATAATGTTGTATTAGTTTCAGGGGCACATTATACTGATTCAGTATTTGTACACATTGTGAAATGATCACAGTAAGACTAGTTACCATCTGTCACCATATAGTTACAATTTTCCCCCCAGGCAATGTTTACCTCCATTTCACACTGCTCTCTATAACACAGTCAACCGGTGACACACTACATCATTTACTTAATTGTTCATTGTCTGCCTCTCCTGACTCGAATGTAAGCTGTGTAAGAGCAGAGATTTGGTCTGCTTTGTTCCCTGCTGTATCCCCAGGAACCAAAACAGCGTGTGGCACATAGTAGGCACCCAGTGTATGCTGGATGAATAAATGAATGACTACTCCACTCAATGGAAACTGAAGTCATCAAACAATGGCTAAGTCTATGTTTAAGGATATAAACGGAGCATGGTGGTATTGCCAGAGAGCAAGAATACGTCCAAGAATATCTGGAACAGTACTCAAAGAACAGAGGAATGAACTCGATCAGCTTCTAAGGGACAATGTGAACATCAAAAGAGAACAAAACTAGTCAATGGTATAAGCTTAGTCTATGAAAGTTGATGAGTTCACACTTTAAAAAAAGGAGAAAAATAAGTTCATCAAATGTTAGCTGTAACACAAAAGGGATATGTTTAATTTATTGCTACTTATTTAATATGTAAGGCAGTGTTAATAGTCATATGGTTATTCTGTTTGTTCTATAATGACATGTCTGTTCATGACTGTGGATGTGTGTACTCCTTTCTGTGTAATCAGGAAAGAAGACTGACAGAGACCTGCTCCTCCCACTCCCCAAACAAAGAAATATGCAAACAATAGGAAGGACTGATAGGCTGTTTTGGTTACATAATATAAGGAAAGAAAGTTAAAGTATGTACCAAGCTACAAAGTATTTTAAAGAGGACAATGAGCTACCCAGACTCAAATCCTCATCTCCTAGAATAAATAAACTTTCAGGAAGTCTTACTGATTATAACAAAGCAATAAGAGATTCTATTACATTTCTCATCACACAAACAGAACCAGCTCAACATATCCATAAGAACAGACAAGGAGGCAGGCACTGACAACTTAAATAATTCATTTTTGGGAAACAACTAAGCCTCAAAAAATTAAAACCTGTTTGAAAGGTGCAGGAATCCTGTGACATAACAAGGAAAGCTTTGTTATAAAAAATGGACTTGGTCTAAATGACCACCAGTTCAGAATTTCATAGGCCCATGAAAGCAGGCCCCTTGACTAAACTCTTCACCAGTTGGTCTGATCAATAAGATTTAGAAATATCAGGTCTGAGGCTCTTTTGGGTCTACTACCACTGAAATCATGGGAAGTCCTGAAAAGAGAATTACTGAAACAGAAGGGAGGCAACTCTGAAAGAACTGAATGTAGGAATAAAGATAAATATAACCCAGAAGGAATTTTAGGTCAGTGGTATTCACTCTTGTGAGATGCTGTTAACCTAAGTGTATTGCTCAGCATCTCCTCACTCACTCCAGCTGAGCTATGCTCACCTCTTGGCAGTTCCTCTAACTAGTCAGGCATGCTGGTCCCCCTGCCAGGAATGCTCTTCCCCGGATAGCCCCATGGCTTGCTCACCCAACCAAGTGCTTCAAATGTTACTTCCTCTGGAATGCCTTCCCTAGCTCCATTTCAAAACTCTTATCCACTTCCCAATTCCCCTTCTCTGCACAAGACCTTAAACTCAACTGGAGCCCATACTTTCTCCCCACATTCCCTCCCCATCACCACCAACACAGATTTGCTTCAATCCCCACTTCAATCTGTATCCAGCATAGCCTTTTAAATTCATTCTACAAACACGGAGTGCCTACTATGTGCTAGGTACTATTCTAGTCACTTGGGATATAAACAAAGTATCTCCTTTTGTAAGCTTATATCCTAATAGGAGCAAGCAATGGACACTAGAAAGAAATACATTACACAGTAACATTAGGAGGTCATACATGCCAAGGAAAAAAGAAAAGTAGAACAAGTGGGGAATCAGGAGTACCCAGGGTTGTGATTTTAAAGAAGACCTCGTTGAGGAAGTGACATAAGACTAAATTGAGTTAGGAGAAAGGAAGCCATGCAGCTACCTGGGGGAAAGAATGCTGCTGGCAGAGAGAACTGCAATTGCCCTGAGGTGGGGTCATTCTGGGGGTGTTTAAGTGGCCGGGGAAGGTCAGTGTGGGGGGAGCACAGCGAAGGAGCAGGAAAATTAGCAGGAGGTGAAGTCAGAGGTAACTTGTTTTACTGTTACTGATTTATAGGCTGAGACATCCCGGATCTGGTCAGTTGTGCCTATGTGTGACAGCATAGTCCTAAAATGTAAGCCTTCCAGGAACCCTTCTGCCTTGTTCACTGCTGCCTCCCCACTGCCAAGCACACAGCCTGGAATACAGCTGATACCCAATAAATGTTGTGAATGAACAATACAAAGACCTTTTACTGAGTGCTTATTATGTGCTACACCTGTGGGGCTGGGCTTTGCATCTCTACTTTCCTCAGACCTAGCCCTGAGGACGAGGGGAGATGGGTCCCTAAGATCACCCCAAGCAGCTGTGGGCAAAGGGAGAAGAGTGTTGCAAATGGTGGTGTTTTTAGACACTATCCTCATGGATTGGACTTACTCTGTGAGGAGATTGCTCTTACGATCAATGAACTTGAGAGCTTCTGCTAATGTCAACTCCAGGAAAAACCCATATCCAAGGGCCACATAGATTCGTGAAGTGTCTGGGCTGAGGAAACAGTGGTTAGAGGAAGTGAGGGAAGTCCTTATCACTGTTTAGCATACCACAGAGTTTACTTAAGATCTTTTGTTCTACTCCCCTCCCCTTCCCTTTCCCAATTGAAGTTCTGGGAGAGCAAGGATTTTGTCCTGTTTTATTCACTGTCATATCCCCAGCACAACATCTGGTACATAGTAAATACTCAAAAGAAATATCTGCTGAATGAAGGAAAGGGGGAAGCTGAACCCTAATGGGCTCAGAGGGCAGGCAGACACTTACACCAGTGTGTCAACGAAGAAGTTATAGCCCAAATCCACCTGCATATATAACTCCGAGTGCTTAGCTTCCTGTAGGGCCACGGAAAAAGAGGTAGGGGTCAGTGGTCAACTTTTAGGTCAGGTGACCGGTATTGGTTTGGGCTATCTCCTCTTGCCCCCCACCCTTGACCCCTCCTGCCCACCTACAAAAGGTATCTAACCCTGGCATCTTCACCTGAAGTTGCTCAATGACATTTCTCAGTTGAAGGTATGTGGCCAGTTGCTCATATACCTTGTCGCGATGGTCCAGCACCTTTCTGATGAAAAAGGATGGAACAAGAATAAAATGGTAACCGACATGAAGTCCTCTCCCTCTTGGAATACCTCATATCATGACCCTCTGAGGCTCTCATGTCACCGTGCCCTAAAAAAGCACTTAAGTGAAGAAGATTTAGACCCCAAGTCTGATTGCTTGTGTTTAAATCTAGGCTCTTCTTTTTACTAGCTGTGTAACTTTGGCAATTAAGTAACCTCTTTTGGACTCAATTTCCCCATCTATAAAATAGGGATGACAAGTATTACCTCACAGAGTCATTAAGAGGATTAAATAAGTGCTTTCTATAAAGCACTCAGAATAGTGCCTGCCAAATAGTAACTCTCTACATGTGTTAGCTATAATTTATTAGTATTACTGTTATGCTCTACTTCCAAAGCCTCCCTCCAATCACACTGTCCCATTCTCACCGTAGAAAAAATCTCCATCCGTTTTAGGATGCTCACAATCCCAGTTCTGAACACTCTACTTCCTGCTCAGATTAATGATGATAGTAATAAAAATATTTCATATTCATTGAGCCTCTAGTATCCACATTAAATCTTTTACAAGAACTCAATTTATTTAAAATCCAATCACTGCATGAGGAAGGTTCCATCAACTTCCCCATTTCATAGATGAGAAAACTGAGGCGTGGTATAACGTGTTCACACGTATGGTCACAAGTACGGCTAAAGCAGAATTTGAAACTGCACCTGCGGCTTCAGTAACTAGCTCTGAGCCATAAGAGCCATCAGAAGCCACGCATGCGCAGGCATACGCTCTACTAAGCCCGCCTGGTCCCAGCCAAGTCGCACCCCGATGTCGCCCCTCCTTCCCGCTTGAATGGCGCGTGGGCCGGGCTCGGGACGCCGCGCTCACCAATCAGAAAGCTAGGCCCCCAACTCAAAACGCCCCGCTCCCCACGGTAGAACGTTACAAATGCCCCGCCTCCCCCACCAGCTATCACTCACCGCAGGTTCCGCTGCAGCACGTCACTGATGAAGGCCTCATAGCGTAGCACTTTCTCCCCCGTGGCCTCCACAGCCCGCCGCTTAGGGGGTGTCGCCATGATGCGCTCCTGAGGAATGGGGAGGAGGAAGCCCACGTTGACCACTCAGTTTGGCCGCAAGTCCAGTACATCTGCACCCTCAAAATGTTGGGATGGGCTTGTCCGGCTCCTGCTGGGGGTTCCGCTTTGTGCCCCTCCCAACTCTGGGACCCCGCCACCCTGGGACACCCAACGCTGCCCTTACCTTAGAGCCGCCGGCAATAACAGTGGTCGGTATCAACCACGGCTTCCGGGTGGCCTGGGTGAATGACGTACAAGGGCGCTGGCCAACCAAATAGTCCGGTGGGGAGGGGCGGGCCTGAGCGGAAGAAAACGGCTTCAGCGGAGAAGGGCGGGGCTTTACGGAGTTACGCAAGACTTCAGAGCGTGGGAACTGGGACTGCTCGCGGAGCTAGTAGGGAACGTGCCCCCCTGGTGGGGGTTTAAAGGGATTTGGCGAGTTCTGGGGAGGTGCGACGTACAAGTGCAGGAAGAAAGGGTAAACCGTTTCGTATTTAAAAATCAGAACTTTGGAAGCTGACGGGCAAGTATTGATTAGGGTCTAAAGGGGAGTACATTCCTGTTCTCTATCGCCCTGGATTTTGATTTTTTCACACGGGTGGTTTGGGTTTGACTCCCAGTTGATGAGAATGAATGTTAGCATTAAAATGTTTTTTAAAACGGAGACGTGTTTTCTGAAATTCGTCGTTGATGACTCTGCTCTGTGGTCACAGTCCATAACGGGTTCAAGTAGAGATTGACAGCGCACTGTCTATTCATTTAATAGGGGTGACTAATGGCGGGTCGCTGAAGACCTGTGCTCAAGATTGGCTATCTTGTAGATAGAAATAGCTCCCTTGGTTTTACTTAAATGCGTAAGGTTTTTATTAATTTATTTTTATGCACTCAAATTACTGGATTAATTTATTTCCCTCGTTAGGATTTCAAATAATAGCACCCGGTAAATCCAGGTCTGAGCCTGAAAGAGAACCCAGAAGTCGGTTCACCCAAATGCTATTCCCACCTGCAGTACCTAGAGCCTCCACCCCCCCACCCAGGAAGTCTTCCAAGATAATTCGTGTGTTTCATGTGTAAAAGCAAGTTTTTTTTCCCCTCCAATACTCAGAACCTAAGCTCAAGTTTCTCTTTGTCCTTACAACAAGGTGATTGTAAAGGACATACTGTGGTTTACCAAAATTGCTTTTTGGTAAGTCTTATATGTTACATATAGCTAGAGTTACATTTAGTGTGATTGAAACAGACACTAGATAGTTAGACAAATATTACAGTTACTCTATACCATTTTCCTGTGAAGAAAGGGTGTTAGATTTATTATCTTTAACATGGAGAATAGAGTTTGATGAGCTGGAGATGGGTCTACACAAGTCTATTAACTTACATTTAAGCAAAAATTGTTTTTGCCTAAAAAAGTTCCTAACTTTATTTTTACACTTCAAACCTACAGAAAAGTTGGCAGTGAACCCCCACATAGTCTTCGCTTAAATTCAGCTAAATGTTTATATTTGACCACATTTGCTTTCCCTCTTTCCAGACCATACAATAATTGTTGACATGGCTGCATAACATTGCATCTTTTGGATGTCCTCAGCTTTTTGAGCCACTCCTCTGTTAATGGATGTTTGGATGTGTCTAGTTTTTTTTCATCGTTATAATCCAAGATGGGATAACAGTCTTTGCTTTCAAATTTTTGTGTGCAACCACGATTATTTCCTTGTGATAAATTTCTAGAAGTGGCATTTATTGATCTAAGGGAGGTCACTGCATTGTAAAGCAAATATTAGGTGACCACTGTACACATATTCCCCCAAACAAAATCCCTCATCTAAACTCTACATCAGGGGTCAGCTAAATGCAATGTGGTACCTGGACTGGTTTCTAGAACAGAGAAAGAACATGGTGGTTTTCTCTTTGTTTTTGTCTTTCAACAGATTAACTATGGTGTGTTTAGGTGTGAATCTGTTTGTGTTTTCCCTGCTTGGAGTTTGTTGAACCTGATGGATAAGTAGTTAATGTTTTCCATCAAATTTGGGAAGTGAGTGGACATTATTTTTCAAGTACTTTTTCTGCCCTATACAATCTCTTCTCTTTCTGAGATTTCTATAACAGGTATGTTGATACATTTGCTGTTGTCCCATAGGTCTCTGAGGCGCTCTTCATTTTTCCTCCTGTTCTTCAGATTATACAGTCTTTATTGCTCTATCTTCGAATTCACTGATTCTTTTGTCTAACAGGTCAAATATAGTGTTGAGAATTTATAGTGAATTTTTCATTTCAGTTATACTTTTCAACTCCAAAATTTCCATTTGGTACTTTAAAAAGTTTCTCTCTCCTTATGGATATTTTTTATTTGATGAGTTGTTGCCATCATACTTACCTTTAATTCTCTAAACATTATTTCTTTTATTTGTATTTATAATAGCTGTTTTGAAGTCTTTGTCTACTAAGTGAAACGTATGGGCCTCTTCATAGACAGTTTCTATTGAGTGCTTTTTCCTAAGGAGGTCACACTTTTCTGTTTTCTTGCACACCTTGTAACTTCTTGTTTGTTTGTTTTTGGTGCCTTTTTTGGGGAGGGATGAAAACAGGACATCTTAGATAATATATTATAGCAGCTCTGGATTCTGATTCTCACCCCATCATGCCCTGATGACCTGCTTGGACTAAGTCTGTTTCCTCACAGTGTCTGACTGCTTTGGTTTCTGCTCCATTTTTACAGACATTGTTTTTATATATTTAAGCCTGGGTTTGTTAGGGTAGGCCCTGGGTCAGCACAGCCTAGTTGTCAGTCAGTGATGGATCAGAGATTGTACTTAAACACCTTGAAGCAGTAAGGTATCTACCCTTTGCTGATGGATGTGTGTGTATAGTTTGGGGGAATACAAACTACCAAAACTGCAGCCATGTGCAAATATATCCTGGCTTTTTCTACATTCACGGTATTTTATGTTCAGCCAGGGCTGGGTAGCTTGTTAGGGCCTGTGCCAGTTCCATTTCAAAGTACAGTCATTTTCCAAATATATCCTGGCTTTTACTTTGTACGTTCACAGTGTTTTATGTTCAGGCAGGGTTGAGCAGCTTGTCGGGCCTGCTGCAGTTTCTCCTGAATACGCATGCAGATTTACTCATGTGCACAGCCTTCTGGACCACTTGGGATAAATAGGATCATATCAAGGGCCTTTCTTGTCTGTTTCATCCCCTGGATCTCCCTGTTAAATTTATGACTGCCTTGTTGCTTTATTGCTTGCCCCAATTAGTATTGAGATCTCAGGCTAGCTATGATGTTTCCTGATTGTTAGCTACTGAGAACACATTTGTTTTTGATAATCCCCTGGGCATGGAATTTTCCTCACTTTGCCCTAAATAAAGTCAGTCTCCTCTTGCAGCTTAACTGCTTATCCTGTGGGCCTGCTCTTTCCTGGTGAAACTTCTGTGTCTCAGACCTAGAAGGAAGAGGAGCAGCTCTGGGGTAACACACCATAGACTCCAACCATTGTTACTGAGATTTCAGTAGATTTTCTTGAATAAGCACTTCTCAATTTGTTATACGATTTTGGTCAGTTTCCAGAGTCTTTAACTGGTTGTTTTTGCCAGTTTTGTCCACTTTTGTAATTGCTCTTTTGGAAGAGGATTTGCCATGTTCCTTGCCTAGCTATTTTAGAAGTCTCTCCCTTCCTGCAGCTAGACATTTTTATCACATCATTTAAAAAGTATTAGTATGCTAATGAAAATTTGTGCCAGTATAAATTAAGTTTATATACAAGTGACTTATGCATGCTGTGATTTAGACTTTTGATTTATTCCAAAAACGCTTAGTCACCATGCAATGTTACTATTTTTGTATATTTATCCATATATATGTGACGATTGTGACACATAAAAATGAACTGCTATTGCGTTATTCCCAACAATGGAAAATAATAGTTTGAAGCATCAATAAATGAGCAATATTATTACTCTTCCTTATTAATGGTGCCTTTATTTCAGGGACTAGTTTCTTTGTCTTTTTTTCATGTTAATTCTGTTTAACATTCTTCTCTCGCTTCTAGGAAAAAAAAATGTGTTTCTCTCTTAATACTCCCCATGACAGATGAAATATTGTCTCCTTGCCATGGACATATGAGGTTAATACATTCATGTGCTCAATCGGATGGTTTAAAAAATATATTCATACTTGCAAAAAGAAAGTAGGTACCACTTTAAGCTTTGTTTTTGTTTCTTTTGTTCCTTCATTTTTAAAAATTTTGGTATCATTAATAAACAATTACAGAAGCAACATTATGGC
The DNA here is from genome assembly GCF_030020395.1 of Manis pentadactyla. Lineage (NCBI taxonomy): Eukaryota > Metazoa > Chordata > Mammalia > Pholidota > Manidae > Manis > Manis pentadactyla. Next base: position 42,216,848 of record NC_080038.1, read on the forward strand.
TACTAGACTCCCCCCATCATCAAGTCCCCCCCACATACCCCATTACAGTTACTGTCCATCAGCGTAGTAAGATGGTATAGAATCACTACTTGTCTTCTCTGTGTTGTACTGCTCTCCCCCTGTGCCCCCTTCCATTATGTCTGCTAAAAGTAATGCCCCCTTTTTTCCCTTATCCTTCCCTTCCCACCCATCCTCCCCAGTCCCTTTCCCTTTGGTAACTGTTAGTCCACTCTTGGGTTCTGTGAGTCTGCTGCTGTATTGTTCCTTCAGTTTTTTCTTTGTTCTTATACTCCACATAAGAGTGAAATCATTTGGTACTTATCTTTCTCTGCCTGGCTTATTTCACTGAGCATAATACTATCTAGCTCCATCCATGTTGTTGCAAATGGTAGTATTTGTTTTCTTCTTATGGCTGAATAATATTCCATTGTGGATATGTACCACATCTTCTTTATCCATTCATCTACTGATTTCTTGGCTATTATAAATAGTGCTGTGGTAAACATAGGGGTGCATATGTCTTTTTCAAACTGGGCTGCTGCATTCTTAGGGTAAATTCCTAGGAGTGGAATTCCTGGGTCAAATGGTATTTCTATTTTTAGTGTTTTGAGGAACCTCCATACTGCTTTCCACAATTGTTGAACTAATTTTCATTCCCATGAGCAGTGTAGGAGTGTTCACCTATCTCCACATCCTCACCAGCATTTGTTGTTGTTTGTCTTTTGGATGGTGGCCATCCTTACTGGTGTGAGGTGATATCTCATTGTGGTTTAATTTCCATTTCTCTGATGATTAGTGATGTGAAGCATCTTTTCATGTGTCCATTGACCATCTGAATTTCTTCTTTGGAGAAGTGTCTGTTCAGATACTGTGCCCATTTTTTAATTGGATTATTTGCTTTTAGTTTGTTGAGGTACATGAGCTCTTTATATATTTTGGAAGTCAACCCTTTATTGAATCTGTCTTTTATGAATGTATTCTCCCATACTGTAGGATGCCTTTTTGTTCTGTTGATGGTGTCCTTTGCTGTATAGAAGTGTTTCAGCTTGATATAGTCCCACTTGTTCATTTTTGCTTTTGTTTCCCTGGCCCGGGGAGATATGTTCATGAAGAAATCGCTCATGTTTATGTCCAAGAGATTTTTGCCTATGCTTTTTTCTAAGAGTTTTATGGTTTCATGACTTATATTCAGGTCTTTGATCCATTTTGAATTTACTTTTGTGTATGGGTTAGACAATGGTCCAGTTTCATTCTCTTACGTGTAGCTGTCCAGTTTTGCCAACACCAACGATTGAAGAGGCTGTCATTTCCCCATTGTATGTCCATGGCTCCTTTATCATATATTAATTGACCATGTATGTTTGGGTTAATGTCTGGACTCTCTATTCTGTTCCACTGGTTTGTGGGTCTGTTCTTGTGCCAGTGCCAAATTGTCTTGATTACTGTAGCTTTGTAGTAGAATTTAAAGTTGGGAAGCGAGATCCCCCCTGCTTTATTCTTCCTTCTCAGGATTGCTTTGGCTATTCGGGGTCTTTTGTGGTTCCATATGAATTTTAGAACTATTTGTTCCAGTTCATTGAAGAATGCTGTTGCTATTTGGATAGGGATTACATTGAATCTGTGGATTGATTTAGGCAGGATGGCCATTTTGACAATATTAATTCTTCCTAGCCAAGAGAATGGGATGAGTTTCCATTTGTTAGTGTCCTCTTTAATGTCTCTTAAGAGTGTCTTGTAGTTTTCAGGGTATAGGTCTTTCACTTCCTTGGTTAGGTTTATTCCTAGGTATTTTACTCTTTTTGATGCAATTGTGAATGCAATTGTTTTCCTGATTTCTCCTTCTGCTAGTTCATTGTTAGTATATAGGAATGCAACAGATTTCTGTGTATTAAGTTTCTATCCTGAAACTTTCCTGAATTCAGGTATTAGTTCTAGTAGTTTTGGAGTGGAGTCTTTAGGGTTTTTTTATGTACAATATCATGTCATCTGCAAATAGTGAGTTTGACTTCTTCTTTACCAATCTAGATTCCTTGTATTTCTTTGTTTTGTCTGATTGCTGTGGCTAGGACCTCCAGTACTATGTTGAATAACAGTGGGGAGAGTGGGCATCCCTGTCTTCTTCCTGATCTTAGGTGAAAAGCTTTCAGCTTCTCACTGTTAAGTATGATGTTGGCTGTGGGTTTGTCATATATGGCCTTTATTAGGTTGAGGTACTTGCCCTCTCTACCCATTTTGTTGAGAGTTTTTATCATGAATGGATGTTGAAATTTGTTGAATGCTTTTTCAGCATCTATGTAGATGATCATGTGGTTTTTGTCCTTCTTTTTGTTTATGTGGTGGATGATGTTGATGGATTTTTGAATGTTGTACCATCCTTTCATCCCTGAGATGAATCCCACTTGACCATGGTGTATGATCCTCTTGATGTATTTTTGAATTCGGTTTGCTAATATTTTGTTGAGTATTTTTGCATCTATGTTCATCAGGGATATTGGTCTATAATTTTATTTTTTTGTGGGGTCTTTGCCTAGTTTTGGTATTAGAGTGATGCTGGCTTCATAGAATGAGTTTGGAAGTATTCCCTCCTCTTCTATTTTTTGGAAAACTTTAAGGAGAATGGGTATTATGTCTTCTCTATATGTCTGATAAAATTCAGCAGTGAATCTACCTGGTCCGGCGGTTTTGTTCTTGGGTAGTTTTTTGATTACCAATTCAATTTCATTGCTGGTAACTGGTCTGTTTAGATTTTCTGTTTCTTCCTGGGTCAGTCTTGGAAGGTTGTATTTTTCTAGAAAGTTGTCCATTTCTTCTAGGTTATCCAGTTTGTTAGTATATAGATTTTCATAGTATTCTCTAATAATTCTTTGTATTTCTGTATTATCCATCATGATTTTTCCTTTCTCAGTTCCAATTCTGTTTATGTGTGTAGATTCTCTTTTTCCCTTAAAAAGTCTGACTAGGGGTTTATCTATTTTGTTTATTTTCTCAAAGAACCAGCTTTTGGTTTCATTGATTTTTTTCAATTGTTTTAGTCTTCTCAATTTTATTTATTTCTTCTCTGATCTTTATTATGTCCTTCCTTCTGCTCACTTTGGGTCTCATTTGTTCTTCTTTTTCCAGTTTCAGTAATTGTGATGTTAAACTATTCATTTGGGATTGTTCTTCCTTCTTTAAATGGGCCTGGATTGCTATATACTTTCTCTTAGAACTGCCTTTGCTGTGTCCCACAGAAGTTGGGGAGTTGTGCTGTTGTTTTCATTTGTCTCTATGTATTGCTTGATCTCTGTTTTAATTAGGTCATTGATCCATTGATTATTTAGGAGCATGTTGTTATGCCTCCATGTGTTTGTGAGCCTTTTTGTTTTCTTTGTACAATTTATTTCTAGTTTTATACCTTTGTGATCTGAGAAGTTAGCTGGTAGAATTTCAATCTTTTTAATTTACTGGGGCTGTTTTTGTAGCCTAGTATGTGGTCTATTCTGGAAAATGTTCCATGTGCACTTGAGAAGAATGTGTATCCTGCTGCTTTTGGGTGTAGAGTTCTGTAGATGTCTGTTAGATCCATGTGTTCTAGTGTGTTGTTCAGTGCCTCTGTGTCCTTACTTATTTTCTGTCTGGTTGATCTGTCCTTTGGAGTGAGTGATGTGTTGAAGTCTCCTAAAATGAATGCATCATATTCTATTTCCCACTTTAATTCTGTTAGTATTTGTTTCACATATGTTGATGCTCTTGTGTTGGGTACATATATATTTATAATGGTGTAAGTCCGGGGAAAGGAAATTCTGGGGCAAAGTACCTCTAAAAACCAAAATCAGTCAAAAGGAGAAATAAAGTTTAAAACCCGTTTATTGCTTACAAACTGCAGTTCCAGGCCATCTTTCTTCTCTGCTCCAGCAGCAACCACACCGGCCCTGCCCCTCACCTCTCAGGTACAGATAAGCCCTCTGTAGCCCTGGTAATTACCCACTGATATGGAGATGAACTTCTCCACCCCTGGGGAAAGATGCAAATGAACTAAAGCCATACTTCTTTCCACCTCTGAATGCCTGTTGATATGCAGATGTACCAAAGCCAGGTGAGATATTCTGGAAATTTTTCAATTTTACCCACAAATGGTTATATCCTCTTGTTGGACTGTCCTATTTATCATTATGTAATGTCCTTCTTTATCTCTTGTTACTTTCTTTGTTTTGAAGTCTATTTTGTATGATACAAGTACTGCAACACCTGCTTTTTTCTCCCTATTGTTTGCATGCAATATCTTGTTCCATCCCTGCCAGAGTCAGGCTCCAGCCAAGGTGTGGGTCATGAAGGAAATGACAGGGTCGGCAAGTGAGGAAATGAATGAGGAAACGAAACACCCAATCAAGGTTGAAACATCTGCTGACATCAAGTGGCAGGGCCTTTATTTTTTATCTTTTTAAGGTTTACATGATGTTACACATTTTCTTTGATCATGAATGGTACAATGTTTTTTCCTTTCAGTTTTTGTATAATTCCAGCTCAGATGTTATCATTTCTTTGGACAGCTTCTTTGTAACATTTAATGTTTAACTTTCCCTTAACCTTTTTGGCCAGAGATGTAGGTTACGTGCTAGGTGCTAGACAGAAAAATGGCGTGTGGCAGCGTGTTGTTTATAATGTCTGCTTTTAAGCATAGAGTTTAAGATATGTGTCTAAGGCTATATAAAGTTTAAGCAGGTTATATAAAATGCAAGCTATATGTCTTCTGCTTATTGAGTGCAATGCTATATTATTAATTAAATCCTATCCTACACATGTGGGTTTAGGCTTACATCTGAAGTCTAAGGATGGTATTCCTATCACCCGTAAGTTTTGACATTTTTTATCATTCCTATGAATACAATAGGAACACCTTATTCTTTCATAATATTCATTCTACAATTTTAAATGTTTGCACCTTTCCTCCTGTATTCACAGGCACCAGGGCCTTGCAGTCCCCTTTAATCCTTCATATAATAATGCTAAATCTGCTCTTACTATCTTACCATTAATATAGTAATATTTTACCAATAAAGTTTTATATATGGGATATTTATAAATGTAAATCTTCCTATTTTGCTCATAAATTCTTTCTTTGAGGAGGGTACCAGAGGTGTGTTCTAATATTATAAGCAACATAAGGGGGGCCCTGGGCAGTGGGGACTATTAATCTCTTTTTATTACTTTGGTGTTTCATATACGTTTCTTGGGAGAATGGGTTTTTCCATGGCTAAGGTTCCCATAACTCCTTCTCTGCCAATATTCTAAAGAAATCCTGGTTACTCGTGTTTGAATTGTTACAAAAGGTAGGACAAACTGCATCTAGTTTTAAGAGAGGCCTGGGTTGTTCTGCCTCACTTATTCATGGCAATATGCCTGGAATGGTTGGTCCCATAACACTGCTTTCATTTCCAGAATTGCTGCTTTGATCAATCTTTTGGGTTATGTTATTTACTAAAGATGAACCAATCTTAGATCCATAAAATTTCCCATATATGAGCCCAATCACCAACATCATAACTGCAAAAATAAGTGCGGGAATTAGCAGGGGCCAGCTATGAGGTTTCCTGGCTTTCGGGATTCCTCCTCATGCCTGGACCTTGTCAAACAGCATGAGCAGCATGGCCCATGCCACATCCCTTCACTTTTGGTCTGTGTATATCTTTAGGTTTGAGGTGAGTCTCTTATAATCAGCATATAGATGGGTCTTGCTTTTTTTTATCCATTCTGTTACTCTATGTCTTTTCACTGGTGCATTCATTCCTTTTACATTTAGGGTGATTATCGTTAGATATGTACTTATTGCCATTGCAGGCTTTGGATTCTTGGTTACCAAAGGTTCAAGTGTAGCTTCTTTACTATCTAACCATCTCATTTTAACTCACTTATTATGCTATTATAAACACAGTCTGATGATTCTTTATTTCTCTCCCTTCTTATTCTTCCTCCTCCACTCTTTATATGTTAGGTGTTTTATTCTGTACTCCTTTGTGTTTCATTTGACTACTTTTGTGGATAGCTGTTTTTATTTTTTGCCTTTATTTAGTATTTGGTTGGTCTCCTTTCTTTGCTGTTATTTTTTTTCCCTGGTGATTTCTATTTAGCCTTAGGGATACTTCCATCTAGAGCAGTCCCTTTAAAATATCCTGTAGAGGTGGTTTGTGGGAGGTAAATTCCCTCAGCTTTTCTTATCTGGAAATTGTTCAATCTCTCCTTCAAATTTAAATGATAATCTTGCTGGATACATTATTCTTGGTTCAAGGCCCTTCTGTTTCATTGCATTAAATTTATCCTACCATTCTCTTCTGGCCTGTAAGGTTTCTGTTGAGAAGTCTGATGATAGCCTGATGGGTTTTCCTTTGTAGGTGATTTTTTTCTCTCTCTGGCTGCCTTTAATACTCTGTCCTTGTCTTTGATCTTTGCCATTTTAATTATTATATGTCTTGGTTTTGTCCTCCTTGGGTCCCTTGTGTTGGGAGATCTGTGGGCTTCCATGGTCTGAGAGACTATTTCCTTCCCCAGCTTGGGGCAGTTTTCAGCAATTATTTCTTCAAAGACACTTTCTATCCCTTTTTCTCTCTGTCTTCTTGTACCCCTATAATGTGAATATTGTTCTATTTGGATTGGTCACACAGTTCTCTTAATATTCTTTCATTCCTAAGGATCCTTTTATCTCTCTCTCTGCCTCAGCTTATCTGTACTCCTGTTCTCTTATTTCTATTTCATTAACAGTTTCTTGTACCTCATCCAGTCTATTAAGTCCTTCTATTGATTGTTTCATTTCTGTTATGTCCCTCTGGACTTCATCCCTTAGCTCTTGCATATTTCTCTGCAGCTTCATCAGCATGGTTATGACTTTTATTTTCAATTATTTTTTAGGAAGTTTGGTTATATCTATCTCGCCAGGCCCTCTCTCTGACATTCTTTGATTGATTTTGGACTGGACCAGGTTCTTCTGTCTTTTCATGGTGATAGAAGTGATCGCCGGCAAGTGGCATGTGTGTCAGCTAGAAGAACAAAGTCCTTCCTGCTTGCTGGTCACCTTGTCCTTCTCTGCTGCCTGTGCCAGTTACCCGCACACTATGAGAAGTCTCTGGGTATATTCCCTGAGCTGTCATGGGAGGGGCAGCCCTCAGGATGGCCTAGAGCACTGATTAGTGTTTAGGGCATGCCAGGTGTGTTCTCCTGCGAGAACGGTGCCCCTTGGTGCCTTCCGGACTTTGTGCTGGCCTCCTCTGTCTGTGCCAGGCAGCTGCGTGCTGGCGGCAGCCTCTGGGTCTGGTCTGGTTAGCTGTGCACTGGGAGAAGACTCTGTGTGGTTGCTGTGGGTGGGGCTACTCCCTGGCTGGTCCACAGCAATGGCAGGTCTGCTGGTTTGCTTGTAGTGCCAGCAGGGGGCAATGAATGGCAGGCTCCTTATTGCTGTGAGGGGTGTCGGAGCTGTGTTGCCACCTGGGGGGTTAGGGCACCTGAAGTTCCTTAAAATTCTCAGCATGCTAGGCTGAGTGTGCCAGGACGATTTTGTCCACCTGTTAAGCCCTTGTCCCTTTAAGACTTTTAAAGTGCCCACTTTTCTTTTGTCCCAGGGGAGCTGGCTTTGGGACCCACTCACAGTCTCCATCTCGGATTTTACTTTTCTGTTTCTCTAATATCCAGTACACCATGCAATGTGTGTCTGTGCTCCTGGTGCAGATTACTAGGGCTGGTTATTTAGAAGTCCTGTGTTTCCACTCCCTCTCCACTCTGATTCCTTTCCTCCCACTGGTGAGCTGAGGTGGGGGAGTGATCAGGTCCTGCCAGGTCACGGTTTTGTATCTTACTCTTTTCATGAGATGTTGAGTTCTTGCAGATGTAGATGTAGCCTGGTTGTTGTACTGTATCTTCTGGTCTCTCTTTAGGCATAGTTGTATTTGTTGTATTTTCAAAATATATATGGTTTTGGGAGGAGATTTCCATCGCCCTACTCACGCCACCATCTTGAGCACCTCCCCATGTCTGAAGTATTTTTGACAAAATTATAGTCTTTCTGTATACCCTTTGCCCAGTTTTTCCTATTATTAAGGCCTTACATTTCCATGGTATATTTGTCAAAAGTGAAGAAACCAACAGTGATACATTTCTATTAACTAAAACTCCAAACTTTATTTGGATTTCACCAGTTTTTCCCATTAATGTCCCTTCTCTGCTCTAGAGTGCAATGCAGATACCACATTGCATTTCATTGTCATGTCTCCCCCATCTCCTCTTTTCTGTGACATTCTCTCATACCTCCTTGTTTTTCATGACCTTGGAAGTCTTGAGGAGTACTGCCAGGTATCTTGTAAAATTTCCTCCAATCTGGGTGCATCTGATGTTTTTCTCTTGATTGCTGGATTATGGGTTTTGGGGCAGGGGAATGACAGTGGTAGGTGATTTTGGCATAGGGCTCTTTAGATACTTATTGTCTTGTCTGTCTCTATCTTGGTAGGAGACCCAAGTTCTGCCCTTTGCAGATGGAGAATGCCAAGAACTATTTGACTCCAGCACCTCCTGCTTAGGGTAAGTTGAAATAAACCAACATCAGAAATATCTCCTGGGATTTTGCAAAACCATGATGTTCAGGTTCTTTCTAATGCTGTGGGTTTTCAATAACAATTTTTGAGCAAGTAAGGTCTCAATTTATAGTACTTTTTGAAGTGGTTGTTTGTCTTTCCGCTCAGAAAGATAATTACTTATTTATCCTATTTGGCCTGCCTCTCAATACAAATACTCTTGGATGTGTGCTTGTCTTTGGTACCTCATTCTCCCTCAGCTTGTTTCACTTTTTTACAAATTTAATCCCAAATATATTTAATGACGTTAAAAGAAATAGACTGGTGTATCCACTATTAAGAGGTCAAGGAAAAGAAGAAGATCTGCAGAGAGACCAAGGAAGGTCCAGGGAGTTCCATGTTTGTCATAAAAATACAAAAATAAAAGCAGCAGTACTTGGATCTTAAAGGATCCTTTGGCAATAATAATGACATTCCAGATTTTCACCAACTTCCGGGAGAATAGTAACCATTCCTATACCTGGATGTTATTACAATTAATATTGTTGTTATGCCAAGATGGGAGCAGAGCTGGGCTTGAATACTCAAGATTTAGCAGCCACTTGGGGCAACAAGGCTGAAAAGAAACTTCTGGGTCTGGCGTGTCATCCCCTGCTTAGTCCACTTTCTTCTGTGGCTTTTGCTACCTGGCCACTGTCAACTCCTTCCTCCTCAACTCCACAGGAATGACTAAATTTAGAGATTCCAAGCTGATATTAGAATCTGATTACTACATGAATAAAGGCCACCATCTACAAGCTGGAAAGCGACTGTCCATCAAGTACATACTACCATCCTGAGTCTAGCAGGTTACCTGGAGTAAGAAAAGGAGGAAATAGCCCTAATAATTTTGTCAGTTTCTTATTTGTGGCATATGTAAAATATTATGTGCCCCTCCAAAAAATCTGGACTTGTTATAATCTTTTATTCATCTTACTGTATCTGTGGGCACATTGGGGACAACCTGAAGTTTTTGTTCTTTTGGGAAGTCACAAAGAAAACCTCATTTTTGGATCTAAAAGTAGCTTTAAAAAAATTCTAGCAGATATCAAGGAGAATATAAACCTTATGCTGGGGCATAACAATGAAGACCATTTACAGAAAGCTTACTATGCACCAGGTACTACTCTAAGTACTTCCCGTGTATTACCTCATTTGCTTCCCACAACTTTTTTAAAGATGAGGAAATGGAAGTTTAATGAAGTTAAACAATTTTCTCAAAGTCACCTAGTTACAACCAAGAGTTCAACCCAGGCTGTCTTTCAAAGCAAACTCATAACCCCCATGCTACCTCCTGCCCAATACTGCCTTGAAACAGATAAAGGGATACCAGCAATGTAGCCACAACTATTTGTCAATCCTCTTTAAGAGTGAAGAATCCATTTTAACTCCAGAGGACATCTCTAAACCTGATTATTATTAACTGACACAAAATCTGCAACACAGAGAACTGTTTTAACACTTCATTCTTGTCACCTGTCCTAACAGATACCTGATTATTGAATGCACCTGGAGGAAGTCACAATATCTAACAGACTCCTTTCAAAAAAGATCCATTTCAGGTCTTTTACATTCTCTCTGTGGTAGGCAACTTCTAAGATTGCTCCCAATGATCATGCCTCCAGTATTTGTGCCACTGTGTAATTATCTTCCTTCGTGGGTGGCACCCGATCACTTGCTTCAACAAACAGGAAACAGCAAAGGTGATGGGGTGTCACTTCTGAGATTAAGTTACAAAAAGACTGGCTTTTGTCTTGCTCACTCTGTCTTGCTCTCTCTGATGGAATCTAGCTGTCAGTCCCTGTGGTGAGCCCCACATGGAAGTAGGCCTTGCAAAGAAAACTGATATTCTTAATCTACAAGCCCAGGAAGAACTGAACTCTGTCAACAACCACTTAAGTCACCTCTGAAGTCGATCCTCCTCCAGCTGAGCCTTGAGATAACGGCACCCTCAGCTCACATCTTGATTGGAATCTTGTGAGAGACCCTGAAAACCTAGCTAAGTGACATCTACATCTACATTTCTGCCCCACAGAAACTGTGAAACAATAACATTGTTTTAAGCTACTACATTTGGGGACAATTTGTTACACAGCCCTAAATAATTAATACATCTTCCAATCTCAAACTGCTCTTCCCCAACACACACACACTTTTAATGTTTTGCCTGTTTCATTTTTCCCACAGAACTTACCACCACCAGATATATTACTATTATTAGTTTAATTTCTGCCTTCCACCAGTAGAATGTAAGTTCTCCATATGTACTGTGCTTTGTGATTGTTCGGTTGAATCCTCAGTGCCTCCATGTAGCAAATTGAGAATAAGCAGCTGAATGGATTTAATAAAATGAGTGAGCCAGACAAGAGGTAAGGGCCTGAATCCAGGCAGTAGTCCCCCAAACACAGGTGTTTCTCCAGCAGGAGGCACTCCAGGATATCTGAATGGAATGGAACATTTCACTTGTTAGTGCCTTATGGTGCCCAGCAGAGTTCCAGGCGAGCGCTTCTCCAATTCAACCATGCACCCAAAACCCCCGAGGATCTTGTTTATGATAATGCTCACTTTTTATTCAGGAGGTCTGGGTTGGGGCTCAAGATTCTTCATTTCCAACATTTCCAGGCAGGGCTGCTGGTCCTCATACCACACATGAATTAGTCGCATTGTATAACCATCTCCTAGGTATGTTAAGAAATAACAGCATCCCCAGTAATTCCCAAGTTTTAATTTTCTTCCTATAGAAATGTAGTGGTTGGGAGAGTTTAGACTTTGGAGACAGATGGACCTGCATTTAAATCCTCACTCAACCACTTTCCCACTGGGCACACTAACAACCCTGTCTGTCTTAGGTTAATAATCAACTCTGTGCTTAAGTTTGCTCAGCTATGAAGTGGGAGGAATAATGTGTATCTGGCAGAATTCTAGGGGTTAAACAGACAAATGCAGGTAAAGCTCTCAGGATGATCTCTAGCACATAGTGAGTCCTCAGTAAGTGGCACTTAAAAAATTAACATAAATATATTATAGTGTTTTACATTTGAAACATCTTTCCCATGTAGAGCCTCATCCATTGCCATGAGATATCTAATGCTTCAGGTCACATTAGGATTGTTTGATGGTTGGTGATGAACCAGGACTCCAGATTCCACTGGATTAAGGGGTAATGAGGTTGACCTGGCCAGCTATATTTTCAAACTGGAACTATTAGTCTCTTCTTCATGGTCAACAAATCCGGAGTCCTCTTCTGAATGTGGGTAGGACACAACTACCCTGAATCTTTATAATAGCAGTTTGTGAACGTGTACCGGGAGAGGAGAGGAGCTCAAAATTAGTGCGTGTAGCGACATCCTCGTTTGTGATTGTGAAATGTGGAAAGTTTTGATTCTCTTGGCTCCTCTCTCTCAGTAGCCTGCCTATCACCTGAAAGAGGCACAGGGGAGGAAATAATCGCTTCTGGGTTGATGATGCTTTTGTCATAGGTTAGTGGGAATTTGATCCTTCTCCAAAAGGTAGATGCCAGGTAGGCATTTCTCCTTTGCCTAGCTAGGAGTTTCCTCCAACAGATGGCAGTGTTTGCTTCCTGGATTCCTGATCACGTTTTGCCAGGTCTCTGGGCTGCCTGTGGGTAGGGAGAGACTGCACAGAAATGCTCCCATTCAGTTCCTCACCTGGGCTGACTACTCTCGCCAGGGCATCGCATTCTGCTGCATGCTGTGGTGGGCACTACAGAAGGAGATGAACATGTCCGTCTCAAGAAATCCATGTTCTCACTGGGGATATAATTTTTCAGTTATTGAATGTTTCACTCATGCCTATATTGTTTTGGGGACTCTGTTAAATGTTAGAAAAAGATAGGAATAAGCCTGGAAGAACTGAGAGCCCAGTACTGGAAAGATAACATTAGAGTTATGAGACTGGATATGGTAGATTGCCTTGGGAGTCAGTGTGGACACTGAGATTTAGGCTTGAAGACCCATTTTAATTACCTCTGGATTGGGTCTCCATACCATAGAGCTACCAACTTGCTCATCCTCCTATGAACATTAGAGGAGGCTGTATCTGTGGGGGAAGTTGGGGTACCTATGGTTAGGATCCTCACTGAACTTAAACCACCTGATGATGTAACTGGCCTGTTGCTAGGCTATTGCTTCCACACCTTTAGGCAATAAACTATTATTGCACTATATAGAGAGCTCAGACCAATGCTCTGGGTGGAGGCAGAGATGCTAGTGGTCGACCTACTGCTGGGAGAACAAGCCAGGTAATAAACACTTTCACCCCAAAGGAAGTTTTGCTGTCAATTTCTTTGGTCACATTGAATCCATAGCGAACTTTTCCATGGCTGAAACCCATTGGCAAGACAATTGGCAAAGTTGGCAGGGTTCATTGTTGACCAAGGAAAAAGACAGTCTGCCCTTATGGGAGAGGTGCTTTACCGGGTTGCCCCTGTGAATGGGGAGACAGTGGATTGTCCCCCAATGGGTATGTGCTCTGAGGCGGCATGCCTTCTAGAGGACTAGGCCCCACCCCAGGACTGGAGGCAAGTGGAGGTGATACCTGAGGCTGTAGGGGAGGCACTTGGCATGGTAAGTAGGTCTTTTGAAAGACAGAGTGCCCTTGAGGCAGCAGGCACTGTGGGTTGGCTGCTTCTTACAGTATTAAAAAATTCTACAGAAGAGAAGGACATGCTCCTGAAAAAGACCCAAGAAATGGCGGCACAAGAATGCGAGCTGCAAACTTCTGTGGATTCCCTGAAGAAGGAAATGGCATTGATGCGAGAGGAGGCAGCATGAGAATACTGGCAGCAATGTGCCATTGAAGAGGTAAAAGATTCCTTACAGAACGAGATGGCAGCACTGCCAGGTACTCTGAAGGAGGAAAAGACCATCAAGGAAAAAGATCAACTCCTGAGGGAAGCACAGGCAGAGGTAGCATGAGAACGCCAGCTGTGAAGCATTGAGGTGAAGGTAAGAGAGCTTCTGAAGACTGAGCTAGCATTGCTGCGAGGCACAGTAGGAAAGGTAAAGGCTGTAGCAGAGGAGGCACTCAGGGAAGGGGAGAGAAATGTGTCATCAGCCCCGGAAATGGAGGAGCCGGGGAAGGATGAAGGGATGGTGCTGGAGGCACTTACCCTGCCTGTATTGAAAGCACACCCAGTGGTGGTAAAGAAAATAAAGACCAGCAGCTGAATGTTCCCCAAAGAGAGGAGCAGCCCCCTCCCCAGGTCATAGAGCATTCTATGCTCTGACCCTATACTCAGGCTGAGCTGGTGGATTTGGGCTCCCGGTTTAGGCAGAAGCCCTTGGAGTCAATATCAGCTTGGCTCCTGAGTCTGTGGGGCTTAGGGGTGGATGGAATTGTTCTGTCGGGATCAGAGATGGGAAAGCTGTCTTCCCTGACAGTGCAGCCTGCCTTGAGGCAGTGATTACAAAATGCACATCAGACCCCAGGGAGTCACTCCCTCCTCAATATCCTTATGGATGCACTTTGTGCTGTGTGGCCCAATCAAGGTGATCTGCCATCCTCTCCTGTTAGATGGCACATGTATGCTGAGCTCCAACAGGTGCTACGAGAGCTAGGCATAAGAAATGCCATCTATAGTCCAGAGAATTATAAGCCAGATGAAGAGATTTTCACTACTGGGATGAGAAATATTGTGCCTCAAACGGCTCCCACATCCTTCTTTGGGTCTCTAGTGACCATTCTTTCCCCTCACTTAGGGCATTCCATAAGCGAGGTGATGTACCATAGCAGACTTAGGAGAGGCTGAAGCAATGAGAATCCTGAAAGA